>NC_134645.1:10620000-12080000 GCF_030463565.1 Pelecanus crispus | reverse complement strand
AGCTCTTAAAGAGGAGACACTGACCCTTATCTAGCCTTTAACATGAGCAAAGAATTCGGAGTGTTGCCTTTACTCCTTCCGCTCAAGTCCCCTGAATTTGTGACAAACAGATTCATGGTGTAGCAAGCCCCTTGGGAAAATGCAAATGTCAGCAAATCACCTCTTTTAACATGGGGCACGCAGGCTCAAGTCAAATGTCATACCTACCATGGGATTCTCAGAAAGGTGTATGCGTTGGGGCACCCCTTTGCTTTTTCACTATAGAATGAGATGTAAAAACTCAAGACAAAAAAAAAAAAAGAAAAAAAAGGGAAAAAAAGAGAAAAAAGAAACAATTCTGGATATCTGCAAGTTGGCTGATGTGACCCTGTGCCACCTACCAGTGTGCTGGCTGTGACCCAGCGATGTGATACTCCAACAAGCTGAAAGAGATGGCTGTCTCCACTTTCTTTTGACCTCCCAAGGCAGCTGCCTGGTAGGGACCAAATGGCATGGAAGAAGAATATCTGCCTCACACCTGCTTTCTCCAAACCGCCTGCCACAATGCCAGCGTGCCCACCAGGGTCCCCCGGGAGGCAATCCCATCCCTGGCCCCCTCTCCATGGAATACCAGGACAGGATAGTTAAGATAGTTTTCTCTTCTTCAGAACATCATTAGGATTGAAAAAATGAATCTCTCGCTTGCACATTTTGCATAAATACATGGTAAGTTATCAATTGATGTTCAAATAGCTTAATTGAGTTTGAGGGGGGGAAAGGTCATTTAATTGGTCCATTGAAATGTTAACAGAAACAGATATGGCAAGGAATAGACTTTAATGGCTGCAGTGTGGCACTGATGTCTGCATTCACTTGCAAAATTGTTAATTAGGGCACTTTGGTAGTTCATTTGCTTTTGTATTGATGTGCTTAGTCCAACGAGAGAAATTGGGTTTGTATATGGTATTTACACGGGGCAGCAGAGACTCACCCTACAGTCAGGAATAAGGAAAATAAAGTGTAAATCAGAATTGGTTTATGATTTCTGCCAGTGCCTTCATTAACATGCTTCCAGTTATGCAAGTAATTTTCTAGTGGCTAGGGTATTTTTGTATGTGATTAAGTTTGATATATTTGGCTTCCTTTTTTTGAATCATTGTAGTAGTGGACTTTGAATAACACTAAAATATTATTTATTTTTTTTAAAAATTTATGTATACAAAGCTTTTTAAACTAGATTAAAACAGACTGTACTGCAAAACAAGGAATTAGATAGCTATGTTCGTTAAGCCCCTGGAAGAAGGTGTTACCTCCTTAAATGCATACCAAAAGGATATATTCAGTTGCAGTTCCTAGCCCACAGTCCTCAGTACCAATGAAATTACAAAACCAGTACTTAGTATATGCTTTAGGTTCATCGTGCCTCTCTTACAGAGCATAAACCTTTAAAGTATTGGCATTTTGTATGTGGGAATGGAAAAATTGCACTGAGTGTCCATCTGCATTTTTTGAGGGTTGTAATTGCAGGGATTAATCCCGGTGCTGTTTCCTAATAGACTTGCTGGATGCAAAGCTTTATATTTGAATTGGCTGCAAGAAGGCTGTGTGGTGTACAGTATATAATAATACATTATACCCTACATACTCTTTATAAACAGAGGCAGAAAGAAAAAAAAAACAAGTGAAAAACCGAGTAGCTATGAATCACCACTTTTACAACAGGGATCCTGTTGTCCTGCCACGACAGGAACAGGTTAGGAGAGATGATGACATTTTGCAGCAAATAAAGTGCTGATCTTAACAGGCCCTTAAATGAAACTGTGACTTCTTTTTCATTATATATATTGTAGTTTCACATTTGGGCACTGTGTCTGCCAGTTGTTTCAGAGTTTGGGGCTTTAGTACGTAGTTTGTGACAGAGCGTTTCTTTTAAACTCCGGGCGTTCCTGTAGCAAGAGTTGACATCAGCTTCATTTACTTGTATATATTTGTGAAAGTACTTACGTGAAGATCACAAATATGCGCAGCGCAACTATCTAGTTCTGCAAGTTTAATCCGAGTCCCAGAAAGTTTCATTGTGGCCCTATGCAAATGTATTTACATAGGAATGGGTCTTGGGTCCTTTAAAGAAGGCAACAAAGTTGGAAGACTGAGGCCAACAAATAAATGAAAGTTTCTCTAAATCCATTGGATAATAGAGGCAGTGTTAAGGCTAACCACAGTGTTGAACTAAACAGAGGGATTACTCCTGGGTTTTGCATCAGTTGTTTTCTGCCGGGTGGCCTCACTTGTCAGGAAAAAAAAAAAAAAAAAAGAAGTTTAACGGGCGAACATTCACATGGCACATTGAGAAAAGAAGTATGCTTAATTCCATCAAAGCTCAGAAATCAGTCATTAATTTATTCTAACCTCCAATTGTTGGTCATTTGTGAAACATCTGGCCTTTAAGTCATAGGAACCTAAACACAAGTACAATGTGAGTTCTGAAGATGGGAGTTGGGTGTAGCGGGGGTGCTGTGTTAGCATGTGTACGTGAGCATGGGCGCACGTATGTGTGTGTATTGCATAGGGTGCAACTGCCACTTAATTTCGGCGACTTTGAAACATATTAAAATGAATCCTTCAGTTAATTTACTCTCGAAATTAGATTATTGTTCATTTGCATCTTGGAAAAGTTCTGCCATTCAAAAGAGTCTCTTTCTTCATGGTGAGTTAACAGTTAGATATTTAGCAATCTTGCAGCTTGCTAGTCAGAAATAGTTTCTAATGAAGTTGAAATTTGAGATAGAAAATGTATAAAAGCTTTCAGGAAAGACATACCCTATTTTCCATATGGCTAAGTAATTGTTATGATATTTGTTTTAAAGCTGGACTTAGACACTCCTGACTGCCCTCTAATTTGATATGGCTGGTCCCGGCGATTCTTCTGGAGGAAACTTTCGTAGTAAAACGCAGTGAAGGAGATAAATAATTTTGCAGCTATAAGCACATTGCAAAGTATAGAAAATAATTCGGTCGCCTTTACTGTCGGGTGGATAACAGTCTTCAGGTTATTTGCCTCTGCTGGGAGTTGGAACCTGAGTGAAAAGGAACTGAGTGATTAAAAGCAGATTTGAAATAAAGATGCCACCTCAGAGCTGGCAAAACTCTGCCTTTTGTTAAGCTTAAAATAATGCCTGCTATTTAATTCAAAGGGCTGGGGGGTTATTTTCAGTTGGGGAGGGAATGCAGTTCTTCATGTATAGCTTAAACATTGCACCATCTCCTGTGGTGAAATTTCATGTATTTCACAAGGGCATAGAATGAAATTAGATTTTAAATATGGCAGAAAAATTTAGATCTGTCAATCCATGTGGCTATGGGGGTATCTCAGAGCTTTCTGTCTTCAGGCACTTACCTGCTTGTACTTTTTTTTGTTTTTAAAGACCAGTGTTCCTCCTTTGGCCTGACCACTTGCTTTTCTTGATCAGCAGAGCTGGCTGCAGCTCTAAGGCTGTTTTGACAAACATAATGATGCTATCCAAGCGTATGACAAAAAGAAAGAATTTTGAAGGTTTTGTGTAAAGCGGCTCTTTCTCTTAATACTTGTTTATCCTTTCCCCCTTGCTAAGTAAATAAATCTTTAATCCCCACTCCATTGTAAAATTTACTGTATCCAAATCTAGACCATTTTAACTCCTTTCAAACAAGGTTTTGTCCTTTCCTCCTAAAGAGATATCTGTGATTTTGGCAGCCTGACACACATTATATTAAAATCCAATGAGTAAATTTGGGGCAACTGAATATATTTGGATTCTTAGCATTTACTTGTCCCTGCCACAGTGCAGCTAGAATTTAGTGACATGAATTTGAAGCGTGTAGGAATCCATGGGTGCTCACATGTTGCACAGTGCATGTACATGTGTGCACCTACGCACGACCCACCAACACAATACGTAAAAAGTCACATTTCAACTTTGTTAAAGCCCTCATTTCTGAAACACTGATGTCCAAAGTACTGGTAGGATAGTGGAGATGAGAGAAAAAAAATCATCTCTTTAAACAGCTTGTGAAATGTAATGTTTGAAACGGTTCTTTGAGAACGTGCAGATTATGGCTTACGTAGTGACTCTTTCCAGCTCTCTGGGAAATGAGCTGTTGACATTCTTTTGGGTCATCATCCGAGATAGGAGGGCAACCACAAGGATTTAGCAGATAAATTCATCCAAAAAGACCTTTATCCATTTCATTGCAACTTGGAAACATTCATGTCAAATAGCAGCATTAATGTAGCCCTTTTAGCCCTTCAAAGTGAGCCTTATGTTTAAAAAAAAATGAAAAAAAAAATCAAATGACCAGAGTAATAACTTCTTTAGGTCTTCTAAGAGGTAATTCATTATTTACATAATTCTGGAGCATAAACCCATCTTTCCTTCAAGAGGCTCTGAAATAGAATTGGGGATCTTATACGGTAAAAGAGTCTCTTTTGAATTCTAATCAACTGGATCTGTCTCAAATTCATTTCTAGTTTATTGTAAACAGTGGAATTTAAATTAATTTCTTCTTATCTTGTCTTTTGAAGAAAACTAGCAACATGTTTAAAAGGTTTTCTTTTTAAATACCGCTCAGACTGTATTTTGTTTAGGGGTTTTTGTTGGTTTTCTTTTTTTTTTTTAACTTTATAAACCAGGTGTCAGGCAGGATGGGTTTTGACAGCCAGATGCATTATGCATTAGCATAGGTGATTATGAAATAAATCAGGGGAAAAAAAAAACTTTTTGACTTGAACTCAAATGATACTATATAGGCTGAATGTGCAGGCAAAGTTCCCACAATGCACTGTGAAAACCTAGGCTAACAACCACCCCGCTGCGTTGAAAACCCCCAAAAAAGACAAAAGCACAATGAAATAGAAAGCTTACCACCGGTAGCTTTCAAAACGACAAACTAGGCAAACTATACATCTCCACCACTCCAATTTTGTCAGAATGCTAATGAGCTTGCTCTGATCTTTACTCGGCTTCCCGTGTTTTCTACATCTTCAAGGACCACATGGCGCTAGCAAAATAAAGACAACTAAATGAGAATTTCGAATGCTTTTTGTGTTAGGACCTGGTGCCTTTCAGTTGACGCACTCGTTGAATATTCTCAACTTAAAAGCGTACAACAGGGGGCTGGGTATGAACTTTTTAGCAGGGGGAAATTTGTACAAAAGTAAATGAGTGTGATGAGGAAAATATGAGAAAAATTTCTGATTAATTTCCACTCTATAATATCAATGACACCTTCAGCCCTTCTCATACTCCTCTAACAAGAGATGCTGATAAAAGATGAATGATTCTGTGTTGTTCACAGTGAATGTTTAGTGGTTTTTTAATAGCGGCATTCTACATAAAAGGCACCAGGAAGTACTCTGCATTAGCAGTTGAGATCACTAGTTAATAGGATGATGTCTTTTAGCTTTTGTCACAAGATTATTAGAAAGGATGGGTTTCTGTTCTCATCCCAGCATACTTTGGAGTGCTTGTTGAGTACAAGTGCTAAAATACAGGTTTCTTGGTATTGTTTCACATGCAAAGTAAAAGCCCTTTTAATGCAACACCTTTTACTTTTTTTTTTTACCAGGTGATTTTTGTCATTGATCTCTTATCTGCCCCCTTGAGCTGTATTAATCACTTGGAGTGGTCTGCTTCTCAATGGGGACTTGATGATGTATATGTGTATAGATTCACTATCAAAAATAAATCCCTTATATGCTCTGCAGCTTCACAAACCTGATTATCGAGCTGTATTTACCAGTCTGCATTATACCGTCTTGAATGCTTCTTACTGGAGTCGACCAGTCTGTAACACAAATTTGCACTGGAGGAGAGAGGGGTAAGCTAGGAGGAGGCATCCTACTCCCTGAGCCAAGTTTTGTCTTTTAAAACAATTGAATTCGCAATTCTCCTTGGAATTCTCAAAAGTAAATGCAGATTTGTATTCACCAGTGTCAGGGCTTTGGGAGGAAAATGATGAATGTCCAGTTTTGCTAGAGAGATGAACTCCATTTAAAAACTGGGGGTTTTACCGTCTTCAGGCTTGCAAACAGACAGTATGAAAAATATCGGTGCATATATGTAAGGAGAAAGTTGTAGCTAGATAGAGAAATCATCATGGTCTTTTCATATTTTCATATCTTACCTAAGTCATAAAGAATTAATTAATATCACTGTAAGTTTTATAGCTGTTTGCCAGCCTTGCTTTCCATATACACTGTTGTTTTGCGTAGCTCAGCGTATTTAATCTCAGGTGAACTGAAAACTTGCCAAACCACGAGGTAGTAGAGAGTTGTCCAACCATACTGTGAAAGACAGAGATGCACATGACGAAGCACAGCAAGAGAAAGGATGGTATAACAATGGCAGTTCTGGCAAGGTGGAAAATTTAGAAGTATTGCTGAAAACAACATCTTTACCATTTACCTTTTTACATTTAGCATAAAAAGTGGGTGAAAGCCTTTCAAAAAATTCTGAATACATGAATGATATGTATGTGACACTGTTTTGGGGTTTTGCTGGTGCTAGTTTGTGAGCATTCCCTATTGGAAATACCTAACTATTAGGAGGCTAGAAGGATATTACTAATAGCAATTTGTGTTGCACAGAAGAAAAGGTTTTTGACACGAGCACAAGAGTTAGTAATTTTTATTGTAACATGATAACAGTTCACAAAACTATGCTTTGGTAGTTACTGCTTTTTTTGAAACAGAGCAATGTTATAAAGCACTCGATCCAGTGTTCAGGAATGTTAACTTGCTGCCAGAGTTATGGTAATGGGAGTTTTGGCAACTACCAAAAGCCTGGGTGAAAGAAGTGCAACAATGTTATGATCAAGGTCTTATTTACAATATGGTAACTACGCTTCCACGTTGCATCCACGTGTGACTTGACTGACCTGAAGCCTGCAGAGCTCTGTAGAAATGCCTGCTAGTACTGAATTCATGCAGTGCAAAGCCGTTCATTAAAATTTGTTAATGCAAATAAACTGCCACACTAGTAAGCTGTTTTTCTGATGTAAGTCTTCAGAGTCTAGATCTGTCCCTTTCATACACAAATTTCTGCACAAGTATTGGTTTTGTAGTTGCCAGAATTATGCATTTTGAGTGATTGAGAACTTCTTGAGTTCTTGAGGCTTGTCAACTTTTCTCAACAGTTTCCCTTGTTTCATGTTGTCTCCACAGTCTCTTACTGGCAAACTCTTTCCTCTCCAATCTCCATCTGTTCCCATTAGCAGTTCCTGTGAAGCGATTTTTTTGGTAAAGGAAGACCACCCAGCCATACTTTTCCAAATAGAAACTCCCACAGAAGGAACACATCATGCCAAACCCTGGAGTTCACAGTTCTGACTCTCTAATTCACTGCACCTCTTCAGTCTTAGATCTGTGCATTGGTAGGCAGAAGTTCCCAGGAGGAGACCTTTCCAAGACCAGGCATGGGCAACATGCGTGTTCAGCCTTCCCAGGCCAAGTTCATTAAATCATTAAGGCAGCTCAGCAGCAACAATGACCATATTTCTTTCTTTCTCAAAGTAACACAGGATTGCCTTTGGCTGAAGGACTGAACGATAAGTCAGCCTCCTCTCCATGCACTTCCCTGGCTTGTAGCCTCGTCATTGCCTTAAAAGAACCTGTCAACAAAGTGCTTGAAGCCAGCTTGAAGAAGAGAGCCTGAGCGCAGTGCAGCCCACATAGCAGGAGGCTACTCTGGGAGAGCCCTAGGCGCTGTGAATAGACTTGCGAGCCTTCCAAATGTCTTGCAAGACCCAACAGACACTTGCTTCTTTTAACTGATTTCCATCTTTCTTTGTGGTATTGCAGTATAAATGCTCTTTCATGTGGTAGGCATAGTCTTTGGCTTTATGCCTAGAAGTTAGCTTTCTCTACAATCAGTGCCTGCCTGTAAAGAGAAGGTGAGGAGAAAGGCACTTTGGTCACCCCGGGGCTCCCGGCCCACGATGCCACTGCAGTCTGCAGAAAGACCTGTTATTTTTTCTTGGGTTTCTCCCATTTACCACCAAAACCACCTTTTCTGTCAAAACTGGAAACTGCAGGGCCCCAGGACACCTCAACCTAGCTGAACTTGCCCATTTAGCACTGGGAAGCTTTGGATCCCAGACATACAAACCTGCCAGCTCCCAGTAAAAGCAGGTGTCTTCATTAACACAGGTACAAGGTCACATTCAGTGCCAGCCATCATCTCACTTCAGGCAGTTGCTTGGGTTAAATTAAGCCCTGTCCATTAAAGAATTCATTTTATACTGTCCAGTGCCCCTTCCCAGCTCCAGGAGAACATGTTCTGAAGGAAGTAAGGCAACATTTGGTAAAAATGGGATAATATGCTGCCCAGTAGAGCACAATCCAATGACTTTAAGGTTAACTAGCCTCTCACTTCAGAATCTTACCCAGTCATCACTTGCCAAATAAACAGGCAACTGGCCTATTGGAATAGTTATGAGCGATAGAGGAATTACTGTCACTCACAACAAAGCATCCAACTCTACTTGTCAACCTGCAAGCGAAATAGTTCATCTGCCAGACCATCATCCCCTTGCTGGCGGATTTCCAAGTGTGAACTACTGTTTTCTCTGTAGCTTCAAAGGTTTGAGTGTATCAGTTAATGGTGCATGTTTCCTGTGCTGCAAGCAAAGGTCTGATGTATACTTTTCCCAAGCCCGTGCTTCTCCTGAAGTTGTGCTACGTGAGAAAATTTGGGTACAAAGAATACTAGAGGGTGATAAGGGGCAAGCGTTGGTTCTGCTCAGTGCTAGGATCCTTGCAGGCACTGTCCTCAAGGCAGGAAGCATCATTTTCTTACAAGAGTCTCTCCAAATGTTTCAGTTGAATCTCACCTCTTGTTGTCTGAATTTTGGGCCACACACTATGTGTTTTCTTGGTCTGGATTGATGGTCCCACATTTAAAATACATTTGTATTTTACTTTATTAAGCCCAAACATTCTGTTTCTGTTGATTTTCTGTTATTTTCTGGTGGCCACTGTGTTGATTTGTCGTGTAGAGAAAATCATCAATCTTTCAGGCAATTTGTCTTCTGTGGAAGTTTCAGTCCTGTGATAATTTGAGGTTGCCAAGATTGCAGGCCACAAATGTTTGTCTTCCTGTGAGTCAGTCCCACTCCAGGTAGAATAAATCCCTGCACATGCTGAGATGTGGTCAGAACCCTGACCTTCTGTTTACACAGCTCTCAAAATTTTAAATAACCTCTCTGATTTATTATGCTTCAGAAACCAAAGAAATTACAAGTTTCCTGCTTGATATTAAGCTAATTTGATGTGTGCTTGTGATAAAGGCATTGCCTTGGCCACGGCTCGGTTTCATTAGGGTTACAGTACTTTTGGGGGCTGAAATAGAGTCAAACAATGCACTGCAATGTAACTCTGCCTGGCAGATTCTTGGCAGTCGTTACCTACCTTTATGAGACTCCATTGTGTGGACATCAATGTCTCCTTCTCAGCTGCTCTCAGACAGCAAGTTAGTGGCCATGAATTTGCCTTTCTAATGTTCTTTAGGCATTTTCCCATCCAGTTCAGACTCGGAAAATTGTGCTAGGGCTTCATCTGCTAGCTAGCTCTTCTGTAGTGTCATCTAAACAATCATCCCATCCTGCTTCTCTCTTGGTGGCTTTTTTTGTTCATTTTCAGGGATTTTTAATAACTGAGGAGGTCCTCGTTCAGTGAAAGGAAGAAGTATTCTGGAAGAAAGCTGGGCATAGTAATCTGAAATGGGAGGCATGAAGCTCAATGTGGAGCAGGCCATCTATTCATGCTGTGGAGTGCCTACTACAGGGTCCATTTTGACACTTAGAACTTTGAAGAATTACGTTAACCAAAATTCTGAGCTTTTCCACCAAAGGTTGGCCTCTGAGAGCAGAGGAGGCTGATTTTTCAGAAAATAGGTCCCTTTTGGGATGCCTCAGTTTCACTCAGAAAGTGAAAAACTGCAGATCGCTAGTCTTGTAAAAATCTTCACCGTAGCTTTCAGTTGGGTCGGACACATTTTGCAGTAACTCTGGTGTAACCCTCCTTTACGAAGAGTATCTCTTGTGAATATAGACTTTTCTGCTTGAGGATTTGTTAAATTCAGTAACTTGCATTAAAAACAAGAGCTCGTCTGTGCATAAGCTACTCACAGTGAGTGAGATGAGAAGACTATTAAAATCAGTGGGAAGTCTGCCATGGACTTTGAAGGGTTCAAGACCTTCCATCAGCCTTTGTTAGCGACATGAAGTTGGTCAGCTAAAACACCTGGTGTTGTTTCTCGTCCCTTCCCGTCTTTCCTTTCCGTAAAGCTCTAATTGTCACAGTGGATTGGCCCCACGGTCTGGTCCAGAACACTGTCCCGTAGGGAGACAGGTACGGGTTGAGCCCAGGCAGGGGCAAGAAAATCCACAGGGGCTGGTTACAGGCTAACCTGGCCCCAGGGAACATTTAATTTAACCTCTAAAAATTAAAGGTTAGCTCGTGTCCTAAAGTAGGAGGATCCAATTCCTACCTCCCATGTATGTTTGTTTGTTTGAATATTTATTGCTACAGCTTTGCCTTTCTATATTCAACATTCAACCTGGTTTTAATTCTTGCTGAGCTCTTAGTTTCAACATTGCCTCGTGGCGACGAGTTCTACTGGTAAATGATGAGGCTTTGAGGAAAGATCGTTCTTTTTAATCGGTTTTAAACACACCACCTTCAATTTCAGTGAATTTCCCCAGGTTCTTATGAGACAAGATGAGACACATCCTAGAACTATTCTTTATTTGCTATTCATGTTCTCCTTCAGGTAAACAAGCCAATCTGTCTGCTCGCTCCTAATACAGAAACTCGTAAAAACTCATCCCCATGATTGGGCGAATGCAACTTTTTTTTTCAGCAGGCAAATAAAGGCGGTGGGGTATGTTTTCAGAAGACCTTCTTGTTAAATTTGTGGAATTCACTGGCGTTTGGATGGCTCTCGGTGGTCATCTAGCTTCTGTCAGCTAACAAATAGCCCAGACAGAGGAGCAGAGCAAGTTGGCCAGTTTTTGTCGTTATTCGCCCTGCTCTAGTTCACATGTGCTGGCATTCTCCTGCTGGCCTCTTCACCCAAGTGTGTTGAGTGAAGAAAGCTTCTTCTGTTCTATTTTAAAACTGTGTGTAAACATCAGCAAATGGATGAAGAATGGGCTCTGTCTTAAGTAGGTTGTTTTTCATGTAGTTCTGTTGAGGTAAATGGGGAGACACGGGGGGTTTTCTGTGTTTAACCATGACACCATGGCATACACACTATACACAGTGCAAATAAAATTTAAAAACAATTACTGCTTAAGACGGCATACAAAGTGATTTCTGTAAACCTGTTATTTCTTGCCAGATTGAATGGGCTGGTTTGGGATGCTGATAGAAACCCTTTATTATTTATCTTCTGCAGGTTGTAATTCATTTTTGCACAACAGCTAAATACATTTACATTTAAGGATTTTTTTAAAAAATATTAATCTATTGGCTTATCTTGACAGATTTACGACGGTATAAAGTGTAGAGTAGTTACTGTGTTCATCCATTTACACTGTAAACTGATCTTGTCCCTGCATGTTGCTGCTTTTTCTTCCTTTTAAGTGGTATTCACAGTGTTTCGTAGCACTTTCTTCTCTGTTTTCTTAGCAATGTACAGGTTTACTATGTTAATCCATATTGGGTTTATCTAATGACTAGCTGCCCAAACGGCTTAAAAATAATGGGTCTAATGGCACATACATGTACTGATAGCTGGCTGAGCATAAGGGGTGGGTTTGGAAGTGTTTTTAAGAGCAAAGGAAAAAAAAATAGAAATTGTTTTTTCAAATTGATTCAGAGGAGACGTTTGTCAAGATGCTTCTTATTTAAATATTTAACAAATAATTAGCTTACAGTGTAAACAAAAATCCATTTGTAAATCCTGAAGAATGTGAAGGAGAAGGGACTTTTAAAAGACTGCCTGGAAGCTGTTCAACATTAAAATAAGCTAGTCACTTTTATTGTTCTCAAAAATGGTAACATATAAACATGCTTGTAATTCTTGAACACTGTGGATGAAAATTGGTTTAAGTCAGTTTTGAGTAACAGTCTGGAAAACTATGTTTGAGTACGTGTGATGAACCACAGGAGAAAAGAAGGGGGCTTGGGGTGGGGTTTGGGGTTTTTTTTTGCTTTCTTTAAAATTCTGGCTATCATTATTTTGGCTGTCATTAAAGTTTGTCCCACTAAGGGACAAAATCACCAAACGTTATGCTGCAGCCTTGATTGAATCCCGCTCAGGAGCTATTACAGTGCAGAATCACAACTCAGAAGTCAGTAGGATTTTCTCATATCTGAGGGCAAAATTTAGTGTCTTGTGCTATTCCGGGCTTGGTGTTGGGCTCGTTCCTAATCATTGAGGAGGGTTCTGGTAGATGTCAAGTGAAGAGAATAATAGAGCATGCATCCTTCACCACTCAAGCCAGACAATGAAATTAGAAAATGGCACTGAGAGTTGCTGTGAGAGAATTCCCTTGGATTCCTAGAGGAAGAATAAAACAAGAATGTATTGATTAAAAAAAAAAAGAAAGAAAAGAAAAAAATAAAAAAGAAAGCAGAAAGAGGGGAAAAAGAAAGTAAATTAGAGAAACCTTGCCAGAAGCCTCCTCAGAACCTATGTAATAATAAAGTCCGACATTAAAAGCTGTATTGTCTTCTCACATAAAGGCGTGTGTACTTACTGTTTCGTCTTAGTTTCTGGTTCTGCATTTTTCAAATCTCTTACGGAGCATTTTGCATGCATATGATGTTTGCAGCACTACGCGCTCTTATTTGAAGACTGTTTTCAGAAGTCATTATTGAACTATAGGATAAAAAGGCATAAGCATAATTACGTGTTAAAGAGAATAAATATGTTCTGCTAGATAGTTAACCAGGTGAGGTTAAACAAGATAAGATGAATTCTGGTCTTTTTAGAAAACTGACAGTCTTCATTTTAAGCTACAATGTAAAGTGCTTTATCCTGAGATTAGGTATTGTGGCAGAAGCTAAAACTGCCTTTTTCCCCTAACCGTGCCAGAATACAACCTCCTTTTCTTTTTGCGCTAACAAGACTGCTTTACCACCACAGCCCACTCTAAGTAATTAAATCAATCCTTTGTACTTACCGTATTCTCCTCTAGCGACGGTACTAGATCTGATTATATGCTTCATGCATATTCAAAGTACGGCACTGACAGCTCTTTAATGAGCTCTTACTTAATCAGTACGAACAATGTTCATCTTGTTCTTTTTTTCCTCATACATTAGAGCTAGGAACAGTTGGGGAAAAAATGAAACATCCAGCATTCATTTGAAAAATATATTGTACTTTGAAAAGTGTCTAAGCTGGGGAAGTTGCATTCTGCCCTTTAAAAGTCTGATGGACAAATTGGATTACTAGTATTGGATTAAATAACAAATGGTTAGAGGAGAAATGAGAAAAGCTCGCTGTGATCACAGGCTTTAATATTTTTTGTTACTTATAAAGCTGAAGGGGTCTTTAACCAGTTATTAAAGTCAGGATTAATTTGTAATGGTCCAACTTACTAGCTTTAAAAGGGTTTTGTTGTTGTTGTTGTTTTTTATCGAAAACAATAGTGTAACGCATGTGTTATGGAAAAAAATTTAAGTTTAAGATCTGTGGGCTATTTATAGATTTTCATCATCTTGTACTGGCTCAGATAAGGGGTTTGCATGCGTGGGATCGATTTGTTCTCAAACATGTTTTTTGCTTCATTTAAATAGTCTGTACAGTATTTTTTTTTTCTCTGAGAACAACACAGATATTTTCCCAATTTTAATTTTCAAGCATTTGTAGCAAGTCAATTAAATACTTGTTTTACACTTGGAAAGTGGAAACAAAAACAACCCCAGAAGCAGCAGGGTTTTACAGAGTGAAACTGTGAAATTGTGTTGAAGAAAGGCTTTTTCTAAATTTTTTTTTTAGAAATTGTAAATGTGAATTTAGCTTGCAATATCACTGCAGTAATAACGCTCAGTTTTTCTTTGTTCAAAGTGTTTCACATGCATCCTTCCACCAAGGGGGAAAAAAAAAAAAAGTAATGCTCTAATGGTAGTATATTTGCTGAAAAGAGTTATTTAAATTTCTTATATATGGGAGTTCATCTTTATTTTGCTTGCCTAGGAAGAATCTGTTTCAGCTCCATGCGCAAGAATTTAAAAGCTGATGGTCAACAAATAAAATATAAGCATTGAGTGCTATTAATATTGCACACATGTGTCATTTCACTGATCAAAAAGGCCTTCGCTGGGGTACAATTGGCCTTTTTCCAAATTGCAAGCTTTTTCTCAGCTTTTTCTTTTTTACTCTTTCTTCTTTTGTTGCTGCCTGGGGATTTGTGCCTATCGCAGCCGATATCACATGACTGGTGTCAGGGCATCACATGGGTCCAAAGTGAATACAAAAACAGATTAAAAATTCTGTAAAAACAATCAAGACTTTGTTAACTCACTTTTAAACCAGCCTATTCTATGGATATTGCATGTGCTTAGGTGTCAGCGTGGAAGTACCAAAATAGGCACCTGTTCAGATCTGACTCGACAGCTCCAAGCTTTACCTAGATTTTTTCTCGTTATATGTTGCAACTAACTTTATTTAGGAGGAATGCATTAATAGAAAGAAGTTTATGTTCTTACCCTGAGATTGCATGGTGTGAAATTCAAGTTCAGGTCCACCGTTGAGTCAAACTCCTTTGAAACATTTCTGTCTCTCATTTCTTTTTCAAGGCTTGCAAAATAAAATGCAGTAAGAGCTTGCATTTATAATGGTATCTTTCAGCCAGAGATCCCAGACCACCCCAAAACTAACAAATTTAGTGTCATAAATTGATTAAAATGTTACTATGGCCACATATGCCTGGTTGTGAGAACTTTTTTTCACCGGCAGTGTGGCAATTTCATGCGTCACAGAATAGACTGGTCATTTTGCAAGGATAAAAAAGGCAATCTATCCCCTTTTTCTTTCCCTCTCCCCCAAATAAATTTCAGCTACTTGGTGCATTTCAACGAAAGGTTGCTAATATTGATTATCATCTACTTTTAAAAGCAGACCCTGTTAGATAGACCAATACAGCAACACCTTTGATCTGTAACTTAATAGCAAAGTGTACTTAAAAGTTTTAATCCTCTTTAGGGGAGTACTGAACTGCTGAATATTATTGTAAATACCATGGCTTAGTATTTTCTGCACAAAACCAGAAGTTGGAGGTCTTGGGGGAGAGGATTTCTACGTGACAGATTTCTTCTTTCATTGCTCCATCGTTCAAGAGCTGGACCCTGCTGCTTCTGCTTGGAAAAAGGCTGCAGGGCCATCCCCACTTTAGGATGCTGTGCCCTTCCCATCTCATCGCTAGCAAATCGTGTACCTTAAAAGCACCCTTCCAAGGAACAGTTTCATCAGCCAGGAACTTCCCAGGGTGATAAGTGGATATGGAAGCATGTCTCACATCAGAAAGAAGAGCGCAGCAAATGGCGTAACTTTTTCTTACTGTGTGGGTCCACCAGTTCCACCCCAAGCTGACTCACTTCGCTGTTGAGCTCCTTTTCCGTCCCTTGTGTGGATGCACCAAGCCCACGGGCCACGGTGGGGGGAATCAAACAATTTGGAGAAGGCCGGTGACCTTCCCTTGCATGCAGCAGGGTCATAGCTGGGTGAGGAGGTGGTTCTCCATGCAGATCTGGGCTTGCACACTACCATGGTGTTGGGATGTGAACGTGCGCGTGGCAGGCACGTATGTGCAAGCATTTCAAACGCTCCCATCCAGAAATTGAAAGCTTTCTTTTAGAGCAGACCAATATTTTTTCTGGTGTCTTTCCAACTTCTGGTGCTGGAAATTGCTTCTCTGCAACTAGGGATCCTATGGTTTAATAAGATAGCTTCCCCGAGTGTACAGCACCTTGCATCAGAGTTTTCAAAACCCTTTGCAAACATCAAAGAATTAACTTTTAGCACGCTTGCAAGATCGGTACAGGTGATTATCCTCATATTACACACAAGGCGCTTAAACTCAGAGATCTGCCCACAGTCTCCTGGTGAAGCAGTGTCAAAGCTGGGAGAAGTATTCAGAAGACCCAGCTCATGCTCCTTTGCCACTATTCCAGGTTTCTTCCCAGATTAATTTTAACCGTAAGAAATGTGTGAGTTTCATAATTCAATGAGGACCATATAGTCTTTGCTCCTCAGCTCAACTTGAGAGATGAGAATGGCAGGTGACTACAGAGGTGCAGTCTCCACATGCAGTCTCCACAAAGGAATTTGGTGAGGTTTCACCTAGTCCCCGAGATCAGAGAGAGTGAAATTTGGCTGAGTGACCCTGCTATGCGGAAAGAACAGTCAGGAGCCTCCCGGACGCTCATCTGCCTTTTCCCCATGTGGCCTGGTGGTGCAGAGGTGATAACGTAGAGTCTTGCAGAGCCTGGTAGAGTGTAGCCCTGCCAGCAGGTAGGCTATGGAGGGTCCTGATCCTGATCCTGCCTGGAAGGCAATGATGGACGTTTGCTGGGGAAAGGAATGTTAGTCCATGCATATACACATGGGGACCCTTAGGCACCTGGACCCCAAAATTATTTGCATTTGGGCTCCCTTTGATTGCAGGTGAGGAGAGGAGCAGCTCTTTCCAGCTCATTGTCTGGAAGAGTGGCCATAAGTGCAGAGAAACTGAGCAAGTGCCTTGGCCAAGGGTTCAGGATTGCCATCTCCTCTGCAGCTACTATGATCCCCATTGCACCATCCTAACTGCGCTGGGTTTGCATGGGTGGAGTGGCTCTTGCCCACAAGGATCGTTTTTGTGTTTGGAAGGCTGTGATGACCAGACATCTTTTAGCAGCAAGGTTTTCTTTCATTTGGAACATCGCAACAATATAGTTCTTTTGGGAGAATTTAAAAGATACAGTACTTTTAAAAAGGTGTTTATTTAGGTCAGGGTATCAGTGTGATAAAGAACGCTAAAATACATGCTGAAGAATGGCTGCTTTCAAAGATTTATTTATGGAGCAAGCAGGATTGGGTGGCAGGACTTGTAGATGTATATTTTTACCATTTGAGAGTACGCCTTGTAAAGCTCAGTGATATTGGAGACCAATACCCCAAAACCTGAAACGAAATATGTAGCTCAATTTGTGAAATGCCATGTAAGTAATTAAATTCTTTCGATTGCAGGAAGAAACACAGAAGAAGAAGAAGCTATGATGCAGGAATGGTTCATGCTGGTTAATAAGAAGAATGCCTTAATAAGACGAATGAACCAGCTTTCTCTTCTGTAAGTATGGATGGATACATGTATTTACAAAAGGATGATTTACTGGAATATTTACCCCGCAGATAAATGCAAAACTTTTTTGTTTTCTTCCCATTAGTCTTCAAAAATGTTCCCTCAAAAGTGAGTAGAATGGATGATCTGTGGAGCACAGCGAGTAACTTGTTTTTCTCATATTTCAGACCTGAAAATGAGAAGCATGCAATGACACATTGCCAGAGCTGTGGAAAAAAAGTCATTAAAGAAATATTAAGCACAGTTACATTTTCAAAGGCCCAACAGTAGAATAAAATTACATTTTAGATATGCGCAAATAGATTTGGATTGTGCCTCAGATGTGACAGGTGAAGACTATTTGGAGAGAGAGCAAAATTTGAGTTGCTACCTGCTTCGTAGAAATCCTCAATCCCGTCGCTAATTCAGCAGCACTGGACTGCTGAAAGGATATTAGTGAATCAGTCACAGTGCAATGATACCACTGATACTGCAAAGTAAGGACAAATAAACTTTATTCACTAGCAACGGCGAGGAAGGGAGAAAATGCTGCTCGTTTTTAGAGGCGTTCTGCGCTCAGCGCTTCTTTTCCGGCTTCTTTCGGTTTGATTATATTTCTTTCAGTAATGCCACCTAGTGTAGATGCCTGCATACTTCCCTGGGAAGAGCCTGTGCTCACAAATTTCCTACCGCGTCTGAACTTGACGGAAGATTCTACCTTCAAAATATTAAGCTTTCTAATCCCGTGTCTAATTTTCATTATTCATTAGGGCAGAATGTATATAGGATAATACTTCCAGTGTCATATTATCTTGGTGAATAGGCTGATGCTGGAATTTGTTCATTAGATCCGGGGGAATGTTTTATACTTAGGACATTCCACAACAGCCGCTCCAAGGATGAATATGAAATAATTACATCCTGTAGCACAATGGAGTTAAACTGACGGAATTAAAGCCGACATTATAGAAAACGAAAAGGCCCTGTTACTGAATATGCCACCTGAGCAAGGTTTTAAGTTTGTGTATCATTTGTTTGGAGTAGCTTAAAGTTAAAGAGAAAAGTCAGTTATGAGTCCTAAAATCAATGTAAGTTAAAGGTTCTTTTAAGTGTTTAATGATTTAGTAATTAACATATTGATGAACTTTTGCAACTTGCCTAGGGAAAAAGAACATGACCTAGAAAGACGCTACGAACTGCTGAACCGGGAGCTAAGAGCAATGCTTGCTATTGAAGGTAAGAGCAATTGCTGGGTACCGAGGGAAGGAAAATGCTTGCTGCCAAAGGTGGCTACCTGAAAGTACCAAATGTGGAGGCTGTTCTGAAGCCCAGTTAAGAATGAATGCTGGTATTTACATCATTTCAAGTGATAGTACACAGCAAATACGCTGCGTCCATGATCCCATTCTTAAGTTTTTTTTGGGGGGGAAAGAAAAAAAGTCCAAGATGCGGGACAAAGAAATATGGTCTCCTTGGAATAAACTTTGAAAACAAAGTGATGAGGAGGTAAAGAATATTTGTCTGGGGTTTATTATCTTTTGTTGCAGTAATGCTCACCTGGCTTTCCTGCAGCATTGTGCTGCTTTGGGTGCCACAGAAAATGGAAGGGGTGACCCACAGAAGGGAGCCTCCTTCCTTTTAAAGTTTCAGATCTGTTTTACAACAGTATCTCACTGGGGAAAAAAAGTCTCATTGGTTTTGGTGGTAAAACACTACGTTTGCCAAGTAAATATTTCATCGCAAGCGACACCAGGATTAGTGGGATCCTTTGGACAGATTTTCTCCCTTCTCTGCAACTCTCCCGAGTTTAGTCACCTTACCTGAATGAAAACTCATGGGAAGATTGACATGCGGGATAAATGAAACAATTGCATCCTTTCCATAGGGCTTTCAAGTGAATTGTACAATAATCCCAGGGATGATTCATAATAAAAAATAAACATCCAGGTAGCTTAAACCATTGCTTGCATTATTTTCTTATTTAAATATCTTAAGTGTTTTCTAATGCTGCACCGCTTACACCTCTCAGTCACAAATGCTGTCTTATAGTTCAAAGATGTTTGCTTAAAAGTTAATCCTTTGGGCTCTGTAAAATGGACCTTTTGTCTAATCAATGCAAATTGATTTTGCTATTCTGTATTGACCTCTCAACCCTTTGACTGTCCATGGTAATTTCTTTCTTCACCTGATAAGGTACCTGATCCATAATAAATCAATTCTAATTAGTTTGGAGACTTCACTGGGAGCATAACTTTGTAGGAAAAAAGCAGCAGGTTTCAGGTAGCTTTTTCTAATCTCTCCATCTGTGGTTGTATTTTTTGCATAAGACTACCTTCACTATATTCTTGGATAAACTTGAGTCATAAATATATACATTGCTTTCTGCAGAGACAAGCCCGTGTAATTGGAATCGTACTAATGAAATATTTAAAACATAAAATACTCTAAAACCAGAGAGGAGTTAAGAGATACTGGATTTAAATCCAAAATTTCAATGCTTAATTGCCTCTTCTATGTTTTACTGCCTTGCAACATCTTAGCAGCAGCCTTTGAATGTGTAGCAGCCTATGCCATTCACACACTGACTTGAAAAAAAATCTATCCTTTTTTAATTTCTTTTTTTATAAATTCAGAGAGAGATGCCAACCCAGGAAGGTCCTCTCTTTTTTTTTTTTTTTTTTGGTGTGTGCTACCGGTGATATAGTAAACAGACATTTAGGGAGAAAACGTAAGTGCTGGAGAATTTTAGTTTTGTTTTTTATTTATACAACAAAGTCCACGGTTAGCATTTTGACCCTCAATAAGATTATTACTCTGCTAGAAGTTTTAGTAGCTATCTGTTTTTACCTAAAAAACATATTAGAGGAGAAACTCTCCCAAGAAAATGCCTGTGAAATGTCAAAATACATGTTTGTGACACCTTGCCTCTCAATGTGTGCGTCAGCACTGTATCGCTCTCTGTGTCTGATGTACACTGGGGTGCAATGATGCACTTTTTGGGAAGCACCAGTAAAACCACACCATTTATAATATGATTTCCCCAAAGAAGCATGGACTGCCCAAACAGCCCAGCGCTGTCTGTTCCGATGCCATTTACCTGTTTGCTAATGAGTGCTTGGGCTCCGTGAAAGAGTTGAAAAGACAGATCTCACTTTTACCAGCACCAATTCCAAAGCTGAAATATATGAGCAGGAAAAAAATATTATACATACAACAGGACGGGACCAGTTTGTTTGTCTAAAAGAAAGGCAGGACACGCCAACCCAAACTGGAACTTAGGAAAAAAAAAGAAAAGTCTTTGAAAGGTGATAATTACTGTTTTGGTAAATTGCTCTAACTCTTCCACGCGTGACTGTGCTGTTTAAAAATCTATCAAGCAATTTACTTAGCTAGTTGATGGGGGGGGGGGGGGGGGGAGGGCGGGGGGAGAGCGCCTTGCAAAAGGTAGCAGCCTGCTGATCGCAGATAAAGGCGGTTTATTGGCGGCCGGCCTGCCCTGCCTGTGCAGGCAGCGTGTGGGCAGCACTGGCGTCTGGAGGTGCTGACCGTTATAATGTTCAGCGATGTGGAGACAGTGTCCTCTTAGCCAACCGCTAAAATGGAGGCATAGGCAGCTGAATAGCCTTTTGGAGTGTTACCGCACTTCACGTGGAACACATGAATGACCAAGGGTGGTAAAAAAGGCATACTTCCCCCCCCCCCCCCCCCCCGCCCCTTTAGCCGTAGAGATAAGAGAGCTAACGCACTGCCTTCTTCCAGCTAGAAAGTGTTCCTCTCTTTCCGCTGCCGAGACTGCTCCGACCGAGAAGGGCCTGAAATCCTTGCCTAACAGGCCAAAGAAAATACGGGTTACTGGATTTAACCTGTGCACATGGGAAAGGGGTTTTGGCTGTCTGTTTGGGAGCCGGACGGCTCTTTTAAAAAAGGTGCTGCATTTCAGAGCCTGATTTTTACCGCGGCCGAGTGGCGGGATGCCTTACTTTCAGCTACCTTTCCTCTTGCTCCTTTCTGTTTTTTTCACTCAGGATTTAATGCCTCCTTAGAAAAGATAAGTTCATTTTTGCACACCTTGGGGTGGTGTGTTCATTTTCTGCCCAAGAAATGGATCTTCTTTCAGATTTTGTACATCTTGATTTATTCTTGGCTTATAGTTTGAAGTGGGTGCTCTTCTAAAAGGATTTATGCATAGGTTCACTATTTTTGTAGTTATGGTTTATATGATAAGCTTTTTATATTTAAAATCAATATGTAATCCTGTGGAGGAGCTTATCCTCTAAAACCCCATTTGTAAATCTATTTTAGCTTTGTTACACCGCGCAGCCACAGTATTCCATAGATTGATTAGGTTCAGCAGCAGAATCCTATCAAATGGCCTGCTCTGATGATGATGCAAACTCTTTCAGGATTGCTAGTTGACTGGAACTAAAGATAAGACCTGACTGCAATCCCCCAATGTGCTCTTTACAAAACTAGTGTTAATTTTCATCAAAGTGCCGGGCTTATTTATTATAGCGGTGAGGTTGAAGGTTTTACTACGAGAACTTTCGACCATTTCTATTAAAGCATTTCTATGGGAACTGGCCGCCTGTTTGCTCAAAGTAATTATCAGTTTAAGCAGTGGGGGAAAAAAAAAGACAATGTGAAGTCAATGAAGATGAATAATTGAAAACATTTCTACTTTAACGTGAATTTAGCAAACTCTGTCATTTTAAACTGCCTGTCGCGAGCGGTGGCACAGGGGCTTTAGCTTTCAACACGTTTAGCTCATATACAGCCTCAGAGCTTAATCCTATTTTTGTCCGGAGTGTAGCTTTTATAACAGTATTATTCTGAAATCTTCAAATTAATCATAGCCCATATTGTAGCTTCCCAGAGCTGCAGTCAGCCTGGGTAACTATATGTGTCAGGTGTTATAGGTAATCCTGGCTTAAAAGGCACAACAGGTAGGAATCAAACTTGAACACAGTTGGTTTTTAAACATAGGGATGCTTCCTGAAACTGCTGCCTGGCAGTATTTTGTTGGATAAACCGAAACTGCAGTGTGATCACATATAAAATGTTATTTAAATACTTTGCGCCAGTTCCTCTTTTAACCAATTGCTACTTGATTGTGTTTATTTTGGGAGGGGGGAAAGTCAAACTCCTTTTCTAGGAAACAAAAATGCAAGGGAGTATTTCTGCCAGCAAGTTTTCTGTGGCGTATTTCAAACACTAATAATAAGCAAATGCAGAAACAAAAAAAAAAACAGTTTTGTTTCATGAAATCCTAATGTGTTATTTACCCCACAGGGCTACAAGATGGGGCAACAAACCCCATAGCTCTTAGAAAGGGACTTAACGGAGGAAAAATAGTAGTGAAGAACTGAGCGAAACCTGAAACCTGTACCGAAATATTTTGACTGATGTTTGCTGTTACAAAAGCTAAAATTGCTGCTGAAACCCGGTGGGTGAAGCAAAAAAAAAAAAAAAAAAAAGAAAGAAAGAAAAAGAAAAAGGCTTTAAAAAGAAGAGCTTTTCAACTAAGTGAAAACCATCAAAATTGCAAAATAATTAAATTGAGTCCAGGTAGAGACAGGTTTTTTCAGGTCCCTTTTCATCTAGAGCTTCATGTGCCCAGATGTGTTGAGGAGCCTGCGTCTCAGCACAATTATCAGCGGAAGCGGGGGGAAAGTTAACCTGAAAGTTGGGGGCCACGTCTGGGGGAAGCAAACACCCATGAAATTCTCTGCCATGCCTCTCTCCTCCTTTTCTGCCCGGCTCACCACTGTTGCCCTTCGCAAGACGGTTTTGTCATGCTGAGATTGTATTGCGCATGCAGGGGTTTTATTTATGTGGGTAAAACCCTCCGTTTTTGGGAAGCTCTGACGACTTGCAGAGGTGCAGAGCGGTGTGTTTTAAAGGGGTCAAACTGAAGGAGCCTTCCCCAAAAGGAGCAAAAGGGCAAGCAGTGCTGGAAATCGAGAGACCCTGTTGAAAATTAGCACCTAAAAGGCTGCTACCTAAATTAAAGCAGCTTTTTTGCAGGAGAAATGGCTTAGATTACCAGTAATTTTGGCTGGTAGCTTCAATTCTAGTGTGTGTACACCTGGAAAATTAGTTCCTTAACAACCGTGGAGGGGGAAGCAACGTACTAGGAAAAGAAGGAGAAGCAGAAAAAGAAAAAGAAAAACTCCAGGGAAGTTTCGGCAGTGCCCTGCCAGGCCGATGCTCCGGGAAGGGCTCTGGTGCCGCTGTACCGAATCCCTCCCCGCTTGCAAGACGCCGCCGTGCGTGTTTGCCTCTCCCAAGCGCGTCGGCACACAGGTGTCGGCGTGGGTTTTCCCTGCATGCATGTGGACCCGTAACTCGCTCATGGGCCCGTGTGCCCAGGCAGAAGGCGAGGACGCGATAAAAGTGGTTACACATTCCTGCCTTTCCGCCGCTCTTCCAACCTTTATTGCATGATGATGCATCTAATTTTTAATTTGTAAATACAAGGCTGAATTCCCTCTAGCACCACTTGCTTTCATAAAGCTTCTGAGCAGTTTGCTGTCTTGAATAAATTTGGCTTTGGAGGGGGGTCAGGGGGATTTGAACCACCACATTCTTGCGGGGTTTGTGAAGATTCACATGGTAACCGGTGGTGAGCATTGTTCGGGTTATCTGAATGAGCACCAGCCATGTGAGTTTTAACATGATCGCCCAGGGCAATGGAGACCGCGGGGAGAAAGCCAAAAGGACTGCACCCTCTCTCCCCTTCGCCTTCGGGAAACGCGGCCGGGGAGGAAGAGGAGGAGGAGGAGGAGGAGGATACCGCCGGGCCGGTGGCGATGGCTTCTCCCGGTGGTTCTTTTTTTTTTTTGGAGCCGGTGTCCTCTTTCCCTCCCGCTCCTCATTTGTCCTGCTATCTCCCTCATCATCTACTGCTCCTGCTTTTCATTGTTTACCTTCTTAATGAGGGAGGCGGGGAAGGCTGGGGCTTGACTGACAGCGACAAGCCCCTACGGTCTGGCTGGAGAGCCGGAGGCTGCGGGGCGGCCCCGGGGGGCTGCGGCGTGCGGGGCCGGGCCGGGCCGGGCCGGGGGCTCCGCCGGGCCGGGGAGCGGCGAGAAAAATCCCTTTGGGAAAAGCGGGGCGGCCCCGTCCTCCGCTGCCTGCCAGCGACGGGGATGAAGGGGCCCCGCGATACGGTGTAGCAAGTGTATTTTTACTTCAAAGGGGAAAATGCTAATTGACTGATACCTGCTTTTAAAGTTACTGCAAAGCATATGGTGCCCAGTGTGAGATTCCTCCAGCTGCTAAGAGCAAGCGAGAAATTAGCAAAGAAGAGCCGGGTTGCAGGGAAACGGGCTTTCCTCCTATCGGGAAAACTTGGTAAATGTCGGTGCCCGTCCAGGAAACACACTCGTGGGGGGAAAAAAAAAAAACAAACCAAACAAACCCACAGCAACAAACCAAACACAAACCAAACAACAACAAAACACCCCAAAAACCCCAAAACGAAAGGACCCCGAAGGCGCTGCTAGGCTCCCCCAAGCCAGGTGGGCAGGAAGAGAAAAGGCCGGGGGGCTGCGCTCATCCCCGCGGTAGCTCCCGGTGGGGAGAGCGGCAGCGCTCCGCGGGCCGGGGCGCAGCGGGCCGGGCCGGGCCGGGCCGGGCTGTGCCGGGCAGGGCTGTGCCGGGCCGTACCGTGCCGGGGCGTACCGTGCCGGGCCGGGCTCCCCGCCGCAGCAGCCCCGGTCCCGGCGCGGCTGGCTGCGCCCCGGCGGTGGCCACGGCCGCGGCGTCTGAGCGCTGTTTTTGGTTTTCTCCGCAGACTGGCAGAAGACCGAGGCGCAGAAGAGGCGAGAGCAGCTTTTGCTGGAAGAACTCGTTATTCTCGTTAACAAACGGGACGCGCTGGTCAGGGACCTGGACGCCCAGGAGAAGCAGTGAGTCGGGCGAAGGGGGGCGGGGGGAGGGTGCCCGCCGAGCCGCCACGGCCCCCGCGGAAAGTTTGGGCCAAGTCCACGGGCACCGTGGCCGTGGCGAGCTCGGCGGGGCCGCGGAGGGGAGCGGGGCGGGCGCGCACCCCGCGCAGCCCCTCACCGCGCCTCCCGCCGCCTCTTTCCGCAGGGCCGAGGAAGAGGACGAGCATTTGGAGAGGACCCTCGAGCAAAACAAAGGCAAGATGGCCAAGAAGGAAGAGAAATGCGTCCTCCAGTGAGCGGCCTTCCCGCAGCGGTGGCGAAATCGCAGTGCGGCTCTTTCTTACGTTTTTAAAATGCCGACATGAGACTGGGGGAAAAAAAAAAAAAAAGATGTTTTGAAAAAAAAAAAATTAAACTTTTTTCCATTTTTCTTAGGCCAGATCTAGGCTGCGCCGGGCCCCGCTCCGTTGTTTTTCGGTTTCCATTCAAGCGAACTCGCGTTGTACCATGGTTTCCTTATGGGCTCAGCTCTCCTGCCGAAAGGGTTCGAAACGAAATCGCCGAGACCCCGGGCGTGCGGGCGGTGCCGGAGATGTGCGGAAGGAGCAGAAGAAATAAAGTCTGTCCTGGTTTCTGTAGCTGGAGGAGGGCTGAGTTTTGAAATAAATACGTTTTTGTCGTAATAGGATTAGAGAGGGGGATATAGGAAAAAAAAAAATCATTGGGAATGGTTTCATCTAGTCCTGCCATATGTAATACTTACTAAAGCTACCTACATTTTATAGTTAGGTCAGATCCACCCCAGTTACTATTAAAAATGTGCTGTATTTACCAGTGTTTTATTTCAGCAGTTTGACACTTCCCCGGGAGCGGAGCCGGGCCGCGCTGGTTTCCTCGGGGGGGTTTCTCAGGGCGCGGAGCCCGGGGATCGGCTGCGAGCGGGGCGGCCCGGGGCAGCGCGGCGCTTCCCCCCCGCGTCCCCCCGCGTCCCCCCGCGGGGTCGGGGTCGGGGTCGGGCCCGGGCCGCGCCGCCGCCCCGCGTTATTTATTGCGCCCGGGCCGCGTCCCCCTGCGCGCCCGCCACCCCGCCCCGTCCCTCTGCCCCCACGCGTGTCCCGCGCTCGCATCGTCCCTTCGTGGAGCTCGTCTCGTTTATTTATTACAATACCGAGTCATATATAAAATTTTCAATAAAAGCCGAATCTTTCTTACCGTAACTGCCGCTTTCCTCTTTACCTGGGAAACTCCCTCCCTCCCTCCCTCCCTCCCTCCTCCCGCCGGCCGGGGAGGGGGCCCGGGAAGGGCCCGACCCCGCGGGGGGCTCCGCCGCCCCGGCCGCCGCCGCTTCGCCAACGCAACGAAACCCACCAGAGGGAAAAGTTTTTCGTTTGTTTTTAATAAAGCGCAGGTCGGGGAGGGGGAGGTAAAACTTGTCCCCGCGGGGCCGGGGCCGGGGCCGCCCGCCGGCCGGCGCGGGGGGTGCGCGGCCAAGGCTCCGCTGCGGGACGCTGAGCGGGCGGCGGGGCCGCAGGGAGCCCAAACCCCGCGGGGACGCGGCTGTGTCCCGGCAGGGTCCCCCGCGTCGCCGGCGGCTCCGGGTGCAACTGCGACCCGCTCCAAAAAAAACCAAAAAAAAAAGACCCAAACCAGCCCCGTGGAGGAGGGAAGCGCCCGGCCTTGTGCGAGCGGCCGCCGGCGGCCGTGGGCCGTGCCGGCCCGGGGCCGGGGGCCGGGGGCTGCCCCGGTGCCCGCCGGTGGCTTCGGCCCCGTGCGAAGTTGGGGAGGATGCGGGGAGCGCCCCGCCGCCGGGAGGGCAGGGCCGGCGGGCAGGCGGCTCCGCCGTGCCCCTCTGCCCGCTCCCCAAAAATACAGGGGCCGGGGAGGCGGGGACACACACACACACACACACACACGCTCCGAGGGCTCCGCGGCCGCGGAGGCTCAGGAGGGGAGAGGGCGGCGAAGCCCGCGGCGCTGCCCGCCCGCCGGGAGCTGCGGAGCCCCAAAGCCTGGGGCTGCCCCCGGGGGGCGAGGGGGGGCGGCGGGTGCGGGCGGGCATCCCCCCGCCGGATGGGCCGGGGCTTGTCCGTCTTCTAAGGCGAAAAAAGTAACTCAGCCCCCGGCGCTGCGGGAAAAATAAGCGTGTCCCCCTCCCGCCCCCGGCCCCCGGCCCGGGAACGGGCCGCAAGAGCCCCCCCCGCCCCGTGGCCGGCCCCAGCTGCCCTCCCCGTGCCCCTGCCCCTGCCCCTGCCCTTCCCCGCCGCCGGGGCCGGGGACGCGCAGCCCAGCCCCCCGCGCCCCGCAGCCCCCGCCCGGCCGCCGACCTTACCTGGGCGCAGCGGGGAGGGCGCAGGCTCCGTCCGGCGGAGAGAAGGGGGGGACCGGGGGGGGCCGGGCCCGTCACCCCGGGGGGCGGCGAGCCCCCGGCCGAGCCTGCGGGGAGGCGCACGCAATTGGGGACTGGGCAACCGCGGGGGCTGCGGCGGGGGTTGGGGGGGCACAGATACACACACACACACACACACACCCCCACCCCCGGGGAGCGGCTGCTGCCCGCCAGGACCGGGGCTGCCCCGGCGGGGCCAAGTGATGGGAAGGCGGCGGGAGCGTAGCCCGGCCCGGGAACTGCCCCGGCGGGACCGGGGCAAAACGGGAGGGGGCTAGGGGGGGGGGGGGAACTGCCCCCCGAAATCCTTCCTCCTCCCTCCTCCTCCTCCCTTTCCTTTTTGTGAATGGGCCGCGGCGCCTTTGTTGCGGGGAGAAGTGCCCGTGTCGCTGACTTTCGTGGGCGAGCGGAGGAGCTTGCAAACCTCCTTTTCCCTCCCGCCCTCGGCCCATCGTCTGCCTCCCGCCCGGGTTAGACGGTTCCCTCCTCGCACGGGAAAAAGAAGCGAAAAGAAAAAAAAAAAAAATATGGGGGTCGGGGCGGGGGGGGACACCGCGCTTTGGTCGGGGCCGGCGGGCAGCGCCTTTGACCATTAGCTCGCTTTCAGCTCCAACTGCAATTAGAGGGAGTCGATTTGGGGAGACCAACCAAAGCCGCGCACCGGAGCCCTCGGTAGAGGTGCGGGACCGCTCCGCCGCCCGCGCGGCTGCAGCCCCCGGCCCCGCGCCCCCCCGCGCCCCGGCCCCGCCGCCCCGCGCCCCCCCGCCCCGCTCGGCTCCCGCCGCCGCTGCGGGCAACGAGCCGGGCTGCGCGGAGCGGCGCGGAGCGGCGCGGAGGGTCCCGTCCCGTCCGTCCCCCCCCCTCCCCGCCGCCCCCGGGCCGCCCCCGCCCGCTCGCCCCCCGAGGCGCGGAGCAGCCCCTGAACTCAGGACACGCGGGGAAAGGTGCGGCCGCGGCTTTTTTATTGTTATTTTAAAGCACAAAGTTTGGGCGAGCCTCCAGGCACCGGCGGGGGGGCCGGGACCCCGCTCCCCCCCGCTCCCCCCGGCTCCGCCCGGCTCCCCCCCCCCCCCCCCCGCTCCCCACACCGCGTCCCCCTCCCGCAGCGCCCTCGGCGGCGGCCGAAACTTTTGCGCGGTCCCCTCGGACGGCGGGGGCGCGGGGCGGCGCGGGGGGCTGCCCGGGGGAGGGGGCAGAGCTGCGCGGGCGCGGAGCGGCTCCCCCCCGCACAACTTTCTCCACCGCTTCCCACCCCCCCATGCCCTCCGCGGAGGTTGCGCGGGGCCCCGCGCCCCCCCCCCACACCCCCACGCACCCCTCGCTCCGCCGTCCGGCTCTCCGCGCCGCCGGGGCCGGGCCGGGCGCCTCGGCGGTGGGTGCGCGGGGGAGCGCGGAGCGGCGCGGAGCGGCGCGGGGCGGGGGGGGGCGCGGAGGGAGCCGGCGCCCTGCGCTGCCATTGCCCGGGCGGCTGTCAGTCAGGCGGGGAGCGGCCGGGGATTGGCGCCGGGCTGGTTACGCAGATGCTTTGCGCGCACATACAAGGGTACGGCCGGGGGTAGGTGATCAATCCTCATCAGGGCCGCGGCTCCATCGCCCCGACAGCGCGGGCCGCCGGCAAGGTAACGCGGGGCGCCCCGACAAGTTGGGGGTGCGCGGCTCGGCTTCGGGCGTCGCCCCCCCGGCCCCCCTTCCCCGGCCCGCCTCGCACCTGCCTGGCCCCCCCCGCCCGCCCCCTCCGCGCCCCCCGCCCGCTCCCGCCCTGCGCGCAGCCCCCGCCGCGCCGCTCGCTCCGCAGGTGGCCGCGCAGGTGAGGCGGGCGGGGGCGGCGGGCACCGCGCTCCCCGACGGGGCGGGCGGCGGCGGCGGGACGGAGCGGGCCCGGGGTGCGTGTGCGCGGCGGGTGGGCACGGCCGGGCCGGGGCTGCCCCGCGTCTTTCCCTCTTTCTCGCTGCTTTTTCTTCCCTCGATTTCCCGCTTTCCCCGCCAGCTCCCGCCGCCCGGGACGGTCCCGCTCCGCCGCGCTCCCCGGCAAAGTTATGCAACGCCGGGTCACGGCGCTGCCCCCCCGCCTGCGCCCGGCCCCGGCCGGCCGGGGGGTGCCCTCGCCCCCCCCCCCCCCCCCCCCCCGCGGGCCGCGGTGCCCCCGTGCAGCGCGGGGGTCCCGGCCGGGGCAGCGGCGGCCGCCCCCGGGGCTCGGCGGGGCCGCCCGGGCTCTGTCCGCTCCTCCCTCCGCTCCGCGTTTATCTGCGGCTTTTTGCCACCGAGCCCGGCCGCTGCCTCCCGAGCCGGCGGCCGCCGGGTCCCCCCCCCCGGCTCTGCCGGAGCCCCCCCAGCCCCGGGACGGGCCCGGCCGCCGGCGCCTGCCGCCCGCTCGGTGCCTGCGCGCTCCCTTTCCCTTTTTCCCTTTTTAACTCTTATCCATTTCTAATTAAAGCGTCCCCGTCTGCTCGCTTTTAAATTAATTATACTCCCCTCCTCTGGTACCTCCTTTTGATTCCTAATCCAATTATCTTTTTAAATAATTGCTTTATCTCTCCCCATCGCCGGGCACTGTTGCCTCTCGGCACTTGCGCGCAACTCTCCTTCGTTTCAAATAAAATAATAATAATAATAATAAAAAATAATAATAACATTGGCAATTCACGGCCGCCTGCCCGGTGCCCCCGCGCGGGATGCGCGCGGCCGCCCGGCCCCCGGGGCGCCCCTCGGCAGGACTCGGGGCGGCCGGACCCCTAACCCGCATCTCTCCACTCTCTCCCCAGGCGCTCCGGCCTCGCCTCTGCGTGGGGAAGAAATCCGCCTTTTTGTTTCCCGATCCTCGTTGTTGTTTTAATTTTTTTTTTTCCTTTTTTTCCTTTTTTGTTGGGTTTTTTTTTTCTCCCCTTCCCTTTGCCTGCAATCGCTTGAGGACCTCGCGGCGGTGACGGCGGGACGGAACGAAAAAAACTCTTTTTACGCCGATTTTGTGCTTCGTTTTTTAATTGTTGTTGGCTTTTAATTTTTTGCCTCTTGTTTGGGGTTTTTTGGGGGGGTTCTTTTTATTGGGTTTTTTTTTCCCCCCTCCTTTTCCCCCCTCCCCACCCCATACATTTGATTTTGATTTTTTTTTTCTTTTTTTTTTTTTTTTTTTAAATTTTCCTGCGAGACTTTGGAGAAAACCTGCCCGGCTTTTAGCATGATGTCTTACCTTAAACAGCCCCCTTACGGCATGAACGGGCTGGGGCTGACGGGCCCCGCCATGGACCTGCTGCATCCCTCCGTGGGGTACCCGGGTGAGTGCCCTGCGCCGCGGCCCCCTCCCCATCCCCTCCATCACCCACCCATGGCCCGGCGGGCGCCTGCCCGGGAGCAAGCAGAGGGGGAAAAGCTCCGTCCCGGTCGGGTTTGGAGGAGCCCGGTGGGGCCGTATGGTTTGGGGTGGGCTGTGGGGTGGGTGCCCCCATTTGCCTGCACCCCTGGCTGGGGAGAGCGGGGTCGGGGGACAGCACCAGTTCCAGCTGAATTTCCCCCCGGCCCCGGGGCTTCTTCGTTCCCGTGGGGATTTTTAAGGATAAAAAAGCTTTAAAACAAAAAAAAGTAGATTTATTTTGACACAACGAAATATCTCTGCTGCTCCCGCTGTTGCCGGGCCTGACCCTTCCCCAGCCCTGTGCCGCTCGCCCTGCCCACAGCAGGACAGGGTCCGGCCCGGGCGGGCAGTGCCCGGCTGCCGTGGGGCTGGGGTGTGCAGCGAGCACCGCCGCTCTTTGGGGTCGGAGGCGGGGATGCTTCGCAGGCCCCTGCCCCGGGGATGCCAGGGAGGGTGCGGGAGGTGTGCGGGGACCCAGCGTGACGGTGCTCGCCCCCAGCCACCCCACGGAAGCAGCGGCGGGAGCGCACCACCTTCACCCGCTCGCAGCTGGACGTGCTGGAGGCACTCTTCGCCAAGACCCGCTACCCCCGACATCTTCATGCGGGAGGAGGTCGCCCTGAAGATCAACCTGCCTGAATCCCGAGTCCAGGTACCGGAGCTGCCTGGGGAGATCCCGTGCCATCACGGGTTGGGGGGGATTCGGGGGCACCCCGGCTCAGCTGGCACGACTTGGACCCGGCTCTCCGTCCGCACTCGTTCCTGTTTCCTTAGGGTCAGGGTGCCTGTGGGCTCCCGGCTGCTTGGTTGTCCTGCCGTGGTGGCATCCAGGCAAAGGAGGACTTTTGTTTTTCTTTTTTATCCTCTTTTATTAATTTTGTTTTTATTAACATTTTTCTGTCCCCCTCCACCTGCCCCAGGGTGTAGCAGCCCCACGACCCAGGGTCTTCCCAGGGTGCTCCCTCCGGCACCGCTCTCCAGGTGACGATGCCCAGTGGGGTGGGATATGCAGGGAGCACCCCACGCAGGATCCATCCCCCAAAACCATACTTTGTCACCGCACTGGGGACATGCACAAGCTGGGGCACCCCGGCCGCTGGTCCTGGGCACCCTTGCTTGGGGTGCGATGCGGGGTGGCCCGGGCACCAGGCGGGGCAGGTTTTTTTTCGGGGTGCGGGGGTGTGAGGTGCTAATGGCTGGGTGTGGGTGCTGGTGGAACTGGTGCTGGGGTGAGGTTGGCTGGGTACTCCTGGGGTGAGAAGGGGTGGCGGGGAGAGCAGGGGGCCCTCCCCGCCACCCCTTCTCTCCCTGATGCTCATGCCCCCTGCACCCCATTTTCTTGCCCCAGGTCTGGTTCAAGAACCGCCGTGCCAAGTGCCGGCAACAGCAGCAGAGCGGCGGCGGGGCCAAGAGCCGTCCAGCCAAGAAGAAATCCTCGCCGGCTCGCGAGAGCTCGGGTTCGGAGAGCAGCGGGCAGTTCACGCCACCAGCGGCGGCCTCCAGCTCAGCCTCTTCTTCCTCCTCCAGCTCGGCCTCGTCGGCTCCGGCGGGTGCCCCGGCATCTCTCAGCACCCCGGCGTCATCCATCTGGAGCCCGGCTTCCATCTCTCCCGGCGCGGCGCCGGCGGGGGTGACGGTGCCCGAGCCCCTGCCGCCAGCCGCCGCGTCCTGCATGCAACGGGCCGGCCCCGCTGCCGCCTCCGCCAGCTACCCCGTTTCCTACGGCCAAGGCGGGGGGTACGGGCAGGGTTACCCCGCGCCGCCATCCTCGTCCTATTTCGGGGGTGTGGATTGCAGCTCCTACCTGGCACCCATGCACTCCCACCACCATCCCCACCAGCTCAGCCCCATGGGGCCCTCCTCGGTGCCTGGCCATCACCACCACCACCCGCTGAGCCAGAGCTCGGGCCACCACCACCATCATCACCATCACCACCACCACCAGGGTTACGGCGGCACCGGGCTGCCCTTCAACTCCTCCGACTGCCTGGACTACAAGGAGCCTGCCGCTGCCGCCGCCGCCTCCTGGAAGCTCAACTTCAACTCCCCTGACTGCCTCGACTACAAGGACCAGGCGTCCTGGCGCTTCCAGGTCTTGTGAGGGGCTGACCACCGTCCCCCCAAGCCGCCACGGACGCCCCGCCCGGGGTCTCCCCACCACCTTCCAGGCAGGACTCTGGCTCTGGCTCTTCCTCCTCCTCCTCCTCCCCCCTCTTCGTTAGCAGTGGCGATGCCCCGGGGGGGGCGGTTCCTGCCACCCCCATCTCTACTGACTGATATTTATTTGCTTCCTGCACCCCTCCAGTGGGTTTATTATAATTATTATTTTTTTAAATGCAACAGAAGAGGAGTTTAAAAAAAGATAAAAAGCCTAGCGTCTCCCCTGCTGCCCCTGGGGCAGAGGCGCAGGCTGGCTCCTGCCCTGCTGGTGCCCCCCAACTTCATGTGGGGACCCTCACACACACACACCCCCCCCCCACCCCCGCCGGGTGCAGGAGCCCCCGGCTTGCCGGTCCTGTACAGCCTCTTGCCGCTGGGAGCAGCGGGATCGATGTAAATACTAGGTCCGTTCCAGTGACCACGATTATTTTTAGTTGATGCTGTTGGGTTGGCATTTATCTAGAGTCTAACACGGAACAGAACTTAAAAAAAAAAAAAAAAAAATTAATTTTAATTTTCTTCCCTAAAAAAGGATCTTTCCCCATCTTGCATCCTCCGTCCATCCTCGAGGGCTTCGGGCGAGCTCGGCTGTGCCGTCCCGGCGCTGGGGGGGGTGGGGGCAGCAGCCCAGGGGGGTGTCCAGAGCGGGGGTAATAGGGGAGGGAAGGGCTGCCCAGCTGATCCGCAACCTGCAGACCAAAAAAACCAAAACTTTTGGAAAGAATTTTAAAAAATAATAAAAAGGAAAGAAGAAAAAGCAGTTAGAAAAGTTTTGGTTTATTTTTTGAGGGGAGGGTTGCAGGGGAAAGCAGCTCTGCTTGGGGTTGGAGGGGGGGGCACGACTTTTTGGGGGTGTGTGTTTTTGGTTGTTTTTTTTTTTTTAGCCCCTTCTGTCAGTTGGTGCGTTTTTGTGGGTTTGGGCTCCAGCCCTGCCGCCCGGCTGCCTTACCTGCCCCAGGCTGGTGCTTTCCAGCAGCTTTGGCCCGTAGGGGGAGAGGGACCGTGTACATGTGATTTTTGATGCCATAACCCCACACTTACCCCTTCAAGTATAAGGCAAACTCCCCTCCTTCCTTTCCCCCCACCCCAATAAAATCCAAACTAATCAATGCAGTGGTGTCCTGTCCTCCTTCCTCCCCTCTGCCTCCTCTTTCCCAGGAAGCTTCCCTGGGGGGTTGAGGTGCTGGGAAATGCTTCCCGAAGGGGTCCCAGCAGGGTGGGGGGGATGTGATGAGTTTGCAAGTGCTTTGGAGAGGGGACCCACTGCTGCCTCTGCGGGTGTGGGCTGGGGACCCACTTTTATGTTAACTGATGCTGTTAATTGCTTACTGATTTATTGCTGCACCGTGGTGCTGGCAGGACCCGTGGGATGGGCAAATGCTGGCTGAAACAGCAAAAACCCACCCGGTGGGGCACCCCTACAAACTCGGGACCACGGGCGGGCCTGGGTGGTGGTGGGGTGTGAGGGCCACTCAGACATACAGCCACAGAGACGGACCTCTGCCCGCCCTGTGCAGGCAGGTGCAGGGACAGGGATGCTCTGCACCCGTGCTTCCAGCCCCGGCTCCCAGCATTTCACTCTTCAGCTGCTGTGGGCCACCATCCAGACGGGGAAGAGGGGGATGAATTATTTCTCGTGACAATCTCCCCCTCTCTTTTTTTTCCGAGACCTTCCCCACAGTTGTTGGAAGCTGCCCGCTGGTGCTGGGGCTGTTCCCACCCCCATGGGACTGGGGCTGAGGGGACCACCACTACACTGCTTGGGCCATTGATGCACTGGGGGGGACATCCCCAAATTCCCGTCCTCCTCTCTGTGGTCTTGCAGCAGTGCCCACCGGAGCTGGGAGCTCTAGGGCCGTGCCATGTGCCCCCATCCCTGGTGTCTGCAGGCACCCCTGGGGCAGTGTTGAAGCACTGCCGTGCTCCAGCCAGCCACTTTGGGCAGGGTTTGCACCCCCGTACCCCCTCCCAGCATCCTGTGGGGGGTGCAAACAGGGCTGGCTGTGCTGCTTGCAGCTGCAGGGAAATGGGCTGCAGTGGGAAAACCAGCAGGGTCAGCCCCAGGTGCCACCAGCGCAAGCCCCGTGCATCCTTCAGGGTCACGGCCACGGCACAGCCCCAAAGGGGGGGCAGCCAATGGCCTCCAGCACCCGCACGGCGCGGCAGGGAGAGATGGGAGGGGATGGGTGCAGACAAGTCGATTTTAGGGGATGTTTTTTTCTTTAAATGGCTGTTTTCCTTATTGGGTCCTTCAGTTCAGAGTGTATATATACATACATACATTTAAGTAGTTTTGTATATAATCTATACATATAAAATAATTCTTTTCTTCTGCAAGCACCAGCGAGGCACTCATCACACCAGAGGGCAGCTGTACAGGTAGCGTGAGGGAGGACCGTGCGTGCAGGGTATGGGTACCACCAGCCTCTGTGTTCCCCAAGCCTTACTTTTAAAGGCAAAAAAAAAGTTATTGCAGCCCTCCTGGAGCTGTAAAAGAAAGAAATCTATGCTGGACGCAAAGTTGCCCTCCCAAATTTAGTGAGCACCTGAGAGACAAGAGCCAGCAGGTTTATAACAATGTGCCCCCCCCCCCCCCATCTTCTTTAAACAAAAATTACACACACACACACTTACAGACATGGTTTAGTGGGAATTGGCAGTGTTAGGTTTACGGTTGGACTCGATGATCTTAAAAGTCTTTTCCAACCTAAATGATTCGATGATTCTATAAAAGTTGTGTTTCATTGTAACTCAGTAAATCTGCGCAGCAGAGAGATGCAGATGGGAGGGGAGCTTGAATTTTGCTCCCTTGGTTTGGGTGACATGGCCCTAAACCTCTTCATCCATCGACCCACGGTGCAGCTGGGTCCAGGATCTGCTTTGGAGTTTGGGTGTCCGAGGGGTTGCCCGCGTTCCTTTGGGGGAATCCCCTAGCCAATTTGGGTGCCCAGCAGTGCCTGGTGCCGCAGCCCAGTGGCTTCTCCAGCAGCCCCCACACCACAATTTGGGCTGCGGGCATTTTCCAGTCCTGCCTGTGCAGACCTGGAGCATGGCAGAGGGGCTGGTCACTGAGCCTGGCCAGTGGTGGGGGCACAAAAGAGACTTTTTCCTGATCACATCAAATAATGGCTTTGCCCTCAACGTGTGGCTTCATTTTTTAATTTTTTTTGTTGCATTTCTTCCAGCCCTGGAATTTCTTCGAAGGTCGACAAGCATGACTTGAGCAGGAACAGCCAGTTTGCTGGAAGACAACTAAAATGCTTTTTTTTTTCCTTTCTGCTTTTTTTTTTTTTCCCCCTCATGTTGGGTAGAAACCCCCTGGAAAAGCAGTGCAGTGACTAACCAGTGCATTGGCCACTGGCCAGCCGAGTGTGGCCAGGCCTTATCCTCCCTCTGCTGCCCATGGGTCGGTGCCAGCAGCGTGGCAAGACGCGACTCGTGCACATCGGCGGGTGAGCGTGGGCTGGGGAGGGAGTTGTGCCCAGGTTTTGGGGGGGCCCCAGCACACCCCCCCCAGTCCCCTCCATTTCATCCGCAGCACACCCGCACCGCTGGGGCTCGGGCGGCAGAGCAAACTTCTGCCACCGTGGTCTTCCCCGAGGCTTGAACAGGCGCTGCCGCCCCGAGCGCAAGTCTTGGCAGGTAAAGCAGCACACTCGCTGCCTGCTGCCCGGCTCCGGGAGCAGGCGCTGGCGAGATCGTGGGGCTTTTTTTGGGGCAGCCCAGTTGTGAAACAGCCGCCTGGGTGACTCAGTGCCTCACGTCTCAAGCAAGAAGGCTGTTGGGTGCAAGCCTGCTATTAGTAGTAGTGTTTATTTTTAAGTAGCGTTTGCTGCTGGATCATGGTGCCACACTGAGCGCACCAGCGGCCCAGGGGCTGGTGCCGAGACGCCGGTTACCCAGCACGAGCCCGGTGAAGCTCCTGCCTTTCGCCCAAGGGCTGGCAGTTGCTTCCGCAGGCGCGTGCCCGCTCCAAAGGCACGTGATGCTTCCCTGCCTTTAAGTCAAGGGCCAGGAGTTGGGCGGGATGGTGGGAAAGAGGGGCAGAGGGGGAGAATACTACCCAGCTTGGGCTGTCGTTAGTTTTTATGGTTGGCGCTGCATGGACTTGAAATAATTTATGATCTATTTGCTGTTATCAGAGTATTTGCTCTGAGTAGAGTCCCCGCTTGGAAAGCTTTGCTTTTATACCTTCTGCATGTGGTAGGGAGCTGTGACAGGCGGTGATTTGAACGCCCTTGCAGTACCCAGCCATGCAGAGGTGGGCAGAGGCTGGGCAGGGTTACTGCTGTCTGGGGCAGCCAACTGTTGGTTTGGGTGCAGGATGCGCTCTGGAGATGCAAAGTGTTATGGCTGAGCATGAATTAAATTATTAAAAAAATTATAATTATAAATTATGTTTGAAGTTGCAGGAGACGTACCCACTAACACCACTTGTTACAGTTATTTTGCAGACAGCCTTTCTGGCAGGGCGCAAAGAAAACAGATGATTATGGCTGAATAAGGAGCTATTGCACCCAACCATTTGTGGTTTTCCCTGTGCTGACCTCTACGTTAGCCAGTCGCTGCTCATTCATGCACTTTGAGTAGCAATTAATGCACATAAAATCCCACATTGGTTCCAAACGTGTTTTGAATTTGTCAATAAAAATCTGCCAGTGTAACTCCCAGCTGAAGAACCTGCTGTACTGGAGAGCTCTTCTTTCATGTCGTATGGCCGAGTGCAGAAAGCTGCAGGAAAGCAGGAAGGTAAAAATGGTCAGAGAGCTGAAGCCTAAAGGAAGAAATATGCCCAGTTCCAGTTAAATCCCTGTTCAACACTTTTTTTTTCCCAGAGCAGACGGGACTTTTCCAAGAAAGCCATGAGAGGATTTTTCTTTTTTTTAATGAAAACCTGCAATTTTAGGAAATGGCACTCTGGATCTTATGTACATTTCTAGTATGACTTCCTGTATATTTTTAAGCTGAAATCCTCTTAGCATGCAAAGTAAATAGATTATGATATACTGAAGGATTAAGAATCACTGTCTGGTGTCAGATTAATCCCTCATATAGACCATCACTTGTAATGACAGAAATATGGCTGCAATTCAGCAAAATAGCAGTACGGTGAAGCAACGCATCGCAGCATCTTATGCAGAACAAGTGCACAATCGCCACGGTCCGTCATTGTGCCATGTGTATTTCAGGAATTAAATTTAAATCTATAGGACATTAAAGGCGCGCTCCCCTCCAAGTGCTGTGTGACACGGAGCCATTACAGGCACGGCTCTGCACGGGGAGGTGAGGCAGCAACCTGCTCTGTTTCAAAGCTCTCTTTATTAATTTTGCCTTGTTGCATGTAAAAAAACCTATGCATTGCAGCCCATTCACCCCCTTCAACCTGCAAAGCAAAAAGTCTCCTTCGAATGCATTCATGGAAAGGTGCCGATTTGGATAAAGTGCTGAAATGGGTTGGGTGGTTCTGGTGCCATCAAAGTCTCCCGTCGTGCAGCAGAAATTCAGCAAGATTTTGGCTCGTAGGGGAAAATGCCTGACAGACAGTGAGCACAAATATTTTATTTGGGTAAATGCAGAATTTTTGTTAATAAAGTACTTCTAATGGCTTGGGTGGTTTTTTTTTTACACTGTGCTTTTATTTTCAGTGCATTCATCATACAAATTTGTTCATCGTACAAAACCGATTTCAAGAAGCTTGCTGGCTTTGGGTTGCAACCACCCAATGCTCCCAAAAAAGCTCAAGCTTAACCCACAACGTTTGCCTACAGTAGAGTGCAAAAATCTGTGTCTGTACACGCTGCGCCCGATCAAAGGGTGGGAAGAAAGACCTGCGACGATGCTCGCCCTTCTCTTCGCTGTCAGAAAAAAACTAGAGGGCTGAAACAGGTTACGTTACCTTCTCAGTGCATTTTCTCTTCGTGGTTAGAGGAGGCAGATTAAAATCTGGACTCCAATGGAATGATGTTTAAGAGGCTCTGCGTCTTTTTTTCAAGGCAAAATAATGGTTATTCAACTAAGATGATATATCTAGATATGAAAATGGAGAGCATTCTTCGAAAAATGCTGCCGACTGTGAAAGGCTGCTCTTTCACAGAGGTATCCTGAATGAAGATTTTATCTGCTGGTATCTCAATAGGACGGTTTTCAGAGCCTTAAGTGGAAATTCAAATCTGCTTCCAACTGAAGATTGTTAAAATATATAATGCATAGAGAATTACAGACTTTCCCTGGAGAAGTTTATGGATTTGTCCAATACCTGCCTGACCCCGCCCCCCCCCCAATTTTTCAGCATTGCATTTGTACGGTAAACAGGGATCCGCAATTACTCGCTTTTTTAATGTCTTTGAATGACATAATGAAAATGTCACCAGATTGCTCTCCATAAGCAAACACGGGGCAGTTGGTACATGAACACATTCATGCTAACTGAGAAATAATTTGGAGGTTTAAGTGCAGCACTTTTTGTAAGCCTGGTGCTTCCTCTTCTGCTGGTGGTCGGATGCAGGGATGGCTGGAATTTTGCTGAAGGGCTTTCCGTGAACTTTGCCACCTCGGTGAGGTTTCCCCTTCTTTGCTTTAGCAGCGAAGGGGGTCCCACGCTCAGTCACACCAGCCCAAAGTGCACGACTTTGAGAGACCCACTGTCTCCAGTCTCCTGTGAGGGGAAAGACAGGCAGGATCAGGCAGGCTGTAGGGACACGCAACGAGGAATGGAAACCTTGCACCGTTATTGGAAACACCATCCCAACCCAGGGAGAGGAGACAATTGCAGACTCTGTCCCAGTTTGGCCTGGGAATGGAGGATGCAGCCCTGAAGCACTGGAGGCTGCCTCGTCGTGCAAGGGAAGGCACCGCGCCCCTTTGCACCCCCCGCTCCCCAATGCTCTTGGGGAAAGTAGGGGCTGCAGCTCCAGCGACAGCTCACCGCGTCCCCTGCAGTGGCCACCGAGTTGGGATGCGAGGGGCTGGGAGCTGAGGCTCCACCTGCCTTTGAGCCCCCTTCCCTGGCGCCTGGAAGCTTACTGGCAAAAGTGAAACTTTAGATTTTTGTTACCTTTTAATTAAAACATACTGCGAACACCACAAGGCTGGGTTAACGCCAGCGGGTAGCGAGCCAGGTTTTCAAAGTTACGCGGGGATGGCATTTTGCATTCCTCATACAGTGCAAATACGTGATTTAAGCACAAATCCCCTTTCTGCGCTTGGTGCCTGTGCAGGGTGGAAACCCCATCCCTCTGGTTTTGCAAAGGACATGACGATGGGGAGAATGTGTGCCACAAATAGAGGTTATTTCATAACATGGGCTAGCGTGCCTGCGAAATGCATGAAATACTTGCCTCGGAAAGTGCTGTAGTCTAGTGAGTCATTGCTTTCTTTTGAATTACAGATGAGTAGCCAGCCCTTCATGATGCAAAGAAAAAAACTAGGTGTGGAGCTGAAAACAAAGGGAAACGTGTGCTTGTCCTGCCTCAGAGGGCAAGACACGCTAGCTGGTGTGGGAAGTGGGGGTGGGCTCGGCCCCAGGAGGTGGCTGTGTCAGGCTGCGGGAGCACTGGCAAGGGCAGACAGGACTCATGTGAATGACTCCCTGCTTCTTGATTTCAGGAAAGAGGAAAAAAAATTCCTCTAACTCTTGCAAGCTTCAGAAGGAACCTTTACCAGAGCAGCAGCTCCATCTCATGGCATGTGCATTTCACCACAGAGATAGAGATCACCCTCCGAAACAGCATTCCCGTGTGCAACCTCAGCATGGAGGGAGCAGTAAAAGTGTGATGGCTCAAAATGAGCGCTGTATGGACATTGAGTTTTGTTTCCAGCCCGTCACTTGGCGCTTCCCTTGCAAGGAGATGGCGGGAGGTGGCCCTGCCACAATATGACCCCCTGTTAATTCTCAGAGGAGGTTTGAAGATGATGAGAAAGAGTCCCCAGCATCCTGTCTGAATCAATGCTTGCATCCCAGACCCCACTGGGTTATTCCAGCATTGAAGCTCGAAGCATGGCTTCACTGCTGAGACTGCTGCTTAGGCAGGTGTCAAGAAGGTTATGAGTTGCCTTACTCAGTGGCAGCCCTCACGCGGGGGCTGTGTGTATGTGACTTAGGTTTTGGGTAGCTGCAAGCTTTCTGTGGGCTCTCCTTGCTCTCTGAACAGCACTTATTGGAGGCTCCAAAAAATACGAAAGCTTTTTTTGCAGCAGAGCTGCAGCAGTAAAGCCTTGAGGAGCATCAGTGGCTGAAGGTAAGGGGTGGCTCTTTTTTCCCTAGAGCTATGTCAGTGCCTGATGCAGAGGGGTTTCTGCTGGTGCTTGCTCTGGGATCCAAGGGAATAGGTGGGAAGGTGAATGCAGGCTGGAGAGAAAAAAAAAAAAAACACATCACATTTGACCATTTAGAACTCAAGGTTGTTTGGGTAGGTCCCTGTTGTTCAAGGCTCAGGGTCCTGAGTGCATCAGATAGATAGATATCTGACCTGGGTTTTGTGATTCATGATTTGTGCCTCTCTATGGGGAGAGGTTAACAAGAACCCAGCTCTGCAGACCTACCTAGTTGCTTTTTTTAAAAATACTTTTTAAAAAAAAAACCTATTTGCAAACCTCTCTATTCACACTAATGCAGCCTTGGCAGTGTCGCGTGGGAAGTCTGTGATGTGGCATCAAGCTTATAGAGGTGTTTAATGTTAATCAAAGGCTGAACAGCGATAGTGACTGGAACCCTCTTCTGACATCTGCATCTTTTCTGATGTAGCACCCCGGCAATAAAAGAAGCTGTAGTAATTTGAGGAGAGTTGATTTTCACAGTGCAGGAAGAGGGCTGTCCAGGAACAGGGGAAGCCAGCATTGCAGTGCTGCTGCCTATGATAATGAGCAGCTAGTCATCCAGAGCAGGAAAACATGAATAGCTTGACAGAAGAGCATCCACTTGTGCCCTGGAGATCAGATCGTGGGGCTTTGCATGGTAATGATGTGGTCCTGCTCTGGCAGGCGAAGGGAGGAGCGGTACAGGAAGGCACACCCTGTAATTGAAAAGCCACTAAGCCATCTCGGACCTGCAGGGATAGCAGGATGGAGGCGGTGGTTTGCTCAGTCTCCCCAGGTCTGAGGCAGAACGGAGGATCCCTCTAGTCTCCTGGAGCGGGAAATACAGAGAAACCTCTTCTCCGTGCTGCTGTATCGCTCTCAGGAGGCTATGCTTTTTCTCCTGGGAATTATTCTCAAGGGCATGATGAAGGTGGGAAAGGAGGGGAGTGGGAGAGAGAGGAATAAATGAAGAAGCCACAGGGAATTATTTTAAACACCTGCTTTTTTTTAGGTGGAGACTGCCTGATTCCTGGCTGCAGGAATGGCTATGTGGAAGGACATGCCTGTTGTTAGGATCCATAGATACTGCTCCCTGTCACTGGAAATGCCTTGTTTCCTTTGGATAACATCATACAAAACCTTTCTGGCTGATAGGTATTTAGCTGAGTGATAATACAGTAAAACAACCATTTGGTAGCCATAAGACACTATTGGCTTCAGCATCTCAAATTGCCACAACTAAGATCAGTCTCCAGCCCAGAAATGACAGAGCAGTCGAGATTCATGTTTTCCAAAGGGTCTTGTTTGTACTGAGGTTGGCGACCAGGGTGTTCGGAGGCTTAATTTTGCTTATCTAATTCTGGGTGCTGCTAAATGGAGACTCTTTAAACCAACCTACATAGTTTGCTCAAGATTATCAAATCCCAGAATAACACAGGCCAGGAGGCACCTCTGGAGATCACCCTGCTCAAAGCAGCAAGAGTAGGCTGGGTCTCGAGCAGCATGGCCCTCGAGGCTACCCCCATCCCAGGCTGGAGCCTTTCCTGGAAGACAGGACTGAATGTGAACACCAAATCCTGACCCCACCAAATATTGCAGATGGGATGCTCACTTCTCATTTGCTTCTCCCCTGTTGTTTGAAGAGCCATACCCAACCTAGCCATGAACAGGGCAAGAAAAACTGCAGCTTATCCTCGCTCCTCTGACAACTACCTATGCCACCTCCACCTTTGTCCCCACTGATGGGATCCTCCGGCCACCGCTGGTCTCAAACCAGCTTGGCAAAGCCATGTGGTCTGCATTTGCCCCATCTGTGAGCTGAGACTGCCATGGCAGCCCTCACCCATCATCACCCAGCACCAAAGGGCTGCGGTGGGGACACGTGCCCTGTGCTAGTGGAAAGCCACTGGCACTGCTGGGGGTGGACGCAGGCAGCTCCCATGGCAGCATGGTCTTGCCTCTGAGCCATCTCTTGCACGCTGTAGGGCTAAGGCTTTCCCCTAGAAAACAAACCTTGTTCAACTGCTTCAGTGTTGTTTGGCTGCATGACAGCCAGCTGCTCTGGCAGGTGTCTGGGAACATTTTGTTGCATGATCTTTACGGTTTCAAGGAGGAGAAGCTTCCTCATAGCTGAGAGCAGCAGCAAGCGAGGAAGACGCGCGCTATGATGCATCTACAAAAGATAGGGTCTGTGTTGGATACGTCCCCACTGAGGCCTCCATGGCCACCTGCACTGTGGATAGGTCACTCCTAGCTTCAGCCTTTCGCCAACAAACTGGCAAAGGGGGGCAAAGAAAATCCTCCAGCTCGCAGCTGCAGAGATCTTCCTGCAGAATTGACTGTGCAAGAAGGGCTGGGTTTTGGGTGTGCTCCCCTTGTGTGGCACCGAGCCCAGTATTGTGAGGGCTCCCTCTGAAGCAACATGCGGGAAGTGGTGGTGGAGGGATGCCAGCCTGGGGGAGCAGGAGGGTGAAAGTGGGACCTTGGGGACGGGCTGTCCATCAAGTGCTGGCAATGATCCAGCAGGCTGGTGGTGGTGTCTGGCTGTAGAGCTGCTGCTGATGGTGGGTTTTGGTTGGATTTGGGATGGGTTGAACTAAAGCCAGAGGTCAGTCCAGCTACAAAGGAGCGGCTCAGATTTGCTGGGTGCTTGTTCCTGTCTTGGTACCCAACTGCTGCAAGACTTCTGAATTTCCACACGCCATTAAAAATCAGACAGAATGGTGTTGGAGACATACTGCCAGAAGTGCAAAGTGTGTTGAGTGGATGGCTTTTTTACTCTGAAAAACCTGGCATGCACAACAGGATCCCTCTTAGCCAGCAAGTCATTTCCCTCTGCAGCCCAAGTGCTTGTCAGAGCTGCTGCCTCCAACAGCACCATATCTCCCTTCTCTTGGTCCTGTGAGAAGCAGAGCAACCCGGCAAGGATGGAGGTGCACCATTTTCCTGTGCACAAGCTGCTCTGTGATGTGTGGTGAAATCAGGGCACCTCCATGGACGTTGCAGAGTACACACTTTGACCCACCAGCTTTTAGCAATGGTGACCACTCAGTTGCAGTGTTTTTGGAACAAAAGAACACTTTAACTGCTCCCTTGTTTAAGTCTTAATGATGTGAGGGCAAAGTTTTGTTCTCTGTTATCACTCCCATTATACAGTTCGTGCTCATGGATTTTATTGTGATGGTCCCAGAGCTTTCAAATGAATTTCTCAGTTTATTAATTCAGCTGCTTACATGAGGACAAGGAGCATCTTACATGCAGCTCAGGGAACGAGCAGTTAACTGCTGGATAACCTGGCTGCAAATCCAAGAATCCCACCAATGCCTCCAGACCATCACCACTGCTATACTTTACTTTACTCTGTATCCTGAGGCCACCAAATTAATCAGAAGGTCACTGGGGACATCCCTTTGAGTGCGGGGCTCTCCCACCAGCGTGACCCCAGCGCAGCAAACTCTGCCACCTGCTCCCCAGCCTTTCCCCATCCTCCACCCAGTGAAAATACGCTGGGGCTCGCGGGAAGCTGCAGAGGTGGGGCTGGCGTGTGTTGTTCTCCAGCGCTTTGGGACTGGTAGAACAGCTCTTAGAGCACAATTTTACTTGGCACAGGCTGGTTTTGTAATGAAAGAAATAAATAAGTGCCATCCTGCTCTGCTGGGAGATTGAAGCGTTTCCTTTTCTTTTTTTTTTAATGATCTGTTTGTACTGAGGCCAAACATTGAATACTTTGTCCTCAAAAATAAAAGTTTCAACAAGAACTGTAATTGGGAGGAGGCTAAAATACAGGCATGCTTGTGCCTTCATCCATGCTGCCATGAGACAGCTTTTATTTTATTTTTATTTTATTTTATTTTATTATTTCACTTCATTTAATTTAATTTCATTTTATTTTTTCCTTTGAAGCAGAACTGAAGGAGTGTGTTGGTGCTGCACGCTGCTAACTCATCAACTCTGGAGACAGGATCGCCCTGTGTATGTGCTCCCCACCAACACCCAACCACCTGGGGCACCAAACCAGGCTGGGAGGGAATGTCCCCATGGGAGACGGGTGTAGCTGAAGGATTTGGGGGATGGGGTAAGGTCTCCCTGCCCACATGGAGGTCTTCTCCTCTCCTGCCCCGGTGAGCTTCTCATGGGCTGGAAGCACGCAAGCGCCAGAGCCAGTGTGGGAGAGGGAGGAGGACATAGGACTGGAGGCTGGCGGTGGGGGGAAGGGCTGGTCCACCTTTTTTGGCAGCACCTTGTAGTTAAATCAGCTTAAAGCGATCATGAAACCATAGGGTAGTATTTCACTCCTCTTTACTGTGGTCTCACTCTTGAAAGCACCAATATGAGCGCTAGCTAGTTTGTGTAAGATGAACATGGATGGAGGACAATAAGTTCTTTCTTAGGTCCATCCAAAAAGCATCGGATAATAATAATTTTCAACTTTTATGTGCTGTGCTCAATTCAAAGCTGCAGACGAAGCCCCGCTCTAGCAGCGTGGTATAGGAGCATTTCTACCAACTTCAGCGAGAGCCCTGCAGGCAGACAGCTTGCAGGGACAGGCTCAGGGAGTTTCAGGAAGCTGCAAAATAGAGTAAATAATAATAAGCAGAAATAAAAAAATAAATCAGAAATGCATTACCTGCTCTGTAGGAACTGCTCTCGAATTTCCTTCAAAAAAAAAAAAAGAAAAAAAGATCACCATGCTATTTACATTCCATTGAACTCACTGAAAACCCCAAACAAACAAGGGTACAGTATTAGGTAACTCACTTTTTTGATAGGACACAGCTATTTCATATCCTCTTATTCAATGGATGAATTAAAATATTTAATATGTTGCTTATACAAGTCTATACATGTAGGATAAGTATATACCCTCAAACACTACACCAAGTTAAAGCAACCAGGATTTTTGCAGATAGGGCAGTATGGAGACGCGAGGTCAGCGATAGATTGGGGTTCCCACACCATCCTGACTTGGTGGGGAGCCGTTGCAGGCGTGGGATGCATGCTTTGTGACGGAGCTGTGGCTGCAGCACACCTCTCTACCTGTACCAGGGTAGCTGTAGGGTGGTGGAGCTCAGTGCAGGCTGCCTGCCTGAGTGCTCATCTTGTGTCTCGGGAGGGTTTTGCAGCCTGTGTGCTGTCAGGTTGCTGCTGGAGGTGCTTGAGGATGAGGCTTCGTGTTACAGCCTGAGCCGAATTAACAGCTGCCAACATCAAAAAGAAGTCCTGCTGCAGGCAATGTGCTTCTGCCCCTCACTTGGTGCTGTCTGTGGTGTCCTCTGATCCCCAGGCAATGCAGTTTGGCTCAGGGGATGGACAAAAGCCCACGGGAAAGAAAACAAATCATTTTTTTTGCTTGGGTTAATATGCTGGCGGCCCCTGTGTGATCCTGTAAATGTGGGCGGAAGAAGGGGGTGAGGGGGAAGCAGGACCTTCCCATTTCAGTGGTGGCAAGCTGCTAGTTCAGCTTCACTGTAATGTGGAAGTGCACCCGTAGCTGGCTTGTTTGAAACTATCTATTTCAGTTGTGCCTATAGAAACCGCAGTCACACCTCAACTTCCCATGTCAGTGTGCTTGGAGACTGGCTCAGTTCCTACATACCTGTCAGTATAGTGATGGGACACCTGGACAAGGCAGAAGATAAAAATTCCCATCTCATCCCTTGTGCAAGTACTCTTACATATCCCTGCCTGGCTGACTTTACAGGACAGCTCCTTAACCGTGACTTTCTCGTGATGGACTACTCCTCTATTATACCGTTGTACTAGTTTGAATCTGCTATGATGGAGATAGTGAATACTGCCGAAGCAAGACGTCTGCATCCATTTACTCCAGAACCCCCCTGCAGAAGTGGTGTACAATGCTGCTTCACAAACCACGTAAAGGGTGAGGTTCTGCTGCTGGAGGACCTGGCCATTGCACACCAAATAACAGAGCAACAACAACCGAATCTTATAAACACTTTGTCTGTCTGTCTGTGTTAAATCATGAATAGCACTGTGAGATAAGGAGATTCATATGATCAGATGATTTATTCTGCATTGTGAGAACTGGTAGCTGAGTCCTCATGCCTCTCCCTGATAGGTATACACAAACCAAGCTCAAGCTGCAATGCCACTGCCTTATTTTTCTTCCTAGATCCAAGTTCTTTTTCAAGATAGCAATCACCACCTTTTCTAGCTTCATCCCCTTGTGCATATTTGAAAGCAACTTGTTCGCTTACCTTCCTGGCTGCTGGAAAAGGGTTTCCCCGTTGGGGCGGCAGCACGGCCATCTGCTCCAGGCTTACGCTTGGTGTCCTCTGCCTGTCTGTGGCTGGTGGGTCTTTGAAAACAAAACAGAAATGATAGGAGGGGAGAGAGCAAGGACTGATGAGTTGGAGAGACACTGCATAGCAGAGCAAAGCTGTTTTATTTGTTTTCTATCTTTTCAAGTACACAGCAGCCTGTGTAATCCCCTGGCTACAAACTGTAGCTCTTTTTTATCAGATGCCAGAACGTTTGTTGACTGAGTGTCACTAGGATCACTCACTTGGCCATGCAGTCACTCCAGCACCATCCTGTCATTCAAAGATGGGGTGTAAAGCTGGTTTTTTTTGGAGCAGTTAAAGGTTTTGCTAAGGATAGGCTGGGGATGTGTAACACGCAGCAGGTGCCTGGCACTGCAGCAGCCCTGCACGGATGTCGGGAGAGGAGGATGTCAGACCCAAAAGGCAGATTTTTGCAGTTAAACCCTGTCCCCACACTGCCCCTATCACTGAAATCCAAGTCATGAAGGAGCTGCAGGGAGGAAAATGTCAGCTATGCATTACGGAAAATGCAGATGGATTTTTTTTTTTTTTTGTTGGTTTTGCTAGTCTCGGTTTCTTCACTCATCATTAATCTCTGTTTACGTAGGCGTGTGGAAAGGCAATCCATTCCCAAGGCAGTGGAACTGGAAATTTGGAGGTTATCTTGTGCTATCTCGGCTTGCCGACTTGCCGTTCATCCTGCTGTCCACAAACTGCCAAGTGCCCGGTGAAGTCCAAGGGAGTGCTGCCTTTGGCAAGAATGAGTTGAACAGAGAAGACAAAATAAATCTCTCAAGCCAGGCCAACTGGGATCCCCTTTGGGGGAATTCTCATTTGGGTGGCTTTTCCCCTTCTGTGGACATAAGTCATATTCGACTCAAGTGGTGTTTTACTTGGGGGTGGCTTTCAGATATGACAGCAGTGTAGCTGTGAGAATAAAAATGTGAATGCTTTTGTGTGGCACCCAATTTGTTAACTGTCATAGTGCAAAATCTCACTCAGCTTTGACAATACAAATAATACATTCCAGACATAAAAAGCCCTTTATTACTGATGAGAACATAAATAATTAAAGAAAAAGCTCAGATTTTCCCTGCGCCTTTGTCTTCACACTACCAGTCGGGCGATAGCAGCTGGGCATCTGTAAAGCAACTAAAAGCAACTCTCCTCATCAGCTTTCCCGAGACATTTTTAAACTCTCCCATCATGCTAAGCTTTATTGGTTTAGCAAAAGAAACTAAGAAACTTCATTGGAGACCAGATTATGCTGGTTGCAAAAATGGAGGGATTCTTCTGCTCTTCAACCCCATTATCTCCTCCGTAGTGTCTTGATCAGCTTTCTTACATACAGCCTTGGATTCTGCCGAGACCTGCAAATTGCTTTTTTGGCTGCCAAATTGCCATGACCCTTCTATTTTTATGTTTTAAAAGAGCTTAAAGCCCTCCATCCTCTTTGGATGTGTCTTAAAATTGACCAGTACTGGGAGGATTTCATGTATATCCGAAGGCTTAGAAGAAGATGTTACTTCTACCAAGCTGCTAGTTTTACAGTCAACAGACATGAAAAGCCCAGCGGGGATAAAAGGAACTTAACCAGTTCTGTCTAATGCATATAAATCTACCTAAGAGCTCAAGGCACTGGAAGTACTCAATGCGCTACATTTATCTGAGTCTAAGATACAGAAATGGGTCTTCAGCCCACATGCCACATGTCCCACTTTGATGCCAAGTTAATATGAATTAAGAGACTGAGATGAATAAACAAGGTCAGTCTGGGCTGGGCCAAGTTGAATCAATGTAAAATAATTGTCAGTATTTTCTGTCAGCAGCACTGGTTTATCTTGGCTCGGGATTCTCAGTGCTATAGATTATAAAATGTTTGCAGTGGAACAGTTGGCAGACATTTTATTGATTTTTCTTTGTTTTGTGAATGCTGGAAAAATTTCCATTAAGTATACACGCTGCTCATGTGACGAAGCCAAATTGCTTTTTCAAACTTTTCTTTCTTCAAGTGAGCTAACGTGGTAATACGTTAGCAATCTAATTTAATCAAGAGGACCTTTGTCTGGAATCAAGAGGCCATAGAGCACACCTTGATGCATCTTGAGTACTTACGGGCTAACAAGAGTTAATTTTGTATTTTCAAGGTGCTGTACGCCCATTGACTAATTAATTTGCCCAACAACCCTTTGAAGTTGGTTACATATTATCTCAGTTTTACAGATGTAGAAATTGTGTGAGTGCAACTTCGCACAGAGCCACATATATTTGCCCACTGTCATGTTCTTGACGCATGTGAAGGTCCCGTTGCCTTCACTGGAGCTGAGCAACAGCAAAGAATGAGAAGGGAGGCTGCAGCAACCAGGCAGGATTAGCACTGCTGAGCTGCTGGATCCCACCTCTGTGATGAATTTCCTACACCACATTGCCACATCCCCGCAGCACGCCTCTTAATAGAGTTACTTTGGAACTGAAAATTGCTAGGACAGATAGAGCAGCTTGTAGGATTATGTGCGGATCTGTGGCAGACCGTATTTCTCAGCCTATATTCCTGTTATTTTAAGACCAGGTTTGCTCCCTGGTTAAAGAGAACTTACGAAAAAGATAATTGACGGTGGATGAACAAACAGAAGTGCCATAATGATGATGAATGCTTATTTTGTTTAATTGCACAAAACAATGGAGTAAGAGTAAGAAATCTGTTTAATGTTTTTTTAACGTGACACACAAAAGGGGATACAGTGGGATAACTCTAATTCTCTCTCTCTATGCTGATTTAATAACCAACATATAGAGATATGAAAGACTGTCATGCAGTTTTCTCTTAATGCTTCCTGAGGTTTAATCAGTGATGGTATAGATTCAAAATACATGAACATGCTTCTGAGCTTAAATAAAAACCTCACAGAGCAGTAGGAATATGCGTATTTTTAAGTACATAAGCAACAGGAAAGTTTTATCATAACAATCACTGTGATGATATGCACTTTTGCCTTCTACCCTAATCTCTTGTATTAAAAGAAGAGATACCCTAATTAAAATAGGAGTAGTTCTGGTTTGGGAGATAGGGACAAAGTAGATGGATAATAAGCTAAAAAAACCCCAACCCAGCTTCACACACACCCTGACACTACCAAAAAAATGCAAGATATTCAAATCCACTTGCATTATGGTAAGGAAACAGAATGACACACTATGGGGAGGAAACCCACACCACAGTTATGAATACCAATGGCAGAGGAGTGAGTGCAGCCATAGCTCTGTGCTGACTCTTCTGTGCCGGACTCTGGCACAGTCGCAAGCACTCACTAGTTGACTCATCCAGAAATAAGCTGTTCTGCAGGGAGTCAGTCAGTTCCTTTAATGTGTTGCCGAGAGGATCAGTACATTACCTTGGTCCTCTGAACAACAGTGTCCATACCTTCTGGAAATATTTTCCTTTTTCACAGGCAGCAAAAGGGTTATGCTGATTAAAACTTTTCCATAAATAGACAACAAGAATAATGAGAGAGAGGACAAGAATTACTAGGCTATACATTACTAGGCTACACATCTGACACTTGGAGGGACAGAATGGCAATGGTCAATGGCAAACATAAGCCAGAGATGAGAGCTTTGCCTTGCAAAATTGTTCACTGGACTGTGCATCATTGGTGATAGTTAACTGTCTTGTTCATGGTAGAGTGAAAGAAACCACACAGCAAATAAAATGCCTCTATCTGGAGTGTTGTCCTGAAATCTTTATTGCCCACAACTTACTCTGTCTGTGTGTACGTTTCAGAAAGTTGACTACAGTTCTCCACTGACAGCAACACTATTGCTACTTTCATAAAATGTCACAGAGTTAAGCCGATTTTCTGTCTGTAAAACACACCTTAAACTAAGTTCTCTGCTTTCTGACTGTTAAGGCAAGAAGAGAAACCAGATTTTGCCTAGAATAAGTTCTAAGAGAAATAAACCCTTGAGACTATTTTATGAATGATCATTTTGGTTCCAGCCTTTTCTGTCCTCATCTCCATCCCAGGCTATGGCTTTCCTGGTTAAGCAGAGCAGCAAAGGAGCTGATGATGTGAAGAGTTAATTGAAGTGATTTGTTAATCATGCATCCTGAAAACTGGGCTTCTGTTACACATATGCAGATGTTAGGCTCCCTGAAGAGCATCAGTAACAAGGTTTATTAAGTTAAACAGAAATGTGTTCTGCTAGTCTTCACAGGGCCCTTGCCCAGGGCTTCTGGCTAGGTGTAAATCATGAGATACACCTCAGCTGTCCCAAAACAAAGGTTCTGTCAAAGCTGAAATAAAGTCCGGGTATGTGCTGGAGATGAGCTTCCAGAAACTTGGGTGAGATATAGATTTGGGACAGTATCTGTGTCTGATAGGGGTGGTAGTGTTAGAAATGCAGTAACATAAGTCAATTGATGTAATGGGTTTGGTGTGACAAACTGGTACAAAGATATAAAGCCAAGACTGACAACAAAAGACTCCGGGAAAGAAGAAAGAGCAGCTGTTGAGTACTCTTGCTGAACACCTGCAAGATCCAACTTCAAGGTTCCTTCAGCTCAGGTCTGTGACCCAGCAGGGACTTGTGATGGATAACAGCAGAAATGAACCATCAGCACTGGCAAACATCCGGAAGGTCAAAAAAAGAGCAGCAGGATGTTTGTTCCCTCACATTAAACTTGGAGCAGCGCTTAGGAGTCCAGATCTGAGCTGACTCTTGTCATCTCCAGAAAGGACTGTATTTGCTGTAGGAAGTCACAGTACACCAACGTGCAGGTTTAATGAAGCAAACAAAAGCTATAGACTAGCCTTGCTCCCAGGACTACAAATCAAGTCCTCAGAGACAATATATCATGGATTTAAATGATTCTGAGGAGGTAAATCAACAAGTTGCCTACAATAATACATATACAGTGTGGCTGAAGTGACTTAGTCAAACCAGCAGGCTGTATTGTGCATGGGGTTAGGGAACAGAGAAGAATAGTATTAAATCTATTACAAAAATGGAATGTTCTTCTGTTTTTCTTGAGGGGAAAGACTTCAGAAGTAAATAGGAAATGATTCAGGATGTACGCTTATGTCACTGGTGAGCAGAATACATAAACACCGAAGCCTAGCATTAAACAGCATGAGAAATGGAGAAAGTCAATAATGAAACAAAAAATGACCAAGCTAACAAACAATGAAGGGCCTTCATAGGAGGGAGAATGTGTCCTGATTATTGATTTTGAAACTGCAGGTAGTGGTTGGAGGCTGGGAAGAAGTGGACAGTGGAAATGTCAGGTATGAATTTGAGATGTGGGAAATCGGTTAGAATAATAATGTTGCTGTGCATTTACTAAGATGCTCAGCTGCAAGCAATCCTGCACAATACAGCTGCAATTTCATAAACTTCACTGCGTTTTACTAAGGTGGTGTTGTCACCATTTTTCAAGTGAATTCACTGAGGCAGCAGAAAGCAAATACAATTTAATTTTGGGTTCACATGTTGGATCAATTTAAAGAAATTTCCTCAAGTGCTGCGTAACCATCTACCCATTATAAACTATGTCCTCTTGCCAACATCTCAGATTAGGCAGCCAAATCTCTAGTATAGAATAGAATAGAGTAGAGTAGAATAGAGTAGGCTAGGCTAGGCTAGGCTAGGCTAGGATAGGATAGACTATTTCAGTTGGAAGGAACCTCAGTGATCATCTAGTCAAACTGCCTGACCAATTCAGGGCTGACCAAAAGTTAAAGCATGTTGTTAAGGGCATTGTCCAAATGCCTCTTAAACATTGACAGGCTTGGGGCATCAACAGTGTCTCTAGGAAGCCTGTTCCAGGGTTTGACCACCCTCTCGGCAAAGAAATGCTTCCTAATGCCCAGCCTAAATCTCCCCTGGTGCAGCTTTGAACCATTCCCACCCATCCTATCACTGGATACCAGGGAGAAGAGCTCAGCACCTCCTTCCCCACTTCCCCTCCTCAGGAAGCTGTAGAGAGCAATGAGATTGCCCCTAAGCCTCCTTTTCTCCAAACCAGGCAGGCCCAAAGTGCTTAGCCACTCCTTGTAGGACATTCCTTCCAGCCCTTTCACCAGCTTTGTGGTCCTCCTCTGGATGTATTCAAGGACCTTCACATCCTTCTTAAATTGTGGGGCTCACAACTGCACACAGTACTCAAGGTGAGGCCACACCAGCGCTGAATACAGCAGGATAATCACCTCTTTTGACCGGCTGGCTATGCTGTGTTGGATGCACCCCAGGATGCTGTTTGCCCTCCTGGCTGCCAGGGCACACTGCTGACTCATATTGAGCCTGCTGCCGACCAGCACCCCCAGATCCCTTTCTGCAGGGCTGCTCTCCAGCCACTCCTCTCCCAGTTTATACTTGTGTCTGGCATTACTCTGTCCTAGGTGCAGAATCCAGCATTTTGACTTGTTGAATTTCATCCCCAATCATAGCCCAATGCTCCAATCTTGGCCAGAGAGATGGAGCATTGCAATGACTGCAGACTGAGAGTGTCCCTATTTATGTAGGCTCCTGACACTCAAAACCGTCCTTTCTTTATACAAATTTCTTCAGGTGAAGAAGTCTGACGCAGACTTGGCAGCAGACACATTATAAAAAAACTCTGTGAAACTGGAGGCAAAACACAAGCCACAATTATGTGCTTGTAACCGTCTGTGTTTTTTTTAAGCACAGAGAAGAGGTTGTTGGAGTCACCTGTGCCTCAGCAGGTGACCTTCCCAGCCAGTTGGCATTGTCACAGGGAGTGCCTTTAAAACTCAAATTCATGTTGGCAGGCTTCAAGTGGCTGTGGCCAGCCAGGGGAGCCATGAGAAGTTTTCTTTCACAACTCTGCAAGAGGCAACCAAAAACTTGGGGCTCTCCTGGGGGAGGTCAGCCGCAAGCACTGGGTGCCAGCAGGCAGAGGAGCTGGTCGCGTGGGTGGGGAGCTTGCTTTATACTCACCAACCTGGCAAGAGACAAACAAAAGCCTCAGGAAATCCCAGCAGTTTATGCAGCTCTGGTGATTGCAAGGAGCCACTCGTGAGGCTCAGCAATTTTTGGTGACCCACCTGGGCAGGCGCAGGCGAACGTGGTCAAGCCAGGGAGCCCAGGAGTAGGAATAAAGCTGAACTCTGCAATCTCTCTCCCAAGATGCCTGACGAAGGCAGACGCGGGACTGCGAGAGACATGTGAGTCATAGCAACCTCCAAAAGGGAAAAGGTGAGCTGAAGGGAGGATAGCGTGTTTATACCTTAGGATCAGAGGCATGTTGGGATTAGTCTCTGCTCTAGTGCTTTGTTAAAGGAGCTCCTTTTATTGGAGCACTTGGAAAGTCCTCTGTAGTCAATAGTCTCCAGCATGATCTTACTGTCTTTATTATTTGCCCATATCAATATGGTGCTATCTCCATCCCGAAAGGTAAGACAGAATAATTGTGCACTATATTTTTAAAAGCAAGCCCCATCTCCAAATCCATTAGATATCTCTGAAAGCTTTAGACAGTGTTCTGTATCCTAAAAGTTGCAGGCTATTTATAAAATAAATATTTCACTAGTGATGTGCAGCTGGTATAGTGGATATTATATCTAATACTGCAAAAGCTCAATCTCTTCATGTGAGGAAAGACAGAAAACTAGGTAATACACAGATCTCTAGAAGGAGAAAGAAACGTGTTTCTTGCCCACACGAAGAGTGTTCAGCACAGTTATATACAAATGGTTAGGATGATTTGTCAACGTGGAAGTTCAATGTTGTACTCGCACTAGAGTTACTAAAAATGTTCCTACATACAGTAGGCATAGAAAATAAAAATGAGCGCACTGGGAACAAATAATTGTTTCTTTTCTACTAAGAATGTGTGAAGAAAACTAAGAGAAATAAATGCTTTTTTAATCTTTGCAGAAGAGCTGTTTCATTCTAATTTCCCATCCGTTGCAAGGTGGTGTGCTGGTTCACTAGCAACAAAAGCATTGAAAAAAAACCCAGTCATCAGACCTGATGTTTCTCTCATAATAGGTAAGTTCCAGATTTTAATCAACTTTGGAAGAAGGGCACTCTCAAAAGATCATCACAGGGATTTTGATCACAGGCTCATCATGAGCTTACAGAAATCTGTAAAGGTCATGTTAGGTTTTTAAAAGTTCTGTTTACCACCTGTAACTGTTAATTCACTGCATTTCCATTGCTGTATTTCTCTCTTCTGCACATTCATCAAGGCTGCATTTGCCCAAATGGTTTAATTTGAAAATGTTTTTGCTAGTGCATGTTAAATGCTCTCAAACTGTCTGTTTCTGGAGACTGCTTTGTGGCCATGCCATGTCCTTCTGGCTTCCAAGTTTTTCTTAGTTCCTGCTTAGTGTCTTAATGTTTTATTGTGTTTACAGTCACGATGCAGATGACAACTGAGGTTGTCAAGAAAGTTCGGAATGTCAAACACACACTTCAAAAGTATTTTAGTTAATTGTGTCTCTCTTCCTTCCATTTTCTGTTATGGAAATACAGGATTTTCCTTGGCCTTACAAAATATCTTCGATAGGCAGACAAGGTGCCCGTGTGCCCTTTCCTGCGCCGCTCACCTGTGGGAGCAGCTCTGCGCTGGTGGTCTGATGGCCGGACCAGGAGTAGGCGGGTCACGCTCCCCTCCATGCTCTGAAGATAGGTTAACGAAATCTTCGCAAGACGGGTCTTCGTCTGACTGCCCCAGAACTTCTGTTAAGACCAATCAAGATACGATATCAGGCTTAATCAATTTAAAAGTACCAATCAAGTTGCCAACTGTTTGCCTTAGATGTCAATAAGGACAAGGGTGTCAAGTAGCTAATGACCAGCAACAATAACACATCCAAGAGTTTTGGAAGGGAGTGAGTGTGTGTGTGTTGGCTTTAGTTCACAAGGAGGAAATGCCTTCTCTAAATTGTCAAGTATAGGAGGACAAGCTGGCTGCCAAAGGCTGCTGTGTGTGAGTATTTCACTGTTGCCATACAGATCAAAGTCTTATCAATTGGACTGTTCCCCCACAAGGGTATGTGTAACTCCTTCCTTTAAAAATAAAGACTTTCCTTAGCTTTGTTCCAAAATATTTTGGTTCACAATCAAGACCTGAAGTCTTCAAGTAGGTGGAGGGGCCTCCAATTCCCAAGTCTGAGCCCTCTGGGGAAGGAAATTGTTTGAAAATACCTGAGCCACTTAAAAATATAAAGGAGGAATTGCATATTCTAGGTGTGCGACTTAAAATAAATAAATAAAAAATTTAATCAAACCCCAGGCTAGCAGAGTTCGGATTAAGGAAAAAAATCCTGTTACAGATAAAGACTTTAAAAGACTTTTCTCAAAATTGTAAGACCCTTTTGCGTTTTTTCTTTTTTAATCCTGTTTTTCTCCCCTTGTTCTCTGCCTTCCTGGAGCATGTATAAGCTAATCTGCACGATACCCATGGCAACACCATGGGTAGTGCGAAGAAAATAATGCTCTTGCTAGCATTGCCATACTGCTGGTTTACATTTTGGCCAGAGACCCAGAATGCTCATCGGCTTAGGAGGGTAAATCTACTTGTAAGTGTTTCTGAATCTCTGAGTCCTAAAAAGCTAACACCATAAGATTGCTGTGGACTATTTCTACTCTTCATGCTACCTAAATATTATTAGCATCTGCGGTGCAAGAGAGGGTGAAGTGTGGCAACCAGTTTGGCTTTCTCAGGTAACTGATATTCTCCGGCTGTGATGCTGTTTCCCACATGTGGAGTAATGTGGGAATCGCTGAAAACAACCAACTTGGTCGGGGCAACACACCTCCAAGCATGCACACCACGTTACAATAAATAAAGGAGCTAAGCTGGCCCTGGTGCACTTTCTCCTTTACCTTGAATAAAAAATCCAAAGAGAAAAAAAGGAGGGGAGAAAAAAGGTGTACAAGCAATGCTCTATGTCTAGGAAACTCAACTCAAGCACAAGTGAAGTAGGTTTCTCTGGAGATCTCTTCTTGGAGCCTGTTGCAGAGTGCCAAGAGAAGGAGGGGAGCAATACAAAGAACTTAAAAAGGTGCAGGACGAACTGCTTTTGATATTCATTAAGAACTCTGGGAAAGGGCTTAAACAAAATTCCTGCTGATGTGTGTGTAGGCAAAATCCACTGCAGCTCTTGTGGGACAAACTTCGACAGCCTCTGCTTGGGAACACAGCTCTCACTGCCATGCTTCCACCTGTGAACTGAGTCTTTGGTCCTGAAGAGCCTCCCTCTTCACTTGGCCTAAGCTTTTAAGGAGGGAAATGTTAAACCTTTTCATTTTCTAAATGTCAAAGCTAAGACGTACAGTGTGAGTCAAGCTGGTGTAATTAATCTTTTTTTCTCTTTCTTTCTCTTTCCACCTACTCAGTAATTTACCCCCTTAAAATTACAAACTTTCACCAATATGTGATGTCCATGGCTTCTCCTTAGACATCACTCCTGAGGCTGACCTAGCTCCAAGGAGCAGTGACATTTCAGAACATAAAACCCTGAGAGATGCTGAGAGAGGAGTGTGTATTGAGAAGGGAAACAAAATAGGATTGGGTCAGCTTTGTCTTGATCTCTTTCCATCATACTATTAATTTGCATTTTCTCATACCTGCTGAGAAGCATATCTGAATAAATCACAGCCTTATCATGTCAACCACTTCAGTTTAACTCACAGAGGTGCTCTAGGTGGGATCTAGAGTTTTGTAACGTGGAGTGGGCTACAATTTGGATGTATCCAGTCCTTGTGTGGCATATTTCTAATACATGAATGCTATGAGCAATTATGGCCACTGACTTCGATATTTTACACTGTGGATGCAGCACAACTATATCTTGTTAAATAATGCTACTAGATCCATAGGAACCTCATGGAAAACAGAGCAGTCCGTCATATGCAAGCACACTTGTAGCCAAAATTGGGGGATGAGAGGGGTTCTTACCCATGGGAGTGCAAAGAGATTTCTTTGCACTTTCATATCTAAATTAAATATCTGAAACCGACCTCAAGTTACAAGGATTGAACCTATTCTAGTCTGGGTATCCAGCTGCAGCATTGCAGTAGAACGTTAGATAGGATCAGACGACAGGAGTGGTTCAAAGCCACAAAACCATCAGATATGAACTCTAGAGTAAAGAAATAAACATTTTTGTTGTGGGACATTGGACTGTGTTCCCTGTGAGAATTGCTACAGCAGGAAAAACAAATGCGCAAGGAACACTGTTTAAACAACACAGCCCTTCCCAAACCAGAGGCAACATATCCCACATTTAATTAAAAAGGGAAGGATTTTGGCAACAACGCCATAGAGCTGGGAGAGGGTGGTGGTCCTCACATCTAGATGAGGGCTCTGGCTAGGGTTTGGTGCTTAATGAAGACCTGACTTTGTGCTAGCATTGAAGGTATCACAAGTTGCACCTAAGATATCGTATTCAGGTAATCTGGGATCTTCCCTTGGCTTATTGCGCAATAAACTTTTGCTGTTTTTAATTCTAACCCAGTATTTACTTATCTTGTTAGGATCTGGAGATTTGAATCTGAATTTGAATTTTAAAAATGTGAGAGTTGGTATCGTGGCTAATGTTGTTTCATCATTAAAGTTATTTATCAGATGCAATGATATGAATTATATTGTCTTAAAAATATTTATCTACAAAATCCCATTTGTCATGATCAATATTAGGATAATGTTGTACACACACAACCGCACAATGCCCATTCTGTGTTTCCAAAATTTGCTTATAGCTGCTGTTGCTACATCTAGCGCCTGTCTGAAATAGCCAAATATGTTTCTTTACAAGTCCACTAAAAGTTTTGCTATGCTTTAATGAGTAGGATGCTCTCTGTACACCATACACAGGTGATGAGATTTCATGCCTTCCCTGCTCATATATGTGTCACTATTTAACTGTATCTATTCTCTTTTGGTTCTGTGTCTGCAAATCAGAAGCTGTTTCCATTCTCCAGTATCGTCCACTGGACTTTCAGGGATAAAAATGCATCTTAAAATGTGCAATCCATGGTAAAATGAGATTCTTCTTTAATACTGTTTTCAAAATTGACAGCTCTACTTAACAGAAGCCATTAAATTATTTACAAAGTAGCAGCTGCTCTTGTAAAAATAGAGGCTTTTTTGGGCATGAAAAATAAACTAGTTGATAAGTGAGAGATAAGCCATTTGACTTCTTTGTGTGCCCAGCATGGTATGCAGAGCCAATTCTGTATAATCTGATGTTTACAGAGCAATCATAATGTACGACCTCCTTAGGCAACAGGGACACAAGAAGCCTTTAAAACGCTGAAGCAAGCATTTAATCAGAACTCTTCATGCTGATCTTTGAAAAATTCAATAAGTTCAAAAAATGTAACTCCTTCTAAAGATAAAATATCATTTTTTTGCTTCAGGAGTTGCAAATATATCCCACTGAACTTCCAGTGAACCACACAGACTTCAGACATACTGCTTTTTTTTTTTTAAAAAAAAAAAAGAAGTAAATACTAGAGTTTTTCTGAAAGAAATAAATCAAGGGTCTGAAGAAATGCAAATGGTTAAGCAAAGTGAGTGCTGTAAAATAGTATAGTTTACTAATAACCCAAACAATCACACTTTTTTTTTTAGGCATTTAAACAAATTCTTTTTTTTTAACCTGAATACTATTTCCATGTGAATAAGTTCATATCTCCTTTTATTATGCATTAACTTCTTTTTTTTATTATTTTAATGTTTTATTTTGACTTGTTGAAATCAAGCTCTCATGCTTTTGTGATTTTTTTGGTTTTTTTTTTAAGGCAAATAACTGCTGCAGGAGGCATGAGATTGAGCATGATGTCACGCATTATCAAGTTGCTCCACCTTAACTCTATCCCAGGTTTTGTCAAACTACATGAAGGTATTCCTAAAGCCACTGGGTAAAATTATTTTGGTATGAAAATCAGTGGGAACTTCCATTGCTGACGTGAGTGTGGTCAGCTCTTCTTTCTGGATACAATTGTTTTCCTGAAAACATCTTTCTAATAAACAGATTCTAATAAAATTGTTTACTTTCAGCAAAATCCTGCAAGAAAACCACACAGCTTTGTGTGTGTGTGTAAAAATGTAACTAAACTTCTCTGCTTCTTTTGGTCTAGTTTTCCATGGCTTCTTATTTTTAGATTATTTTTGTGTTGTTTTGTTAATTCCCAGTGCTGACATGTTTTTATTTGACAAATATAAATTGCCAAAATATTGTTTTTGTAGTACTTTCAAAGCTCATTGTGAATAGCTGTTACTGCTGAGAGAGCTGGAAAAGGTACAGTAAATCAGACTATCTCCCATTTGTGTTGTAATTTAACAATTTGATACCTGAGAAGATAAGGCACTTCAATCACTACTAAGTAGAAGCAACCCTTAATGGTAGCATAACAGGTCATTATTTCACTAGTTGGATATTAGGCATATTAGCAGCAGCAAAACTGTTCCAGTGGGTGTGCCAGGAAATTTAAAAATTAAAATAAAAGTTATGTGATAGAACAGTTAACATTTATAAACAACTCTTTTTTTTTTTTTATAGTGTAGACAGTTATATTTCACTTAGCAGTCTTCTGTAACTTGCAGTGAAATCTGGCTTCAAAACTTTCTGCAAATGGAAATGCCAAGTCTTTACTAGCTCCGACTGAGATTTCAATCTCTACTACTCATTTGCTCTGCTAGAATCATACACAAAATTAAGCTAATACAGGCTGAGGAGTTCATTTTAAATCTCCCTGGAGCCTAAGTAATCAGGTTCCTTAGGAACTACCCTAGCAGTGCCGATATTATTTAATTTAAAAAGAAAAGGTGTGTCTTACAGGGTGATCCAGGTGCGGTAGTACCAAGCTGTAATGAGTCGCCAGCTGAAAGAGACCGAATAACCAAGGATTTGCTTCAATTCCAGGCCCTTTGACTTCAAAGGCTTGACTAGTGTCCCAGCAATAGAGATCTTGCACCTCTAGATTTTATCGGGTTTCACCAACCATGTGAAGTTTGCTTTATAATCTTGGCAGCAGGCAAGTGGCTCTCCTCTCGGCTGCTGATGCATGTTAACAAGCTGGAGTGCCAAGACACAAGATGAGCAACCTAAGGCTGCTATTGCTCAGTAATTACAGCAGGCACAGGAGGGAGGACATTCCTGGTGACTAGGCATTTTCTTTGTTTGGTAAGTGGTACTTTACACCAGGTCTCTTTTTTTTTTTCCATTTTAAGTGACTATCTAGAAATACCTGTTCTAAAGGAAAGCTGGGCAAAAGCTGCTGGTGAGCAGAGACATTTCCATTGTTTGGGGTGAAGGCTGCAGCAGTGGAAATGTGGGTGCGTGCTCCAGAGCATCTCCACGAAAGCATTCAGGGAAGACCTGATTATTCTTAAGTGATGCTCTAGAGACTCCACAGAGGCAAGCCCCACCCCACAATGGGCAAAGCAGGCACTGCCGAGCTTGCATGTTCCTTCAGCTGCTTTTTGTGACGCCCGTGTATGGGACACACCCTCTGCTTGGCACTTCCAGCCCAAGGACGGAGCGTCTCTGCTCCCAGCTTCCACCCTCCAGGCATCCAGAGCAGGGAGATGTGCCGGCCAGACGGGAGGCAGATAGGCTCAGGGGAGAAGAAAACCATTTCAGGGGGTTAATTGAAAGAGAAATACATCTGCAAACACAAGATGCAGAATGGAAGACTGCAAATAAATGCTGCCAGCTGGAAGCTGGCCAAACTGATAAAGCAGAAAAGAAATTGAGGGTTAAATGTTTTGAATGCTGAAGGCTTGGAGTTCAAAGTGGAGCTCAAGGAAACTCCCAGCCACCAAGTCCACACAAAGAAGCTCTAGGCAAACACAAGCCTTCTGCAGGACAGCTTTACCCAGAGTTTCCAAAAGGGAATGGTTCGGACAAATGGTTAAGGGATATCTTTTAACACCTGGGAGCTCTTGTGTAAGGGAAGATGATGCCCACAGGTGAGCTATGGCTAAGGGGCAGAAGGAGTTGCTTTCCACAGGGAAATGGATGAGAAGTGCATCTGCCCACGTTGGGTTGGAAGAACAATGTGTAGCTGTGGATGTATTTTCATTGCTTGGCAGAAAGAGGCAGAAGGGAGCTGCTCCTCCAGGCAGAGGAAGTGAGGGAAATCAGGGCAAGGCTGGAGGTCACTCTGGCTTCCCTGGAGCATCTGATCCTATGAGCATCAGGAGGCGGGGGTACTGTACCTGATGGTAACCCAGTTTTCACCAGGTATATAAGGACTGAGGGATTGCAACTAGAAACTCCTGCCTAAATCCCAGGGAGAAAATACCATTTGAAGGATGCTTCCTTTTCCAAAGAAAAAATATCTGTTTCAGGTCTGCATGGGCTACTGTTTTCTGTGCAATGGATTGGGGGTAGGAGAGATGCCTTTTTCCACTTGACCTGTACTCAAAAAAAGAGGATGGGACAACTGGTGATGTGTCTCTCTGATATAACACTCTCCATGCCAGGCGCTTCTGATGGTTTTATGACAAGGACCCTGCATTTCCAGCACTGACCGTCCTCCAGAGGCTACACACCACCACCACCTTGGTCTTCAGACAGCCTTTTTTTTAACCAGCTGAGGTCAGGGTCCTTTACAAATGAGGTCTGCATTGTTATCCCACACTACATGGGGTACGAGAGTGGCACGAGGACAGCAAAGCACAGCTGCATAACACTAAGGCTCTTAGTGCAGGAATTACATTTACAGGTGGGAAAGTCTTAGTCGTAGTATCAACACTTTTTGAACAGGTGCATAACTATGCCATAGCACTGGAGCAAGGCTAGAGTTCAAGAGTTAGCTAATTGTATCTCTCTCAAAAAGGAATTGCCTCAGACCAGTTAATTTGTCAAGATAACGAATTGCAGCAGTTCTCCTCCTTTGGAGCTGGGCCACTAACACTGATCTGAACTGTATTTAAACTCTTGATGACAGAGACTGAAAAAGATATTGCAATACTGGAGGTACAGGTTCCTGAAGCAAAACTGCATGTACAGCTGGAGTTGAGAGGCAGCAAGGGCATGCGAGTACACATCCTGCATATCCCTTAGATATGAAGAAATTCCCTGGGGCACCAACTCTGGTGCCTGGGCAGGCAGAGTTCATCTTGAATCTTTGGGAGTGATTGAGGTCCAAAAAGGATAATATAGTACCCATCAAAACTTGATTTCTGCAATATGAGATAACACGAGCAGAATTTTTACCTCCCCCCTTCCAAAAAAACAGACCCCAAAAGTACTGATTTGAAGTTATTGAAGGTTTTCTGGTAGCCACAAGAAAAAAAACCCTTCCATGGGCCTGATGCTGTGATTCCCATGGCACTGTATTCTCCCAAGCCCCAGGTTGCTACTGCATTTTTCTTTTCTGTGCAGCAGTAGACATGAACAAGTTTGGAGGACAGGAAAAGCAGAAAAAAGCTTCAGTAAAAATGCAGGCTTAGCCCAATGACTGTCCTCTATTTCTGCTGAAAGAGAAGTTGACAGCATCAGGTAAAATGAAATGATGTATGTTCTTGTGCCAGACCTTCTCCTCTGGCTGCCAGGCCTTCCTTCCTGCACAAGAGAAACGTGGACCAGAATAAATCCTGTACATTGACTCAGGGGAACTGAAAAGAATCAGGGATGAGCAATACCATCCCTGAAGGACGCTCCAGACATGCTTAGGTTGGGGATCTGGACCAACTTGCCCTGGGCTTCACGGGGGTGCTCCTCCAAAGAACCCAGGACAAAGCCTCTGCTGCTACTGGCATCTCCTATGAGTGGAGTAGGACACATTGAAGTCTCTTCCATTTGTGCTCCAGTGGTGCCTTCTGGTGTTAGAAAAAGCAGGAATGTTTTCAGAAATTATTTCATGCTGTTAGGTTAAGCAGAAATAATGTCAAGTAAAGACAGAGAAGTACGCAAGACCTTTGACAAAGACAACCTGACTCTCGCCTTGCATTGGCACACCCTCTCTGGGAAAAGGATGCACTGAAAACAAAATTGGCTGTCAATGACTGTGTGGCTGTGTCAGTGCCTTAAAAAGCACCAATGTAAGAAATTAGCCACACAGCTCGTTTCAGAATATTCCTGCTGAATGGTCTACTTAAGAATGAAATTACTTTCTTTCTCATGTTATTCAGAATAATCATTCTCTACCTGTAAGTCCACTTAATTTAGAAAAGTGAAGTGGCTTTTATTTTGGAATAACCACATCCACAGGCAGAGTTCTTTCAAAATAGCTAATCCGGTCATTGCCACATGTAAACAAGCCCTTATAAATTGATGGGGATTGTAAAGAACTCATGAAGGTATGGCCCAGGACTTCTTACTCAGTTTGCAAGCATTTACTTAGACATATCTTCCTCAGGGTGAACAGGGTGATCAACAGAGCTTACAGAGAGTCAGGTTCAATTTAAACAACATAGTCATAAGTTTGAAAAAGAAATGAGCTTTTGAAAACTCTCTCTTCCTGTTGCCCCCTCAAGTTCCAAGTGTATCTTGCTTGAGTTGATCCTCACTTTTAAATACCACAGTCAAAGTGGTAATCTAGGATTTAGTAGATCTCAGAAGTGTTGATTGCCCCTAAGGTTGGGTCTAAGGTTGGTAGGGGCTGGAGATGAAGTGCACGCAGCCTCTTCTAGAACAAGCGCGTGACTGAGAAAGGCTAACTTTATGTTGCTTGCAGATAGTTTCTTGGCTTTGGCTGCAGTAGAAATGTCCTGCTGTGCACAGATTGCAAAGAGAGGCTTAAATATTAAGGTGGAAAATTATAGAAAGAACAGATCTTTGCAGGATGGGTTATGTCATCTTGTGCAATATGTAGGGTGCTTATCTGTTTTTCTTCCCAAGACTCTTCTGTTGCTAGAGTGCTCCTGGGAAAGAAAGGGCCATCTCAGACTGGAAATCTGGGCTGAGGTTGCTCTGGCTGGGCTTGTGGTGGCTTAGTGCATGTGTCCACACAGTGTGGCAGCAGCAAGAGCTATGTGGGAGATGCAGAGTGACCCAGATCAGCACCCCTAATTCCTGCAGCTGTGCTAGCTGCTCTGTCCTGTGCAAGTGTGATGTGAACCAAATACCAGTCATGTTAGAGACTGACCTTGTTTTCTTGGAGAAACCTGTGTAAAAATGGATATAACAACACTCTTGACACTTACCTCACAGGATGTTGTGAAGCTTAATTAAATGTGTGCAAAAGCATTTTGAGATCCTTAGATGAAAGATGTTTTTATAAATGCAAATTATAATAATTATGGCTAGTAACCACCATCAACTACTGAAACAATTAATTCAGGTTGCCACAGGCCATCACAACAACGTGTGCAAAGAGGCATCAGCCATTTAATGATATATATGTTGCGTGAGAACTCAAAGCCTTACAAATGTTGTAAACAAAGAGGAAAAAACTAGATACTCAGGGCTTGCCCCTGCCGGGCGCAGTTGGTGAAAGTTTCCTCTATTGCTTCCATCACCCCCGTGTTTGCATTGCAACTCGTCCCCAAGGAGAAGAGCCCACCTTAAAGATGGCATCAGTGGGATCATTTTAAGTTTCAATGATTTTTACACTAAACATTGCAAGGAAACTGAAAATGACTGAAGATAGCTTGGCTCACAAAAATCAGGAGACACATGAACATAACTCTGTTTTTTGTTAAATTATCCCTTTCACCCCCCAGCCCAGCGTGCTTATAGCATCACAGAATAGACTTTGGCTACAGGGTATTATCCAGCTGACTTTCCAAGGGCGAAAACAAAAGCTAAGCAATCAAGATGTGTCTGGCCAAATACTTAAAGGCCCAGTGCACACATTTAGCTGACAACTGACTGAAATCTGAACCATTTTGCTCAGCCTTTCTTGTTGCTTCAAAACTGATTTGGGCTTAAATAGCTAAAACCTACAGGTGTTTAAATGCTCTCCCTTGTCAGCAGAACAGCCTCATCAGACATGGTCTGAGGATGCGGTCAGACTGGAAGAGATATCCAAAGACCCCACAGGTGAATCCCAAAGAGCCGGCTAGCCCACCTGTGCCCCTCAGGCTTCTTTCATTGCTCACCTTTAAAGACTAAAATTCAGAAGAGTAGTAGTTACTAAGCATCCAACTTACCAAAGCAATTAGGCTAAATGCACTGCAGCTAGAAATTTAAGCAATGCACTGAATTTAATTTGAGAATTCATGGTCATAAAACTGAAACCTTTAACATTTAACCTAGCAGCAAATTAGATCGGCTTTCTGATCAAGTGAAAAATTCTATGCTATTGAAGTTTGAAAGTGTGAAGCACACACTTATTAAAAGGAGGTTTTTTTTCCTTTTTCTTTTAATGAAGAAAAACTTGGGACCAGTTAGTTGCCTAATCCAAATAATGGAGAAATGGGAATATTATCTGTAAATACAGCCCAAATTATAAAACAGTATTGCTTTCTGGCCTCTGCCAGGCTAATGTGCTCATAGTCAGTGGGTTTAAAGGAAAAAAATGTTACTCATGCTGGAAGGTTGTATAGACTAAATTTAATCCAATATCAACGAGCTTAATAACAGCAGAGTTTAACAGGAGCTAGCTTTCCATGTACCAAAATTGAAAATGCTTATATGTTTTTTTCAGTCCATTTAAAAATACTGACTTTCTATAATACTTTTTGTGCTTTAAGAATTAGGATACTAAGTTGGGAATTTCTTGGATAAGTGTTCATAAAATGAGGGCCACGTTTTTATGGGGTCTCTGTGCATGTGTATCTGCATAGAAAATTAGCAATACTGGTGCAACGTGTAGAAAACATGCTACACGGTAGGTACCAACATGTTATTTTAAACCTACAAAGTCTAAAACTTCATTGTGATGTGTATATATGCAAGTTGTGTGTCTGCACACACATGCACACATATATATACACACACAATATGATACTGACATCCTGTTGCTAAGCTCTCTTAACAACACTTATGCAGTGCTCTGTTCAATGTCTCTTGGCTAAATCCTACAATATGAGATAAAACTTGGATGCATTTTCTAAATGCACCTCAAGGCATTAGAACATAAAAGAAGTTGGGGTATTAGAGCACAGCTTGTTTTAACCATCTCTGGAGCACCCTGACTGACACTTTACAATTTACTAGAAAGGTGTGGCTAATAAAGCCACTGAAGCAGATATAAGGGCAGGTCCTCCCTGATAGGCATTTATGGCTCATCACTCACCTGCTCCACTGCTTTCTGCACAGACTTGCTGATAACCACCAGCACATTCTGTGGTTCTGGTGCCCAAAGGCCTTAAAAGCCGATGTGACCATATCAGCATCTGAAAACCCCGACTGATGGGTTGACACTTTCCTTCCCACCCCTTACCATTAGAAGAGACTAATTTAGAGGGAAAAAGTAAAGCTTTGGAAAGGGTACACGCTATGCTTCATATGCCCTTTCGAAGAGGAAGTGCAACCTGGTAGAAACAGCAAGTTTTTCATTCCCAGGCTGTTCCTTCCACTCCCTGGGAAGATCTTCATTTGACTGGTATCCCTCAATTACAGTGTGGCATGAATACCAGAGTGTTTTTTTTTTTTTTTTTTAAAACCTCATGGAGGTAGTTTACACTATACGCTGCCTTCTGCAAACACAAATACTTTCTCCCTGCCTATTTAAATAAACTCCGTCAGCAGGAGCAGTGGCTGCAAATGCTGCTTGGGAAGCTCAGAGCCTTGGAGGGAGCTGTGGGTAGCTCCTGGCTTTGCTTGTGCTTCTGAAGGTAACCAGGAGGAAAGTCCATGGGAAGCGATGCAAAGTGCTGACACCTGATGCCAGGGAAAAAAAAATCACCATGGCTCCTGCTCGAGTGCCCTCACTAGCCCATTTCATTCTCTTTCTTGCTCCTCTTCTCATTGAATAGACAACAGGAGTTTGGAGATAAGATTCTGTCTCAGACAGATGCTCACCTTTTAAGAAAAAAAAACTTTTTTTTTTTTTTTTAAGAGAAGGTAATTAACCTAGACTGCATTCTCTGATATCTGTTGAATACAGCATTGCTTGTCAGCCACTCCTTTCATCACCTAAAGTGCATTTTGTATCCATGGAAAGCAATTAATGTTCAATAGGGAAAGTTTGCCCTCACAAAGCATCTTTCCACATTCCTGCATTGCTGCAGTGATCTTTTTCTTTCCTTACATGCCACCACCAGTCCTTCTCACACAGACATGCATCACCCAGAGATGTTTACTATCTTCCTGGTTATTACTGTGTCCTTGTAGTCTTTCCTTAAAGCCTGATGCTGCTCTCTCTGCCTCTTCTCTGAGGTGGAAACTCTTCCTTGCACTTTATGATTTGTGGGACATTTTTGGACTGGTTTAGGCTTCAGGTGGGAACTCAGCCCATTGCAGGGAGAAGGGATCAGTCAGAGGGAAACTGTCACCACTGTCCTTTCTGATCCGTAAAGAACGGCTTGAAGCAATACTTTCGCTACAAGAAGAGTGCTCGGTTTAAAGCAGGCTTACAGCTCTCTGCTGCTTTCAGGTCTATTTTACCAATGATTTTGCTTCAAAATCAGTGAAATTATCTTTGGACTTACCTAAACTAACTCTGGGTGAGAGTGTCATGTAAGCAGGTTGTGCCTGACCCCAGAACTTCTACTTACACCTACCCTCAGACCCCGATGGAACAGGGGGTACAGCCAGCTACAATGGCCAGTGCTGGGGATTTCTTGAACTGCTATCCCAGCTGGCGTTTTCATTTGCTCCCTTTGTACCACAAAGAAGAAGAACCTGGCCTGAAACCACATGTAAAAATAAGGAGCTCTTCAATTTATATTTCTGATATCAAAATAGATGTGTAGGATAGCAGGAATTTTCAAGCCTCCACCAGTACCAATATAAAGAAAAGTTTAATCTCTGCTATTTAAAATAGTACAAAGAGAAAGAGAGTTAGGATGCAAGTAAACTAAAGTATAGGAGACAGCTTTCTAAGCAAGCTGAGTAGCATAAGGAGTGGAAGAACATCATTTTGGCAACTCTTAATATGAGAACGGTCAAGAATTACTTCACAATCTTGTATTAGCAGGTGGCTGGAGTCATTTATTCAGGCATCTTTTCTATTCCTAATGCCTATAATTATCTATTGTAAAGACAAGGTCAAATTGGCACATGAGATTTTTCTTTCCCACCCCCAACTTGAAGGGGGGCAGGGCTACCAAATTTTGGAAGTCTTTGCTCTCATAAAGAGAACTGCAGCTATCCAACTTGCAGAATTGTAGCAGAGATGGTACCTGAGGATCCTTGCCTTGGCTAGGATTACTCTGGGCTGTGTAGTGCATACTCAGGACTAACCACTCCTGTGTCATGCAGTTACTAGAAAACTGGAAGTAGCTAAAAGAAAAGCCAGCATGCTCAGATGCTTATCACAGCAGCATGGTGCTACTGAAGATTTAATCTATCAATATAAAAAAAAAAACCACCAAATTTAAGCGCTGCTCAGAATCTCTTCCATCTCAAAGGAGCAAAGAGGAAGGCAAAGCCGAATCCAAATGATCTTCTTGTGCAACAGATTCCCTGATCCTGGTGAAGGCCAAGCTGATTTAGCCATTAGGTTGACTTGATCTAAATCTGATTAAAGTTAATGGTGGAAACATTTCTAGTTCCAAATGTAAGGAAAAAAAAAAATGCTATCCTACAAGTACTTGAGGTATTCTCAGTACTAGAGGCAACTGGAGAATATTTTTAAAATTAATTTTCTTCTGAAAATACTTTTTTTCTCAAAACTGATTTTTATTTTAAAACTATACTAACTTTCAAAACTCCCATGTAACGAAAACCCATTTGCTACCTTTGCCATCTCATTTTGTGAAGTGCCTGAAACGGTTTAAAAACAATTGCAAACTCCTTAATATATGTCATGATTTTACTATTTCTTCATCGTGCGTACCACTGATCCACCAAAATAAGGTAGAATTTCAGACCCAAAAAGCTGCTTTAAAACTAGTTCTTAAGGTTTTATATCCTTTGCTTCTGAATGAGTGGAACTTTTAGTTGTTTTTCTAATACAGTGTTTTAACCAAATGTCCAGGACCCATCTATAAGCATCAACATCGGCAGGCATCAGCTAACATGAGTAATTTAACATTTGCATATGGGCAAAGCAGTTTACCTCCTGCAGACTGCAAATTACTAATAGTATTGATTGTTTCTTTTGCCCCAAAATACAGTGCCAGATCAGTGTGTGCAGAAAGTCTCGTTCTGGTTTTGCAAATATTACACTTCTTTGACAACTGCAGCACCAGGAACCTGAGACACACTGAATGAAATGCAAACAGACTTATCTGTTAGTAAATAACTTCAAGTTAGGTAATAGAAAAACCTGAAATAAAATATTTCTTGCTTTCTTCAACCTTCTCCTTCCAATCAGTTGCATACCGTATTTTCCCCAAGTCAAAAAGGAGAAGTTTGGGATGGGGTGCCTTCCCTGCACACCCCGGAATAGCCTTTGTGTGTCATGGTTGCTGTCACACTGACACCTAATGGCAGTTATGAACTAGAGTATTAATGGCTGATTTCCCAGGGGTATGTTTTTACCCTATGCTGTAAAAATTCCTTCAAATTATAGAAAATAAGTGAGCTTAGAAAATGGACTTCCCCTGACTGTGTGGTTATACCCTCTGGGAGGGCAGCGCTGGAAACGCGACACCAGCGGGGAGAATATGAGGGTGCCCGAATTAGCACGACAAGAGCGAGGGGCTGTGGCACTGGGACTCGGATGCCGCCGAAAGGATGGGCAGCCGGTCACAGAGAGCTCACACAGTCCCCAAAGGAAAAAAAAAGCACTGAAGGCTAAAATGAGCTGGCCAAAGTCATCCAGTAGGTTGGTAATGGCTGGAAAGGTCTAATTTCATCATGTTGTTTCTGATCCTGACAAGCGGGCAGCAAAGCTCTCAAACACACAAGGGAATAGGCTGGGACAGTGTAGTGGATACTAATACATGAAAACAAGGCACTGACTAAAGTTCATGCTTCCTTCAGGAATTTTTGAGGAAATCAGGAATTTTTCCAGAATGTTTTACTGTTAAAATACTGTTTATTACGGTGATCAGAGTGGAGTGCTGTGGTCCTAATTCTTCCCTTACACACCTGAGAGGCAACAGCAGCACTGTCAGTGGGACCATCTGGGCTTACGATGCAGCAGACTGTGCCCACACAGGCTCCGTATCTGTGGCTGTGAGCTAAACATCTCGCCATTTGGTGGCTAAAAGCAAGGGCCTAAGGTAAGCACTTTGTGGCTGTTTTTCTTTGGCCACAATGCATCTTCTGCAGTAAACTAAAGAATTAATTGTAGCCATATTCTTTCATCTGGTTAATAAAAGTTTGTATTATTTAGGCAGAGGTGTGGTGACATTTAGGAATGAACTTCAAGTGATGATTCAGGAGAAGTTTAGACCGGATCCCAAATCCTTTCTTCCATGGGCTATGTGGTGCAGTCAGAGAGTGAGCTCATGTAAGGCTCCTGATGGTTCATGAGTAGCAACACTTCCAGGTGACGTTAAGATCAAGTCCTGGGGTTATTCTGCAAGTTCTCTGGGATGGCCCCAGAATCTGCTCTTCACCTGGTGCACTTCAGGCATATTTGGATATCTCCAGGGGGTTTTTTCAGCAGTAAAAACATTAACAAAGGAAATTACTAAATTTAGCAGACGTGTATGAATAACCATACCATGATGTAGTAGAAGGTAGGTTACATCAAGGAAAAAACATAAGGTAGCAGTTGTTATGAAACAGTGTTACATTTCTGAAAAAAACTAGAAGTCATGCATAGCTTTTTAACGTATTTCTACAGGAAAGAATATTGTCTTCCACGTTCCTTTACAGTGAGAATTTTTAAACTATCAGTTAAGTGGTTAATCCATGGGATCTAATTTACATGAGAAGTATATCCTGACCTTTTACTGATCTTGTGGTATGAAAGGTCTCAGAGCTGTGCTCAGAGCCATCACTGGTGAAGGACAGCAAGAAAGTCCTTGTAACTCCTGCCACTGGCTCCTTACGAGAAGCCCAGGCTGAGCTCTGAGCACCATCCGGGCAGGGCTGGTGGAGTCAGGCATGGCAAGCCTCCCTGCTGACATCAAACGCAGCCTTGCAAACGCATTTGAAAGGGATCACTTCACATGTGGGCAAGAGCGGGGCCGGGGGGGCAAAGCTGTGCCCTCCCAGAGGGCAGAGGAGAAGCGGGGACACAGGTGCTGGGGAGCCCGAGCTCCGAGGGAAGGCGGGTGTTACAGCCAGGCCCGGGGCTGGGAGGGCAGGAGGCAGAAATCAAGCGTCTGTTGCATCTTTGGTTATCATAAAGATGCAAAGGTGGGACCTGCAGTGTACCTGCAGTAACTAACTCATTATAATGATCACCATACATGCTCATAAGCCATTATTAACGATATCTTTTCATCATATTATAATATTTTGCCATTTCAGAATATCAATTTTGCAGAGATAGCCAATGCTGCCTCACAATCTATTTTTAAGACTGAATTTTACAGTTTGAAAGCTAGCACAATTCAGGACTTTTGGTATCTTGAATGCTGTGAAAAATACTGTTGAAGGGCAGATATTATTCATGCATGAGTTCAGGAGTTGCAGGAGTCTCATGGCACTGAGACTTAAACTAAAAAGAAGTCCCGGTGCAGACTAACCAACAGGAAGGATATGTAGAGAAAAGATATTTCAAATAGCTGAAACGAAATACAGAGCATATGCTGAGGGAAGGAAAGGAGTCATTAATTCTGGATGTACTTACTGCCTTGCATTAGGCACTGTTGATCAGTTTTTCACCAACGCTTTTTCTTAAATAGCTCATTTCTTTTCTTCTTCTGGTCAAGTTTGGCTCTTTAGAAAGTGCAAGACTGGTAACAGCCATGGGTGCAAAGCTTAATCTTGGGCACTGCTGAGCTTTTCCCTATGGCTTTCACCAGTGATATCCTGATTAGAATGTCACCAGCCCTGAGACAGGTTTTTAACAGGGAACTTGGTTTTGTTAGGCTGAAAGTATTCAACAAGAACTAACATCAGGTCATCAAGCACCTTCGTTTTTGTTGGAGGAGTTTTTCAGGGGTGAAGTCTCTTGTGCGGGAGTCTTTGGAGGAAAACAGCCTCAACCTCTGATTTTGCTGTGGGCAATTCCATGGTATCCCCACTTAAGAGCCTGTGGTGTGGCTGGGGAGGGTAGTGAAAGAGGAGGCAATAAATAAATAAATAGTCCTTCAACGTTCTTGTTTGTTTGTTTGATCAGAAACCAGACGTGCAAAGATTCTCATATTTACAAGAGTTGATCCTTCTGAGCACAGGAATCTACAGACTTCTCCTGGTGTTGATCATGCTGTATCTGATCACTACTTTTAAAACTCACCCACACAGGGAATATTTGGTGATAATTCTTCGGTAGACCATTATAAAAAGACTTAATGTTGAAATATTACCTTCTAATGTTAAACTGACACCTCACGTCAGCCCACCATTATACCTCTTTTCAATTCCTCTGCTGTCATGCCACTGATGTGATGAATTGCAGCCTGTCACATCACGTTACGTTATGCAGAACAAACAGGACAAAACACATACCAACTGCCATGCAAATATGTGTTTGCCAACTCTTTTCAGTGTATAGAAATGCAACCGGCAAATTCCCTATCAGAAAACTGGAAGCTCAAGGATGGCTCTAGGGTGTGTGAGACAAACATGCCTCTGACACACTGTGAACATACAGACACGCAGCTCTCAGCCAGCTATAGCAATTATGAAAGCACCTCCTGCTGTGATTATTTCTTGTTCCTTCAGAAAAAAAAAAAGCAGCAGCAGATTCTGTGGCTGCTGACGTCATGTAGCAAAATACAAATACGTAATAATTAACCCAGCACTTGTGTTCAGATTTGAAGCTATTTTTATGACTGGCCAGATTTTGGCTGTGTATGTGTAAATATAACACCACTTATGTACACACACACGTGCATACTATGAGATGTGTGAATATACATTATGTGGCTTTTAACTGCAGTCTTTTAGCCTACATGTGGGCCTTTTGAAGCTAATGGGAGATTTACCAGGGGCTTTTTCACAGAGCTGTAGGCAAGACTGGAATCCAGAACATATGAATATTACACTATAATGACAGAGTGTAAATCATCTAGTTTGACCTACAGTGAATTAGAGGCCATTAAATTTCATCCAGGTATCCTACACCAAGCCAGAAAAACTTGTGTTTGACTAATGTATAAATTGTATTTGGCTAAAACCTATTTCCCAGAAAAGTATTAATTTAGTCTCCATGCAAAGACACTTTCCCTGCATCAATTTCTTTGATAGTTTGTTTCAAAAGTTATTTTAACTATGTGTGCTTTTTATTTAAATTGACTTCAGTCTATGGAATCAGTGCTGAGAATTCAAATTCCTACTTAAATTCCTAGCTATAATGTCAACGGATACTACAGTACTGACTTGCTTCTCTTTATGTCAATGCCATGCCATGGGCATCCCCTCAAGATATTTTACACTGAACTATTCTTTATCATGTAACATCCTCACCCAAGGAATATCTTTGTGAATTGTTTTCACTTTTGTAACTTCTTGATATGTTGCCATGGAAAATAAGTTGTTTACTTGGTAATTAGTGTCATGCATTCTCTGTTGTCTATGTGCAACAACTTTGCCGGAGGTTATAGGGATAAGATGGAAATACACTGAAAAGATCTGAGATGAGAGACTTTACATACCTTGCAATAACCTAATTGTTAGTAGAATAAATACCAATCAGACACAGACAACTCCTTTCCATTTCCAGAATTTGGAAATACTGCATTTTTTTTGTTTATAAACCAGTTATAATATGTGACTATAGATACAAAAAAATTAACTCCGTAAAGCTGGCTCTTCCAGTTACTAATTTTTCTTTAAAATGCTTTCATTTAAAATTAAGGCAAAAAATGGTTAATCTATGACTTCTTGGTAAGACTTTTTCATATTAAATAGGGCATAATTTTACTGCTGACAGATATTACAAAATATGAGGATCACTACAATTAAAATATTAAGGAGAACAGTGTCTTCATTTCAGGTATATAGTGGTGCTTTTTAAATCAGGTTCTGTAGTGGGCAAAAATATGTCACGAGAAAGAAGGGAAAAAAATGGAATGCCATGATTATTCTAAAGCTTGACACAAAACTATAAATCTCTTTCAAGTGAAGATACACAGATCTTTGTGTAGACCTCTGCAGCTAAGCAAACCAGCTCGCCTTTGATGTACGTATAATTATTAGGGGCTGAGGATTATGTCTTTAGGCAAAGCTGTCTAGCAGTGGGGAGGTATAGATCAAAACTGACATCATGACACAAGCAAGTGGAGAGGTGAGATGAGGTGGAGGCAAAAGTAGTTTGGCATTACTGTAGACCTTAAGTAAAACAAACTACTTCACTTCTTGAAAAGAACACAAGGAGGGGAGCAATTAGTGCCTGTAACCTCTTGATAGAGTAAAATCCTGACTACTAGCTGGAAAATTAAAAATGTAATTAACAAAAAGCTAAACATCAGAATAAAGAAGAAGATTCAGCAGATCCACTTACTTATACAGGAACATATTGTTACACTCCCAATGAGGCAGGTATGCCAGACCGTGAATTCAGAACTACCACTGAACAGCCATGCCATGAGTGCTGGGTGCCACTAGCTCCTCTTGAAACTCAAGCAGTCTACATCAAGTAGAGCATCCTTCCAGACCATGCTCTTTGTCATTTTTTTTGTAGAGGGCAGGAGTTCTGGTAATGTCAGGCCTACACATGAGCTTGCTACTTGCTAAAATCCCCCATCCAAAGCCCAGTGAAGACAGTGGAAATCTTTTCATTGTGTTTAGTAGGCTCTGCATCAAATGCTCTGTGTGGCTTGATATGTGCAAGACGAGTGTACATGTGAGCACAGTTAAATAGTTTCAAATTACTATGGATTTCCAAAGACATTCATCTTGTGTGGCACAAAATTTAAAAAGTGCTTGTGGAAACTGATTTCTTGCTATAGGTTAACTGCCAATCATACTTAAAAAACATTTTTCATTAAAAATGTTTTTCTGACTCTCTGGGGAAAAAGTCACATTATTAGAAAAATAAAAGCAAAGGATTTGATTCCAGAGGTTTTGATTGACTTAAACTGAAAATCTAAATAAATAAAAAAGAGATCTAATAGCTCCCCCCCCCAAAATAGCATAAACGGGTGTCCCCTGAGTCTTTCCAGTTCATAGTTCATCTGTGTGTTGGATAATACCACTTAAGCATGCCATAAACATGTTATGCAGTGAAATAAAAATCATGCTATGAAATAAAAGGCTAAGATTCTCAGTTAACTTGAAACTTGATAGCAAGAGAAAGATGTGTGTGCCAAGGAAGAGTAGGAAATGAAGAAGGCTTTGTCACCAGTGTCAGAGAGGGTACTTGAGGGTAAGGAAGAAGTCTATTGCTTGAAAAATGAAAGGAGTCATTATGGATCAGAAGAGGAACAAATGTTATCAACTAGGCTAATGCAGGGCCAGAGAAGGTTACAAAAACAGGGGGACAATTCTAAACATGGTCTTGAAATGTGAGCAGGCTTGCCAGGACTGTCAGGAATAGGGGAAGATCTGAGTAAATCACAAGTGATTTGCAGGTAACAGATTGTATGCAAGACCAGACTGGTATCTCTGACACACTGTATGGAAGACAAAACACTATAGCATATGTCATTATTAATTACCACAAAGAACATGTAAGCCATTCAGTATAAAATACTATCACAGAACTAAGAAGAAATGAATAAATTATCCACTTAAGGTTCAAAATGGCGACGTTCCTTGACAGTAAGGTGAAACATTTAGGGACCCTACATTTTGAATATCATTTTATGAACAGTGTAGGAAATTAGACCTCGGTCTCTGTGAGAACTGATAAGATTTCCTATCTCACTTGCAAACCTGATGGAATATTTCCAGAAATGTTTTAAAATTCTGTTTTAAGTGGAAAAACCTCAAGCATTTTCATGAGACATTACTGAACCACCAAAATATTAGTCAGTCCCATCTAGCATTTCAGAACAATGCAATTATCTCAACATCAGTGTTTTTATTAAGATACCTCTGTTAGAAATGTCGCCTAAACATTAGAGTAACTAATATTCTGAATTTAATTCTAAGTAGAAATATAAGGTTTCCCAATTTGCCATTCAACTATGCAGCAGTTATCTTCCTTGTCACAACATGAATCCCTTTTGGGTGAAAGCTATTGATTTGAAGGTTAAAATCATCTTGCTAGGCCCTAATGTAATTTGTTGGAAGTTGGCCTTGGGAAACTTTCTGACACTGACTACATATGCTCTTCGTTGGATATTCATTGAGCAATGATGTCTGAAAGACTGAGTTCTTCATCTCCGTGATCATTATTAGTTATGGCATTTCTTAACAGGCTGTGCCATGTCAGTTCTTTGCAACTCAGGTTTTACATTAGCAACCTACAGTTTGCAGCACTGAACAGATGCACTCTTCTACCATGGACAATATTGTACCTAGTTATTTGTGTTCCAGGAGCGTGTATGTGAGGCTATACCCATAAACAGAATTTATTAGTAAGCCTACAAATATTGTCAATATTGAAGAAGTCCTCTCTGTTTTAATCAAGTGAAACAAGGTGCACAGAATATATTTTAGGCAAGGCTAAATGAGAACTCCCTGACCTTGTTAAGGAACCTGCAGATCTACTACAGAAATAATTCAACAGGAAATCTTTGGCAAAAGAAAACCACAATATCTATGGCCAGTGGTCTGCTGATCAAATGAGAGTGGGGAAAAAGGAGACAGCTAATGCGGTCTCTGAGATGTATAGTACCATTACTTCAATCTTCTCATGCCTCAAGATGCATTTTCACAGGCTGTCAAACATAAAATCTTATGAGAATAATTTTAATTGGAAAATTTTAATCAGTTGAACAAAATACCTGATTCTGCCAAAACCATAGCAAGTAATAGCAGCAAGCTCACTTGACACTTCATCTTGCTCAGCAGTATTGTCACAAAACTACCATGCTCTGAAGGTCTACAGGTGTTTTGACCACACGGACCCAGACACTGTTAGCTTCTATGGTGGCTTCTTCAAAACAGTGTATAGCAAACCACGATCATGTGAGGAACTGAGAAGAGCTAAAATTGAGAAAATTTTAAAATAATCAATCTATTTCTAGTTTATCTTGACACAAATCTTGACCCAATATATGTGAGGAACCTACCAATGATTATAGAACTCTGGATGACATCTGTAAATTTAGGCTGAAATTGTACTGTCGTTCCACATTATTTGTAGGAGCTTGAAACTTTTCCAAAACTCCGAGTTTGAAATATATTATGTTTGAAGTGAGCCCTGTACACAGAAATATCTTGACAAATTAAATATATCTGGGGTGAGACGGAGCACTCTCAAGGGCTTGGGAATCAGCCAGGAGCACTGAGTCATGTTATTTTCAAGTAGTGCTGAGCTGAGTTTTGGGGATGGGCTAGCTCAGGAAATATCATCAGATGTTGATATGTGAGAATGGTTCACATCTGTACTATGTAGGACCAAATATTATAGTGTAATATATATATATATATGAAATATGCTGTAGAGAGGCCAGATATTATCTAGGGAGGTGTTCAGTATAACTGGGGATCAATAGCACTGATTGCACCTTGTTGCCTCTGTTTGATTAGGTTGCTGCTTTCTTGTAGAAGTCTGAAGTGGGCGCTCAAGAAGTGTGGGGGTTGATTTGGGAAGTGTAACCATTGGTGAACTGGGTGGCTGAAAGCCCCAAAGAGCAGGGACTAGATGAAAAGGACTGGACTAAGGAGATGGTTAGGGGACAGAGACTTGTTTGAAACTGTGTTTTAAAATTTCTGGCTCTGGTATGAGTTTTTTTCCCCCTCTCAAAATGTTAGATAAATATAGTACTTTACATATAAAGCACTTGTTATCTTTTTTTTTCACTGGGTCCACAAAGTTCATGCCTCATGACACCTTTTTTGCTAACAACAGTTTATGAAATAAAAACATCATCAAGAAAGGACGTTGGAATAAAGTATAATAAAACAAAACATGTGGCTGAGATTTCACGTGTTTAAGATGAGATCCAATCTGCAGTGAAATGAACTCATGGGAGATTCCTGTTTATTTTCATATAAAATGAACTGGATGCAAATTCATTACTGTTTATAGACTGAATCTCAGTGACAGTTTGTCCCTGGGGCATTGAAAAGTATTTTAAATCATTCTGATAGTTAATTATTCAGCAAATGAGAACACTTTAAAGACTTTATCATACAAAATGACTTTAATAATTTATGGTTATGGGGCATTACAGAGGTAACTGTAGGACTGCTCTGAAGGAGGGGAAGACTGTGTGCCTGCGCATTTATAACCAAACAGTAGTAACACGTGTATTACATCTGATATGCAAGTAGGACATTTGTGATCACCTCAGGTTTCTTCCCTATCCCTCTCTTTGTGTATGTGTCTATAATACTATATAAGGCTCTCAGTAATCTTAAAAATAGCCTAACTTCAGAAATCTAGTAATAGCATTAGTTTGCAAGGAATTAAATGAAAACACAGATTATGTCTTAAATTTTATGGATTAAGTGTAAGAGAACAGATAGTGATCAGAGATAAGTCTTAGGTATCTTAGGTGCAGAGGATGACTACCTAGGAAATAAGAGAAGAGAAAGCAAGGGAGGTGTAACTGTACACTTTAAAAAGTGCCCAGTAACAGATGACCGAAACAAATGTCAGTTTTGGCAATTCTAGTGGTGAAAGGGCTTGCCCAAATGCCCAGCTGTGGTGCAGAAAATGCTTGAAGTGACTTAGGCTTGGAAATGAAAGACCCTGAAGAGAAGAGTTCAGGACAGGCACTACTTGATTTCTGTTCCGCTGCAGAGGGAAGGAGGTGATACCGTATTGCATAACCCTGAAAGTCATGGATTTATACAATATATAGAAATAGCCACGTAAACACACATACCACTTCTCTACATTTCTATATATTTGAATGGCATTTGCTTGTATGCTCTCAGTAAACACCTAGATGTACAGTTCTAAAAGAATCCTATGGTACCCAAGATCTCAAAGGTTTTGAGACTCCTGAATCATAATCATATTCTACTTCTCGGCACGGGACAAGGACAAAAGCTCAGTAATTTCCTCTAATATTCAAAGATGCAGTGGAATAAGGAAAACAGCACTGTGCATATTTTATACAAACATTTTGTGTTCTTTTTTTTCCCCCTTTGTCCACTTTCTCACTGCTGGAGGTCAGCTACCTAGACTTAGACCCCTTCTGCTTGGTTCATGCTACAGGCCCAAAATCAGAACGGTCTACATATTTGCATACATCTTTTTTGCGACAATTCAGAGGAAACACAAGGAGAAAGTGAATGAGTTATGAGTTCCCCTGCCTGAAAAGTTGTCTGTGTTTGAGCTATCAGTCTAACCCTGCAATTTTTGCATCAATATTCCTTATGGAACTGCAAGAATCCCACTGCATGCAAAGCTGTTACTTTAAAACGAGGATATGAGCCTGTGTTCACAACAGCAAATGTTTCATCTGAATGCTGCCAAAACATTAATGATGTGACTCCAGTTATTGGCACAGTGTGCATGAGCAAATATTTAGAGGTGAATGAGACTGCCATACCTGGCCTCTAACGCTGGTGTGAGTAAAGATTTTCAGATTCAGTCCCTTACCTCTTGCACTACAGTTCAGTTTGTACAGCCTAAACTTTTCTATACAGCCATAGTATAAATTTTTTTTGCTTCATAGCTATTGTATTGACACAATCCTCACATGGGTACTGAAAGGCAAGGCTATGCTATTTTTATAAGCCTCCCTCTTTAGTTATGAATAAAAATACTGTCTCACTTTCAAAGAAAACAATGCAATGGAAACAATAACTCCCCTACAAATATAACATGGTGTTGTACAGGACAAGTATTGATTAAAACAAAAAGGGCTTTTTAAACACCATTAATTCTTACCAATTCTAGTAGTTATTGATTCTGCATCAATGTCATTAGCCTTTTTCTTTGCCACTTCAGCTAGTGCCAATTCACCCTTATCTAGTGCAAGGTAATGGATGTCCTTTGGAAATAAAAGAGAAAAAAAAAAAAGATTAATCTAAAATGAATCTCATAGGAGTAACAAAAGGGGTTTTGAAAGAAAGAGGTTCTTTTATTATTTAGATCACAAACACAGATGGAACTGATGAACCTACCATTGCAATTTAATTCTCTTCCAATGCAAATTTATTATCTTTCTTGTGCTGTTGAATACAGCAATTAATAAAACACTGACCAATCATGCACTGATAAAAGTGAAGCTATTGACTCGGTGTATGAAAGAAACCAATCTGTCTGCTTTTAAGGTAACTTCTGTTGGTGCAACATGAATTAAGAGAGGGTTGATAGGAGGTGGCTCTGTGTAAACCAGATCTGAAGTACTCGAACTCTTCTGGCTGACAGCCCCTATTTGAAGTGTGTTAAGGTTTCCACCCAGTACATGAGTTTTGGGGTAAAGCTCTTTGGGGACTAATTTTTGTTTGGAGGTTGTCATGTTACACTTACTGTTCTTTGAGTAAGGTGATGGTGGTCCTCTTTGTGCTGATATTGGAGGTAATAATAGCAACAATGGTTGCTCAATGGTTTTAACACCCACACAGGTGACATGATTCCTAAGTCACTCCTGGACCACAAGGGGCTCTCCAAAAATATTAGTGTCTAGCATGAATAGTTGCCAATACTCTAGATCTAGTCCTTAATGTAGGGTTAAAAATCAGAGGGCTGCAGCAGGGGCATATCATTACATGCTGAATTGCAAGGCTTTTTATTGTGTGTTAACCTTTGAGGTGAAAACCACCTGTACTACATACAGCACAATTTGTGGGAGAATATATTCCCACTGACAAATTACAGTCTCACTGCCCTTGGTTTTGGCCCTTGAAGTAAAGTTTCATCCTTGACCATTAATAAAGAGACAATTAACCCCCTTCTCCTTTGGTGTCACGGCCACAGGCTGCTCTGTGCATGAACTGAGACATATGAGGTGAGGCAAATGCAAGAACAGTTGGCAAAGTTTTTTTTCCCCACTTCTTTGCTGAAGATACTATTTGGTATCCAAAGATTTAAGTAATTCCTGGCCATTGTTCTGCAATCTATCTACATGCAGGAATGTAAAGGGAAAAGGAGTATTTACTGGAAATATTGACCTCTGCATACCATAAAAGCAACTATATTCTCACTAATGCAGAAGTTTTCAGGTGAAACTGTCCTTCTCAGTGTGAGTTTACTGCCACCTTCATCAATAAGACAGAAACTCTTACAGGAGAAAGTGACCTTACTCTAGAAAGAGAAGCTAGATGAAAAAATGAAAGTAATAGTGTTAAAATAAAAAGATGCTGCTTTTATTATCCTCTCATTTAATAATAATAATAAAAAAATTAAAACAAAAAGAAGAAGCAAATTGAGCATGTTAGGGAAACTGAGACTGATTACACAGGAAAACCTGGCACTGACTTGCAGGATCCCAACAGTGCAGGAGACAGCAGCGTTTTCTAATTACAAACACAGGTGTGACTTAAAAATGCGCAAAGTGTCTTGGAGCAAAGTAATGAGTTACGAACTTGTTGCGAACTCTGTACTTCCTCTCTTTGTAGGTCTAACACAGTTGTCAGGAGAAAAGGGCCTGAGTAGCAAAGTATGATTTCTATGAAGATTAAACAGTAGATATTGTCAGCTTATTTAGATAACAATAGAAGACCTAAGGGCTCTTGAACAAGTCTGAACTTACAAATATTTGAATGTATAGGCAGATTGTGTTCACTAATTTTAAATACATTCTGACTATGCTCAATTACTGTCTTTCTGTAGTTTAAACTAAGAGAAGGATTGTATACTTCAATGCAATTTTAAATAATAAACTTGGGGAGGGGATGGAAACAACTGCAGAAAATGACAAAGTTCTTCAGTTAAGAGGTTGTGCATGCTGTGTGTATCAAAACATGTTACTTTCAGATCTTGTTTTTGCCCATGTTCTCAGTTTTGAGTAAAGAAATGTGAAGATGCTATATACCCATCGCTAACTTACAGGGGCCTTGTAAGAAATGAAGATATGGCTGGTAAGTGGCTTTCTTCATGGTTCCTCAAGTTGCTGTCATAAAGAATTAAAAAAAAAAAAAAAAGTAGCTCGTCTCTGTCTCTAAACAAGCTTTAGAAAGGAAAGATTACAGATACAAAAACTCCTAATTAGACAATTTCAGATCAAATTTAGGTGTTCCTCATTCAAATAAGCCAGCAAATTTGGATTTTTCTAAGAATTTATAACTCTCTGAGTAGAATAAAACTAGAAAATAAAAGAGAAAGAAGAAACATTGGGTGCCTTAAAGAATGACAGAAAAAAAAAAAAAAAGAATGAAATTAGCTGAATATTCATTACAGATTTTTTCACACAATTATCTAAGAATTTATCAGTCCAAAGATCATGTCCCTCTCAAAAACAATGGTGACAATAAAAGCAATTTCCAGCTGCTTATCAGGAGTTTGCTGAAATGGCTGTATTTTATCATTTAACAGTTTGATTAGTTTTTGGACTAATTCCTTTTTACCCTCATCTTTGTGACTCACAGAGCTGGCCCTCAGCAAGCAGAAGTCATTTGAAACACTGATGTGCATTTGTCTATAGGATATTTCTGGGCAAAATTCCAACGTTTCTTCGAAACATGCACTTTCCTCATCAGTGTATCACCCAAGATCTGACAGTTTTATTAAAGTGTCTTTTCCTTGCATTTTTTGCTACCTTTGGTACATGGGATGGCCTTTTGAATTTTCAGCAGCTGAGAGCTGGAGTGTACTACAAAAGGATTTCAAGCTAACAACCCTTCTATTGCTTGATCTTTTCTGTCACAGATTGGATCAGTCACTGTCCAATAAAGGTAGCTGTTGTTCATGATATTATGTCCTTTTCAGTTTTATTTTTTATTGAACTTTGTAGGAGATGATAATAATTGATGGACTTAGATGTGACGTGAGGGTAAAGCTTATGGGGAGACACAGCAGTGTCTGTGTGTCTTGTTATGGCATCATACTAGTGACGCTATAGCTATAGGACTAACTTTTAAGCTTCTTTTTTTTTCTTTTCACTTCTATGAAAGAAATTAGCCCTCAGATAGCGTTCTGTCAAACGTTTTTGCAATCTCAAAACAAATAACAGGAATGATGCAGAGCCCTGTTTGGTGAAAGACATGCTCAGTATAAACTCTCCTGAGACTTCTAAGGAAATGTCCTATGTCTGAAGAAGGTTATTCAATGTTTGGATGCTCCTCAGCCTCTGTTATATCTGCTCCTCTGTACCCTTTCCTTTTTTGTTCTTTCTCTGTTCCCCTTGAATAAATAGATCTTTTTCTTTCGCATTTTGCTTATGTCATCAGATATCTTTAGTCTACTATTTCTTCTTGAAATCCCATTAAATTAACTGGGAATAAGGTGGCATGACTCCTAGAGCCTCCCAGAGTTTATAAATGGATTTGGTTGGTCTGTAAAACAACAGTACAAATAATTGACCTATAGATTAGTTATTCATGCTGCACATAACTATAAATGCTTTAAATATAAGGAAAGTCAAGTTGTATATTATAAATTGCATTTTGACCTATATAAACAATATATACTAATCACTCAGTGTTAAGCAGAAGTGAAGGATGCACGAACCTTGCTTAGCAATAGTATTGTTATACTAATACCTAGAAGGACTGCAAGCTTTCAGGGAACAGGTTATATAATTTTCACACAGTATTTAGTGCAATGAAGCCTGATTCCCTAGAAATTACCATGGCACAAATAAACACTTTTTATGAGCTATGCACCTTTAAACTTCTTGAGTCCTGTACTTAGTAGTCCCGCAGCAGTGCCACTGTTGGCTTATTGTAAAGTTTATTCATTAGTACCTTACTTAGGAGATGAATTAGCAAAAGGACATTTCCCCAGAGGAGGCAGAGTTAATAGAGGATTCAGAGGCAGTTGTGTGTGCTACTTGTTGCATAATTTAGGGGAAACTGTGAGGAATCTCAAAGGTAATGCAAGCAGAGTGAGGACAATATAGAACTGGTTTTGATCTCACAGTGATGTAATCTGGGAGGAACTATGTGGATATATATATTCACGTTTAAGAGCACTGGTGAGATGGGAAATGGAGAGCAGCTGTTGAGACAGGAAAGGGAAAACAGAATAGGAAAGGATGGACCTAATTTCTCTGTGAACATTGAAACTCCTCTTGAAGAAAGGTGGAGAACCTTTTTGTTGAGAGGAAGACATGGTACCACTTGTGGAGGCAGGTACTGACAGTCCCTCCCTCTTGCTAGCAGCTTTGCGCCCATCTCTTGACCCAACACTGGTGTTCCCCACCCTGGGACAAAGGTGGTCCCTCAGTCCTGCTGGCAGTGGAGGGAAGGAAAGAGAAAAAGATCATGTAGGAAATGCTCTCAGCCATATGAGAGAGGGCCCTTGAGATGGCAGGCCAAATGCTGGGTCATTTGTTCTGCCAGAATGGCTGAAATTACTCAGGGCGAATTTATTATCTGTATGGTGGGAGAGCCCCCAACAAAAAGCCATAACCTGCTGCAGACAGGTTACAGTCTGAATCTGGTATGTGGTTGCAAGTGCTTAGCTTGATTAGGTGTAAAATTTGTATTGAAGTTATATTACATAAAAAGAGAAAAGGAAAAAGCTGAGCTAAGAAGAGGAAAAACTGAGGAGAGTAAACATAAAACATGTAACGAATTTCCTAAAAGTCTGACATTTTCATCACATTCTTTTGATGCATACTTAGAAAAGTTTATCGCAGTATTCACATCTTTCTAATTAGATGGAACAAGCCAGATGATTAGAGCCATGAAAAAAACATCAAAAGGTTCACACAACTTTTTATATAATTAGAAGGGAATTTTCATAACCCATAAAAGCAGGATTTAATTGTGTAATTTAACATACAATTTAAATATCAAGATCAAACTAGCAGGGCAAGTGACTTAATGGGATAAATGATATTAACATCTAGTGTCAAAGCTTAATTTAAACAACAGAATGTCTTCATTATGCAAAAGAGTCAAGCAAACGAATCGTTCAAAGGGCCTTTTTTTCAACAAGCCCCTTTCCTATTGTTTCTTTGAAAACAATGAAATCAGCTGTGGAGCAGCAACATGCTGAGAGACTAGGAAAGCACGATTGGCTTTGTCCATCTGACCTTACTGTGACATTGTGGTGCAAGATCTTATAAAACAAGAGCCTCCTGCAGAGCTCACACGGAGGACCTTTTAAGAGCTGGTTAATTTTACTTTTGTAGCTAATTAAATGGGAGGGGGCAGAGAGTGCATGAAATGTAAAAAACCTTGGGTTGATGCTGCTGAGCTTTGTTGCTTTAAAAGTACCTGTAGAAGCATTCATAATTTGTCACTTTTCACAAAACCCTAAGAGACAAACTAAGAGCATTCAGGATCCCCAGGATATGGCCAGCTCTTGTGTCCAGAATTCAGCAGCTGTACTTCTTAAAGGAACGGATTAGAAACGTATAAGCTTATTAGAGTGAAAGATGACATTCACCCACATCAGGACAGACAAAGAAGGGGAAAGTTGAAAAACATATACATTAATTCCTGGAAAATAAAGAATCGCCTTTAGGCCACGCTAGGGAAAATGTCAATGACTCTAAAGATACTCAGTTCCTATTGACAAGTTTCATGATGGCAAAGGGCAAACCAGGTAGAATAGTTCTGTCTTCAGTATGTGTCTAAGACTGCAAATGACACGGATCCATTTTAATGTGCACAAAAGCTGACAACTAACATCCTGACAACAGCCTCTGTCTCTAGAAATGACTCACCATAAACAGGTCCCGAGCACCTATGTCAACAGCTAGCAGAAATGCTTTTTCAAATCTCTGATACCTGCAAGAAAAAGGAAATATGTCACTTGCTGAGGGTAATTTAAGAGCGGCATCAAATTTTGTTAATGGACAGATGAAGTCCTTCAATTCTTTGGTGATGCCAAAGTTTTACTGGGGAAACTTGATACACTCATACTCAGACTGCAGACCTATGAGATAGGACAGTGTCTACCCTTAACCTTCTTCATCGTTTAAAACCTTCAGCAAGTGTTATGTTCAGTGTTGAGTCCCATCAGACCTAGTTGAATCTGAAGGGAGCTGAAGGTACTGTAGATCATAACACATTTATCCTTTGAAACATACCAGCCACAACATTCTAGCCCCAACACATTGGTAGGATACTCAAAATCCCCTACAGAAAAGACTAATCCCAAATCTCACAAGACTTCAGAGGTCCTTGTAGAACTTTGCATTGAGTTTTGTCCTCACAGACCCCCCAATATCCCCCCTTTGAAGATGGTAATCCAGTTGAGTCATGCTAAACAGTCATGAATCCTCAGGGACTGAAAAAGGTAGGGGTGACACTGCTTTGCCTTCTAACTCCCTCAGCCCAGTATTAGCATAGACTCCTGAGAGTTTTCTGAAGATCCTAAGGTGAAGAGGATTGTGTCAGTGAAGTAAAACAAGGGGAAAAAGAGCAAAATCCACAAGCAAAAATTACCTCTAAATGTGCTCTAGAAGGCACCACCTGAGTATCACCTACAGATGCAACAGAGTAGGAAGGGAGCAGTGTGGATGTGGAACTCCACCTTTACCGCTAACCCAGGAGGGCTGTAGCATGGCGTATTGAGACCATTACTTTGGTGGGTTGAGGGCTTGATGAAGAACAGCTCCCTCCATTTGTAATGACACAGACTGCCACTTTCTTCCTACCCAGAGACCATACACCACCTCCTGGTAATTACAGCAAATACCTACATGGAGTGGAGATACCGTGGAAGGCTGTATATATACTCTTGTTCGCAATCCTTGGGAATTCCACAGCAGTGGGAGGAAACAGGCCATCGATTAGAAGCTTTCTGAGAATATATACAACATTGCACTGGCAAATGCTAATCACAACAGGAAATTCTGCATTGGGCTAATGCCTCTCTTACACTAGATGTAGATAACCACTATGTGACAACCACTCCGTACTGTTAGAAAGTGATTCTATTTATACACATTTTCTTCTACTGCACATTTTAAACTATTTAAAAATACCTACAAAAATAGATTTGGTGATTATTTTTAGATATGCAAAACAACAAAATACCCCAATTTTATTTCAGTTGTGAAGCAAAAGATTGATTCCATATAGAATGACTTCTGTATTTTTCCCATTACTGGTAAAGTTTGCCCCTTTTCACCTGTTAACAATTTCAACAATAGATCAGTTGTAGATGCTTGAAGTTTGGGAAGGAGATGACCTCTTCACCCCAGTAGGGTAAAAGTAGCATTGTGATTTCTCAGTGTCAGAAAGGTGTTGTTTGTGCTTGCCCAATGAATATTGCCAGACAGCATCACATGGATGCCAGTATTTATACAGTTCTGTACCTTGAGGCTATCTTAGGAAACAGTGGTCAATGCTGTAGGTCTTCTTCAGGCCAGTGTGAGCACAGGGGAAACATGGGAATCCTTCCCCTTGGTGGGTGAAGGAGCTCCATATGATGTACCATACTGAGATTCCTGTTTCTGGCCAAAGCTGAAGCGGTTTTCTGCCTCCCTCTTGCTACAGCCTTATTGCTCTCTTCCCTTCTACCGCACACTTGGAATGACTCAGCAGATCGAGAGATAGAGCCGGCGAGGGCTTTTCCTCAAGGAATAACATTCATGACAAGAAGGCATAATACATTAGCTTAAGTAGAAAAGGAAATGCACTCTCCAGGTGAGGTTCCTAAGAGCTGGAGTTGGGGAGTCCTTTCCTCCCTAAAGCTAATCTCCCTGCTGTGTCTTCCAAGCACTAATTTGCAGCCCTCCTCACAGAACCTGTTTAAGGGAGGGGAAGAGATGAATTAAGTTTAACCTCTTGATCACTAGGGAAGAGGCAGTGCATCGCTGTTTTATTATGCACATCTATGTATCTGAAGCTTTTCAACGTGCTTTCTATGAAGGATTTTTCATTAAAATACATTGTGTCGTAATGCTGCTTCTGAAACCATGCATTAATTAAGACGAATAAGTACGTGTTAAAATACGTGTATCTTGAATAGCTATCATGTATATCTTTTTCCGGCACATTTTTCTTTTCAATTATGGATTAAATAGACATTCTTAGAGGGGAAATTGGAAACCAAACAGAAACTGGCTATAAGACTAGCTAAAAAGAATGTCTGCATCATTATTTGGTTTTTCCAAAGTTATAACTGTACAGACTATTTGAATGACATTTGCTTTAGCCAAGGCAAAAATGTCTGCAACCAAAAAATGTAAAGTAACTTTTTCATTTGATTGACCTGCAGAACAGAATCATGGACTCAATGCTGCCATTTCTTTGCTGTTTCACAAAGATTTCAATTTTTTTTCCTTTAATCAACATACATACTTCAGTCTCATTATGGCCCTTATTCATAGAACTGTGAAGTTGGCTCATTATTTTCAGATCTGTACTGAGGGAAAAAAAAGGGGGGAAAAAAAAGACTGTCCAAGAAATGCTCTTCACAAAACAGAAGAGCTGGAAATAACAATCACAGATACTTCATAAATTATTATAAATGGAATTTCTTTAAAATAACTTGGAGGTTTCAAACAAGAATGACAAGTTTGCATTGCTTAGGCAAACAGTATTAAATCAGTTGAGAATGTCCAGGTTTTTTTAAACTAGCTTTACTAGAAGATACTTGTTATTTTGAGTCTCTCTGGCATGGAAGTTGTGTTGGTTTTATTCTATAGGAACATTAAGAGAGAGTCCTGTACAGCATGAGACGGACTTCAAGCTAATAACATCTGTTTTATAAGCATGTTTTGTCGTGGGAAGACCTCTTGCTATTGCTAACACACTTCACTTATAGTTTATCAGCTCCTCAAACAAACAAACAAACAAACAAGCCCCAAGCAAAACACCCTCCCTTTTGTTCTTGTGCTACAATTACAAGGTACAATATTTGCTTTCTAAAATGGCATCTACAGGGTACTGGTGTTGAAGTGAGTGCCTTCCCGCTCCCCCCCCCCTTCTTACTTATTGCTTGCTTCACAATAACTCCAGCAATCAAGACTTATATGTCTCTTGAAAAAGAGAGATAAGGAAATCTGCCTGTAAACCATGAAGTTCAGCCACTTGTTTGGTCAAAGTGACAGCCAACAGAAATATGACCTTCAAGATTAAAACTCTCAAACTGCGATTAACCATATAGGACAGATAGGAAAACACTTCCCTGCAAGCTGTTTAGCACATACAATATTAAGTTCAAATTCTCGTGTAATAAAATAGTACTGTTATTATATGCACTTATGCAACCTTTCTACGTAGCCTACAAAAATTTTAAAAGATGGCTATTAGTACATCTGTTGTATGGACAAGGAAACAAAGGGGAAATGTAAGTGATATGACAAGGGTCATGCAGGTCAAAAATGGTTGAGGCAGAGAAGAATCCAGACCTGCCTTCCATGGTGGAGTGGCAGACCTGCTGCCTGCTTCTACTTCGAGAATGTGACTTAACTGAAAAGATGCCAGGAAAGCATTTTATTTTTAAATAAAATATATAAGAAATTAAAACCCCCACAATTTTATCTATTAACTTCAGAGAGGTTATTGCTGGTTTTCACCAGCATAAATAAAAAGAGAATCAAATCCCCAGGGTTTCCTCCTGCTGGATGCTCAGAAATAAGGTAATTTTAAATACTGTAGATCAAAACCATGTGCACGGATTGGGGCCTGGGGAGACGTGAAAAGAAGTCTCTTCAGTTTTTATGAGAGGTTCTACAAATATATCAAAAGGCAAAATTTTGCCAATTCTATTCCACAACAGCTAAATTGACTGTGGTCACTTAAAGATTGAGATACATTTTTCAGGCTGAAAATGGTCAACTTAAAAACATTTGTAATATTTATCCATAATATTAAAACATCTCAAAAAAAGTCCAGGAACCAGGGGGGAAAAAAAATCATGTGGAGGGAGGAGGAACGGGGTGGGGGGGGAGAGAGAGAGCTCATGCAAGCAAGAGAGAAATATAGTGCAGAAAAGATGGAAACATTTCTTTAGGGACTAGTTACAACCAACAAGCCTTCTTAGACATGCCCATCGACCATGTAAGCATATTCCTTGTGCTGGGCTGATAAAGGAGGGCTGCAGCAGTTTTTTTCCTTGTTTTCAATAAGGGTACACAACATTTAGAAAATAATCTGCAGGGGAAGAGCTGTGGCACAAATAATATTTATAAGGCAATCCTTTTTAATGGAAGAAATTTCAGAGTCCTCCTCATCTCACAGTCCAATCAAGGGTGATATGCATTCAAAAAGTGAATATTAAATATGCACTGAGCAAACAGAACAGGAAAAAATGAATATTGAAATAATTTACATGTAATCAAACTACACTGAAATTAAGTTTTAATTGTTCAGTATTCTGTGATGCATATGCAGATTTTAAAGTATTCAGAATATCAATCAAGTGTTTACTTACATCAAGCAATTGTATTTAAGCATACAAAACAGATGATGAAAATATGTTCAATCAGCTACAGCTCCCAAGATTTACTGCAGGGTTTACATGATCACTTTTAATTCAGTTATTTCATTTAATATTTCAATTTAATAGCTCATTCTTTCATTCAATTTCTAGGCATCTTGCCCATTTCTTAAACACAATAATAATAATTATTCATAAAAGAAGCTGTTTCCCATAAGTTCTCATATCAGCAATTTCTGGAACAGAAATGGTTTATATGCTTTTTTTCCCCCCTCAAAAATGTTGTTATTATCTGAAATATTTTCCTTTTAAATTAGACAATATTAAAATGAAGAATGACATCTGTAAAATGACTCTGCACCCCATTTCAATGGAATTCTGAGCCAGAATAATTAGAGATTATCAGGTTAAAGAATGTAAAAAGTGTGTGGCTAGGTTGCTAAGTGGTTGATTTAAATGGGGACAGATTGGTTTTCAACCAACTGTTGAACATAACACCACTGATTTAGACATGTAGCTGTATTTCAGAATACAGCTTCAGAGCCCATTTAAAAAACCTTGGTCCAGGGCTTAAGGTCTTACATATTTCACATGAAAAATATTGGTGCGTAATGAAGTCGGGTACAGATGGCATAACTTCAGCACATCCTTAAAATGACAACCCTGAAATTCTATTGACCTTCAAGGAAATATTTTAAAGTAAAATTTCAGTAAATTTTGAAGACTTGTATTGCTATGTAACATTTCATATATAAAATATAGTATTAGTCAAAGAATTATCTCCCGCATTTTATAGTGAATGTTGAATACTGGCACTTTACTTAGACTGGCACTTACTGGAAAGGAATAAATACATCAAGATCTTACACTTCATTAAAAAAACCAAACCACTTTAAACTAAAGTCAACCAAAAACTGATGCCATTTTACCCTAATGAGTTCAGTAGGACACCATATTTTAAATAAGATAGTTGGGGAGAAAATCAGACCACTGAACGCAGCCCAAAGACCAGGAACTCTCCAAAGAACCTATCTTTCCCTCTCTCCCCAAACCGTAAGTTTGCGTTTCAGGATCTCATGATTTGGGGGACTCAGTCTCAAAATTTTTGAATTTACTTCATAATCTCTTATTATTTATTTGGATAATGAACTGTCTGGAAAATAGACTATCCCCGGTATTACTGATGTCCTTTGGCAAAAATCAGTTAATTGCTGGGTATTAGTTTACTGCAGCTAGACTATTTCAACGCCAATGCATGGGCAAAGGCATACCAAAAGTTTCACGTATCACAATCAGAAATTTAAACCATAACTGCTGTTTTTTTAAAAGAAAATATTCTGTGAGCAGCAAGGAGTACTGTTGATTAGTTTCCTATGCTTCCTCCTACGCAGGCCTCAGCACAGTAACTCCACCTGTCCCCTATGTGCCTTGCCAAAATATGCTCCAGCCAATATACTGTCCTTCTCCCAGCAGGGTATGCTCAGCTCCCTCCCAACAATGGTTTGAGCAAGAGGCAACGTAGACTATGTTTGGTGTTAAGCAGCGCATGTCTCAATTGGCAGAACATACACCTGCTGAACTTTCGCTGTAGCTTTTTGGGGTGGAGGTAACCTCCTGCATTCTATTTAACCCTAACTGGTTGCTGATTTCCACGAAACTGGCAGGCATTTGCTCATTTCTGAGACTTCTACCTTCTGTAAAGTTGGCTGAGATTTGTCAATGATTCCCTAAGTTAGTACAGAACTGACAGAAGAATCAATGGATGCATTGGTAAGTTACAACCTCTGAGATGCTAGTGGTATTATTTTGCCAACCTCATGCTATTATGATAGTAGTTTTTTAGATTATGAGCTCTTTTGAACAGGACACACAAACCTCTGAGGGGCTGTCCACAATCTTGCTGCCTTCTAAGATACTCTCATACTGATGAAGAGAAAGTGCTGCAGAGCACACCAAAGGCTAATGGAGAAACAGCCACCAGGTCTATAGTATGTGAGTCAAGGGGATAATCTTCTAAATTGTATTTTAGATGCAGAAGCTCTAAAGGTTGTCCAGGTACAATCTATACATCCCTTCAGGCCCAAATTTAGCAAAGCATTAATGTATGGGTTTATGACCTATAATTTTCTATGGGCCCTAAATACGGGCATGTTAAGTGAAGTGCTGGATTTGGGGCCTGAGTGACTTGTTTAAAAAGAAATCCCTTATGGAACCTTTCAAAGGTCATACACAAATATGTCACAAGTAAAAGTTAGTGAATAACCATGAGAAAACTTGAAATGGGCACAAATATCTCAAGTCACCCAAAATCTGTGTAACTTGAACTACACTGTCAAATTACTTATCTCTGAACTAAAGGAGGTTCACCTATAACTTTATAGATTGTTGGGCATAGAGCCGAATGCCCTTCCCATCAAAGGGTACCCTCTGGTATGAAGCAAGAAAACAAACCATGTTAAAAAAACTGGAGGAAAGAGAAAGCTAATAAGGGGATCCAGACAGTATGACTCCCTGGCCAGAGAAAGCCCTTGAGGGCTGTAACTGGCTGTGAATCTTGAAGACGTTCCTAACCTGGAAAAAAAAAAAGAAATCTTACCATGCGATTCCTATTTTTTAAGGATGATATGCTGTTCTAGGAAACCTAAATGTATTCTTGTGTGAAATAGTTCAGATGACTCTATGTTAAACATATATGCTTCTTCTCAGAACAGACTTTCAATGTTCAAAGAAAAGCTGTTAAGGCATTTTTTCAGTCAGATTTTCAAAAGAACCAAGTGAAGTAGTTTAGTAAGAAGGCATCATTTAAACTTTTGAAATACATATTTAGTAAGAAATAGTCTAGATGTATGAAATATTCTAGAAAAAGTAGTAGTTTTAGCTATAAAGAAAGCTACCTCATTTATTTGTTGACCTTTGCTCAATTAACTATAAAATAGCACTAGTTTAAAACTGTAGAGCTGTCTTACGTCTAAACCAAAGAAATATTAGTTAACAGATCCTGATTCTATGAACATTTATGTCACAAATTTCCCATGTGATGTTGGTCAGTCGAGGTTAGCCACTGAAGAGGATGCCTGTTGGGAGCAACAGCAACATTTTCCTACTGTGTAGCATAATTCTTTCTTATCTGTCAAGTGCTCTGAGATTTTCAGTAGTAGGTGCTATAAAAGTCTGGGGAACAGCAATTTATTACTGTTATAAATTATTATTATTATTATATAAATTGAAACTATGATGTTTTATTTATTTTTAAACTAGATTCAGTCTTTTCTCTTCTTGTAATGTGTACTTCCTTTGAATTTCCGACACTCTGTATTTCCTTTTTCATACTCTTTCCTTCAAGAGAATATATTTTGTTGCCATAGCAATATTTCCCTACCTTGCAATTTTATCATAGTGGCTTTCCTTCAGTTTTCTCTAAGCTGCAACTAACACCCACCCAGTCAACACAGCTTCCCCCCACCTCCAAACCTCTCTGTTTCCCCAATCTCTTACTACTTAGTAACTTCTCAACAGTCTATCTTTATCTTTAAATACAGACACACTCCAACATACTCTTCCAAAGTACTCTCGGCTAAAAAGAGATGTTAATTAAAAACGCTGATAAGAGTCAGTGACACCTGTTGTTTCACATTTATTTTACTCAACCCCGTCTGTTAAATCCTACCCTTTATTGCATTAATTCGCTTTTGCTTTTCTTCTTTTCCAGCTTTATCCCTCCCACTCTGGTGATCATGTAAACTTAACAGTATGTCTTGAAAGCTGGATTTTATTGAGCAAACATATCAGCGTGTCTACACACTAAAGACGGCTCTATAACAGAGGCCCAGTATCACCACTATGGTTAAGGATGAGTTGCTGCCTCTATAATAAAACCCTATTGTATATGTGTGATATCTCTGCAATTTCAAACTGCAGCAGATGGAAATTTGGTATTAAAGTTAAGATGAACACGCCCTTTTCCTCCTTGACTTTCCATGAGGTAAAGGGCCAATTCTCCTTCATGCCTGACATTGGATAAGATGCATTTTTTTAGTGCTAAGACTTCTCAGAGAAAATATATTACCTCAATATTTTCTAAAGCTGGCTGCCTAAAGATAAATATCTAATTACAAAGTCATGGTGCAGGGCCAAATTTTGAATCACTTGTTGAGTTACCCGTCCATTACAGTTTATTTACTTTTTCTATCTAGGTTTGTCAACAGCCAATATTACTTCTTTGTAATAAAATAATGCAGTGGTAATGCTCATAAAATTCCCACACATAAGAACTCCATTACAGCAAATACAACCACAGGAGAGCCAGACAAGAAACTCTCTAGCACTTTGATCATATGAATTTTGGCACATTTTTGAGGGAGCAAATGGAAAACTACTGAGTATTTTATGCTTTTTCTCTACAGCATCATGTACAAGAACATAAAATGTAAGAACGACCATTTGCTCAGACCGAAGGTACATCTAACCTAAAACTTTGCCAACAGCTAGGTACCTAGGAAAGAATATAAGTACAGGGCAAGCATATGGTGATATCTCCCTAAGTAGTCTCCTAGTCTCCAACAATTTGTAGTTCCGGGATTTGCTGATCCAGAGGTGGTTTCTATGTTGGTATTCTTTAGTGAATTTCTCTTCCCTGAACCTTGCCTTTCAACTCATATACAATTTTATCATCCACAACATCCTGTGGTACAGAGCTTCATATTTTAATTATATGTTACATGAAGAATCACTATATTTTGCAACTGCCACATGTTAGCTTCACTTGATGACCCCTAGTTTTTGTATTAGAAGAAGCAGTGAGCAGTCATTTACTGTGCTCTTCCTCCCTAACACTCACAATTTAACAGATCTCTATCTCAGTTGCCTCCTCTATAGGTTGAGGAGTTCTAGTCTATTTAGTCATTCCTTTCACTAAAGCTGTTTCATGCCTTTAATCATCCTGGCTGCCCTTCCTAAAGCTTTTTGAGTGCTACTATATCCTTTTACAGATTATGGGACTCCAAAACTACACACAAAATTCAGGTGAACTGAAGTTCACTGTTTTGTTGTCTATTCCTTTTCTAAGAATTCCTGGCATCCAATTTGCTTTTTGTACTTGTGCTGAGCACTGAACTATTTTATAGCTGTAGAGTTGTAAGACCAAATTCTTCTTCCAGAATAATTGTGAGCTCAGACTCCATCATTTTATACATGAAGTTAGGAGTCACCCCCAACCATGTGCTTCACTTTGTATTTATTTACATTTAACTTTATCTTCAATTTTGATACTATGTCACTGAGTCCTGTGAAGCCCTTTTACTGTTCTTCACAGCAGGCCCTATCTTTACTAGTCTTAATATTTTTAGTATCATCAGCAGATGCTGGCACGTCACTATTTGCTCCTTTGCCAGGCTACTTACAAGTACAGATCTGTTATAATTTCAATTGGTGACCTCCACTGACAACTGACCATTTACTCTTACTCTTTTTCTTACATTTTAATGAATTACTTATCTATGAAAGGGGAGCTTCCCTCTTATCCTGTGGCAGCTTAGTTTCTTTAAGACATTTTGGTGGGAGACCTTCCAAAAAGGTCTTCAGTGGTCAAACTTTCAACAGTGGCAGCTGGATATCCCTTACTGACATGATTGCTGACATCAAAGAATTCAGAGTTTTGAGATGTGACTTGCCTTTACAGAAATCCTGCTACTCTCCCCCAATACAACATAATTGTCTGTACGTTCACAATTTTTTTAATACGGTTTCTACTAATTTCACTGGTACAGCAGTTGGACTTACAGGGCTATAGTTCTTCAAGGTCTCTCCAGACTGTGTTTTGAACACTGACATCATATTTTCCATGTTCCTGTCCTCAGGTGTTAAGGTCATTCCAAGTAAGAGGTTATACACCACAGTGCATATTTCAGCTATTTTATGCTTTATATTTAGAAATTCGGCATGAATTTTATCTAGTGCAGGTCATATACTACTGTTTATCTATCTATAGTATAACCTCTTCTACTGATACTTCAACACTTAGCAGTGTAAACTAAGAAACATTCCCATCCTCTCCTATCCTGGCCAACTGGTCAAAAGAGGATTTTAAGAGAGGTCTGCATGCCTATCTGCTTTTTGTGTCTTTCTGTAAACCTTTCTTCATATATTTTCACTAAGTCTTTGTGCCTCTCTCCTTCTATTACAGAAATTATATCTGAGCATCTAAGATCTTTCTGTTAACTAGCCAGTAATAATGTGATACGGGAGCTAGACATTTACAGTGCAAATAATTCCATTTATCTTCAAACAGCTCACCTTTACATGGCTAATTTAAGCTAATCAGGTAGGCTCCCTTTATAGTTAATTGATAGGCATAGGCACTGACGTTTGATTCTTCATGCTTATCTTAGACATCTCCCTTCAATAGGATTACTCATCCTTTGGGTGCCCATGTCTTTATACTAACTACAGAGGAAGCCCAGATGAGCATGTAGGACATCTAAATTCTGCATTATTAAGTCAGGAGAGGTGATGTGTACCCCCAAGACACTACATCTAGTTATTGGACAATTGACTATTGCTGACTTTTGTTCTAAATTTTACTTATGGTATCCTTTCCTTACCAGGCTCTTCGGTTCTGAAGAACCATAAAAGGGAGCTCTGCATTTGAAGATATGAAGCCTAGGACTGCCTGACTGTTCCATTAGCTCTTCCTGGAGAGTACTGGATGGAAGTGGGAGAAAAGTCAGAAAAATAAATCTCTTTAGGGAGGAAAACAAACAATTTTTTGCACACAACAAATGGATTACAGATTGCCAAGCCATGTTCTGTTCTGATCTGATGAGCTGAGCTCAAGACAGAATATTGTCAGATGGTCCATATGCAGAAAAGTGAAGCGTAATGGTGGGGCCTAGGAAGACTGTGAAGATGAATGGAGAAAAGGTATTTTGCTAAAGAGAGGATACATGAATCAATCTGGAAAGACTGTAAAGAAAAAACAAAATACCTTAAATTCAGGTTCTTGGTCAGGACCTCAAGAGGAGATTTTTAAGTGTCACTCCAGAAGGAGACACTGTTAGTGACTAGGTAGAATTGATGGGGAGGGAGTAACTGATAACCTGGCAAAGGAAAGCTGAAGCTGACTTACTGCAGCTGCTCAAGGGTGGAGATGTGTTGTTAAGAACTTATTCTTGAGTTTTTGTCCGTGAATATGCTATATTTGCATTGTTTCTGCACTTCTTGTATGCCCAAAGCCCCTCAGACTTCAGGGGAATTGCACAGCTGGCACAACAGAAAAAAGCCACCTTATGAGGGCAGATTATCAGTTACACAACACAACACAACAAAACAACGGTCTCTATGTGGGCTCAGCTTCTAAAAGTAGCAATATCAAAGTCAGATTAACCAGCATGTGGGAATAGCCTTGGCACAAAGAACATTAGTCCAGCGCAGCTATTCTGCGTTCCTTTTTTCTAGTGCAGTCCCATGGGTGGGGACGTAGCAGAGAACTGGAGGACTTATTGGCACTCTGGGCCACCAAACAGCCATCTGTTGGTGGCTGTGGGAAATGGCTCTGTATTAGAGTAGCTCTGGGACTGCTCTAAGTGTGTGGGAGGGGCCATTTTTCCCATGCTCCAAGCAATGTCTCCCATTAGGTTCAGCAGAAAATCTTGCCCAAATCTCTGACAGAGATTTCTTGTGGTTTATCTTCATGGGATTTTATCCTCAAGGAAGTATATCATGTCATTTGTTCCCCCCCTGCCCCGATATTTTGCCTAATATTTCTTACATTGTAATCACCACTAGAGAATTAAATCCTGGAGCCATTCCTGTGGCATCAAAGCATCTGACTGAAATTGGAAACTGTTGTGGAGCTGGCTTAAGAAAAAAATCATTAGCAACATTGGACTGAAGCAAAGACATTCTAAACTTTTCCTGAGATATTTAAACTCTTTAGCTGCAAAAATAATCTAGTTCCATTAAATAGGTGCTTTTATTTCTTGTTTCTGAAACAGGTCAAGAAGCATGACCAGGGGAATCTTTTCATGTGCAGTTCCATCACAGCAATTGAAATTCTTTATCAGTGCCGTGGTAATATGAAAGCCTTTGGTTTTGATCGTTTTCACAAGATGACAAAAAATGACTCTTCAAAGTCCTCTCCAGAAGGTGCTACTTTAGTCAGAATGCTGCTACTGAACTTACTCCCATAGAGATGAATTCTGTTCATGTGGCCACCATAGAGAACCTGACTGACATGAGTGGTCATTTTATCTGAAGGCATAATTTAATGCCTAATAGGTTACCTTATGAATATAAAAGATATTCTTAGTCCTGAACCATGTCATCATTAATGTTTATACATATTTTGTGACACAATATGTACCAATATAATTATAGATTCTACTGTTAGGGTGCTCTTAAAAAGGATCATAAAAGCTCTTTGCTCACTCTGTCCCTCAGCTGGCAGCAGATGGGATTGGGAACTATTCCTATGGAGTTGAGGCATTTTTTCACCTTTGATTTAGGGTCCTATTTAGGATGGAATACTCACAGTGAATATCTACTTTGCAAGTTGCAGTGTAGTGATACAGGAACCTGCTTACCAAGGGGTAGTTAGTACTGCATAAGTGATGTACCTGCAGGGCGAAAGAGCTTTATTTTAGCTTTTCAAAGGCTGCCTTGGACTTAAGCAATAACTGACAGTGTCAAGGCATCATGTCAGGTAGTATAGCAGTACACTTCAGAACTCTTGAATAGTGAAGTGATTCATAAAAATCAGTACTGGCTGGAAGAAGATCTCCCCTGATGCTAATGACCACCTATTTTCTCATCTCCTTTATGAGTGTTTATTTACAAAGGAGGTCTATCAAGTTCTGTGTGTAAAGTCATACCACTTTATGAATGTTCTGCCCAACATGTAGCTAAATTCTTCTTTGCATTTAACCAGTAGCATCTTACATTGAACACTGGGAAGAGTACACAACACTTGAGAAGAATTGTTAAGGAGTAAAACCAGTAACAGTAAAAACATGGTGGAGGTTTTCATTTTTGCATTCAGACAAAGGAGAATCTTTCATGAATCCATCCAAAATTCTACCAGTGAATGTGATCAGAGCTGCACTTTGCTCTTGAAAGAAGCAAACGCACTATCTTGTTATTTACAACAGAGCTTTGCTTTGTACGGAAACATATTGGTACTATGGGGAAAAAACCCAATGACATTCTCTCAATGGAATTATCAGATGGAAAGGTCCAAATGTTTCTGAATCTTAGTATTTTTCCATGTAAAAAAACCAAGCAAAAAGATCCCTAAGCTGCATATTCATGGTCATGAGAACAGAATTACAATGGAGGAAACGCCACAGAAGAAACATGGAGCTGTGTCTGCATTCTAATTCTACAACTCCTGAGTTGCATTTCAGACTTTACTTTCCAGCCCAGACTTTATCTCCAGCTCATGCTACATTACTTTCTCACTGTCTCTCTGAGAGACACAGAAAATTTTGAACAAAACAGAGCAGGCGTGTGTTTCTGCCTCTGTGTGTGTGTCAAACAAACAAGATAATTTCATGCATTAGAAAATATGACAAGTACAATTTACGAACGCTTGATCAGAGTGAAGCAAAGCCATGAGTCAGCGATGCCATAGTTAATGAGTGAAAAACTATTCCATCCCATTCCATGTTCTGTACACGGCTAGATGAGGCTGTTATACAGAGGCAGGAGGTTGTGCAGCCACTCCCCCATTGCACAAATACACTTAGTAGGCAGCACTCAACAAAAGGGTGGGGGCAAGAAGGTTACAGCTCCCCAAGGCTTCCTAATAAATCCACCTCTGCTCAACATTTTACATAATGATATAATGCATTATATTATTATAAGCAGTGACATCATAATAAAATACCAGAGTGCTACTCAAGTGGCAAGGAACACCTAAGATACATTTCTATACTTGCAATTCAGTTCCTGTATTTTTTAATTATAGATAAGAATTTAAAGTGAAAATAATTATTCATTCCATAAATACTGTTGTAATGGATCCCTGGCATATAATTAAGAGGCCTTTAATTTTAATTTTGTATACTGAACGCCTGTTTTTGGAGGTATTCCATATTCTATATTCAGGGCCTATAACTGCAAAGCTCTAAGCTTCTATTTTCGTGTAAGCTGCAGATGCATGGTTTGCAAATTTAAGAACTCAGCTTTTATAATGACGGATACAAACAACATGGCTGCACCAAATACATTGCAAAGCATTTTCCTTCCTTCTAATTGTGATCCATTTCAATCGTGCTGTCAGTGTTCCTTGGCCCATCTCAGGTTGCAGCACCATCTTCTAACCCATACTTGCAATACAGCCAGTAATTGCAGAGCATCTTCTTTCTAAAGTGCCTGATACCTAAAAGAGGGAACCTACCATCACAGCATTCAGCATTTTCTAGAAACTGATCTCTTTGATGGTAGAAAAATAGCTAGCCTATAATCTCACCAATAATGTGAAAATGGATGTCTCCAGTTATTTGCAACTGGATATACAACCTTTCAGCCTACAGTAAAGATTAAAATCATTGGCACATGATTATTACTAGGTGAGGATAGCCTTTCTGAAAAGGTAACTATTTCTCAATTCTAGTAAATGCAGACACTCACATCTTAAAAAGCACAACAATAACTGGCACCTTTTTGGCAGACTCAGCAGGCAGGTCAAAGATTGTCTCAGCATGTAGAATGAATTAATATTTCTCTCCCAAGAGTGGGTCCTTCTAGAAAAGGCTTAAGGCAGATTGGTGGGGCATTCAAAGGAAAGCTGGAGAGGGGGGTGAAAGCTTTTGTTTATATGAACATTTTTCAGATTTAGATCTAGAAACATTTAAGTGTTTTAATTTTGTATGAAAGACTCCGCCCTTCCCTGTCCATCCCTTATGTGTCTGGTCTCCTCTATAGCCCACCACACACATCCTAAGCTGTCTTCCCCCATTTCGCTCTGTACTCCCATTCTGCCCTTTTGCAGGTCTCTGTAACCTCCCCATCCCTGCCTTTAGTCCTTTGTCCCCAATTCCTTGTCTTCTACTCATTCTCCTAACCCCACCTTCCTCACTCTTCCTACCCCACTTCTGAGTTTCTCTCTGTGTGTTTTAGCTCCTTATCCTCTAGATTTAATTTCTGTGCATCTGCTGCTTGCTTTCTCTAAAGCCCAAAGGAATTGCGGAAGGCCCTACTCGATTCCAAGAAATATTTTTTGAATATCAGCCATACTTATAGAGCACGTGATTTAGGAAGCGCTGTTTTCTCCACTTCTTGCTGCAACAGGGTACAAAGTGATCACTTTGCTTTCGTCTCTTCATGCTTACAAGAGAGTAACAAATGTCCCCTAGTGCTGCATCAAGTTGGCATTGACAGTTTACAGCGCATCTGTGTTCAAGTCTTCTTGTTTGGTCATGCAGACACATCTGCAGTAACACAAACTCACTCTGAAGAGATTCATTAACTATTTGTAACTAGCCCACAAGTATTTAGTGCTAAATGAATAAGGGTAAAAAAGTGAATAAATCAAATAACACAGGTTGAGACAGAGAGCATATAACTGACTTAAAATGTAGCCTTCCTGACACCCAGATACAGTGTCTGTCTCTGACAAACACGTAGTGGGAGGACTACTCCATTTTCAGTGTCCTCATGGGCATAATATGGTGATCTGAAAAGGCAAGAGCATAATTCTCTCCTCACTTTTCTTCCTGTTCTGAACCTCCAGTTGTAAATACAGGCCAGCAGAAGAGGCTTGTCTTGCTGGCTCTTCACAGATGGATGTAATAGCAGCAGCTGCAACCTTTGGGTGCCTGAAAGAATTAGTGAGCATTGTGCGTCCCTATGATTCTCCTAGACATTACATCATGCCTAGATGGCATTCTCTCACCCAGAACCATGGTTTACCATTCCTACAACAAAACTGTAGTACTCTCTGCTTAGCCTACATTCAAATAATTCTAGTCACTTAAGAAAACATCTAAAAGGAAATAAACACCAATTAAGGCACAGCCACTTTAATACAATAAAGATCAGCTCTGGGCATAATTTCCTTGCTTTCTATCATATAAATCTCCCATTTTTGAACATTTCATTTTGTACTTAGATTATGTCTTCTCAGATAAGCTTTAAGCATTACCATCTGTTCTGCAGCAATCACATGATCCTATCACTTTGACTCAGTTGAATACAAATCCCTTTGACAATAGGGAAACAGAAAAATAACACACATTTGTTCCAAAAACTGCCACACCAGTAGATTGTTCAAGGGCTGCTTTATAGTGGAGGTAAAAGACATGGGGAGACTTTCCTACACACCTCCTGTCTGTGCCCCACACTGTCCAGGCAGCATTCTGACACTGAAGCTTCTTGTTTGCTAGGGGGATTGAGTCAGTGTTTCAGCTGTGTTCAGCAGCCCCAAGGGCTGAAAGCTTAGCCAGGGCCCCATGCCTCTGCATGCCTGCTAGCATTTGGAAGCAAATCCCAAGTCAAAGGGAATACACCTTTCTCTTGCAGATGTAAAAGCACTATAGTTACATCAATCTCTGAGGCATTCTTTCCGCATCTGTCCTCTGCAGGCAACTGGCCCACAGCCACTACAGTTGGCCATTGCAGCAACAGATCTTCCCTGCTGGTTTCTAGGAGAAAGGCAAAAGCAGAGTTTGTACCCACTATTGTGGCCACATCTATTAAGAAAACTCCAGCGAAAGGCTGGTGCATATTATGCAGATATTTGGAGCATTCTTCTACTTAGAATAATTTCCCCATTGGAATGGACCTGTTTAGCAGAAAGGTGATCCTATTCAGATTCAAAATGCATTAGACAGTATAAAATATTTCTCTTTAAGATTTGAAAGAAGTGCAAACTGTACTATGAAAGTAACTTGCAGTTCCTAGCTCTGCATACGCAGACAATGTATATAACCTGGATGAATCACCAAAAAAGGGTGCATTGCTAATCTCACTATGTCCATCTACACTCCTCCTCTACAAGGTGTTACAAACATTGTATCATTCAGAAGGTAATTTTGCTTTATTTTCACCCACTGGATAATTCTCAGAGGGAATGTTTCAGCTATGTTTGTGGTTGAACACATGAACAGGTTAAACTGCTGTATACTGATATTTATAGCTGATTGAAATTTAGGCTATTAATTTATTATGAAGGAAAAATATAGCAATAAACCAATGTACTATACATTCTAGCTGAATTCAGTATTATGACTCTTCTAATGTCATATAATTTACATATGAATGCAACATTTCATTTTATCCTCTTATTTTAATGGCACTGCAAATTCACTGAAAAATACTGAAAGATTAATTTCTGTATGAGAACTTTGAGGATGAGAATAACAAAATGCTCAGATTTCAATGGTGCAAAGACAAAAATGTATTGGACCATGCACCATTCATTTGCATTTTAGCATCTATTTAAACTCAGTGTTTTCTCCAAGTTTGTAAGCTGTTTCAATAGTTAATCTGCAAGCAGTTGGTGAATATAAATCTCTCAGAAGCATGCTATCTTTTTTTTATCAAGCTAAAAGGGAAAGGGTGATTCATTTTAAATGTATTGATGATAGAAGAGCTCTGAATAGCATTTTATCTGCAATAGTGAAAGGAACGAAGTGCAAGTTAAGCAGTAACAATGCATTTTTTTCAGGGGTGGTCCTCTTGGAAAATGTTAACCACATTAAAGTAGGTAGTTATTGAAATATGCAATTAATTTTAAGTTGATAGAAGTTGAAACTGTCATTCACCTGAGCAGGTGGTGGAAGAACCTTCTTGCATATCTGCTGATTGGGTCCCTGTACTCCAGCACAGTTGTATCCAAGAGGGGTCTTGTTGGAGCATAAAAGGTTCCAAGGCTTGCCTCAAGCTGTGCTGTGGAGTTCAAACACAGCAGCAATGAAACATGTGAAACTGTTTCAATTACAACAGGTTGCTCATGTTTGCAGTCAAATTCCTCAAACACTGATGAAATGTGATGTTGTTGTATAAGAGATGAAATTAAAATATGACAGATTGTACAAACACAAATGTGCATATAAACTTTCACTTTGAGGCAGAGTTGACAATGACTTTGAGCAAGAAAAGCTGTCAGAAGGATGAATAAGTCTATACAACATAAAGTTCTCACCAGCAGCATACAATTAAAAGTGACTCATAAGAGTAATACAGTTTGAACAAGTTTGTCCAGTAGAGATCAACTCTCAATTAGCTCAAAGCGTCTTTGTCCTCTCAGGCAAACAACACGGAAGTTCAGTTTTTCAGTGATTATTGTGTTAGGTCGGTGGGTGACAAGAACCCTTCTTGTGATGGCCTTGAGGTCTAAGGAACCTCCTTCAGCCCACAGTTCTTTAAAAACTTTAAATAAAAGGGTCTAGAAACCCTAAGGGTTTGACTCTCCTACAGCATGTACTGGTGGGTAACCTCCCTTGTAATCAATAAAATAAAGCCCTTTTGTTACAGAAGTTCTCTCTGCTTTAAATACTGACTGCTAAACTCCACAGCTGGAGCTCTTAGACATTTTTCTACATGTTTTTAATACAAAATTATAAATAATACAATAAAATACACAGTATACATTTGTGTCCCACATGCTTAGCTGAAAGGAAATTTAATGATCAATAATATTTATATTATGTGACTCCTGCTTGAGAGTTAACACATAGTACAAGTCCTTATAGGCAGAAAAGGGAGAATTTGCTATATATTTGCTATATAGGTTCTCCTTTCAAAGTGAATGTGCAAACTGCTACCGTTAATCAGAATTTTGTGTGGGCTTTAAAAGCAAAACCTATTGCCTCATTAGGTAGACAAAATCTCATTGATTTACTGTTATTAACATTTGTTTGAACTAGCCATTTCTGTATTTAGTGATAATAGTTCTTTATTTCCACACATAGTTACATTCTATTTTATTAGGTTTGATAGCACTAAATGTGCTAATAGTACTGTGTTAGGAACACAGGCAAACTGTTAGTAAATCAGGTTTTGCGTTATCCTAAATCTAGGCAGTAAGATAAGTTGAACTTTAAAGGTATTTTCTTTCAAAGCAGCAGTCAATTTAGATGAAAATTTAATACAATTTTGCAGTACCTTTGCAAAAACAAGCCATACTCTCTTGCCATTGCTGTTTTCCTGACAGCATGTTTTGTACTTCTGAAATACTTCAACGTACATAGAATATGAGCAACTACTAGCACAGTTATAGATTCATTAGATAGCCCAGCTTGATGTTGAAGGCAGAATAAAGATCTCAAAGATAACAGCCTCATCACTATAAATAAAAGGCCCCACTGGGTTTTGCTAATAAAAAAGAAAACAAATTACCATGCCAAATTTGTTAGATTCATATAGAATAACTCCTGGACAGAATGAAATTCTGTCTGCTGTAAACAGCGTTAAGGAGCTGCATGGGGGGAAACACACAGACATCTATTTATAATGTGCATATTTTTACAAGAGTTTGAAAACCAACCCTTTTCATGGGTCCTTTTAAAAGCCTGTTTTATTTAGAATTGATATGCTATGTTTGCAATGCAGAGATTTTTTTAATCAGATCCCCCAAAATGGGATAGCTGATGGCTTGGCAGCAATGTAGGACACCTTGGAGTTTTTCTATCATCAAACACACCAGAATCCTAAGTAGTCTTTCTTGCCACAAAAGATGCCTGGTCCCCAGCTGTCTGCCTGCTAGACCGGCAGATAACACCTTCACTAAATCAAGGCACTTCAAATCTTGAAGTCTATTGAGTTTCAAGATAGACAGCAAATCAAGAGGAAGGCATCACACCAGGCTTCAGCAGAGACGAAGCTGAACCTAAAATTCATCATTTCTTGTGAGGGAACCCAGCTACTACTGCAGGGGGCCAGAAGATTACAGTGAGGACAAATGCTATAATCCTAAAGGAGGCAGCAGAGGATAGTGTATTCAAAGCCTTTGGATCTTGTAATGAAAGAATGACCCTTCAAAAGCACCTTAAAAACTCTTGTCCCCATTGCAGGAAAATGTCCCTCCTTAAGCTGGTGCTGTCTCGGTATGAATATATAACAGTTGAATCCTATATTAACTAACATTAGTCTGTAACATAAGCTAAATTTATGTAATGTAATAAAGTTACAGCACATATAAGATAGTGCTATACATATTAAATCATGCCTATACTACATATATATTAAAATATGCATTATTTTAGTATCACTGTTGATACAAATGAACTAAAATGCAATCAACACATTAGTCCAGATTTTATTGGAATGACTTGTCTACATAGGACATTTGATTATGGAGTACCATAATCTGGCTGACTGCCCGCATTCTCACTATTGTCTTCTTTATAAAGTCAATAAATATATTGTCATAATCTACATATGAATTACAAAGACACCACAAAAATACATTAAAAATACAATCAGTCCCTTACCTTCTCTGTCTGGTGTAAGCTTTTGTTTAAGAAGGTGATTGACAATGGCACTCAAGCATATGTAACACTGACGACCCATCGTGTTCCAGTTCATGGTGTTCAGGACATTAATTGCCTCATGTATCTCATCGTAACGAATGTACTGGTGGATGATTTCCACAAGGCCCAGCTGTCCTCTTGTGATCACACCTTTTACAGGAAATATTAAAACCAAAGATAGTGTTATGAGCATGTAAACCAGTAGCTGACTACTTTTCACCACAGTTAAAAATAATTGCTGTTGGTTAAAATTAGGAAGTTTAAGTTAATGAGCTTCATTATTAAATTTTTACATGAGATAGCTCCTTACTATCTTGGTATATTTAGACTGAGGGTGCTTTGGACAGCAGAGAAAAACCATCAGGGAACTTCACACACAGAGGCTGAGCAAATGCAACCAATACCTATTAGTGACAACATCATGTAATGAAGTTTGTTTCAAACATGGTAGAAAGAGCTTATTCCCAGTTTATCATTATTGTATTGGAGGTAATAAATCCATGTTCCTAGCATGTCCTTCCTGTAGGAAACTACTGCTGGACAACACTAAAAACCAGCATTTATCTCACAGAAACGTATATGTATATACGTATATGTATATATACATATAACCTACGTATACAAGTTTACAACAACTCAAACTTCAAAACAGCGGTTACTCGATTACTCTCCATATTGCAGTTGCTCTAGAACTTACTTCTAGCTTGGCAGAATTCTCTAAGTGAAGCATTTCTTCTGTGAGGGGATGAGAGATATCAACATTTAGGGACCTTTGAATTACAGTTGCACATGAAACCAAGAACATGCTTGCCATAAGGGAAAAAAACGAGCAACACATTGCTCACTCCAAGAGAACGTGATTTATCTACAGCACTCTATCTCTGAAAAGTAGAAATTAAAAGACTCTCAAATTTTCTTGACTTGTAGGTCTCAGCTTCTGAACAGAAAAGGTGACTGAAAAGCTGCAGAAAGTAATGTTATTTATTGTCTCTGACTACCCATATGATCATGTGACATAGGCCACACATGGCATTTTAGCAACTCTTGCTTGTTTTGGGTCACTGTGCTAGAGCTTTCTTTATCATTACTGCTCCAGATACTAGAAAGAGACCAGAATGAATTTACTGTTCCTCCTTTCTTTAAATAAAAACTTAATGTTATTTTTTTATTTTCTCAATTTATATTCTGATGATGTTTGTCATAACTATTTTTAAGGAAAAAATTCAAATGAGAAAGAGAAGAAGCTGAATTTCAATACTGATATTAAAGCCATAGGATGGCTGGGGAAAAAAGTCTGATAACAGGGAAAAGCAGACCTGATATATAGAAAACATACCTCACAAAATTTTCATAAATGTAGTTGTGAATATTTTTGTGATGTAAAATAAGAACTGAGAAAAAAAAAAGTAGAGGAAAACATCTGACTATAGTTCGAGGACAAGCAACCTGCCGAGAACTTGCATATACAGATCTGACGCTTTAGGAAAAAAAAGGCTTACATATTTATTTTTTGTAACAGAGAAATACGTTAGTTTTGTAGTGTCATTAAAGAAAAGACACAGTTGTCTATTGTATTCCACTTTACATTTGCATGTATTAAAGCCTATGGACATTATACTGTGTAATAGCCATGTTTAACCTGTGTATTTGAGATAATATCTAATTGTTATGGTAGACTTTATTCTTCCTAAATGTTTAGTGTTTTTAAAGTATTACATAAGTTGTGCAATCTTCACATTAATCACTAAGTGAAGATGAAAATACTTATTTGCATGCTAATTAAATATAATACTATATTTAAAATGTCTTTTGAGGCCAGCAATGCTGAACCACTGGCACCAGTACCAAGTTTGGTATTATCCAAGATCTGGTTTGACATCAATGACAAGAAGCCGCAATGCTTTTGAAAATTAGTTTGGCATTAGACACCAAAAATATTTGCCATTAATGATTGAGGGCAAATTTAATATGAATCTTTTCTTGGAATAAATCTGGCTAGACTGCACAATGGAGAATTCACAGAACTTGTCCAAAATCATAGTATGTCAGCTGCAAGTTAAAAACATATTTGCGTATTCTCATTGACATAGTTTCTTAACAGACTTTTACAGGAAACAATTCCAAGCCATGAGTTAATTATGGATTTTATTTCAGTCCTGAATGCCTGTCTGGGTTTTGCTGTCATGGACCCCTAAATTTTCTGTATAATTTATATTTGCATTATTTCTTAAATAGCAGAGACCCAAAAACTGCTGAGGTTGGGAAAAGGCGCTGACTAATCAACACAGCATTACCTTGGTAGTGTGGGAAACTGAGGAGAAGAGGGTAATAGCTGAAAACCAGGATGCAACAGAGAACAGCATATTTTTGCACAGTGGATTACAAAGAGGAAGGGAGGGAGGGAGGGATAGAGAGAGGTTTGCTTTCTTCCTAGAAGAGATTCTACAGTAATTATACAGAATGAATTTTAAAATGTGATAACTTTCAGCTGTAGAGGTCAACATCTTCCCATTTGGATGCTTGACTTCTCCTGGGTGGTACGCTTCCAGGCAACCTGCTTGGGAAAAAGAGGTGACAGCCAATTCACTGCCTAATTGATTTAGGAACAGTGCCCAGGGAGACAGTCCAATTAAGTTTACAAGCTGGCAATTAGCAGGAAAGGCCTCTAAATCCCTGCACTGAGAGCCTGCTTGCCTTCGTAAGAACATAAATGTGCTAAAGATAGCAAGGGGAAAGCTGTGCTTTCTGGAAAGCTGTTGTGAGAAAACCCCACAAGGGAGGACTGAAGAAAAGCAAGGTAGATGTGGGTAGAGTGCCTTCTGCTTGACAGGTAAGAGGTAATTTAGAGGGTTTTTTTTAATGGCCAACATGTACAAAAACATCAAATAGCTCTTATAATTAGAGTTCTGGGGTACTCCGCAACTATTAAACCTGTCATTGAACATAATGCAGCTGAATTATCTCAAAATAAATGATAACTTGTAAACAATTTTGTAATAGTATTTTTGGATAACAGTAATAATCCGGATCAGCTCTTTTAAAACTATACAACTATAAGCCAATCCAACATTTTTGTTGTTAACATCCTATTATATTAATTTACCTTTTTGCAGTGGCATACTTAGTTAAGTTTTTTAAATTTAGTCTTGCAAGTGTTTAGGTCTGCAGTACTTTTAGACAGGATTTTTCCTCACAAAAGCACATGCATGTCTCAATCAGTAAAGAAATAAAGTAGATTTTCAAACCTTACTGTCACCTAGTTTTTTTTTAAAAAAGGCTTCTTCCTCATTTCAGTTGCTTTATACAAAAGAATCACAAAAAAGTCCTGTAAAGATCTACAAAGGCAATCCTGTTTCCTTGGACAATGGGCAAAATGCTGAAATTTTCCAGGATGAGTATATTTGACATGGCTGTCTGCCCTGCTGAAACACTGGCTTGGTAGTCAGAAGATTTAAGCATGATTTTTTTTTTTTTAGCTCTCACAGTGGGTTTGCACCACTGTAGCTTGCCTGACTTGAATGGAATGAATACAGTTCTCACTGATAAGCGACTGCAGGGGTTTTATTCTTAGTTCAGCCACTGACTCGTGTAACTCTTAGAAAGCCTTTTAGCTTTCCCTTACTGCTTCTTGTTATTTTGTTTGTAAAATGAAGATAGTTATGGTTTTACTGTCTTAAAGTCTCCTTACACCTAAAATGAGAAGTGTTATATAAATTCTAAAGTTAGTATTATTACTACTTCTTTTATTCACAACTTCTGGCAAATTAATTGAGAGACCAAACTTCTCTGAAGGTTGTGAAAACCTTCTTTCTTGTGTGAAAAGTCTTCAAGGAAAGAAATGGTGTAACTTCATGTACCGAAGTCAGGAAAAACAGAGTACTGGGACAATGACACATTATAATGGAAAGGACAGTTGCATCATACACACAAAAAAATAATTTAGGAAAGAAAAAAGCATTACTATCCTATTATTAAAAATAGCTTATTTTAGCTTGTTAGGGGTATTACTACGGAATGAATACAATTCCTAAAATTATATACTAGAGAATAAAAGAATTTTCAATATGAGAAATTGTTATGCTTTATTAGAGTAGCAGGTAACATAATGGGACCCTGATCCAACAACAGATCAGGGTCCTATTCTGTCAGACCCCACATGAAAAGATACCAAGGAATTGTGAAACATAATGAACTCCTTGGTTCTCATCTTCAGGTATCATTGGAACTACGTGCTTTTAAGGCTATGGTCCCATATATCTAAAACGAGGGCGTTGCTTTAAAACTACAAAAACTTGTGAGGTACAGACTTAGCTCAAGGTTCAATAGATGTGCTCAGTAACTTACCAAGTTTAAAGTGAAGTACTCCTAAGGGTCCTTTGTCAAATCTAACCAACAAAAGATCATGAATATCTGTGCCGTCAGTGCTGGCAGCTGCAACTTGAGGAGCAGCCCACTGGATCTGGATGAGGCTGCTAGGCACATCAAAATGTTTACTGAATTGCAGAGTTGCCTCAGGTGAATAGTCTTGTGCCAAGAGCTGAATTTTAACTGGGGACAGTGCCGTGTCAAAAAGTTGCAGCTCCCCTTGTGAGCTGCCAACCATGAATATGGCTCCGGAAGGGTGGTAGGTTATTAAAGCAGGCAACAGTTCTGCTTGAGCTAACAGAGTCACTTGGTTGTAGGCTTCATACATAATTATTGATGAATCTTCACAACCCAGGACCAGTTTGTCTTCTGTAATGTCTCTGCAACAGCTGATGGCCTTGGATCGTAGTGGTATTCTGGTGACTGTTGCACACTGAATTTTGTTCCTAACACACTTGTAGATGCAGCTGTCAGCCATGGGCTTCTTGTCTGCAGAGATGGAGTGCTCTACTGTGTAAACCTGATAAGGCTGGTTAGTGCTGAAGCTAGCATCGAGTGGATCCCATTCGGTACGGACATAGCTCAGAACCTGAAAGAAATCCAAACATTTTGGTAGTCATTTGTAACAATTTATTCTTAGTTTGATGATTTAAAAAATAGACTGCTGCAAATATGCTTTCTCATAGGTCAGTAAGCTAAAACAAATACACATTTTAGAAATGGAGTTGCAAACTCTACTGTTTTAACTTTTAAAAGGTTAATTCCTTTGATTAAAAAACCTGCAATATAGTTTGAGCCATATTTGTTTGTCCAGGGTATATAGCAGGTTAGCAGAATAGAAGATGGAAGAGGGATGGTCTTAACAGTGGTGATAAGAGGAGAAATGAGCAGCTGACTGATACAAAAGAATAACTGATTATTCACAAGTAGGATCGGGGAGAAATCCCAAAATTTCTGCGAAAATTTATAATAGGTTACTCTGAGCATCACACTTAGGGGATCTTTGATCATTTGCTCTGGGCCATGGTAACAGAAAATATTACACTGTAGTGGTAGAAACAATGGCATGTTTAAACAGCGTATACTATACATTGCCAAATGAGTAGGTGGTAGATGTTCTTTGGTGCCATATAGCTTTAGATGCAGAATAAATGAATTTGTGATAGCAGAAAAGGGGGACCATTTAGGGGTACCTGAAGGTTGAATGAACTGGAAGAACAACACAAAAGCAGAATATGATACAAAGACAGCAGCTGGCAAAGAGCAAGAATTTGTAGTGTGGAAACATGGGAAGTTCCATAAAGTGATGGGTGCAACAGTGGAGACCAGTGAAGATTCATGTCCTATAATATATGGGTTTGAACGAGAGGTGTTGTACAGGACTCGAGCGGGAAAACTATGGGAGAAATACCAGCTGTAAATAAGTTACAAATTAGCTTATGAAAAGCTATTTCTCTGAAAGAGAGAGAAAACCAATGTCTCTAGAAGAATGACACTAGTGGAAGTCAGTCGAAACTTGCTGGTGTTTGTTCATGCAGAAATGAAGAGTGAAAGGAAAATGTCAAACTGAGCCAAACCCCACCCTCAGGTATACCCATAGCATTCTTCACACTATAAACTAAAGCTGCTGACCTGCCACTAATTTTGGAAGCCCCTTCTTTTGAATCCAGGTGGCATGCAAGTACCATTTACACTGAAAGGGGTAACAAATGTGATTAAAAGGTAGAGAGAGCACGAGGGAGGAAATCTGGAAATTTCAGGTGAAAAACAAGAAATGCACACATTATGTTAAAGCAGTTTAAATTTGACTTCCACAGATCACAAGACCAGCTGAACCTATAATTTATCCTTTCGTCCTGCAAAGGAGGAGAATAAAAAATTAAGATTTTTTCTTTTGGCATACCACCCATTACTTCAGAAGCAACTGATGAATTTATAAACAAGTTATTTGGGATATTAATCAGACTGATTAGGATGTTTTGTTCTGACAGTTTACTTATTTTGTCAGCAAAAGGGTTTCTCATTCAAAAGAAAGGAAAAAGGATTATTGCAATTCTGTGGCTGCAAACGAGCTGCCAGTTAATACAAAAGTCTTAGCTACTTTAAGATGAGTAGTTAGGGGCATGCAAAGAAACACAAAAAAGAAACAAAAAAGATGCAAAAGCATCTAACACAGAAGCAAATGCATCCAACTTGTGAAAACCAGGTAAACCGATTTCAGCAGAGTAGTGATCAATGAAAATATATACCAAAGAGGAAATAAAAGATTAAATTACTTAGATAGAATGAAAAACATTTTCTCACCTCCACCATTCCCTCACCAATGACTTAGTCTCTGCAACCAGTCATTTATGCCCACAAAATGTGCAGTGGCTACTGTGCAGATGTTAGAACTGCTGAAACGTGTAGTTTATTAGGGTGTTAAATTGCATAGCAAGGAAACCTGTAAAAGAGGTTATTGTGGACAAAGGATTACCGTGACCACAGAGCTCTCTAACCCCAGATAAAGAAAAGGTGAAGTGTTATTGTTTGTTCCACAGTTTTCCTTAAGACTATGTATAGAGACCCAGGTAGCTGCCTTTCAAATATGTGAAATAGAAATCTTGCCCAAGCAAGTCTTCAAAGCTTCCATAACTTCAGTGAAATGAGCCTTGAGGCCCTCTGGGACTCAAATTTCTGTCTTCCTGTGGCAGGTTTCAATGCACTGCATTATTCATCTACATATTTTGATCTAAACCCAGTGTTCCTCTCTGGACATCTCCTCACAAGCTACAAGAAAGTCATGAAGATCCACACAATAATCAAGCCTATGAGAGATGAAAGACTGAAAGCACTATTACATTCTGAAGAGAGACTGGCCTTGAAGGCTAAGACAATGGAGAAGAAAACATGGGAAACATGGATTTTTCAACTCCATAGGAGTGACTGCTGGAAAACAGCAATGGAAATAGTCACAAAAAAATAAATGTTGTCATCTGATCATTTGAGAGTCAGCAAGCAAACTGAACCCAATTAATAATTTTGTTCTGCCTTGTTAGAGCAAAAGTGGGACAAGATGTTGCTCACTACTTCGAATTTAAAAGAAAGTAAAATCTCACATTTTGGAAGGCTAATTTAATGAGCCTTGAGATGAGAAGCCTCCTAGCTTCACATAATTTTGAAAGCAAATACTTGAAATGAAGTCGAGGGTAGGGCTCGTTGCTGTATATAATGCAATTCTAAACTAAGAAAACGTTATTGTGAGGAAAGACTATTTGTTGCATTTCAAAACATAAGTTTTGACATAATGTTTAAAAAAAATTAGGCTTAAAGGAAACTTTTCTAGACACCACTGTTCATATTCTGGCTGAAAACAAGAGAAATATTTCTCCTTAGATTGAAACAGATAAGCTGCTTCTCATGCATCAGTGGCCTCATGTGCCTCTTGGAGGAAGAGTACCAAGCCGAGAGACCTCTTTGTTCTGGTTTCCAGTTTTGCTGAATGTTACTGGTATTTGGCACTCTGAAGGGGGAAACAATGGATATTCTCTGTCATTTGAGAGGGAAGATTTTAGTCTCTCTGTCAGAAATTACTTTTATTATTAATTTTTCATGTCAGTAATTGGAAAACTAAAGCAGAGACACATACAACTACAGAACCATGTTAATAAGGCTAAGATAATGCTTTTGAAAAATAGGAAGTCTAACAATCAAACCAACTTTTTTTTCCCAAGAAGATGGTACTCCATTATCTGCCAATTGTTTTTCTATCTGGTAAGTAGCCACATGCTAGTAAATATAGTGCACATAGTGCTTTAGCAGTCCATTTAAAGGATTCCCCTGGGATTCCTTCCCATTGAGCAGTAGTTCTCTGGAACCCTAAAGGGGAACATTAAAATAGCAATATATCTTTAAGTTAACAAAACATTTGCTTGGGGAATAGGAAGGCAAAAGCTGGAGGAGTTCCCTTAGAAGTGGGTAGGACAACTGTAGGATTTGCGGAGGAGGGGACAGGGCAGTGGATCTAAAAAGACACAGCTGTAATATCACATGGTGGGGTATATAATCCCATTCAACCTTAAGTGCTTTCCATAAATCTTGTGCTAAGCACTTAGCCTTTCATTTCAAGGGAAGATTTCTGGAAGTACTTTGCATAAAGTAAACCCAATTGCTTTCTGCAAAATAAATAAATAGATACTAGAAAATTTTAAAGGTACCTTTTAGTTTTGTGGCACTACAAAAATATAGTAAGTGTATTTAAATATTGTCCACATAATTTATGCATACTTCCCTTATTAACGTGGCAGTCATGCACCACTACTGCACATTTATATTGTTTTCCCCTTGCAGTACTGGCCTGTGCTCTGCATCAGCTAATCAGCAGAATGAGGGATACTATACATGTCAAGTTCTCAAATCCTAGAGTCAGAAATCATAGCAATCCAAGTAAAGGAATCTGTTAATCTTTGTAAATAAGGGGCCTGAATTATGCTAGTTAAAATACTTTCTTTCATTTTATGTTTGAAAGAAATAATAGCACTAGGTTGTATGGGCAGTATCACTCTTCTCAGTGCAAATCTTTGAACACTTAAAATTGAAGTATTTTGCACAGAGTGCTGGGAAAGGGTAAAGTCCACATATCAAAACAAGTAAGAGTTTTAACCAGTAGTTCTTAAGCAGAAAATTGGCTTACCAGGCAGATAAAAAAAGAAAACAAAAGAAACAGAGAAATAAACTTGCTGTGACTGAATTGTGTGTCTTTCAGATGAGAAAAATGTTTGATTTATTTTATGGATGTTAAAAATATGCTTATTTAATTTCACACAGTGAGGCTCCAAATAACAACAAACACTTTAATTAGAAATGTAGAGTGGGAAGTGTAGTGCACACTAGAGTAAAACAGTTTTAAATACAGCACTGTGAAGAGGGAAGGAAAAAAACCCAACACCCTATTTTTAAACATTTCTAAAATAGAAACGCAAGACTCCTACTCCAGGTTACTTATTCGGCTGCATTGTATTTACAGTCCCATGTGCAATCTTATCATTTAGATCTTCAGCTAACATTTATTCTTATTTCCTTTCAAAATTTATCATCATCACCTTTATCCCATATTATTCATTGAACTTTTAACCCAATGTGACATCAAGGATTTTACATTCTTTGCTACATGTATGTGAGTGGTATTTCAGCTATTCAGTCACACACCGTAGATGTTTTTCTGAGTGCTACAGTAATTGTAGGATAGCTCACTCGTAAAAGATCTGCTGTGTTTATTTCACAAGTTTGAGGCACAATGTGGAAGCAATAACTATTAAATATTATCTCTTGGGAGAAAGAAAAAATAATATTCTCTCTCAGGCAAATTATTTTTTCCACAAGATTGAAGTATTATTTCAGTGATTCGCACTAGCACTAAATGGAGTGAAAATAAACATGGCAAAGACAAATGCAAAGTACTACAGTAACTGAGCCCTGGCATCATCACCCCGTGTTAATTTATGTTTGCAGAATAAAGTTCATGTTGATTTTAACATGACTTTCTCTCAAAGCGTTTAATCCAAGGATGATTTCACATCAGATCCTATTTATTCACAGCAAATTGTTTGAAATGATTTCTGGAAGATTCCTCTTCTGGTTTTGAAATCAAAGTACCAGCATTATCTCCACAGGGAGACAATTTAAATAACATCCTTGATCATTGGTACTTTAACAAAGAAGAAACAAACAAAACCCAAATAATTAAATAAATAAATTGGAGAATGGATGAGATCACTGGAGGAAACCAATGCACACAAGAAAGTAGACAGAGGTTCAACAGACAAATACTGTGTATAGAAGTACATCGCACACCAAAGCAAAGTCCTATGTTAAAGAGAAAAGCACTTTTACTTCTTTAGGGAATGATTCCTCACCAAAAATTACAGCATTTGACACAGTAAACACTGATCTCAGGGAAAAAAAAAAAAGAGTAAAACAAGTCAAGATTTGCAAGAAAAAAGTTCTTTCTGTTTTTAGAGGAATCATGTCTACCTTTAGCCTTAATAGTAGCAAATGTTAAAACATAAAGCCACACAGCACAATTCAAATCGAATTTATAGTGTATTTAAAATGTAAAATACATTTCCCCCATTAAGTTGAAAAGCTGCTTAGGTACACAATACCCCAAGCACTGTATGGGCAATGTGAATCATCCCAATGCAGAACATGTAGTTACAGGATATTATCATGATGAGGGGTTGAGTTGCCTTGTCCCAGAGCTATTCCTGTCCTCATCCTAATAAGCACTCTTCTGGTGGCCAGCAAATATTACTCAGAAAATTCTTCCAGGGAGGAAGTAGTATCACCGACATGCCCCATTTACCTTTGCTCTGCCACAACAATAGAAGTGTCAGTAACTGGCAGATCTTTTTGTGGTTTTCATAGGTGAGAACCAAGATGCTGTAGAACAGCTGTGGGTAGCACTCATTCATTTCCTCAGGCTTGGTTTACCATAAACTCAATATGCCAAACAGATCTTTACGGGCTAGACATTCAGCAATTCCTTCTTTTTTCTTAATTCTAGATAATAATGCTGTTTTATCCAAGTGATCCTACTATTTTCAAGTAAAATGTTGGTGGTATGATTTTGCTACACTTCTTTTTGATAAATGCCCTGAACTGAATCAGTTCACGTTTCTCATTCTTCTTCTGTTGACACTAATCATTTATTGGGAGAAAATTTGTATTATTGGTCAAATATGATAAATATTAATTTACTTTCATGCATAGCAATGGCATGTCATGTTTTTATTCCAGGTCTATACCTAAGGAACACTACAAGTGGTAAGGGAGTAGAGGCAAAGAGAGGCAAATAAGCATGCTTACAGAAAAACTGTATTTTTGTGGTACCTGACCTAGAGAGTAACTGCTTAGAAGCTGTCTAGAAATGCTAACTACATTCTTCCTCATGTTTAAGCTATCAAATGACCCACAGAAGTTAAAGGTGTTAAGTTAAAGTTCCCCTCCAAGACTCTGTAGGGGAAAAATGTACCTCAGTTAATTGCAGACTGGGGGTTCATGCTAATTCTAGAGCTGCTGGGTTATGACATCCTCCATCTATGCACGGGAATTTAGTTACTGTCTATGCACGGGAATTTAGTTACTGCCCATAAGGCACACCAGAGAAATCAAGGGAAAAAAACCCTGAACAAACAGTACCAGAGGTTACATGTCATGAATACATAGGGGAAGGCAGAGTGCCTTGAGCCTTAAACAGCAGCCCACTGAGCATCCAAAAGGTAATTACACGGAACAGACTAATTGATAACCAGCAAGACAGTTTGTTATCTATATATGACTAAGTTTTCCATAGCTCTGGCATAGTGCTTGGTATTTTATTGACAAGTACAGGAAAAGAAATTTCATCTGAAGACAAGTACAGGCAAAGAATCAGAAAAGGCAAAGCAACCGAACAGTTAAATTTGGCAGTTCTGCTTTTAAAAATAGTTTTCTTATATTTATATTACAATATGGGCTAAATTAAAAGGATTATGAGTTTAGGCCTAAAGGCTCAGTGAATGCTTATTATCATTATTGTGTTAAGCACCAGTGATGTGCTTGGGACTATACTAGACAGCCTCAGCCCTGAGCAATTTAGAGTCTAAACCAGAAAAGGATAAAACAAGGTGTATTGAAAGATGCAGAGCAATGCTGTAATTGGGAAATCTTCCCATAATATATAAAATGAAACAGAGAAAGCTTTAAACTGAAGGGGTGGTTTCTGTGAACTTCCTAGAAGAAATGAGTCTCTAAAAACATCTCAGCAAATGGAGATTGCAAGCTGCTATGTTGGTGTTAGGGAGCTTTCTGGAAGACATGGGAAGGAAACAAAAGACATGGGAATGTTGCTGTCAGAACCTGGACATACGGAAGTCATGGTAAGAAATAAGATCTGAAATGTTAGTAGGATGAAGTTTCATAATATCAAGCTGGCACAGAGACTAGGCTGAAAAAACTTACAAAGAACAAATGCACGTTTTAGCTACCAAAGTAATTTTTATATGTGATTGGGCATAGCTGCAGGGGGAATTGAGAACTGCAGGTGTATATCAGGCAGAGGAGACAGATGAGTCAAAGATGACCGCTAGTGGAGAGAGGTCAATTGAAAAGAAGTAAAGAAGGCAGAACTGGAGGTAATTTAAACTTAAATTCTACAGTGACTAACAACTCAAGAAAGAAAGAAAAGCTGTCTGAAGTACCTTTCTCTTTTGCTTTCAATATATAGAAAATCCCAAGGGAAGAAAACCTCACTGAAATTAATATTAGTTATGAAAGTAATAATTCCAGGACATCGAAACATTTACATCTTCCCTAATTAAAGAGAACAGGATGTTGTTTATAAGAGCAGCTTATTCTAAAGTGTTACTTAGGGTCTTTCCCTACAGGGAAATAGCCAGTAATAGCTACTCCAGAAGAGCTATTCCACAGCTGATCCTCAAGTTTGTGCTCTTCTCCCACAGTCAGTGCCTTTTTAGTCCATCCTAGTAGTGCCTTAAGCTAAACTGAAAATCAAACTCAAAGTACAGGAGCATCTATACAAGATGCTAGTCCAGAACAGCCTTTACATTTTAAATTCAGGCTCCAGTTCTTTTCAGAGTATGCCCAGATAGCTTCATTTTTAAGTTTTTATCCCACGTAAGAAACTGGATTCAAATATTCTTCAATAGATGAAATAAAAATGAAAAAGATGAAATGGAAACATCTGCCTAAAAAGGTAAGCTAAGCAAGTGTCAGGAAGAGGGTCCGCTTGTAGTCTTGTTTTAACTTGTAGCTTACATCTCCACCTGTAGATGGGGAATTTTGACTTTTTCTTTAAGGAAAAACCCAGTCCCTGATTTGATTGATACTCATAGAAACAATTTAAGCAGCATCTGGATGTAGATAAAATTTTATAATACAACACTTAAAATAGATGTAAACTGCCTATCAGTTAACATTGCAGATAATGTAAAATAATTGCATTAGACAAGCATGCAACAGCTACAGTTTCTAACTCTAATCTGAGTTTCCTAGTGGTACTCTGACACTTTTATTTTCAGTGTTAGCAGCTCCAAAGCTCTTCCATTATAAAGACCTAACTTCCTTGCTACATTTCTCAGATTGCCAGTTTTGGTGTGAAAATAGTAAACATACTAAATAAGGTGCTTTTTTCATTAAATAACGAACCTTTGTTTTTAAGATTAGGATGGCTGATCTTCCTTTCTTATGTTTTTATCATATCTGTTCTTTATATCTACCTGAATATACATTTAAGTTGAATAGTTATTTCTTTAGCAATTCCAAAAAATAATGTAACAAGAGAGTTCAGCACTTTACCTCCAATTTGCCATGTGCACAGCCTAATAGCAATAGGTTGGCTCTGTCCCTCTCACAGGAAATAGGAGACCAAGGCCATGCTCCATCACTAGTTGCTGACCACCAGCAAATGACCATATCTTGCATACAGTTTATTGCCAGGTGACGTTTCATCCTTCTACCTTCTGGTCCAAGTATATTGGTATGAGAAATCTGATGGAAGAAAAAAATGCAGGAAATATTTGAGGTGATAAAATAGCATAGTAGGAGCAATTGGGAGCATTTACTTTGGATGTGTGAAAGAGAATGTATATATACACAGAGGACTGCGTACATATATCTTCATATAGGCTGTCTGTAAATGTAAAAAATATCTCCTCAGACAGAAAAAGACGTGCTCACACTTTTATCTATGGGGAGGGGATTGGGAAGGAAAGGAATGTGAGTTAAGAAGGAATTTACTGCAATGACTCCAATCAATACCAAAATGTACAGTCATGGTTGCTTGACAGCATCGACCTACACATAGGATTTAAGCTTAGCCATATTAAATGACAAGTTCTGCAAAGCTGACCAGGGAGCTAAGGCTAGTGTTTAAGACATAATCAAATATTAAATATATTCTACAGTGTTTGAGCAAATATATATCTTTCTTTTTCCTCCCTAAATTAAGGAATCCAGATACAAACATCTACTTTGCAAGAGAATATATACTTTTCTGCATAATGTGGATGAGCTACAGCATCATGCGTAAAGTTTATGCAGCTCTTGAGAATTGTGCCTCTTTCTCAGGAAGGATTTGTGGAATTTATTATTCAAACTCTGTTATTTTGGAGCATGGTTATTTGAAAACATGAGCAGTGCACCATCTGGGTGACACATGCCAAGGAAATATAGATTGCACCGCATTTCTGCTTAAGGAATTAATGGAAGGTTGATAGCTAGGGGAAAAAAAAACTATCTTGCCATTGCTGGTCAGCAATAATCGAACCACTTTCTGGGGATTAAGCGCATGGCTAAGCCTACTGGACCAGACACTAGCAAAGGGCAGGGGGTCTTCTTATCAGAGAAATGCTTCTGGAGCCAGTCTCACTACATGACAGATTGCTTTCATATTCCTGTCTGCAAGGCAACAAAGGATGGCAGTAATGCGATAATGCCAGAGTGCAATGGGTGTTAAGAACCCGTTGCATTTATGTATTGTATTTAGTAAATAATCAGGCTCATCCAAACTGTGATCTCACCACTCAACCAAGGCCATTAAAATCAAGGTTAATGCTTTAATAATCCTTTGCTGTTTTTTATATGGTCAAAAAGAACCCTTTTCTATTTGCATGGTCATAATATTATTGACCTCTTCATCCCCTGAATACACATCAAAAGGAACTGAAATCAAAGTAATTACCAATGTTGTTCTCTCATGGTAAACATTTAACTCCTTGTACTGTCTCCTCCTTCAGTAAATTGAAATGGATTAAAAAAAAAACACAGACGGGAAAAACTTGTAAAAGCTCAATATTTTCAGAATATGCTATGTTTTACTTGTCAAAATACTCTTTAGAAGTGTAAAGATAAAACATACATAAAAGTTAGCAGGTAGTTGATACTTGAATTAAAACTATATATAAATAGTTAATTTGGTGACAACACATTTATTAGGATGGAAAAACACAAATACTTTTACAGATATCAATTAGTGCTGTATTGCAGCGTTAACTGTTCATAACAATTTCACATGTAATAACAGCCACAAATCTTTTGTAAACCTTTACATCTTGCAATTAGACATGGCACTTTGAAACATGGATTAATGCCACTGAGAAAAGGCAAATGATAATAGTTGGTTTTGTATTTTGCTGGTCTTCAAGACTGTAGTGATTCATACAATAAGTCTTCCTTTCTTTTTTCAAAGTGTAAATAAAATCCAAGCTGGTATCGTTTAGAAAGGAAGAGGCTAGAGAAAGCAATTCTTCCATTTAGGTATGTATTGTGTAAAAAACAGAACTTTTGGATAAACATCAAATTGTGAGGAGGAAAGCATGGTTGACTTGTTCTTATTATTAATAGCACTCTGGCAGTCCAGTACTGCCTAGAGTTCCCTGCCAATTTTGCCCACCATGAGGCTGGACAGTGAACAATGTGATGTTGCTTCTTTCCAGGTACCAAAGAAATTACAAACATAAATATAACAGAAATGTAATTATATCATTACATATGATTGTAAGCAAGCATTTTCCTCATTTTGGAAATGGGAATTTAAACCCAAATACTACGTACATTTCTCAAGGCTACACCAAAAGTCAGAGGCAGAGATGAAGGCTACACTCAAATATCCTGAATCTTAGCTCCATATTTTAATCTGTGGTAGTTTTATACCAGTGCAAGCTACCTTTTAACTCAATATCTCTTGAAAAAAAATTAACACTAAGGAACTGTTTTTTCTAAAGGGTGTATTGTTACAAGTTTGGACATTTGCAATTGAGGACCATCTTTTCTTTCTTTTGTTTCTACTGATAGCGACACTACTGTTGACTGTGTCTGTGATCTTTTAGCTTTTGTAAGTTTGACCAAAAGCATCCATGAAGAACTCTAATTCAATGCAGAGAGCTGACATAATATTATTGCAGTAGTGAATAATACTTTCTGCTGGCTCACACTGGTGCAGTTTTAAAGATAATAAAAATTATATTTAGCTGCCTAACTAGCAAGCCTCACACAAAAGAACAGTAAATTAAAAAATGCAAATGCCTTCTTTTGGCTGGCAAAGAAATAATCCATAGTGATTCCCACTGATTTCAAGAGAAAGCAAAGTTAACATTGAACATGGAGGTGTTTCTAGAAGCTCAGCTGTGTCAGCAAAGAACTGAACATAACAACCCTATTAAGGAATACAGCAGATATTTCTGGTTTCCTAGGGCAGAGAGAGTTTTCTATGGATTAGCCTTTCCTTCTTTCCCAAGAAAAAAACACGATAAGCATTAGATCCAAAATGTGCCCAGCAATACTCAGAATGAAAATATATTTTATAAACATATTATTAAGAAAGAAGAAATACTTACTAAGTATTTCTAAACATAAACTAAGTAAGGAGCTATAGCCCTCACAATTAAATGATGAAGGCAGTCCAGCTCACCACAGCTTCTTCGTTAAAGTTTAGAGCTATTAAAAAAAACAACCCACACCACACACCACCCTTGCTTCTAAAGCACAACCTTAACAAACACCATAGGCCAGGCACAAGCACACATCATTTTAAAGTAAACTACGTATCAGCTCAGTTCCTGGTGAACAGTGAACTGTCTCAAATCCACGTTATAGAGGTTGGATCAATCTCGCAAACACAAGTCATTGCTGAAAAGAGGCCCTGAACTGAAACAGCCTGGAAAATGTATTAGATATTCATCCTAGCAGAAAGTATTTCTACCAAGCAAGTTAAAACGTAATATGGCAAAACTTAAATTAAACACATCCTTAAAAAGCTTGCCTTGCAGATAGATGCAAACTCCCTTATGTGAGGAAGCAAATTACTCAGGAGTTGTCAAGGAGAAAATATTTGCTAGCACAAGATTGTTTTCCTTAACATTTATCCAGTTTGAAATAAATAAAAATTCTCTCTTTTGCTTACTACATCTTTCTACCTTTCTTGGGCAAAGGCTTGTCTCTTCTTCATTCTTGCAGTGAATTGGATGCAGCCCCTTTCCTACTCTGCCTGTTCAAAGTTAATTGCCTTTGGCTGATTATTTTTTCATACTGTTGTAGTGCCAAGCACTTCCACCTAAGGTCAGTCACTGCCCTGATGTCAAAGAGCTTATGGTCAAAAATAAGTTATGTCTACATAGCCCAATCCATCCAAGACACAGTGTAATTCAGCTTAAGATGAGCTGGTTTCTACTGACATCTAAACCAGCTAGTTTAAAGCCAGCTCAGCTATCTCTAGACTACCTTTCAGCTACTGCTGTGACTATGGTATAGACACATCCATATATAAAGGGCTAGAAAACTGGAATATTCTAATCTTCACTGTGTAAGTAGTGAATTGAGATACAGAAGCACCAAGTCATTTGCCTAAGGTCACATACATAGTTTGTCAGTGGTGAGAAACTCAGCTTCTGTATCTTCAGTCCTAGCTCGGTGGCTTAATTGTAAAACCATCTCTCCTGACAATATGATTACTGTAACTAGAGGGAAAATTAAGATTTCTGCAAAGAATTACAACAGTCTTGGAGCTCAGACAGATGACTGAATTATCGTAACTTCATGAGTTCGTGTATATCAGCTGAGCCATAGTAATTGACCATGCGTGCGTTTTTAGCCCACAGCAAACAAGAGGTAAAACACATTAGCTTAAATCTTTTACACTGAGGTTTACCATTACAGATTTCGCTTCATGCTTGTTAGATGCTGAGAATGTGCAAAGGGTCAGTTACTGCTGCTCAACTGACACAAGGTAATCTGTTAAGCAGGGGTAACTCAGCTGTGTGTCTGAGCCCTTAACCTAAATACAGTAGAAAATTGGATCCCTCTTGGCACAGTATTTTAACTTATTAACTCAGAATGCCATGTAATTTTTTTTGACTTTTCAATAACTGCCGTTTTTAGAATTTGAGCTGTTCTGATCAGTTATGTAAAGGTTTGCAATTTATACTGCTATACCATATAAGCAAGTACCAGTGATTCATAATGTAAAGTTACTGCAGTATTTACAGTCACCATTGACAGCTATACCTTAAAGTCCAAACAAGAGAGTTTTTCCAGTCTTTTGTTTACATCAGGAGAATCCATCTTCTTTGTAAACTGAATAAAGCAGAGTTGGTTATGGTCCTCAAATGACAAGATGATGAAATTGTCTGTAAGAACAGCTGACAAACAAATAAAAATTGTCACCACTGTAATACCTGTTTCTAGTAACAAAACAGATTATTGAACCCTCCACTGAGACATTGCAAAAAGCAATTTTTTCAAGACAGTGTCTTAAATATTACTCCAAAGCCTCTGTAATCTCCTATAAGACATCAATGTGTCATCCTGCCAGGACCCCCTTGGAAATAAGAAATAAAGCCTAGGGAGTACTCCAATTACATAAACCTGAATAAATTATCTCATATCAAGTTACCACTACATACAAATATATGTTTTATGTCCTTCCACATTCATTTTCATCTTGGTTCAGCCTTCAGCTTTTTTTTCTTATGGTAACATCCACCAGGATTTTGGAAATGCACCTAACGCAGCGTTGCTTGTATTAAGGATGATAGATGCAAATTAGTACTTGAGGTGTATCTGGTATTTTGACATTGTAAGGTTCCGGGTGCTGCTGCAGAGGCTGCTACATATAGGATTATGCTTTAGAAATGTTATGATTTTGTTGAAAGCTTCACATGGGGGCACCTGAACAGTACAGGTAACCAAGATGGAGCAGACTCCCTTGGAGTCTGGAAAAGTGCAGTAGAATCGCCGCTGTTATCATAATGGGGTGCTAGACCAAAATAGTTCAATATAGAAGTGAATAACTAATTTGACAATGAAAATTAGTTAGACAATAGTATCTGGGATTTTTCCGAAGTGTTATCCAGTTATTCAAGCAGTGCCCACATTTAAAGAGATGTCTGAGAATGAAGTGAGTCATTGAGGTAACTAGTACCAGATCACTGAAGAACTGTTAATGAGAATCAGGTTTAAAGTAAAGCTAGCAAGCTGTTTTCAGAAAGCAAACTCAGAAAACTCTGCTAAAAGGAAAATGCCAAATAAAGTGGAATCAGATTTAAAAACAAACTAACAAAACCCTGCAGAACAACCCTGAAAAACAAGAAAATGCATTTGTGACTAATATCCTAGATTCTTAAATGCATTTTATATATCCTTAATTAGATTGACAATTTTGTCTTACGTATAAGCAGTGAAAACTGGCTACTCAGCTTTGCTTTGATTCAGTCTGATTTACAACCAGTTTCATTTTCCAGTAGTCATGTACTGGCACAGCTCTGAAGTATCTAGTATGCAAATGCTAAAGGGTAAAGTTTAAAGCCAAATAATTGCCTTTGAAAGGTAACATAAACACTAGCTTTTGAAAAAAAAAATGGTGATAAAGTATCTGACATGGCGAGTTAGAAGCTATAGCTGAGATCCTAAACACACATGAAAATTCAAAGCCACTAAGTACAGTATCCTCAATAGGTACACAGTTAAAATATTTTGATACCCTCACAGACATAGTTTACATTAAAGTTGACCTGCAGCACACCTCAGATGCTTCTGAAATCTGTTTTGGTTCAAGGAAAGAAAGCAGGATTCAAAGATCCCTGGGCAGGTGTGCACGAGATTAGCAGTCCCTTGATTTTCAGTATCTGTGGTTGTCTGGGGCAGGAGTGGAGACCAGACTGACATGAATGCAACTATGGGCATAGTTAGACCATTATTCAGAGAGAATCCATATGCTGCAGAGTCAGATTACCTTAAAAAGGCAGGCAGTGTAGTTAATATTCTATATACTAGTACTGCAAGACCTCAGTGCTGCAAAATAATTTAGAAAATGAGAAATACTATTTTCTTTTAGAAAGTAATTTTTCTATAATTTGTAATTAAATTTATTTTTTAATTTTGCCTATAAATAATAAAAATCAGGAGGACTTTATTAGAGGCTGGAGGATTATAAATGCAGTCTTAATTCTGTATTTTATGCACACAATCTGACCTTTATTCCAAATGTTAAGAGGGCATGCTACTCTGAGTTAGAATTACAACATTTCATAAGTAATTTTGGCAGATTGTAATCTTATACAGTTCTACATATACACAATTGTTAAAATAAGAACTATTATTTTTATATACACTTCTTGTATTATATATCGAATTTCTTTTGGCCAACTTTATAATCACAACCCTAATTCCAACCTAGATTTGGAAAGACAATAATTGCAATAATTTGCAATTATGTTGGGTTAAAGTTAATTTATTCTAGGACAACATTATGTTGTGGTTCTCCGAAAAGGATAGTTCAGCATAAAGATTTGTATTTTGAATGCTATTTGTGCAGGTAACAAAAGTATCCTCTTTTGTTGTTCATGAAAAAAAAAAAACGTATTGCAAAGACAGGTATTGTGGGTTTTGTTTTTACTGAACAGAAGCAGTCCTGTTTCACCTTCGGTCATAGGTATTACCAAACATAGAGGTTTAAGAAATTCCTGAATAAGTGAAAATAGGGGCAAACCATTATATAATGTTATTTATAGCAGTTTGAGTGGTATAACTGTAGGAAATTTGTTGCTTTATTATATTTTAGTTGTAAACTTTTTTAGTTAGAAGTATTTTAAAAAAAATATTTGTATTTATATGACATATTAAGCCAATGTAAAGCAAGATATGTATAATTTCATTATATATTCATTATTTACGATTTTTTTTTTAAAAGACAGAGTATTCAAAATAAGTTCTACAAACAACTTCAATTTGGGTATAACCTTAGCTTCAATGCTTTCCTACTTTTTGCCACCTGAAAGTAGGAAATCCTCCCTCTGGAAACAGAGGGCAGAAAAATCTGAGATGGATTTAGTAACCTAGTAAGTGAAGAGTGAAAAAAAGGAGTCAAGACATTAAAAGTGTTTTACACTCTCTGTGTAATTAATTGATAAAAAATGAGGTTAGGGTTAATTTTTTTGATACTAAAGATTCTACTAACATATTAATGTTAGTTTTCAAGATTGAACTACAACATACTGATAAGAAAAGATCAGATGGACACAGTACTGCAGCTTTCTTATGCATGCCAATACTCATAGATGCCTGGGTATGGAAGAAAATAAATCATTAAAGATCAAAGCTAAATCTAGTATATATTCTTATTAAAAGGATGCAATTTAGGTCTACTTTTTAAGAATTTGGAAGATAATGTACATGTAATTTGGCTTGCGCCCAAATTCCACATTCTTGATCATGCAGATGCCAAGATACTGACAGCTGGTTGGGTTCTCAGTGGAGCTCTGTAGAGACACATTGAAAAAGCTATAGTCGCACTACAAAGCTGTTAAAACTGGTACATTTTCATAACCTTTCTTCTGCATTAAACTAAAACTTCATTTTTAGCAGTCACTAGTTAATAACAATAGTGAGATTCCAGAAATCTAGAAACTAAATCAGCACACCTTCATGTAACTAATGTTATCCAGCTTTTTCCAATAAGTAAATATTTTAATAATAACTATCCCATGTAATTAATCAGTTGGCTAATGTTTGTTTCTGTCCCATTTTCCCACTTACGAAATAAACATGACAAGTTCAAATGGTGTGTTCACAGTGATTAAAATGTGTAAGAAACTGAATTTTAGAAACCCATTTGGTACTTGACAAGCCTGAAAACTTTGATCTTAAATATTATTCTTAAAGTGTTCTTAGTCCTGAGGGTTGTAACTATGGCTTTACATGCAATTACTCGTTGTGTCTGAAGTCCCCGGTGGCAATAATTAGTCTACCTGTTGACATACTGTTTCTCTACTCTATTGTTAATGTAGGCAATTGATTCGCACGTGGGTGTAATTACCATCACTGATGGTGTTGGAGATGAGCTTCCCCACCAGGGTCCTGTCAATCACCACTTTCTCCAGCTGTGGCCCAGAAAGGCTTAGGGACACCAATATACCTGAGTGAAAGAGGAGCTAAATCCAAATAGTGAGAAAACAAGACATCAAGAATCATTAATAAAGTGAAACGTTCCAAGGTACATATTAGCAGCTGTCCATTACGTAGTAACCTAATTTTCAAAATTACAACAAAGACTTATCGTTGATGTGAAGATGTCTTATAATGACTTTGAAAGCTTTTTCAATGAAAGGTAGAGGCGTAATATGACACTGAATTATACAGGTACAAGAATTACAATTGCTGAACACTTGAAGAAGATGTGTGCTAAGTCCCCAAATGCTGCAGAAAATGTACTGAATTAGTTTGTTAAAAACAGAGATAAAAATTCTGCCCTGAATGAGTAAAGGGATGATGCTGATCACTCTATCATCCATGGACCTGATTTTTTCTGTGTAAAATAACTGCATAGCCTGCATGAAGAAACATATAAAGTCGGGCTTCATGGAATTTTATCTTATTATCACAGATTAAAACCAGCACCTTTTTGCTGTCCTTGTTATTTCTGATCATTCATATATTGTTTAATTTAAATAATGGTGCCCTGCCACAGTGATAGCTGTGGGCTCCTAGTAAATCCATATACTCCTTGGCATAAGGTTATAGATGTCTCTATAAGAAAGAAGGAATTTAAACCATTGGACAGAACAGTCAGAGGCTTATTTCAGAGTTAACTGAATATTTCTGCCTAATTAATCTCAATTAAATGATACATGTAATCTTGAAGACTAAGTCACAGTACTTATCAGTGCCTTCTGACGCCATATCTTGTATGAGAGAGAGAATGCTCAGTGGGAGGAGTTATGAAAACCATTTCTTTTTGCATAATTAAACCATTAAACTTAGTCATTTTCTGAATGCGTCTATTACAGCAAAGAAATTCAGAAAAGAAACCCCATAAAATTCCCTGCTCCATTGTGAGTTGACCTCACTTTGCCAAGTTACTCCAGTAGCAGAAGTATGTGAAAAGCTTTATTAGAGAGAGATTGTTTTCTTAATACCATGGTAAAAGATAAAGTCAGGGGTTTACAAAAAAATTTCTGACCATATTAATTAACTCATTGCCAAACTTGGGTTCTACAGAAACCCTGATGTAAAATCAGTGAAAAAAATCACTACTGTGACTTTGATCTTCACATGCAGTACTGAAAACACAAATGTACTTTAATTTGTCTTCCAGTGCCACCTCTGATCCTGCAAGCTGCTACACTACATGACCTCAGCGTCTAAGTTAAAGTTTCAGGCCAGTTCTCATCCCTGCTACATGGCAGCAGTTCTGAAGGACTCATTCTGGCAGCTAGGTTCATCTCCCTCTAATGAGTTAAAAAAAAAAAAAAAAATAAATCATTATTCCTTCAGCAGAAGCTATACCAGCCCTAAACTTGCTGAACAGTATTTTCTGCCAAAGGAATCCTCAGTGGAAAGACTGTTGCAGAAACATACAGAGGGCTCACCAAAGGTCAGAAATCTGGGACTCCAGCTCTTACTTCCACCTAACAGCAGATCTTTAAAGAAATCTCTGTGCTTTTAAAAATCTTACTACTAGAGAAATACTTGCTCTTGTAGTAGAATTTGGCATAAAAATCCCTGTTTGTTTTATGCTAGGGCTGTGAGACAAACATAGTTGCATACTTTTTAGTACAACACACTGGTATATAAACACCAGCTGAACTTCCTTGCAGTGAGATCTACTGGATTGTATAATAAATAAAAAGGACTGGGGACAGGAATGTAGCGATCTAATTGAGCTTGCCTCTTGTGCGATGCTCTGCTCCCAATACTTTAGCTGTGAAAATTCTCAGTTGTACAAATTTTGCTATATTACTATAGCTCTGTGCAAAGAGCAGGACAAGCATATTTAAATAAATTACCTTCTTGCCCTGACTAATATCTTTAACCAACATTTTTCCAATCTATCTTCCTGTCAATTCACAGTAGTTTGAAAAGAAATTCTAGTGACGTCTGAAATAGAAGTAAAAAATATCTGTGATGTGAAATGAATTTGTTAAGAACAAATGATCATTTCCCATCCTACCAAAGTCTAATCATGCATTTGTTTGATAAATATATATAGCCAATGTTTCTATATTCCCTGTTATGACAGATGTCCTTTAAGGTTTTGTCCTAGTAAAAATGTTAGACACAGTTACACTCATGCAGTTTTTATTACAATCTTTCAAAACTTCAATTTAACCTTATGTTGAAGTTGGATTAGATAAAATCACAATTTATTTCCAACCTGATAATGTTAAGTCCAGCAAGGTTTGACTACAGTTGGCTACAATTGTCCAAAGAACTTAGCTGAAAAAGTGAGGGTTGAAAGCCAGAAGGTGACAAACTACGATGCAAGCAATGATCAAGCAAAATTATATAAATACTCTAGAAAGATCAGTTCTAAATTACTGAATGAATATCAGCCTGCCAGAGAAGAATAAAACACCCCAAATCCTTCAGTGTTACGTCCCAACAAGAGAGCTGGTGCAGCCATATAAACAAACTCCCCAACTTGTGTCTTCCACAACGCTTTTGCTTCAGAGCTATGTTCTTCCCTCAGAAAATGTTACTGTAATGGTAGGTTGCTCCCATGCTTCCTTTCCTTGCAGGGAGTGAGAAGAGCATCCTGGAGTTAACCTGGGAGAATAACCTAAACAAATCAGAAGCCTGTGTGTAGCCTCTAGGTTTACTGACAGACTAGGAATATATACCACCCCTCCAGGTAAAGAGGAGAGGCAAAACACAGGAAAAAATGTGTTTTGATCTGTAGATGGTCAGTGATCTTGAATGACTGCATTATTGAATGAGGCCACATGCTTGTCATTCTGCTGACATCTAATATGTCTACCCAATACGCTGTATAGAGACGTGCTTGCAAACTCTCGGCTTGAGAGCAACAGATAATGTTAGGATTCTTTAACTCTTAAATGTTTCAAGGTGTAAATTCACTTTAAGCCTATATGTTCATTTCCTGGTAATGCCATAAATGACACCTGTTACAGAGCTAGAATAGAAATCAATGAAAACTGCTCCAGCGTATGATGGCAAGACATTTATATAAATATAAAATATTGTGCTAATGGGTGTGCCTTGCTTTACATCTATGAAACTAATCATTAAACCAATGCTATGTATTTCCAGTATCGCAGAGATCTCTACACTATCAGTATGTCATGATAGAATGACAGAAAGTACGTAAAAATAATATACCTTCCATGGCTTTTATTGTTTCTCCCATTGTGCTCCCTCCTTTATTTTTACAGTAAAGCAATTTTTCCTATTATTCTCCACATAAGTTTGAGATATTTGGGCAAAACTTAAATTTTAATTTAACAAATTTTTGCTATAATAATTTACCATGGTTGGTAATATACCAGTGCTCCACAGGTTTAAGTCCTTCCCTCTAGGAACTTGAGAGACTAAATTTAAAAAGTAAATCAGAGACCTTACACACTATAAGGCCATGTAAGGTCAGTATTTCTTCCACCTCCCTTTAAAAATCCTTTTCATTAGAATGGGGTCTTTTTAAAAAATAGTTCTTAAAGTTTACCACGAAATACAAGCAGCTATTTAAATAAAGCAGGGAAGTGGTCGAGTTACCATCCGTGGAGGTATTTAAAATACATGTAGATGTGGCACTTAGGGACGTGGCTTAGTGGTGGACTTGGTAGTGTTAGGTTAACCGTTGGCCTTGGTGACCTTAAGGATCTTTTCCAACCTAAATGATTCTATGATGCTACAATTCTATATTGTCTTTTTTAAAAAATATTCTGTAAAAGAGAAAATATTTACGTCTTGAATTGAAACCACTATTTCAATTCCTTACTCACTGTGTAGTCTATGCAAAGACTGTTACATGATAATAAGATTTAGGTGCTGTTATACATAAGCTTGCACAGTTAAGCTCATATTTTGGTGGATGGGAATAGTCCAATCATAAGCATGAATGGATATAAAGCAAATGGGGAAGATTGCAACCTTGGCTTGAACACAGATACACAGTGATCCAACCGCTCAAGGGAATTCCCCATCATTGCTAAAGAATAAAGGCAAATGTAAGAGGCATTATTTACACAAGACACGAAGTCATTCTATCTAACAGATATCAAATTAGGGAAAGAAACTCACAATAATGAAACGTCACAAATTTTTCGGACTGAAGTACTGCTATGTGAAAGATAGAAATCAGAAGAGTCATCAGCTTTAACGGTCTCAAGGTATTCCTAAATAAAATATGAAAGCATGACTTCATGCCTATTGGAAGAATAGGCATAGCCTTTGTACTTGAGCATAGTCTGAGTAAACTATTTGGGCGTCTGGTCATTCTACATGCTGGGAAGGAAGGGACACTTAATTTCTGTGTTACTGAGGAGTCGAATGTGAAGACTTTGATAGAAGGAATTATGTACTTTGTGTGCCAAAAATGGTTCTCTAATGAGCAAGAAAGGCGTAAGAAGGAGCAGAGGATACTCAGGAGAAGACTTAGCCCTTCCCTTCCCCAATAGCAAAGTGCTCCAATATGTATTTGAGTTACTTTTTATTAAGCAAAGGACTTAAGTACAGGCTCATGACTTACTGACTTTAGTAGAACTTAAGCATGTACTTAAGTGGATTCCTTTATCCTCGGAAGCCTTAGCCCTTGACTCCTCATTCATGCAGCTTAGCTGCTTATCAGTCGTTCTACCTAAAAAGATACCTGCAGAGGAAAGCCAGGATTTGCTTCTATCTGATTAAAATTGGAAGAGAAGGGATCTATGCCTGTAAAAAATATTGCTGCAAACTGTTTTCCCTTACAGAGCCCAACTGACAAAGGAATATGCAAAAGGAGAGAAGTGCAAAGCATTTCTTGTTCAAGCAGGTTCCCAGGGTTTTTCCCCACCTCTTCATTCCAGATTGCTTTCTTAGCCACCCTACTGTAATTACTCTGTTGCATGCCTTATTACAGATGAAGTTATTGTTGTTACATGTTACTGTTTCACAATAATCAATGCATTTGTACTTCTAGCTCCAGATCTCTAAAACCACACAACACATTAACGGCTGTGATCAAAAGCAACCAAAAGAATTTAATATGAGGGCAGCGTTCCTCTTAGTAACTGGTGATGGGTACTAGCTTCCCATGTATTCTAGCCAGAATGTCTTGATTTTGATATCAGATGTGCTACTGTATGTCACCACATATCTTGCTGAATCAGTTTGCTTATAGGCATTGTAGCTGATGTAACAAGCCATGTCAGCAAATATTGCTGTGTATCTCAATTCAGAATCCAGTTCTAAGTATGTCAATGATGGTAACATAAAACCCATTCATATATATATGTAAATTGAAACACAAATCAAATTAAATCAAAGTAATGTAGCAAAGAATATATACACCTTTTTCATGAGCAGGTAACAAATATGATTCACAGCTAGTGCTTGGCTTTTATACAATAAAATAATTCAGTGTTGGCATGTGTTTAATTCTACATCGTAATGCAAATGTAAAACTAAAAAAAGTTGGAAATCAAATGTTTCGGCTAGATCTCATTAATTTTTACTACCTTATATTGTAAAACCGAACCTGATTCAATGGTATCATTTCATAGGATTGATTTTATGATTTTGTGGCAAAACTTAAAAGCATTCCAAAGAATTAGAGAAGGAAACCAAGAAGAAGGGAAGCAGCCAGAGCTGAGTTGAGTAAATTCAACAATATTGATAAAATTAATTCCTTAGATTATTACTCCTCGGCAGGGAAAGCTGAGGAATAAATTGTTTATTTAATTACAAACAATACAGTGGCATCTCATTGTAAAGACTTCTTGTCTTTTTTCCCCGTCATCCTTCTTTTATGGTCTATTTATTTTCCTTTGACACCAACTAACTGAAGATTACGGGATTATTTCAGCAACTCATCACAGGTCATCAAAGCTGGGGTTCAGAAGTACCATACAGAAATGCCGTGCATTGAGATCCTATTGGAACAAGTAGGAACAGAGCTAAAGGAAAGACCTCACTCCTTTAGGGCTCAACTAAGCTCTTTTAAATAGAGGAGCAAGCTCCTTGACAAAAATCCCTGTACAGTCTAGGTTGTGTTTACATGAACTGGCACATCATCTATTTCAGAAGCTCTAAGCAGTACTAGAATGTATACTTAGGACTGCAAAAATAAAAGTCAATGGATTTTTTTTGGCAATGGACAAGGAAGTAAATATGAAACTTCTAATGCACCAACTGTATAAAAAAAGTAATAGGAGAAATTTTGATGCATAAAATGAAACATTAAGAAAGGTAGAAAGCTGGGCCAGCATTATAGTAGTTCCAAGCAAACTCACAGAAGACCCAATTTTGAGAAATACATTCATACAATGGACAAGATAATCTGCATGCAAACTAACTAGATTTTTCATTGAGGCATATGCATGATGTCTAATTGGTCATTTGCACACAAACAGTTAACATAACAACACCCCTATTTTTAGCAGATGCATGTTTAAATTTATAGCCCCCAGTTTTTGCCTGTTGGCTAGTTAGAAGCTCGGAGTGCTGGAGAAAGCAGTGAGGGATTAGGAATAGTGACATTTAGGTTCCAGAAGGCACACTAGCAGCAGTTCTATGCCTGTTTTTCACAAAATCTGAGGGAAATCATACTACTCTTTTAAATGATAGTCTTGTTATCATTGTATCACCTTTCAGATTTTTTTTTCCATTTGTTCTGTCTTGCTAAAGGTACAACAGCCATTGAGTGTTTGGATAGCACATCGTTACTGCAACACAAAGGGAACTCTTCCTGGTTCAGCTAAAGGTATGGCAGATTCAAATACATAGAACATTTATTGAAAAATGTGGTGGCTGTTGAGTTAAATATTTTAATTTCTATAAATGAATTTATTTGACATTGTATTGCTACTAAAAACCAAAGACCTAAAAAAAAAAGATACCATAATTAAACCATATACTCAGATTTAGCCCAAATCACTGAAAATTACGACAGTCAGGGTAATTCACTACATGCTGTCCATGCTGTTTGTCTGACATGTTGCTTTCTGTTACACTTGAATGTTAATGCAAACATGGAATCTTCTTTTTCCAGTAGCAGCTGCTCTGGTGTCCAACCAAAATAGCATGTGAATACAGTAGTGCTATGACATAGATCGCAGGATTATGTGATAAGCACTTTCTGCTGAAAGAGTTAATTAGTCTCCTACTCAGAATTACAAAATAAATATACAACACCTTTTCCAGAAGCTTCAGAACATTTGTATCAAAAAGGGAGAGTCCAGATATTCCTGCAAAATGCTCAAAGACAGATGAGCAGCAGAAAAACAAACTGCTTGACATAAAAATTGATAGGAGACAGCTTTTCTGTTCTAGACTCTCCCAAAACTATTCTTTTATGTCTGTTTTATTTTTATTTGTTGGAGGGCTTATATTTTCAGGAAGACAAAAAGTGGAATAACACAATTGTTTTGGCAGAACATTCTAAACCCTGTTGGAGACTTCAATTATCAGCCATTATTATATTAAAAACATTTTGTTTTGTGATTGAGAAACCAAAAGCAGAATTCAAGGATGGAGACATGACTATGATTTTTATCTATAACTTTAACTCTGGCTATGTTATAAGCTATACTATCACTTATACTCTGGCTATACAAGCCATCTAAAAGACCCTAAAAAAAAATACTCAATTTATCAAGCTACCCCTTTACATGACTCAATCCAATATAGAGCCAGACCTAATACACTAAGATAAAAACATCCATCTCTTTTCTTTCCCATCTTGTACAAGAAATAAGTAAAATTGTATTTGTCTCCTTTTCGTTTATGTAAGCCTGAAACTACTTAGAGGATGCTAAGTCACAAAAGACAGTTTAATACAGAATTGATAGTCAAGCAAAGGTGTTATATTATAAAAGCAGGATGATCAAATTTGGCAAGTTCACTGTTCCAAAGTATGTATTGGTAAGGAAAGCGGGTGAATACAGATAGATGGGAGGGGAAGGAAAATGACAGAGGGAGAATAGATGGGGAAAGCAAATGAAGAGACAGCAAACTGGGAAGCAGATGAATACACTCATGGCTAATTGACTCAGTATTTCTTAACCAAATTCCTTTCCTAATCAGAACAATAATAATAGGAAAAAAAGAGTCCTCTAAATTAGCATACAATTAATATTTAAATCAGTTATAGAAGATTAACATTCACAGATATATACCATGTAATTGTATGCAACTGATATACATTTACTAGAGATAAGATATAATAGGCAAAATAATATCTTTATTATGATACAAAAAGACTATATACAATTTGGCAGGTCAAGTATTTAAAAATTTTGCTATTCTTATAGACATTTCTGGAATTTCAGCTGTGTAATGTTCAAATATTTAATATTCATCCTGCTGACACACATTTGGAACTACTTGAATTAGAAGAAAAAAATTATGAACCTGAAAAAGCATAAATGTTAGAACACAAAATTTCTTTTTAGAAACAGTATTAGTAATATTTAGAAGTATTCCACATGCCAAAGCAGCTTCAAATACAATGCACATTCCTCATTGAACAATGAAGACTGCAGAAACTTATAAAATATATTATGTATGTTTTTCAGAACAAGCTTATGATTAAGGAGCTAGGGCATGTGTTGTGTTCAGATCTTCCACCTACTCTACTGTTCTGTGTTAACAAGGATGTGAAAAGCTGTTTCTTGTATACAACATGTGGAACTTAAATAGACAGAGAATGTAGCCACGTGTGCCACATGTCACAATATCTTTTGTTCCATAACTTGATTAGTGTTCTAGCTAATTTAGAGTTATAGCTTCCCTCCCATATTACACAACCACAAAGTAAAAAGATTTGTGACAGACATGTAAATAATTAAGATATAAAAATGTAATATAACATAGATTCAACACCTGTCCATATATTTTAACTGCTCCCTTAGCCTGCTGTTTTGAGGAACAGGATACTTTCACTTTCCCCAAATAATAATAATCTCACAGAATCAGGGCCCTTTAATGTAATTTTTCTTGTTGATAAAAACTAGATTTTTGTTTTGTAGTATCTATTTCAGGTTAGAAATTTAAATAAACACAATATAGGTAATAAGAACCCATAAATTTAAAAAACCCAATGATTTTCTGTGTGAGTTAACATTTTAACACTATTGCATCAATCACTGACTGACTGACTCCACTGACTGAACATTGCAAGAGCTTGTCAAAACATTTTACCTGACAGATATGTTTGTTCTTCCATTTGCTCAGCATACATTGACTGTTTTGCATTAAGTCCTAAAGGACAACAGAAAACAGAGAGTGGAGTTGGATATAGTCACTATCAGTTAGCACACTTCTGATTTTCAAGTTTATAGATGAAGCATGCCACACAAAGATGCAGCTGTTCTAGAACAGCCCGCCAGACAAAAGCACATTTATCATCACTGGGAGAGTTAGATCTTTATGAAAATTAAAGCTGTTGAAAGAGGTTTGAAAACTGGATTATATGTTGCTGTACTTGAAACTTTCTGAAACATACCTCTACCTCCTTGAGTGTATCTCGCAGTTTGTCTGGTCGCTTGTTTTTCAGTATCCAAGGATAATCTCGAGCTGGCAAATAGAAGTAAAAAAAAAAAAAAAAAAAAAAAAAGAGAAATGTGTATTTATAGGCAACTGTATGTATGTGTGTGTGTGTGTGTATGCATGCATGTGTGTGTGTACAAACATACATTTATATATAATTAAAAAAATGCTTTTCAAGTTGGCCTTCCTTTTCTGTGGAAACACAAAACTAAGATTTCTAGGAGTTACCTTAACCATAAAACTTACCTATAACTGGAAGGCAATGGCTATGGTTTCTATTGGTTTGTATTGTCAAATGATACCCTTTTGAAACGCTGTGTCGTAGGAACAGTTAGCATGAAATATCCACACTGACCAAGACTTTGCCACAGCAATTGTGCACAAAGCTCTCAGGATGTAATCTTACCCAGCTGCTAAGCACTTGCAATGAGAAAGCATCTCACATTTAGTATGTTAACTCAGATTCAAGTTATCAAATCCTAAACAGATACTATTCTTTTGAACTAACATTTCATTGCCTAATTTCAAAAAGCAGGCACTAACATGTCTGCAAAATATATATGCATGAATATATGCATATATAGAGGTCTTAACAACAGGTAATTGTGAACGCCATAACTTATATTATGGAGTATAGTTATTTATAGGATTTGTTCTTGAAAATTTGGTCTGAAGAATGTGCCAAGTCAAGCAAACAAGAAACTGCATAACTACTACAGTCCTTTAACAAATTTATTAATGTTCAGCAAACTATTGTGAAAATTCTGGCCCAATATATTAATCCTGAAAACAGAAAGTGAAGCTGCCTCCGGAGTTGCTAGTAATTGGCTTGTTTCATGGCTGAAAATCAGGCTCTAATAACTTGTGAGATTTCATCATTTAAAAGTGAGCAGTCTTCTGTTCATAAGTATACAATAAAAACCATGAGAAACTAGAACACATTGTCTTTTTAAAATCTAGTCTATTTAAAGGAAACCTGATGAAAAGTTTTGAGCTCTAAGCTGTCAGTTTGTGTGCCAGCTTCCAGACTGAATGACTTAACAGTTGTGTTTAAACCTCCCCGCAAAAAGGAGCTTACAATAGAAGTGCTATAGAGTAAAAAAATGAAGGATTTCATATATCAACAAAAGAGCACACCAACATACAACTTCTCTTTGTATTTTATTGGACTGAAGCCAGTGTTGGTGGAACAATTATGATAATATTAATTAGACATGTAAGATCACATTTTCAATGGGTGCCTTCATAAATACTGGAATATTTATCCACATATGCAAAATGGGAAATTACCTGTACAGATACCAAACTATATATACAAATCAGCAGCTGTGAATAAAGCTGCCCAGTTCTCCTCTTTAAGAAATGTGCTATACAGTGCTTTGTGCCTGGGCCACCCCTGTATTTACAGCAACAAGGTACAGTAGCTTGTGTTCCCTTTGCATGTCACATGTACAAAAGACAACAGTTGGGGCTTCTGTATAACGGGATTTAGCTGGGCCTGCTTCTCTTTTCATACAGGCAGCACCTGTAAGATAATGCTACGCAGAGCACAAGGGATGTAAATCCATTATGCTCCTCCCTACTTATAACCCTTTCTCACCTCCCCACCTTTACAGAGCTGTACTGATTCTGACACACAACCTCCACAGTGGGTGTAGATTTACCATATGGCTGCGTGCACCTTTATACCCATCCCCAGCAGGGCTTCAACCTGCTCCAAACACACCTTATGGTGTTGCAAATAACTTATCCCTCCGGAACACATTTTGCCTTCAAACACACGCACAATTCCATGTGAATTTTCATTATGATAAGATAAAATGTTAAGGCAATTCTTACAGCATACATATTACTTTGTGAAGTCATCTAAAAATCAATTAGATTTTTCAGACTTGTGATGTAATAATGCTTGAACATTAATGAATGTTCTGAGCAATAACAACTATGCAGGAGTTGTAAAACTTGAGCTAAAGAAAAGTTGCACTAATATAAAAATCTTTAACTGTCACAATACTGCTGTGTGATAGCATAAACTGAAATTGCCTTTAACCAGATAATGCAGGAACAGTGTAAATGTTTCAAAGCTAAAAGCATTCTATGAAGGCAGCTGATTATTAACCTGAAATTTGATTTTGGCTGAAAGTCTTTTAGTTATTTTCAGTTTTGAGGCAGTTGGTATTTCAATTCAAGAGCTGATTGGGAAAATGTTTATTGCTCATCTGCTGAGTAAATTTCATAAGGAAAAATCTGGATTGTGATTATTTTTGTTGTTCCTCTTAACAATGGATTTGAGAAGCAATGCACACTACCATGCTTAGTGACACAGAAAAAAACCCAGATTGCAAATATACTAGGAAGGAATAATTGCAACTTTTCAATTGTTTTGTGCTTGTGTAGTTTTGTGACTGTCTGTCTTGGCATGTGCAGAAAGTTACACTGGAAGCAGTCCGAGGTTACTTTAATGCTTTTCCAGGGGCATCACCAATCCAATTAATAATTTGGTCTTGCGGTAACAAGAAACTCGGAAAACGTCCTTACATTCTGCTAGCTTTTGCTTCTCTTCTAAGTAACCATGCTTCATCTGTGATGCTAAAGGAAAGAAAGGATGAAAAGATGAACGATAATCCTTACGACTGCTGTCAGCAAATACTAATATTAGAGAGAAGATTCATACAGTTTGATAAAACACAGAAATTTACAAAAAATTAAGACAGCCCTGATGTTTTCACCTCGTAGGGCAGATATCTTAAATTTGCAGTGAAAGAAAGGCTTATGCAGCCCAACAGGTGGGCCGGCATTACTGAGCCTCCAATCTCATCAGATAGTGAAGTGAGCTGCAACTGAACCCAGCAGAGAAGCTGAGTCAGCCTGTCAGCAGAGCCACGGAGACAGCGTATTAACCACGAAACTCAGCCCGTGGGATGCCCGCGCAAGCCTCCGCTCTAACCTGGCCGCAAAGAGGAAGTAACTCTAGCCGAACAGACCTTTTGGCCCATCGTGAAACTTCTAGGATTAACAGGATTAATCAGATAAAGAAAATGGACCGTTCACTCTGAAATGGCCATTTCAGATACCAGGTAGGGATGCAGGAGGCCAGGGCTGGCACTCTCGCGCGTTCACGATGCCCTCTGCTGGGATTCCAGCAAACACCCAGCTACCACAGCGGCCAGGGTCCGACTGTCCGAGCCTTGCACTGCACAGTCCCTCACAATGATGTTAGTACGCTGTTTTGGTATTCTGCAGCAGGTGAAAGGGCTGCATACAATATAAAATATAATATAAAATATAAGAATTTAGAGTATCAAATCCCACTGAGGTTTCTAATGACATAGAGGTTGTTTTTATGTAAATATTTTTCTGATTTTTTTCTTCTGTGGAATAAAAAGTTTTTAAATATTCTGACGTAACTTGGGTGAGATAATCTCTTTCTGTGCTTCCCTACTCTGTAGAAATACAGAGGCATATATTAACAAGAAATTCAAAGTTGCATTTTTCAGAGCAAGCAGTCGGTGTCAAAGATTGAATATTTGGAACTTTTGTTTAGTTTTAGTTATGGTTATTTATATTTTACCTGGTTCTTTCTTGTCATAGTACTGGTGGATCCCAATATCTTCACCTGTACAATTGAATGTAAATATATTTAATTGTGGATGTGACACTGGTAACAAAACACAACTTAGCAAGCAAAGTTCAGCATCTTAATTTTGCTAGCTGGAGCAGAGCGTTAGGTGTTAAAATAAAAGTGACAGTGGAAAAACTACAGCATATAATCTGCATACCAGTAGGACTTTCATGAACTAGCAAGCAAGGGCTGAAGGAGAACGTGACAGGTCCTTACATTTATTTGGAGCTGTAATTACCTTCACATACACTTTGATTCTCTTCCAGCTGCCAACATGCAAAAGTATTTTTATCACGTTCCTACTTAACATCTTTTATGTTCTTTCATAAGGAAAGGTAAGGATCACTGTGAAAAACGTACCTTAGAATAACTTAAAATGTTTTCTGATGACTGATGCAGCTGAGATAAAGACAACAGGGGTTTTTTTGAGATTCATTAACTCATAAAGCTGCGCTTTCAAACGATTCAATATTATTAAACTTGGATTAATATTAATATAATTATAGGTATTATTGTCTACCTGGTTCCCATGGCAAAGAAATTTAGTTTGACACCACATCTGCCTCCTAAACTCAGAGAGGGATATACCATGGGGAGAAATTCCTTACATGGAGGAATGTAGGAAGGCACTGCAATGGCAGGCAGCTTTTAAGACAAGACAGCAGTCCTCCCTTCTGCCTCAGAATTCTAGAATGAGGTTTGTAGGCAATGAATAAATGGACAGAGAGGAAGCAAGGTGGTCAAAGGCGGAAAATAGGCAGAGTAGGCCACAGTACACCTTTAATTATAATAAATCACAACTATGTGTTTACTTAAACCATCAGACTTTTCTGTGAAATACAGCTTTTGACTTTTTTATATTATTGTTGTTACAGAACAGTTCTCACAGAAAGATGGGATGACAAGACATATTAAGTCAATATTTGAATAATAACATTCAACTGAATATTCATATTCAATTGAATTGTTAATAATATTAAAAATAATATTTCAACAAAAGTATTGTACACTACAATTGGCATGAAGTGTCATAAATAATATTTTGATATGGTCCACTTATAAACCAGTGGGGTGGGTTTTTTTAGTATTACATTTTAGCAATAGCAAGGCAAGATGAATGAAGGTAATTTCTACACGGCTAGTAATCAGTCATGTGTCTCCTGAAACAATCAATTAATAAGATAAATATATCCTTGTAAGTATAAAATTTCAAGTAATCATGTAAAATACCCAGAACATGCAATAATTTTTTTATTTTCATGCTAAGTACAAATCACAATGCCTCTGCAAATCACTTGACTATTGATCTTCATTCACCCAAACTAGTCATTAAACTGAAGCTTACAGTCAAGTAGGGCACAGCTTCCTAAAAAGGAAAAAGCATCCAATTAAATACAATCTTAACATTTTTTACTTGAAAGGATGCTCCAGTTCTATGATAAGATAAGCAAAGAAGCTGATCAAGTTCAAACATCATATTGCTGCCTGATTTTCTTTCTCCTAAGTATAAAACCCACTTCATTTGGGTACTCAGAATTTTATATAAGTTTAATATGCATCAACAAGCTTTACTGTTTTATTTTTAGTAACGGGTAACAGCTCACCTCTAATATGTAAGTTAGTCTTCAAAGACCACAGGAACATCTCGGTCAGGCAGAAAGACATCTGGTAGCAGATGGAGCCTTAGCACTATCAAAAGAAGGAAAGAAACTGCATGAGCAAATTAATTACCCTCTATCACCAGTGAAACTGCAAGGATTTTGGAAACCAAGTGCCAGAAGAATGTAGCACCAATGACATTTTGTTATATGTAAGTTGTAGTTTTCAGCTGCGATAAAATGAATGATGCATGAGAAAGAATAGGATAAGAAATGGATATATGCCTATATATCCATCATATACAGAGACAAATCAACATTTATTTAAATTTACAGCTGCTCTCACCAAAGTGAATAACGTTGTGCTTGTTGCTTCTCATATACACATTATAATCTATTTTTACTGTATGGTTATTACTTTGACACATGCAGAAGTGAAGCCACTACTTAAAGATCTGGCTTAGGAGAATTTGACTTTCAGGCCAAATTTTTAAACATTGTACATTGGGAAGTGTCAGTATAACCAAGAATAAGTTTTGAACACATGATATTTGCAGACATTAGCTACAGTGCTAAATACAAAAAATTATGTCATTCTACATAAAACAGAGCACTTAAAGCAATTAAAACTGACAAAACAACAGATGTGAAGCATATGAAAAACATGAGTTGAAATACTATGTACATTGACTACAGTTATAAAATGTTTACCGTGTTTTTTTGAACAATGTATGAACAGGAGATGTGTTGTGTTTCGAAGGAGCATTGGGAATCTTCTGAGGCGCAGCAACCAACAGACTTCCCTGAGTAATTTCCTGCAGTGCTGTAGCTATAAGTGGGCCATCAGACCAATTACTTTCATTTCTTTTGCTACACCCAAGAATCCACTGAAAGCTGGACTCTGAAGGGGAGTTTACACAAACACAGCACACTTAAGAACCACTGCTGGTATAGTACTGTACTTGAACTTTTTTTCTTTTTTGAAGTGGACTCTTCATTTCCTTTCCATTAGTGCCATCTAGATAATGAACCAATTACAAGATGATTGCAGAATTCCTATCACATAGAGTATCAGACGTTTACGTCAAGAGTGCTATGATGAAAAATATGTGCAAGAATCTCAGGTAGCATGAAGGAAGCTATCAGTCCCAGCAGAGCCATGAGACCTTGAGGTATTATCACTCAAACTAATATGTGTGTTTTGATGCACTGCCTAATCCACTGAAATAGCACCAAGTGGAAATAGCATTTTCTTTGCACTGATCCCCAAATGTACAAAAAGTCTTGCTGACTTACTAAATCGCATAGTTCTATCAAGAAAAAAAAAAAAAAGCAAAAAATAAAAGCTCACAACACATATCTAGTAAATGGAATATACTTTCATCTTGGGCGAGAATGAGTTTTGGAAAAAAATGCAAGGAGATTAGCAGCACGGTGGTCTGTTGAACATGGGAACCATTTTTGGTATAAATATGGATGAGGGCAGCCCCTCATTTTCCATGTGGACTACAGTAAAAGGAGATTGTACATTATAATTTTCTTATTTGTTTTCTCTTTTTTTCCTTTCTTACTTTAGCAAGTGAAACAAAACTTGCATTCCCCAAGGCCCATAGATCCTAGATTAGAATCTCTCACTAATAGGAACTCATTGAATTGAGTGAACTTCTACAAATCCTATCATGGGTTGACTGGGAAAAAAAAAATAAAGCCTTTGATTGGCAGATGATCTGTTCAGCTGGAGAGAAGTCATATCTGCCCAGAAGACAAGGAGAGACTAGGAGACTTTGGCACAACAAATAATCTAACATAAATTCCCCAAATTACTCCAAAGCTTTTGTATGTAAGTTCCACAGGTCCTTTTAGTTGTGTCCTCCTACTGAATATAAAGCTATCCCATAACATTTTAATGCTGCTGTGTGCCTTCCAAACTGACAGAGAAGACTTTCAAGTCCTTATTTTTTCACTGAGTGTCAGAGACACAGAGGGAACTCTCCAAAAAACAGAAGGAAGCTTTCAAATAAGCACTAAATACTCAGTCTCCAAGACACGTACTTTTAAAAAATTTGCCCTCAAAAATGAGAAAAAAAGAAAGTTTGTAAGAAAATGTTAAAACCCCAAAGATTTCTAAAGAACTGCATTTCACTTCTGCACTGAATAACCTAGATGAAACAAAATTCTCCATGTACCTAAAAAGGTAAAAGACATTTTGTCAGTTATTCTAATCTTGAGTTTAGCTTTTCAATTCTCCCTTTCTTTGGACTCTGAGCTCTCACAAACCAGCTAATTATTCGAATGCTGGTTACTGTTGTGCCAGTGAGAATGGACATCTGCCCCAAAAATACTGGTCCAGTATTTTGTTCAGAGGAATTATTCTTTCTTGTTCCTTTTGAACGAATACATGCCAACTTTCAGAGTTATGCAACTACATCTCACCATTTACCACATCATTATATTTCAGCACAATGGGGATGAGGATGATGATGACAAAAGGATCTTTCTGTATTTGAAAAGTGCCTCTCAGAATTTACTATGTTTCTTTAACTACATGAGCTAGGCTGTGCTATTGCAAAGAGGTAAGTATGAAAAAATATTAAAAATTCCTCATGTTGAGCTTTAAGGACTCCATCCTCCCTCTTTAAAATTGAGTCGAATTTGGGAAAAATGGGATAAAATAACTCTATTGTTAAGGTAAAACCGGAATTCAATTTAATAGCTGGTTCTTTTTTCTGGCTCACACAACACTGACTATCTGCTTTCACAATATCTCCACAAACAATATGCAGGGATATTTTGATGGTTGCAGAAGCTTACTGAGAAATGGAGATGTTCTGCAATGGTTAGCTTGCTCCAGTATCTGTGGTAGGAGTGCTTTGTTTAAAAAAAAATCCTCAGTTTAGTAAATCTTTGTTTAACCACTGATACAGAAAATAACCATCTGGACACTTCATAACATCAACAAATGCTGAAACTGATATCTAGGGTCCACTCCAACACCTTCAATTTAGCTGCTGTCATGCCAAATAATTAGGAACTATGCACTGCATGAGTGATCCAGGGCACCGATATTGTACTTCTCGTCTTCCCATACGGTTACCTGTGAGAGTGCGGTGCTTGTGAAAGGCAATGCACAGCTCCTGAGGTGAGTGCCTCCTGGGAACATGGACCTCTGAAAATGTGTTACGAGTGACTAGATAATAGGAAATGCTGACTACAACAGACTATCTGAACTTTGTAGTTTACATGCCAGAGGCATGGCTCGGTATCACACCACTATCCCAAGTTCCTCTCTAAGAGTAAATCCTGTAACTGCCAGGCTACAGGACAGCATTTGATGACCATCTGCCTATTCCACCGAAGGTGGGCCAACATGCTCCCAGAAATCCAGTGTTCCTAGTGAAAGAGCGATAAACAAGGGGAATCCCCTCCAAAGTATCTCTATAGTTTGGGACACACTCCTAGGAGCAGAAACAAGGTAAATTACAAAGCTAGTCAGAAAGCAGATACCTCTATGCCACAGCATAGTTACAAAGCTAGTGCAGTAATATGTGTACACGTACTAGACGAGGTGCTTCAGACATGGGTTTGGGCAGATGCTATAGGACAAAATGCCCAAATAAAAGAAAATGCTGCAGAATCCATTTTCACTACTCACATGGTATCAGACTTTCTTGGCAAAAAAAATATATATACCAGGAATTATTTTATAAGAACCAGCACAGGCCATCCTTTTGTTTTCTCCTATTCCAGATTGCTTTCATGTTCTACAGGTGTAATTTTTTTCAGAAAAACTGAAAATGTAACAGCCACAATGGACTCTAACTCAGAAAAATATGTATTTTTTCATTTGATTTCAGATTAATTACATAATAGCTCTACCAGCTACAGATTCCAGAACAGACTACCCTTGATCTTAGTTCTGCCTCCCTTCCTCCACCCCTCGAATGTTAACATCCCATTTCTGGCATCACTACAGCTCATTCCCAATGTCTGATTTGTAACTCAGACACCAAACGTTCAACAAACAACGTAAGTCATCAAGTCATCCTACAACTTATTCTATGTTTCCGTGATATAATATTTGGAGCAGAAATCATTGCTGTTTTCCTCTTCATGACCAATTTCTCCTTCACCAAGGAGAGAAACTCCCTGCAGCACAGATATGATTCACAAACATAGTATTTGACTCTGTAAGGTAAAGTTTAGATTGAACTATGTGCATTAGATCAGTAGCTACTTGCTGTATGCTTTAAGTTGATACAACAACTTCTTTGTGTAAAGCATGTGAAATAAAATTTTGAACATACTCTCTTTTAATTTTTAGTTTCCTCAACTTAAAATTTACTGTAGTTACTCATTTAAAAACAGACCAGTAAAAATTTCTCTCAGTCATGTTCCCATAGATAATTGCAAAATATTCTCCCAATCTTACAAGATAGGCTTCCACTTTTTACAGTTGTATGAAGCCATAACCTGTTTGATATATAATAAACACATACAGAAATAAAGTCAGAAAAATCATGAGAATTTGTAAAACTTCATTTTGTATTCTGGCATTAAGCAGCAACAATCCAGATTCCTTCACATCTACAATTTATTCCACCAAAAGTCAGCAGCACAGCAATTAAAGGAAACTGCTAAACTTATATATGTATATTGTAGGATTGTCTTAGTACCAGAACTGAGGGACACGTAGAGATAGCTCAGGCCCTAATCACTTTTCTTGGCGAAACCTGTAGATCTAGCCCCGTTGGAGCACATTGTTTCTTGCTAAGCTAGAAGATCTAGCAAACGGGGTATAGCTATGGAAGACAGTGGTGGCATGGTGGCCATGAGTGCTGCAAAAAAGACAGGAGAGGGGAAAAAAAGGGTGGCAGGTTGTAGGGAAAAGTGTGGGGGGTTTGTGACTGCAGTGGATGGCGGGAAGGGGGCAGATGTGGGGACTGTGAAAAGCATATATTGTATGTATTGGCTATACCACTACCGCATCAGAGACAAGCACAAAGCACATGTCAACTGGGCAGGGGGAGATCATCGGAAATTCTTTAGTTGTGTTGCTTGGTGAACAAATTGCCATACAGACATTGCCAAATGTACCCGTTCCTCATTAATAGATACAAGACAGTAGGTGAGCTACTTGTCATCTGTGACACTGGCCCAAATGTTTAGAGCAAATCATGCGTGAATAGTTTCTTGCTCCTGTGTAGAAATCTAGTGACTACAGGATTCCGATCAGGTTTTAAGACCTTGGCTCAATGGGTCCATTGGTAAGATCAGCTCTAAATTTTTAGCCACAACACTTTTAAATTTCACAAATGTTTGGATTTAAAGACATTGTAGAAATAGCACTGAACGGCAGAGTTTTAATTTGGCTAGAAGTTAAATGGGTGCAAAGATGGCATCCTGATCGACCCTCCCATTGTGCAATCCTTTCTTTGGATTGCACAAGTTAGCATTCTATCAACTGTGCACAAAATAAACTATTTTCACTTCATTCTTATATGTTTAATTCATTGAATTGTGGAAATTTAACTTGATTTTCTTATAAGTAGAGGTTCTAGTCTTCATCTTTCACTTTGCACTGGCAAAGTCTGAGATGCATGTACCATAAACAGAGGCTCTGCAGTGCATAATAAATGGCAGTCAGGGTCAGAGTCCCATTTACAGTAAGACTGTAGTTAACCACAACAATGAATGCTGTTCTGTCATTCAAGATCAGATCAAAAATGCTGTGGCTATATAAAGCAAAAGACTGACCTGATAAAATTTGGATCAAATGGGTTACTAATTCTTCTGTAATGGCAACTGCAAGCTGGCTTTGGTAGCCCCCATTCTTTCTGCTCTGTTGGCACCTATGACTAGACCTCTTGCAGCTGGCCCACTGGTATCTCACCAACCCCCCTCTGCTTCCTGACACCTCTGCTTTCAGATCATCACTGCAATATGTCACCTTCCCCTTTATAAGCAGGCTTGGGCTCATCTTCTTTTTCTTAGATGCCTGTTGAAGTCAGACTCCTCCTCCCCTGCAGTTACTTTTTCTGAGCCTAGGTCAGCCCCTCCTCACAACTACTACTCCTGGGACTGAAACTCCTTGCCTGAGATCTTTGCTATCTTTAGTAGCACAGTGGGCTTTATTATTATATTTATTTACTACTCCTTTAAATCCCTTTTCCACTGAGAAAAGAAGTGTAGATTTTGTAGTATAAATAAAAATCAGGTCCCCTGTCCATAAGACCAACCTCTGATTTTAAGAAGTAGAAATACAGGCATGCTCTTACAAATCTACTCAGTGCATAATAATTCATATTATAATATTGGTTTAAGAATATTTTCAGCTAACACAAATAACAAGTTGTTCAATTATAATAAATCTTAAGTTCTAGGCAAATATTTACTGTTGCTATATTTATTCTACGCAAATATTTATTGTTGCTACTTTCTTTCTCTTCAATGCTACTTTCTTTCTCTTCAGACTTTGATGACTCAGAATATTTTTGCCAAACACATGAATGAAGCAAATTCTTTTCCTTATTCTAACTTCCCCAATCTAAATAGGAAAACTATTTTGTAGATGGGTGAACAACACACAAGAGCACTCTGTATTGAAATACACAGTGAAACTTCTATTGTAAGAAAGGCCTAAATACGGCTTGCAGAATAATGATTGAAAGGAAATACATTATCTGATAACTCAAGAATTCTGGCATGAAAATTATACATTGTAAATTTATTCCCATTTGCTGTGAAGGTGTATCATGCTCCATTGAATTAATTTTTGTGAGGTTTGTTTTATTGTTTTGTGAGTCTGAAATAATCCTCTTTTATTGCAATGACAGTTATATCTACTGAGTTTTCATACTTTTAAGATATTTACATATTTAACTGTAAAATATACATATAGCTCCTTAAGAACATTAAGAGTATTTGACACATACTAACAACACTGAAATTCTGTAAATGCTGTAAAGCAGAACAAACATTTTATCTACAAACATTTTATTTACCACTATGGCAAAGCTCATAGTAGGATCATGTCATAAACCAGTAACCATAAAAAACTGCTGCCAGACTTAATTTATATTAATATTGAGCACCAGTGTTTGAGATATATTTTAAAACAGATTAGTTGTATGTGGGCAAAAAGCCATGCAGGGCATTGTTCAGGATGTGAACTGTTGGCTGAGACACAGCTGTCCAGTTCATCCTCTGAGCTCTAAACTAAAACTCTAAATCTAAACTAAATCTAAATCTAAACTCTAAATCTACTAGATAGCAGGTGCTGAAGTTCAGGGACACGTGCAGAAATACTACAGGAAATCTATATGAGGGTAACTTGTTGCCACCCAATTGCTTGTTCATGTGTCAAAACCGAGGCACAATTTCTGCTGAGTTGTCACCCAAGTACACGATGACGGGATCAGAAACTAAATTCTTGCTTATGGCCCAAACCACACTACTGTCTGTCCTACCCTCAGAAACACACTGCCAATATGTATTATTGGTACACTCTTTTGAAAGACAACTATTGATTAACTGAACAGATAATAAGATTAACAACAGTGAAGCAGAATGAATTTGAGGGAGGTAATGCCATTTGTCAAGAAGATACTTAGCTTATGTATCAGCCACACCTCTGACAACATTAATGAAGCTAGGAATCATTCTCCAACTGATACTGCAGGCAAGTATTACAATCTATAACAACTCTCTGGCAGAGTGGGTGTGAAAAGTTAAGAAGGTCACAGAAAATAAATATAATTGACTGGGGTTTTTACTTCTCAGAGTGGAAAGTTCATACACACATTTTGATAAAGACCCTGAAGGCCTTTATATAAACCAGATAGTGGATAAGTGATCCAAACTACAGATATCCAGTGCTGACACATAACATGTAATTACAGAACTACTAAATGTCGAACTGTTTTACGCTATTCTTTCAGATAGTGATTGTTGTTGTAAATAAACCAATTTTTCAATGCTAAAGGTCAGTAGGTTATAAAATTTCATAACAGTGATTTCTTACCTTCAGCCAAAAGAGAAGATAACAAAATCCCTTGTATTTTAAGCTAAGCAGAAACAAGGATCAAAAGGTGAAAGGACCTGCAAATTATTCAAGCACAGGAAAAGTCCTTGCTCCATTGCCCTACCATTGTTGCAACTCCTGTTTGCAAGGAAGGAGGTTTATATCAGCAGGAAACTGAGAACAGTTCACATTGGAAATTAATTATGTAAATGTATGGGTTTACAGCAGTACTATTGACCGCAACAGATCTGAATTGTTTCTTTCCACTTATGCTTCTACACATAGGCATCAACTCGCCTTGCAGCATGGGCTGCTACTATTAAATAGTGATCAGAACTAGTTAAGTCCAAAGCAATGAGTTTAACCATAGTTCAATCTGAATTTTACCTATATTTGCACCTAAACAAGTATGATCCTTCTATATTTTTATGCAGAATTTCAGATTTAGCTATCAAACTACTAACCAGATCTGTAAGGATGTCTTTTTTTTTTTTTTTAAGTGTAGCACTGATATTATAGCATGAACATCTATTTAGTTTTCCTTTTGTTTATGTGCTGTACCAACAAATTTCTCACTGAGCTGTATAACTCTTGCCTTTAACATTTTACACTATGCATGTTAACTGAGTACTTGTTTAAAGAATTTTCAAAAGCACACTGGCAAACACATTGATTTGATTTGATTTACAAATCTTGCAAATTTCCAAGCTGTCTTTAGAAACAGAAATGTATTTCTGAGTACACTGTATGAACTGAACAAATTTATTAGAACAGATTGGTTATTTTTAAATCTACAGTATCTTTAAATGTGGGGTTTGTTTATTCTTTTTCAGAATGTTTTCCCATTTAAATAATTTTCAGTAGCTTCTTTACATTGACCTATTTTCTTTTGGTTTGTTTTGATGCAGGCAATAAATTAGGCAAGCAATAAATTAAGCTCCACTAATATTTGAAAATCACCTTTGAATAGCCATTTGCAAGGCTCATTGAGCTTCTTGTTTGCGAGTATTTAAAAATAAATGTTTTTTTCCTGCTATACTTGAATTCCAGTTAATCCAGTGAGACTTGTATCTTGCTTTCTTCAGTGTAATATTAAAAAAAACTACAATGCCTGTGTGTCAGACTTCCTTTTAAGAAAGATTTGATTGCAAACACAAACAAAAAGCTTTTCTTCTTTTGTAGTTCTTTAAGATCTTCAAACAGGTTTATATGAAAAGGACTAATATTTTTTCAATTTTAAGCCATACTCACCTTTGCAGTTAGGAAAGACAAAAAATGAAAATTTCATGTTACAATAATTAATTCCTGATTGTAATGCTACAGTATAGTTTATGTTATGTTCTAATTATGCAGATATGCATTAGGGAAAATAACTTTGAAGAAAAAAAATGCATTTGTTTAAATATTTTCATAATCACATTTGAAACTGTTGAGTGGTAGGGTCTTATATAAAACAAAATGTACACAAATTTTAATACTGAACTACAAACTACTCTACTACTCTTAGGAGAGCCATGAGAGTAAAATATTTGGTCTATAAGTATAGCTAGTTTCAGAAATCTATCTTACTAAAAAATGCAAACAAAATAGATCCAGTCCTCAGTGTGAGACAAAAAGCAAGTTGGGGCGAGGGGGGTGGGGAGAAACACAGAGAAAGAGGAGAAAGTTCAAGCCAAAACTGAGTATTTTTTACAACAAAAAGTGATGATTTGAGCAATCGAGTTACCAAAACCAAAAGAAACATTTCCTGCCAAACAGAATTAACTTGAGATGCTCAGTTAATTCACCAGTTTAGTCAAAACGTGAGCTTCTCCTTTTAAGCTTTCATGTCTCTGGGAGTGATACCGATCTGAATGTGGCTGAATGGGGTGCGGTCCTTCTGAATCTGCTGATGAAGAATCTAAGGTAATCCTGCCTTTTGTCCAGGTTGCCAGACTGCTGTCTGTAAGATGGACGGCCACATGACAGTGTTCAGCAGCCACAGTGTTTGAGTGTTGTCCAAGAACACATGCATAAAAGAAAAACTTGATGGGCTGAACCTCTTTCTGTTGACTATGTAGGGGACCCGAACGGACTACAGTACTAATACAAGCATTTCAAGAGCCGAAAGCTCAGTCCAGCTTCATTCTACCTATTATGTGAGCAGAGTAAGACAAGCTGTCAGTAAGATACCTGCAGTTGCCTTTGACCAGTATTTAAAACTGTTTTGGTCTCAAACCTGTCCTACAGAAGACAGACAATAGATTTAGTAACTGCCAGCACCATCCCTATAAATTTGAGTATCCATACTAAAGATAAATTCAGTTTCAGGATCTGGAAGAGATCACATAGATAACGGATATCAACCAACACTTCTTAAGGAAGACTTTCCTCTTGCTAATAATACCATCATCACTGGATGAAAACTGTTAGGTATCACTTTATGATCAGCTTCATCTGCCTCAAAAAGCAGAAAATTACGGTATCTTTATTTGATATGCTAGATACTGACACTGATGTAGATGTAATTTCATTCACCAACCCCAGTTTCACATCTTGAAAGAATATATGCTATTGCTCTAATTTCTGGTCGGCATAGGCTAGTAGTCCTCCTTAATGTCTGTAAAATAATTCACTGGTGGAATTTGTACATTTTATATTTTATAATCTTCTTTAAATGTAAAATGGACTTTTAGTCAACTCTTCATACTTTAGAAACAACCAGCTAGTTTGCAGCACCTTCCCAACATGTAGCTGAATTATGGAGAGAGATGTGAATTGGTTCTCCATAGAAATGACTGTCTATTTTTTTAGATAATACTGGTGATGTACTATCTGGCTTCAGGCTTACGGTCTTACTTGTCCAGCTATATATTGAATTTGTTTTCCTAGTGGACAGATTTGAAGGTGACAAGATTGACATAATCAAGATACGTGCACCCTTACTATCTTTGGTCATGAGCTAGCATATCTAGTATATTTGATGATCTATCCTTTCTTTCACAACAATGCTTATTAGCTCTACTCCCACCATTAACTGATGGATTTATGGTACTTGTTGAAAAAAAGTAATACAAAGCAGCTCTTGCTAATACAAGAAATGTTTACTGAAGGAATCAACCCTCCAAAATCTGTTAAAATTATAAAGTATAATACCAGAAGGAGTAATTAGCTTACTAAATTATAAGATTAGGCAGACTCCCTGTTTTCATGTAATCAGTAATTGTTACCTCTCTGGTTCTAATTTTAAAATACCAGTTGTGAACTCAAACAGTGATTTGCAACAGCTACTCAAACATGCTACCAGCAGAAAAATCCATCTAGCTAATTTTAAAAAAGTTTGTAACTTAAATTGGATCCTGTTATCATGCAGCTCAGAGGAAAAACAACTACTGGGTCGATTGGTCCAAGCTCCTAGTGAGCAGAGTGTGTACACTAATATTTTGTTCCAAACTACAGTACTATTATGATTTGCACAAGAAGAGTACCAAGCACTTATCAGATTAGGGCTTAAATTTGCTGGGCATTGCATAAACTGTTATATTACAGAATTCCTTAGTACCTTGTTACATTGTTGTCACAGGTTTAATCTAAAAATCTCTTTGAAAATCTATGAACAATTACCTTCAAAACGACATATGACATCACCTTCAATGCCTAGTATCTTCAGAGCTGAACTCACATGCTACCAGTCATTCTGTGTATTCATTCAGAATCTCCAAATTTGATATAGAAGAACAAGATGTTCTGAGCTCAGTGCCAGTCCCTCTAGCTGTCAATCGACATTTTACTAGAGAAGGTCTTTGGAAGTTCTCGCAGCTTTCAAAAGCAGCTGGGTATCAGAAATCCTTAACCCAAATCTGAAAATTCGTGCAAAGATGTACCAACTTCTGCAGGAGGAATATTTTCAGAATCACCATCTCCATGGACTGGCTTTGACAAAGATTTGCAGGTGGCAGGTTTCTTTGCTGAGCGCATAACTGAGATGTACTGCTTTGTAGTATGCACCACTTTTGAAATTTAATTACTTTTATTCAATCAGTCTTAGGAACTGATTCCATACCAGCAGAATTTTCTCTTAGAAATCTTCCTATTTCCATTCTCCTTCACTCACCTTGCACCAATGTCCTGAGTCAGAAGTGCAGACTTTAAGATGGTATTCCTGGGATAAATGGCTATAAAACCAGTTCCCTACTCTGCTGTCTGCACACTCTTACAGAAAAGACATAAGATTTATAAAATTGCTACTGAATGAGGAATCACAATGATTCTAGAGAAAACAAACAACTTTATTTTACTGAGTTTTATTTTTAAATCTTTACTAGCAATGGCAGAAATTTACAAACTGCATCTATTTTACTATTCTTGCTGCAAATATATGCAGTGGAGTTATAATGAATGAATCTATTTCTAAAAGAGGCAGTAATATTGTAAGCAAGCGCTGTAAAGTACAGATGCTCATCTTTTTCATTAATTAGGTAAGAGACCAGCCCATTTTTCACTTGCATGGGGACCATGTATATTTTCTTTTGTTTTTATATTAACAATTATGAAATGTAATACTTTTGCTGCTTTGAATCATTCCACCCTCTCTGAATCACCTTTAGTTACCCATAATTTAATCCTCCAAATTCCAAGAACAGTACTCCACAAAGTAATGCAAATTAAAGAAGGAACTGGGTAATTCTAGGAAACATAAAATGATTCTTCATTAAATCTACAAATACTTAAAGTTAAGTAAATTGGCTTTTAAGAAAAGACAGCTCCTTGGTGCAGAAGCACCCTCTAACGGCTGGCTACTGACTGCTCTGAATAACAACTGGAAAAGCAATTTAATAGCTCCGCTAAGGAAGGGAAACTGCTAAGATATAAGAGAAATAGAAAAATGTATATTCATATGCACACCCACACATATTCATGTTTCACACACATTCTCTGTTGCATATCTATCCTTAACACAAAAAAAGAGCAACATAAATCTGATAAACTTTTTAAATTAGAGACTTTTAAAACAATGTTCTCAATTTAGCAGATGAAGTAGCTTTTTATGTTTGTCCAGGTTTCAACCATTCTTTAAAATTTTAAGATAAAAAGAATCTGACTTTCCTATCTTATCTCAATTAGTTTTTACAAAAGGAAACTAGTCCAAAAAGGCTTTAAGAAAAATGCTATACTAAGTCCAAATCATACAATAATTTAGGCTGGAAGGAACTTGGAAGTCATTGAGCCCAAGCCCCTGCTCAGAGCTGGTCAGCTCTGAAGTTAGATCCCAGTAGTGGAATACTAAGTTAAAAAAAAAAAAAGAGTTATACTTTCTTTTGGTGCTAAAGCTGTACTAGAGATACTGGAAATGTAAACCATTTCTGCTGTCTAAAAATATGCCTTAATATATTTTTTTATTTTCTTCTATTCTATAGCTTTGCAGATTTTTTTTTCTGAAAATACCCAAAATTTGCTCATATAACTGCATTATTTTACCTCCACACTAGAATCTGTATTTAGCATGCAGTCCTTTATTATTAACTGTTAAGTATAATATCTCAGTGTTCATACAAAGTCAGTGGCAGATACAGCAGTTAATAACATGAAAGTAATGAGGCTAACCGACCAACTTGCTTCTCAACATCACTTTTCAAATCTCTTTGGGCTAAATTTTCAGTCAGTGTGTGGGGAATTAGCCATAGAAATCCCATTAACGTTAATGAATGTTCCATGGTTAACTCCCCATGCTCTGTGCTGAAGATTTACCCCTATATCTCTAAAATAAATATGTGCAGATGCCAAAATTCTTTTTATAGAGCCTGAAGAAATTAAAGACTCTATTCTCAAATAATTGACTTATGCACATGTATCTTTTTCCCCCATGGATCATCTTCTACATATCAGAATGGGTGTAATGTCTGCATTATTCTCATTGAAAAGATTATCCAAAGTGCATGTTTACTGCATAGAGACTGAGTTTAGTTAATTGTATATTTTACAAAAAATAATATATATCTATTGAGTAGGATTTGTCTCATAGTTAAACACACGATACACAGGTTGAACAGTATTCAGTATCATTAAGAACAGCATGTATTTGTATTCACATTTCTGAAGAAAAGACAGTATTTAGGAAAGTCATTAGTCTGAAAGAATTGGAAAGTATCCTATATCCCTACAGAAAGACAAAATACAACTAGGGCAATATAAGCCTCTGCAAGCAGTGGCTGAGTCACTGTTAAAAGATGGTGGAGGATTTTTGTTACATCAACTAGGAAAATAAGAAGCTGGGAAAGGCTTCTGGGATCAAAACCAGAAGCTGCCCCCTGTTTTTGAAAAGTACGTGTGTGGGGGCCATATTTCCATCAACTTTTCAACTCCCACTTGCAAGAATATACCCTTGCTATTTTCACAATTTTAATTTAGAAGCCTACTTGCCTACATGAGCATATCATTTCAAGCTCCATGATGGCTTAAAAAGAAGTGCCAAAACAACTTCTTTGCCAAAGCTATGCTTTGCTTCGGCAAAACAGTAAAATTCATGTTTATAAATTTTTGGCTTAACTGCTATTAAAGTACATGCAAAGTGCTTTGTTTATCTGAGGGCTGCAACTGCCCATAAAGACATAAAATGGTGTTGACCTGTTACTATACTGAGACTCTTTCAGGCTTCTGATGCATTTCAGAAACATCTCAATCCATTAAAAGTCAATGAACTGCTTCAAACCATATTCACTTGCTAAAATTTGGGAAATAAATCTTCAGTAACACTCTCTTCATACATGAAGATTTACCTTACCTTCCTTAAAAATGACTGTTCTTGAAGATCAGACTGGAATAAGTCACGTATAATACCAAACTGTCCACATCATCCCTAGTAACAGTTTATTAGAGTGTTAGCACTATAACCTCAAAGAGCACAGTCTACTTCCTCTCCGAATACAGAACCAAAAAATCATTTATGTGGAGCCTGTGCAAAGTGTTTTATCTGAAAATAATATACCAGCTAAATGAAGATAGAGGAAACCCCCTGAAATTATGCAGTGAAACCATATTTGAGAAAATTCACTCAGAAAAAACACAATCCTTCTGGTTATACCTGGAGCTGAAGATGGCACATTTAGATAGAACTTCTTTTAGCTTATGTGCAGACTCTTAAAATCATTTCTAGATCAAAGATTAAATGTATAGTCCTCCTAAGAACATCAAACTATGTGACTATAAACCAATCCTCTTTCAATAGCAACAAATTTAGAAAGATTCCCTCTTTCCACTGAAAGGTCTTTCATACAAGTCTTTCATAGCCAAGATAAAAAAGGGAATTTTCCTGGTAGCATTCTTCACAAAAATGCTTTCAGCTAGAACTGGGGAATCTGGAATGAGGTAAGGCCAGGCTGGTGGGGGTGGGGAGGAGAATCAGTCATGTAAACAGGTTTTATATTGCATTTATTACAAACTCCCCTTATTTTCACTTGCTCCTTTGGAAATTAGCACAACCATGACTGGATTAATTCTCTGTGGGTTTCCCTCTGTACTATTATTGAGCAGTCATGGGAAAACTCAGCCAAATGAGTATGGCTCTAGTGAAGCCATACATCTAGGAAGAAGGGCAATCACCAGAACACAGGGTTTGTCTAAAAAAAGACATTCAAACAGATAGGGCACTTAAGCTGACCTCCCTGAAGTGATGTCCTCATACTTTAATTGAGCTGAATTGTTGATGTTTTATGTCACTCTAAATGAAAGGGAATAATTTTATAGAGAATGTTGGTTTTCTGGTTTTACAGACATATTCCTACCTATTCTTCAGGCAGCCTGTCACATGTCATCCCTCACTGCACTGCTTCACATCTGAGCAGGTCTTGTATACATACCTGTGCACCCTCCACAGCTCCATGACTGTGGACTAGCTGAAACCTCGCTCTTTAAAGTGCTGTAAGACAACTAGGAATGTCTCTTTTCAGTATGATGAGAAACACAGACATTACAGCAGCCACCTCTTTCTCACACCTACAGATCATGAGAAAATAAAAGGCAAAGACTTTGGCATGCCTACTGCCACATCCAGCATTTCCTTCCCAATGGTGAACAGTTGGTGTTCCCTTTCCACTGCTGGACCCCCAGAGAGGGACGCCATCCTGGTAAACAGCAGCAGGGCTATCTCTTTTTGGTTTGTCCAGTGGTTTTCTGAACATAGTCTTCAACATCTCCTGGGAACCTGCCTCAAGACAACATACTCCAGCATCAAGGCACCTTGCAGGGGTTTATTCGTAGTGACTAAATTGCTGACATCTGTTCCCCTCTGACTTGCTCCCCTATTGATATGCTTGGCAGTATCAGCTGGAGGGCTTAAGTATATTTGTCCGTACTTGATGCTGTCTGCTTGTGGCATCCTATAAAGTATTCTTTCCCATCAAAATTTTTGTTTGCATAGGGTAATGGAGGAAGGGTAGAAAGGATAAGCACTGTTGTCTTCCCAATACCACTTAACTAGGCTGAGCACTCTATTTATGAAATGTCCCCACTGCTGCTGCATTTCACAGCAGCCTCCTCCCTACAAGCATCGGAAATTTCCATAACAGTCCCAACAGTTGATTTCTCAATATTCAACTAGTTTGCAACTGACTGGCATCAAGTGAGTGTAATGAGCTTTCAGATGGTAATGGCAAAATGCCTGTTGGTGCTGCCAAGAACTCCCCTATCTATCTGTGGCAGCTCTGGAGTGAGTTCAGAGATGGACAGTGGCCTATGTTAGGCTGAATTTTCGCTTCCACCATTGGTCATCCAAGTTGTGCATCATTACACTGCTTCCTCATATATATCAGCAACTAGCTGATCTACCCCTAAAGCAGCACTCCACCAAATAAAGCTGCTTCTGATAAATGTCTTGGAGAAGTAACTGCTCTATCCATCTACCCACTCCTCCTCCTTCATTAGCTGTATGGCCACAACTTCAAAAGGTTTACGCAATCACAGTGCCAAAACCATCTCTCTACATGACTATACATGCATGTGCACAATCTTATTTGCATTAATGATTATCATGATCCATGATATATGCTCTCTGCTGCTGAATGGAATAGCAAAATTAATGGACATAGGGAGATTAACCATGTAAGTTTTCCAGCTTCATTCCCAATCCTAAAATTTCTGCAAGTATTCCAGGCACTGACATATGAAAAAAATGCATAAAGATATAAAACAGCAATTGATCCACAGCATGGAACTGAGCAGCATAACATTGCATTATAGGTCCTACCTCCAGGATACTCAGTGGTTAAATCACAAAAGTAGGGAACACTAAATTATGTTACTCTAGCATACTGAATTTAGAGAGAGGCATTTCAGTTTGATATAGTCAAGTTGCTCCACATGGAGTAAACAAACTATTCTGGTTCCCCCAAGTGCTCTTCATATCTGACAACACTTTTCTGTACAGATCCTTAAGGATCAGGAAAAGCCTGGGATACTGCAATTACTGCATCAACACGTGTTTTAGGGCTTTTTAAGGCAATTCATTGTGATGAAGCCTCATTGCTGTCCTGGTCTTTGTCCCTTCCAAGGATTTCTTCATGAGATGTTTGGTATTTAGTAACCACATTCCTCATCTGTCAGCCTTCTTTCAGGATTGCAAAATACACACCTAAAAAATATTCCATTGCTCGATCACGCTAACATAAGTCATATTAATTAAGAATATGTTTGTGTAATTACATGGGAGAGGTGCTTTGCACAGCAGTTAAAGTACATGCAACATCTATAATAAGCAATCCTGTGTGTAAGACATTATTACAGAACCAGGTTCTTGGTCTGAAAGAAAGAAGTCATTTAAAAATTGATGCCAACTCTTTGGTGTTTTCTAGGTCACATAAATTGTTATTAGGACCTGATATAGTTGAATAACAAAGCACATGAAATCATATTTTATCTGACTCAATAGGAACAATCATTCTATAGCATTTGCTGAATAAAGTCAAACACGTTTCTTCCAACAAGTTAATTAAAAATGTATCATTTACATACAACAACCAGATCTGAATGGCTATTGCAAAACTTTGATTTTCTTTTGACCACTCTACCTAAAAGAATAAACATTGATGCAATCAAATTTTTGCATCTTAAAGTTATCATGATTACTTTGTTTGGAGCTAACTCTTCTCACAGGTCCAATAAACAGAGTTGCACACACTCTGTAATAAAGATTTGCAGGCTAAAAAAGCTGTTAGCAGGACAGTCCAACTGTCCTTAGGCAAATGAGCTCCCCATTTACTGCTTGAAACAGGTAGCAATACATAGAAATAATGTGCATATGCCCAGCAAAGCCATTTTTATGTTTTCTTTTTAATTTTAATACCAAAGTATTCCAAAGCTCAATTATGCTTCATTAGTGAAACTGTGATTATCCCACTTAATTATTTTAATATCTCAGGATTAGACAAGGAATGCAGAATTTTGGTGAAGCAGACAACGAAGGAAACACATTGACTGTTCCAAGAAAAAAAAAAAAAGCTGTATTTCATGTTTTGAGCCAATCAACGATGAGCCACAGATATTGTATTACAGATGATTGCTTTAATCCTAAGGCATTTTAGGGTGTATTTGAAGTAGCACAAGGGAAGCTTGTTTTGATATAGTCACAATATAAAGCTGCTAGGAGATGGCTCCTAGATTCACACAGTGTGAGTTAAGTTCTCTCTTCCCCTTTGAAACCAAAAAAGGCAAATACTTGCAAGCAGACTTAAAAGTCAAAATAACACAACAATTTATCACACAGCTCTTTCCTGAGATATCCCTTTTCCTTCTGCATATGACAAAACCAGAACTACAGGCACACTCTCATTAATCCTGTGTTACAAATCTTTCATTTGCAACTGCTAACTTCTCTGTACACATTTCTCACAAGTTTTTAAACACCGTTTGCACCTTCACTGACTTCAGAAACTCAACAGAAATACAACTTTACACAATGGCACCACCTGGTGTTTAAAATACCGATTTTCAATCCTTACACTGACCTCAACTTCTTTCCTATCACTCACAGTTGATGAAAAATATAGCTATTTAAATGAGAGCACATTTTTTCAAACAAGACTCATCTCATTTTCTGCCAGTTTGCATTTGTGTCTTTCATACCCCAAATTACCTACAACACAACCTCTGCAAGCATATTCTTAATTTAGTTACTAGTTGGTTTTCATTTAAAAGAAATGCTTGGGTCCTGACGGATGACCTGTTTTGTGATCAAAGTCAATAAAATTGTCTTTAAAGCAGGATTTAACTGGTTGGTTAAGTGGAAATCAAGCTACACATATATGTATTTTAAACCATTATCCAAGAAAGTAAATTTCCTGTAAAAATGTAAGTCTTGAAAAAATATTTACTTAAAAGATTAAATGCAGGCATTATCATACTAGAAAAATGAGTCATCCAGTGCCCAAGCTTGTCTTTTATTGTTATGGGCAGGCTGGCAGCCTTGCCATTTAGAAGTGTCAAACCACCTTACTAATTTTACAAGTGTACTTAAAGTGAATAACTTTGCAAAACTTCATCTCTGTGAGCTGAAATACAAATAAATCTTCACCAGGTTGACTTTTCTTTTCTGGGCATGGAAAGTGAGGTAACTTTGCAGCAAAAATGGTTCAGTTGCTTAAAACTATTATTTTTTTCTTTAAAATAATTTCAAATTTTGCAGGGTGGATCTTTATCTTTGAAACACACCCCCCACTATACCTAGGCTGGACCTTAAAAAAAAACCAACTCTCTGGCCTTTGGCTGGAAAAACGACCATGTTGTTCACAACTGCTCAGTAAAAAAAAAAATATCAGTTTTAGCAAATAAGGTCCACAAAACTTCCATTCCTACTTCAGATTCTCCAGTCTCCCTGTTTTCAATGTTGATTAGGCAGTACCTAAGCCTTTCAGCCCCCTCCTAAGGCACTATGCACCATGCTCTTCAGTCTCCTGCATTTCAAATAAAAACATCCTATGATTCCCATACAGGCTTAGTCCGATGCACTCTGGATACAGGGATTCAGAATAACTTTCCCAATTCACTTACTTCAGAAGTTGGAGGACCCCAAACAGAGTTCCCAAGCCCAGCAATTACTTTCTCTCCATTACAGGCACCGCTGATGCCAAGTACAGTTCTCATAACACAGTGTTTTAGGTAACAGGTATGTTTTGAAATGCTTAGTGCTAATGAAAGAAAGCACAGATACAGTCTCTATGCTGGAATCTTAGTTTAATTTTATGGTGGTTAAAGCAACCTGAGCCACATTAGAATGACTTCTTCAACACCTCACCTTCAATGTATAGCACAGAAATTCTCTGCCCTTCTTGTAATACTGAAGGATTTGCACTGCAGAAATATTCTCATTCCATTAATCTCACCTACTTTTCCCAATCTAAAGGGTTACTATTTCTCCTCCATCTCATATGCTTCTCACAAACCTAACTCTTGCTTCAGATGCAATCCTTCTCTCTATTCTACTCTTCCACCTGATAATTTCTTCTTTATCTCCAGCAAGCATTCATCTAATTTATTTTCAAAAAACTTTTAAATCGCTGGCTATACTCAAGTTACATTTGCTCAATATAAATAAAGGCAGACTCTATAAAGGCAAATTTTATCAAAAAATACCTACACTTTTTCTCAGACATTTACAAAGGATTCCACTGCATAGTATTTGAGGCCCCTGATTTAGTGGTCCCACATCCCCTTGAGTCACCAAGACCATGAAAACACCAGTTTTCCAGAACCTTCTTGTGCAGTCTTTTTGCACACATTCTCTATAAACCTTTTGCCAAAATTTTTTAGCATTACATATTCAAGGGAGCTCCAGGAGTCCAAGTTAGTAGGTTAAGAGAGGCACGGCAAAGGGGGAAATCAGGGCTGCATTTTATACACAGGAGGGCACGTCATTGCTAATATTACTCTTAAAAGATGATGCTGGGTAGTGATAGCACAAAACTGATTGTCGGCAACTGTGCTGCAACACCCAGATTCCCAGCACAGAGGGTCCTGAGAACAGACCCTCTTTAAAAAAAAGCCAAAGCTGTTGATCTTCCTTCTGTTGTGCGGGTACAACCATTTATAAGGCCACAGAAAGAAAGATGTTCAATTTAAAACCAGTTCAATTCTCTGAACCAGCTCATCAGGCAACCCTACAAATAGTTTACAAGCACAGTTATGGTAGTGATGCAAGAACAAAACAAAAGCTGTGTCAGCTGGCAGGGCTGCCAAAACGATGCCTCTTAAAACTGCATTCTCAGGAGAGATGTAATGTGAACCACGGGTATCTGCAAGGTGTTTTCAGCTGGACACAACAGTTCCACGAGGAGAGGATAGCTCAGAAGGTGACTGGAACAGTCCTCCTGTTTCTCCCCAGCAGAGCAGAAGTTGAGTGGGCATCGTCCCCAGGCAAGTCTATCTTCTATTGACTATCTAAAAGCTTTGACTGGGCAGAGATGGTTTACCCTGAGACACCTGTACTTGTTCTTTTCCCCCATTGTTCATACCCCTGGACTGCAATACCACAGGTGTTGCATAAGAGCTTCTGAACAACCACAAGCTACAGCCTGGCATATTAAGAGAAACCAAAACCTGTCACAGTTTACATTAATACCAGACTATAATCTGGGATGATTCAACTTGGTTTTATAAGCAGCAGAGGCTGGAAGAACTAGAGGCATCTCACAGTGAGATATTCCTCACAAACTTAGCCATGCTTGCATGCTTCATCCTCGCGTTCTGCCCATTCTCTGTTCTCCACATGGTAGGAAGGGGAAACAACCTTCTGTATGCTAGCTCCTCTGGGCGGCCAGACAGCAGCTGCACATCAGCAAGCCCCAAATATCTTGCACTGAGTTATAGGCAGGTAAACAGAAGCTTTTTCTCTTCTTTTTCTCCTCTCCTCAGTCTAGAAAAATGAGGTATACTGTGTCAGACGAAAATCAAAAGTCAAATTTAGGCACAAATGAGCACAAGGCCACACGATAACTCCATCTCTGTGGACTGAAAGGCCACAAAGGTGACAAATTCCTAACAAAGGTGATGATGATGACAAAGGCAATGATGAAGAAAAAGAAGAATGGTATTTTGACAAGCAGATATACTAAAAGCAGTTCCAGATTGGGCTTGTACAACGTAACCTGGAAGCATAGCAGGGAGTACACAGAAACTACCACTAGAATGAAGGCCTTTCACATGAGACTCCCACTACCCAACTCCTAAAGTAAATATGAAACAGCAGAACAACCAAATACATATTCCTGATCAAATTATCATAATTGGAGAGGACTGTCATTGATTGCTGGCAAAATGCAATTGTATTTGCACACACGTCTCAAACTATGACTCCTGTTCAACATAAGCAATCTAATTAGATCTGAAGAAGCTTAAAAGTTTTTGAGAACCGTAAGTCCTTGTTTGGGTCCTTTATAAGCAGAAAAATCCCGATTGCAAAAAACCCTGATTTCCATGCAGGTAGAGGAATCCTGTAAATAAATCCCTTTAAAAATATCTTTGTTGCTGGAGAGTGTATCTAGAAGGTGAACTGGACATCTCTGGGCAGCTAAGTGTTGCAGTACTCATGGCATTAAATTGTTTATTCTTTATCTACATTGCTTTTGAATGCAGACACTGAAAGATTGAGGAAGAAGACAAAGGATACAATTGCTCTATGATTCAGGGTGCCAATTCTTGAACATGGCAGATTATCACAGGACACATGCAATAGCTCTCATTCCAGTTCTCCACCTAATTCTCTTTTCTTGGGGACGAAGGGGTTCTCACCCTGTTGCAGGGTGGCTCAGCCACTTGTGAAATGAGTATTTCACAGTTCTGAACTGATGCAAGGTACAGCCCAGTGCCAATGGTACGCTAGCACCAATTTCAGTTTTCCTTAATTTGCCAGCCTGTAATTTGTGGAGCTGCTACATAAGCAACTGAACTGTCCCCGAAGCAGAGGCAGCGCAATAACCAGAACAACCATCCCAAGGTAAACTGTCCTGGATTGTGAACCAGATCCCTGAGGCATCTCATGCCCCTGTGAGCCCCAGTTTAGAAGTAGCAGCACTTGGCACTCTGTCTGGTTGATTAATGCATACTCCCACCTTAGGGGGAGCCTGAAGATATTGCTAAGAGTTTGATGAGTCCATCATGCTGATCACTTAATGCAGATGGTCATACATGGTCTTTCCTTTCCAAGTAGATTTACATAGCAAATATGAAGTAAATAGCCAAAATTTCCTTGCATCTAGAAAGAAGGATTTGAGAGAAAATGAGCTCCTTTAAAAAAAAAAAAAAAAGAAAAAAAGCAAGCATGCTAATCTTTTGTGTTGCCTACCAGTATCAATTTGTACCTGTGCTGCATGATATCATGTAGAAGGAAGACATTACTGCTGTATTCCACCACTCACCTCCACTCACAGTGAACTGGGATTTCTCTTCATCAAGGGTGTGACACACATGGAAGTCCCAACAACATGAGGACGATCCCGATTCAAAGGATCCACAGTGATAAAAAGTTTAAGAAAGGAGAACCAAACAGCAGTGCTGAAGCATGTTATCTGCAACAATTTTCCAGGTACTCACAGAAGGGAAGAGTGAATGACTTTGGTTTTAGGCTTTGTATCTGGCTATCTATATTATTTAGGCTGATCAGTCAATGAAGTATGACTCAATATTAAGTAGGCTTTGCTGTTAGGCAGAAAAACAGTGTCAGAGCAAAAGCTAAGGGAATGGGGATGATTCTCTGTGTAAGCTGTGGCAAACACCTCTTTTTACATGCTAGGAAAAAGTCCATAATCAGGTAGGCTGTTGCTCTGCACTATTACAGGCCATCAAGTTGTACTCAAGACATTTGATTTTTCTTTTCTTCAGGTTCAGACTTCACCTTCTGTGTTCTCTTTGTAGCTCTCATCCCACCTGACAGAACAAGGCAGACTTCCTACTCTGCCTCACAGCCTTATGCCATGTCAGTCCAGATATTGATAGGATCAGTCAGGATCAGTCTTTATGAAGAAAGTCCAGCTGTGTCCCTTGTGCCAGGAGTCAATCTCTGCTCATTCTCTCTCTGTGAGGAAGGCTCACGTGCAGCCTGATCAGCAGCCCAAAAGTGAGACAAGCGCATTCAGTGAAGATGTTTTGGAAAGCTAACTGTTGAACTTGAAGGTCTCAAAAGACATAGGCAAACTCCAATTTTTCAAAACCTAATTTAAAATGTCTGCTCCAAAGAATAAAGCTATCAGTGACTTCGAGATGTGGGAAAAACCTTAAAAAATTTTAAGAGAAAGCAAGCCCTCAGCAATTTTTCCTAGCTTCATCCTTAGACAGACTGGCAAAACCTTTTTGCTTTCTTCTTCCAAAAACCAATAGCCCTAGACAAACACATAACACATACTTCAGTTACAGCAATTAAAGTCATAAGCAACTGAAAATAAGTTCTTACAACGAAGAATTAGGCAACCTTTCTGACCTCACCTACAGCAAATCATTCAGTCCACTGAACAATTTCATATGCAGTTACGTATTTGGAAATGTCATTTGCTCTTTATATGTGTCTAAGTGACTCTCAAATTTATGTGGGCTTGGATATAGATGTTATGCTGTATACAACACCTAAGCAAAGTATACAATTGGCAGTAGGTAAAATCCTTCCTAATACAATATTTATTTTGAAGGGATTACATCAGTCTTTATTAAAAGCGGTATTTTAGTATTCCATAAAATTGTGTTTATCCTCTATCCTTAAAAATGCTAAATGCAGTTTTGGTATCCTCTCATAAACAGAATGCTAACAAAAAAAGTAAAAAATTTATGTTTAGGTTACCTTTCTCTTGAAACAACCCAGTAATTAATATTTTTTATTCAAGGCTATTTCTTATATTTAATATTACTGATATTGATATCTAAACAGTATTTAAATGAGTTACCTGAGCTAGAAGAGGATCTGAATTGTGATTTAACTCGGGATAAAATTATTCTCTTTTCCACAAAGAGAAAACTGCTCACAATAAAATTATTGCCTCAAATATTCCCTCACCTCCAAAATCAAGCCTGATATTTCATTACTTTTGCTCCTTCTTCCATTGAGGAATTTTAACTGCGCTTGTGTTCACAGTGACAAATACAGATGACAACCAAGGAAGCAATTACAATAAATGTCTGATCTACCTCCACTAAAAACATATACTTCAACTTCAAAACAATATGCCACTCAAATTGAGTAAACCCTACCTGACACAAAAATTACCAATGTTTGTCATGTCTGAACACATTTTTGGACTAAATTAAACAAGTGAGTCTTGCTTTTATCAACGCTTGTAAAAGAAAAAGAATATTTAGCAGCTTAAAAAGCAAGCCCATGTAGTGTGTTTCTGTCACTTTTTCTTAAAGAGAGAGTTCTGGGCACTTGTAAACTGTGAAAATTATTATTTTTTTTAAATGGCATCTAGATTCTTGGTGGATTTCACTGGCAGTTGTGTTTGCAGCTTTGAAGTCTCCTCCAGGTCTGTCATTTGGTAAGGCTGTTGATGGGTGCCTGGGGTGCTTTGTCCTCCGGGAGGCTATTTTCCTTTAATTCATCTCTGATTAGAAGCAATTTATGCATTTTCATCTGTTTTATGTAAAGATCAAAGGGATCATGGATCCCAATGTTGACCCTATTATAGGCAAAAGAGGCAGGCTGCACATTTTTGCTTGGTTTCAGTTTAAGCCTCAAAGAACCTGTTCATACTACTCAGTTCTTGATCTATCTCTCATAAACCACCATTTTATATGGACACCAAGTAGTATCTATTCTCTTGCCTGTAAATACATGCATGCTTTTATATTTATATAAAACAAAGTTGTGGGGTGAAATTCCCATTTTCAAATCTGCTAAGATAATTATTTGCCCAATGAGAACACAGAGATAAAAGATTAAATTCAATATTACTATAACAATACTCTTCTTAATGGTCCCATTAATAAATTTGTGACACTTCATCTAATCACAAACTGATTTAGCTGTCCCTGTATCAGAAAGTTCTTTCAAAGCTTTCTCAATTTTTTTTTCTGTCTTCAAGTTACAATAAAGAGAAAGACTGACTTCTACGCAATTTAAATAGAAATTTTTCACAACACAAAGACAACTTTAAAATTTACTCTAATTTATTCAGTAGCCGTTGATATTAACATTGTTGCCATCAACACAAGAGCAAGAATACAGATGTCATTGAAGCTTACCTTAAGTGAAAGGAAGTGCATAAGGAAGTTTTATTTTGTTACTATTTTTTTAAGCAAATTCGTACATATGCCAGCAAACATGCAGAAACAGAAAACTTGCAGGATGTTGTCCCAAGCCAGTAAACACACATTGTAAATGCAAATGCCTCATCTTACTTCCAGTCAGTTCAACCTGACTTCCTCTCCATAAGGCTCAACTCTTCCTTTTTCTTACTAAACACGTGTAGAACAGGGGGAAAATATTGTGAAGACCAGCAGATAGAAGGGGGAAAAGCCCATCAAAAATCCACTTTGATGGAAAAGGCATAGCACTATGTTTAGGAAGGTTTCTCACATGACAACATTAGGAGAACAAAGACTGCCATGGATAGTTTGTCTTTTTAAAGACAAATAATTAGGACTGGACTTAGCAAGCAATGTCCTGAAGAGGATGTTCCAAATGATGGACTAGCAAGAAATGGTGGCTCTTACCTTGAGAACAGTGGAGTCTACCCCTACCAACTTTATAAACTTTGCTAAAACCTATCATGGTCATTACTTCACAAGAGCGACAGAGGGGCTGCATGAAGCAATAGAGGTGCAAGAGAACAGCATTGAAAAAAATCGACCAGGAACAGTACAGCTTATTTGTTATCAAGATAATCCTAACAAGACAAGAATATTTAGAATTTATATGTTGGAAAATAATAAAAAAATATCCATTACATTGTAAAGGACTTCCTAATTTTCTCCTCCCTGTTTTTGCTCAATCTGAGTTACCACATGCCATTTAAAAAAACCCCACCACCTCTTCAGGGAACTTCTTACCATTCTACTTATGAAACTTGTGACACTTTCTATGGGCTTAAAAAAAATAATTCTTAAATGCGCTACAAGGTTTGCATACATTTGTGTGCTTCCATAGCAGCCGTCACTGGGATTTTGCTGGTTATTCCCAATTTCCCAGAGCCAGGCATGTGGTAACTCAGGCTGAATGCAAACAGGGACCTGAAGGAGAAGATCACAATGTCTATTACAATGTAATGGCCATTTTTTCTACTTTCCAATACTTAGAAAAAACTTAAAACCACTTTAAAAATCTTGAAAGCCACAGTTCCAAAACCAGACAGGCTAAATTCTCAGCTTGCATCATTAACACCATCGCACTAAACTGAGGTCTTTGCTAGTTTGTAATATAACAAACCCAAAGAACATGCAGAATAGGTACTAGCACCCCCCCCCCCCCCCCCCCCCCGCCACAACACACAAAACAACTCCAGCTTATAGGACAATTTAAGACATAATTACAGTAAAGAACCTCAGGCTGTCAATCCTACCCATAGAAAAAAAAAAGAACTGTGCTCTCCAAAAAAAGTGTCTGAATTCAAGATAAATTCTAAGACAAAAGCAGCCATAGGGAAAGAAACACCACTGACAAAGAAAACACAATTAGAAGAGCTCTTTAAATTTCAACAGGCAAGGAAACATAATTATGAGATACTTAGGGGTGAATATTCCAGGAAAAATGGAAAAACTACACAAAGAAAAAGTTACATGCTGCTTTTAAAAGACAAAAGTTACCTTGAGAAAATAGGCAAACTTCCAAATTAATTCCTAGGGAGAAACAACCCTCTTCCTTTTTCAGGTCTAACCTACCCCTTGCCTAGGGATCCCCTAAATTGCATTCAGAAACATGTAATCAAGTTTATATGGGAAAGGAATGGGAAAAAAACTGCCCAAGGGCAAAAGAAAGGTCCTATCTGGAGGAAGGGGAAGGTGGTGAGGCAGGGAGAGAACAGAAGGGACCCTACCTTTCCTCTCAGAATATTGTTACGAAGTCACACATAGAAAGGCCTTGTCTGATTTTTTGGTAGAATTTCAGGGTCTTCTACCACTTAACAGAAATCAAGCAGAAAAATTAACTTGGAATTTATTAAAATCTGAAAGGACATTGTCGTGGTTTAACCCCAGTCGGCAACTAAGCACCACACAGCTGCCCGCTCACCCTCCCCGCCCTGCTGGTGGGATGCAGGAGACACTATGAAAAGAAAAGTAAAACCCATGGGTTGAGATAAAGGCAGTTTAATAGGATAGCAGAGGAAGAGAAAGTAATAATAAGAATAAAAGAATATACAAAGCAAGTGATGCACAGTGCAATTGCTCACCACCCGCTGACCGCTACCCAGCCAGTCCTGAGCAGCGATCGCCGTCCCCCGGCCAGCTCCCCCCAGTTTATATACTGAGCATGGCGTCAAATGGTATAGAATAGCCCTTTGGTCAGTTTGGATCAACTATTCTGGCTGTGCCCCCTCCCAGCTTCTTGTGCACCTGGCAGAGCATGGGAAGCTGAAAAGTCCTTGATTAGCATAAGCAGGACTTAGCAACAACTAAAACACCAGTGTGTTATCGGCATTCTTCTCATCCTAAATCCAAAACACAGCACTATACCAGCTACTAGGAAGAAAATTAACTCTATCCCAGCTGAAACCAGGACAGACATAAATGAAATTGTACATGTAACAGACTACATAGGGAAAAAGAAAAAAAAAAAAAGGAAATAGGAATTAAATGCCTGTTGTTTGTTTGTTTGTTTTTAAAATCACTTTATGCTCCTTTGAACCCCTGAAAAAATTTCCTTGGATTTTCCTCTGAGCCCTCAGACCAAGACATTTGACAAAAGGGGAAACAGGTGGCTTAACTGGAGGTTTGTTCCTTATGAGAAACAAAATTTGTCTGCTAAAAGTACTTGGCCTAGTTCTCTTCTTGTGGAATCCAAGAATTCACTCCAAATAACTTGTGGAAACACTTGGCATTCAGATCTTATAATTAAGTAGAAGATAAATTACCTAGCTGGTCTTAGAGAAAGACTTACACAGTTTGTTTCCACATTGCCATGAGGTATTATCTAATGCTTCTGTTTATTTTAAATCTAAAGGTCTGTTTCAAAAATAAACAGGATCTGTTTGCTCCATTGTTGTCATGTTGTACGATACTGATGAGCACTTTATAACACATAGTCTGATTAATTTTAGACAAAGCCTTATTGTGATAAATATTAATACCTCTAAAATAGTCTTCCTAAATATGGAGTGCCTCTAGCACTGCAAACTTAAGATATACCCGTGTGCCCATGAAAGTGCACCAGGCATCTGGCTCCAGTTACATCAAGCGCTGATGAGACAATCAGTGCATCAGCACAGACAACGCAAGCCACCCTGGTTTGCCAGACCAAGACCAGCTCAGTAACTCCTCCACACAGCCCTTCAGCTCTGAATGCCACCACAGCGCGCAGCAGGATTATGGCCTCCAGCTGCATCATGGGACGTTTAGATTAGGTATTAGGAAAAACTTCTTCACGGAAAGAGTAAGTCAAGCATTGGAACAGGCTGCCCAGAGAGGTGCTGGAGTCACCATCCCTGGAGGTGTTCAAAAAACAGGTAGATGTGTCATTTTGGAACATGGTTTAGTGGGCGTGGTGGTATTGGGTTGATGGTTGGACTAGATGATCTTAGAGGTCCTTTCCAACCTTAACGATTCCTAGTTTTTACTTTCATTAAAAAATAATCCAGCCACCAAGCCAGGAAACATGAAATTATTACTCCACCCTTAATTGGTTTAGTGGTGGACTTGGTAGTGTTAGGTTAATGGTTGGACTGGATGATCTTAAAGGTCTTTTCCAGCCTAAAAGATTCTATGATTCTATGATTAAAACCATGCAAAGGCTGCCCAGCTCCACCTTCCACAGCAAGGCAGAAAATCACCTCCTGTGGCTTTAAACCTCAGTTGATGTATCTCAGTTCAGAGAAGGGTCTGCAAGGAAGACAGTTAGAAGCTAACCACAAACTGCTGCATGCTCACAGAAAGCTTGTGATGCTGGACATCAGAAAAACAGCCACATTAAAAGATGTCACAATGGCCCCTCCAAAACGACAGACAGAGATTCACGAATAGGAGGTCAGTCGATCCCTCTGCTCTGATGGTTTTGACAAGGGGTCAGAGTGGTTAGGACAGGAACAACCCTCCCTAGACTCTGTTGCTCTAAAATGATGAAGTCAATACAGCAATGTATGCAACACTCGGCTGCACAGCTGTGTTTTCAGGCATTCTCATTCCCTCACACTTTGTACGGTACTTAACTTTCACTTATATAATTTATAGGAAAACTGCAGACAAAAATCAATGCATTTATCCTAAGGTACCTCCACAAACCACTCTCTCCGAGGAAGCCACTAAGTATTTTTTTCTGAGAATTTGGTCTTTTATTTAATATTTAAATATTTATTTATATTAACATATATTATTTAACATTTGCTTGTATGCTATTTAATGCAGCTGCTTTTATCAACACTTCAAGAGTAATTCAGGCTTTTTTCCACTATTCCACACCACAAAATATCAAGTCAACTACTGGAACAGACTGCTTTGCAGAAATTTCAAAGTAGTGGTTGGACTGATTTCCTTTCACACAAAGCCTAAGAAAACAGTTTGGAAAAGCCCAAAGATGGCGCTCCACTGCAGACTGAGTGGCACAGCATGTTGCATCGTCCAACAGTCTACAAAAGGGACAGAGATTTGATGCGTGAATAATGTAACCTTCACATTGGCAAAAGACAAATATGATGCTTGCATGTTTTTATAGAGGAATGATCTGTTCTTGATTGCTCAGACACCTGAGCAACTGTTTTGCATATTATGCATCGCACACATCCCAACACAAATGTAAATGTGATGACAGATTTATCGTTTGGAGATATGACACTCTCTGTGATCCTAAGTCTATTCTGAACTACTGCAATAGCCACAAGAAACACATACATGCCATTGTCAAAATGTTACAGCAAGCCCAAAGAAATAAAAAAGTTTCCTGTATTTGTCATATATTTCCTGGCAGTCCAGAACTGAGAGAAACAGTAGATACCCTCTGAGTAGAACAACACTGTCTGGGTAACCCTGAAGGAGGAATTTCACAGAGAATGGAAAACGGGTATTTTCTTCTTGTGCAAACACTTGGGATACTTCCATCATTTTCTGGCTCCTACACTTTAAGTTCACAAGAACACACCAGGTACTATGTTAAGAGGCAAACTTGAGTGTATGCTTATGTAAAATGTTTAGTCTGGGTACTATTTCCAGCTCAAAACACTGACGTGTTCTAAGTGCTAGTTATGGTTACAATACCGAAATAGAATAGAGAAGTAAGAACTAAACCGTTTCTATATATTGCTACTGGAAAACAAAACAGCATGCTGTCCACAAGCAGAAAAGAGAGTTATTCAGCTGTTTCTACTGAAAAAGTAAAAGTTACAAATTTCTCCCACCTATTCAGTAATTAAAACAAATTAATGAAGAAATAGATTGTGACCACAGAGAAATTTTTCAAGTCTATTTTGCAAGACAGTAATTAGAAAGTAAATTCCTTTAAAAGCAAACTAAAGAACACAACATGACAAAAAAATCTATTTTTTACCTTCATAAACTCTGTATTTTCAAATTCTCTGGGTTTTTTTGGTTTAGGCAAGTAAAGATGACAATAGTTTTTAGTTTTGTGATAATATACTTTCAGTTTTGCACAAAGTCAGGTATCGAATAAATCACTAGAAAAACCCTTCAACAATTAAAATTAAAAAGCTTGTTTTAGAAAGACACATGCAATTTTATGAAGCAGGCTTTTGGAAATGAAAGCCGGTTAAAAAAAAAGCTTTTGTTTGCAAACATTTCTGTCTCGGATTGATTTTTAAAGTCTTCTGTAAATCTTCAACATTGTTCAGATATCTAACATAAACATGAAATATGGCAAAAGTTGACTAATTTATTGCAGTCTGTAATCAACAATCAATGCTGATCTTCAGAAAAGATAAACTAGAAAACACATGCTTGTTCTGTGGAGGAGATAAAAGCAAATGGGAAGCTCTGAAAGTGTTCCAGAAATGCAAATGCATACATCATTTGTGCTAAAGGCAACACCAACATTCTCCCTTAAATGAAGCAATATATCAACATGTAAGAACAAGGAAGCATTTTTCTCTCAGCAGAAAACACAGAAAACATTGCCCGTGATGAGTAAGCGATCAAACAAAAAACAAAATGGCAACAAGAATTACACAGTACTTAAAATTTTATTCTCAATGTGCTTGTATACCACAACATACACAGGTTGTAATCTAAAGGACATATAAACAGCGAACGGCACTGTAACTTGTCTGATTTTCTATGGATTGCTGATCTACAAGCCCAACACTACTATGTCATCCCCATATTCCCAAGCCTCCACATTAGGTTGCCTGCTTTTCCCTCAAGTTTCCCTAATACTTTCTACGTTACAGCACATTCACTTCTTTGTAGCCGTGCCCTTTAACTCCCTTTTTTGTCCTCTCCTCTGCCACTACATGCAACTCTCATAGCAGCCAAGCACAAAGCAGGACACTATGGCTGGTCTGGAGCAACAAGCTTCCTCAGCAATCAGTAATTACATATTTAATGATTGATATCGAAGGCCAAATTGGAAAAAAAATCCTTGAGCTCAGGTCACAGCCTTTTCTTGAGGAGTCTGGGGGAGGGAACACCAATTTGGATGTCCTTAGATTTCCACAAAAAGCATACACATTTGGACCTTTTAAGACCTCTACCTTACCCATCAAATCAGTCAACAAGCTCTAAAAATGAATGCGGGAACTGAAAGGCAGACACTGTGATCAGTTGTCTCTTCAGGTAATCAAAGAAAAATGCTGCTCCCTTACTCAGCAGATTTTGCTTACAGAGGTCAGGTGATAAAAAAGGGGAAATAACAAGTGTTCTGAATATAAATGCAACTGTTGTTTACCTGGAAATTATGGCTCCTACTGTAAGCTAAGTGTTAACTCTACCTCCAGTTCATAATTTGAAGATAGGAAAACTGTCAGCTACATTTCTTGTTAAATAACTAAGGTTGCAAACCCAAGTTCATTCTAATATTTTAGCACTGCAGATTAAACACTTTAGACTCTAATACCATGACCAACAGAACTACTATTTGCTCACTCCAAAAGAGTAAATTTTTACAAAAACCAGCTTGAAATCTATTTTCAGTACATTCCAAATCTGTTTAGCTTTAACGTTAACTAGCAAAACTGTGGTGTGGGGTGGGTTTTTTTTTTTATATTTTCCATAAAACTGTATCACATATTCATTAAAAATCCTTCAAAACTCTGAAAGATTCATAGTTCATAGGGTAGTCACGTAGGGTAAGTCACTTACTGTCCCCCTCCTAAAGTACATTATCCCATTGCAACTGCCGCTGTCTAAAATCAGTATGTAAATCCGTATTCATATTTCACTTCTGAAAACTCGAGCACTTAGAAATTGGCATTACGACCCTGAATTCAAACACTTTGCGGTTATGACAAGACTCCACTGCACAGTAAGCATGCTACCAGGCAATAAATGCCATTGCCTGATTCATTTTCGAACAATTTAACATCTTAATAATCAAAAGGAATGTTATCCAAGCTCTGAGGAAAGATGCATAGATGAGTGATAAGATAAAGTAATGTATCTTTAGAGAAAAAGAATGAAGGGTAATTCATTGTTCCCAGAAAGAAAAGGTTAAAATTGCAATGTACCTCTACCTAGTGAAAGCCATACGTATTTCAGGAATGTTTTCTGCACTACTTCTAAAATGTAGGAGAAAATGAGAACAAAACCTAATTATTAATACAAAGCAGCTGTAATAAAAGTAGTGAAAAAATATGTTTTGGTGTGTATAGAAATGCCTTTCCCCAGAGGGATAAAGTTCCTTATACCCCATTTCTGCCATATCCAACCACAATCCTGACTTTGCTGGGCAGATCCACTTTTTCATCACTTATACTTCATAGTAAAAGTGTGCCCTGGAGCTACAGTTCTAAAAGGCAAACAATAACCCATTTCATAGCTCTTGCTTAAGTGTGGAAAGTGAATTCTTATGTATTTCTCAAAATCAGACAGAAGTAGGACACATGAATATGTTTGTCAAGTAAAACCTGGGAGAGGCCCAAAAACACTTGAAGGTGTCAACAGGACTTGGAGGGGCGAAAACCTCTTAACTTTTTTCTGCACAGAGAACAGGACAATCGTTGTCATGCTGAGGAAACCGCCTCAGTTCTTGCCGAGCTCCTTTCTGCTCTCACATTCCCAGGCACCAACTGCAGTTAAACAAAATAAAAAAAACACCACAGCTTTTTTTGCATACCGACTGATCAAGATAGTTGTATCTTTTTGCAGTATGATGAGTGCCTAATTACAATGATTCAAATCTCTTGTCACCTTCAGGCTAGACTACAGATAGCAATGGTTTTTAGCCAGAGCTGATAGTGAAAATGAACTTGACACAGCACGCAATGGTTTGTTAAGCATGATATAATATTAAAAACATCACTCCCCTTTTTAATCTAGCCAGGAGGAGGAAGAAATCACATGATTTTGAGTTCAAAGTTGCTAAATCCCTTCTCCAGCAGGGAAACATGCTTGTCTGATTACATTTTCAGGTTGAATGCATTTGCCACTCTATCATCTTTCTCCACATTCAGTCCTGTTTTGAGCCCTGTTGGCTTCAGACAGTTCTTTCTCCTTCTAATTTTGCTGTAATTTCTCAGAAGTTCCTTCAGCTTACTACCCATTTTTCTTCTTGGAAAATGGTTATACGCAGGCTGGGCCCTCTAGTGCCTCTTGATGTTAATGCACTACATTCCCAGTCCTTTTTGCATCCTTTTTCTCTACCAAGAAACTTCTGAAAGAGCATTTACTCTGTCCATGTGCCTTTTGCAATTGGAACCTATTTGTGCTTGTAGAACCTCAAAAGAAGCAGGAGTTGACCCTCTGATATCCACTCTTAGTTGTGCTGTCGCTTATTGTCAAGACTCAAAATCCAAGCAGTCAGCCCCATGAATGGCACCTTCTGCTCACCCACTGCAAAATCAGCATCGAAAGCCCAGCAGGAAACTCAAGAGGTGAGGACAGAGAAACGGCTTCCTCAGCAGGGGCAGAAGTTCAGGAATGAAACCTGCTTAATACTTCAAATACAGGTCCTTTATGAGGACAGTGATCTGCACGACCCCTTGAGATCCAAAGACTAGGATGAGGCACATACACACACACACAAACACGAGGCCTAGGTGGGGAATTGTAAACAATGTCAGATCCTCAAAATACGTTCAGCTTCTGCTTAAGCCAGGAACAAAACCCTGAGGGTGTAATTCTCTCGGTCACTATGCTGCATGTCCTATCCAAGCCAATCTAAAACTTCAGCAATTAGAAAACCATCTTGATACTCCTGTACCACAATTTTTTTGATTCCTCAGGTTCTATTTCATGATCATTAACATAACTATTCATCTAATCTCAAACCATTTGCTTCTCTTTCACTTTTAGTTACCTAAGATAAAGACCACCTTGCTAATAGGCAAAACCGGAGATGGTTAAAATGCTTTAAATAAAAAGCCACAATTATATCTAAACAGGTATTCTTATGTCACTTGAAAGAATTGGGTTTTTAATGAGTGAAATGTGTTTAAGATAGGCAATATTATGTAGATAACCAAAATTTCCACTGACAAAGCCTGCAGTAGTCCAGGGGAAAAAACAAATCAGTAACATAACAAAGAAACGGGCCATGGTACAATTAGTATGAACAATATCAGAATTATCTGGATTAATTCTCAACACAGCATATATAGCTTCACTATGTATGACCTCTAAATTGACAAAATCATCAAAGATCAACAAACATTGATGTTAATGTCCTCTGTATGAATGACTGCTCTTTACACTCTGATGAATCTTTTCGGCCACAATAATTAACAAAGAAAAAGGAACTTTAATTGAATAGCAACCTTATGGTATAGGCAAAGTTGCACATTTTGTTACAACTTCCTGGGTTACTGAAAATTCAATCCACTCCTTGCTTCAAAAGAAAAGAATCCACTCTATGTTTCAAAATAAATGGTTGAAAGCAAGCTCTTTTTTTTTTTTTTTAAATGGATTTTAAAACAGCTTCTGCCAGCAAAGGCCTTCCCAGTTTTGGAGGGAAAAATGTCATTAGGGGCACCCTGTAAATGTCATAGAACATAAGGAAATAGCATACGAGTGACCCAGTTTTCTAATAGACTTTGAGCTACCCGATAAAATCACTACAAGGCAGAAGCATTTTGAAGCTTGCTTTTCTTTCACTGCAAGATTAATTTAAGCTCTCTTTTTAACACCTTCAAAAAGTGTTCATTACCATTCGAGTTGTGTATATGATTTGTGACCAATAGGTGTGACAAAACATGAACAAGCTTTTGAAAACAAAAATGTTTAATGTAACATACATTAACAGTTTAACTGTTTAACATAAGGATGAAACCTGTCCTGACTGATTTTTAAATACAACAGGGTTAAATTCATACCACTGACATTAAGCATAATGGAGTAACTATTTATGGTTTCTCTGTGAATTCTGGTAGTAACACTCTGGATGTGGTCACAGAAATTATAAATCTACATTTGTTATCTGGAAAACAAAACAATTATAGTAATCTTCTGCTATTACAAGCAATTGTCTTTAATTACCTCAATATATTACTTCATTGTCTGAAAAGACAGGATGTCAGTGTGAACAGCATTGGTTTGGCAGCCCCACATTACCAACAACCATCAAAATGCTGCATGCTCTCTCTTCCCTTCCCCAAAGAGAGGATCTGAGCTTTCATAGAAGCTTGACTTTCTACCTTAGTATCACACAAAAATAAAAAAAAGAAATGAAAGTCAGACAGATAATTTCAAAAATTCCAAGTGATGAGTTCATGTCTTAACTTTGTTCTTTGCATTGTGCATATCTTCTGATTATCAATCACTTCATGGTTTGACCCACTCTTCCTAGCAACCCATTTCTCATTTGATTCCAATTTACAGCAAAGGTAAGTAGCAATCTAATGGAAAAAATGGTACTGAGCAAACAGCCTATTACTTGACAATAATTCTGCAGATGGCAGAATGCCATGCAAGGATGCCTTTACAGCATCAGCCAACCACTGGCAAATTTTTTGCTTTTGCAGGGTTTCAAAAAAATGGAAAAAAAAATTTACAGAAGAAAAAAATAATTAAAAAATCAAATATAGCAATTACCCACTACCATTATTGCTGTGAGTATATTATAGGTCAGCTTTTGCCATGAAAATCAAACTAATGCCCTTTTGTGATAGCAAGACTGCAACACTTAAATTACACATTTTGACTCCTTTATGTAAACTTGGGCATCAATAACTGGTTGTAGTCTTTGACATTGTATCTGTAATTCTGTAATTCCATGTATTCCAAAGAATTTTTTATCATTTACAAATTTTGGACCATGATTTCATCCACAAAGATCATATTCCCCATTTTTTTTAAACAGTTCATCCACGATTTATCACTTATTACGGACATTGTTTAAAAATGCATTAATTCTGAGCAATTTGGAAAGATCTTATGCCAAATGAGAGCTGTGACTGGCCATTCTAGTTAGCTGCAACATTTGGCTCTTTCCATTTCCACAACTGTAAAAGATATGATTAAACTAACTCATCCACACAAGTTTAATCTTCCACATCGGCAGTGCAAAACAAAACCAGTAAATGGCTTCAGCTGGCAGAAGCAGAGTTATGTAATTTTTGTATTTTACACAAGCCTTTATTTTACAAAGGTCTTTTTTTATGGCTGATACAGTATTAGGGGTCTTCTCACTTTCATCTGTGGATTTCTTTTCCCAAAATCTTTGTCTCAGTTGGGCTTGCTCAAATTAAAAGTCATGGCTGCTGTTACATTTCTGTGTGATGCTTCCTTTTCATCCACTTTCATATGTTAAGGGAAGCAGCAATATTTTCACCATTATCATTATTCCTCTACTTTTAAGCAGAAGGCCAACAGCATAATCTTCACACTAATCCATTAAATAGATGACAATTATTATATAAATGAGAAAAAGAAGCAGAATATTCATTCTTCTGATTACTTGCCCCATTCAGCAAATAGCGCATTATTTCCTTTCATGATAATAACATTTCTTTGATCCCAGCAAAGAGATTTTGGAAAAAATAAGTTAGAAATAAATGTAGAATAACTAATTTACATGGCCTCAATTACAAAATGGCATTTACTACAGTTCATACATGACTAGAGAGTTTTAAAACGCACAGTATGCCATCTTCTGAAAATCAAGCAGCAGCGTCTTCACAGGTATGCCACTCCTGCAGCTTTATGCAACATCTGCACTCTCACGTCCTTGAATTCAGAGTGACTAATAACCTCAGCACAGCACATACTTTAAAAGAACACTGATGCCGAAGTTGGCATTTATTCACTGATGTTATAGGTGGCATATTTTATAGGCTGCTTTGTAAGGACTGTTCAGCCACTTGCACATTGCGCATAATTTCATGATCACCGCAGTGAAGTTCAGCTAGATGTGTTGCACAGTTTTGCCAATCAGATTCAGAAAACAAGCATGACAGCAGTGCAGTTAATTTACTAAGTCATGTACTGAACAGGGATACAACTTGACCTATTGCAAGGCAGAGACAGGAAAAGCCACTTAGGGGGTGTCCTAATATCACATATAAAAAATTCTACCCAGAAAACAAAAGAAAAAAACTCTTAGGAAAAGAAGGAAGGTGATACAGTTAAACATCATCACTGACAGATGCCAAAGAAGCTAGTCCAGCTAGATCTTGATGGAATCTAAATATTTAATTTGCCCTTTGATGAAATGTCAAGTAAACAAGTTATTCTGAACCCTGAAGAGTAAGGTCTGCTTACTACCTAAGTATTTACTCAAATGAGACTGCCACCAATGCCACTATTTCATTATCTGTCTGAATTTGGTATTTTAATACAAGAATGGCACTGTGTCACAAGTTTTCCAGTACCAAACTTAACTGAAGTCCACAGGAAGAGATCTTTGCAGCCAGCTGAAACAGTAATGAAGTTAACAGCACTCCTGACAGATACCGGACTTTGCTAGCACAGTGTTCAATGAACATTCTGAGCTTTCACATAAATCCTGTCACAACCTGCACCTCATTCACTGACATTACATCATTAAGAATTTTGTTTCAATTTGAATGTATTAATTACATTTACAAAGGAACTCTTTCAATATCTAAAAATCGACACTTAAAAAACATGTCTGCTTCCTCACATATCATGATGTATATAGACTGTCACAAGAGGTACCTATTCGCCATTCTGCTTTGTCTGACAGGCTCATCTTGTGCCCTGTAAGATCATGGAAAAGATCCTCCTGGAAGCTATGTAAGGCATATGGATGACAGGGAGGTGATTAGAGACAGCCAACACAGCTTCACAGAAGGCAAATCGTGCCTGGTGATCTGCTGGCCTGCTATGACAAGAGTGACTGCGTTGGTGGACAAGGGAAGAGCAACTGATGTCATCTACCTTGACTTCTCTAAGGCCTTTGACATGGTCCCACACAACATCTTTGCCTCTAAATTGGAGAGATACAGATTTGATGGATGGACCTTTCCATGGACAGGGAATTGGCTTGGATGGCCACATCCAAAAAGTTGCAGTCAGCAGCTCAATGTCCAAATGGAGATCAGTAACAAGTGGTATCTCTCAGGTGTCTGTTTCTGGACTGGTACTGCTCAATACCTTGATTAATGACATAGTAGGATTGAGTGCACCCTCAGCGTATCTGTGGATGACACCAAGCTGAGTGGTGCAGTTGACACGCCTGAGGGACAGGATGCCATCCAAAGGGACCTTGACAGGCTTGAGAAGCAGGCCAACGTGAACCTCATGAAGTTCAGCAAGGCCAAGTGCAAGATCCTGCACCTGGGTTGGGGCAATCACCAGTATCAGTACAGACTGGGGGATGAATGTATTGCGAGCAGACCTGCAGAGAAGGACTTGAGGATACCGGTAGATGAAAAATCAGATATGAATCAGCAATGTGCACTCACAGCCCAGAAAGCCAATTGTATCCTGGGCTGCATCAAAGGAAGCATGGCCAGCAGGTCGAGGGAGGTGATCATCCTCCTCTACTCCGCTCTGGTGAGACCCCACTTGCAGTACTCTGTCCAGTTCTGGGGTCCCTAGTACAGGAAAGACAGGACCTGTTGGAGCGGGTCCAGAGGAGGGCCACAAAAGGATTGGAGGGCTGGAGCACCTCTCCTATTAAGAAAGGCTGAGAGAGTTGGGGTTGATTAGCCTGGAGAACAGAAGGCTCCGGGGAGACATTATTGCAGCCTTTTAATACTTAAAGGGGACTTATAAGAAAGGTAGGGACAGACTTTTTACGTAAGGGTCTGTAGTGACAGGACAAAGGGCAATGTTTTTAATCTGACAGAGGGTAGATTTACATTAGATACAAGGAAGAAATTCTTTACTATGAGGGGGGTAAGACACTGGAACAGGTTGCCTGGAGAAGTTGTGGATACCCCATCCGTGGAAGTGCTCAAGGTCAGGCTGGATGGGGCTTTGAGCAACCTGATCTAAAGGAAGAAGTGCCCCCTGCCCCCAGCAGGGGGTCGGACTAGATAATCTTTAAAGGTCCCTTCCAACCCAAACCAGGTAAAAGCAGTAGACAACTCATTACAACTCACTGCATTACATTCACTGCATCTGGTCAAGTTACCAGAACAAAAACTGGCAAAACAATGGATTGGGAAGCATCTACTTAAATACACAGCTCAGGTAAGAAAGAGTGGAAATAGCTTTGTACAATAGCACATTAAGCTTTACATTTGCTTCTGTTTTTCTTTATACTATTGTTTAAAGAACACTTAGTATAACCATCGTAAAAGAAATATAATTACACAAAATTTTTATGACAATAAAATTGGAAATAAAGCCATGTAATAAGACTGATTTTGGAGTCCATATATACTTAATCTTTCAATGTATATTTCTAAGGCATTTTACAAGCTTTCTGTTTGTCAAGGAAGACACTCAACATTTACAAAATCACCTAACTGTCCTCCAAAAATGCCAGATACTCTTTAAAATTGCATTTCTTAAGAGTTTGGTCATTTCTGTCCAAAAATTACACAGCAAGAAAGTGTTATTGCCCCAAGGTGGATATTCTTGCCTTCCAAGAGGTGCATTCGAATAGATAATTATCTCTCAGACTTCATACAATCACAACTGCAGCTGCAAGATAGCATCTTGCTCTACTTGCTCAAGTTTGGGTACAACTGCCTGAGATCAGTTACAACAGAAAAACAATCAGCCTATCAGCCTCCAGTAGCCTTCAGCTCCCATTAAAAGGTACGTGGTAATTCAGAGCCCATGAGTGGCCCTCAGCAGGCAAGCTGGTGTCCACCAGTGACAGCAGATCTTGCTGTAAGGCTGCGATATTCCACTAGCTTTCGTTACAGAAATCAGTGACATAATTCGGCAAGAACTGAGTCTAGCATTGCAGTTAATGATACTGTTAATGAAATTCCAGTAATTTATGTCCCACATGACTACGTTGTACAAATAGGTTAATGTATGCATGTATACCTATACTCATAGTCCTGATATCCACATGATGAAAAACAAAACCATTTATTAAATTGCATTTACTATCCATCTTAAACCATCTGGACTACGGTGTTCTTTCAAATTATCTCTGCAGTTTTTAAGTCTTTCCATCACATTCGCCCCCCCTAATCTGATTTGTCAGGCAAGTCACAATGGTCCAATTTCACAGGCAATTGGCCCACTATTGTTAAAAAACCTGCTTCTCATGAAACTCTAAGCAGGTATGAAATGTCACAATATTGACGTTTTCCTGGACGCTACTCTGTCTACATCAGTCAAAAGTGCAAACAGGAAAAGAGTCAGCTACAGGTGGAAAAAATCCCTACTATTTCTCTAAAGATTGTAGATCTTAATTTTCAAAACCAGAAACACACACCACCTGCCCTTGCTCTGCCAAATACTGAGATACTGAATCATACAGTAAGAAATATATTCATATTAGAGATTTTCTAAACCTTTTAGAAATACTCTTCTGCTCCTTCCCCAGAATCTTGTAAGCTGGGGACTCAGTTCTGAAATACCTTTGCTATCAAATATGGCATATATATGTTATAAAAACATAAAGGTTTAATCAGCACTTTTTTCAGTTAAGTTCAGTAATGGGTTTGCCAAATTAACCAGACCACAATTGTGTAAACATACCATTAAACCCCATTTTGTATTTGCATATTACCTGTCTCTTAAGAGTGTACTCTCGTCTGTTTTGGTGTTTTATACATTTACAAAGATATCTAAAGTTTTGTTTTAAGAGAAAAATTGCACAGAATGAGAAAAACTTCTGTGGTAACTTTGCGATCTTATAACTTGTAAATTAGCAATGAAAGAACTGCAATAAGTCTTTGGGAGTATATTTGAAGTTTTAATGAAAGAGTCAGATTACAAAAAGCCATAGTGGGAGTCTTATATGAGGAAGCTTTAAAGTTAGTTGCAATATATTAAAAAACAACATTCAAATAAATTATTTTTCACTGCAGTATACCAAGTTTTTGGAGATAGAATTAAAATTGGTCTTTCATTTTAGACCAAGTAAAGCATAATATTAGACTATAATACTGGCTATACTAGCGAGATCCAAATGCCCACGGTGTTGCAAGAGAACATTTTCCCTCAGGCATTTGAAATTTAATGCTTCTTTAATATTCTCTGTTGGATATTGTTAGAATGGAATTTCAAATATTTCCTGCAATTTGAGTTAAAGATTACTGAATAATGCTGAGCAGCAAAAAATTTTTGAAGCATACATCTAAAGCTGGCACAGTAGCTTAATGTCCTGTTGTTTCTTGCTTTAGCAAAATTAATTTCTACAGTCTTCAACCATGAATTCAAACACCACCTGGAGATACAAACCCATAATTTAACTGTGGTGTATTTCTAGCTCCCCTGACTAATACACTGAGGCTAGACCCTGGATGTCAGACAGCTATAAAATGAAAAGGTCATTTCCTAGCAATACTTTATATTCTCCCAAGTCAGACACCAGGTAACTTGAAAAACAGTATCTGGCCCGTTATTGTAAATAAATGGGATTATCTGTCATGAAATAAATGTACGTGGTTTTGCCTACATTAAAAGTATATATTCTACTATATAGTCAAGAGTAACACCTTTCCAACAGGACTCAAAATATTCAAAATGTTTTTATCCAATTGAGATCCAACCTTTTTACCATACATGTCTCAGTGCATTACCATGGTTACCCAACACAGGTAAGGGTAGAATGCATATTAAACCTAACAAAAAGGCATAGCTGTATCATTCTAGAAACAAACCAGAAAAAAGACTAACTATAATCATGATTCCTTTTGCTCGATTACTTCATGGAGAAGCCTCCTTCATCCAAAGATGCAGCTACTTTCTTTTCCATCATTTGTGTCCACAATGTAAGTGGTCATGCTCCCAGTTTTGTTCCATGGCCATGGTTCCCTTATCATTCACACTGGGCACATGCAGACTCACTCCTTGGCTCTCTCCTACAGGAAGCCTGCCAATTTCCCTCAAAATGGCTTAGAACACTGCTTCAGACAGTATGACTACTATGAGTTCAAATGAAGTAATTCCTCAGCACCATCCCAGCCAGAAAAGGCAACTCTAAATGCCTTCATGACACGCCCAAAAGTTTTAAACATTGATCCTCAGTCTCATGCTGTTAAGAAAACCATTCTCATGGGTTCCACCACAACCCTCATTGACACTCTGAACTGAAAAACCAATAAAGATATATGTGTACATGTTTTGGAGCTGCAGGAACCTCGAAGTTATGTAGCATGGGTATGGCTAATAGACTCCACAAAGCTGGATTCATGGGACTACGCTTTTATTAAGAGATGGGGACAGTTTAGCCTTACAGTGTGCAACTGATTGAATACAAGCATGTGCAGAAATTGAGTACTTGTGTTTATGTGAGCAGAATGAATAAATACAATTTCTTCTTTCTTTCCTCAAGGATCAGTAAAAACACTGAATATGGACAGTACTATAAGCAACACTGAAGCCATCCATAGACTCTGCTGCTGCTTAAAAATCAGTTTGGATGAGGTTTCCAAAAGCTGTCCAGATACCAAAATGGATCTGTGAAGCAGCAGAAAAACTTCCATACAGGAAACAAAGTGTTTAGTTTGCTCTTAAGCTTATTACTGATAAATTCATGTTTTAAAAATTTTCACATATGAATAATGTCATTAAGATAAAAATGTATCACTATTTTCCTTCTGTAGAGAGTTAGTTTTTAAACAATTAACTTTAAAAAGTCAACGTCATAAGACATCATTCTCCCTCTCCAGATAGTTGAATGATATTTTTAAAGAAAATATCAATAGAATACTTGGGGGAAAAAAAGGGAGAAAAATTCAATCTGTATAATGGCAGCTATTAACAACTTAGTTCTGTGAACATACAAATACAAATGGATATTGTAAACCAAGCTGAAATATTATAAGCAAACTGTGTGATCACAATTCATAGAAATAACCTTAATGAGAACAGCACTTGTAATTATGCGACACGTTTGGCATGGAAGAGCATCCATTACTCATTCTGACACAGAAAGGATGGATAAAGGAAGCAGATGGATTTACCCACCTGTACTGCGTCTAAAATAATGGAAAGTAATCATTATGGCTTGTAACTCTAATATCAGAAGTTATTCCTTGATTATCAGGTTATCATGAACAAGGCAAAAGAATGTCATTTAAGAGAAAAAGCAAACATTTATTTTCAGTAGAAGCTGTTTTGCCACTTGACTAAGTGCTTACTTCATTTTAAAAAACTTAATGTTTAAGTCTAGTTTTTGGGTTTTTGTTTCTTTTTTTTTTTTTAAATTGTTGTAATGAATTAACTTAAGATTACAAGGTTTGATTTTGTAGAACTTGAATTGTTACACAGGTCGTTTCTTTCTTATAATACCAACCTTATAATACCAACCTTCCTTATAATACCAGCCTGCCTCTTCTGATTGGGTTTAAAACACATCAACACTTTTACTAGGTTTTATAAAACAAGAGGAAATGGAATGAAGAAGCTATCTTGCACAATACCAAGATAATTTTCAGATGTTCATAAAAAAGCAGATTTTCAATTACTCATATGCTTACAGCTAATGCATTAACCTGCTAGTTTTACTGAACAGGGACATATTAAAACAGGCAGGTACCATCTTCATTCGAATTTCTCAAAAAGCAGCAATGCAATGCATATGCCTTGGAAACCCACCTTTATCAATACAAAAATTTCATAACACTACAAAAAATCAAATGAACCAAGGAAATGTACCATTTCTTATGATCAATGCATAGGTGACATTCTTTTTACAGGAATCCCTAATCTAACATTCTTCTTGTTGCATTTTAATTGGAAAGTCCACATGCATGGAAAAAGGTATCTTTATATGTACTTTAATGCAAGTAGTTCAAATAGTTAGCTAATTGAATCCATGATGTTCAGATTACAGACTGGCAGTTTTCGTCACAAATGTACATTTCGATTCTATGGTCTGGAAACCCACTTAGTGGAACATCCAGACAGCAAATACAGAAAAGCACTTTCTGTCATACTCATGCCACTCTCTTATTTGCAAAGGATGCTTTTACTTCTCCCCTCTTTCCATTTCCCATCTCCCAAGGGTTTGCAAAAACCGCTACCACCTCAGTTCACCTACCATGGGAAGAAGTACCTAATTCACTCAGGTTACAAGTCACCATCGACCCCTTCCACACATTGACATTAGCGAGCAGAAAATCCACACGTCGTTGTCACAAAGTTTCTGTTCAACCGTGGAAAAGACAGATTTGTGTTAAGGTAAAAGAGAATCCAGTAAGGCTATTTCTCATATACCAGGAACACAATTCTTCTGTTGTCTTTGTAATAATTCAGAGATCAACTTTGCTGAATTTACAGCAAACATACCAAAGTCTTTGTGCGCACGCGCGTGTGCATTTTGGTTGTTTTGGTTTGGTTTTTTTAACAGGCATTCTCTATACCCTGTACTTCTAAGAACTGTAAGAAGAAAATAATCCAAAAATGGTTCACAAATGGTTGACGATAACAGATCTTCCAGAATCTCTCAGTTTTGTCTACAATGGGGTTGCTGTTATCAAGCCACTGTGCTATGACAGCCTCTAGTCAGTGATGGAGCCCTGCAATACCTCAACTGCACTCCAGGCACTGGAGGCCTACAAGCATCAGACCAAGCACCTGAGATCTACCTACACAGAGAGAGAGGAGGTGGCCTTAACTGTTACAGCGTCCTCTGGCAAAAGTACAACAGGTGTTTGCATTATTAACCTACTCAGAAATAAGAAACAAAAAAAGAATATTCTGGTCACAACTTTTATTAAGATTTGACTCATTAATAGTTCATAGAGATTACTGATACGTATTACAAACATGTGATACATCATTTCTGTCTCTTCATAGTCAGTAAGCACATGAGTACAGAATATTTTATGGCATCCTATCTAACTATTAAAAACATACTAAAGGTTGTATAAGCAATTAATGAATGATTAATTACCTCTAATTATGTAAAAACCCCACTAAACTATTAAAAAGTAAAAATGAAGCCATAGGATAAAATGAAACCAGTTCCATAGAAGGTAAAATTTCTCTTTAAGAGAGAAAGTTTTCTGGACTACAGCAAAAAAAAAAAAAAAAAACCAAACCACCCAAACCCACAAAAAAACACCCAAACAAAAAACCAAACCAGTTATATTTTTCTAGAATTTCTAGATACACAAGTTTCTTCATACCATTTAGTGCCTATGCAGTATCACATAACTGACATTTACAAATGAACAGTGAAAAATTAGTTTTGGACATTAACACTAGGAATAAAAAAAAAAATCATGTATAAAATATAAATTCTTAATGAAAATATATCTATTTTAATTTTCTAAACTAAGATTTTAATTGTTCTTGCTTATATCCACGTTGTTACCATTTTTAAACTCTATTACAGTTTTCTCATATACTGTTAAAAATAGCTTTTGATCCTCTTAATCTCATTTCAGTATTTTTTTAATGCTTTATTTTATTTCTGAAAAATCCTTATTATTATTCCCTTAGATGACAACCCAGAAGAGGCTTCCAAAATTGTTCCAATTCTACTATTATTTCTAGGATTTTAATCGGCCATTATATAGTTAATTTTTTTTACATAGTCTTATAAATCTAAATGTTAATTATATCAGACAGACTTAGCTACAAGAGACATGTTTTCTTGTTAAAAATTATAAGTAAATGCATAAGATAAAAGAAAAACTGTACTATACATGGAGATGGTAAAAAGACAACTTCACAAATTACTGAAAATTAAGTGTAAAAACTTACCTAAAAAAATCATCAATTTCTATAGATGGCAATGAAGAAAAAGAAAATCCCATCCAAAATACAGTTAAAGAACACAGCCAGCTGTTAACAGAGAATAATTCATTTTAAAATATAAAAAAATTAAGAGAGAATTCTGGCAGACTACCCTTGAAAACTATTAGTTACCTTGAAAAATAATGCTTAGTCCCCACAAAATGGAGATTCAAACATCTTGAGTATTAAGTGTGTTGTTTAATTACACCAATTTCCAAGTAATTCAGTATCCTTTGAGTGCAAAAACGGTAAAATGTATTTCAAGAATTAGCCGAGAGCCCAATCCCCATGCACACTAAATATCCATTACTTCTTTTGCACGTAACATGTTTCCATTTATGCAGCTCTTTGGCTTAAAGCTCTACACAAAAGACACATACTGATAAAACATGAGGGAAGCATTAAAGAATATTAAAAAATTACACTAACACCTTATGATCTCAAAAAAATACTGGCAATAGAAGACACAAAATTGGCAAGAAAATTATGAGACAATAACAAACTGGAGGAAATCCGAAGACTGTGACAAAGCTGACAGGAAAAACAGCATTAGAACTAAAATATCCAAAACTTTGAAAAGGTGGTAAGACTAATAAATCAGCATGAGTAAGTCAAATTCTTGAAGATAAAGAGCACAGATTTGGAAGACTGGGTTGCAGAAACTTGAACACTGTTTGTTTATAGATTTCTACAGTGACAACAGTCTGAAGACAGCGGTATGATTTGACAGCACGAGAAACACTACTAAGAACCAACACTTCCTACAACACCAGAAAGGTTTCTATCCAGAAGCAAAGGATATATTGTAAAAACTAATAAATACCAGGAAAAGGAGTTGTAAAAACCAGATGGGGAGACAAAAGCATCTCTCATTTATTTTCATACATTTACATTTTGCTTGGAAGATAGTAAAGCTTAACAAGTAGAAACAAAATTTAAGCCAGGTAACAAGGGAACAGTAGAATTGTTAAGTTTTACCACTTTCAAAAATTTTACCACAATCACAAAAGGTGAAACTTTAAGGTATCTTTAGTTAAATTGGCATAAAAGACAGTGCAGACAGTTTTAAACCAATTTAACTCTATCTTGGACTAATTACACTGGGCACAGATTTAAAATAAACTGATATACATGTCTCTGACGAACAAAAGCATTTACACACGGCTTTGCACCATATTCATTACAAATCACTTTCAACACAAGACATGTTGTTATCTGCAACAACCAATAATACAAGGAGCACACGCTTGGGCAAAAAAATGAGGGAGAATGAAGATGGAGCCTTACCTACAGAAGAGAGTTTGATTAGCTTAACTGAAATCCACTAAATCAATACAATCTGCTGTGTTGACGCACACAAATCAGTTTACAGCACGCTAAGATTGCTTTAGCTGAAAATTGATAAGGATGCAATTTAAACTGAACCGATTATGCGGAGTGGAAATTACATTATGCAGGTCCACATCAGGTTTTGTGTACATTTAAATCTTAAATAGTGTTAAGTCTGTACAACGTCTGGGTGAGAAACGGGTTAGAGTCACTAGGGTGAAGTATCTTAGGACGCTCTGGAATAATCTGACTGGAAAACAAGCTCCCTTCTACTTACCAAGCTTCTCTACATTTCACAGCAAGCCAGACCTCAGCTTTGCTTGCAGCTATTTGGCTTTCAAATTAATCCCCAGAAATGGACTTAGGTACAATCTTCATTCATACTAAAAATGTACAGTTATTAACCCATATAAATCAGTATAGTTTGACATTTAAAATAAACTAAGTATGACTGTACCTTTTCAACTCTGACACTGCAGTTTTCTGCACTGCAGAAGCTGTCGGAGGTTCAGCTAAAGACTTGTTCAAGCCACGGGAAGCTTTGAGTTGTGGCATGAGTACGATTAGCAACAAGACTCGCTAAAATGAGAACACTTTGCATGACAAGCATAAATATTTAAGTTTTACACCCACTGCCCTAAAGGAGTAACTTCTTATTTCTGCCGGAGGAATGCAGAAGAAATCGCATAAGTGTACACGCTGTTTAGATTGTTTAAAAAAAATACAATCGACTGTGAGGACTAAAGATTTAAAACTAATCCTACAGAAAAATATTTGGACAAGCGAGACTTCACTAAAGACTTAATCAAATTACAGAATTTGTCCAATAAGGAACCCTGTCAGGATCTGAGGAAAAAAATAATCAACTGTGCCATCCAAGGCTCTCTTTTATAGCATAGCAACACGGTTTAAGAATCTGTGCTTTTTGCTGACGCAAAGCCACTATCATATGCCAATATCAGCCTCACTTTAGGCACAGACCTAAAGAGTTTACTTCAGTCAACAATCCAAAAACACAAGTAAGCGAAGAGTTTTATTTCTGTACAACAGATCACTAGTATAGTCAGGCTGTTTTAACAGCGGAATAGCACGGGTAAGCTCTCAGTTTTCCCTACTGCAAGTAAATAAAAGGAAACGGCCAAGCGCAAGCTTATGGGATTTCGTAAAGTGTAAGTACAGCTATGCACCTTCCCCTGAAGGGCCGAAAGAGAGGTGCCGCAGGGAGAGAGGAAGCGAGGAAGGAAACTCGGAGCCTGCGCGGGAGCCAGGGGCTGCACCCGGGGGCAGCGGCTTTGGGCTCCCGGGACGCGCCGTGCTCGCGGGCAGCTTCCCGGGAGGAGGCGGGGCCTGAGGGACAGCCGGGCAACAGGCTGCGGCGCGGAGAAGGCGAAGGGAAGGCTCTGCCCGCCCTCCCCGCGCCCGGGGCCCGGCCTGAGGAGAGGAGCTCCCTGCCTGCACCCCCCACCCCCGCCCGCCAGTCTCACTGCGCCGGGCGGGCGCAGGGGGGTGGGAGCCTGCGGGCAGCGCCCGGAAACGGCCCGGCCCGGCCCGGCCCCGCCGGGATGCCCACCCCAGGGAAGGGCACGGCCAGGCCGCGCACCCGAACCCACCGAGCGCTCCGAGGAGACGGGGCGGGCGCGGCGGGCAGCGCTGCCGCCTGTGCCAGGGCCGGTCTATCCCGCGCCCCCATCCCCCCCCCCGCGCGTGCCCGCCGTCACCTAGCAACCACCGAAGCACCGCCACCTGCGCACGCGCAGCAGAGCCGCGCACTCTCGCGCCGCTCGGCGTCCCCCGCCGGCCTCTCCTCCCGCGCGCGCGAGGCCTGGCGCATGCGCAAAGCGAAACGCCCGCGCCGCCGCACCCCCCCCCGCGCCCGCCTCTTCCCACGGGCGCATGCGCAAGGAAGGGAGCCGCCGTTGCCCCCTAGCGGCTCTCAGCAGCTCTGCTCTCGGGCCGCCGCTCTCCGCTTCAATGAATGGGGCCAAGGGGGTGAGGGGGGGCGGCTGACGGCGGCCAATAGCGTGCGGGGGCGAGGCGCGCTGCCCCGAGGCACGCTGGGAGCTGTAGTTCCTCCCGCGCCCTGAGCTGCGCGGGGCGGCGGGAGCCGCGACTACACTCCCCAGGCGGCCGCGCGGGGCCGGCTCGCCCCGCCCCTCCGCGGTACCTTGGCGCGGCGCTGTCGCGGCTGCAGTCGCGCTGTAGAGGTGACCTCGAGGCTGCCGGACCCGCCGCCCCTCTCAGCCATGGTCGGTGCCGCTCCCCGAGCCGGGGGTGCTCCCGTTAGGCGGCGGTTGGGGCGGTGTGATGGCGGGCGGGGGCAGGGGCAGGGGCAGGGGCAGGGGGCTCCCCTTCGGCGGAGGTGGCCGCGAAATGGCGGCGGCTGCTCCCCCTCCTCCTCGCCGGGCGGCCCCTGTAGCCGGGCTGGTCGCGGCGCTGCCGCAAGGCCCCGGAGGATGACTTGAAGGTGCTCTTGGCAGCCGGGAGGAGACGGGCCCAGGTCTCGCCTCAGCCCCCGGGGGAGGCCGCGCCGGGGTGACCTTCTTCCAGCCCGGGGACTTAGGGGTCGGTGTCGGCCCCTGCAATGCCGGCCTGGCAGCGTCTCTGCCTCTTCACTGGCGTGCGGGGGAGGTCAGCTTGTGGTCCCGCTGGGCTCACCCCGGCAGGGCAGAGCGAACCTCCCTGGCCCGGCGCTGGCCCTTCGGCGGCTTCATCGCGCCTTTTCCTAAAGCCGGCGCCTCGCTGAGCCCCGTGGTTGGTGCCATTGCCTTCCAGAAGATGGGGATGCCTGCTCCTTCATTTCATGAGACAGTAAAGGTTTGGGGTGCAGTTCTGTATTAGCTCAAGGGGAAATACCTGTAAAATGACTTCTTTTTCATCCCTGCTTGCTGTCAGAAATCCTGCTGTTTGTGTAGGGTCTCCAAATTGTCAAGGAGTCCTAGTTCTTGTCCTGAGGTTACACAGGTGAACTGGAGTGCTTTGCTTTTTTGTGGCATATATATATGCACAGGCACGAACTTGCACAGAGACCTTGCTTTCCTTTATAATCATGAAAAGTCCCCATGTTTTTCTAGACTTTACATCCTGTTATTCAAACCTTTTCTTTTGGTACTTCCCTATAGAAAAGATGCTTGTGTGGTCTGAAATGTGGCTTATTCTTTCAGCTATATGCTAAAAAATACCAAAATCTGTAAACTTTATCTATCTGAATTCTCCACTCCTGTTTCTATTCAAAATATGAATTCTCAGGAGAGACCACAAGGCAGTAAGTTTTAGTTTGTACTTGAGCTTCCAAAACATTGGCTGCCATGAATTTGCTGGTCTCCAGGAGAACTGCTATTTGAAACTTACTTTGCCCAGACTTTTCAGAATGTCACTGGTTTTTATCTTACTTTCAGTATTCTAATTAGGTATTTGGCATTGGGCAGAGGCTTTACACTTCTGAAACAAAATCATGCGTCTTTTGATGCAACTGCTATTAGATAAATGAAATGGAAAAAGTTTTTAAGGGCACCTGTCTCAAGGTCATTTCTTAAGGAAGGAATTTCTTTGGAATTCAGTCTATGAACTACAGCGCTGCTGGGGTTGCTAAAGTGCACAACTGTCTTGTGGATACTTTCTACCACACTTCCAAATACATTTATTGTCACTGCAACTCTGCTTTATAGAGGGAAGAGCAAAGGGAAAGTTTGTTTGGCAGGCTTTAGACTTTTGAGGAGATACAGTTTAATTTAATGCTTAAAGCATTCTTGACAAGCAAGGTGGGACAGCTTAGTTGGCTTTAATATTCAGGAATAGCATTAGGTTGATGATATTTTACAGGCAGTGAAGTTTATCAGTAATGATGTTTATAGAGGTCTTTTGTAACTGTAATTAATAACTCAAAGTCCATCACTTGTAATGACAGGACACAGATTTTCTCATTCCTACATTTGATAGATTGTGGGTTATTTCATATTACACTTCTACTTGCCTTTGTAACCTGCTGAATCAGTTTTGCAGTGTAGTGCTATTTTCATGTATGGCACTAATGTTTTAGGTCTGCTAGTATTGTCAGTAATCACAGAGATAATTTAGTCACTGAGTTCTTAAACCAAAGTGTGTCCAGGGCAAGGGCATTAAGCCCACAGCTTCCTCATTTGATATTGGAAGCTTTAGTTTTATCTGTGATAATTTAGGAGGGGGAGAACTCCTACGTGTTTGCTGAATTAGAGGGAGAAGGGTATCTGGGGATGCAATGTTCACCTTCCCCCCACCCCTTCCTTTTTATCATTACCTTTACTACTCTTTAAGTTTCCTAAAACTTTTTAACTGCACATTGGCGTATGTGAAAGTGGGGAAGGCTTTGAAACTACATAGTTCAGTTAGATGTCATTTAGTTTGTCCTCTAATTCTTGTATACCTGAGACTGAGTAAAGGTCACCTCTGTAGTTACCACAGTGTGAAAGTATTCTTATCGAAGCCCAGTGCAGGAGCTAAGTCATGGATTAAAGTGCCTGAACATGAATGTGTGAAGCCTACAACTTCCATTGGGAAGCTACTCATTTCTCTCAACATCCAACATCCAAAAGTAGCCTCAGATGCTCAGTGATACTGATGTTTATATGTGATGTAAGTTTTCCAGGGAGAGTTAGCTGTATTTTGTAAGCAGCACAACATTTTTGGCTTGTTAATCTAGCTCCTGGAATCAAGAGAGAGCATGAAAATTTCTTTGATACTAATTGCTCATGATGGGTGCAGGGGCGAGGGGGTTCAGGGAAGGCTTGTATGTGAATCCAATGTACTTGAAGGCTTGAAGAGGAAAAAAAACAAGTAGGCACTACTCTTCCCTTCATTTTAGATTATGTTTCTTCCTCCCCCTTCAGCCCAAAATGGGGGAGGAACAGGAGGGATGGTAGTAAGCAAACATAATTTTTTTTGAGATGGTGGAGCTGAGTCATGACTGAAGGATTTTTTTTTAACAAGGCTAAATGTTAAGTCTGTCTTAGTAAAAAAAACAAACAAACAAAACACCTACCTCTTGCCTTTTTATCTTCTATTCCTTCCCTTTCCTGTTGTTATGTTAAATACTCACCATAATGCTAGTGGATAGATTGACACTTTTTATCTTTAAATCATATTAGCATATAAAGCGCATATAATGGGAAAAATTCTCGTTGACTTTCACCCTTTTGTAACGCTACTTTAGATTGGCTCACAGGTTGCAAAGGAAAAAGAGCCTAACTTCTTAAAATCTTTGTTCCATTCACTGGAAATTCAGAAAGCAATTCACAATTTATTTCAGATACCATATAATTCAAAGAAAACGTGTTCTGCTGTTATCTGTGTGAGTTCTGGAGTAGCACGCTTAGCAGGGGATCACTTTTTTATGTGCTGCTGATATGGGATTTTGCCAGGCCACAGTTTTGCAGCACAGTAATTTTCCAGTACTTATTTTCCTAACGTGATTAGCTGCCTTAAAAGAGTGTTCATTGTTCTCTTTACATAAATAAAATGTAGGTTCTCCTTAAAAGCATGCTGAAAAGTTGGCTTTAAAATCTGATACGTATCTTAATCTGTGCTGCCCATCATCATTCAGATATTATGGTACATTTGGATGGTATAACTTCCCTACTCAAGAATAGTGTACCAAAATTAATTTTGAGATTCAAAACATCAATAATCTATTGTCTGCTCTCCTTCCCCCTCCTCATGGAGTTCTGATGAGGCTTGAGGGATGAGACTCGCAGTAGGACAGGTTCAAAAGAAAATAATGCAGTTGAACACCATAACCGGTAGCCATTTAGCCAAATATTTAAAGAATCATTCCCATAATGAAGGCAAAATCATGCTGAGGTCTAAATCTGTGAGTTCAATAGTTTAACTTCATCACTTATGCTCTCATTTTATCTGGTATGTGGTAAAAGGGGGTAGGTGGCCTCATTTTTATAGTCATGTAATGCTAGCTTGATGCAGCTGTGCTTGGCTGGTCACTTTTGCAGAGAGAATACACTCAAGTCCCAAAATGGTTTTCCTATAAATATAGATGACAGGAATGTTGATTGGAAAGGTTCTCTGGTGGTCATCCGGTCTGACCTCTTTCTTCCTCTGAGTCTGGAAGTTGTCCAGTGCAGCCTGATAGCAAGGCTTTTGCCACTGCTCAGTCAGGTCATACATGGGGTTTTTTTCATCTGGGTCTTGAAAACCGCCAAGGATGACGATTGCACGGACTCTCTGGGTACCCTGTTCCAGTGCAGCAGTACCACCTTAATCAAGAATTTTTCTCTTGATTTGTAGCCATTGCCCGATGTTCTGCCATCTGCCACTACTGAGAGGTGTTTGGCAGCATTATTTTTGTAACCTTTCTCAAAGTAGTAGTAGGCTGGTGTTAGATCACCCCTTGTCCTCTACCTTTCCAGACTACGCCCAGCTCCCTCAGCCTCATAGAATCATTTAGTTTGGAAAAGACCTTTAAGATCACCAAGTCCAACCATTAACCTAATACTACCAAGTCCACCACTAAAAGAATTAAGGGCGGAGTAATAATTAATTTCATGTTTCCTGGCTTGGTGGCTGGATTAATTTTTTAATGAGTAAAATTAGGAATCATTAAGGTTGGAAAGGATCTCTAAGATCATCAGTCCAACCATCAACCCAACACCCCCATGCCTACTAAACCATGTCCCAAAGTGCCACGTCTACCCGTTTTTTGAACACCTCCAGGGATGGTGACTCCAGCACCTCTCTGGGCAGCCTGTTCCAATGCTTGACCACTCTTTCCGTGAAGAAATTTTTCCTACTAGAAAAATTAGATTGGAATCTAAACCTCCCCTGACACAACTTGAGGCCATTTCCTCTTGTCCTATTGCTAGCTACTTGGAAGAAGAGACCAACACCCACCTCACTACAACCTCCTTTCAGGTAGTTGTAGAGGGCGATAAGGTCTCCCCTCAGCCTCCTCTTCTCCAGGCTAAACAATCCCAGTTCCCTCAGCCGCTCCTTATAAGGCTTTTTCTCTAGACCCTTCACCAGCTTCACTGCCCTTCTCTGGACATGGTCCAGCAACTCACTGTCCTTCTTGTACTGAGGAGCCCAAAACTGGACACAGTATTCCAGATGCAGCCTCACCAGCGCCGAGTACAGGGGGACAATCACCTCCGTGTTCCTGCTGGCCACACTATTCCTGATACAAGCCAGGATGCTGTTGGCCTTCTTGGCCACACTGCTGGCTCATGTTCAGCCGGCTGTCGACCAACACCCCCAGGTCCTTTTCAGCCAGGCAGCTTTCCAGCCACTCTTCCCCAAGCCTGTAGCCTCGTCTTATAGGACATGAACTCTGGGCCCCAGCTATCTGAGTAATGCTTGCCTGGACCCTCTTTAGTTTTTCAACATCCCTTTAAAACTTAGGGTCCCAAAACTGGACTCAGTATTCCGGCTGCAACCACCAGTGCTAAGCAAAATGCCTGCCTTTGCTCTGCAAACTATACTTTTCATAATGTAGCTTAGTATGCAATTAAATCACTTCAGACTTAATTGAATGTGGAAGATGTTTTGTCCATAATTCAAGTGATCATCTTTTAATTATTTGAAAAAGTGGGCATGGGATTCCAGCAGGCTGGTTGGAGTCTGCTTGTTCCTGTCCTAGCACAATCTGCCCCAGCCATATTGCCTCTAGGGAAAAAGGGAGATACAAAAAACAGGCTTACAAAATATTGGGTTATGAATGTCCTTTGGCATGTTTTCCTTTTTCAATATAACATAACCTTTGGAGTTCCCCAAGTCCTGGTTCTACTTAACAAAATGGACTTTTGCTATATAGTAAGCCATTTTTTTCCCCTTATTTGCAATATAGCAATGTGTCGGCAGTCTTCTCCCAGTCTTTTGGAGTTTTGGGTCAGTTTGACAATGGACAGTTGTATTATGGATATTAGTGTCTGTATTTGTCCACAATGTGGCTTTTGTCTGTGGATTTGTTAAATTGCTGCATAACAGTTTAGTGAGGCAGTAGTTTTAAAGTCCGCTAGACTCCTTGGTTTCAGGCATTCAGTAAGTCTTTGGTTGCAAGTAAGCATTCAAAATGCTTAATGGAAACAGTCTTCAAAATTGAAAGAATCTGAAAACTGGTGAAGCTCATAAAACTTCTGTAGTAAGTTTGAAGTATGAATGGGCAATCTAATGAGTGGGTACATGTTGTAACACCTTACGCTAAAAAGGCAGCATTGTTAAAAGGAATACAAAGTTTTTTCAAACAGATTGTCATTCCTGGCATTTTGGAAGCTTTTCCAGGAACAATTCTTGGGGATATTTTTGCAAGTGCAGTCTGTTTCTGTAAAAGCAAGTAGAGAAATTGCTGGTGGTTCTAGCAGAACAGAAGTGTGATCCCAAGAGCTGGCCCTGATCCATATTTAGGCACACACTTTCATCCCAGTTAAATAATCACAACCGTATTTCTGCAGTAACTTAATTTTTACTGCTCTCAGATGGTGTGAGCCTGCACCGCGTAGCGGTGGATAAGTCTCTGTAACTTTCTTGCAGGGTGAACCTATCAGAGTCCTGGTGACTGGAGCTGCTGGGCAGATTGCTTACTCGCTGCTCTACAGCATTGCCAAGGGAGATGTCTTTGGCAAAGAACAGGTAAGTCTTACACTGAATTGTCACTTGTCTCTGCTGCGCAGTAATGAATAAGCTAATGTCAGAACTGCAGTCCCTGAGACTTGTTTTCTTGTAGACACTCAGAATGGTTTACCAATAGACAAGTAACTTATTCTTTAAGTGGTGAAAATGGAGTCCTGCTCTGTTACGCAGGCTTTCAGTTGTTGGTCATGCTGAAGTTTTTTTCAGTTTTCTGTAAATGGATTTTAAGTCTTGCACAAGATAGCAGTTTCTAGCAGATAACAAGACAAATTAATTTTCAAAACGGATTATGTGCAACTTGCCCTAAACAATTTCTTTCTTTACAGCCTCTTGTTCTTGTGCTGCTGGATATCACCCCCATGATGACTGTATTGGAAGGTGTAGTGATGGAGCTGCAGGACTGTGCTCTACCGCTGCTGAGAGGTGGCCGAAAGAAACTTTTCTTATACCTACAAGATGTTCTAGTACAACTATTGCATTTATGAGTTCCTGTAGCTGGCAGGAAGTTAAGCCGAATATTAGATGATCCTTTCTTGGTTTTATATTTTGTGGAAGATAAATTAATTTAACTTATGCTGTAAGCTAGGAAGAATGTCATCAAATGAGTTCTGTGTAAAGAATTGACTATGCAGATACCTGGGTTTTGGTTTATATCATCTAATCCTGGGTTGTCAGCATGTGCAACAAATTGTCAGATACTTGTGCATTTATGCATTGTATTCTGGTCTAGTGGTAAAATAACAGTGAATCTTTAGATATGCTTACATGCCTTTACTAAGTAAAAATAAAGTCTAGTCTTTAGAAATATCTTCTGCATAAAGACACAAATTGAAAAATTGCTCATCAAGTCATGTAAACAAGTTATGATAAATCTAAACAAACAGACGAAAGAGAGCCAGTAGATGCTACTGTAATTATTACAGCAGTTAAAAAATGTGTAGCTACCAGCTCTTGTACTTGTAAAAATCAAACCTTCTTCAGTTTGAATTGTTAAAGGGAGAGGAAAACTTCATTTGTGTTGATACTTGCCACTAAGAATTTTTTTATAAAACTGAAGAACGGCATATATGCATACACGTGTATAATATGTATGTATACATATGTAGATATATTTAGAGAGAGAAACATGGAAGATGTCTTTTGACATAGATTTCTCCTGTGTTTTCAGAATTTATATCTAAAGCTTTAGATAAATATTTGTGTATAAATACTTGCCAGTAAAAGTTTCTAATCTGTGGACTTAGGGCCAAATGACTATACTTGTGTTTTTGGAAGGGGAAGGTGGTGGTGTTGTCAGATCAGTTTATATAATATTTATGAACCAAAGAATATTCCCATTAACACTTTGCCATGAGTATTTATCTTACTTAGGTGTTTTTTTTTTTCCCGTTTCCTTTTTTTTAGAGGTCATTCCAACAGACAAGGAGGAAATTGCATTCAAAGACCTTGACATAGCAATTCTGGTTGGCTCCATGCCAAGGAGAGAGGGCATGGAGAGGAAGGATTTACTCAAAGCAAATGTGAAAATTTTCAAGTCTCAGGGTGCAGCCTTGGATAAGTATGCCAAAAAGACTGTCAAGGTGAATATAGAAACTGAAGTTAAAAAGTTAATTCTCTGAGTTCTGTAGGGATCTAATAGATTGTAGAATGGCATTGCATAAGGAGGGGCCTGTTCAGTGCAGGCATTCCTTTCTTCTAAGCCCTGGAAAATACACCACAGTCAAGGTTAGATGAGATACAGTATGTTAAATAGGTAGATGATTTAGTCCTTCATTTGTTCGGTGAAGAAGGTGAGTCTTACATTGTATTGCTGTAGTCCACACATACGCTGAACTGGTTACCAGCAATTCTTAAAAAAAAAAAAAAACCCAAACCCAAACTATATAAAAAAAATAAAAAGCAGTCTTCTGCTCATTATCTCTCTTCTCTGGGAGAACTAAATTATCTACATGCAGCTGCGTACTTCATATCCATCTGTGGCTTTAACACAATAACCCTTAACTTCTATATTACTATGGAATTACAGTTGCACAAAAAATTGGCTTTATTTAGGTTGTTTGTGTCTTGGTCTTTGGAGTATTGGATGCTTTTAATTGTTCTCTCTTGGATTCCTTCAGCACAGTTAATGGGATCATGTGGCCGCTCTCCTACTGCTCTTAATCTCAGACCCAGACTCCGACTGTGCTTTGTAACTGACTTTTTAATGTCTACTTCCGTTGCTGATGAACTTCCTACTGCTTCCAAAGACTTGTTTGCTTCTTTGTACAGCTGGAATAAAAACTATCAATATAACTATTGCAGAGTAATGGAAAATTTACTTTCAAAAGGGGAAACAGAAAGGGAGGTTTGCAGATTAGCTTGTGTGATTGAGAGTATATGGAGCTTGACGTTAATCATCTGAGGCACATTAGTAGATGAAGGATGAATAAAAATCAGTTTTCCATAGTAATAAATTGATCTAAGTTCAGGCAATATTTTACTTCTAACTGCCTATGAACACTGAGATAAAAAACTGTTCTGGCTTGCTTTATTATAAAGCAATTATATAAAGCGGTGGCAGCCAGTCTAGGAACTGTTTAAAAGGTGATGGTGAATTCACTGTGGGCTGACTAGTGTGTATGTATCATGCTTTCCCTGTATCTCAGTAGCATGGGGTTTGAAGCCAGGCTGTGTGTCAGTGTGCAGGCCTTCCTAGAAGTCTTGTTCTTTCACACTTGAATGCCAAATTGTAAAGATACCTAGCTAGAAAATATTTTTCTGTGCCGTTATAAAAGACTCAGTGACTATGAACAACACAGATACAAAAAAAAGTCTTGTTGAAGACAACCAAGGTATTTAGAAAACTTAACTTTTTGATAATTTCTTTGAAGGCAAAGCCATGTATTTCACTTGAGGGAGCTGTTTTGCAGAAATAGTTTCTTCACCTTTCCACATTCCCCTTCTCCTTTTTCATTTTTAGGTTGTGGTAGTTGGGAATCCAGCAAATACTAACTGCCTGATTGCATCAAAGTCAGCCCCATCAATACCAAAGGAAAACTTCAGCTGCTTAACTCGTTTGGATCACAACAGAGCTAAATCCCAGGTAAAAAGGGCCTATTCCAAGTAGAATGCTTTCTGTTGTCTCTGCTAAATACAGAGTAATGCTTTCAAAGAAGCCTATGAATTGAGAGGCTGAAGTTAATACAATGGACATCTTTAATTTCCAATTAGATTGCCCTGAAACTTGGTGTGACTGCTAATGATGTGAAGAATGTCATCATCTGGGGCAACCACTCCTCCACTCAATATCCAGATGTTAACCATGCAAAGGTAAACGTGAAAGGAAAGGAAGTTGGAGTTTATGAAGCTATAAAAGATGACAGCTGGCTGAAGGGAGACTTTATCCTGGTAAGATCTTGGGGCTTTTTTAAATGGTCATTCTGTGCTTCTGCTTTCTCCTAACCTGATACGAAATTGTAAACTATGTAAATGACTGAAGCAGGTCTTCCTATCTCACTAGAATAAGTCATCTTCGGATAGCTTGTTTCTAAGTTATTTGCTTTTGAAAAATTTAAGGTATTATGAAACCTATGTAAATACTACTAGAAAAAGCCATTTGGAGTGCTAAAATGATTCAACAAAACCCAATTTTGATTATAGCTTAGGTGCAACTCATCTGGTGCACAAGCACCATTGACAATTCACAATGGTGACTTTTTTGGGCAGCTTTGTAGATGAAGGACGATCTGTTTGCTGCTCCCCACCCACCAAAAAAAAAAGGCCAGCAGTCCTCGCCCTACACATGTGTGCGCATGCACACGCACACATGCTTCCCAAATCTAAATCTGTGGCCTCATCAGCAGCATTTGTGAAAAGTAATCTGATAAGTCTAGAAAACACCTGCAAATGTTTTAATGTATGGTAGTAATAAATAATAATGTAAGTAATAAATAATAATATAGGGTAGTAAAACAAAATAATAGTATTAATTGATCAAGAGTACATGCTACCTAAATGCAATAGAAAGTGAAACAACTTTGCTAAAGCCCTTGATGAACATGGCTCCAAGTAGCTGTACTTTGCTTGGTATTGCAATGTTACAGGCATGCTGACAGCCAGGTACTATATCTTAGCCAAGGCACCTTTAGTTTGGGACTGAGGATGTGTTTTGTCATATGACCATGCTCTGTCCTATCTTGGTTTTGGATATAGGTTATTCCAGTTCATGCTTGTTGCTACAGAGCAAATGATTGTATGCTGGCAACCGAAGTTCATGAGCCAGAGTGTAAGCAGAAACCTGTCCTTGTCCTTGATCCTGCTGTATCTTACGTGGCCAAGGCATGATACTGATTTGGCCTTCTAGGTGCATTGTAATGCTGGTCTATGCTAGAATGCTTTACCTAAGATAAGGAGATTTCGTAATTCCTGCTTTCTAGTCTGGGGTCTGGTTGGCATACAGCCTTGCCAAAACATACTAAAAGAAAAAAAAATACAAGGTTTAAGAAGCTATTCTAATTCCAAGAAGTGCAATTCCTAAGTACAAAATTTCTAAATAGAAACTTGAGTACAGAGAGGTAGGTTCAGCTATCTTCAGGAATTAATTTTATGCACTAAATATTGTAGGGTTGAGACCAGCGGGTAGTTCACATTATATTTGGCAAAAAAACCCTTAATTCCCAGCATTGCTCAGAGACATCTGTTACTGTTGATGTACATGAAGTCTCTTGGTGGTAAAAGCTTGAAATACCTGGTATTGGTATGAAAAAAGCTAGTGGCTGCTAGCTGTAAAGCAGGTAATAAGAAATGAGCCAGCCTCCAAAATACTATGTTCTTGTCTTGGGAAAACTCTTCTAGATTGTATTTCTGGTTTGTATACTATGTTCATTTAGTGATAGAACTGTATCTTGACTGATGAAATTAAAAAATGTTTGTAAGGTGGTCTTTCCTTATGGTGTTTACCAACAGTGTTTAGACCAAGCCAAGATTTTCCTGCTTTACAATTCAGGGCTTTTTCTTAATTGCAGACTGTTCAGCAACGTGGCGCGGCCGTTATTAAAGCTCGGAAGCTGTCCAGTGCAATGTCAGCTGCCAAAGCTATCTGTGATCATGTGAGGGACATCTGGTTTGGCACTCCAGCGGTAAGATGTTGCTCTTGAGTAAGTGCTTGTTTGCCTAATGCTTTGATTACATGCCAGGGTCTTTGACCTCAAATGTGTATGTGTGTTGAGGGGGGAAGAATCTGTCTTTTTCTGGAATAAAGTGTGTCACAGAAGATGCGATATATTGGAAATTAAAATTTTGCTTGCTGCTAGCAGTGAAAAATTTATTTATCCCTTCCTCTTCCGTTTTCAGGGGGAATTTGTTTCCATGGGAGTAATTTCTGATGGCAATTCTTATGGTGTTCCTGAAGACTTGCTATATTCATTCCCTGTTGTGATCAAGGTAACTAGACTGTATTTAAATCCAAGTATCTTCTGCAAGACCTTGTTGAACTGTCATATGACCTAGTTAACCCAGGTTTTAGTATGGGACTGCAGTTGCTGGAACGCAGGGGTTTTAGCAGTCTTTCACAGACAGGACCATTATTCACCATTTTGTAGCAGTTGTCAAATAAGTACTGATAGAAAAGTACAATCTTACACGACTAGCTGGTGGTGGTTGTATTCTTTATCTGAAAACAAAATTAACTTCTGTCTGATGTGTTTAAGGCCGTAACTTTGTTTCTTACACTGCAGAGTTTCTTTCGTGCAGACTGAATGAAGTTGTTCTCATATGGAGGGGCTTTTTGCTTGTTTTCAAACAGGACAAGACCTGGAAGTTTGTTGAGGGTCTTCCTATTAATGATTTTTCTCGTGAGAAGATGGATCTGACTGCTAAGGAGTTAACTGAAGAGAAGGAGACTGCTGTGGAATTCCTTTCCAGTGCATGACTAGGTGATGAGGAAATACCAAATCATTTTAGAGTGGAAGAATCTAAAAGTCGTCTCTAAGTCTGCTACCAAACACTATTACTGTATTCAAGTCAACTGTCTGTGGCAATTGTGCATTTTGAAGTTCATATGCTTACTGGTACTGTTGTGCCTGTTGAGTTACTAGCAAAAAGATTATTAAAGAAGTGAAACTAGTTTGTTGACCAAACTTTATCCGTTCAATACTCGTTGCTTTCTGTGTATGATACAGAAAAATTGTTTGCCTCGGCCTTGGCTACTAACGCACAATCTGAGTTTTGATTAGAATTTGGCACTATTGGAACATTTCCTAGTCCATGATCACTTCAGCTTCCTATGGCTCAACTGCAAATGAAATTAGAATGCCAGTAGTTCTTGAACCAGAAGTTCAGTGACTCAAGTCTATGACTGGACAGACTCCAAGTATATACTGTTCACTCTAGTTATGCTTACAGTGTTTGTCAATAGAAACATTAAAAGATGCTTAATCACATAATGGCTAAGTGTAGTCTGTTGCACTTTATTTGCATGTTTTAGTATGTAACTAGCAGAATTTGATAGTACAACATAAAACCCCCTGAAGACCTATTTATAAAAAAACTGAGGGAAACTAGTTTTAAGAAGTTATTGATGACTAGCATTTCCATTTGTCTTTCCCAGGCAAAATTGCTTTATGTCAACATCAGACACAAAAGCCTAAAGGCAGATTTGTACTCCAGCAGTACAGTTCAAAAGCAGTGTTGGTACTGTGGCTCGGTACTAATTTGACTGTAGCTTCAAAGCTTTTTGTCCCAGGAGACAAGGACTCACTTGGTTAAGACCAAGTGAGGTTAATATACTTGCTTGAGAATTTTTCTAGTGCAGCCTACTAACTCTTTAACTTCAGGAAGGTTCAAATACATTGTACTGTAATTATTCCTTTGTGACCACACAGGTGAATGTTGCTGTAACTCTTCTCCTAGACTCCTGCTTTGTCTGTTCCTACTGTAGTAACCCACCTTATGTAGACTTAAGGGATTTAGACTAGGTTTGTTGTTCTGGGAATTTCTTAGATGTACTATCTGTTTTGTTTTCTAAGCACCTTAAATATTTCCCACCCTGGCTGCAGAGTGCAAACTCTCATATACAATGTCAATGCTAAGTTGTAGTCTGTCCTGTTCCAATATAAGTGTTCCTGCCTTCTACTAAAGTAAATCTTGGGTCTGTCATGTCTGGAGTAATCACATTTCCTTTTTTTGGTTTGTTGTCCTTACATGACGATTCAAGAAGTAGAATTGTTTTGACAAAAAAAAGTCTCTCTCGGAATGTTACTGTGGCTGTTAAGTACAGTGACCGTAATGCAGCAAAGACTTACTATGCATAAGTGGCTGAAAGGGAAAACAAGCATTTCAGAAAATGGGCATGTCTGCTGCAGCACAGGCCAGCTGGAGACAAGGCATAGCAAGTGAATTCCTTGAATGTTTATGAAGCAGCTGTTGCAAAACTTATGCATTCTTACTGTCTTAGGAATAGATAAGAAGTATATACACCGTATTTTTTTTCACTTTTTCTCATTCCTCTAAACCCCTTTGAGTTTAGCTGTGGAGAAATGATAAGAAAATTTCACATGTCTCTCTTTTCATGACAGTTTGGGAACTTCTGCAGAAATGAGGGAGGTAAGGAAAGCTGCCAGCATGATGACTGCCTTCTGGTGTTCCATACAAAGTCGGTAAAATCTCTTTTTCAACATGAACCCAGCGACCGAAGGAATTCCTTTTAGTAATTACCATGCTACAGCTTATTTTAAGTCAACATGTTTTACCATGAGTGTTGCAGGAGATAGCTACAGTGCACACTGTTACTCAGTTTGAAAAGGCTACAGGCTAAGTAGAGGAATGAGTACACATCTGTGCCCGAAAACCATAAATAAGATATGATAAATCCTGCTGCTGTGCAGTATGTTTTGTGCCATACCTACACAAACATCACAAGGTAGGGAAGAAGCTTTAAAAAAAAATTTGGAAGATCTGGCTTTTAGGGTTTTTTGACATTTGTTTTAAAGTAGCTTCCAGGAGACAACTCAGTTCTTGTAAAGCGGTGCTTATAACTCTTGGAGTATCAGAACAATTGCCTAAGTAACCTCAGCACTTGGTAGACTATCTCATGATATGTTTACCTCCTCAAGTTAACACTTGAATCTACATTTGACTCCTCTCATAATATGAGTTTTTAAGCACTGTTTGTATTTCCTCCAGACTTCTGTGAAGCAATTCAACAGGAAATCTCCCACATGCTCATTCAACGCATACTTAACTACTACCCCACTACTTACAAACTGTCAAACTAGCAAGTGGTGGATATACTTTGTATTCATGTTTCTGAACTGTTTTGTCTTCTGTTCTACTTTCCTCAGGTTTTTCTCTTTATATTTCTGGGAGATGCCCTCCTGCTGCGGTTAGCTGTCTTTTACTGTGGCTTGTGTTACTTTGTACAGTCTGCAGTGTTTTTGCAGGGTGCTTGGCTCTCCTCTTAGTAGGTGGCATATGAAAATATGCACATGGAAGCAAAAAGAGTAGCCATCCACCTTTCCTTCTGCCTTTCAGACTGTTACAGGTTCTAGTACAAGAGGAAACTTGCCCCCATTGCTACTCCAAACTTACAGCATTAAGTACTTTAATCTTCATTGAAATGTTTCTACTCTTTTTTTTTTTTTTTTTTTTTTTTTTTTTTTTTTTTTTTTTTGAGTGCTCATGGCCTGGAGGACATGATGTACTAGATGAGGCTCAGAGAGCTGGGTTTCCTCATCCTGGAGAAGGCAATGCTCAGAGGAGATCTTCTTGTCAATGACTACCTAATGGGAGGGCACAGACAAAGCAGAGCCAGGCTCAGTGCCACATAGTGGAAGGTCAAGAGACAATGGACACAAGTTGGAACACCAGAAACTGGTTTATCAAATCTAAGGGTGATCAAATACTGAAGCAGAGAGGTTGTGGAAGCTTCATCCTTGGACCTGGCCCTGAGCAACCAGATATAGGTCAGCCCTGTGTTGAGCAGGCGTTTGCACTGAATGACTTCTGACCTATGTAATTGAAAGGCCCCAAATATATTCACACCAGCTGCATCTTTTAAACAACTTAAAATACATCGGTATCAAAAGTTATTCTTCAGTTAGTGATGTGTGTATTTTCAGTACGTACTTCCTGTGCAGGAAGGAATGTCATGTTCACTTTTTACTCACTGATTACTTCCCCAAGAGAGCAAAAGTTAGGAGTTGAAACAGCAACTCCCGAATGAGTACATACAAGCATTCTTTGAGAAATGAATCCTGGGGGAAATTAACATTTGACTTGTCAGATCCACTTCTGGAAGGTTTCTAGATGGAGCAGCTGAGAACATTAGGCCTCCTGGCTGAGTCTGTGTGTCGGCAGAAAGGCTCCTATGGAAGACTGGAAACTGTTCAGTGTGACTGGCATGCTTTGTCACGGAGCGCCTGGAAAACGTGGATCCCAAATCCTCCCTTCGTGCTAGTGAAAGCTGTACAAGGCAGGCTGTTAAGCTGATCTCTGTGCTTTCTTGACAGCTTTCCATTCCCAGCAAGAATTCTTGTGAGGGAGAGAAGAAATAAAGCTTTTCCCCGAATGAACAAAAAATTTATTTCAAGTTTGTCTGCCATTGTCATTCTCCTACTGCAGCTGTTTTTTACAGTAACTGCAGGTGAAGCTGGAAACTCTAGCTCTTATAAATGAATCTAAATCAACATTATGCTGATGCTCACCACAGACACTTGCACCTTGGGCGTATCTATAAGGCATCATGTCATATCAAATCAATAGGATTTGAATCTCACTTCACATAAGGGAAGACAAGAAAACTTCTCTGGCAAGTTAAACAGATGCAACATGCTTTCAAAGCACCAGATTTACAAAACAAAGGAAAGTTGTCCTGGAAGAGTTTACTAGAATTATGTCTTTGTTCCTTCTCCTCCCTCACCCCCCATTTCCTGTGGTTTTTTACATTTATATTTACATTTTGCATTCCAAATAGCAAATCCTAGAGCATACCTACAGCTCAGTTGAAATGAAAAGAAGAGCTTATGTAAATACAACTTTGCAACTGCAAATGCTGGTATTTTGTGTTCAAATACCAAGTTTTTTTTAAAAAACATTCCAACAACTTTTTAAGTGGCAGGTTTGCAGAGGAGCATATCAGAACAGAGGCTCAGCAGTCAGCTGCTTAAAATGCTGTAACTGCAGGTAAATAATTTTAGATAAAGATGCAGTGTTCAGCTTAGCCAGAAATAAGCTAATTGTTTTGGGTTTACAAAATATTTTATCATGCATATTAATTTATTACTAAAAATTTAATTGCACAGGTGCTTTCTTTTTCCAAGTCTGCTAACCATAATCATCAAGCGGTTTGTAGCTAAGTGGCAAAGGGTTTACACAGAGACCTTTGCCTGCTTTCTCTCAAAAAACATGGTCATCATACACCTGGGAGTGGTTTGTTGCTTAAATCTATGAAAAGCTCAACTCAAGCCAACTCATATTTGAGGCTCTGAGTATTTGTTGACTCCTGATGAAATACACTGCACAAACAAATCGGTGGCCACCCAGGACTTCTCAGTTGTGTTGTCTTCACACCGTAACGACTCCACTTCTCTCAGTGGCTGAAAGCCCTGAATTCAGGCTACCCTGCTCCCACAGTACCCGCTCCCTCTCTTTACACTCTGTATCGCAGCTGAAGAGCAAAGCTGGGACACAGCAGCAGAGGGAAGAGGTGGCTGCTGCCTTCCCGGCAGATGGCACTAATAGATACATTATGTGCATCCATACACACACACACATGCTCCCTATATCACACCATGATGGAAAACCTGTCTGGAGTTCAAAGGAGCCACCTGCCTGTTCTTACAAGCCTAGACCTTCACTAAGACCTATCATTAAGCTGTACTGATCAGCCATGCAAGATTTTATTGTAGCAGGCAACTAATAATAGTTGGGAAGAAAGTGAGATTTCATTTGTTATCAGCAGTACCAGGGCCAGGACATACCTGTGTGGGTAATTCCAGCAGAGCAGCTCAGGTCGGCTTCACTGAGCTGCTAACCAGTGGCTGAGCTGTGCATCCTTTAGCGTTGGGGCGCTCAGCAGCAGCAGTGCACATGTACACATGCAAAGGCAAAATACCGAAGCTAAGTCAAAGGCTGAGAAAATATTAATTTCAGTTTGCTAAACTTTGGGCTCTGTTTTTTTAAACCAAGTCAGCATTTGTAAAGCGACAGATTTGTGCTTTCCAGAGATCCAGTGTAGCCCACCGTTGTGAATTTTTCACTGATTAAATTCATATATTCAGTTTCGCTTTCTCATTCACAAGTGTTACTGAACAAACACAGGCAGCTTGAGTCATTTTAAAATGAGACCGATGATACACCTGGGCTGATGTGGCCCTAGTAAAAAAAAAAAGATATGTTGATTTCCTAAGTCAGTGGGAACAGAATCCTTTCAAAGCTTGAGACAGAAGATTTAGGAAGCCACTAATAAACCAGCATGGGACTTATTTCAGGAGCAATTTGAACCCCTGCTGAAAGCCCACTGACAGAGACTTAACAGTCTGGCTGAAAACTGGTTTTATAAGAAACCAAACACAACAACAGAAGTGGATGGTTTTGGGGAAAACCAGCAAGCTGCAAGTTTTTAATGCCACAGTAAATGCTGCCTTGTGTGGCAAGCCTAGTAAGGTCTCTCCTGCAGACGGTGGTGTTTCTCCTGGTTGGGAAGGTGGAAATAGGAAGCTCTGCCCATACCTTTGCATTTGCACGCTCCTAGGAGGGGAAAAAAGACAACATTTGGGCTTTCTGCTTGGAGGAAAGAGTAATAAGTATTTTTAGCTAAATCTCTTCTGCATGCTGAGCTGACAACAGATGTGCTTTTTATATGTGAGGATGCCTGACTGAGGAGAGCACAGTGTGAGCCGCTTACGCCAGCAGGCTTGAACACAAGCCCCAGAGGTAAGCTTGCTGCTCAGCAGGATTTTAAACAGAGGATGTGCCACTTCCTCAGTACCATGAACATGGGCACATCGTGCTAATTCCCACTCAGACCTCCAGTTCTGAGGAAAAAAAACACTTTCTCGAAGGCAGGTTCTTTCTGGAAGAGCTTCCTAAAACTAAACTCGGAGGGAGTCCAAAAAGGTGAAGAGCCAAGGAAGATGGGGAAGAATGAGGTTTATTCCTCAGTGAAGAGATCGTAGGAGAGAATTAGCCCTCAAAGGATCTCTATGTTTTCCAAGTTAAAAAAAACCCCAACCTTCCTAAAAGGCAATCAACATTTCTTTCTGATATTACAAGGGAGATTGACTCAAAAGTAAACATAAGCCATGATGGGCATGGCCGTGTTGTGCATGTATCCTGCAGGGACACGTGGATGTGTATTAGCAATGACCATCACTCCCAGCCGGATCAAGGATGGAGAAGGGCAGCACACATTAGATGACTGAAAACACAGAGGTCTACTGGGGCTAAAAACCAGGGAAGACAGCTCAGTAGGAAGCAAAAGGTGAGAGTCAGCAAAGTTTCTACTTTATCCGTTGGAAGGTGCTTATCTCACAGATATACACTTGTTTCAGTGATTCCTGTCTATTTGAGGTGAGGGTACCAGGGGGAGCACACTTTTGGGCTGATAACTGCTTAGCAGCTGTACAAAGAAGTGGTGGCTCCAGCATGACCCAAGCAGCAACCAGCTTCAATGTCAAGCCGAAAGCCTGAGTCCCACGAGGAGGGGCAGGAGGTCAGCAGGGCATGGCTTGCAGTTAGTGTTGGAACAAGGGACAGGTAGCCATGGAGAGAGGTGCCATTCCTGGTTACATGCAATAATTGTGTCATTATAGGGAAAGATAAGGAAGGCAGGTTTGGACGATTTCAAGATGGGATTTTGCCGCATCCAAATTTTGCCATCAGGTCTTTCATGCGTTTCATGACTGCAAAAGGGAAGATTGTTTCCTAAAATAGTTAAAACTAACAGACATGTCACCACCCAGCTGTTTGCAGACTCAGAGTTCAAGAGCAGCAGCTTGATTTGACAAGAGCTTCCAGCGTGGGCTTGTTATCAGTTAGAGGAGGAAAAAATAGATTTGGCAACGTCCTGCCTTCATGCTGCATGGACATCAGGCAAGATGACATCTGACTTCAGAGCACCCTGGGTATATTAAATATCACTCCAATGCTGCTCTGGCTGGGTAGTTGCATACAGCTTTTGGGATAATTATCTAATTAAAATTTGTTATTTCTTATCAGGATGTCCCTTCCTAATTCTCTCTTTGTATTGCTGTCCCCAGACCATCACTGGCCAACAATCATGATGCATCTTAAGCCTGCAAATGATGTTGCTAATGCCAAGGTAGTTTTACCTGGGATGTCTGTTGGTGGAGAAGCAATTGGAGCTTCCTGGGATTGCTGTCTCACCAGCAGAGGCAGAGAGGGAGCAAAGAGTGGGAAGCACAACTTCAAGGGTTGCGGGTCTTTGTGCAGGTTGTTCCTAAGCAGGAAAACCTTGGAGAAAGGGAGACCTTGGAGAGGCTTCATGTCCTGCTCTCCTCTGGTCTGGCATGCCCCCTTCCCTCTGCACCTAGGTACTATTAGACTTGTGGAGCAAGAAGCTTTGGAGAGGCTTTCTTCACCTTGAGCATGCCAGGATTGTCCTATGTAACTCCTCCTTTGGAAGAGGGCAGTGTATGTATCCCTGATGGGAATTTACTATAAGAATAATCTGCGATGCTGGTATTTATCCCAGCATACTGGGATATGTGATATGGGATATGGGATATGTCAAGTGAAGTATTTTTTACATGGATCCTTGAGCTGAATGGTATATAGTGCTTCTGGCTCTGCTTAGTGGGTCAGACAGCAGCAGAGACAGATTTCTGTACCCACAGTTGCCGCTGCCTCAATGCTTTTTGGCATTAGTGATTTTCAATGCCAAGACAGTCTTAAATCCTAAATAAATAGATAGATAAATAAATAAAAAATAATTTTGCAACACAAGATTTTTTGGACACTCCAGATAGAACTAGTAGAGAGGGAGTCACACTAGTTGAGGGGATTTTTTTCCTCTCAACCTGTGAGCCTGGAGAATTTAAATACTTGACCATGAGAAACCAGACAAATCTTCCTCCAGTTCTGCAGTTACAAGGCTGGGGCCCCAGGAAACTGTTGGCAACAGAGGGAAGGTATTGGCTAGCCCTTGTCCCTACCAGGGTGGACACCTGCCTCCATCCAATGGAGGGCATGTCTACACAAAAGGTAGCTTCTCCTTGGCAAGGAGAATAAACTCCAGACACACATTGTGTTAGACACTTGGCGCTACCTCTGCCAGTGACCCTCTCTTCCATTCCCAAGCAGGAATACCACTTGAGATCAAGTTATAAATTCAGGAAATTAGTTCTGCTGCTGGCTCTGCAGGAAACATCCTGCCCAACAGCAGCCAGATAACCTGGTTTTGCCCCTCAGCTTCTTTTAGCTGCTATTTGCAAACTGAGTTGAAAGTGCTGGCTGGAGGATGCTATTAAGGGCACAGTCAGAGTTTCTGTCCAAGCACTTTGGAGAAGACAGGGTGGCTGTGCACCAGGAGATACTGGCATCAGAGGCAAGTGGAGCAGGAAAGCTCAGCCACCTCTTAATCAACAAGCAAACCACAAAACAAGTAATCCTAAGCGGAGAAGTTAAATACAGATGAGGGTGGCTATGCTACTTTTGTGGGCTTTTAAGGTGAAAACTTAAAGACTAGCAATGATCCTCATTGTGAAATACCTTATCACAAGAAACCCAAACGCAAGAAACCCATCTCTTTAGTGTGGACTGGTGGTGGTGCCCGTGTTGATGCCTGAAGACCAGAGCACCCCGCTCCATGATAAACATCTGCCTCCCCTGAGAAACAGCAAGAGCCTCCCTCAAAGCTCTGCCTTCCTGCAGGGAGACGGAGGAGACGAGCCACGTGGAGACTGGCCAGAGGCCACCTCTGTGGGTTTTGGGCTTGTTGACATTGCTGAATGGAAATACCTGGAGGATGGGGGGAGCCAGCTGGAGCATTAGCAGACATTTCCATTTCTCTCTGCAAAGACACAGGAGATGAGGTTGGCTTTTTTGGCAAGTGCCGGGTGATTCATCTGCATGTTGCACAAATAGAGAAATAATTAATACAGGCGCCACGTAAGCCACACTCCTATCTAGCTACATCACTGTGAAACTGGATGTGGGATAAATTAAATTTCTCTTTAATGCTCAGGCTGGTAACAGTGAAATCTGAGGAATTGATTGGTCTCAGCTGCTACAAACCAACTCCCCGTAACTGAAGCCCTGGCAGCACCTCCCCAGCACCATCCCAGCCTCCCCTGCAGGGTTGGACTGGTGTTAATGGGAATCATCCACCCTGGCCGGCAGGAGGGGGCAGCGGCCAAACGCTGCTGTTTAAGGGCATGGTGGAGCACCTGAAAGTTTGGGGGTTTCTAACTCAGCCACTTACGATTTCCCTACAAAGGCTTCTGTCACATATGCATCTTGTATTTATTCTGACTTAAATCCCATATCTGATGTCCATGCAGAATCCATCCGAAATTTATGTACTCCCTATACCAAATCCATGTCAATACCTAAAAAAAAGATTAGGACCTTATTCTGCCAGATTATCACAAGTTTCCGGAAGGGGAAAGAGCTCTGTAGGAATATTTATGAATTTTTGCATGAGCTTTCTGTTACAAAAATACAACAAGGCTTTGTCATGTTGCTTGTCAGCAGCCAATAGTTCGCTCAAATGTGTAATCATAGCATGTTTGTTTCTATTTCTGTTTCTCCATCTCTGTCCAGCACAGTGTATGTGGATACCTTCCCAGCACTCCTGCAGTTGTGTGCTGTGCCGTGAAGAGCACTTTGTCCTTCTGCAGAGCAGAACCGATGTCTGCCTCTGCCATCTTTCCATGTACAACAAGTTTACAAAATGCCATCACTTCCTCCCTTTTTTATGTCCCCCTTTCCCATGGTGGGGCAAAAGAAGGAAACCTATTTCACCATCTCCCAGGCACACATGCCCTTCACTGAAGCTGAATTCGGCTGAACTGCTCCAGTTTATGCCTGGCAGCAGAATTTAGGCAAGCCTGTTGCCACGACCACGGGGACAGCGATGCTTAAAGGTTGCCGAGGTTTTGATAGCTGATCTGTGAGTAAATGGACCACATTATACATCTCCTGGGGACCAGCATCGTACTGGGGCAGAGAGGGTGAGGGTTAAATGGAGGTATAAGGTACAAAACATGGGATGGTGGGGCTGGATGATATCCGAGGGTGTTTCACTGCTCCTGCCCTTGCCCTGCCAATCTGTCTGCTCAGAGCAGGGGAGGGCAACTGAGGTACTCGGCAAAGCTCTGCCATGACTAGTCACATCTGAAAGAGCAGAGCATGCCCTAATAAAATATAAAATAATATAAAAATATATTAAAATATAAAATAATAAAGTTGTTAATAAAATATTAAATCCCCAAATGCTCTTCCTCTTCCTAGCCTGCTTAATGTGTTTGTTAACAAGCCTGAGATGGGCCAGATATCCAAGTAGGGTGATGCTCAGTGGCTGTGCCCTGCCATCATTGGGCTCTTGCAGCCATGGCTAGTGCCTAAGCCAGACTGGTGGACTACGCTTTGCCACTTCAGATCTTATCCTCCCATTTTCCATCTGTTTTCTACTTGTGATGGAGCTTCCCACTCCTGTTGCCCACTTGGCCAATTATGGCAGGTTTGCACTAAACGCAGACCGTGGACTGCAGTGGCCGACCAGTTAAATGGAGCTGGCAGGCCGTGGAGGAGGTGTGGGGTACACAGCGAAAGCCTTCAGGGCTGCCCAGGCTTAGCTGTCAGTGCTTGGAGAGTTTTGGGTGTACAGTGATTGCTGAATAATTAATTACCTGCTTGTTTCTTCCTCCCACTCCAGCTCCCAGGGCTGCCTACCAGCACACTGATGAGATTGTGTAAGCACACGAGCAGACATGTTGTCACAACTCAAACTGGGCTGCCCAGAGAGGATCGTGGAGTTTCTGTGATTTCCTTGGGCTAAATTAAGGTGAAAGGGCACCAAACAATCGATTAAACACTTTATTGATGGCAAACACCAGCCTGAACTTGGAAACCATAACAGTAGGCAACCCAAACCAGGAAAGCACAACGATAGGCAAGGTGGGTTCTAATTCAAATACTTGTAAGAGGAAAGGAAAAGGAAGAAAGAGGACGGGGGCGGGGGGGGGAGAGAGAGAGAGAGAGACCACCACCCTTGGATCCCACCATGTCTGTGGTAAACATGGCAGTCCTCCAGCGGTGGGCGCGCTGCTCTTGGAGCACAGGGAAAGCAGCACAACAGGATGGCTTTTTCAAGTTTTTCTTATTCTTCCTTCCCAGGCTCCCATCCCTTTGCTCTCAATCAGATTCCCAAGGTCTCACTCTCAGAACTTTGTTTTCTTTAATAGCAGGGTGCCATCTGTCTGTTTGTCTTTCAGTCATCCCACACACACTGCTGGCTCTGTTTCTGTATTTCTTACCACATGTGTGGGTCTGGCACTGAGGTCTTCCACACTATATGCCAGTAGAGTTATATGAGTCAACAAAGATGAAGTTTTCCCCCCAGATCCTTGCTGGCATCCTGAGACTCACTTGGGTGGTGTCACTTGTTGCTCCCTGCTTTCGGGTCATCTTGGGGGCTTTGCCACTTGAACAGGGTGTCACTTTGGCCAATGTGTCTGGATCTGGGCCCTTCCACATTTCTTCCACTTTCTTAGGTGCCAAAGCAAGCCAGGAGCAGTGGCAGGCACAGAGAGACTGCATTGGGGGAGGTGGGCTCAGCAGAATGACTTTTGCAACCCTCTTTTTGTTCCTCCATGCCTCTTCAGTTTCCATCCTTTCAGCTGGTGAGCAGTAATCAGAAGAAATCATGTCCTCTGCTAATCCCATGGAGGTTTCCTAGCTTGCTGGCAACTTGTGGCAACTCTGCAGGGCTGCAAGGGGACCTAAATGTCTGCAGGACATGGGAGGTGTAGGAAAAGGAGCCTTGTGTTTTCCAGCTGCATGTCTGCACTGATGTGGTGCATGCATGTCTCTGCTCAAATGTGCATGGAGACGGTCATGCAAGCACCTTGATGATTTATTTAACTAATCTAGAAATGCTGGAAGTTATTTTGAGTGGAGAGGACACTGTCAGGTTGAATGTGATGGATAAAGACTTGAAATCTGTGGGCTTTAGCTGCACCATGCTGTTGACCTCCAGGTCCCCACACTGACTGTACCTCTACCACAAAAGCATCGTGCTAATGGTGAAAGTTGAAAAGCTAATTTGCTTGAAGAGTTGCTAGGCACAAAACAGGAGGATAATGGGAGAGCACCCATGGGCAGCCAGCACCTCCTGCGCTAGGGTGCATGGGAAGTGAGGAACCCCATGGTCATAGTATCATAGAATGCTTTGGGTTGGAAGGGACCTTTAGAGATCATCTAGCCCAACCCCCCTGCAGTGAGCAGGGACATCTTCAACTAGATCAGGTTGCTCAGAGCCCCATCCAACCTGACCTTGAATGTTTCTAGGGATGGGGCCTCCGCTACCGCTCTGGGCGACCTGGTCCAGCCATGGTGAGACACCTGCCCTCTCCACAACGGTGATACACTGACGTGGGTGTGTTGCCTCCTGGTCTTTGTGCCAAATGTGGTGCAGACCTGTCCTGCTGTCATGCCTATGGTGAGAGAAAGTGAAAAAAAGCAAGGGTAGCATGGCAAGGTGGTGAGGCTCAAGGCACAGACAAGCTCCTTGTCCTATTGCCTTCACTAGGTATCTGCTGGAAGTTGTCTTCATTGAGCAGAAAAGACACAAGCTATTTTACAGCATGGAGGGAAGCTAGTCCTCGTTGCACCATGCTTTTCCCTTTTCTGAGCCTCTCTTGCCATGAGGCCACCTGGTCACCTTGATGAGGAGCTCATTTCTGGATGTTCCTGTAGAAGCACTCAGTTACATTATTTATGCATTGCAAACGTGTAAGAACCAAAGTAAACAATGACAAAAATAGTTGCTATTTTTCTATTTGGATGTCCAGGTGTCCAGGCAGTATCTAAGTCTCTAGGTGAAGCAAAATCTGCAGGGAGGGCCAACATCTTTTATTACACCCACTGATGCATTTGGGAAAATCAGACTCTGTCAGGCAAGCAGGTCTTCACAGAAAGAGGAAATCCTTGGTTTTTCCAAATAAATCACTTTATTTAATAATAAAAAAGTAAATATTTGAGGAACAAACAACAAGAACAGAAAGAACTTGAGGTCATGCAGACAGAAGGAAAGCATTGATGCTCTTGATGTGTACAACAGATCAACTGCAGTTGTGTGGGTGGACTACTCTGGTCCCCATGATCAGAAGGTTAGTTTATGAGCATGACAGTTCTTTAATGCCTTGGATGATCACAGACTGCATTTCTAGTTGACTCAGGCCAAGGTCCATCAGACACCTGGGATCTGCCTTGGACCCATCTATCCTCTCTGAAGCCAGCAAGGAGCCTCACACTGCACCTAACTTGATCATGCAGTGTTATACCCATGAGAAAAATGTCTGTGAAGGCTTTGCAGTTAAAGAGGTTTTGTGCAGGAAGCATAGACATCTCATGAAAACAACGTGTGGTCCCAGGTGATTAGTCTCTCTCATGCTAAAGAAAGCAGTGAGAAGAGTTTGGACAGATGGGCTTTCCACTAGGAGGCCAGCATGACAAACACACCAGAAATGAATAGCATGTCACCTCTCTCCAGTATAAAAAACAAACACGTTTTCTTTCCTGTAGGTCATCCCAACCTTTTCTTCATATTCAGCATGACAGCCATGAATCTTTCACAGGTCTTCATCCTGATTGTATCATAGACCTGCCCATGGCCAGCCAGCAACAAACACCTGTGCCATTGCTATCAGGTATTTTAGAGACAGGACATTACTGCAGAACACGGCTCCTGTTGCTGTTAACATCTCAGGTAAGCACAAGTCCACTGTTAGGAGCAGGACCTTTCTGTGTTAGAGGCCAGCCTTTATCACAAACAGTTGGCAGGCACAGCTCCAGGAGAGGAAAAATGTCTATAGACACACACGTGTATCACTGGTGCCAGAGGGACTCATGCCTCCTGTAAATCTTTGAAGAAAAGGAATGTGCTTTGCAGGAAGAATACCAAGGGTTGTTCTTCCAGAAGGACAATACGAGTGCTGGGATAGCTTCAAGTTGGGCAGGAGTTGTAAACACATGCAGAAAGGGGAAAAGAAAGCAAAAATATTTTCCCCTCAGTGCCTAATAGATAGGTGTTGGACTAATTAACTTCATTTTCAAGTTTCCATCAGTGAAGAGCCCATGTCCTGGTGTGGTTTTGATTCTCTCTGGTCTAGTTGCCCATTTCTCAAAGATGTGTGTTTTAAAACCTCAGGAATTTGAAAATATTGGGTTCATGGTCTTCTTATCCATCTCTGGGCCCATTTGCCATGGAGTTGTAAAATCATCCATGTTGGAAGGGAACTCGGGAGGTCCCTTGTCTAACTCCTGCTCAGAGCAAGGCTGACAGCAAGATCAGACAAGGTTGCTCAGGCCTTTATCCCATCAGGTCTTGAAACCAAGGATGGACACTGGACAGCCTTTCTAGGCAACCTGATCTGGTACTTACTTAACCTCATTGTGATTTTTTTTCCTCTAATACCTAGTGAGAAACTCCCCTCTTTCAATTCATGTCTGTAATCTCTCACCTGCTGTGCACCAGTGTGAAGAGCCTGGCTCTGTCTTCTTAGCAACCTCCTTGTAGGTGTTGGAAGACCACATTTAGGTTCCTCGAAGCCTCCTCTTCTCCAAGCTCAACAAGCCTCAGTCCCTCAGCCTCTCCTCATACACCATCGTGGTGGTGTCCTCTGAGCTTTCTCCAGTTTTTCGACATCACTGTTGTACTGGGGGCCCCCAAAACTGGATGCAGTATCCAGATGCGGGCTAACGAGTGCCAAGTAAAGGGAAACCATTGCTTCCACAATCAACTGGCTGTTGTTTTGATCTAAAAGTGATGAATACTCAGGGACACCAAATCTCTCATGCAACATTTTGGGTTTTGTCTGAAATGGGCACTAGCTGCTAAAAAAAAATCATTAGGAGAAGAGTGGTTATTTGATGGAGTTTATAGATTAGACTTGTCTCCTTTAGCTCCCACCTCCAAATTTGACATCAGGTTTCACCTCTCAGCTGGCACACTGGCAGTTAAAATATTTTGCACAGATCCTAGTGCAATGAAGAGGTACTGTTTCCCTGAAGCCAGCCACCAGCACCCAAAACAAAGGTGCCACTTGAACCACGAGGTGTCCCCACAGGGCAGCTGCATGGGCTTGGGGAGGACATGGAGAGAAGCCACAGGAGAAGACACAACCCTGCAGTGCTGGACATGAAGAACTGCCTCTTGATAGTCCATATTTCTTTTTTTTTTTAATGGTGGATATTTACTTTTTGATTTATGGTAGAAATGGTACTCCCCTTTCATGTGGAGAGAAAAAGACCCAATCTTTCCCAGTCTCCCTTGGATCCCTAACTGGAGTAGATGCAATATAGGTACAGGAGAAAACAGAAGTGCTATTTACCTTGTCCTCTCCTATTCCCACTGTCCTGTTGTCTCAGGGTGCCTGCCAGGTGGAGGCAGAGGAGTGATCTAGAGAAATGATGCTTCTTGGCCAAACAGTAACTTCACAAAAAGTGATCAGTTTGGTGCAGAAACTTTCCATCCTAGTTCCTGGTCTTTTGATCCAGCAAGTAAAAAGGTAGCTTAAGTCTATTTAACTCTTCATGGACATTACAACAAATGGGTGTTGAGGGTATCGGTTCCTGCTGCTGTATGATTATTTCTACAAGGTGAGATTAGGAGAAGTTCCCTTTGTGTCCCAAAATATGCAGGAGTCTGGGCATTTTCCTGAGCAGTTCAAATCCTCTCAAGCAAAGAGGACAGCAGAAGAAATAGCTCTTTGTGAAGCTCTGAGCTACTTGATAGACACAACTGAAAGCACCACCGTGATGTGAAACTAGCCTTTCCTTTCTTTTCCTTTTCAGCTTAGCACAGAAACAAAATGCTTCATTTTGGTTCACAGAGAAAACTTTGGTGATGGAAGAAAACCTCAGAGATTTCATTTCTTTTTGGTGAGTGGGGGAAAAAAAGGTGTCTCAGAGTTTCTACATTTATATTTCTACACTTCTACACTTCACTATCAGGCCTCCCACTCTTACTGCTCTTAACTGAATGAGGCTGTTATTCTAAAATATAATACAGGGTTTGGCTGATGCTGATGTTCTTCAGCACTGATTGTTTTCCCTTCCAGACTAGAGAAGTCAACAGAAGGAAAGACCTGACCGAAAAATATCTGCTGAAGGCTCTCTCCAAACCTACAAGCCATCTGCTTTGAGACATGGCTCAGAGTAACCTGTGCTGAAAGTCCATGGTCTTTCAACCAGGTCTTTTAACCTGGATAACGACCTTGGTCATGCGATGAGTGGGGAGTAACCTCATACCTTGGCTTTTGGCATGGAAATGGCTGACAATGTGTTCATTGAATGCAGGGAGCTGGACAATGTACACAGGGTAACTGCCTTCCTATATTGGCTGTAGGGAGGGCAGAGGTACCTCAAGGCTGAAGGGTTACTGCAGCTCCTCTTTCAAATCCCAGGCTGTCTTGTTACAAGCCACCAATGGCACCACCAAAACTCTGGGAGCTGACATTTGTCCCTCTTGAGGCACCCAAGCAATATGCTTTGTTGACTTGTTCATCAATACAGATAATCTTGTAAAAACTGCTTGAATTCTGTGGAAAAAAAACGTCGGAAATATTGCCTACAAAGTTTACCTTATTACGTACCTTCATCAAAAATGCCAGTCATAAAATCCTCAAATACTTCATCAGTGAGAGAAGGGCTGTCATGTTCTGGACACTTACTGCAAATGCCGTAGCCTTTCTTCATGTCATAAGCCATCTGGTTCCTGCTATGTCCACAAAGGAGGTGATAAGGCCCACACCTACCCAGGGGTAAAATTGCCCTTGGCAATGTGAGTGATACGTGAGCAAATAAATGGGCTTCTGACTCACAGTGCTTCTACGTGGCGCTCCTCTGCCTGTGACATGAGCAGCACTGCTGGGCTGCAGAGGCAGGAGGGAAAGGTCAGGGAAGTGACTGCAAAAGAGCCAACCATCCACGTATATGCTCAGAAACACAGTTAAACAAACAGAAAAGCAGTAAAAGAAGTAATAAATGATCTCTCAAAGTTTACCTTGGTTTGTTTTTTTTTTAAATTTCTCTGGTTATGTAAACATTGGGGTATCATGGCACAAAGGCACTCCTGGATACTTTTTTAAGAAGGTTGAACTGAAAAAGTTCAAGAAACACAGTTTGAGTGACCTCAAACTGAAAATCAAAGCCACAGGGATGCAACCTGATCAAAGCTATCTTGTGGTTTCCCAACCACTTTTGCTATTGATTTTGACTGGGGTTTGGCTATGGACTTTGATAAAAGCAGGGCCAGGCACAAAATCAATGCTGCTTCTCACCCTTATTTTCAGTCCATTATATGCTATTGATAGCACCCAGTATTTTTCATCATGACAAGTTTTTATCTTCTCCTGGTTAGTCCACGAGCTTCATCTTAAGATACCTTTTGCCATCCAGTAGATAGACATTGTACTGTCCAGACAACTTATCTGTAATGAGATCCCTCATTTTCAGTTTTAGCATCCTTCCTTTTCTTTTTGCATTGTGTGCCATCGTCTTCCGTTTACTTCAGATAAAAGTTCTCTTTTTTTTTTCCATTTTAGAGTGGGTTGAGAATAATCTGTTGTGTGTATGCTTAATAAGAAAAAGAGCTTTGCTGTTTTTTTCTCTCAACAGAAGGTGTGTTTTTGACTCTAGCACAGGTTAACCTACTTTTTGAAAGCAAAGTGAAGGAAGGTAGTCAGGAATGGTGGCGATCAGCAGTATGAATTTCAAGAGACAGGAGCAGATGAGCCAAAGGAACCAGTAGCCTGAAGGTCACAAAACCAGTGGCTGAATCCCAAAGAGAGGGGACACAAAAAGGAAATGTGTGACTCTGGTAGAAAGACAACCTGGCCGGGAGGACAAGGAGGTCACCTCAACTTAGGAGGAGCTATTAAGTGGAAACAAATGGAGTGGGAAGAGAGCGAGGCTGGTCTGAGGGATAATCACAAAAGCTACCAAGGGTGGGAGAAGGGAAATATGGGTAGAAATGGGAGAATTTAAGGCAATGAAGAAGGAAGGATGGATTAGCCCTGTGGTAAGGAGAAAGCAGGTGAGGAGATGGGACAGAAGGTGCCAGTGACAGATGGAAGTAGGATGGAGAAGATGTCAGCGTGTGGAGATGTCGGATGGATGGTATCCATCTTACAACCTGACCCGCTGCTCAGGCAGGCATGAGATGAGTGGCAGCACCGTCACTCCCGGCATGTCTTTGGAGGAAGCTGGTGGGCGACCAAGGTCTGACAAAGGCTGCGAGGAGACAGCTGCGAAAGCACATGGCAGGAGAAGTATCTGTGCCACGAGGCACCTCTGCTGTGTTTGCTTTGGTGTTGGTGAGGCAAATGAAATTAACTGGGAAAAAAGCAGAGTACAGATGGCAGCCAGCATGGCTGGGCGGTGTGTGTGTGGAGTGGGTTATTTCGCCCTGCTGGAGTCACAGTGTGGGAGCAAAGGCAGAGGGAAAAATGTTGCTCAGGCAACTCTGATTGTCACTGCCATGACTAAGTCTGGGCAAAACCCAGCAATAAAGGTTGCAGGAAAGGCTTAGGAGGAAATCATGCAGGTCAAAAATCAAGACTAAGGCAGTGACAGCAGGAGAGCCTGTGCTTGGAAATGACCCTGGGTGCAGAGCTGGGGCAAGGCATATGAAATTTTCAAAAAATTCCATGAAAGAGGATGTTCTTCTCATCACTACTGAGCCAACTCTCTCGGTTTAGTCAGGAGCACATGGGGTCTGTAGTGTCCCTCCATGCTGGAGGAGGCTCTTGTCCCTGTCCCCTTCCAGACCTTGCTGCAGCGGGATCCCTCTCTGGACCTAGCAGGGATCCAGCACAGCTCAAGGTGAGGGTCTGGAGGGGCAGAGGACAGTAATTTCTTCCATTTCTGGGCATAGTTTCAACAGTCAACCAGGCGTATCTAATGGCCAATTTCATCCAGGTGTGCAGTGGCGCCAAAGGTGAGCAGCAGCCAGCCGGCTCCTTCTCTGAGGAGTGAATGCATGGTGTGTCCTGCAGCAACCCCTGGGGCTGTGGCTTGCTTGGAAATTCAGCCGAACCGCTACTTGCAGCAAAAAGACAATGCAAGGAGAGGCAAGAGTCCAAGCTGGAGAAAATAGCATCGGGCCGTCCGTGCTGCCCTCACACGATTTTCTACCAGTGCTTTTCTAAGACAGCTCATGTCCTTGAACGCCTGAGTAACTTGGAGCAATCAGGACATGCCTCACCTTTTCTCCTGACTTAACTCCTGCTGTGCAGTTGGGTACACAAAAGCAAAAGGTTGTGATATTTTTCAGGCCACTGTCATTTAAACAGTTTCATCTGAGCCCATGAGATGACCTGCCAGAAGTCTGGAAAGCAGGTGGCTCCCAGGGTACCACATTTCCCGAAAATGCGTGCTCATTATATCAAATGGAGGCAGCACTTTGGTACTTAGACTTAAAGGCTTTTCTTCCATTTATGCCGCTTTGACGGAATCAATATTATAAAGATTAATTGTTTGGCCAAACTACTGTTTCCCTTCCAGACTCCCTGGGGTGAACACATTTGTGTTAGCTTTTGTACACAAGCATGGTTTTTCAAGAGATTTATTACATTTATGTGAGAGGGGGGAAAAAACAGCAAGTCACTAATCTACACCATACCCACCTCTGTCTAGCTGTGCCACAGAAGATACGACGGGGCTGGGAGGTGAATTTGCACAGTCCTATTCTGTTTGTTCTCTTTCAAAAACTATTTTAGCATCTTTCTTGTGTAGCTGTATAATTGCCACTAAATTTGAGCTCTTGAAGCGGTCACCAATTTTCAAAAGAGCAGAGAAATACAAAGAAGATAGAAAGGCCTTAGCTATGATTGCATCCAGTATCTATCAGTGGTGAGTATTGTCAGTGCAGCCCTCCCTTTTTCAGTGTTTATTTCTCCTCTGTTTTTTATTACTTTATCCCAGATTTGCTTCATTTAAGAAGTGACTGATAATTTATCTCCCTGTGTCGCAGGTGATCCAAGATTTCTTTGCTATACATAAAATTGCAAGTGATGCTTTAGTGAAGCACATTATAAATACTGTAAGTGAAATCATGTCACCAGTGGGGACAGGAACAGTTTGGGTCTAACTCCCTGGATAGTTTCATTCAAAGGAACATAACCACTTTTCACAGACAGTCGTAGAGCAGGCAGAAAAGAACTGTAATTAAAAAAAGCATACAAATCAATCTCAAAGAGTTAAATCAGAGCTGAAAGGATAGATTAGATGTTGTTATGTTATTTATGTCGCTATTCACCCTACCCAAAATGAGAGTACAGCATCAACTTAGCTGAAGGCTTTATTCACCACCAGTGCTGAGCATAATAACTGAGCTCCCACGTCATTCAGCTTACCATAACCACTGCATTCCTGGGAAAAAGAGCTTGCATTGGATCTAGAACAAAGTGGATGCACTGCAATAAATGTTAATATTTAATTGCCTGGAGTTTGCCAGCCCTCCGGCACACGCAATGGCAGAAACCAGAGCCAGGGAGCAGGTCCTCCATTCACAGTGTATACACATTGCCCCGCTGATACCAAGGACGCAACCTTAAACTTATCGAAGTCCCTTTGATAAGATGAACTAAGTCAACCTAGGAGCTGTTGTCATTTAAAAAAGCATTAAAAAAAGCAGTTTTCTTTCTTTGCTTTTTCTGCAATAACCCCACTTGATATTGAGCTGGACTCAAAGACAAACCAGGGATTTTCCTGGTTACAAAGAGCAGAAAACCTACCCATCCTAATCACCTAACATACTTCTAAAGCAATATTTAAGCTGCTTTGTATTTATTTCATCTGGCTTTTCACTCTGCAGGGTGCAGATGTGGTCATCTGTGGCCATCTGGGAAAGGCAGATCAGCTGGGGCTGAGCCGGCCTTGGTTTCCAGCAGTGGCATTCACCCAGCCCTCATCAGGTCTCACCTTCAGAGGAGAAGTGCCACTGAGTCACGGGTCTTGTCTGCTGGCACCCTGGCCAAAAATACCGGGCCTGACTTTTGAGGATTTAGAGAAGGAGGGGACAACAGGTGGAAGATGTATTGTTAGAGAGGAGAGGATATTTTTATAGCTTGTTCCTTTGCCAAGGAAGTTGTTGAACCAGCTGGGATACATGACAAGATAAAGAAGAGGAGATCTGAGACACTTGGACAACTACAAGCTAATGAGGTCTGGGTCATGGCGGCTATCACATCCCTATCAGGGGGCTGCCAAAGTCAGAGTAAGATTCAGTGAAAAGGCATGTCTGGATGAAAGTGGCAATAAAGTCTGTGTTTTAAGCTTACTGTTTGTTGTGGTTTAACCAGGCAGGCAGCTAAACACCACACAGCCATTCGTTCACTCTCCCCCTTCCCAGTGGGATGGGGGAGAGAATCGAAAACAAAAAAAGTAAAATTTGTGGGTTGAGATAAAGACAGTTTAATAGGACAGAAAAGGAAGGGATGATAATAATAATAATAATAGTAATAATATACAAAATAAGTGATGCACAATGCAATTGCTCACCACCCACTGACCGATACTCAGCCAGTCCCCGAGCAGTGATCGCTGCTCCCCGGCCAACTCCCCCCTGTTTATATACTGAGCATGACATCATACAGTATAGAATACCCCTTGGTCAGTTTGGATCAACTATTCTGGCTGTGCCCCCTCCCAGTTTCTTGTGCACCTGGCAGAGCATGGGAAGCTGAGAAGTCCTTGACTAGCATAAGCAGTACTTAGCAACAACTAAAACATCAGTGTGTTATCAGCATTATTCTCAAACTAAATCCAAAACATAGCACTACGCCAGCTGCTAGGAAGAAAATTAACCCTATTCCAGCTGAAACCAGGACAGTATCCACCCTTTATTCTATACCATCTACATCATGCCCAGGTCTCTATCCTTTCCAATAAATTCCAATTAATCACCACCACTTTTCCTGCCTTTTCATACATACACACAGTCTGTGGGCCATCCCTCTAAAATGTCCATTGAGTTAATTTAGTCCATGACTTTGGGTTCCATCTGTCATAACAGGGGCAGGAGAAATGGTGTGTGATATTAGATTTTTGCATGTTGAAGCCAGTTCTGGTTCCATCACTGCCGCACTTTACTCAGTTTTATTGAAGTTCATTCTTCATTAATCTGGGTGATTCTTACTGTAATACCACTGATATGGCACATAGCAACCGTAAAAGTGATGCCATACAGTATTATATAGCAATTAACATAATACAATTGAGTTCATTGGTTATTTTGACCCAAAATCAAATCCCCTTGAGGTACACATCGGACTTCCCCATCCTTCCGCATTACCCACCAAGTGCACCCAGGTCCTTGAGCAAAAGCAATGCCATGAATGGGTTTGCCTTTGCCTGAGGCAGCAGTAACCTAGACTCTCTTCCCCAGCATATTTCTTATGTGCATTACAGGGACTTTATCCCCTTCTACAGTACAAAAAAGTTTTGATTGGGCAGGGCCAGCTCAATTGGCAGATCCCCTAGTGTTGACTAACCAGGTGGCTTTTGCCAAATGTGTATCCCAATGTTTAAGTGTCCCACCACCCATTGCTCTCAGTGCAGTCTTTAACAGTCCATGGTATCATTCAATTTTCCTGGAGGCTGGTGCATGATAGGGGATGTGATATACCCACTGAATGCCATGCTTTGGTCCAGGTGTCTATGAGGTTGTTTTGGAAATGAGTCCCATTGTTTGACTCAATTCTTTTTGGGGTGCCATGTCACCATAGCACTTGCTTTTCAAGGCCCAGGATAGTGTTTCAGGTGGTGGCATGGGGCATGGGGTATGTTTCCAGCCATTGAGTGGTTGCTTCCACCACTGTAATCACATGGTGCTTGCCTTGACAGGTTTCTGGGAGTGTGATACAATCAATCTCCATATTTATATTTCAGCCATCATCCTCCATACCAGAGAGGCTTTAGCCACTTGGCCTGTTTGATCGCAGTGCATGTTTCACATTCATGGATAACCTGTTCAATACCGTCCATGGTTAAGTCCACCCCTCAATCATGAGCCCATTTATATGTTGCATCTCTTCCTTGATGGCCTGAGGTGTCATGGGCCCACCGAGCTATAAATAATTCACCCTTATGTTGCCAGTCCAGATCCACCTGAGCCACTTCAATCTTAGCAGCCTGATCCACCCGCTGGTTGTTTTGATGTTCTTCAGTGGCCCGACTCCTGGGTACGTGAGCATCTATACGATGTACTTTTACAGCCAGGTTCTCTACCCAGGCAGCAATATCTTGCCATAATGTGGCGGCCCAGATGGGTTTGCCTCTGCGCTGCCAGTTGCTCTGCTTCCATTGCTGTAACCACCCCCACAAGGCATTTGCCACCATCCATGAGTCAGTATAGAGATGAAGTACTGGGCACTTTTCTCATTCAGCAATATCTAAAGCCGGCTGGATGGCTTTCACCTCTGCAAACTGACTTGATTCCTCCTTCAGCAGTTTCTGCAACTTGGCATATAGGACTCCATACAGCAGCCTTCCACATTTGATATTTTCCTACAAGATGACTGGACCATTCAGTGAACAGGGCATATTGCTTTTCATTTTCTGGCAATTTATTATACAGTGGGGCCTCTTCAGCATGTGTCACCTCCTCCTCTGGCAATATTCCAATATCTTTGCCTTCTGGCCAGCCCCTGATCACTTCCAAGATTCCTGGGTGACTGGGGTTTCCTATTTGAGCCCATTGTGTGATCAGTGCGACCCACTTACTCCACATAGCATCTGTTGCCTGATGTGTAGAGGGGACCTTCATCCAGCCCAGCACTGGCAGTCGGGGTGCCAGCAGGAGCTTCAGTACCAACCACTTCCAAAACAGTTCTAACCCCTTTATATGCTACCAATATCTCTTTCTCAGTTGGAGTATAGCGGGCTTCAGATCCTCTGTACCCCCGACTCCAAAACCCTAGGGGTCAACCTCAAGTCTCCCCTGGTGTTTTCTGCCAGAGAGTCCAGGTAGGGCCATTCTCGCCCGCTGAGGTGTAGAGCACATTTTTTACATCTTGCCCTGCCCAGACTGGCCCAAGAGCTACTGCATGAACTATCTCCTGCTTAATTTGCTCAAAGGCTTGTTGTTGCTCAGGGCCCCATTTGAAATCATTCTTCTTCCAGGTCACCTGGTAAAGAGGGCTTACAATCAAACTGTAATTTGGAATATGCATTCTTGAAAAACCCGCAACACCTAAGAAAGCTTGTGTTTCCTTTTTGCTAGTTGGTGGGGACATACCTGTTATTTTGTTGATCACATCCATTGGGATCTGACAATATCCATCTTGCCATTTTATTCCTAAAAACTGGATCTCCTGTGCAGGTCCCTTGACCTTACTCTGTTTTATGGCAAAACCAGCTTTCAGAAGGATTTGGACTGTTTTCTCCTCTTTCTCAAAAACCTCTTCTGCTGTGTTGCTCCATACAATGATGTCATCAATGTACTGCAGGTGTTCCAGAGCTTCACCCTGTTCCAGTGCAGTCTGGATCTGTCTATGGTGAATGGTGGGGTTGTGTTTCTGTCCCTGGGGCAGTCGATTCCAGGTGTACTGGATGCCCCTCCAAATGAAAGCAAACTGTGGTCTGCACTCTGCTGCCAAAGGGATTGAGAAAAATGCATTAGCCATATCAGTTGTGGCATACCACTTGGCTGCCTTTGACTCCAGTTCGTATTGACGTTCTAGCATGTCTGTCACAGCAGCACGCAGCAACGGTGTGACTTCATTCAGACCATGATAATCTACTGTTAGTCTCCACTCCCCATTAGACTTTCGCACTGGCCATACGGGACTGTTAAAGGGTGAGCAAGTCTTGCTGATCACTCCTTGGCTCTCCAGTCAATGAATCAGCTTATGGATGGGAATCAGGGAGTCTTGGTTGGTGTGATATTGCTGCTGGTGCACCGTTGTGGTAGCAATTGGCACCTGTTGTTCTTCAATCCTCAAAAACCCCGCAATAGAAGGGTCCTCTGAGAGACCAGGCAAGGTGGACAGCTGTTTAATTTCCTCTATCTCCAAGGCAGGTATACAAAAGTCCACCAGTACCCTTTTGGGTCCTTGAAATATCCTCTCCTGAGGTAGTCTATGCCAAGCATGCATGGAGCCTCTGGGCCAGTCACAATGGGGTGCTTTTGCCACTCATTCCCAGTTAGGCTCACTTCAGCCTCCAATACAGTTAGCTGTTGGGATCCCCAACACTGAGATCACTCCAGAAATACAGATGGGTTCTGCCCCTGTATAGCTTGATGGCATTAGGGTACACTGTGCACTGGTGTCCACTAGAGCTTTATAGTCCTGTGGGTCTGATGTGCCAGGCCATCAAATCCACACAGTCCAGTAAACCCAGTTGTTCCCTTCCTCCACCTGGCTGGAGGCAGGGCCCCTCTAGTCCTGGCCATAGTATTCATTACTCACTTGTAAATACGAATCAGAAGTCCCTTTACTGAGATCAAGATAAGATCAGCCCTTCTACTCTGTCTGGGGAATTGCCCACTGGAAACTGGAGTAGCAATTTTCCTGGAAGAACCCCCTTTTGTGATTGTTTTTCCTTGCAATTCACGTACCCATGCCGCTAGGATTGGGGTAGATCCCACTTCCTCACATCCTCTCCGTGGTCATGCAGGTAAAACCACAGGATGGCCTGTGGTGTGTATCCACTATATGCTCTCTCTTGGGTAGAGGGACGCTTACTCCTAATGGCTGAGATACTGGTCCGTACAGGTGGGGAGTAGGACATATCCTCTTTGAGTTGCTGGAACTCTTGGGACAGTTTTTCAGGCAGTTTTTCCACAGCTGAGACACAGGCCTGTAGGGAAGAAGAGAGACTTTCTTCTTATTGCCAGAGCTGGCCAGCCAATTCATCCACCATTGGTTCCGCTCCATCTTTCCAGGTCATTACTGCCAATGAGTTTTCATGCGATGATGGTGCACTCCGTACAAACTTCCGCCACATGGGTCGTGTGCACCTGACTTCATCTGGATCTTTGGATAACTGCTTGTTGTTCAGGTTACTATAAATCACCTCCAGCATGGCTAATTCTCTCAGGTACTGGATACCTCTCTCCATGGTGGTCCACTTGCCTGGGTGACATATAATATCTTCCTGGAAGGTGTGCCTTTCCTTCAATCCTGACAAGAATTGCCTCCAGAGGCTGAGGGGTTTGTGCCCCTTTTCCAATCGCTTTGTCAATGCCCCCTTCCCTAGAAAGGGATCCCAGCTGCTTGGCTTCCCTGGCCTCTATTTCCAGGCTACTGGCCCTGTTATCCCAGCATTGGAGCAGCCAGGTGATGATGTGCTCGCCTGGATGATGACTGAAATCTTTTCGCCTATCTCACAGTTCACTCAGGGATGGGGATTGGGTGGTTACTATCTCATTTATGGATTCTGCCTCTTCCTCCTGTTCTCTCGATGGCCCTGGTTCATCTTCATCCCTTACTAAAAAAGCCAATCTTCTTGTATATTTCTTCTTGTGTATAGGGGTGACTGATACGGGCATGGCTTGGTTCTCTGGTTCAGCCCCAGTGTCTGTTGCTGGAGTTTGAGTAGCTGCAGTATTTGTCACTAGGTTTGGAGTCACTGCAGTGCCTGTTGCCAAGGTTTGAGTAGCTGCATTGTGTATTGCAGTGGTTGGAGTAGCTGCAGTGCCTGTCGTGGGGGTTTGAGTAGCCGCAGTGCCTGTTACGAGGATTGGAGTAGTTGCGGGGGTTGGAGTAGTTGCAGTGCTTGTCACTAAGGTTTGAGTAGCTGCAGTGCATGTTGCGGGGGTTGGAGTAGTTGCAGTGCCTGTCACTAAGGTTTGAGTAGCTGCAGTGCATGTCACGGGGGTTGGAGTGGCCACAGTGCCCATCGTGGGGGCCGGAGTGGCTGCAGTGCCCACCGCGGGGGTCGGAGTGACTGCAGTGCCTGTCGCAGCGGTTGGAGTGGCCGTAGTTCCTGTTGTGGGGGTTATTCTCTGGATGATGTTCTTAAATAGTTGTTTAACATTAAACGAGACCTGAACTGCATTCAGGAGACAGAACAGTAGGAGGATGCTGGTTTGAATATCCCAAGGATATTCAAAATTTTCAAGAGCTGTTGTAACTAGCCTGAAGGAGAAAGGGATGGTGAAGTAGCAGGGGAAAGTGTCCCCCTCTGCCTCCTGAATAGATTGGTTCTCCAAGAGGAAGAGGTAAGAAGTGTAATTATTAATAGTTTCTGAGAAATGACTCCCGAAGTACAGGAATGACAACAATGCTGAGTACAATCTTGTGACCAAGAATTTATCATACCATAAACCAGTGTTACACAGTACAGCAAAGCGAGACCAGGACACTGTCCAGGGACAAGCCACTCCATGGCATGGGAGACGAGCAGTCACAGGGTGGGGTGTTGCTTTTAGGGGGTTTAGGCTCTTTTGCCAGCTCTCGTGGAGTGAACAGCTGCTGAAGTTTCTTACAGGGCTTATCCTGGTTTCAGCTGGGATAGAGTTAATTTTCTTCCTAGTACAGTGCTGTGTTTTGGATTCAGCATGAGAATAATGTTGATAACACACTGATGTTTTCGTTGTTGCTAAGCAGTGCTTACACTAGTCAAGGAGTTTTCAGCTTCTCGTGCCCTGCCAGTGAGAAGATGGGAGGGGGCACAGCCAGGACAGCTGACCCAAACTGACCAAAGGGCTATTCCATACCATATGGCGTCATGCTCAGTATATAAACAGCGGGGGAGTTGGCTGGGGGGCAGCGATCGCTGCTCAGGGAGTGGCTGGGCATTGGTCAGCGGGTGGTAAGCAATTGCATTGTGCATGACTTGTTTTGTATATTCTTTTATCATTATTATTATTATTTCTCTTCCTCTGCTATCCTATTAAACTACCTTTATCTCAACCCATGGTTTTACTTCTTTTTTTCCGATTCTCTCCTGCATCCCACCAGTGGGGTGGGGAGGGTGAGCGAGGGGCTGTGTGATGCTTAGCTGCTGACTAGGGTTAAACCACAACAGAGATTTTTCAAAAAGATGGTGAAAGTCACAAAACAATTTTATCATCCCACTGCCCCCTGCAAAGCTCCTGTCTTTTCTCCTTTGCGTCCACTAGCATGTGATCATCTTTCAAGGTCTTGGTGTCAAACTCGACTCACACTCACAGCTGCTCTCCCTTATCCCTTTTGCTCTGTTTGAGAGCAATGTCAGAAAATGGTTTCTTTTCCCAGTGTTAGTTCTGGAAACCCACCCTGGCAGGGCAGCTTTGCATTCCTGTCTCACCCAGGAGCCAGCGATTAGCAGGTGTTGCATTAGAGTTTCTTACGTGGGCTCTGCTGCACCAGCTCAGCCCTATTTTTAGCTGGGGCTGAGCTCACCGCCAGGGCTGCAGGGCTGTGCGAAGTGATGGGTATGTTATGGGGTATCAACCCCTGAGGGGCACCAGTTTCCTACAAATCCTTGCTATCCCCCCAAAGTCACTAAACTGCATAAGCACAAGCAAGTGCAGCCTTAGGACCTCAAATTATTCCTCTTGGCTCTCCCACAAAACCACTGTGCTTTGCCTTAGGTGGTACCAGGAGATCTTTGGGTTTGCTCCCTGGTGGGTGGAAGGGCTCTTCCAACACATCTGAGATTCCTGCACGCAGCCCAGGTGTCCTCACGCCTGCATGATAGAGAGCCGGTCAGAGGCGATCACTAGGATGGGTGCAAGCAAGAGCAAGTTTGGAGCTGTTGGCATCCAGCAGGATGTTAGGTGCGCATCTGTGCGTGGCATATCTTATTTTGGGAGAGGTGGCAAGGCTCGCTGCCGCATCTCCTGGGAGCTGAGTAAAAGTCATGCCAACAAACACGGATCTATTTTAATCACAGCCCTGACAACTGTCCCTCCTCTATGGGGGTTTGAAATGTCATCTTAAAGACAGGGGGCTTGGTACATGCTGTACAGTTTAATGAAAAAAGTCACGTGGAGCCTTGTGGATAGTTTGCTGAGTTATACTAGGAAAATTAAACACGAGTCACGCTCCAGCTGGGTTTTGCATCACTACATTGACCGTATTAAATTAGTTTTTCATGTGATGGTAGTGGAAGGCCAAATTCTGTCTCTGCATATTCAAACACATGTGCTGTCATTGAACCAGGACCCAGGACACCATGGACGGGTTCATCTACCTCTGTGGGAATTGCTGCTCCTCAGTAGCAGAGCATGGTTCTTTAATACAAGCTGGATGTGCCCCTCTGTGGAGCAGATTTTGTTTAGTGTCCCTTGCAGTTTTCTGTGGGTACTTCTAAATCTGGACATGCTTAGCCACCTAATTTCCCATGGAAATGGCAAATCTCTCAGTGGGTCTCATTATAGTCTGGATTTACAAGCCAGTCTTGGAAAAAATATTGTATTTAACAGGAAAAATTTCTGGTAGAATTATTGGTAGGAAGTGTACTATTCAGAGACGCAATGAAGAGTTTTAAAACTACAGCACTTTAAAACTTAAATTCCTCTTGGGGTTCACAGGTTTTTTCCTTGCGTTATGCCACTTAACACATAGATGGCAAATACTTATGGACAGAATTAATTATAAAGGATTCACTTTCACAGCAGGACACAAGTTCAGTCCCAGTAGTTGCTCATATGAGTCAAGTTGCTTGCTTATACCCTTGTTCGGAGGATTAAGAAATGAAATCTCTTTAACTGAATAGCACTGGCCATCTAATTTTCATTTCTCAAGTAAGATTTCACAAAAAGTTGACAACAACTGCTGAATATCAGAAGAACAACATATGGCAAAAATTAATGACATATATTTAGCATTTATATTTATATTTGCTCCCAATAAAATGTTTGGGGAACAGACAATTGGACAAAAAACGAGGACAGGGACCACATATAAGAATAGTGCTTCTTAAGAACTGGTGACAATAGACGCTCTGTCTCCTGTACTAGGAAAATGTACTAGTATTTTATTGCTGTGTTTATTATTTAACTGCAGGATGACTCACAGCCACTGAAAATATTTCACTGAAGTCCTAGCATGCTGCCGAGTCCAACAAGGTTGTATTTTTAAGGGAAAAAAAAGCACAGAATTGGCTTCTCCTCCCCACCTGAAAGGGGTACAAGAAGACCAACACCACCGGAGACGGCGGGACCAGGATGAGGAATGGCTCAATAACCCTCCCCTGTCTCTCTCCACAGCCGTGAGCGATGAAAAGCACACTCAGCGTGTGGTGCCATCAATGCAGGGATTGTAATGTGACTTTCCCTCCCTTCCCGAGGTCTGTCTGCAGCCTTCCCGGCACAGAGCTGCCTTTTCAACAGCCCCTGCTATTTTCGGTGCCTTTTAACCATCTCACCATGTGACCAGCTTGGCCTCAAAATGCCACAGGGGACACAGCCAGGGTCTACTCCAGGAGAGGAAAATGGGAGCACTGGATTGACCTGGAAGACGTGGAAAGCTGTGCATGAGGAATTACAAACCATTACCTTATTGCATGCTTGAAAAAAGGCACAGAGAAGTTCAGCTAGCCAGAGGTCCCCCAAAAACAATTACAGGAAAGATTTAATGGGAACGATGCACTGCCAAATTCCTCCCTAGCCAGGATCCCTCCTCCCCAGCCCAGTTTTTCTAACAACAGGGTATTAAAGTCCCTTCCCACCAAGCATTACTGCCGTGTTGGGCATTTAGCTCTTAAGCATCCCATGCCCCCGCAAAGGCTGAGTTCCCATGTGTGCGCCCTGAGCTAATTCATATGTGCTGTTTATGCTGGAACATTAATTTGCCTAGCAACCATAGATATTTTTTCCGTGCTGGTTTACTATCATTTATGTGCATTCACAGTGGCAGCTCTGCTATATGCAGGTTTTATTAGGGCAGCGTTTTACTTGGTTTTCTTCCATGCTGGGTCCTCTGTAGTGGCTCAGCCAAGTGCTGGTACACTTGTGGGAGCAGAGGCAAACCTACAAAACCAAGCCACCTGTAAGCTCAGCAGCTCATTTGCAGTAATGAGCTATTTGTCCCTAAAATATCAGGAAGGCAGGGGGAGTTTGCTGGGCTGCAGATATGTGCTCCAGGCTTTAGCCCAGGTAAAAGGATTTCTTGGAGGAATTATGCTGCAGTGCCTGGCTGCTGGCATCCCACTGGCTCCTGGTGTGTATGGGATGTGTGACCCAATTCCCCTTGAAGCCCTACCAATGAGCCAGAGAGAAAAATGCCTCTTTTCTCACTTTGCTTCTGATCTACCTTGGCACTTGCAGGTGAGTATGTTTAAAGCCAATCCCTCTCTCTATGGCAGTCCTGGTCACATCTGCCTTTCCTCTTAGGTGCCTCTGCCAAAGGCACCAAAGACTTTTTCTGCATGCAAGATGCCCACTATGCTCAGACACCTCTTTGCCCATCGCAGAGCTAGAAGAGGTGCGGAGCAACGGTTTGGGACAGGGCTGGTTGGCTTAGCCAAAGCTATTGTGATAATGATTTACTCACAGAGGGGATCAAGATTCTGCACATGGGAATATCCCTGGCCACCTATGCAGTGCACTTGCTGGTGTAAAACCAGGCTGTGAGTCCAGGGTAGAGGTTTTAGACCTTTACCCCCTGGGATTTTGGGTCCAAACTGGGCTGATGGAGCGGTTCCTCCTGCAAACACATTTTTGTGGTGAGGGACCTGGCAGTCCGCATATTCTTCCCTTGGGAAACATGAAGCTGCTGGAATATTTCTGTATCTCTTTTTCTTAAGGCTTTTGTTAGACACAGCTTCACAATCGTCCTGTCCAAGCTGGGAGCATGCATAGAGATATTTTTTTAGCACTGGAGGCTGACTGGCAAAGAACAGGTTGTATCCACACTCTTAAACTCTCTTAACCCCCAACTGTGTCCAAGCTGCCTCTGAGGAAGGTGACCAGCGAAGCCATGGACTTGGGATGCTCTGAAGGGTTGGGATGAAGTCATAGGTGATCCATGTCCTGTGCTGCTGATGTAATTACAGCAGAACTGCAGGATTTACAAGAGTGGTAGACACAGCCCTGATATTTTAAATTCTGTTTCCATGTTTTCTGCTTGCTAACTTACATGTTGCTAGATATCTCTGGGTTTGGTTTAGTGCAGAGTCTCCAAATGATCTAAACCCTCTTGAGCTTTGGAGGAGCTGGATCTGAAATGAGCAGCTGGGTCCTTATTTTAGAAGAAACCCCAAATCAGGCTCTGAGCACCCCATGCATGAGAAAAGCGTGGATTTGAATTCACATGGCAACTTTGCAGATCTGGCATTTCTCTGACCTTGCAACTGCAATGTTGCAGAGGCTGGTGTATCTTCTGTCTTCTGTGTGGTGCAATCCAGCCAGCATGAAGACAATGAGGGAGGTTTCTCTGCTCTTCCCAAAAACATTGTGCTTCCCAGAGGACTGTAGCTGTGGTGAACACGGAGACCACAGCCCACACACTGATGCAATAGCACTGGCGTTGAAAGCCAAGCACACTGCTCCTCATAAAGCAGAGGAGCAGATCTCCTGAGCTGAGGTCCATCTTGCTAGTGACAGCCTCCATAGCAAAGCTTCAGCATGTCTGGAAGTGCCCCCCGAGCTGCTCATGGTCCAAAATGCTCCACTTACATCTGGGACAAGGGACAGGTTCAGGACTCAGGTCCTTCCAGCTGGTCCAGAAGAAACAGAGAGGGAAGAGGCATTGCAGCCGAAAAGGATGGAGCCACCGGTGGAAACAGAGAGGGAAAGCAGGGGGAAAAACATCATGGCAGAAGACAGTGGTTGGAGAAAAAGCAGGTTAAGAGTAGGAAATCTCTGCAGACAGAAGTCCTACAAGGAAAAGCGAGGGAAGAATGAGAGAAAGTGGGAAACCGCATGCCACCAAAATGATTGCAGGAAGGTCTGTCGATGTGCTTTTTTGTATTGGCTGCAATCAAGACATGATCCAAAAGTGTTCTGAGCTCCAGCTGTGCCAGTCCTTTGCCCTGCTCTGCCTCTCTGTATCCTGGTGCAGCATCTCTTCTGGATCAAACATTTAGACAGGTGAGGGCAGCAGGAAGGTTTCAGGACATGAAGAAATCTTTACATCTTTTTATTTGTTTTAATATGGGATTGCAGAGCCATGCAGACACGGGGTTTTTTTTCTTTAAATCAGAAAATGCTTGTATACATATGTATTTATTTATACACAAGCATCACTTCGCCATGCAGGGACAGGTTGCTTCTCAGTTGTTCATCCTACTTAACCCATACTTTATCCTAAAAGAGCTGTGGCAGCAATCCAAGCTCTAGTTTTGTTGACAGAGGCATCCATGTTCATTCCATCCTATCCCCTCCACTAACCCACTAGATGTGGGGCTGCCATTGTGTTACCCTACATTGTTCTCCAGCAAAACCTCCTGCAGGAGAAAGGTCCTTCCTAAGATCTCTAATCTGATGATGAGCAAAGATGACTGCAGAGGTTTTCTGCACTCCTCCTTGCCCAAAGTGCTGGTGCTGGGGAAGGGCAGGATGCCTGGGCTGAAGGAGATGGAGTCCCAGTTTCCACCAGCTGGGGTCGAGCTGTTCTCCCTGATACTGCCAGCTGGGCATACTGGTTCAGCTGGATTTTCACGTTCTTTTACGTATCACAGGTTACCTTCGAGCAGCAGTGCTGCCTCTGCACTTGAGAGGGCTGATCTGCCCTGGGAAGTGAGTGGGAGGGAACATGTAGTATTTTGGCTTCTTCGCATAAACTCCCATGCGCACCCCAATGCTGGTACCCGGGGCTTTGCTGTGCCTACGGTGAATAGAGGTGTTGCTCCTGTGAGTTCAAATGCATGAGCTACCTCCCTCCCTCTCTGCCCCTCAGGTTCGGGATGCTGCTGTGGCTGGATGGAGCACGCTTGCTGGCAAAATGCTTTTCCTGTATTATTTTACTCGCAGTGAAACCTAAACACTTGGATGCACCTATCTGCTGACTCAAAGCCATGACAGATGATGCTGTAACCCAAATGTCACTGCGGCAGTAACCTTACACCGCGTGACTGGGGTCATGGGTCTCATGACTGTTGTCATATTTTTGGAGCTGTGCTTACCCCAGAGATAAGGCTTCCCTTTGCAACTTCCTTTCTCTGCCAAGATTATGGTCATGTGTACATGGTCCTCTGCCCTGGGACGCACCACCAGCAGCTTCTGCGAGGACCCTATGGGTGGGGATGGAGCAGCTCTCAGGCTGCTGGGGACGGTGGTTCCCTGTTTGGGGTGTGCACTGGCCACCTTGTCCCCAAATGGTCATCTCCAGAGCACGAGACCATCATGCATCCCTGGTGCTTTTGGTTCATAAATTGTTTTGTGGACAGTGGGCTAATGTCTATTGCTTTGAGTTATTTTAAAACAACATAGGAAGCTCTTTTCCTTTTTCTGTATCACTAATATGGAAAAGTTGAGCTCTTCTTTTCAGGTTTTTATCTAGTTTAAAATATACCTAAAGTTTAGGGAGAGTCCATCCATGGAAGTGCTGGCAGAATCAACCCAGAGGGGAGTTTTACTGACTTGTTAAGGTTTTAGGATACCCTTAGAGGCACCCACAAATGGACTCAGCAAGGTTTTGTTCTGCTTTTATTGGATCGATATCCGTCAGCTCTTCAGGTAATTGCCTGAATATATTTTTTTAATTTTTATCTCTTGTGAAAGACCTGTCTCTCTGTGACCAGAAAGATGCTTTCATCTCACTTGGGGGCAGATGGGGCCTTTGAGAGTCCCATCAGCCTCGGATGCCAGTGGTCTGTGATGTGTGCCAGTCCCAACAAATGCAGATGGATTCATCCCATTTACTCTAAGAGCACTTTACATCATCCCGGTGTATTTTAAGGCCAGGTCAGTGTAAAGTGGCTTTTGTATTAAGGAGTATCAGGCCCAGAGATTTTGTAACTCCACTTACTGCAATCCTCATAATCAGCTTGAAGTCTCTAATTAGCTGGAGTAATGACTCAGCTCTGTAGACAAAGCTTGAAGGTGAAGGGTGACACACTAGAGTTGCTCTCTTATCTGGCAAAGGCCAAGATGTACTGTGCCTTTTTTTTTTTTTTTTTTCCCACAGGAGAGCCGAGCAGCTAAGAAATTTACCCTCTCCCCAGGTTTCATTAAAAAGCCATTTGATATGTTCAAAAGCCATATCCACCTCTCTTCCGACCAGACCAGCTGTCTCTCTAAATCAGCTTTACAAGATCCAATTGCTAAGCAGTTGAGCTTTCTGGAGGCCACCTGTCACACTACCGTTTGGGACACACCAGGTGAGATCTTGGTTTGCTGAGGATCGCAGTTTTCCCTGGGGAACCATGGTGCCTCGTGGTCAGTTGGTGATCCAGGCTCCCTGTCCAGCTGAATCCAGCTCCAGGCTGGTCCATGGAGAAGTGGCTTGGGAAGGAAAATATGCCCATCCTGGGCAAATTTAATTAAAACCTGACAAGAGAAAGGAGGAAGTTCTTGACAAAGGGGATTATGAAATTTGAAGGGAAGGCTGCCTTGCCAGCTCTTGTTGAGTGAATAGCTGCTGGAGTTTCTTGAGTTCCCATAAATGGCTATAATTTGCTTTTCAACAGTTTCTACTAATGGTTTTGCAGAAGTATCTCATTAAAGTTTATGGGAGCTTCCATTCTTCCAGGACTCTAAAGAAGGCAAAAGTTACTCTGTGCCTTCAGCTGAACTCATGAGCTGATCTCACCCAACATCTGCCTCCAGGTAAAAAGCCCTGTGCTTATTCCCTGACAAGCTGTCATGTTCCCAACTGTGTGGCTTTGTCCCCACATCCCAGCCATTCGGGTGAAATCTGGTGTCCCATGGTGTTGCAACCAACAGATAGCAATGGGGATGCTGGGAGAGGCTCAGGAGAAGGGCAAGAAGCTGATAAAGTACTGCACAATACTCAAGGTGTTAGTTGCTTGAGTGTTTAACATGTTAACACCTGTTGCAAGGTCCTCTGCTGCAAGGTCCTATGCTGAGCAGGTAAAGAAGGATCCACAGCAGCAAAGATGATGCTGTGCTCAGCCCTGCAGTGCACACATTGCAGCTTTGGTCCTGCAGCACCATGTAAAACATCCGCAGTGGACTGTGTGGGGCTGCAAGGTGCTTGCAGGAGCTCATGCTCTCATTTCCCATAAATAACATGCTTGCTATAATAACTGCAGTCATCTTGGGAGACACCTAAAAGAGGTACCCTGACCAAACAGGAGCATGGGGTGGTTATCCAGCAGCCCTGCAGGCTGCTTTAACCAGCTCTTGATTTGCCATACTGGCTTTTGGGACCTCTCTCCCTCAGGGACGAGCTCTCAGAAGGATCTGGCACGTGGATCCTTGCAGGCTGCGGGACCACAGCACCCCGCTGCATTCCCATGTGGTCAAGCAAAGGGTGAGCTGCCTGTGAGCAGGGAGCCGGTGCCTGTGATGAGGCAGGGTGGTGGCTCTGCAGCTGGAGGCAGGGTTTGGCCATGCCACGCGGCTGCTGGAGCGGAGCCACCTTTGCATTGCCACTGGGACAGAGGGTGAGGAGGACAAGATGGCACCTGTGCCATGCTGGGAGGAGGTACCACCAGTCGAGGAGCCAGCGGGATGTGGAGCAGCCCCTGGAGCTCCAGGCTCGGCAGGAACAGCACCGAGCAAAAATGGCACATCCTCTGGAGAGGCAGCACCTGCCAGTTTAACCTCTTGCATGGCTTTGCGGCTTTCTGGTCTTGATGTTTTCAGCCTATTTCCCTTTAAGTGAAAAAATGCCTTTTTTTTTTTTTTACAACTTTTTTTCAGTCCCAGACTTCCCAAAGGGGCAGAATGGCAATCCCTGCCTTAATGCCCAGTGTGGCGATGCATGGACAAGAGATGTCAAAGGCCAGGCTAGCTTGGTCATACTATACATATAACCCATAGAGTGCTTTCAGCTGCTGCCTGGTCCAGCACTGGGTCAAATCTGTGCAGCTGACAAAGACAACAGCATCATCCCCTTGCCACTAACGCAGAAATGTGGCCCAGCATGTTCACCATCGCAGTAAATCAACTTGTTGCTTTCCTTTTTTGAGGCTTCCAGCTGGCAAACCCACAAACCCCAGTGGTTTGCCCTTCCTAACAAATCGGTTTCCAAGCTTTTTTACTGAAAGCTGCAGGATTTGGCACCTCCGTGCAATTTGTATTCAGTGAGAGCCTCTTGCTCCCGCCTGCTCCTTGCTACCCTGCGATGCAGCAGTCCTGTTGCAGTCTCTCTGGAGCCTGATCTTGGTGGCATGTGAGGACATTTCCCACAGCTACAGATAAATCTCAGGGACCTAGAAGGGAGAAACTGCCTGTGTTGTAAAGCTAGTGCTCCACCAGTATAGCCAAACTCCTGTAAAAACCTCTTCACTCAAGTGGAGAACATTTATTGCCCTTGATAAGCCTGTAAAACATTTCTGGTTGTTTCTGGATTTCTCTGGCAAAGTTATGTAGTAGAAGATTAAACCTGCTCATTTTTCACCACATAGCTTAAGGAAACTAGGGCAAAAAAAAAGAAAGTCCTCAGACAGATCAGATGTGGTTGAGGTGGGAAGCCTGGCTTTGAAGTGCCTGCTTTCATATGATCAGGATCCATTTGCAGAATAGCAAATGCTGTTGGCTTTTAGCAGCTATTGATGGGGCAAAATACAGCTCTTGGAGCACATCGCATTATATGCTCCCAGTAATAATTATAGCCCAAGGCAGCAGAGACACCCCAGGTCTCCTGTCCTTCAGTAGCTCTGGCTCTCTCTGATGCCTGGCATGAGGTTGTTTGCTCAGGCTGCTCACTGGCCCCACATTGTCCAGAAGCCACACATTCAGTGACTGGGTTTCTAATCCTGCCCTCTCTTTCTGAGGTGGTGAGTGATGATCCTTAGAAATCATTGATAGTGCTCCCCTTGATAAGGAGCTTTTTGGGTCAAGGAGTACTTCTGGGCTTGTTGTGTCCCTGCACCAGGGGAGGTTTAGATTGGATATTAGGAAAAATTTCTTCACGGAAAGGGTTGTCAAGCACTGGAACAGGCTGCCCAGGGAAGTGTTTGAGTCCCAACCCCTGGAGGTATTTGAAAGACGTGTAGATGTTGCGCTTAGGGACATGGTTTAGTGGTGGACTTGGCAGTGTTAGGTTTACAGTTGGACATGATGATCTTAAAGGTCTTTTCCAACCTAAATGATTCTATCGTTCTACCCCAACAGCAACTTGATCAGGACGGAAAATTTTAGGACCCTCCATTAAAATGTACCAGGGACAGAAAGGTCTGGCTTTATGTTTGTGATGTTTCATTCTTCACGGCTGCAATCAAAGCACAATTTCACTGCTGGGTAAGAAGCTTAGCCAGGACCTCAGGATTTAGCCCTCATTGCTATCCCTGCAAATACAGCCTCCAGAAGGACTTATTCGTGGATGCCCACTCCCTAATTTGGGCCACAGAGGTGTGGACGTCTTTAGAGAGGCTGCTTGTGATGCCTCCTACAAGCTGCCAGAGGTCTGCTGCATCCAGATGAGGAAGATCTGCCTGAGACAGGCTTCCCCCACCTGGAGGATGCAGAGTGGAGCACAAACCTAATCTGTGCCTGGCTGGGTTTTAGTGCCTCTTACTCACATGCTATGTTAGGCAGCAAATAACTCTGGAGTGCTGTGGAAAACCAAGATTTGTGCACCAGGACCATCCACTTCTGCTGAAGAAAACATCACTGTGTGGTAAATGATTAATGGGAAAAATATTGCCCTGCTCCACTCCGAGCCTGCTCCAGCGGTACTGCCGCGCTCCCAGGACGTGACGGCACTTGGCAAATGTGGTCCCCTCCCTTGCTGCCCAGCGTGCAGGCAGCCCAGACAAGCATGGGAGGGACTCACAAGCCTTGGAGTCACTATTTCTGATGAAGAAATGGAAAATCCCTTCTCTGGTGAGGTGCCATCATCTCAAGACATTTTGAGGTGCAACCATGGCTGGGTCTCATCCACTTTTGCTGGAAACCTCCTGTATGGCTTTGGTTTGGAGAAGAAACTCCCTTGGTGGCATGAGCCCTTTTCTCCACTGGTGCTGCATCCTACAGCCACAGCCTGGCCCACCAGGAAGGACCACAATTGCCCTCAGGAAGCGTCCAGGACCTCACTGAAGACATGGGTTGTGCTTCAGTAAGCATCTCACTGAAAATGGCTAAAACACAGTAAATGTGATTGATAATCAACAGACAGATTTATCATCCAACAGATTTATCATCCAACATTTAAAGAACAGTACTGTGGGCAAATCCTAACTCCCTCTGCCCTGAGCTTGGGTGGAAAGGACAGTGGCTGATGGTGCTCCAAGACGATTTGTGCTGCCACCAGCAAAGCCTGAGCAGCTGTGATGTGTCGTCCAAATGCATCTGAAACTCCACCTTTGCCATCAAAATGAGATTATGGTGCTTGCTGACTTTTCATCTGGTTTCTCCATGACTATTTAGTACCACGAAGAAAACATTTTAGCAGGGGTTCTAGCTGAAGTATTTTTTTCCCTCTGTAACTAAGGAAGGGATGCAAACATGGCCTTAATTTAAAGTATTTACTAAGCACACTTTCTGGGGACAGTCTGTGAAACAGGATTGTTTCAGCAGAAACAGAGCAGGGAAGTTGGGCATGGAGCAGGTGAGAACTAAAAGGAGGAAATCCACTGATTTCCATTGGAGAAGGAGGAAAAGAGCAGGACAGGCTTTGCAGACAGTCACTGTCCCACCACAAAAATCCTCATAAGCATGTCCCCAGGGCTCTGGGGAGCTTGCCTGAGATGGACATCTTGGCTAAATATGCAAGACACAGAAGATATAAGAAACATGCTAATTTGTAGCAATAAATACGTGATCTTCTCCTTTCTATTACAGACTTCATTTTCAGAGAATGCACCCAAGACGAACAGATCTAAAATTAAAACAAAACTAAAGCAATAAGTCAATGATAACAATGCTATTACCTGAAATGGGTTAGCAGTTGGTGTTTCTTGCCTTTTTCCTACATCTCCTTAAATACAAGCACCTGAAGGGACATTAGGGGTCCAAAGGGACCTTGGGGACCCAATGGCACCACATGTTCTTTGCAGATTTCTCATCCTCATCGAGCCATGGCTCCAGACATGAGGCCGTCCTGACTTTTGGTGCAGCAGGAGCCTGCCAAATCTCTGTGAGGATGCCTCATTCCTCAGCTGTGAAATTACTGCAGCGTGACCTCATGAAGGCGGTATTTACACCACGTGTTATGTCTATGAGAAGCAGCTGTGGAGAGGCATTTGGCTGTCAGGAAGCCCATGTTGCCAATGAAGTTTTAGGATGCAGCAGCTTTGGTTGTGTCTTTCTATGGATCTTCTTGATCCTGTCACCCCAACCTGCAGCCCATTATTACAAAGCAAATGAGTGGGTCCAGGGTTTCTCAGCTGGCTCCCCCAAAGGCAGCACTGAGGACATGGCACAGCTATATGGGCTCAAGCTGTGCCAGGGGAGGTTTAGATTGGATATTAGGAAAAATTTCTACACGGAAAGGGTAGTCAAGCATTGGAACAGGCTGCCCAGAGAGGTGGTGGAGTCACCATCCCTGGAAGTGTTCAAAAAACAGGTAGACATGGAACTTTGGGACATGGTTTAGTCTAGTCTACCCTTAATTGGTTTAGTGTGGACTTGGTAATGTTAGGTTAATGGTTGGACTGGATGATCTTAAAGGTCTTTTCCAACCTAAACGATTCTATGATTCTATGATTCTAAAAACTTGGAGCTCACCACTGGCCCTTTGGGCTGCTCCATCCCCTGGGTGCTTGGCAGCACCACCACCATAGGATACGCTCCCTTCAGTCAAACCACAGGAGCCCAGAAAAGATCAGGTGGCCTGGAGAATTTATTTTATGCCTGAGAATGGGTGATATTTGGTTCCTTACCCCAACAGTGGTGTATATACTCCTGCACATGCCAGTTAAGGAGGGTGGTGATCTGTCAGGAAGGTACTGGCTTGACACAACCATTGCAAGAAATATAATGCAAATGGATTTATTTTATGCATTTCAGCGGAAAAAAGGGTCACCTGGACACACTGGGGTTGGTCTTCTGGCTGGTTTTGCAGCATTGCAGGACTAGGAGCTGGCTGAAGAGCACTGTTCCCTCTCCAGGACAAACTCCATCATGCTGCTGCACATGGGCTTGTGAGCACAGGCTTTGTTTTCCCTCAGAAACTATCTGCTTGGGTAAACATAAAAAAAAAATTTTAAATGTGCAGATTTGGAAAAAAATGGTCATGTCACTGGAGGGGACGCCTGGGGGGAAGCCAGTTGTGCAGAGCTGGGGCAGGTGCAGAAGCCCAGGGCACACTCCCTGGTATGCTGGAGGGCAGGGCTGCTGCGCAGGTTTGGGCTGCTGGACAAACATGGTGTTAAACAATGCGAGTAGTCTTTCATGTGTATTTCTTTTCCTTATTTAACTTGAGGATTATTGTGTGTATTATGAAACTCAGCAGCGGTTAGAAGGAAGCTAAGATCTTGTTTTGGGTTTTTTTCTCTTTAAATTTGACAGCACGTGGTTAATACGGTATTGCAGATAGAAGAAATAGATATGGAGGTGGTTGTTAAGTAAGTATACACCCAAATTGTTTTTTTGTGATGGGTGGGGATAAGAGATGTATGTTTTTAGCATAGATAAATTTACCATTCTAATTACTTGTTAAATTTCCCTATAATTAAGGATTATCCTTCTCTCTCACCTTAAGCCTCTGCTTCTGTCTGCCTCTGTGAGGATATTGTGTATTCCCCTTCTCATTCAGACTCTAATGTTACCTTAAATTAAACTTACCTTTAAAATAAATACTGAAATTCTGTGCATGTCATTGCATGAAGCATAAACTACTGCATTTAGGCATATACCTCTTAACTACTTGAAGGCATTCGCTGTTGTCATAATCTGGGATTTTGTATTCAAACGTGTCAGTAGTTTCAGTACCTCCTGCATGAATAAGAACAGGAGCTATCCAGAGAGGACATCAGACAACTTCAGCCCTGGAAATGGTCTGGCAGGAAGCTCATGAAGCCCAGCAATGGCAAATGCCATAGCAGAGGTGGAGATGGAGCCAGGCTCCTCTCAGAGGTTGCACAGGGGAAGAACAAGAGGCAATGGGCACAAGGTGGTAGACGAGAAATGCCAGTTGGATATTAGGAAAAAATGTGTTCTCCATGAGGGTGATCCAACACTGGAGCCCAGCATGGCTGTGGGATCTCTGTCCTGGGAGATGCAATCCTTGGCCCTGAGCAACCTGATCTAGCAGGGGTTAGAGGAGGAACCTTCAGAGGTCCCAGCTCCAGAGGCCCCCACCAGCCTCTGCTCTTCTGCAATCTATGACTCACCAGGAAAACCCCACAATTTATTGGTGGAGAAACCGGAGAAGTTATAATCAGTCCTTTAGTCTTGTTCTTAACCAGTGTGTTTGTTTTTCCATTGCCAGGTTCGCCATGCCCCAGTGCATGTCCTTTCTTTCTGCAGGTCCAACATTTAGGACCTAACTACTTGCCAGTCAAACATCTCTGCATGCTCCGCTTGGCCAGGTGGAGCAAGAGAGGACTGGGTAACCTTCTCTCTCCACTCACCTCCAGTTGCCGATCAGTCACCAAAATCCTCCTGAGATGTTTCACCAAACCCACATGAGGAGTCACCAGCAGGGCTAGTCATAGTGCTCTAGGACTTTAATCAAAGTTTCTGTGATGACCTGCCTCATCCAATGTGCCCAAACATTGCCCTGGATGGTTCACCATCAGAAAGGATGAGGTGTAGGTTGTGACAACGGGCTACCAGGGCTCATAAGATCACTCATTATGTAGGGGACCCATGAGGCCACTGCAACCACATGGACGCAGTTGTGTTGGCCCACAGGGTGTCATGCTCCGCCTTGAGCTGGGTCAGGACACCTGGTGCTCCAGGACAAGCTGTGCTTGTAAGCACAGGTGTGTAATTTCCCATCCTGGACGAGTGCTGAGGTTTGTGCTCCTTGCTGTACCTCCTGTGCCCCTGCAGCAGGTCTGCTGGTGTGGAAGAAGAAGCTGCAGCCATGAAGTGTGGACACAAGGTGAGGAGGTGGCTGCCTCCTCCACTCCTCCCCATCCTGATGCTTGAAGGGTTCAAGACATCTCTGTTTTGCTTCCCTGACTGTGGCATCTCTCTTGCTGGCATGGAAATACCAACAGCCCAGCCTTGGTGCCTCTTGACATAGCCTCCTCACCCACCTGGCTTCACCAACAACCCTATAGCAGGACATTTGGGTGTTACTATCCCCAGCCAACCTCAACGGGGCAGGTAGGGGTCATTGGAGAGACACCATCCAGTGGCTCAGCCCCATCCCTTGCAGACACAAAGCATTACTATCACCTCCAGACCTGCATCGGCCCCCGCAGTGCCAGCATGACATTCCCTTGCCAAGGTCCACCATACCCCTGGTTGCAGGGGACCTGCCCAGTCATAGATGCAGACACCAGGAGGTGGGTGAGCCCAGCACGGCACTGCGAGGCTCTCCCCACCTGGGATCTCTGGGTGGGCACACAGATGTTCAACCACAGCCACCTTGTCTAAGCTAGGTCCTGGGTCCAGCCTTGAGTGCGAGGGGGAAATGGGGAAGGCTCTCACCCCACCGCGGCTGTAACAAGCTGTTTTCCTCCCATCTCTCCGGCGCTTGGCTTCCAGCCCTGAAAGGAAGAGCACCGTGCCAAGAATTTCTATGGCTGTGTCCAATGGAGTGAGCTAACACCTGATTTGCCCTTAATTACATACAGCGGTGGGAATAAGCCCAGGGGGAAATGTGAAAGAGTGACAACTGGGTGGTGATAAGGACAAGACTCATCTGTCATTTGTCGTAAGGGCTGGTCCTGAGGGCTTTATTTCCTGTGAAAAATCAGCAGAAAGACTTTGAGTGTGTGGAGAAGCAGCTCACGGGACAGGATGCACAGAGACCCTGCCTTCCTCTCTGCCACGCCAACATCTCCAGACCAGAAAGGTCTGGAGACCCCCCACAGCCTTGTATCGGGAGTGACGTATGTGCCTTTTGCATGCCGACATGCCACAAGGCGCCAGGCGATGCAAAATTAGTGCAAGAAGGGAGTTAAAAATAGACGCTGAATTATTCCAGCGCTTTTGTCCAGCCTATTTGTGGACAAAACAACCCCCATTACCCTGTGACCCCTGAGCAGCTCCAGCCGTTCCCACCACCACCAAACCCCGCCGCAAACTAGGAGACCCTGCTCCTGCTGCCTCTGTTGTGTTCTCAGGTTGCTACGTTACAAAAACACTATTAAAGAGTGCTGCAGCTCTGAGCGGGAGCACCCGAAACCTTCGGACAGTCCCTGCTGAAGTTGTTAATGGAGGATTTTTAGGTGCGACTGGGCTCATTTCTGATCCAGTGGCTTTCAGCTCTTGCCCCAAAGGTGTGCTGCACTTCCTTGCTTTAAACATGTAAAAGAAAGAGAGTGAAAGCCATAGCATTAAAAAAAAAAAAAAATTGTTTTGTTTTTTATTTTATTTCTATTTTACATTAATTTAAAAAATTGGAGAGGAAAAGCCTGCACAATGATCAGCTGAAGCATCTTAACAGTTTGCTCGGGATGCTCAGCCCCACTTACAGGGGTCTCCCTGCCCGTGGTCTGCTCACACAGCCCTCGCTCAACTCCACCTGATTCAATGCTGGAGCAGCCTTACGCTGCTGGCCGTAGATCATGGATTTTTATACCTTTTTAAACACCTGGGAGAGATTTCAGAAGAATATAGTCTGAGGTTTCTACACCCCGCATTAGAGTCCTGGGGTATCACGGAGTGGTGCCTGAGAGAGATAGTTTTTAATTATGCAATTTGAAAGCTTTGATCTGTTTGGGGCTATTAAATTTGTTAATGCAATGCTTTACATCCTGCCAGGCTTACGTGTGAGCACGTATTGTTTTAACTCGGCTGCTCCCCAGCCAGCAGAGGCAGTTCGAAAGGGAAACTGGTGTGGGACTGATGGTGCTAGCTGATGAGCCTCTTCTCATCATGAAATATTGCAACTGGGTGTTGGTCACAGGAAACGGGTCTCCACAGCAATCCCGGAATCTGTCAGGCGGGTGTTTGCACTTGCTGGACAAACAGGAGGTGGTGGAGCTCAGGCGGAGCGTGTCCGGCGCACCCCAGCCAAGGGGGCTGAGAGTTTGATTTTTACTGTTTCCCAGCCACTCACTGTCTCTTCCTGCCAAAACCCTGATTTAAAGATAATAAAAAAATATTACAATAATATATTACTATATATAATTATATATTATATCTACTTTATAGATTTTTATATATTCAATGTTTTATATGCATGTTTATATTATAGATAAATATGTTTATATTATATATAAAATCTACAAAATATATAAACTAGATATAATTATATACAGGAATATATATTTATATGACAAATATATAAATACATGTTTCTACAAAAATATATATATACATATAAAAATACATATACATTAAAAAAAATATATATCCTTGGGGATGTGTGTAGCATGTCTGCTTTGCTGGATGCCTGGACACATCGCCTGGGATTATATGCATATAATATAAAAATACATATACAAATTCCTGGATTTTTATGTGTATATTTATACTATGGATAAATATATAAATGTATCTTCATACAATGTATAAAAATGTATAGGATGTCTATAATCATATATATTTTTATATGCACACACACATACACATCCAGGAATATTAAACGGTGCTTTTACTAAGAGCAAGAGCTAGGGCACACCAAACACCGGGTAGATCATTTCAGAGGAAGGGTAGACCTATAAAATTAGGAAAAATATTAAATGCTGCAACCTTCACCCCTCTTTTCTCAGTCTCGGGTGCACATCAGGCCTTGCCAGGGCAGCCAGGACTTTCTCTTGGCAGAGCCAAGCCCTCAGGCTGTTCCTGATCTACCCTTATGCCACAAATTAGGCTCAAGCCCCTGCTCTGAAATGGCCTTGGGGTGGGGGGCGCTGGGGAGAAGGGCTTGGGCGTGATGGGGAGGGCATCTCCCCCTGCCCGGCCCGATAGGGCTAGGGATGCTGCTTCACCTTGCAGGGAAAAAAAGAAACTTAGCTGGGACATCACCCTTCAGCTTAACAGAGAAATGGCCATAAAGTATCTATGTTACTAGTTATATTATTTGGAGAACAAAAAAAGATTTTTTTTTTTCTATTATTCCCTAATCAGTAAATTATAATGTTCACACCTTGGCTTTCCAAGCACCTCCTGGCCACGTTTCCCTGGCATTTGTGCTGTGTCTTTTCCCCCATAAACACCCAGATTTCCATTATCTGCAGATCCTGCTCAGCTTAGGCGAGGAAGTTAATTGGCAATAAATGAAGTGGCTGAAAAACAGATGGAGGTTGGAGGAAAAGTAAATGTCCTCGGTGGGAAACTTAATAGGGAGAGCTAAGAAGAAATAAATGAGACAAGATGAAGGGATGATGCTGGCTACCCAGAAGGGCTTTTTCACCTCCCCTTCCCACCGTGCCAGAAAGGAGCCCATCTGAAAGGCTGCTGTCCCAGCCAAAACCCGCCAGTGCTGAACCAAAAGCGGGATGGGGAGAAAGGCTGAAGTAAGGGGAGGACGGGACCAGCTCTTTTGGCAGCATCTTGCATTGGCGTCGGCTTCTCAGGTGATGAAACCAAAGGAAATCACTACTGTTTTATTTATTTGTTTTATTTACGACACGTATTTACAAGGCATTTTATTTATGAGGCATAAAAACCAGGCGGCGGTTTGGGTTTGGCACCTTTTTCCTGTTGTTGCTTACTCTTATGTTCGTGATGCCGTCCAGCCCGACATTCCTAGAAGATGCTGAACCCCCTGGGTGAGATGGTGACTTCAGGCATGGTGGGATCAAAAGCTTATTTTTTAATTCGGGCCATTTTGACCTCCTGTTGTTGGTGTTTCTATGGCTACTTACTTGACCTAAAATGTCAGCACAGACGGACGGACTGCCGGCACATCGCTCCCTGCGCATCCCTGGTTGGTGTTTTCAGGAGCAGCATTGGGAGACTGTATGCATCAGCTTGCACGTGTTCTGCAAGAAAAACCTGTCTCATTTAAATCTAGCTCCTGGGCAATTAGTTTTTTTTAAAATGAGGCCAAGGACGTGTGCTTCGCAGCCTGTCCTCCGTCCGTCTTTCAGCTGATGTCTACCAAAGGAGTTGGGAGGAATTGCTGGGGGTGGACAGACAGACAGACAGAATCTATCAGCTTCATTTCCTTAATCTTCCTAAAAAGGCACCATCAGAGCTCTGGCACCCAGAGTTTTACCAAAATTTGCCGGTTTTGGATGGGTTGATTCCAGTTACCTCCATCCTAAGTGAACCAGTGACCTGACTGACACCATCAGCGCTCAGCCTCAATTTTTCCCTTATTTCCATAAAACTCAGTGAAGGAGGGAGGGTTTTCTCCTGGTTCCCCTGCAGTGAGACAGGTCACTGAAATTAGTTTTATTGCAAGCAGGTAAAAGGCTATCCCTGTTTATTACCCTGGAAGCTATGCCTGTAATTATCCTATAAAAGGATGGCTGTAAAAATGTTCCAGTACTATCTGGAGATCATCTAGCTTGTATTTTTGGCTTTCAGGTGTTGGATGTGGGATCATAGCAGCGCTGAACTGTAGGAATGGAGCACCAGGTTTAAAGCAAAGTGTGTTAATTAATAGTGCAAGCACAGGAGTGGGGCTGCTCTTGCATTTAAGGTAACAGCAAGCTCCCATTCAATGTCTGGAGAGAATGATCAGGACTTTGCTGAAGTCCTGGAGTGAATCCAGGACTTTCCTGCTAGTGGATCTGGGGCAAAAGAGGAGCATCTTCCCCGATGCGGAGAAGGCAAGCTGCTGCACCTGTCTGGTGGTACAGAATGCAAAGGGATGCTCCCAGGTCAAGTGGATCGCGATACAAAATTCACGGAGCACTTCAGGTCTTTGCATTTTTTGTTTTCTTTAAAGAAGAGTGGCAGAAATGGGCAGATGGGACCCCAAAATTAACTGACTGGCTTATCCTGGCGGTTGCCTGCTTTTCCCCAGACTTTACAGGGAGCCTCAAGCACCTGGCTGAGCTTCGGTACCTGCAGCCAGGAGGGATGAAGCCCACCCTGCCCATCCCAGGCAAGGCTGCCTGTGTCTCCCACCACGCATCTCTTGAAACTGGAGTTCAGCAGTACCCCGGCAATACCCATGCCCCTCTCCTCAGGCAAGAGGGGCCCAGGTCTCGTGTGCAGTTCAGCTCAGTGCGGGTATAATGGGCAGTTCAGTTATGTTTTGGTGTCCTTGTTGCCAGTGTAAAGAGCTGCACGGAATGATTCAATCATATATTAAATATGTTTTTATATACAGGCGCATATATATGTATAAGGCCATCTAGAGCTGGTGGGAGGGCCAAAGCACCCCTACCCCGCCAAAACATGGCAAAGCCAGGGGCATTGACCCACGCTACCACCGAAGCTGGGCTTAGGCCATCACGGTCTGCAGAGGGGCATCGGAGCCATTTCCCTTCTGCAGGCGCCGCTGTGGGGTGATGCTCTGGCACGGAGCAGCCAGGCCCTATTGCACCTTAACCCCTGCCGGCAAAGCTGCTGATCCCGCTGTTTGCCAGAACCCAGTTTCTCTTTCCTTGAGACTAGATAGTTGGTATCTGCTCCCAGCCCTTTTGGGCTGCTGCATGCCACCAGCGCTGGAGATAAAAGAAAAAAAAAAAAAAAAAAAAAAAAGGTGCTGCTATTTACCTGTGGGGTGCCGGGGGGCATTTATGGTGGGCAGAGGGATAAGCTTTTCCAGCATAATTAGGTGTCCACACCTTAAAGGAGGAAGCCCAGCCACTGCTCGGAAGGGTGTTCAAGCAAAAATGGGGAAAACATGAAAGGAAGAGGGAAATTACAGCCGAGTTGAGAAGCGACGCTCTGCCTTTGGCACCTGCTTGCTCGCTGAAGATGCTCCAGCAGCGCGGTAGCTCCCCGGCACGTCCCGCAGGCCCGTCAGCCATGGCTGGAGGTGCTTCAATTCACAATGAACTTGATAAATCAGAAACGGTGCAGACACCTGGCGCTGAAATGGCTTTAACCTTGGCTTCCAGCCCCCTTTTTCGAAGCTCCCATCCTCGAACCGCGGGTGTCGCGACAGAACAGCAACCGCCATTTATTTCCACCCGTCCCCCGCGGGGCTGAAGGACCTCAGGGGAGGAGCGGGGCGAGTTACGAGCGGCTTTTGCGGGAGAGGTCCCGCGCTATCGCCCCCGCCGCAAGCTCCCGGGGCAGCGCCCGCGTTCCGGCGCCCCACGCGGGCCCGCACCACCCCCGGGGGAAGGCGGGGGCGGGGGCCGGGGCCGCTCTGCGCGGGGAGCCGCGCCGCCATCTCACCACCACCTCGCCCCTGCGCGCTCCCGCTGACGCGCGGGCACGCGCCCCGGCGCACGCGCGGCCTTCCCGCCAGCGGGGCGGGGCGGGGCGGGGCGGGGCGGGGCGGGGCGCAGCGCCCGCCCCCTCCCTCCCACTTCCGCCGCGGCCGCCGCCGCCGGCGCGAGGGGCCCGCCGGGAAGGGGGGCGGGGACCCCGCCCTCGCCGGAGGGGGAGGGGGGGAAAGGGGGGGGCGGGGGCGCGCGCGCGGCACGCGGGTCTCCGCGCCGCCGCCCCGCCCCTCCCCGCCCCGCCCCCCGCCGCCTGCGGTGCCGGCAGCGACGAGGTGGGTACGGCGGCACCGCCGCCCCCCCCCCCCCCCCCCGCCTTCCCGGGGCGGCGTGAGGGGGCAGCGGCGGCGGGGAGGCTCCTGGAGGCCCCCGGCGCCCCCCCCCGCCGCCTGAGAGAGAGGCGGGGCCGCCCTCAGGCCTAACGGCCGCGCGGGGCACGCGGAGCGGGGGGCGGCCGTGGCGGCCCGTCCCGTCCCGTCCGTCCGTGAGCGGGGAGGAGCCGTGCGGGGAGCCCCGGGGAGGCGGGCGGCCCAGCCCGGCGGGGAGGGGAGAGGAGGGGAGGGTTGGGGGTGGCGAAAGCCGGGGCGCGGCGGGTCCGCCTCTTTCATTGATGAAATTTAAATTCCTCGGGGTTTGCCTCCCGCCCGCCGGCCCGGGAGGAACCGCTCGGCTGAGGGGCCAGCGCGGCGGGCGGGCTGCTCCCAGCGGGGTCGGGGCCGCCGTCTCTCCCGCCTCGCCGCTTCCCCGCCGCGCAGCTGCTCGACCGCCGGCGGCCAGCCTCCGCGGGGGCGCGGGCAGGCAGCCTGCCCTTCCCTCCCCAGCCTTGGGGTAAAAGCCCCCAAACCCAGTTCACTCTATATTTATAAGAGCAAAGTATTTATTTTATTAAAGAGCGAAAATGTCGTCTTTTGCGAAAGGTAAGCTGATGTGCTTTGTAATTTTTTTTTTTTTTTCCGGACTCTTCAGCTGTGTACACATAGATCTCTGCTTTTTTAATTTCTTCTCTCCTTTCCAGCAGCCCGGTAGAGCGCAGGCAGCGGTAGGTGTTGCAGTCCGATCGGCAGCCGAGTTGCGATGTGCAAGGGCTTCCTCAAAGTGTTATTTGTTATTTGGCAGCGGGGCCTCTGCTGGTTCTGCTCTGCTGGGTGCGATTGCCTCGGTGGATGCGTGGCTCTCCGGTGCGGTACAGGCGCACGGTGAAACCGGGCAGTTGTAGCAGCAGGGCTCCTATCTGCGGCTGATGCACAGGCAGGATCTGGTGTACGCAGGGGGATCTTGGCAAGCACAAATCTCCTCTCTCCACTAAGCGGTCTGTTAAAGTTGGGGGAGAAGGAGCACTGAGGTTGACCGTCTGCACTTTTTTCCAGAGCCTTGAGTGTATTTTGGCATTTTTTGGTCCTGATTGGCTCCGGCACTCTCCTTTACTCTCTGCATGTGTAAGCGTGTGTGTACGTGGTATGCGTTTCAGATTCCTTTATTGCGAAACAGGGAACCAGCCCACAAGAGGTCATTTCGGGAAGAAAAATGACTTTGGTGCATTGCTGTGGCAGTTTTCTTTCCCGCCTTTCCGACATTCCTAATGGTGCGTGTGTGCTTTTTGTAATGAAATCTGTGCCTGCAGGTTTCCTTAATATAAATCCACGCAGGCCTAATTGACAAATGTAACATTGCCTATGGAAAGAACGTGAGTAGGTCTGTTGCTATTCGAACTTGGTTGTTGCAGGAAACCGGAGGGCCTTCGCAGGCTTTGGGAGATCGCTGTCGCTCGCCCAGTGGATGTCTAGGACTGTGCGACACTTGCTGTGTAAATGCATCAACTGTCTGCAAATGTCCTGTGGCACCTGGGCAAAATGCAGAGAGCTGAGTGGGGGAAGCGTTACAGCCACGTTGCTCAACCGGCCTCTCTGAAAGTTACCAAGATAAGCCCCTTCTTCCTGTGAAATACATCACGAAAATGCGTTCTGAATTGTTCTTTTTAAATGGAATTGGCTTATCTCAGCCTACTGCTGAAGGTAGCCATCTTGCAGGCAAGTGGTATTATTTATGAAACTGAAAGCTGGAGAAACCTATGTAAAGATCCTAACCAGTTTTTAAAATATGACCAAGGATTTGACAATCCTAAAAGCTTTTTTAAAAAGAGTATCCACCATGTAAGTGCTCTTTCATCAAGCCAGTAGTACTAAAACATGTTGCCAATGTCAAGTGATGTTTTTAGCATGAGGATCAGCTGCTAGACTGAGAAATCCAGCTGTGTCTGACCGTAACACCTAAACTCTTGGTGTATGCAGCTGGCAAGAATGGCTTCCTAGGTTGCAAACTTCTGAGTTAGCTCAGGCTAACCTGCTCGTCCGTTGAGGAGAGGGAGGGGGCATATAGGTTTCACTTCACGTATGCTTCAGTCCAATGTATGTTTAGAAATTTTGCCTCTCGTAGTAGGAAAAGAAAAATGTTCGTAAAAGCTGAGTGGGTATGTTCAGTTCTAAAAATCAAACGAAGCAATATTTATTAGCATTGTGCATTATAGCATGGGTATTTAAAGAGATTTTTATGTCATCAGGGATAAAAATTGCCTTGAACTTTCAGCGGAGTTGGTAGAAGTTAAGGCATTCGCTCTGTACCCTCAGCACAGAGTTCAAGGATAGAGCATTTAAAGTTCAGCTGCCTGCTTTAACTTACTGGCCACCCTTTCTTGATTTTTATGCTAGTAGTCTGGCTCCTAAGAGAGCTAAATAATTTTCTGCTGCAGGTCTTTCTGTGTGCTTACTTGGATTGCAAAAGTAATTACAATTCATAACCCTCAGCCCAAAAGATCCCAAAGTTTTTCATGAGAGAAGGGACTTCTTGCTCAACTTGTCCCACGACTCCCTCCTGTGCTGGGTCCTTGTACACCCAGTACCATGGCCGTGAAGTTCTTTTCTGAGTGAATTAATGAACAAACCTAATCAATCTTAACACATTCTCTGCTCTTAATGTAGAATAAGGGGAGGGACAGCAGAAGGGAAGTAATGTGCAAACCCCTAAGTAAGGGGTCACCGCTGTTCTGTTCTTGGGCAGTTTTCCTGAGGACAACTGTCCCTTATTTTGTTTCTGATAGTGTATGAAGACCTCCTTTTTATTAGCTCGGTCTGATTTATCATATTTTGTTTTCTCATGTTATCAGTTTTAAAGCTATGTATGCTAAACCTGGAAATACTCTGCCATATGCTGCAGTTCATGCGGTGAGGGCAGGGGGCAGGTTAGCAGTGAGAGCAGAGCACAAAAGCGTGCTGGAAATAACAGTGGGGGCAGGAGTGTTTGAGTGAAGCTCTCCAACGTGTCGAACACCACCACGAACTTAATTAAAGAGCTCTCCTTTCTCTTCCACTTGAGGAAGCACTTTCTACTGAAGACTTTAAAAGAAGATATCCTGGGTGGTCATTTTTGCAAAGCCCAGTGTTTTCTGAAGTCTCAACTATTTAGTCATGCTCTTCTGTTCTGTGCTAATTTCCTGCGTGGGCCGGTCCCCCGAGAGTCTTCCGCTACCTTATCCCACCCTCCCTTCAGATGAGTGTTCAAGAATACTGATCCCGTGAAAGTGAGCTTTGGCTGAAGTCTGAGGCACTGGTTGTGAAATAGCTTGGAAGAGGCATTTCTTTTTAAAAATAATTTGGGAATTTATGGCCGCATGTACCCTTGGAAATCTCTTCCTGCAATTATCCAACACCCCTGCCTCCCATCTGATTCTGAGAGGCACAATAACTACTTTTCATTGTAGCCTTAGGAAATTTTACTTGCCTGTAGGAAATAACTACTTGCAGATATGCAGTTGCGCTGGCTTTTCTACTTCCTCATTGCTGCTAGGGTGAAAAGAGAAATAAACCTTCACCCGGGCTGTTAAATTTAACAGTAGCTCATGTTAAAGGACTGCAGTTGTCTTTCAGCTAGCAGTAGGCTGGGGTGCATAAATACCAGATTATTCCCCAAAACTAAGGGGCAGCAACACAGGAACAACTGCAGAGTGCAGAGTAAGGTTCTGTTTGTAGCAGAGGCACTGATGCTGCTGTTGTGGTCTTGCTTTGGGGAGCCTTTAGAGGGTGCCGTAGATCCCCATCCAGTTCAAATCCTGGTGGACATCTCTTAAGAGAAATGCTTAAAAGCCTCTGCCTTGCAATGGCATGTTGAAAGCAGAAACGCTTTGAGTTGCTATTTCTCTTGGCTGCCTAGTTACAGTATTCAAATTCTCACATATGCAGAATAGATACTTTTCCTGCACCAGGCAAATGCATGTTTTTATGGACTCCAGCCATGTCCTTCCTCTCTCTTTCCCCCAGATAATAATAGTAATTGTACTAATAGCACTAATTATGCTCTCCCCAAGCAACCGTGCCCTGGCATGTTGAATCTGGATGAGACTGAGTGGTTGCAGTAGTTGTTAAATGGTCAACATGAAGCCTAAATATTCTCTGTTGCCCATGGAGGGTGCAGCCATCGGTGCTGGTAGCTTTGGTGGTCTGGGTTTTGGCGAGAAATGTCCCATCTAGCTGGCTGGTCTGCCAGCTAGATGACACTTGGTGTTTGGAAAAAGCAACAGGTTTGCTTTGCTTCTCTGTGAGGATGTCAGTGATCAAATGCATTTAGCATTCCCTCATTAAGTCGTAGAGAATTTATGGTGTTATAAAAAACCCAACAGACTAGGACATTTTCACGCATTTACTTTTATGATGGCTTTTTCTTTTGATTTGTTTGTGATGTTACTTAATCTCTGAATGCTTTTATCTGGTAGCTACAAGTTTTTTGGCTAATATGAGCGAACAAGGTTTTACTTCCATGGCAGCCTGGGAAAGTTGCTAGCTGGCTCTGCCTCACTTAGCCTCGGTGTGTTTAACAGCATGGATGACGGTCTCTGAATACTTGGTATTTGCAGAGTTTCTCTTGAGATGCGTTGCTTCATATTGGGAGGTTCACATGTTTTACAGGCTGATGAGCTGTGATAAATGGCCACTGCTGTTGCTGTAACAGAAGTCATGCATTACAACATATTGCAGGGAGGATTACAAACATCTGAAAGTATCTCCTAGCAGTTGTTTCTCTGGAAGTTTAAACAGTGTTTCAGTATGCATCAATGCAAAATGTGTGAATGAAAATACAGTACTTGTAGCAGTTCCGTATGAAAGTATTAAGCTGGTGTAGACCTCCTTGTTTTTCTGTAGGAGGAGGTGCTTCCTAATGAAGAGCTGTCCGTGTTTGTACACATTTGACCTGGAAAGATATGCCTAACAGGCGCTCGACTATTACCTGGTTTTACTACTAAATTAAGCATTTGATTAAAAAAAGAACCTATTGTTCATTGTACCGCTCATCTTGAGCTGGCATTTCCCCTGTGTTGCACCACACACAGTATGTGCATTGCAGCACTTGTCTGTCCTTTTTTTTTTTTCTTTTTTTTCCCCCCCCCCCCCTCCCTCCCCTACCTGCAAAACAATGCAGTCAGGAAAATGGCTTCTGTGGGCTTCAAAGCAAGGATTAGATACTGTCACTGAGTCTGAGGCTGTGGAATACTTTGCTTAAAAAAATAAAATAAAATCAAAACTGTACTAAAATGAACTGCCTCTGGCTTTCTTAGACATTCTCAACAGAATAGCCTTTTAACGTATGTTCTAAATAAGTAAACTTTAAGCACAGGTTCCTCTTCTAATGGTATTTTCTGGCAGTATCGCTCTGTTTACTTGCAAAGTTTCCCCTGGTCCCTTTTTGCACTAGTATTCAGGGTGTTTCTAAAATCCGGCTATATTTGGCAGTACATCACTCTGTTACAGGGAAGTGATTACTTAAGGGATTTGGCAGAAATTAAATTAACTGAGGTCTTTAGAGAACATACTCAGAATGTCTTTTGAGAACGCACTTGCTTCAGATGCTTTCTGTTGGAAAATAAAGTCATGTTATCTCTCGTTTCTTTCTGCGATGTGGACTTTATAGAACATTTGTGTATTTACTCTTTTTCACATCTATGGAGCTTATTGCTTTCAAAAGCAAAACAAATGCTGGAGTGATAGACAGACTAATTTTCTAGGTTGCTTAGTGACTGAAATGCATGCTGTAGTGTGAAAATACTCATATGATAAAGTAAGGGAATATTTACTAGAACAAACTGAAGATCGTGTGAAAGGGCACTGTGTAAGTAATTAAAGCATATGTTTTTATTTGCTTGTGTGAACAGGATACCCTCGATCACAATGTTCTACATAAAAAGAATTTTTTTAGTGAAAAGCTTTTTCACACTTTTACTTGCTAAAGTATGTTGATGTGGTAGGATGTGAATTCTTTGGCGCTCTAGCAAAAAAGTGTACCACTGGATTTTTGGACAATTTTTGAGATGGATCATTGGTCTTTTGGGACTTTTGAGTTTTGAGAGAAGGGTTGTTGTTCTGTGGGCCCAATTCAAGGTCTGTCTCCAAGTTACTAACAACAAAAACTGTAGATTCCTGGAGTGCTAGCACAGTAGTAAAATGAGACGGGATTATGTGAGTTTATTATTTTTTAAAAGAAAATTGAGGACTGTCTGTAGTCTAAGTTAGTTTTCTTCTTTTTCCTTTAACCCATGTTTTCTATCTTTATTTAAGATTTCAGCAAAGCGATGTCTCAAGCTGGCACTTCACAGTTTCAGGAGGTCATTCGACAGGAGCTGGAGTATTCCATGAAAGTAGAACTTGATAAGATACTATCGACCGCACCTTCAAATGAGCTAGAGGTAAGGAGCATGATGTGGATGCAACTCAAAGCATGAGAAATTAGATGCAGGAAATTGAGGCAAATTTTACACAGGGAGACAAATCACAGAATACCACGATCCTTATTTTTAGGACATGCTCTGATCCTGTGTGGAGGAGTAGCCTGGATACAGTGTCAGTAGGAGACTTTCTGTTCCATGTAAACTGGGTGACAGTTATTATTAAGTGTTTAATCATCTTTAGTTATTAAAGGTTCTATGTAATCTTTAATGGATTACAGAAAGGGAGGGTAAAGCTGTTATCCTAAAGATTGGGCCAAATTCTAATGGTTATGATTTTTACTAAAGGCAGACTAAAGGTCTTCTAGGTATCCAAGTTGGTTTCGTACCTTGAGTTTTAGTGGAAATGAGCTTTTGGTACCTTTTAGAATTTTACTTAAATTTTAGCATCTCTCAGTGCTGATAAAATTACTCTTGTGAATAGGTTCTACTTCAAGTTTGTAGAAATGCTTCTGTGATTGAATAGGTATGTATTAAATACGAGCATTAACTAATGCATTTCTTCTTTGTAGCACACTAAAAAGGACCTGGAAGGATTTAAGAAGCTATTTCATAGATTCCTACAAGAAAAGGGACCATCTGTGGACTGGGGGAAGATTCAGAGACCTCCAGAAGATTCTGTAAGTTGTGATGAAGTGACAGTCTGTAGGGAACATAAACCTGATAGTTGCTACTTGTAGCAAATGATGTAGTTGGCCATAGAATGGATATAACTGCCAGGGTTCTGTAAAATCATGTAGGGTTCAAAGTGCAACACTTTGGCTTCTAACTGAAAAATAATTATTGACATATGTTGTATGTGTTCCTGAACATCAGGTCCTGCTTAACATGTGTATCAAGTTCTTTGGTGTTGTTTTGTTAGTTGGTCTTTGAGCAGGGGAACAAAATGGGACAGATGCCATCTTACCATTTGGTACCTTCTCTGGAGTAAATGGTAACTTCTGTTAGAGGGGAGGTAGGTAGGACCCTTGTTGTTCCCCCTTCCCTCCTGCCCGTGAAAGAAGGTTGTGTGTCTCAGATGAGACTGTTTCCAGCAATCCATTCTGCTAAATAATTTGAAAGGGACATATGGCAAGTGGGCTGGCTTATATAGCTCATTTAGCAACTTCTGTAATCTACAGCAGCTCAGTAAAAGCGAGGAATCTGAAACAAGTAGTTGTCTGTGGGGGGTTTTTTGAGTGTAATTTTCTAATGTCAGCTATGTTGTTGTAACTTATAAGCTGCCGCTGAAAAAGCACCATATTTTTTTCAGCACTGTTTAGTACTGAAATAAACACTTCCTATTAAACCTAACCTCATTTTATTGATTCATCTGTGGCCCTAGGCTGTCTTTTGACTCTTGCATAACTAACGGTGTAGTTGTGCTATGAATTCTTGCTTTTCCCAGTGTAGTGATCTTGGCATATTGCGGGACTTCTGTGTCCTCACATATTTATGGTTTCTTTTAGCCTCTCTGTGGTGATTCAATCGAGGCTCTGTTTCCAACTGAAAGGCAGGCTGTCCAGTTACTTCCAGAACAGATGCAGTGCTGCTCTCTAAAGCATTGGAAGAATGATGCTGTTTTAGAGCAAGTCTAGGGTTTTTCTAAGGTTGAGTGTTTTCTTTTAACTTCAAAACCACGTGATGTCTCTCTCTTCTGTACTGTAACACTGAATGAAATGTTGCTTTGGGAGAAAAATCCACCTTCAATGAAGAGGCCAAGGTGAGAAATTGGAGTTCTAGATAACATGACTCGCAAGAAGGGCTGAAGAAAAGGGGGTTGCTTTTAGTCTAGAGGGAGTGAGACTCTGGGGAGTGGTAAGTCTTTTAAATATGTGAAAAGGTAGTTGCAACAATGAAAGGAATAAACTGTTCTCTGTGTCAAGATAAGGCCTGGGATTAAATGACAGCAATTTGATGCAAGTGAATGGGCTGCTTTGTAGTGAAGGAGAGCTATTGTCTATTTTTAAAGTTTTGCACACCTTCAGTGGAAAAACTTCCAAGTTCTGCAGAGGACTGAAAATTACTGGGTAGGACATTGGGAGCAAATGTCAAACAGGAGGGTTATGATAAGACACTGAAATAGACTGATGGGAGATTCCCAGGCAGGGCAAGGTCTTTAAGAAAAGGAAGTTAGACAAAGGTCTAACTTAAGGTCACAGAGTGCTGAAAGGAACAAGATTAGAAAGAGTATCTCTCTTCTTCCTTATGGCCTGCACTGGCTCGTTCTCATCTGCATCCCTTAGCTATATAGCAACTTTTGACCAAAAAACAAACAAAAAAACCCCAAAATGGTAAGACTCTTGCAAAATCAGGTCAGTTCAGCTTAGGTGAGGTGCATGCGTGATCTTGGAGGAAGTTTTGCTTCCTAGCATGAACTCCAAATCAAATAATCATACTTAATAAATGTCACAGAGAAAGCTAGGGAAAAATATCCACAAACAAACATCCTTCCACCCCTCCATCACTTCATAGTAAACATCTCTTACTTTAGGATTCCTTGGGTAAGATGATAATTAGAGACTTCCTGATCTGACAGGAGGCAGGTTGAGTGCTCTCAAAAACTGAGAGCAAACTTAATGTTCTTGAGTATTTTTTTCTTTTCTTTTTTTTCTTTTCCCCCCTGACCATAAAAGTTCCTTTTTCGTTCCAGCCTCAAACCCTGCTTGTGTTTATCCCACCTCCACCACCTTTTTAATATGACAATCATGTAGGGGACATACTGCAGAAAGTGAAAGGTGTCTTACATGAAACCCTTTTCCAGTGACCTGCAGTATAACTTCTCCCAAATTATTCTTTGCTGAGGGGTATGAGTTGTGGAATTATTAGATAAAAAATTTATTTGTTCAAGACCAGGATTCCTGAATTACCAGTGTAACTAGTATAGGTAAGAACAGTAGGAGCTTTTAGAAGGGGTGAAGAGTGATAATTTTAAAAGGGCTTCAGAATAAAGACTGCACTACTGAGTTCTTTGGGACACTTACCCATCTGTGAATATATGCAGATTTTCTCTGAGTACTTTTGTTCAGGTCTAGTTGAGTTTTTTTCTTTTCTTAGCTATAAAAAATCATAGTGTACTCTCCTCGTGGTCCTGTTAGAACAGCACAGAGGACGGTACACACAAGACTTATTTAGATTGGTTGGTAATCTTGCAAGTGATGTATAATTGCTTGTTTGGACAACCTTGTTTTATGAGGTGGTGGGGTGCTCAGCTGCTTTTAAGAATCTTGCACTACAGGTATCCTGGCTTAGAAGGCAACAACCTGCTGTCCCCAAGGTGAATTTATCTGCCTGTGATTGTTTTGGAGAATTGGTTTGCTGCTTGATCAGTCCAAAGCACTGAGAATTCTGGCATGTGTAATCTTTAGCTGATACCTAGTAGAGCTCGAAGTATGTGTTTACGTATATATGTGTGTGTGTGTGTGTTTACACATACAGACAATACACGTGTGTATAGCTATAAAAAACCCAAAAGCACCCAAAAATGTGCCAAAGTGTGGGGTGGTTGTTTTTTTGTTTGATCGTTTATTTTTAACAGCTTAAAAAAGTTCATGAATAGTTTATTGCATTTATAGGCTTTGTCTTTTAATTTTCTATTTTATGTAAGCTACTTCTGACTTTCAGATTAGGTCAGAAAGGTGTTTCAGGCTTTTGCCCAATGTCGTTGGACTGTGCTATGCAGGAGCAGAATTTCTCATCAGACTTCCATGGGTCATCTAATGTGTTATCCATTGTACGTGTTCTTTGAATGTAGTTTTCTGTTTTTTTCCTGAAGCATCTACTGACAAGTAAAGGCTCCTGTCAATAAACTGAAACAGAAATGATTGTCTTGTAATATTCTTCTGTTTTTCTCTGCAATGGGAGATTTCATCCCTGACCTTCATGTTTTCAATGTAACAACTAACAGCGATGGGCAAGCAAATTGTAAGGTCCAGTCGATAACAGCAGATTGAACCCATTTCACACCATATTGGTACACTTCTGACTTGTTTTTTCCTTCCAGGTGCTTTGCTTCCATGTGTCCAAAGGCTTGCAGTGATAGCTGGCATAGTTAGGACCCATTACTGTTACAGTCTTCAAAGAAGAAAGTGTAGTCAGAGTGCTGGTTAACAAGGAGAGGAGGTAAAGAATGTGGACATGGCAAGTGTAATTTAATCCTGTTGATGTAGATTGCAGTGATTTGTTTGTTTGAGTTGGAAGCAATAGCAAAGTCCTGCTGGGAGGCCTCCGAGGGAACTGCAGTGATCAAGTTAACCTCAGAGCAGCGATGCAAAACGTCATCTAGGATGTAAAGAGAGCATCCAAAGCAATGTGAGTGTGAAAGGAGCTTGTCTATTAGAGATTTTGTTTCCCCAGTGGTCAGATTCTTGTCTGCAGCTCAACTTGTCATCTCAATGAACCATATCATGAAGGAAAAGAAAGAATGTGATGCTCTTTCTCAAAAGCAAAATGTCTTCCTAATCTTCAACTCTGGAAACAGTTTTTGAGGGTTCACTTGGTGCTATTTTTAAACTGTCCCTTGGTGCTAAGTAAATATTTCCTTGTTGTTCTGTAAGTGCATGTTGACTAATATGGGTGTATTCCTTTCCAGTCTACCCATGATGACAGCCCTGATACTCGTTTTGTCTGTCTCTGACAAACTCTTCCAAACTTCTTTGCGGTAGGAGTATGCTGAAGTCTGTTAGTCAAACTCCCGACATTGTCTCATGCAAACTGTTCTGAAAATCACTTCTGTGACATTGTCTGCAAAATCAAAAGAAGCTAGATACGTCATCTTAGAACAATCCCAAACCACAGTTTTGAGACATGTCTCAAATGAGTAACACTGTAGTCATGCATCTGTAAGCCATGTCATTCCTGCCCATTTTTGTTCCTGAAGTATTTCCCTATCAGCGTTTACTTGTCAAGTCCACTGTTCCAAACCCTTAGAGCAAGAATTGGTTTTTATTACTGTGGAGCACTTCTTATGCTTGTATATATGCTCATAGGTGATGAGGTAGTTCTGTGTATTAGTGCCTACACATGATGGGGACTGCTAGATGATAGCACTGGCATCCGGCAGTCCTGATGCTGCAAGGATCCTGCTTGAATTTGAGTTCTTGACATTTGTTATTCTCTGAATTAAAGACCCTTCAAGATCCAGGGCTTCATTGCCAAGTTGTCATTTCCAATGCCTATGCCAAAAGAAACTGAAATATTTAGCGAGGCTAAGTTATAAATTTTGTGTTGTAGCTGATGCAGCATCCAATGAACTAAATCCTTGATTGAGGGCCTTGGATGGAACCATTAACTTCATCAAAATTTTACTCTGAGCTGCATGAGCCAGTTTCAGACATGATAGTGAAGGCATAAAAAAGTAGTTGGCACTTCAGCAAAAGCAAATGATTTTGAGGCAGTCTGGCCCTGAACTGAGTGGCAGACTTTCTTCTTTTTGGAGAGCTATATTGCGAGTGATGCAAGAAGAACGTAGTGAGACTTGAAAGCTGAAGTCATTTTTTTGGCTGTTCAGACGGCGTCTGAACATTGTGGGTGTGACTCGCATCCCACCCAGCTAAAGCTCAAACCTAAATGTTTTAAATCCATTTGTAATCTAATATGGAGTGGTATTGACCTTAGGGTGGATGGGAAGTGATGGCAGGGAGTAAGGATCTAGTCACATTTCTTTCCTGAACTGTACCCAGCACAAAGTATAAATTGCTCTAGATCTTGTTGGGTAGTGAATCATTAGTTAAGCTTTCTGATGTACTTTCAGTACATTAAAATCAGTGTTTATCTACTCTTTGTTAATGAGAAGAATGGTTGTTCTTAAGAGTGTCTACCCAGCATGAACACAATCTGTGTTGTTGACAAAACACAGTGAGATTCTGCTTTTTGCACACTTCTGTACCTGAAAAATTCTAGGAACTTTGGAATGAAGTTTCTGTGTATGTCCTCTGAAATGGCAGCACTGTGTGGTTTTTTTGGGGAGCAATCTTACATTGACAGCGTGTAGCTACCCTGACCCTTGAGTAACTAATTTCAGTATTGACCTTCGGGAGGTAAGGGTCTGTGAGTACGAGGATTGTAAGGATCAGTGTAGTTACAGAGTAAAAAAAAGTGCTTAGTAGTTTGAGCAGCAGCCTCTTTAGATAAGAACTGAGAGAATGTGTGCATGTATATTAATTCTTCTCAGTGTGCACTTGGAATTGGGTATCTGCCATCGGTTCCTACATCCATGACCTCTTGTGCTGTATCAGCTGTCCCTGCCTTTCTGACAAATCCGTGCTGGCAACTTTCAGGATCTTCTACCTTTGATAGTTTGTTCAGATGCATCCTCCAACACTGAAATGCTGTATCTGTGTCCTGCCTCTCTCATTTATTCTGTATGTTTCCTTTTGAAAATACAGCAGAATAAATGAACTGTGGATAGAATAAACTAACTATGAACAGATGGTATTCCTGAACGGATATGCATTTGGAATGAGAGGGATTGCACTACATCAAAAAGCTCCAGTTCTGTTTGATTTTTGCATATTAACAGTCTGCAGAACTGTTTATATCAGAGATCCTTGCATAGTAGCTAGTAGATTGCTAAAGGATTTTCTTGTATGTAGTCTTTTTAATGGAAAGGAAGGGTAAAAGGAAGGAAAGCTATGCACGTGATGCAAAGGACTTTGAGTTCTCCTGCATGAAACTCATTTTACCTCAAGCCTATAGAGTGTGCCTCTGTTATTCTTGTCTAGCATGGCCATGGCTGTTGTCAGGTAGTGCTTAAGGTCTAAATTCTCTTTGTGAGAGCTTGGCATGACTGGTGAAAATGGTGCAGTTTCCAGTTGGAACTGGAATAGTGCAATTCTTTGTATCCTTCCTTTCTCCATCCTTCCCCAGCTTCCACTTAGCAATAAATCTCAAATGAAAAAAGTCCTGTTCTGTTAAAGGTTCCTTTGACTTGTTCTAGCCTCTGGATCTGCAATGAGTAGATGACCAGATCTGACATGCAAATGTGTTGCTACAGCTCAGCTTGAAGCTGTGGTTTTGATCCAGGCGTTACTGGCCCCCATGACCTTCAGATTCTTTCCCTCGCACCTGATTAATTCCCAATAGCCTCAGAAAACATTCATGGCAGTGAGCGTGCATGGCAGCGTAATGCCAATGCAGCATCCATCCTGATCTGGACTGTCTGAAGCAGTGATCTGTGGGAACAGATGAAGTTGTCTTATTTGCCACACAGCCCTGTTAGGGATTGCTGAAGTCTTCGCACAGAAAGTGTGGTGGATGCTGTTTTAAGAGATGACTTTCTGATAGATGCAGGCAGTGCTGCTGCCCTAGCTTCAGTATGTGTTATTTCAGTCATGCTGCTGTGCTCTGTTGCATGAACAGAGACATCTGGGGATGCAAGACCAGTCTAGCGTGTGCCTCTCTTTGGTTGCAGAACTGCTTGCTGATAACTGATTGCTAGAGCTGCTGTTGCTGCTGTTGTTGTGCAGTGTTTTGCTTAGGTCAGTTGCTTCTGTTTTATGGAGGGCATGCCATGCAGTAACTTTGGGTTTATTGGTGACAAGCTCCATAAACCTCCAGTGTTTTCAGGTCAGCTGTAGCTGGTTGGCAATCCCTCGAGGCACGGTTACATGAGTGATAAAGTTTTTATTTGTTTGTCATGAAGATTGCCATACAGGCTTCCCTTTGAGAAGACTTCATAATTGGGCCTCTTTGTCCAACTAAGGAAAGGGACTGTATGTATAATCTGTTTTTGCACTTCCTCATGCCTGAAGCAGCTGACTTTTCTAGTCCTTATTTACTGTCAGCTCTGAATATTTTCAAGAGAGCCTTCTCTAGTTCAAAGAGTATGCTCATGGGTATACGCACAGCACATGCATATATGATAAGCCCTGTACCTATATGTTCTCTTTGTTTTCTTTTTTTTCCCTAAATATTAGTCTCCTAGTTCTCTGCATCACAATTTCTGGAAGAAATGAGCTTCTCAGCCAAGTTAAAACAACTCTGCAGACTTGAAAGCTTTCTCTGTCTTAATTTAGCTGAATAACACTATTGCCAGTCGTAAGTTTCCTTATGAAGGGCTGTAGTGTTCCTCTAACATAAAGTGCTTGCGTGGGTAATCCAAAATGGTCCTTTTTGAGATCATTAGATGTGAGTTTTTAGGAAGTGGCTTCGACACAATGTTTATCTAGGTTGCCACGGCTGCCCCAACTTAGTAACCTCATCCTGGTATTCTTTCAACAGTTGTTTATGCATGTGGCAGAATTATGTTGGAAACCAGGATAGATGCAAGTGACAAGTTTTAGTAGCTTAGTAACCTTTGGATGACGTGAACACAACTTGGGGCCATGGAGAGCAAACTCCACTTACAGAGGAGGAAGAACAGTATTTGGGAATGCCTAGAGAAATGTAGGCTCCTGCCATTGCTAAATAGAGAAGAGTGGGAGGGATATTTCCTTCAGACCTCGCAGGTAGTCCAGTTTCTCACCTCACAGCTGGCCTTCCTTATTAAGCTGCTGTTGTTGATCTGACTTTTCCAGTTGTCCACCTCCCACTGCTTCTGGTGTGGGGGAAGGAAGAGTACCAGCCCTGTAGAAATATTGCAGCCATTAGTAGGTTGGGCCTGCTTCTATTCCTCTTCACCCCTTTAAGGAGCAGGAAACATCAAGGCCAGCGTGTTGTGCATCTTTGATGCAGAGAACATGCAACTTCACAACCAAGCAAATCAAGAGCTACTGGTTTGCTTCAAGACATTTTACATCTTCCCCATGTAACATTACAACTTCATGTAAATGCAGATGTTGCTGTTTATTTACCAAAAGTCTGAATACAGTTAAACTTCCTAAAATTATTTTGTGGGTTGTTTAGACTTTATGAATGATTCTTCTGCATTAAAAGAGGCACAACAACAGATTGCTGTCTAAACACCCAAACTAATTTTGTAGATCTCCTAGGATGCTGAGCTTCCAACTTTACAGGCACAAACCCTAATTAAAAAAAAAAAAAAAAAAACACACCAACAACCACCAAACAAAAAAACCTGTTAAGAGCCTTACCTCAGAGAGACCTAAGGGCAGATGCTGCTGGAGGAGCTTGTGTTCAGGAACTGGTGCCTAGGGTGCAGCACTTGCGGCGCAGGGCAGAGCAGACTTGGCACAGGGCAGATGTGGGTGTAGGGCCAGATCCCACCACAGCCCTCCTGGGAGCTGCTGCCAGGCTGTTTCCTTCCAGCCAGGCTAGGTATTAGGGCTGCATCATGATGGGGCTTTTATCCTAGGGCTTGGTCACACCTGAACTGCTCTGGAGCCATGTTTGGCTGCTCCCAATTTTGCTTATCCTGGGTTATGCATCTTTTAAACCTTTGCTGAAGTAGGACTATGGAGATGGTTCCAAAATGCTGCTGTTAAATTTAAAATGCGGAGAGGAATGTCTTGATAAGATGTACTGGTTTTATATTTGTGTTATTGGGCATCACTGGTAGAGTTTTGTACTGGAAAACTGCATGGTGTTTTATTTCCTGTTATTTCAGGTCTGGTTTAGGCTCTTTTGTCGCTCTGCCCTGGGACTCCATTCATTTCTAGCTGTCACCTTATCTTCCACCTTCTTCCCTCTTATCAACCTCAGCTGTCTCTTTCCTTACTTACTTCAACCTTCTGTCATCTTTGGATGATGCAATTGAGCAGAATTTATAACCTGGAGGCAGGAAGCTACGCCAGGGTTTGGGGTAGAAAAGGGAGAGTGGGAAAAGGCTGCAGTTGGCCAGAGATTGTAACCAGCAAATCTGAGGGAGGCTATGGAGAGAAAAAAGCAAGGCACAAATGCATGAATATTTCCCTGCTGATCACAGTATTTCATACCCGGCCTGTGTTTCTTGGAGTAATACATGGCACAATCCTGTTATCTCTAGGCACTGTGTGACTAATTGTGAAGACTGTTTGTGATTACAACAGTTGTTTAACTTCTTGATACTGCTAGATAAAGAACCTTTTTTGTCTAAAATGAATGCTGTCACAGCCTCACATGAGAAAGCTGGTATGGGAAGACTTTACCTTATTGCTTCCCTAGCAAAGGGGTCCAACTAAGATACCTTTCAGTAACATATTTGGTCTATAATAGGAATTTGCATAAATTATTCATAACGACTTCTGAAGTTATCAGTTAAGCCACACATTTAAAGCTGCTGGCCTTTTTAATGAAGGGATCTTGGAGAGCTGTTTTTAACCAGCTAGTTAACAAGGAAGGAGCCTGTTTTTAATTCTGGGTTCAAGGTAGCAGAAATCCAGAGCAATCACTTTGATTTAGTATACTTTTTATGTGGGTCACTCAAGCAATGCATTATTGTCCAAGTGTTGTGGTTTATTTCATAATCTTATGATACAATGTTGAAACTGAGACACTGTCAAACTGCTGGGACACTACGAAACCTTGCTTGAAAACTGTCTCTCTCAGATGTGTGAATCAAACTGTGGTGACATAGGTGAATTTCTAGGGATCGAAGTTCTGGTTGTCCAAAGGGTAAATTTCAAGTTAAAGCCTTGGCTGGCAAATTTCCGCTCCCTTGTCCTTTATTGATCCATGCAGACTTCACTGGCATATCTGTGTTCTTGTCAGTGACTGAAAAGGCATGTTGTTTCTATGCAGATTAAATGGGAAATAGCATGCCAGCATCACCTGCTTTGTTTAATCAGTTAATTTCGTTCTCTAAGGAGAACTTACTATTAGCAGATGACTGCAGCAGTGATTGTGTTACTGCTTGCTGCCTGAGCCATGATAACTCCACGTTTACCTTCTAGCCTGCTGAAAGAGTGAAATAAAAATTGTTTAACTACCATGTCTGCGACTGTGACTTAGCTGGAAGGTGGTAGCTTAAATACATAAGATTTTCCTTTTCATTCTTTCCTCTTCATTCTTACAAGCTAAACTGTATTTATCTTGAATGCAACTTTAGACTTAGGATAGTCTGTGCATTACTCCTAAAGCGCCTTACCTGCATGTGCTGTCTCAGGGTTTTTTGGCATAGGGAACGTCTACTGCTTTTGAAACATGGAGAAGTACAGTTAAGTCTGAACTTACTTGGTACGTAGGAATACAAGACCTTGGTTAAAAGCATGTAGATGGAAACATTTCTATCTTTAATGTGTTGGTTAAATCTTAGTATAGGGTCATGAGCGAGTCTGGATGTTACCTTTTCTCCTGGGAACAGTACAGTCTGGGGTACCTGTACTCCCAGCACCTGCCAGAAACAAGCAGCAAAGTTCCTGGCATTTGTGCAGAATGTAGTTTTAAAAATTGCATTAAAAGAAAGTAATTACTAGGCTTACTTGTCAAGCAAGCCTCATTATTTTAGTTGCATATCTTTGTTCTGATGGGTTCATATCACAAAACTATTGAAATTTGTCTTGTTCCCCAGTAACACTACCCACTGAGCCAAAAATTAAGTCACAACATTGACATATATTTTTAATGTTCAACAGCTAGACTATTTCAACAAGGAATCTGGTGCTATTCTTATATTTAATGTTGTCATATTAGCTAAAAATATTTTAGTGAGAAAGGGCTTTCAAGTTAAATTAATCGCTTGCTTTTTGGAGTACATATCTTATGCATTGGGAAATTTTTCTAAATGGAATGAGTTGCATCAAGATGTTCCTCCTGGGCCAGTTTCCACTGTTTGAGTAATGAGAGTTTAGTTAGTCATTGTGCTGTAACTTGTGGAGTGATCTTATCTTTAAATATATACCGTAAGCTTTCCAGATCCTGTGTAGGGCAGAATTTCCCTAATTTCTCTAATCTGTTGCTTGTGGTGTACTGGAATGCTGGAATTGCGCAAACTCTCCTCTCTACCCCCGCACATCCGAGTAAGAAATATGAGTCTTGTTCCAGTGTAGTGTGAATTTCCATTTGAACCCCAGCCTGACTTGCCCAAAGCAAACACAGTTCCGAAAACAACTGTGTATGTATTTGGTTTTGGAAATCAGCTGTGGATATTACACACCCCTTATCAGAACGGAAATAATTTCCTTGCTGCTAGAATACACACAGCACTGAAACACTAAGGCTTTTCTTCAAAAGAAAATCTCTAGAAGGACAGGCTAAAGGATAATTGTATTGATTTTGCTCTAACAGTTTTGGCATGATGCTTGTTGTTGCATTGTTACCTTTGTTTCTTTGACTCAGGTGCTTTGGATGAGGACACAAGCAATGCCTAACGCAAGGCACAGTGTCATTACAAGCCTGATTTTGCTCTCCATCACTAGCCCCAAATGTAGCCCATACTCTGTTTTTAAACCTGTAGGATATAGCTGTCAGCAAGGGAGAAGACTTTTTGCAAGGTGTAATGTGAGCTGGACAAACACATCCTGAAAATAGCAGGATAAGAACTAGGAAGTTTCTTCCACTTTGTAGCACACTATTGGGAGAGATGAATTATTGTATTGGACTAGTAGTTGGTATAAAAATTGGTTTGAACTGAGTCAAAGAACCACCCTTTTGCCAAGAATGTTGTCTCTGGCAACCTCAGAGCAAAGTATCAAAAAAAAAAAAATCTGCTGCAAGTTCAAGTTGCTCAGGGAAGAAGGGTTTTATGTCCTGTACGCAGAGCCTGTGTTCTTAAATTGTGGCCTGGCGGAAGGGGGGCATCTGGTGAAGCGAGTTAGATGGCTCACAAGGAGACCCCCTCTCCTCCTGCAAGGCAAGAGGGAGAGTGGTAAGTGGCATAACTGGCCTGACTTCTTCCTTACTATTGAGTAAGTTTCTTCTACCTGGAAGAGTGGACAGAGACTTTTTTTTTCATCTGGATGAAGCTGGTTGTGAGTAGTGTCAGAAAGCCTATAGAACTTCTCAGGACCAGAGGTTACTATAGTAACAAAGCAGGTTTTTTGTATTGTAACAGAACATGTTACTGTAGACTCATTTTGCAAATGTTCTTCAGTGTCATAAATCATGTAAACAAGTGTGGGTATTGTTGCCAAATTTTAAGTTTTGAAAGGTTTTAGGAGAAAGCAATTTCCTTCCAAACATCTGACTGCTTCTTGGTTGGTTGGTTTGTTTTTACAGATCCAGCCCTATGAGAAGATAAAGGCCAGAGGACTGCCTGATAATATTGCTTCTGTCTTGAACAAGCTGGTGGTTGTGAAACTAAATGGCGGCTTGGGCACAAGCATGGGTTGTAAAGGTCCAAAAAGTCTTATCGGGGTGCGCAATGAGAACACCTTCTTGGATTTGACAGTTCAGCAGATTGAGGTAACTTTTGATGGGTTTTTCTTTCTACGTTGGAGGAAGCAAGACACACTGAACTTCTCCTGTATCACCCTTTAAGAGAGATTGCAGTAGAGCCTTGCCAAAAGAGGAGAGGGAAATGAGGTCTGGTCACAGTGCTAGTGGTGAAGTGGAGAATTGCTTTGGGAAAGAATGGGCATGAAAGGGACAGAGCAATTTGCGATTGAACTCTGTCCGCTCCACATGTTAGCACAAGTGTAATTCAGCTTGTGCACACCAACCCAGACAGTGGTGATTGCGTCCAGAAACATGAGCAATCAAATTGTAGAGCTGGCCTGGCATGGCTAACTCCTGGGCTTGGTTCCGACTACTCCAGGTGCAAGTTTAAGTTTAGCTTTTTAAAAGCTTTTTCAATGTGCATTAGAACAAAGCTCTTCACAGCAGCTCCAAGTTCCTTGTCGAATTAAAACACTCATGCTGAAAGTGATTGCTGGCATTTTCCTCTGAAGAAAGAAAAGAAAATAACAGCTGCTGGTGTTGAGAGAGGACATTTCAGCTTATGTATGTTTTTAATGTAGAATATTCCTCTTACAGCAGGTAATTAAGGTGGTCATTAGAGTAGGAAATTGGGTGTGCCTGTTCTGTAGTTTCTGGAGCTCCAACTGTTTTTGCCTCAGTGTGGTGTTTGCATGGAGTGACTCTCCCATGCATGTTAGACAGTTCTATAGCAGACTTAAATTTATATCCAACTGATGTAGTCCTAATCCTTTGGCGTTGTGGGCGCTTTCTCAAAAGGGTCATTGTGGAAGTCTCTTAACTTCGCCAGAGGGTAATGATCCGAAACACTCCCCAGCAGATGAGGGCAATCTGATACACAAAGCTTAAAACTCACCGAAGTATCTTTTTTACTGCACGCTCTATTTTTGATGGAATGCTGTCATGTTTTCCAATTTTTGCTTTTGCTGTGCTGTGCACATGGAAATGCTCCTGTGTATTTCAGCTCCATTCTATAGATTCCCAAATAATTAACATGGTGACACTTCATTCATTATGTACTCTTGATACTTTTGTCCACCTCATAACCTGCCAGGAAGGCTCAAAAGTGCTTACTGTGCAGAGAAGGTTTTGAAACTTCACCCTGACAGGCTTTAATAATTTGAGGGAAAACATGCCTTTTGTAATCAACAGTAGTCTAAAATTTAAAATAATCATTTTGTGGTGACGTGCTTTTCAAATTTTAAATCTCAGTGCAGATTTAAAAACAAACATTAATTATATGTTAATTAATGTGGGCCTTATCTTTACTACTTACAAAGATTTGTTTTCCTTTACCTGATTTATTATCCTTTCTGTCAGCATAAGTGCATCTCTCTTATCTCATGCCTTTATTATTTCCAGTCTGTTTTATCTAATTTCTTTCTCCCAAAATCTTAGGTGTCAGGAGTTAAAGCTAATAATACATGCTGAATTTACCATTTCTTTCCCATCTCAGCATTTAAACAAATCCTACAACACTGATGTTCCTCTTGTTCTCATGAATTCCTTCAACACTGATGACGACACAAAGAAAATCTTGCAGAAATACAGTCACAGCCGTGTGAAGATATATACTTTTAATCAAAGCAGGTATCAAAAAACTTGGGGTGAAAGGAAAAACTAGCTTGCATTTCTCCATATTCCAAATGGTGTGGGTTTTTAGTTTGAGATGCTGAGGCAGCAATAGTGTCTTCTGTATTCATGTTGAGTCTTTATTTTGGACCTCTTTGAAAGACTGAAACATCAGGGTGTTAAACAGAGTCAAAGGCAATGTATTAAAATTAGGGAGAGGGGTGTGTGGGGAACACAGTTTCTAAGAAGTGTATGAGTAATGGCATACTGGATGCTGGCCACTTGATTCCTGAATTTGCTTTTATTGTACCTGGGCTCTGGAGGGAGACAGAACGTAGCTTTCTTATCAAGAACAAACTCTAATCTAAAGTGGCTGATGATGTCAGAGGCGTGCTTGGCATGCGCTGAACCTGTGTGTCAGAGGAAAGCTGTTTTACAGCATGGTTGGAGAACTGTGGCTTTAAATCCTTGAATGAGAGATTGCATTCTGCAGCTTCTCAGCGATAGCTCGATATTTGGATGGGTCTTTCAATTCAGAGTACTTACACTAACCTAGAAAGCATATCTTCAAAAGCTGTATGAAAAAGCCCATGTGGTTGCACCTTTACTATTGTGTTTTGTTTTTCTTTATGCTAGTCCGACATCGGTGGGAACTTAACAAAACCCATTGTCTTCCCAGGTATCCTAGAATTAACAAGGAAACACTGCTGCCAATAGCCAAGGATGTATCTTACTCAGGAGAGAATACGGAGTGCTGGTATCCCCCAGGCCATGGAGATATCTACGCCAGTTTCTATAACTCTGGTCTACTGGATAACCTTATCGGAGAGGGGAAGGAATATATTTTTGTATCCAATATAGATAACTTGGGTGCCACTGTGGACCTTTACATTCTTAATCATCTTATGAACCCACCCAATGGAAAACGCTGTGAATTTGTCATGGAAGTCACAAACAAAACCAGGGCGGATGTGAAGGTAAAGGGAAATAGTTGTGCAAGTCTGTCTGGATGCCTGGCATGTTGGTGAAAATCTCAGCCTCTTGTCTCTTCTGTATGCATGAATTCAAACATACATTAAGTCGTCTTATAGCTATTTCAGGCACCATTTAACACATCATCTGTGATCTAATTTGAGATGCACAAAATCAGCAAGTTTATGAAGTTCTAATTCATGGAACAAATTGGATCTAGGTTCTGGGCAACAGCAGACAAGGACAGCCTGGACTTGCCTGATTACTGAAAACATAGTGATTTCTGCAGGGTGCAGTGCACAACCTCCATACCTTTTCCAAACTGTCACTTACACAGGGGAGAGGTTTGGGGATGGTAAAAGTACTGAGGGGTGGGATACAGCAGTTGTATCTCTACTGACTGAAAACTGCCTAAGCTACTTACCCAGCTGTCAAGGTGCGCATTGCACAACTCGGCTTGGCATGGCTGCCGATCTGCTCCTCCCCTAACTGCTTAACTTTGTACAAAGTCCGGGTTTGACAACTTGCCAGATGTTTATGACATGTATCGAATACTTCTAGCATGCAGTAATGTGTCCCGTAACTGTACTTTGCCTCTGTTCTTTTAAATATGAGGATGGGGAGGAAATGTGATTTTCTCTGTATTCATTAGATATTAAGAAAGCTCTGATTTAGTCCTATAAAACCACAGAAATGCACTGTAAGAATACAGTTCAGGTTACAGAAGTACCACTTCTTTCTCCAGTAAGTGCCACAAATACAGAACTATTAGATTTAACTTAGATTTTGCTCTGTAATCTGGCAAAATACTGAAGGTGATTTTTGACAACAGCAGCACTTGCAAAAGGTTCTCAACAACTTTTCATGACAAGAATCAACTGTCTTGGAGTGCTGAAACATGATCGTTTGTTGGTTCTGACTGTACTTTAAACATACTCTATAATTAGTAACCTGGTAGCTGAACGCAAGCAACGTGTTTTCACTGAGGTTCAACTTTAAATGCCAACAAAACAGGCTGTCTGTTTGGGGTGAGGGGAGGGTTTCTCTGGCATCTCATGAACAGGACTTAAAACTTCCTCTTTGACCCTTGCAGGGTGGCACGCTTACGCAATACGAAAACAAGCTGAGGCTGGTGGAGATAGCTCAGGTCCCAAAAGCACATGTGGATGAATTCAAGTCCGTGTCAAAATTCAAAATATTCAATACCAACAATTTGTGGATTGCTCTGTCTGCGATTAAAAGGCTGCAAGAGAAAAACGCTATTGATATGGAGATCATTGTTAACCCAAAGGTAAGCAGCTAGGAAGATTTTGGAGGAAACAGACTCAAAAGAACTGTTTGTTTCTAGGTAACTAAACAGACTGCTGCCTTCGAAAAGGATAAATGTCGGTAAATGCAGAGCTTCGACTTACGCTTGTCTCTAGTTCTAAGTGCCGTTACCTGCTGGTTGTGTTTACGTGAGTTTTCTCTTCCAGACTCTGGATGGAGGCTTGAACGTTATCCAGTTGGAGACTGCAGTTGGTGCTGCTATTAAGAGTTTTGAGAACTCTCTGGGGATAAACGTACCTCGTAGTCGTTTTCTGCCAGTTAAGACCACGTCAGATCTCTTGCTTGTAATGTCTAATTTGTATAGCCTTAATGCTGGATCTCTAACGATGAGCGAGAAGCGTGAATTTCCAACAGTGCCTCTTGTCAAACTGGGAAGTTCTTTCACAAAGGTAAACTCCTATAATTATACTTTTTTTAATCTCTGAATAAAAATACAGTCCATAGCAATAAATAAGTTAAAAGTGAGGTTTACTTTACCTACCTCTGCCCATCTGGGCGTTCCCTTTTGCTCTTTGTAAAGAATTGTTAGGCTGTTAGAATGCACACTACTTAACACGCATGCATAATGTCATACTGCTGTTTGGTGCTCCTTTACCCTGCCAGTCGAGGAAATGGAAGGGTGAATTGGGTTGCCTGTGTTCTCTAAACTTTGGTGGGATACTGCCCTTGCCGCTTCTCATAGTTATCTCTGACAGGGATGACAATACCATGTTGCTTTCAAAGTAGCAACTTTTATTATATCAGATGTAGATTCCAGAAAGATCTCTGAAAGGAGTTTTCAGGAAGTGCCCACACTTGTCTTAATCCACAGATGGATTTTAACTGTTTCTATTCTTTCAATTCAGGTTCAAGATTACCTGCGGAGGTTTGAAAGTATTCCAGATATGCTGGAGCTGGATCATCTTACAGTTTCAGGTGATGTTACATTTGGGAAGAATGTTTCATTAAAGGTGAGTATGTAATTGGGATGCTCCTGCAATAAACGTGACTGATCTCTGCTCCTTGGTAATTGATCCCGCCTAAGTCAGTGCCTTTACACATGGTCCATGGAAGCACTCCTAGGAATTAACTAACTGGCCCAAGGACTGCAGAAGCCAAGAGACTGAACAGTGACCCTTATGAAGAGTGCAAGGTGTTACTGGTATAGCTGCCTCTCCATATAGTCCCGGGGAGAGCTCAGGCTTGTCTACGAACCTTGAAAACGCCACAGACCTCATGACTCTGTGTTCAAAACAATGCTTACATCTTCGTCCTTTAGCGCTACGTGGCATGTACCACCTCACCTCCAGAGCTGGCTTTATAGCCACAGGCCACTTCTTATCAGTTTGGGGTCCTTGATTTATTAGTAAACGTTGGAGCCGAGCAAGTTTCTCTTCTCTCAGATTCTTCCTTAGGATCTGGCCAATCCTAGCAGAACATTGTCATGTTCTGAAACATGTCAGTCTAGGCCAGTTTAGCTGACACAGATTGCTGCAAGGTGGGGTACAACAACCAGCACTTGAACCAGCTTAGGCTGTTATCAGACTGCACGCTCACACGCATATATGTGTTTCCAGCTCTTTATGGGTGTCTGCCTTATAGCTTTAATGGTGAGCTGTGCCATGACATACTGATGTGGGTAAGATTTTTGCACCTAAAAGCAAGCAGACATGATAAGAGCACTACAGCAAGCATGTATCTTCAAAGGTAGCATCAGTGCTGCTTATAAGATGATAGTATCTAGTATGCTGGTAATGCTGGTAATTACAGTGCTTCCAATATTGCTTGTTTAAAATCTCGGGGGGTGTGGGGGGGGGTGTGGGGGTGTAGTCTATGCAGAAACAATCAATTAAATGCATCCAGGATCTGGCTGTGTTACAGCTGACACTTAACTGGTGTCAGGGGTCCAAACAACCCTACTCCAGCTCATTCCAAGTCAGCATGAAGTTTCTAACCACTTGTTTTCTCTTCTGTAAATCCAGGGAACAGTTATCATCATTGCAAATCATGGCGACAGAATTGACATCCCAGCTGGAGCTCTACTAGAGAACAAAATCGTATCTGGCAATCTTCGGATCCTGGACCACTGAGTCAGTGAAGGGGCATGGTCAGTGCTGTAGACTGCTGTGCTAAACCAGCCTCATAATGGAAGAAATTTTTAAGCATTAGAAATATAAGTACACAGAGGGCCTATGCTTTGTCATCTTCACAGTACCCTGCAGTATTAATTTAAAAATTAATTTCTCTTGCTTATCTTTTTAAGCAGACACATAGCGCAATGGATGTGCATAAGTAATGCTTCAGTCCTTAAAGAGTCTGTAACTCAGTTAATAAACCTTGAAGTGCAATACTGTTTGTCTTGAGGTAAGATGGACAGATCTTCTTTGATAAGAAGTTAAGAGGCTTGCCTCTAACATTTAGTAGTTTTGAATTGCTTGTAACTGCAGAAATAAAGCTGTGAAGCAATACATGTGGGACAACATGGTTAGCTACTCATCTGACTTTTTATGAAGTGTAAGTGGCAGGCACAGTTGAAAACCAAAAGTTTCATTACTGCTAAATGGGCTGTTAAAACCCCTGTATTTCATGTGCTCACAACCATCCCAACCTATAGCCCTCTCTAGCCCCACAAACTACACCTGGGATGTCCTATCCCAACTGTACGTCAAGATGCTGGGGTAAGGCTGTCAATACCTCCACTTCTGCATTGCGAGAGAGGGAATTGTTGATGTTCCAAACTTGCCCAAAGAATCTAATACTTGAGAAAAAATGCCTCAGTATCCACGTGCGGTGTTTGCTTTTTCACATCCCATTTAAGACTGGATCTCCTGTTAATATCTGCATCCTTGATCTGCCCTCTTTTTTTTTTTTTCAATAAATGGATTGTGTTGACTACACGCATGTTCATATTGTCACAGCCATGTATGTTAATTTATCTTCTCGAGTCATTTCTAAATTTGTACAGGAATTGAAATCCCTGTCCTGATCACTATTGATTTCTTAATGTTTCTCTTGTATTTACATGCAGACAACTTTATTTTATAAGCTTAGTATAACACTGGTATGTATCATTAAAGAAGTTGGTCTTTAAAAACAACTGTGATTTTATAGCTTTATTTTGACGGACAATTAATGACATCTGTTATGCTAACAGATAAGCATGCCTGTCTGAAGAAACCATAGGCACACACGCACTGTAGACCATTCCATCGTACATAATCGTCACAGGGTTAGGCACTCGGACTATGGTTAGGTAAGGAGGTGTGAGGTGAAATACACAGGCACTTTTACTTAGTTACTAGCAGCATCCAGTCTTAAAAGGTAGTATTAAAAAACTCTTAAATAAATTAATTTCAGTTGCGCCTTCCTTAATGGCGCAACCTTTCATAAGCAGCCTAAAAACTGTAAAATTCTTCCTGCCCTGTTTTCTGTGTCCTCCTCTGTCTTTATACGCACCTCTTTGTGTCTTTAGAACTGCAGAGCAATTGGCAAAGCCCTGAAACACTCCCTGTCCTTACCCAACTGCAGTGGCACTGCCTAGTCTGTGGTGTGGTAGCTGCAGGAAGCCATCCCCACACCAGCCTTTTTGCTACCTTCAGATTCCACCAGAAGCCCACTGTTATGCTGTCACTGCTAACAATTATAATTTCACAACTCCATCCTGTTGGTAGTGGCTTCAGTGAACCAACAGTTTTTTGGAAAATCCTATCTTCACATGGCAGTAGAGCCCAGCTGTGAGAAATCCCCTGAAACAGGACTGCTCCCTGAATCCTATACGCAAGCAATCAAAAGACATTTATTTATATAAAGTTCTGTAAAAAAATAAATTTTAGAACAGCATAGTTTCATAGAGAAAAACATTTTCTACAGAGTTCCAACTGCAAGATTTTTATATTGTACCATCATTAAATAAGGTGGGACACCATGTGATTTCATTGCACTAGAAGAAATGCAAAGCATCTTTTTAATATAAAGATATACAGAGCATTCTAGACAACTACAGCTGTGTTACAGCTATGTGTTCTTTTGGATTTGGTCCAAAGAAACCTGAGTCTGTTTCCAGAGAGAATGAAAAAACATTGCACAGACAGCTGATCACTTGTTTCTTGCTGAAGGACACAGAAAAGATCACTCCCTGCAGCTCACTCTGAGTCTAGTTTCCCCGACTATCAATAGTGTCCTTTCTTGGACTCCGGTCTTAAGTATTCACCTCACAGTCGTCACGCTGCTTAGAAGAAAGTCGGTCTGTTGTCAGAGCCAAGTGACTGCTCCCAGTGGATTATCACCTCTTCTGCTCCCAAATTTCAGCCATGTTTAGGTCTAATTTGTTAAGGCCTTTCAGAGCTTGAAGGTTTCCAGTGTAAAAAGCTACATCTGAAGTCACCAGTCTGCAGTGAAACATATACAACACAAGAAGATTAGCACTGGAAGGGATCACAGCCACCTGGAGTATTCAGAAAAACAGCCAGGGTTTGTTTATTAATTGGGCACACAATTACAACAATCCACGTTCAAGTACTATGCCTGGATTAGATGTTTTAAGCATCAGTTCAAAACAATGCTGAGGAGGTGGTTTATTTTACAGGAGTGATCGTACATAACGTGATTACTGCTAGGTGTAAAGCTAGTTACAGGGAAGGGAGATAACGCGTTCAGAAAACTCAGCAGGAATTGGGCATCTAAAACTTCTATTCTCTTGCTGTAATCCCAGGCTTATCTACACTTAAACCCCCAATTCCATTGCAACTCGGAATATTAATTATTGCATTATTAAATTCTATATCCTGGAAGGTTAATATAAAAGCAATGAAACAGCAAAACAGTTGCATTGTTTGTAATAGTTTACACAGAGTCAAAATCCCTCATACATTGTTGAAACATAACAGGGGATGACAGGAACATGACCATGGTGTTTCCAGTTAGAAAGCAGCAAGATGTAGGCACAGAAGTTGTATTTTCATAGTAAAAAATTATCCAGGATTCACAGACCTGGATTTTTACTATTATTACAGAAACAGGTAGTTTAAAATAGGATGAGGATCAGAAAAGCATGTTCAAAACTAGGTCGGTGAAGATCTGCTGAACAACAGCAAGCGAAATCCAGTGTTTAATTTTTCCCTTCTCAAAAGGCCCCGACAACACACTCCCGGAGAGCTGCGTTCTAACGCAAGCAACTGCTGCCATGAAAGAAACAGAAACAGACTTGGGGCATTACTGTTTCCAGCTGCAGCTGAGAGACCCGTCCAGCAGCGAGGATGGCTGTGCTGGGACATACACCACCAGCAGTATGTCACCAGGAACACTTGCCCCGACACTCCTATCGAAAAGGGATCCACTTACACCGTCCAACCACAAGCATCAAAGAAACACAGGGAGCGGCACAAGGACAGCACGGCACGCTGGTGTAGGACTGTGCTAGAAAGCCCAGTGTGAAACACTCCTGAACACACTCTGGGCACTCATTTCAGCTGGGGCTGCTGCAGCCTCACTCCTATTCAGTAAGCTTGTCGGCTTCCAAACGCCTTAGTTAAGTGCCAAAGGCAACTGGATGTTACCTTGCGAATACACCACAAGTACAAAAAATGATTTCAGATAAACTCTTTCACGGAGTGCAAGGATGAATAAGCTTAAGCAGGATAAGTAAGAATAAATTGGACAGGAACAAAACTCTTCTTCATTCCAGCAACATTTGAAACATTCATGAACTTCCTTCTCTGGCTTCTTCAACCTAAGACAATGCTTTCTTGCATGTGGGCAGGCCGGCTGAATTTCACCCCAACCACACTGCAAACAAACACCCCCAGGTCATTAAGAACAGTTATAAAACCCACCGTTTCAGGGCACAATCCAACTTACGATGGGATTCAGCCTGCCAGAGGCTGTACGCTTTCCTGGGAGGTGTGGGACACCAGGCACAGCCAGCCACACCCCCTCAGGAGAGGTACCACTGACCTGTTTTGGTGATGGAAGGTTGGGCTGAGGCAGGAAAGGGGGAAAGCTCTGTGAGCATAATCTCTGTTTCAAATCTAGTTCTGCTGTAAAAACAGTTCCCGTACAGAAGCTGCCCATTGCACAGATGAAATACCATTTTTACTTTGCTAGCACCATGAGTCACCATCCATATTACAAAACTGCTTCATGAATCACGCAATTCTTGCGGATTAAACTGTGGCTACTGCTGTCACACAAAAAGAGAAAAAGTAATCCACAACCGAGGAAACCTACAGCAGGTTTCCAGTAGGACAATGCCCAACTCCCAATCTATTACCAAGCTGTTTGCATTCCTAGTTACTACAGAAAGGCACAAGTAAGGTCCTTTACTGTAAAAAAGCTCCCAATGGCACACAGTAAAACACAGAGCGTGGCTGGATTCTGCAACCACAACTTTCTTGCAGAAGACAAAGCCTGCTTATTTAAATTAAACAGTAAAAAAAAAAAAAAAGAAGTGCCCAAACATACCCATTCAGAGGTCCTCCGTCATTGACTACGTTTAGGTGGGCCAGCTGCCTCTTCAGGTGAAGTTTGTAGCTTGCGTTAATTCTTAAAAACAACGTCTAGAAGAAACCACAGAACCAGAGTAAGGAACCATCCCCATGCTTGCATCACTGCCTACAGAGAGGAAATACGTCGCAAACACCTTCAGTCACTAACCTTCAGTTTTGTTTTTGCAATTCATGTGATTTTCCCTTCTGCCAATCCTTTGGCCTGCTAATCTTTCCAGCCACATACAATATATAACATACAGGACAGTATACACCCTCACTTATTTGTTACATGTTGCACTCAGAGGTACATCCTCACTTGTTATGTGTTGCAATTAGAGGACACATTATTTGGAGCATGAATTTTTCTTCCCTGTTGTCTGAAGCATCTAGCAACTTGTATTAAGCCCAGAAGATTACAAATCTTTTTCCTATACTATAACTACTTAAAGTCTTTTTTTCCAAGAGAAAAAGTGAAAAAAATTCTGAAGGGACCATTTAATTTAGTGCAAAAAGAGAAACTACAAGTGTATTCAGCGACTGCATCAGTCCTTTCTGTCCTTAGATTTACAACTCTGCAGTAGCAATAACTGCAGCAAAATACTGAAAAAGCACATCTGGTACAATTTGGCTGCATAATACATTTAGGGACCTTTGGAAGCCACTAAGTTTGAGGAGCATTACAGAAGAATTCCCTAAAAGGGCTATACTCAAGCCCCAGGGTGTTGCCACGTGCGCAGAATTTCAGCACTAATTCCTGAATTGAAGATCCACCTCTCTAGATATTAAAATGAAGCTCAAAATGCTGGAATCAGTCAGTTCTTTTTGTGTGTCTCATCGTTCCCCCTGCACATCCAAACGCTTACTTCAGTTCAGACCGAGCTGTCTGCGTGACTGCTGCCAACCCCTTTAATGTGTGGGTTTCGCAAAGACTCAAAAAAGAATTTTTTGTCCCCTAGATAAAGCAGAAGTCTCTCTTGTTACTGAGTTCATGTGCATTTGTAAGTGAGGTGTCGCATGAATCTCAAAAATAACATTCACCTGAGTTTGCTCATCAGGAAGGAGATCATATATAGCTTCATGCATCTTTGCCATTTGCTTGCAGATATTCCTGAAGCATGCCGAAGGAACAGGAGCTTTCACTTCATACTGGAAATAAAACCAAAACCAGTTATTCCTTTCTGCCACCTTAAAACAGTTTATAGAAGAGAATTTCCAACAGCCATCCGAAGCTCTGCATTGCTAATGATGTCATGAATCAAGGCTCATTTAGCATATCACAAATTAAAATGGCTGCTGGGCATGATCTGATTCAGCCAAGGACTAAAATCATACAATCTTTCTTTATGAGCAAGCAGTAACATTCAAACCAGTACAAACTCTGAGGATTTCCCAAATTCATCTATTCATCTCTGTTAGTTTGAATTGCTTCTCTTCGCTCATTACTCTTTGCTGGTTTCCATTACCCTATGAATTACAGATGCCGAGAGAATAACCACTGTGCCAGCTACACAGATGCATGCTATGTGGCCTGCTAGCTGGTCCTCTCCTTCAGATTAGTGCGAGTCAGTGACAGACAAGCAATTCTACCTCTGATGAATATGCCCCTCAAGTACTTCAGGAGAGAAAACTGCTTCTCTAAGATCACATATATCCACATTTCTGAAGAAACAAGGAAAGGAAAGCATAAGAAATGGAAGCCACTGAAAATTCAATACTGGCCATAAAACCACGAAAACCAAACAAAAACCCCACAAAAACATTGCAGAAATAGCTTGGAAAACAAAGCAGAAAACATCCCTTCTTTCAGTGACTGAGATCAAGAAACAAGACGCTGGAAACCACCAGGTGGCAAGAGACTTATTACAAAGGGAACAAAACTCTTATGTCCCCATCCCGGATAGGGAAGATTTGAATGTGATTTTGGAAGCACTTTGAAAAACTGTCCTAGGAACAGTGAAGCCAGCTCTTCAATTCCTAGTGAAAAGCCTGTGCTAGCACAGGCCTGCATTAAACACTGGTAGGTTGCCTTCGGTATGGTGATACTTCCCCACAGAGCCTTGCACAATTCGGTGGAAGAGCTGAATCATTATAACTAAATTATTTACAAACAGATGGGAGCAGATGCTCTCTTGTATGCTAGCCTGAATTGTGAAAGAGAACAAAGAATACCTAAGTGTGAGAGAAAAAAAAGAAACGGGGAGTTTTGGGAAAGTCTTTACAGAAAAGCCAAACCGATGACCTAATTTTGACAGAAGTAGCAGAAAAATAGTGCTTACTGCTCCAGGAGCCCTGCTCCCTGCATGGGACAACCACACAGCATGCAGGATTGTGCCTCAAGACATGAGAGTTAGGCAACAAATGATTTACAATTTACCGGTATGCTGTAAAGCCAAAGGGCACTGGCAAGCTGCAGCAATGGCTCTTGCATGACTACAGACAAATCAGACTCTTCATTGTGACGGGGGAAAAGCAACAGCACCAGAAAGGAACATGAGCTCCAGCCCTGCAAGGTGCTGGCCATTTTTATCTCCAGCTAAGGTCAACAGCGTGTAATACCATGAGGGATCAGACAAAAATTTACTGCTCTTCTGTCCAAACAGTCACAAGACAGCAAGCTCCAAGAGAAGCTAAGAACTCATACTGGATTTTTTCCACAAACATTTATCCCTTTTTAAAAACATCTTTTTCACTTGTTAATTATAGCTGTTAAATACCCCTGTTCCTGTTTTATCTCCCTGCCAAAGTTAATAGACACATGCTGCGAACTGTCCGTGCTGTTGTGAGATGCCCCACTGAGTGCACGGCATCATCACGGTGGCACTGTGTGAACACAGCTCCTGTTCCACAAAGCTCCCAGAGGGAGCAAGGCCTGGAAATGCAAAAGTAACTTGTCCACATTACCCAAGTGCCAGGTCTACGTCCCTTCTACTGGACCAAACCGTTTTGTCTCCTACAAAGCAGGTTTCTAGACCACGCAGTATTTGTTTTAAAAGCATGCTGGGACACGCACTGCTCTGAAACTTGCTTGCCTACTCATTCAGATTTACACACTTTAAAGCAGGTGACCACTTTATCCACAAGGCACTGAAATATTTAGACTCTCACAAAAACATACAAAACAAAGAACACACTGACATGGTTGCACTGACATGGCAATTTGCAAATTTCCTGTTTTTATGTTCTTCACAGCATTCAGTGCCAAGATTTCATTATTTCAGGAACAAGATGAGCCAAATTATGGGGTATGTTAGGAACGGAGGCAAATCAACACATGGTCTCCTTTTCTCCTGTACTCTCTGGGTTGCATTCATGTGAGCCAGGCACTCTCACTCAAGCCTTTAAGAGCTCTAAAGAACAGGAATATTCTCAGTTTATATCTTGTGCCAGCTCACAAGAGGAGAGTGGCCTGTAAAGATGGAAGGACAGTAAGGGATGGATACTTACTTACTACCATTAAGAACATAAACCATGCTACTGGTTTGTTGTGGGCTAACTTGTTTAGAATCAATAACCAAAACTCTTGCACTTGTCTTTTATTTTCAAGAGCTAAGAGGTAGAGTGACCAAAAAGCCACGTTACTTCATACAACAGGTATTTTTATGCAGGGCAAAAAACCAAAAAAGCAGCAGACCACTATTTGGATCTTTAGAAAAGGGCATAAACATGTTTTAAAAAGTGTAAACACAACAGGGGGCAGGGAATCCTAATTTAACTGCTTGGGCTTTTTTTCCCCCTAAGTTTAAGTAACACTATTTGATAGCCCAAGGAAACAGATGAAAAGAAAAACCACAACATAAAATAAACAATAAAACAATAGAAACAGCAAGGAAGACAGAAGTGTCGCCTGTTAGAGCTGCCTCACTGCAGCCCCCATTCGCCTGTCCCCAAACTATGCTCCACCAGGGAGATTCTGCGTTTCTCATGAGCTCCTATGAGAAAGAGGTTCGCCCAGGCCAATCAATCAAATCCGTCAGTAAAGAATTAATTTTTTTCTCTCATGAAACAGCTTCTTTTAAGAGCACAAGATCCAAAGCAAAACACTAAGCTTTAAAACCTCATGTACTTTATCCATCAGATCTGTGGGCCCAACAGGTCCCGTCTTGGGGCAGCCTCTTTCAGTGTATTCTGCCTCGAGATGAGTCAGAGTGAGTGGATCCAGCCCAGGACCAACCTGTTCCACTGATGAGTCTTCGAAAACCAAAAAACACTAAGAGCACTTCATGAGACAGCTATTAGCGTTGCTACACAGCAGAAACTGCTAAGCACAGACCTCTAGCCCCAAGGCCTGCAGCCCAATAGAAGAGCTGGTCCTTCCCCTCCAAAAACTCTTCCTCCTCAGCAGTTTTTTGCTGTTTCCTAGCTGCAGGAAATTATGCGCTCCCCACTTCCAAAGAGGCACCATCAGGAAGAGCAGGAAATGGGAACTGGGTCAGCCTGACTCCAGACAAGAGCTGTCAGTGGATAAAACTGCCGAGGGTAGGAGAGCACTTCAGTTTCTAAACAGCAGAGCATCTGCACCAGCCAAAGCATTTCTGTTACTGCTGAAGGACTAAATGAACAATTTTTTTTGTGGGGGTGAAGGCAAACAATACCCAGGTGGCAAACGTTAAGACAAAACACATTCACAAGTACAGCACAAAGGTTTGTGTTTATACAGTTTAAAGAAGGTCAAACAATTCCTGATTAGGAAAGTTTAAGACTCCATTTGAAACATCTAGACTGTATACAATGAGACCTCCAATTGCAATTTAGAGGGTATAATTATTTCCATAAATCATTACCTTGGATAACAGTTTGTCAAATAAGCTATCCATTATGGCAACAAGCTTTGCTGAAATTTCAGCTATGTGGTCGTGATAATCCTGTAATGGAAGAAAGCAGGTTTTATTTACTATCTAATGGCATTCATATTCTTCAGAGCACAGTTGAAAAGCAGAACTTTGCATTTAATTAGGAAATGCCAAAAGAGTTACCTTTGTAATGTGGTCAAAATGCCTGAGCATGCTAAACTGCTTCGGCTGCAGTCGAGCTTCAAAATGAGCCCTGATAATAGGAATGTAGTGTACGATTAGCTGTAGGCAACGTGAAGAAAGGGCTGGAAATCCAGAAGAGAGAGAGGGAAAGAAAAAAATAATTATTACACAAGAAGAGTAATTTTGTATAGACTGTATCTCCTTTGAGATACATAACAGATCTGACACAATTTAACAAAAAATTAATTTAAAAAAAAAAAAAAACACCCCGAAAAAAAAGGATGTAAGCATTTGTTTCCACTGGGAAACCCCACACAGTGAAGATCCCAGACTAGTACCTGGCTATTCACACTCACCTTCTGTAAGATACGGGATAAGGTACTAATTTTACAAGAGGCTTTAAGTCTCTACTTGACATTCTGAGCCCTGAGCACACGCAGACATCAGAGAGATCTCAAAAGACCTGACTTATGAGCTACCTAAGCTTGGCAGCCACATTCTCAAGGCATCAATATTTCTTCTGTGGGAAGTGTGCATAAACACTCTGCCCTGCCAATGCTGAGCTGCCCAGAGCCAGCTCCTGCCTGTGGTGCCGGCAGGATTCCTAAAACTGAGCTTCTCCTGTGCCCACCAGGGCCTGAGCTGGCAGCAGAACACACAGTGGTGCCAGAGTGGTCACCACATCGGCTAAGCCTTCTGGAGCAAAGACCTGACCCAGCTTTTCTCTGCTCACTTGTGTCTGCTCCAATACTATGGCCCACGGCCCCTTGGCGGGAAGCCTCTCAACCCATCCTCCTCAAGCTATTCCCTTTTTAAAAGGGAAATGCAGACTGGTAATCAGGACACCCTGAAACATGGGAACTGCCAGTTCCAACACCTGCTTCAACCCATCAACCAAAGGGTTGAACCTTAATTTCAGGAGATAGTTTAAAACTGGGGATCTTGAGCAGCACATCAGACTTTTCTGTAGCATGGAACTGGGCACCTAGTTCTCCCCAGCTTTTCAGAACAGCTAAAGCAGTCCAGGTGAGTAAGTTGGGGCTGGCAATTCAGCTAAACAGCTGCATGCTGAAAATGAGAAACTCTAAAGCCCAAATCATAATTTGGATTCAGCACACAGACACAGTTACCTGACTGCGCCGGGACACTCAGCCACGTGAAGACTATCTATTTGATTCAAAGCCACCCACAGAAATCATTTCGCGCATTACTGACATGTGGTTATAGACCGCAGGAGCTGTATGTGGACACAGTGTTACAGGATACAGCACCACAGGGCAGATGGGGTAGCACAGCTCAGTGAAATGCACGGGGAGACACGAGTTTGGCTGCATTCCTCTACCTACATACCTCCAATCTTGAGATCTGAACACTAAGCCGCTCCCAAGCATGGCAGTCACCACTGAAAAAGTAACTACACCTTCCCCCAGTCAAAACATTTTCATGGAAAACTTGCTAGCCTGTGTATTTGTTCTTACGTTTCCTTCATGTAACACAGTGAAACTTTACATTTAGGAATTTGATGGATTTTAGTGCACCCCTTAATCAGACAATTCACTAGCTTTTATACATGTTTTACTCCCTAACCAGCAAGGTTTTATGTCACCCTCTGTGTTCCATGCATGGCAGCACAACACAAACATAGCTTATCATAAATGTTTAGGGTTTTTTTGTGGGTTTTTTTTTTTAACAGGCAGGAGAACAAGCTTTGACATTTTAAATATAGAAATCCATACCTAGGTTTTTTGTAGTGATTGTTTTCAAACCAACAACTTGTAATGCTCCAGCTCCAAGTACTAGCTGGCAACTTCTAGAGTTGAAATACTGTGAGAAAGAAAAAGATAGTGAAAAATTATGCTGACTCTTTAAGAACTACACATAACCAGAGCTTAGAAATACCATCAACAGAATTCTGCAAGATTAAACAGATTATTACAGAATAAGTGAAGGCCAGTACCAGAATTCCACATACTCCTTGCTACAAGAGGAGTATGTTAACTACAGAGGACTGTTAACTAGTAAGACAAAAGGAACTTTTTCACCACTTTCAGTAGTCACTGGCCCATAGTATTTTTTTGACTCAGCTTATGCTAAAGCACTCAAGGCAGTGTTTCAGCAGAGGGAAGCAGAAACACTGTTATAAAAACACAGCTGCTCAGTGATTTCAATTCAGTGACTAATTTCTGCTTCTCTATGAGACCTTTGGGTGAACCTTCTCTTAGTGTGAAAGTAGCAAGTCAGACTTGCTGCAGACTAGCTATGTTCAGCCTTACTTTGAAAGCCATACCCAAGAATGGCTTTATACTAGAAATCTATAAAATGTACTTCTCAAACCAGGGCCTTGGGTGGAGTGAAGAGTAAGGATCTCACTAGTTTTGCTAAGTAGAGGAGACAAGTATAATATCAGAACAGAAAATATCAAAAGACCAAGTTTCTGCTCTGGCACTAGACCCTCCCCACTGCTGATGTTAAAGAAAACTTGAAAGCACTCAAACTCACTGCTGCTGAGGTGGCTGAATCTGTGTTTGTAACACTATAAAATACCAAGATTAAGAAATGATGCACAGAAGATGTTAGGCCATGCCAAAGAACAATTCTGTAGGAATTCCAGGTATAGTGCACGGCTCATGACTTGATCTTCCGAACTTAGTTCCAGGAGGAAAGAAGTTATCATTAAATGCACACAGGCCAGCAGGGTCTCTGGGCAGTAAGACAGTTCCTGTTAGGGTATTCTGTCTTATTTTGGAATTCTGCTCCACCACCCAGCTTGAGACACCAGATGTTCTAGACTGGCTTGGGTGATGCAGTAGAGACAGAGGAGCTGTTGCTGCTGTCCTCCATTCCTGCTCTGAATGGAGAGCAGAAGTCCCAGGGCTCATGTTTGAACAAAATTGTCCTGTTGACACTGGGGTGGAAATTGGGAGGCAAAACCTGCAGAGAGCTGACCCTTTCTCTTGCACCTAAAGAAATTCACAAGACATTGTGACAAGGTTGCCCTGCAGCTTGTGTCTGCAACACAGCGAGTTTCCCTCACAATACAGCTCCTTTTTTTGAGGGCCACAATCCTGCTTCACAGGTCTTGCTTCACAACACAACAAACCCAAAATTTCAAACCTCCTTGAGTAAAAATAGGAAACAATTTTTCTGGCTATTGCCTGGAGTTAGTCATGAAACTCAGGACCAGAGAGGATATGCCGTGAACACCACATACCCACTCTGGGCTTCCAGAGTGGGGTATCCAGGGCCAGGAAAGAAACCCAGACCTAACGCCACAACTGAACCCCCAACCTGAGAGAGGCATAATCTACTCTGCTCTCAGACAGAAGTCAGGATCTGAAACTGTCTGACATTCACTTCCACTCCTCCTCCTGATAAGCAAGACCTTTTCTTATGCACCCTGGTGGACTTTAGAAGTAGATCCACTGAGCCAAAGACAGATACATCCTACACAGCCTAAGCTCCTCTGAGGTATTTAGCTCAGGTTAGCACCAACTCATTGACTGCGTGGCAGACCATTAAAAACATGCTCTATAAAGGATAGACACTCATACTCCCTCCCTGCCTTTTGTAGATATTACTGTTACCAGATGGCCTGTTGCAGACAAAGCAGCGAACTAGTAGCATGCCTGAAATATCAAAAGAGCAATACCCCCTCCTTGTGACTGCTTGAAGGAAAGCATTTCTGTGTTCGGCACCATGGCTGCCAGCGTTCTCTCGTCTGTACCAGCTAAACAACTCCAGTAATTATGATTGTGTTTTTGTTCATGCACAGGGGTTATTTCACTCTGGTTGCAGCTGAAGTCCAAAATGGCCTGGAATTTCATTACCTGGGAACACTTTGCAGCTGCTGTCACAATAAAGACTAGCGCTCTCTACCTTCAAAGCTTGCTAGCTCTGACAGCTGTCAAACAAAAAAGTGTAGTGACTTGCAAGGACACCCTGAGTGGCTCTTATTTTGTTCGAAGTATAATAAATGAGCTTTTGTTTTTGCTAGCTGCTCTTGTCATCTCTCCAATTGACGGCACCTTGCTGCCAGACATACAATAATTAAACTGCACGTGATGTTTGAATATCAAGGAATAAAACACAAATCACAGAGCTAGAACAAGATATGGTAGGGAGAGAGAAGTAACGCAGAGATGCAAGTCTGGCCAAGTTTGAGGCATCTGCTGCTATTCTGCCTGCCTGCGAAAAGGTGCTGCAAGACTTGAGTGAAGCAGCAGCTCGAGAAAGAGAGGTGAAGAGGGGTATCCCCATTCCAAGACTGACTGATTTGCCTCGGATAGTGCTTTCAAAGGGGAAGGTTTGTGGATGAATCTGAACGATGACTGCAGGGAGGAGTGTTCCTGCATCTGGTTATTCAGGTAAGAACTACCAACGGGAAGATTATTTGAAGGTCCATCTCCTAGGGTGTGTTTCCCCTCCCCTGTGTCCCACCTTATGTAAAATATACTTTTGGAGAGTAGAATCTCTTCGTCTTTTATTGATTATGCTTATGTTCAGAACTCTAATACCTGATATAACCTTTGTGGTCAAAGACACAAGTGAAGACCTTGAAGCAAATTAACTGCTAGACTTTAATATATATATACACACACACATATACACACGACAGTTTTAAGGTGCATTCATGTACTCCTTTTATTATTGTTTACTTGTATTACCTTGCAATATCTGTGCATAACCAGCTTTCCTCTTCTCTAGTGAGAAATAAATGACAAAAGGTCCTGGTCTTTCATCATCTTTTTTACAACAGAAGCTTCATCCCATACTATTTTTCATGCTTCTACTGACTATACCTCTACTGACTTGTAAAAACAAAGGGACTTGTTTCCATCCTGAATATAGATATATATATATATCTGTGGCACCTGGGATCAAATTGCTTCTTCTTCAGCAGCATTAATCCTACACCCAGCCTGAAGGACAAGCAGCTATGACAAACACTACTAGATGTGATTTCCAATATTCCAGGTGAACAAGAGGAAAGACAGCCTTCCCAAAGTTAATTCACACAGCAAATGGCATCTTTAACACCCTTAGCTTAAAAGGCTACCTTATGGCACAGTAACAAATGCAATCATTTCTAGACAATTTATATTATTTATATGAAATCACAAAAGCACATGAAGCATTACAGAGAGTAAGACATGTTATCTGCCTTCAACAGCTCTGATTAGCACAGATAGTAATTTTGGAGTCATACCTTCAGTAAATCAGACAGGCGGGTAAGCATGTCAGTGGTGATGGAAGGAATGTTATCCACACACTGGCAGTACTCAAGGATTATTCTTATTAACAGCAATACTGTCCTACAAGAGAGGAAACAGCCAAGTATGTCATCTCAGTGCACAGAAGATGCTGAAAAATCAAAAACAGGCCAGTCACGTTGATAGAAAGCTACCTAATGCTAGACTTTATAGCATTAAATAAACCCACTAACTGATCTGAAGTAGAAGTAAAACATAAAAGAAGATATACATAAAGATGGTTATAAAGAATACCCATTCCACAGGGTGGCATGTGAAGTACTTAACATATATGAGAGAATATCTCTAACATTCATTGGTATAACTTTTTAATCTCCAAAAAAGCTACTGTGGAACTAGAAGTCTCCACGTAGATGTTTGCACAGGAAAAAGTCCAAAGCTACTTTCTTATACTGCTGTATAATTCTGGCCAACTTTGAGCAAGTATAAAAATCCACACAATGTAGACAACCAACAACCACCACTGAAAAGGATGTAATGAATGCTAAGGAGTCACAAACAGAGAAGGCAGCTGTGAAGAAACAGCACCAAATATTCAAATATGCTCAAGACCTGTGACTTCTGCTGAATTCAGGAAGCACTGGAGAATTTGGGAGCTATTGGATGGAATTAAGAAGGCTCCACAAAGAGCAGGTATGATCCTTTGAATTCAAATACACAGAAGGTAGGAAAACTAAGGCAAGATCAAATGTTCAGAGCAGATACTCTAACATTTCAAAAAGTTAAATCTCTTTCTTTCTTTAGGCTGTAGACTGCAGAAAGATGATGAACAATGAACTGAAAATAAAAACCTGGAGAATTTTGGGGGAACATCTAGGCTTTTTTTCATGAATACATTTTATTTAAGTAAAATGAAACTGTATGTAGAAGTGTGTATAACTGAAGTATTTGCATCAACATGAAGCTGACAATTGCTTCACGGAGCTACATATAACAAGTTTCGAATGAGCAGAGATGAATTATCAAACACATCATCTATTAGGTAAATTTTATGCTTTAAAGCATGTTCAAATGCTCCTACTCAACCTGAAATGCTCTTTCGCAGTAGTATCAGTTGGCTGGCACAGAAGTTCTGAGCCATCAGCTTCTGTTTCTAATTGAACAATGATGCATCATCATGAAGCAACTCATAAAATGACAACTGGTCAAAGACATTATGTAAATCAGAACTTTTACGTTTGGGATAGATTGATGTTAGGACTCTGGGGAGTGAGATCTTCCAGGTTTTACTCCGTCCCCAAAACCATTCTTATGCATTTTTAATGCTTAAGCCTCACAACCTTTGGAAACGCAGCATGCTTTTAAATGAAAGAAGTATGCGAGTCATCATATATTTTAAAATGTCTTTGATATAACCAGCTTTAAGAAACTATTTTCCAATCCAAAGCAATCAGGATACCAAGAAACAGCGTATGCAACTTAAGATAGCCCATATCTTATTTCTTATTCAGAATAAGATAAGCAATCATTCAGTAGTGGACTCATATTTTGGGGTTGTTTAGCCTGCAGAAGAGAAGGTTCTGGGGAGACCTTATTGCAGCCATTCAGTACTTAAAGGGGGCTTGTAAGAAAGATGGGGACAGACTTTTTAGCAGGGCCTGTAGCGATAGGACAAGGGGCAATGGTTTTAAACTAAAGGAGGGTAGATTCAAACTAGACGTAAGGAAGAAATTTTTTACAATGAGGATGGTGAAACACTGGCACAGGTTGCCCAGAGAGGTGGTAGATGCCCCATCCCTGGAAACATTCAAGGTCAGGTTGGATGGGGCTCTGAGCAACCTGACTAGTTGAAGGTGTCCCTGCTCACTGCAGGAGGGTTGGACTAGATGACCTTTAAAGGTTCCTTCCAACTCAAACTATTCTATCATTGTACGGTTTTGCCAGAGATAACCTATATTGCAAGAAATAACAAGTGTGCTATGAAGACAAACCTGTATTTTCATGACTCTGTTTTCATGAAATAGCTGGAAGAAAAACATACTCAAATGAAACCATAAATTTCAGCCTAGGCATTCAGAAAAGAAACAGCATTTTCATGTACAGAAGAGCTTGCAACGTTTTATAACTGTTTGGGAACTAAGGTGAAACCAGTCTGTGGAAGGAGAGGGCTTTTTTTATTTAAATAAGATTGCTAAAGCTGTTAGTATTCATCACAGTTCTTCTCAAAAGTTCTTGCCAACTAACCCACTGCTAAGAGAAAAGAGTGCATCTTACCCAACTGTTGCATATTTTTGTCCTTCAACAATAAGGAATTCCGTTGGCTTTCTTTCTTCAGGAGCTAGTCATTTTAGCAAGAAAGGAGAAGAGGTGAGTTGAACTAAAAACAAGTACAAAAAAATGCTAGTGTCTAAAAAAATTTAGTGTTCACTTGCTAAGGCTTGGAAAAAAAAAACCCACAATCAATCTTTGGAGCACTGCTGTCACTTACAATATGTATTATATAGTTGGTCACCCGTTATTACAACCCATAAAGTTACTTTATTATCTGCTGGGATTTTAGATCAAAAATCCCCCAAAGTCCCACAGTCATTATGGACTTAGAAACTTCAAATACAACAGGTTACAAATAGAAGAAGAAAAGCAGAAATAGTCACTACATTTTCTACTATACATTCTCAAATGATTTGCTGTGTATATTAATATTTTAGCTTCAGACTACTACTTCCTCCGGCTTTGTAGTAGAAGCTCTTACTGATGCAGTTTTTTGTGCTAAATTTGATGCTGCCAGTTTCCTATCTTCTTGAAGGAAGCTGCAAGAGCTTATTTTAAAAGCAATGGTCGATGAGCATATTTTGGTGTCATGTTCCACAACTGGAGCGATTATTGCCTAATACGCTCTCTGTATCTGCTGTATTCCTTTTGGGGGGTTGGGGTTTCTCCACCATGGCATTACTGTATTTTCTTCCTTCTCATCTATTGCCATTTTCCTTCCCCTCCATGTATGTTTTCTTCCTCTTCTAGCTTTTCACACACATGCATCACTGCAATATTGGATGAGTGTCCCCACAAGGCAAGAACACATTATGCACTCCCATTTTGCACATGGGGACATGGGGCATGAGGAAAAAAAAGTGACTTGTCTGAGGTCAAATGGGGTTTCTGTGGCAAGGTAAATAATTTAATGTACATGAGTTTTCACTTCCATGAGCAGCCACATAGCATGCTGCCTTCATCTGAACAACTGGCAGATGAAGCAGTGCGAAGGAGTACGCTTTGTTTAACACAATGGGGGCTGAGCACACATGCACACTCCTTGGTCCTTTGCAACACTTCAGTGGTATGTTCTAGGGAAAGACTGAATTTCTGCAAAGACTGTAAGCCTCTACACTGGGAACACCTGTATAAAAAAGTAGCTCCCTCCCTGTACTAACACTTAAATGGGTTTTCAAAAAATAAATAAATAATCTCTTAAGGTCAGCACCAGATATTTCAACATCGGTAACAGGAGGGAAAAAAAAAAAAAAGTATCAGCTTCTTTCTGATCCCCCCAGAAGACAGCGAGCAAACACAGATCAAGAGTGACACTGAAGTATGTCCATCAACATTCAATAGCAGCATTTGCTGATAATAAATTCAGTTAGCAGTAGGACTGCAAGATACACACCTGCTGGTTTTTTTTCAGGGAGAGAAATTCTGCCATCTGACACTGAATCGACAAGATCCTGAAACTCGGCAGGAACTTCAGCTTGCTTCCAGCGCTCGTTGTCCAAAAGTAGGCTAGTTATAAACACAAAAGAGAGGAGGCTGAGAAAATGAAATGCCTTGTCTTGACACTTCTCCTGCCTGCAATACCATAGAATCAGAACTACAGTAATTTAAAAAAAGCCAGTGGCCCAAAATGTTATGTTATTCATCTTCATTACAAAGAGGTGCCCAACAATTGGCAGTAGCAAAACAGAAAGACACCGTGTTGGCCTGGAGATCTCACAATTTGTTCATTCCATCTATCACAGAGGACAAAAGACTACACTAGGCAATAAAGAGCCCTATGAGATCACTGCCACTGAAGTAATGTGTAAATACTGGAATTTTAAGAGCTTTTGATGGATGAGAGGAAAAAGACTTGATGTATGTTACTGGGAAGGCTGTTCCCCAAGTGGTTTTTTGGTTGGTTTGGTTTTTAGTTTGGTTTGTTTTTTTTTAAAATTGTTGTTTTCGTTGGAGGTTTTTTGGGTTGTTTTTTTTTGTTGTTCTGGGTTTGGTTTTGGGGTTTTTTTTTGAGTTGGGGGGGATGAGGGTGGGTTTTGTTTGTTTGCTTGTTTTTAAAACGGTTGGAAGTGAATTATCCTGAAGTTACTTCACTCCTGAGACAGAGTAATCCTGCCCTTCAGTGTCACTCTTGCATACTTCCTGTAGCTATTACTGTCCTTTTCGAGGTAACTGTAGAACAATCCAGTTTGAAGAAATTATGAGTCATGTTATGAAAACAGTAGAAGTCTAAACTAATTGAAAGTAATTGGGGTTTAAAACAGTTTTTTCATCTGCTGCTCTTAGGTACAACTGGCTTAGTAGCATTCTGGGCAACAAAAGATTGTGTTTGCCTGGCATATGATTGATAAAATAATTCATGTAAGAACACAAAGATCTTTCTACCCAGAGATACCTTAGTTTTGTCTTCCTCTCCTCATGGAATCTATTCACAAATCTATTGGCTTGACTCTGAAGTGCTCCTCGCAAGGACATACTCTTCCTGCCGCAGATCTGCTCAGTATCTAAGATAAAGCCTTCCATCAAGCGAGAAAGAGCAACAAACTCATTGGAATTCAGCTTCTCTAGGAAGCCGTCCTATAGGCAAAGAAAACCATTGTAAGGGGACATAACACCAAAAAAATTCAGAGAGGTAAAGAAATAACTAGTCAGCATGTCTGAGGGCTACTAGTATTTTAAGAGTTATTAAACCCAACATGGGACAGAGAAGGCAGATTGCAGTGCAAGCAGCTATCTTGTCATAGATATGCATTCTCTGCATGGAGCTTCAAAGACAGCAAGTCAGAATATTGAAAAGGAAAAAAAAAAAAAAAAGTAGCAGAAACCCACATTGCCTTACAATGACATGTTAATGTTTGCATGCTCTGGGCGTTAACATCAAGCGCTTGTGGCAGCAGGAACAGTTACTTAATTTCAATTGAGAATGCCATTTCAGAACTCTTGCTCATTAAACCAGTAACTTGGGAGTAAATTCTCATCAAGGACAAGACACCAGCAGCAGTCTGAGCCAAGCTCCTTACCTTTGCTCTTGCCATGAGGAACTTGACTGAACGATCATGGCAGATATCGGAGGCATTATAAAGTAACTCTTGAATATTGTTTGCTAGCCTGACCAGTTCCAGGTCAGTCAACTTCATGTCATCACTGATCCTACAAATGACAGAACCAGTTGGTTAAGCATCAGTTTATTAAAAACCCCAGTATTTCTGCTCACAGGTTGAAGGAGGAAAGAGCCTTGCAGCAATTATCAAATGCAGACAGTTAATCACCAAAGTCACTTTGTACAGATGGGATCTTCTAGCTGCTGTCAATGTCATGTCAGTCCCTGTAACAAGGAGATGCACAACTGCACATCCCTGTATTTTGTTTTAAATCCACGTTCTAATTGCTATTAATGGTCTATGAGAAAATGTGATGTAGCCATTATTAATACAATAAATATTATTAACATTTACTGAGCCAAAATTTGCTCAGTTCCTGTAACGCTTGAACACCACAAGCGTATGATAGACAAAACACAGCATTTTTCTTTCAATGCAAGGATAAGGCCTAAAATAAATACTCTGCACTCCCCACTATCTTAACCTATAGGCTGTCATTTTATTAGCTCTTTAGACTTCAGGCTCCTAAGTTGGTTCGTTTTAAAAAAAAAAACTTTTGTGATTTGTCTACTGTTTTTAGGCTGGCCTGTAGCACAGCTCTGCCGCTCATGTAATTAGTTAAGATAACACCCTTTTGGTCCAGTGCGGCTGCTCAAGGGACTGACAGTATGAGAGGAGAGAAAAAACCTCAAATGCTACAGAGCAACAACTGGGCTAACATTGTTGTAACTGTGTGATTTTGCTAGCCTGCTCCCAAACACAGAGCAGAGGTGCAAAGAAAACCAGAAGAGAGATGAAGCAAGTTCATTTTATAACAAAGTTATATTATTTCCAGCCTCGGAAACAACTTTATTGCTCGAGAACTCTCGCTGGGTGGTATATTTTTAGCAAACTCGGCAATGTGCTCCAGACCAGTTCAGACCCAACCCCCTTCTCCTTCCCTGCTCCTCACTGTAACCCTGGACTCCTCTTCACATTGCATTTCTCTTCCAGTGTACGACGGACGTTTGGACATAGAGAGGACTGAACTGGATTTATGCACAGCATATTTATTTTAAATCTATCTCCTTCAGCCAATATTGTGATTTGAGGGGAAGGTCTCTATCAAAACTGGCAGTTGCTTAAACACACAAGTACAGACACTTGAGTACCAATCAGCTAGAGCAAGCAGGCCACTTGCTATCTTCCATCTTTCAGCAGGGTAACAAGTGGTTTTTCAATTTTGCTTCACAGAACTCTGTATCTAGGCATGCTGACTTTTGAAGTGGCTCATGCCTGAGTCCCACACACACTATGCCTGGTTCTTTTAAAAAGGTAGCTCTGACATCCAGCCATAATTAAGGCATGCATTAAAAGGATGCCAAAAAGGTTACAACTCTGGAGCTTGAGGCACCACAGAGCAGCCCTGCCTATGTTACCAAAGCACTGAGATGGATTTATTTAACCATACAAGTCAAATAGCTGACAATGAACAGCAGATTTTTCTCTAGAATTTATCAAGGTGTATTTCATGAAGCTAGCTTAAAAAAAAATTAAAAAAATAGCCATAGGGAACATGGACAGGGAACAAGATGCTTCTGCCTGCTAAAGGCATGACAATCTGTCTTTCATGTAGGCTAGACTTGCATCTCTCCTGCTCTCTACAGAAGCTGGCTCCCCAGCAGAACAGACGGAGAAAGGGCCCTTTTCTGTAAGAAGTGAAATAATCAGCACCCATACGGCTACACACCAGAGGTGAAAGCGAGTCAAATAAAGGAAACAAAGGTGACCTGGGGACAGTGCAGTCTGATGGCAGTCTCTAGGGGCAATGGTGGAGAGGCATTCCACTTCACTTACCTAGAAAAGCACATTCCTCCAAAGTAATTTTTGCACTGCATCATCAGATACAACCACCTTCACCTAACGCCTCGTTTCTGACATGTTGCAAAGCTGAGACAGGCAGCGCATTTACTTACATCATCTCTACTCCCCCTGGAGTAACAGAAGACGATGTTTGCTCTTTGCTGGATGAGGAATCGGTAGTGCACTCTGGTTCAGAGACTGAATCACTGCTACAGGGCTCACTGTTTGGGGAAGTGTTTCTTTGAGAGGTAGTGTCAGCTGCTACAGGCGGGAGGTCCCCTTCACTGAATGCATCGCTTATAAACATGCCTTCATGAGTCAGGTAAGCCACTTCTGTGTCCACTGTATTGTCTTTAGCAGAGTTCTTTTGTAAGGTGTCCTCCAGGTCTCTGGTTTTTTGGTTCTTGTCTAGAACCAAGAAAACCACGCTACGGATAGTATTTAACGTTGCCTAGAATCAAATATAACTTTTATTACAAAAAAACCCAAAACCCTGTGCCACAAGCTTGCGCTAGAAAGAGATTTTCTTTTACCCACAAAATTAAACTAAATCCTGGCTTTATTTTCTGTTGTGTAATTAGCATTCGGAGGCAGACCCATCCGTCTTTCACGGTAACCAATATCAGATGTTTCCAAGAATGGTGAAAGAAACCTCATTTGGAGCAATCTAACACATACAAAAGTTCTGTCCTAATCCCTAGCAGCCTGAAATGGATGTAATCACGCAACAAGAGGTATTATCTCCTTCGCACTGCTCTCTTTGTTAACAATAATAATTTTTGCCCTGGATGCCGATATTCACATATCCTTTCAATCAAAAGTTTGAACTCTACAAGCAAAACCAACACCTTAAGACTTCAAATGGAAAGTAACTTCATTCCATTTCATGTCTGAACTATGTGAAGCTCTTGGTAAATGAATGTCTTACCTTTATTCTCTTGAGGAAGATGGTAAACTTAGAAAAAATATTCTTCAGTAAATCAAACCACTGAGGAAAATTCATCATCCTCATCTGGTCTGCAAGCCTTAAAAACAGAGCAGTATTCAGTAAACAGCAAATGTTTACTAGCCATGATGCCTCCTGGCACACATGCTTTAAATGGAATTGTAAATATAAGGAACACTGTGTAGACTTTTATCTGGCAAGACAGATATCACCTGAACAACAGTCATGATGCACACAATGTATGCATGTGGAATGGGGAAGGAGGTGTATAAAAATAGATATTAAAAAAATGAAAGCCTTACATTTACCATTTAGTTTTTCCAGGGCATAACGTTCTTTTCCCTGGCATAAGTATGTGATACCAGCAATGGAGTGGGGTTAATAACATTTTCACAAATTATGTGGGAAACCCCCCCTCCCCGAGATTACAAAAAAAAAAAAATTTTTTTTGCAAGTGTTACAAAAGCCATGTTATTAAGCCCATTTTGCTGCACTGCGATGAAACCACTTCTGCTATTAAAGTGCAAGTCAGCTGTTTGTGGCAAAGGGCAGAAAAGTCACCGATAGAACAAAAGTTAAACTCTGTAATGCACAGTTAGGACCCAACTGCAGAATAGTAAACATTGGAGAATGGTGAACAAATACCCAATGTTTCAAAATGACCCTGTGCCCAGTCTTTTCCCAATCTGGGTATGAATCTCATGTAGAGTCTGCCACTCACTCTGCTTTAGCAGCTGGTCTGGTTTTATTATCTTGGGGTAGCCCTTTGCTGAGCCAAACAAATCACAGAGCTACAGAAAAACAGACACTGGCAGAGGGGCCTCTGGAGCTGGGACCTCTGGAAGTGCCTTGTCCAACTCCTGCTCAACACAGGTCCAACTAGATCGGGTTGCTCAAGGTCCTGCACCATCAAACCTTGAATATGTCCCAGGACAGAGATCCCACAGCTTCTCTGGGCTCCTGTTCCAGTGGTTTGACCATCCTCACAAGGAACACATTTTTCCTGAGATTTAACTGGCATTCCTCATCTTCCATCTTGCGCCCATTGCTCCTCATCCTTCCCCTGCACACCTGAGAGGAGCCTGGCTCTGTCTACAGCTCTGCTAGAACGTGCCCATGGGGTAGCTGTGGGCAGTTGTCCCCTGAGTTTCCCCTCCCCACACTGGAGGGGGACCCAGCTCCCTTGACTGCTCCTCCTACACTCCATGCTTCAGCTCCCAACTGGGCCAGTGGCCTCTGCTGGATCTCAATGCCTTTCTTGCTCCTGAACCTCCTGGCTATGCTAACACAGCCCAGGCTGTAGCTGCAAGGACACACTGCTGGTCCATGGCCAACCAGTTCTCCACCAGGACCCCCAGGTCCTGCCCTGCAAAGCTGCTCTGAAGCCAGCCAGCTCCTGCCTCTCCTCTTGCAAAGGGCTGCTCCTTCCAAGACACAGAACTTGGCATGTGCTGTTGTTGGGCTTTATGAGGTTCCTGCCCACCCATTTCTTGGGTCTGAAGTTGTCTGATCTCCTCTCTGGATAGCTCCTATTCTCATTCATGCAGGAGGTACTGAAACTACTGACACATTTGAATACAAAATCCCAGATTATGACAACAGGGAATGCCTTCAAGTAGTTAAGGGGTATATGCCTAAACACAGTAGTTTATGCTTCATGCAATGACATGCACAGAATTTCAGTATTTATTTTAAAGGTAAGTTTAATGTAAGGTAACATTAGGGTCCGAATGAGAAGGGGAATATGCAATATTCTCAGAGAGGCAGACAGAAGCAGAGGCTTAAGGTGAGAGAGAAGGATAATCCTTAATTACAGGGAAATTTAGGCACAAATTAGAATGGTAAACTTATCTATGCTAAAAAACTCCATCTCCTATCCCCACCCACCACCAAAAAAAAAAAAAATCTGGCTGTATACTTACTTAACAACCACTTCTGTATCTATTTCTTCTATCTGCGATACCGTATTAACCACACACTGTCAAATTTAAAGGGGAAAAAACAAAACAAAAAAGATCTTAGCTTCCTTCTAACCGCTGCTGAGTTTCATAATACACACAATGATCCTCAAGTTAAATAAGAAAACGTAAAACAAAGGAAAGACATATTTGTATCATTTAACAACATGTTTCTCCAAAAACAAACAAACCCCCCAAAAGAACCCCCCAACACTGCCCCCCCCCCCCCAACATCTACTTGCAAAATACAGATGATCAAAATGTTCCCAACTGTGTACTAAGCTCTGGAGGACAGAGTGGCTCCATCTCAAAGGCACCTGCTTTTCGAAGCATGGATGCTAAGCACCATTTCAAAAATGTCTCTTGGGTCAGGTACTTCAAAATAGAAGGCATATTCTTCCCCTTTCCAAAGTGACTGACTTTGGAAAATGTTGGTTGACTTCCTTTTCAGCTTTAAATAGAGGACTTTGGATCTAACCTAAACTGGAAGGAACAGCACCAGGGAAGTGTGGGAGCACACACCTACAGTCCTGTGCTTTTAACTGTTAAGGCAGGCCCAGTTTCAACTGCTCTCCTAGCAGACATGGTATTTGCTGTCTGCCTGTCCTCTTCAACTTCAGGACACTGCCTGCCTCTGTCCCTAGATTTCTCCACATCTTTATTGCTACCCTGTGGCCTTTTCTCAAAGGACACTTGCTCTTCCACTGGTACATACAAAACCAGCCAGTTTCTTCAGGTCTCCAGAACCATTGATTTTCATTGCAAACTTATCTATTGTTTTATGGCAATTTGTTCACTGGTGTCTTTACACATTACTTGTAAGCCCTAGGTACAAATCAACTCCATTTAGACTGAATTAGGGGTTTTCTCCCAAATGTCAATCAATAACCTTATCAAATGAGCCAGTAGAGTACAAACTCATCTTGCCTTAAGTGAATATGTACAATCCAAATGGTGACTGATGGCCATCATCTCAAGCTACATGGATTTTACCTGCATTTTGAATAAGGTGGTCAGTACAGTGGTCAGTGCCTCTTAAAAGCAGACCTTGTTCTTGAACTATGCATTGTGTTCAGTGCTTACAAACCTCTGCTCTTTCACCTGCCTGGCAATAAAGAGCTACTAAAGTACTGACCAAACCAGCCCAGTGATGCATTTGAACAGGAAGCACATTTGAGAGGTGGGAAGAAAACAGTTTCCTCTATTAAGGAAAAATATCTCTAAGAGTTGAGACAACAGGCCACGATGCAAATGTGTTGCACAAACCACACATAAATACTCCAATCCTGTCTATTTTCCCTATTCAATAGAAACTTACATCAGAAGTTCATTAAACTTCGTCTATTACTGAGCAGAGGCGACACCTGAAAAATCCAACATAAAGACAAATATTCCCAGCAGAATGGGAGAAGCACTTTCTGAGCAAGAACGAGCAGGAAAACAGGAAGCACTACTTGCCTATTATCCAACCAAAAAGAGAATTTAAAGGAAAAAATGTCTCCTCATGACTGCCAACACAGGCAAGTGAAAAGCCAGTGGAGACTGACGGGCAGATGAACAGTTTTATCCTGGTGTTATTCATTCATGCTGGGTTTTTTTTGGTGTCACACCTTCTATGAAGGCCCAGAGCAGCTGCACACAGCTGTATGCTCTTGTTTTTCCAGGCTTACAGTAATACAGCATAACTAGAAAGTAGTGCTCACTCCCACCCTCTGCTGATCTTTCAGGGAGCAGGGCAATGACTCAGCCCAGCATCCCACTGCTTTCAGGTGGAGAGAGAACAGCAGCTACGGGCAGAGGTGCTTAACCCAATTTAAACGGTATTGCGGTCAAGTGAGAAAGAGCTTGCATCATCGCCAAGTCCTTAAAAGAAGTGGTGGTCCAGTTGCACGCATCACTGTCTGCCTTCTAATTCCGCCACAATATTTACTAGCACCATCAGCCTGTGTTATCTATACCCACCCTGCACGACCAGATCAACAGAACCGTGGGGCTGCAATGTGAAGTGGACTGGGGGAGCCAAGCTGGCTTAAAACAAAATCCTAATAATGATGATGATGATAATAATCATCATTCTCCTCCTCCTCTTCCAAACTTTTAAAAGCTGGGTTCCCAACCTGGTTCACAGTACAGCTCTGAACAGCGTGCTATACTACAAGGACAGAAGAGACTGTCTTCATCTGCTGGCAAATGCACCACCTGACTATCTCCCAGCCTTTGAGATACACATCAGAGGTGGCTCATAACACATCAGAACATTACTCCTGAAATAATCACACATATCTGGGGGAGAAAAACACCCCTTGCACAATATTCTCAAACATGCATGCAAACAAACAAGATGAGTAAAATTAAAAGTACCAAACACACACTCAAAGTTCAGTCTAGAGTTTTTGTTTGCAAACAAAAGCCATCATGTTACTGCCCAAAATATTCTATGCATTTTCCCCCAAAAGAAGTCATCTAAACTTTGTTCATTTGTTGGTTTTAGCTGGTTTTATGTATAGAGATTTTTGGTTTGAAAAGATAGACACACTACCCTAAATGGCAAACGACAGCAATGTGGACAAGGATTCATTTTTTAAATAATTTTTACAGGCAAGCACTTCTTCTACCGTCTTCATTACTTCACCTGGCTCTCTTACAAAAAGGCAAGGATGTTTTCCAACCTTTCATCATGTGCCTATGCTAGGTGTGTGCTAACATTTAGGCAAGCAATGTTTTCTGTAGCATTTGTTGGGAATTATTTGTCAGGAATTCAAATGTTTCAACTGGCAAGTTTTTTGATTCTCTTTTATGTATTTACACCATGAACGTGGGGGGGTTGTTTTTTGGAGGGTTGGGGTGGGGGGCTTTTTGGTGTTTGTGGGGTGTGTTTTGTGTTTTTTTTTTTAAACACAGCATTATGACAAAACTATACTATTTGAGAAAGCCGTGTGTTAAGACAAAGAAAAAAACTAAGCTAAAATCAGGGGATTCAGAACAATGGTAATTATACATAGAAAGCTGTGATCTGCTGTACTTGTGCTACCTACTCCTTCCAGAAGGTCTTTTCTGCAAACAGACCTCTGTGCTTCAGGAAGTCCTTAGTGTCTGCAAGCCCAGCTGCTCTAAATGAGAGACCATCAGCCACCAAAAAACTTCATCAGAGCTGTTCTTAACTACTTAAAAATAATTTGTAAGGGGTTCAGGCAACCTTGACAGATATGTTGGAAGTGTTTGGCTTACCTGTTTAATTATGTTCTTTGCAGTAATAATCATTTCATCTCCATATATTTCATAAAAATTTAGCTTTCTTTGTTTTAAAAGTCCAAATACTAGTGATACAAGTCTCTCCTATCAAGAAGGAAAAAGAAAATTAAAAAAAAACACACTAAAAATATCAAGGTGAGGACAAGAAACAATTTTAAGAAATTGCAGAGCAGTAAGCAAGTTCATGTACCAAACACATGGTGAACAGGATTTAGGTCATCCAGTGCCTTGAGACCAATGCCACGATTTAACCACACAACGTTCCCTGTGGCAATACCAGCTAATGGAGTCCCTTCCTCCCAGCCCCTTTCATGCCTGTTCCTCAGTTGTGCTCATCCACTTGTGCTTAAAACCATGGCTATTTCTAAAGATTAGTGAGTTTCCTTACCCCAAGCAAGAATGACACTAAATACAATTGCACCAGCACAAGTGAGAGGCTATCACATTGCAGCACGGAGGTGGGAAGAAGCTATAGAGCAGAAATGGGAATATTTAAGTGCTATTGCCATTCACTATATTTCATGAAACCCATGGATGAAACAAGGCTAAATGGTTAATAGGGTCTAGCAATTACTGAAGAATAGTACAGGCAAAATCCAGAAAAATCTTTTTCCTGGCTAGAAAGCTATCACAATAGCTTAATCTTCAGATGTTTATGATCTTCAGAGGAATGAGGAATATATCTGTATACTGCAAATGAAGCATGTATTCTGGGCAACCATATGCTTGATATAAGCACCCATAAATGCATAGGGAGACAGAATGGGGACATGCAACTATCAGCTTTCATTGCAAAACTGAAATTTTACAGTCAAGTAGATATGAGTCCATGTTCTTTTCCACTTACATGTTGAGGTTCATGAAACAAACTCAGTATACATTTAATCAGAGAAAAGAGAACTGATTATTTTGAAAAGATAAAGTAGGACTGGATTGCAGTTCCATGAGTTTAGTTACAATTACTTAATTTTATCAAGCACAAAAAGAAGGGACAGAGGGAGGTTTGCATGAGAAGAGAAATAGTATAAAATTATAATGTTGCTACTAGGGACCTGAGTGAATTAGTTGGTGCTAACTAAGTATGTTAAAGATGCAAACATATTCATCAGACAGTTTATTTCAATAACAGACATACCTCTTCTAGAATTTGGCAATCATCTTCTAGGGGTCTATTTAAATCATTGCGAGCATAAGTTGAAAACTCTGCAATCATCATTTTATCTATCAGCTTTTCCAGTTCACAAAGCTGTGAGCCAAGATGCCTAAGAAAAACAGCCATTGAGATATGAGCTAAATAATCAACCTGAAAATGAATCATTAGTTCACAGTTGAAGAAAATAACCACCCAGCAGGTAATTTCCATGCAATCAACGCTGGCTTAATGGGAGGCTGAAATCTTTCACTTCTTACAGCATTTTTCAGAGGCACCATCACCTTGCAGCAAAACATATGGACCTGAATATTGATGGAGGGTAAAAATTGGACGTAGAGGGTTTTTTTTTTGGTTTTTTTTGGAAGGTGCCGAGTACCTCTCTTCCCAATGAAGTGAACCAGAACCAAGAATACTCAGTGCTTGTAAGCATATAGGTGTTAAAAAGAAGGAATACTTCTTTTGCTTGTCCAGTTCGTCAGCTCATCAGTCCACAAGTTCTTCCACTTCAAACACTTGAGCTTTTGATATCAGTCGTCACAGATTTAATTCACATGACTAAGATACAGTAATAGCTTTACCTTACAGGATGGCTTTCAGAGAACACAGAAGAGTTTTCAGATTTGCCATTTTTATGCTACTCTAAATTAAAAATACTTTTTCTATGTATTGCCGATTTTAAATCGTATTTTGCAGGCTGCTGTAATGCAGAACCACATGGGAATTTCTCATGTCAGAAACGTTGACCAGTCTTGAAAAGTAAAGCAGAGTAAAATTAAAAGTGGAAATTTCAGAGATGCCAAACACTCCAGGCTTTCCAACTTCTACCAACAGCTGAAAGCAACCAAAAATCAGACTGCTTTTTCTTTTTTTTTTTTTAAAAAAGAAAAAGACACTTTGCCAATGAGAATTAAAAGCAGCTGTGATATTTTAGATAAACCTGGATACAAAATGGGGAGGAAGAACCTGCATGGCTCATTGGCTTTAATTCAGTGCTGGCGTAGCTGGACTGTTAGCTTGCGTAGAGTGGCAAAAAGGTCTCAGCACTCCCTGGTAGGAGCACTGCTGTACCAATGCGAAGCCCACAGGATCCGGCCTTGCAGCCCATGTCAAAAGCCAAAGTCAGTGCCAGGGTGCAAGGAAGCATGATGCCAGGGTCGCTCCTCTGTGCAGAAGCCCACATGGCCAGCACTGAGCTGAACTGAATGAATCTTGCTGGATCCGAGTTAAGCAGATTAGTTTTTTTTTTAGTTTTGGGATGACCAGGGACATGTCTGCTTTTGAAATTGTTGGTCAAGAATTGGCTGGAATGGACAAAGTGGACACATTTCAAACATCTAATTTAAGCAAAAATGGCCTCTAGAAAATCCAAGCCAGTTGCATCATGGACATTTCAAAACAGACCAAATAGAAAAAATTAAAGATTATTATTTGCAATGTAATGACAAATTGCAACACTTACTGCAGGACTAATACCCACAACACAAAGGCTCTTGCTTAGGTAAGCACAAAGATGCTGCTCGGTAAATTATTTCTGTAACTGTGCTTAACTACACTGAAATACAACATAATCCACCCTCTCAAACCTCAGGTATGGAAATGTCCAACAAGAATTCCCAGCACTTGCTGCCACCATGTCACTCGAGATGTTCTAGTCCCTAACAACAACAACAACAACAAAATCACTCCACCCTGAAACACACAGGAATAAGTAAAACCTTAATTCACACTCCAGCGAAACACCTTGGCAATGATCTCTTAAGAGGTACCATTGACACAACAGGTCCTTTCAATGACTGAATACTACACTTATGTAAAATTATGCATGCAGGGTAAAAATTCTTTTAAAATACACAGATGAGAACTATTTTACCAGGCGTCTGTGGTTTGCCAGCATACCTGTGCAAAAAAAAAAAAATATCACCAGATCTCCAACACCCCAACAAGGATTGTGAAAACAATGTAAAAACTGGCAGTACAGATTTGTAATTTAGTTAACTCATTAAGTATTCTTTTTGTAAAATTAAAAAGATGAACTTGAGAAGGTTAAAGAGCTCTAAAACTTTAATTCTATCCTATAGCAGTAGCAAGCAGTAATCATACAGTTATGATGGATACATATAATCATTGGGGATGTTAACCTAGATTAAAGACACCAATTTATTACTGCACAGCACCATTAAGGTGCTTTCATTTTTTTCTATAACTAGAATCAAATTACATTTTTTTCGGCATATAGCATGACAAGAGGAGAATAATTTTTGTATATGGATGATCTGAATAGTTTTCTCACCACTTTACATCGAATGATTCTGCAACATGACTTAATTTAAAGCTGTCTGTTCAAAAGCAAATTCTACAAACTGCCAATGCACAACACTAAAGCAACAAGTTTTTAAAAAAGAAAAGACAAATTACTTAGGGAGAAAAAGAGATACTAATTATTTAGAAAAATGAGATACTGATTTAGAAGTTAATCTCTTCTTAAAATAAATCAGGTATTTAACTCGCTCGACAATTGTGGCATTCTTATCAGAACAAAGCAAGAACATCCATTTGGTATTTCTTGGAAAAAGGTGAAGTATTTGTATACGGCATCAACTTAGACTTTTTTTTATTTATTTATTTTACCTATTTTCAAAACCACAATGTTCTACGGAGAAGTTTTATCAAGATCTCCATCTTTCCATTGCACATTATTTCTCCAGATATGCTATACACACAGGCCACTACAAGACTTAGGAACAACTGTGCTGGGCTTCTCAATTGCACTTGCATCTCTGGTGGGGGTGATGACTTAAGTTGCATTAAACTCACCTTTCTGAACCTTTAATATCCAAAGCAGAGAGGACATTTCCCATTCCCGTCACTATTTTAAACTCTACCAAACCAACCAACTGAAATCACTTTTTACAGACAAGATGAACATTCACCTGCAAATATGTTCCATATCCAAGTGCAATTTTAAATTAATGACACGTTCTTGGGACATCATATATACTAATCACAATGACAACAGAATTGCACTCTTTGCTGATGTAGCACAAAGGTTACTTGATTGCAAAACAACTAATTCTGACTGATGTTGACACAGGGTTGTAGAAGTACACTCACTATCATCAAGGTAAATGTAAATATGACTCAGTCAAGGGCTGTGCACCATAATCTAGTTAAGAGTAGGAACAGTAAAGAGGAAAGAAACTGCACTGAGGTGTCTGCAGATGGACCGTCTAATTCCATCTAAGACCATCTAAGTTTTTTTGAAAAAGACTAACAGCTTCTAACAGCTTTCCTCCCAGTAAGTTTATTAGCTTTTTAAAACAAAATATTTTTAAATGTAGGTTTTTTTTTAAAAAAAGACTTTTTCTGAGATCTTTTCTACATAAAATTTGAGTCTTTTTCCAAACCAGCTAGAAGGGCAGCTAGAAGAGCTCGTCTGAACAGACAGACAAGAGTAGTAACCGTATAAAGTTCTGAACATTCATGTTCATTACTGAGCAACAACCATGTTTTTATTATGCAACCACCAGTTTGCAGGAACCACACAGCCTCTGAACAAAACAAAACACCCCCCAGCATCAACTTACAAAACTAAGCGTACAGCTCCTCAACTGGCTGATGCAAGCTGGAGAGCTGACGTAACATGCGCTACTTTTGCCAGCATCGTACCACAGTGGCAGCTTCGCATGAGACACTTTTATCCTGTATATGACTGTTATGATAGCTTATTTTACATCAGCTAAAAGGATTCTACTGTAGTAATACTCCTGCATATCAGAGGAGTGCAGCGGCATCTCTCAAGTGAAGCTCTAAGCATCAACTGTTAACAGAAGCAGCCAGCACAGGACCTTGGACTCACTAATTCCCACCACTGCAGCAAACATGGGTGAAAAAACAGTAGTGACAGCAGCTTGGGCAGCACCCTCCCACTGTTTCTTCCCTTCCCAACCTCAGCAGCTCACAGAACTGTATTTCTCAGATGGATGGAGCAAGAGGAAGCACCCACTGGCCACTGCTCTCCACAAAAGCAGGCATGGCTGAACACATCCCATCTGAACAGTTGTCAACCTCCGGCCACATTTTGAGCCATGGTTTGATAGCTTTGCACTGGCTTTTGCTTGCAAAGCTTCTTCTAGCACAAGCACAGGCTGGAGGCTGATGTACTCAACACACGGTCCGTGTGTATTCCTGTAACACCCCATGCCTAGGTCAGTCACTAAAGGCAGTGGCCTGGAGTGGAGCTGTGTAGCAAGAACTGTATCTCTGGGATCCTGTGTGCATAAGGATTGCAGACCACTACTTGAAAACCATCTCTCAACTGTGGGCTACAAGCCCTGCAAGACGAAGGTCCAGCCACTGCCTGGCTCTCATATCTGCACCCCTAAACCACCTGTAGACAAGAACGGAGTACAAAGCATCTAGATGTTAAAAGCTTATCCCCCCCTAAAAAAACAAAAAAAATTATCTCTGGCACACGCATTAGTCACACTGCTTATGCCACACTTACATTTTGTACCTTTTGTACTATATCCTCCAAGAATGAATAAACAAAGGTAAACCAAACCCCTTCAGCCAACATAAGGTGCTCAACATATCCAAGCTCTTCTTGCATTTTATTAATTTCCTAGATGGGCACCTACCGGAAACTGTGAATGCCTTGAAGCTCTTGCTGTAACACCTCCTGTGTTGTTGCTATTAAGTCCAAAGCTCCAACAAACTCAGAAGTAGATAGCAGCAACTGTACTGTGGGCTGTGTTTGGTGTACAGTAGCCATTAACTTCAGTTTATTGTATGCTTTTATACAGTTATTTCTGGTAAGTGACAGTCTTAAAACTCGAAGTGATCCTTCACACATTACTTTATCAATTTTGGAGATTTTCTCTCTAAGTAATTTTACAGCCTGGGAGGTTTTCCTGAGGTAGTCCTGCAACTCGTGCTGAGAGGTCATTGCATGAAAAAATGCTTCTGAGCGCAGAGAAATCTGATGAGCAATATTGACTTCCACAATGTCCAGATAATGGCTCAGCTAGAAAGAGGATGGAGGAGGAAAAAATGAACAGTGTTGTTATGACTTGGCAAGTTTATCACCATGCAAATATACTTTCAGGATATCTGTCTTACTGTATCATGAGGAAATTTTGCTCATAAAAATTAAAACCCTTTGTCAGATTAGCAAGCAAATAACTACCCATTGTGGTTTGATCATTTGTTTTTAAATAAGCTCAAAATCACTTTGGTAAGTCTGACTTGATGCCTCTCCTGCTTGAAAATTACAAGGTAGAAAAGCAAATAATTTTCAAATACCCAAGCTTTTCCACCACATGGTTGCATACTGGCACTGTTACAATACTGCCATTAACCAGGAGACAGCTCTGGATACTGGCTTGCGAGTAAGAACAGTATACACATGCAAATATGCTATGTACTTCGGGTCATTGAAGCTGCTAAGGATGCAGCCCGACTATACTTGATGACATGGCTTTGGAATGGATCTGTTAATTTAAAAGGCTGCGGCATCTTCTCTGCTGAAAAATCTTCAGGATATCTCTGGCTACAGTTATTTTTTTGCCAACAGTTGGAGTTCCTATTAAATGTATTTCATGTGCACAGGCACTGTGAGATTCCCAGAGACGGAGTATGCCTACATGTTTAGAACCTGAAATTCAAATTCTCAATGTTGAACCACTGGGTTGGCCTGATTATTTGAGCTGTAAAACCTCTGTGTTCTGGCTTATGCTGAATATGCAAACTCAAAGGACTGAGCATTAGGATGCTCATCTGAATGCTAATACTCAGATGACCTGGTTTCTAAGAGGTATCAAGCACTCAAACCTCATGTGAATTTCAAAAGGCCCATCCAGAGATGGAAAGAAAATCAGCTGGAGAATGTTTCCTTCTTATAGTTATTTTCATCCCACATGTATTTAACACTGGGGATTAACACAATATACAAACCCATCTTTTTTTAATACATTTAATCAAAAACATCCTCCACCAAACAGCTGTGACACACCTAGCCCCCAGGAAAAGCTGAGACAGACTGTGACACAGGGATCAGAGAAAGGGTTATTATGATCATTTATTTATGTGATTGTACCAACCAGATGCCCCAGGTATGCTAAGCGAGGTAGAACAAACAGAACAAAATGATAGTACCTGCCTCAAAGAGCTTACAGTTCCAATGCAGGGTAAGACATGGAAAGAGGTAAGGAGGAAAAAATGTAAGGGGGAAATTGTTCCAAGTAGATCAGCAGCAGTCCAAAAGCACTAATAGCCTAAGTACATGTGCTTAAGGCAGATTTTTCCAAACCCTGTTGAAAAATAGTGCCTGGAGCGAAGGATAATTATGGCAGCAGGGTGCCTATTTACACATGGTAAGTGTAAACCTCGTGCAGTTCAGAGCCTTTAAAAAGTAAAACAAAAAATTTGAGCCTATTTCAATAACATGAAGCAGTGTAATAATTTGTTTATCAGGCATGTGGCTTTGGAGGCAACAGAACTGTTTGATACTCTTTAGGTATTTGTATCACCTCTCCAAAGCAGCGCAGCTCACAGCTATTCAAAGCCTTATTTTCACTCCACTGCATCAGAGAGGTCTCTGGGTCTCTTTCACTCAAAGTCCACGTTGTGTGTCCATCCTGCTGCTGCCAGGCTCACTTCACAAGTTTAAAGCACATGCCAGACACTGCTTTTTCGTCTTCAGACAGCAACTGCCACAAGAAACTCCAAAGAAGTATTCCTCCAACTTTAGGTGTGGAGGACAACCCAATGAAGGATCAAGTTAGCTTCCAGCAGAGTCTGCCTCTACCTCCTGACAGAAGGAGGGAGGAGGAAGAGGAGGAGGAAGACTAACACCTGGAAATTTGGAAACATCTTCCAAAAGATCTCTTGTTATTTTTTCTTAAGGCACCTCACTACTTCCCCCTGGCCCCAGCTCCCAAAAGCTTTAGTAGGTTAAACAGGAGGGAAAATGAAAGTTAGAAAATGGACTCCAAAATGATGTAGATTTTCTAAAAGCATTCTGTGAGTATTTGTACCATAAAAATGATTCATTATGGGATCTTCTACACTATGACTACATAACTAACAAAAAAAAAAAACAAACCCAAAACGACCAGGTAAAGACTTCTGTTTCCAATATGAAAGAAATAGTTCTGCTTTCATGCTCTCCAATGCGCTTAAGTCCTTTGTGAAATGCAAAAATGGATTAGTGCAGATGACATGACAATAAAAGGTAAGAGGAAGCTTCTGACATACAAAACCTTAGCATTTAGTATTTCTTTTAGCACAGAAACCACAGTGCCTTGAATCTGGAGTTTTCCTGAGATGCGAGAAAGCCACAGTTTTAAACAGTGTACAACCTCTAGCTTTCCCTTGTCATGGAACTGCTCTTCCTCCCTAACAAACAGCTAGCTCCACATCCCTGAAGTTCTCAATATATACCTGCTTAACTAAGTTTTAGTGGTCATGAAGAGCCAATTATTATGCCACACATAGATTCTTTTTTCCAGATTTGACAGGTACATTTATTTAGCAGGGGAAAAAAATTCTCCTTTGGTAAGATGCTTCCTGCATTGTTTACTAACAATCTGCAGCCTGATATACAATGAGAGATAACAAAGCCCACAACCGTGATGTCTCAACAAACAATGCAGAACAGCAGCAATGGAGTTTCTCTGTAGTAACAGCTGTGATGGATAATGACATCTTGTACCAAAGTTGTACCTTTTCTTGAAGTAACTTGGAGGAAGCTGCATCACGATTTCCTTTTCCACCAGCAGTACTAAAATGAGACCATGGTAAAACGGCATTAAATGTTAAGGAATCTTCCAAGGCAAAATCTGGTTTCATAAAAATCTGAAACAGAAAAACAAAAGAAATAAATGCACCTCTCTCACCCCTACATTTTCCTCCCCAGTTTAACACACCTCCTGTCTCATGAAGCTAACAGGGACCTTATTTGTTGATTTTTCAAAAACCAAATTTTCACTTATCCAGGCAAACAAATTCATTCCAGACCTTATAACCAATTTGCTTTACATCTTAAAAGCTTGTGTGATTTGACAAACTCTTGTCTTCCTAGAAGTCGAAGTCACAACTCCAAAATTACATAGGTTATTAAGCACCCAAGATGATCCAAACATCCTGAGTGTGAAAACATAGGCAGCATTAAACTGCAGGTGGGTCCTCTAAAGGATCAGAGCAAACGTTCTTCAATAGTAGGGGCATCCTACTGCTGATGTGCTCATTTCTGAGGCCATGGCTTCAACCAGACTGACGATCCAGCCAGCTGTCAGGGTGCAGCAAGTGTTGCCTGGGAGGGAACAGAGCCTCGAGCTGATCTCCTTTAGCACAGTGCAGCAAACGTGCTGGTCACAGAAAGAGTCAGTAACATGTAACACTAACTCTATATACCTCAGAGAACTATTAATCTAAAATTCTCTCTGATAACGATATTTTTACTTGACAAAATTGGCACAAACCTTGAGCTTCCAGGCAGACAGTAGTACCCTTTTCCCTGTATTTATGAAGTGTAATTTTAAAAGGTTCAACACAGACTATCGCATCACACCACACTCAAACATTCTTGTTTCCTGCACTTAAGCATTGCAGCGGCAGCTATTCAAGTAACAGGCTACATGACTGGCACAGAGATGCTGACCCATATTAACACCGTGACTTCTTAATGTACCTAGAAAAAATTATTCAGACTGAAATGGAATCTGGAGTTGTGTCTTTTGTCAACCTGTCACAAAAACCCCCACATCATATATGCTGCAAGCATATATGCAAGAGGGCTTTGCTCAAGGATTTAAGGAGTTAGACCTAATGCTGAGTGATACACTATGCAATATTCAAGCTTCTGCCAAATTCTTCAGTTTCCTTTTCCTCCTAGAACACAGAGTGGCTAATTTTGCCCAGCTCTGAGGTTTTAACTATTAAAGATGAAAGAATTAATGGCATTTGTATTCTACTTTAAGCAAGACAAAAATCAAGCCCACAGGAAACAACAACAGAAAGAAAGAAAAAGCAGATTGTTCTTAGTTGTTGTAAATTCCAAGCATTGCAGATCCTCTTGAGAATCAGCTCAATTAATCAGCTTGGTCAAAATTTATACAAAGTGAATACATTCATATATTCAAGACTACATGTGAGAAATCCTTATAAAAGCTTAGAGTGCACAGGAACCATACCTTAGGTACTTGTTCCAGATCTGTCCTGGATTTATCTAAAATTAAACAAAATACAGGTAGTCATTCATGAGCAAACAATGGAAAACAATTACCTTGTAACACTATGAAACCCTGTGAGGAAGTTTTCAAGACAATGGTGCCAGGTTCCTCACAGGAACAGACAGGGAACAGTGGTTATAAATTAAAATGAAAGGTTCTGACTGAACACAAGGAAAACCTTTTTCACCGTGAGGACAATCAAGCATTGCAGCAGGTTGCCCAGAGAGGCTAGATACTCTCCATCCTTGGAGGTTTTCAAGGCCCATCTGGATAAAGCCCTGAACAGCTTGGCCTGACCTCACAGCTGAGCTGGCTTTGAGATGGCAGTTGCAGTAACAACCTTCTGAAGTCCCTTCCAACCTGAAATATTCTGATTCTTTGAAACACACTGTTGTCCTTTGTAGTTTAGGTCTCATGCTCAGAGTATTCAAAGGTGCTTGCACTCAGCCGCTTTGGCAGCAAAAATGTTAGTCATAAAAAGCAATCAACTTAGCACTTCACATTCCTTAACGCATTGTTCGATCAGCAGGCAAGGGCCAGTAAAATGTCCCTCTAACATCACCCCAACTTTAATGCTCCAGATTGAAGCTGCCCATACAGTCACTTCTGCACAGCACCTGGAGGATGGATGCACAAAGGCTGGCAAGAAGAGTGAACGAGGACTCAGGACAGAGTCCTGAGCACACTGAGCAAGTAGCACAGAAGTAGCCCTTCCCTTGAAGTAAGCTGACCTGACAATTGCAGAGGGTAATATAGTTGAGCTGGAAAAAGAGGTGCATCGTTGCACTGCAGCAGAACTTGAAGAAAAAGCAAATTCAGACTTTTGGGGTTCAGCCAAAATCTCCTTTCATCCCCTACTCATTAATCTAGTGTGCATCATGAAGAGGGGGCACATTGCAGGCCAAAAAAGGTGAGAAATTTAAAAACAAGCCCATACCTCAGTTGGACAGTCTACTTGTCCCTGACAAACATGGTAAATGCTACATCAGCATTATCTCCCAAATTTCTCTCACCTCTTTGGTTCTTACTTTATGTGATTGTTTTATTTGTATTGAAATACAAAAGGCAACCTAGGAATCATCCTGCTGTCCTCAGGCTTTGGACAGACCAGCTCTTATGGAAGTGAAAGGCCAAGTCTTGTGGGCTGGAGTTAGACAGGCAACACTAACAAAAGAAACTATTGAAAATACAATTTCAGTTTACCAAAATGATGCTTCTACTAGAAACTGTCCGTCTATCCAAGAAGCTCCCAGTTACTTTGGTGACACAGTCATTTTCTCTTTTTAAAAACAAAAGCCACTTTCAAAATGGACTAAGCTAGGCCTGAAGAAAGAACTTTTATTTTGCAGTATGCGCCACAGACTCATTCAGGAACAGCTCTTTCAAAGTAACACCAGGTACAGAGAAACCCTACAGAAGGGCTTCCTTTTGCATGGAAAAGGAGGAAGAAAGCCAACTGAAAGAACTTGATCAAAAGCAGTAAACTACTGAATGCTTCTTGCTGCATTACCTGTAGACATTGATATAGACAAGCCTGATCAAACAGTGATTGGCAAATGAACCCTTTTATACTAACATTTTTGAGAAAATAAATTAAAATAAATTAAATATTAAAAGTTTGCCCCGGTTATGTTTCTCTTCCTTTTGCTTGTCTTTTTAATTTTGCCTCTTGCCTTCCTTTGTCCAGTTTCATATTAGCTGAACTACTTCCATAAAATCTTGAGACTCAATCTTGCTACATCTGCAGACACCAAAAAAAAGGTTGCCAGGTAGTCTTTGGTAACAGTAACCAGAGAAATACTAACCAGAGAACTGGCCAGAGTGGAACTTCACTTCAAGCCGGTGAAGGGTCTGGAGCATAGGCTTTATGAGGAGCGGCTGAGGGAACTGGGGTTGTTTAGCCTGGAGAAGAGGAGGCTGAGGGGTGACCTTATCACTCTCTACAACTACCTGAAAGGAGGTTGTAGTGAGGTGGGTGTTGGTCTCTTCTCCCAAGTAGTTAGCGATAGGACAAGAGGAAATGGGCTCAAGCTGTGCCAGGGAGGTTTAGATTGGATGTTAGGAAAAAATTCTTCACGGAAAGGGTAGTCAAGCATTGGAACAGGCTGCCCAGAGAGCACCATCCCTGGAAGAGTTCAAAAAAATGGGTAGACGTGGCACTTTGGGACATGGTTTAATCTAGTCTACCCTTAATTGGTTTAGTGTGGACTTGGTGATGTTGGGTTAATGGTTGGACTGGATGATCTTAAAGGTCTTTTCCAACCTAAACGATTCTATGATTCTATGATTCATGAAGTTCAGCACAGGAAAAGGCAAAGTCCTGCACCTAGAGAGGAATAACCCCAAGCACCAGTACACGCTAGGGGTCTAGCAGCTGGAAAGCATCCCTGCAGAGAGGGACCTGGGCTCCTGGCAGACAACAAATTGACCATGAACCAGCAGTGCACTCTTGCAGCAAAGCATCCTGGGTTGCATTAGGCAGAAAATTGCCAGCAGGTTGAGGAAAGGTGATTCTCCTTCTCCACTCAGCACCAGTGAGACATCTGGAGCAGTATGCCCAGTTCTGAGCTCCCCAGTACAAGACAGACCTAGACATACTGGAGCGAGTCCAGCGAAGGGCCACAAAGATGATTAAGAGACCAGGGCATTTTTCATAGGAGGAGAGGCTGAAAGAGCCGAGACCGTTTAGGCCGGAAAAGCTCAGGGGGGATCTTATCAATGTTTTTAAATATTTGACGAGATATTTGTGTAAAGAAGACAGAGCAGGCTCTTCTCAGTGGTGCCCAGTGACAGGACAAGAGGCAACGGACAGAAACTGATACACAAAAAATTCCATCTGAACATAAGGAAACACTTCTACTGTGAGGGTGGTCAAACACCGAAACAGGTTGCCCAGAGAGCTTGTATAATCTCCATCCGTGGACAAATTCAAAACCCAACTGGACACTGTCCTCCCGTAGGTGACTCTGCTTGAGCAGATGGGTCGGACTAGACCATCTTGAGACGCCACTTCCTACCTTAGCTATTCCGTGGTCCTCATGGCAGAGAGACAGGAATGGCCAGCACTACCATTCTTCATTGCAAAGTCAATAACTGTTAGAAATCTGATGCAAAAGTTTCAACAGATCTTAAATAAAAGGAAGTTAAAGAAAACACTGCCAGGGACATAATGACCTGCCACGAATGCAAACATGCCAAGGAAAAGTTTAAGAGCAGGTATCACAAGTGTTTTGACCTATAAAATATCAGCAGTGGTCATGAATACTTCTAGTCAACCATATCTGGGTTTTCAATTACTGTTCACCAGCAGCTATTTTTGCACATGAAGCCCTTGAGCAAGTAAAGGAGATGATCAGTATGTTATAGTAGTCTAGTCATTAAAGAAATTACTTTCTAACGACTAAAGGAAGGCTTTGACTGTACCGTGGGTGTGTAATAGAGTCCTGTCGAAGGTATGTTTAGGAGTACAAATATTCTTGCATCTTTCATGAACCTTCTCTCTCTGTAAAAGAGAAAATATATTAAACAATTACTCTGAAGCTTTAAAAAGATTTTTTTTCTTTGAAACAGAACATTCAGAACATTTTCAATGAAACATACTGCATTAGGCCAAATAATTATGACAAGTTCACAATAATATTTTTTCTTCTTAAAAGATCAGATGATGTTTGTCCAGGTAAAATGTAACATAGGTTGTAATTTTTGGTCTATATGTTGTTTTTTCAGTATATTTACATCTCAAGAGAAGATGAACACAAAAGTTATTGTAGAGGTGTAATAGCTTCTCTATATGAGATATAACCGTAGAGCAATTGTAATTACATATCCAAACATTTATTTGCTGTCTAATTCTGAAATCACACTAAGACACAATGAATGCTTTTTCATTGCTATATTAAATTGGATCAAAGTAGAAATTGCTTCCACATCTTACTCATGAGCACCCTGCTGAAGTCACGTATCTTGTTTCATCATGCTGAGCTTCAAATTTTATCCACGGTGTAAACAACACCAGAAACCATAGTGGTGAGAAATTATGTTTCTAAAGAACACCAATGTTAGCGAGACCTCTGCTAGAAGCTACATCACAGGTCAGTTCCTTCTTCCTAAAACCTTCTTACATTTTGCAGTCACTGCATTACACGCTAATGGATGAGCTCTTAAATGTCTTCAATGTCGAATATGTGAACTGATGGCAATAGTTCAGTTACAGACAATTCCCTTCCACATACTTTAACTACAATTTACATAAGTGACACTTCCTGCAGCTACTTCTGTAACAGCAAAAAAATAAGAAAGTTACAAACCAAGGAAGCAGAAAACAGTGGGAGACTTCTACATGTTCTTTCAGTTAAAAAAAAAAAAAAAAAAGAATACTACATACTTACTGACACCTGTATTTTAAGAGTTTGTAGAAGTCTCCTACTGGTCCTGGTGTCCTTAGATGTAGCTTAAACTTTCCTGTCACAAAAGAAATCGTCAAGATAATAGGCCCATTTATAGTTTAAGAATTTCACATATAAATGTTTACATTAGAGACTCTTAAAAAAAAACACCTCCAAACCTTGCAGCATATAGTCATGTTTTATATTTGATGCTAAGGTCTGAAAATGCTATGTTGCACTGTAGAGCCCAATCGTTAAACAATCCTTACAGAAAAAGGATTAATAATCAGAAAGAATAAAATAGGAACTGTAACCCCTGGTACAGAGCACAGGATTCAGAAATACAAATGAAAAAGATATGAAATTGCCTAGAGAGAATTTAGACAGCGTGTTCCACACTATGAATACCAAGATTATAAACCAAGAAATGACCAATGAAGAGTCAACAAGCACTGAAGAGCAAATTAATTATCAGCTAACAGGGATAATCTCTAATTAGAGGAAGGAGCTCAAATTTCTTTCTGGCCCTTAGTACTATGTGCATCTAATTTTGGGTTCTTACCGGAGTGATTTCCTGTTGGTATAATGCAAAATGTTCCTTGGTGATCTGTGGGAGGTAGAATGAAGGCGTGACTTCAGTGTCCACAAAGTCCACTCCCCATGTTTTTGTAAAGAAATCAGATTCCCGTTTTGCTAACCTAGGATCATTTAGTGCTGCTGGGAGATTGACTTTGGAATGATAAATAGTCCATCTGTGCTGATCCACAACTAGAGATGGGCTGTCACATAAATTACTGGGATCGCCTGCAGCACAAAAGACAAGACAGTTTGTTAAGGTGAGAAACTGAAAGTTGTATTTTTGCTAAAATGTGTTTCTTGAGCAAACCATGTTTCCACAAGTGGATCAGAATTATCTATGCAAAAGACACATGATATTCTTCTTTTGCAACACTTTTACTTGCATTTCTTCTATCAGATTAACGAACGCAAGTTTTGAACGCAGTGGTGTATTCACACTCATTAAATATATTTAGCTCAACAACATTAGTTTCTACTGAAGAAAAAAAAAATTCCAACCACAAACATATTTTTAATAACCTGAACTTGATCAGAATAACAGTTGAAATTCCTTAGCATTAGATTTCTTAATTCTTAAGATCCCACCCCACCTACTCCTTTTTATAAGCTAAGCTTTACTATACCACACCAGCTATAACTGTGACCAAAACCTGGTTTTACAATAGCACTAGAGACTTATGACAGTGCTAGAGACAGGTCCTGGTCTCTTGCTTCCCACTGCAAGAGGGCTGGGGTGTTTCACAGAAGTAATGCAGCTAGACTCGAAGCACACTGGACAGGTCTGTTACAGGCTCTGACAGAATATACCCTCTTCTTGCATGTAGTATGGATCATAGCTATATAATGTGGAATCACACAAGCAAGATCCCATCTATAATGTGGACATCTGAAAACAAGCTGCAAATAGAAAGGCTCTCCCATTGCTCCAAAGGGACACTGGGTGGTATAAAGCAGAATTACAGCATACTTTGAAATAACACCATGGCTTAGTACACTACACCCAGTGTACAAGAAAATTTGACTGAACAATTGTAATGGATTAGCAAATTTAACTGCATTTTCACTCTCCTTGACACCAGTATTACCTGTAGGTTCCTTGGGACACACATCAGGCAGCGACTGCACAGGTCGAAAACGTTTTGTGGCATCCATTTCCTTTCTAAAGAAAGCATCACTGCTGTTTGACTGAGGCACTGGTGAAGAACTGTGGCTTGATGCCATTGCATAAAATCACCACTCGATAAAAGCTAAATAAGAAACAATAAATATCAAGGCTTTAATAAACTTCTGGTTAGGGATTGTATCAAAACAATAACACTCCATCAGCTATATAGTTTTTTTTTTTTTTAACTGCAACACTATGCAACACTAACGGACACATTTCAACAGCAACAGGGGAAAGTTTATTTTAAACACAAAAATAACACTTGTTCTTGCACACAGCACCGATAAAATCATACATTAAAAAAAAAAAAAACCAAGAGGTCTTTCAGGCACTTCTGCCTTTCTATTGCCATAGCTATTGCAGTCACAGTGCACGCATTCACAGTGGAACTTCCTCACAGATATCAGGAAGCTCAGGTAGACAAATGCATAGCCTTATAGCCTTCAACCTCCTCTTCCCTCCTACCTACCTACTGTCCTCATGACTGCTGGGAGCAGATCACCTTTTGCATCTGCAGAGCCATGCCACACTCAGTGAGGTTTAACCACAGGGCATTACAGGCTGCAGTGAAAAAGCTAACGAGTGCAGGTGGGATATTCTGTGCCCTCACTTTGTTGCGCTGCTTTAATGTTACAACCCCAGCAACAGGAGGTGCACCATTTCCTCCAAAGGAGGTCTGCAACCTGTGTTCACGATTCAGCCAAGCCCAGCACCAGCTACCCAGATACAATATCATTAATTATTTACAGTAATTGAAATCATTATCACATTTCAGACAAATCAGAATCTGAAGAATACAAGCATACCATGTATATCAGAAAAGAATGAGCACATACTATGCATAGAACATAGACATCTTTTATCACTTGAATCAGGAAAATTGGCAATTCAACTTCTCATGGCTGTCTAGTAAAGTAAACTACAGTTTATTTCAACATAAAAAGCATTTGCAGAGATAAGACAATTAAAACACAGATCAAAAAGCGCTGGAGTAAGAGAAGTCCCATTAATTTTCAGTTGAATTTTAAGCTCCCAATTTTAAAAAAAACAAAACCCTTAAAAATTTTACACCAGGGCTGAACAACATAATCTGTTCTTTCCACCTGTAAACAAAACTGCATTTCTATCAATGTATCTGTTGAGTCAGTGGTAAACTACAGAACTATTATAAGTTTGAGAGTTTATTAAAACATCCCCATAATGTACAGCTCAAAGAGTGCCTGTTCAAAGGGACTGATTTGAATCCTCCCCTTTAAGGAGAAATAAACACATCTAGCAAGATCTTAGCATTTAACTACCAACCCTTAAGGGACAGCTAAATTACTTACTATCCTGTGAAGGAGCACAAAAAGATAAAAGGCCTATTTTATCTTCAATCGTTGAAGCAGGCACCAAGGGATGACTGTACATCACTGTGTCAACTTCTAACAGCATCACATATACTACAGCAAATCTCATTTGGAAAAGAAAAAAAAGTTCTACTTTCTAAAGGAGGTTAGAAGTGTCCTAGAAAACAATTCTAAAGACAAGTTAAGGTATGTACAGCTATAACAGAGCATCCCAATGAACGGGCCCATAATGACTAACAAACACATATTCTGTCCATTGGGTACTGTTCCTGATGTTCACTTGCCTCTCTCCCTTTCCATCAAACAATGCAGCAAGACAAGGAGAATAACATGCTTCCACTGTCATTATTTAGAAGTGACTTTTAAAAGGGGTAAAAATAGTCCACTAGAACCCTTTCTAAAAAGGCTGCAGAAGGACTGAAGATCTGTCTCCCAGTTTTTCTTGGGAGGGGTTTCCCTTCCTTCTTATAGTAGAAAAACTTACTAGTCAAGACAGAGAATGGGAGCACTAATGGAAAACTGGAAGTAGTCAGGAAGTGGAAAAACCTTCCCAGGTATCTGACAGACAGACATTCTTTAAATATCATAAAGCATCAGTCTCTCTCCCCAAAACGCCCCAAAGAAAACTTTTTTACTACAACTTCTGTTACATGTTCATATTTTTATGTTCTTCCCTTGACATTTACAAAGCAGCTTTTTCTTTATAAAGCTCTTCCCTAATGTTTTGAGGTGGTTTTGTGAAAAATCTAGTTTATGATAATGACAGAACTCTGCCATTTTAGCATTCTTAAAAGACATACCCAGTGCTAAGTTATAAAGATCAAGTGTCCTAATGGCATTGTGGTTGTTTAACCCCAACTGGCAACTACAGCCACTCGCTAACTCCCCCCACAGCGGGATGGGGGAGAGAATCGGAAGAGTGAAAGTGAGAAAACTCATGGGTTGAGATAAAGACAGTTTAATAGGTAAAGCAAAGCCCACGCACGCAAGCAAAGCAAACTAAGGAATTCATTCACTACTTCCCATTGGCAGGCAGGTGTTCAGCCATCTCCAGGAAAGCAGGGCTCCATCATGTGTTAATGGTTACTTGGGAAGACAAAACGCCATCACTGTGAACATACCCCCCTTCTTCCTTCTTCCCCCAGCTTTATAGGCTGGACATGACACCATATGGTGTGGGATATCCCTTGGGTCAGCTGGGGTCAGCTGTCCCAGCTGTGTCCCCTCCCAGCTTCTTGTGCACGCCCAGCCTGCTCACTGGCGGGGTGGGGTGAGAAGCAGAAAAGGCCTTGACTGTGTGTAAGCACTGCTCAGCAGTGACTAAAACATCTCTGTATTATCAACACTGTTTTCAGCACAAATCCAAAACGTAGCCCCATACTAGCTACTATGAAGAAAATTAACTCTACCCCAACCAAAACCAGCACAGGCATACAGTGAATTTATCTGCACTTGGAACTGCTTCAAAGTTCTGTATTTGCAGTTTTTCTCCTGAAGGAACCTCTGTAATATGGCACACAGTCTGCTCTAGCCAGATGTATGAGCACAAGACAATTTGTAGAAAGCACTGAAATCTTGTACTCTTGCTAGCAAGTCTTTCATTAAGCCTCTTTCCTTTCCCCATAATGAGGTATTGCCTGAAAGTATATTCTAAGATATGAATTGTCTCAACTACATAAATCTCAGTGGAGAGAATGCTAACTGCTTTATGCCAGTGTAAGATTTAAAATAAATTTAGAAGACAATTTAACACTGAAGACTGGCTCAATACCTCAACTTTTCAAAACCAAATTATACCTACCCTTGCACAGGTATTTTTACTACTTATCACCATAAAATATTCAGATTGCCTTTGTACACTGACAAGTCTTAAAATTGAATGAGAAGAATACAATAAAATATCAATGCAAGCAGTGACCTTCATACTATTGAGCGGATTTCAACAAGATGTAAGGATTCACAGGCAGAGGCCTTCTTAAGTGGCATGCAATATGATGCTGTACTAAATTATTCATAGTTAACAGCTATTCTAGTAGCCTCATAAGTCAGGACCTTATGGATAATTAACCTCAGTGAACAGCCACATTTGCACAGAAATAAACCCATCTGTACTGCCCAAAACCAGGCATTCTTCAAACTGCAGTCCTTAAATTAGCCAAGTAAGTATAGGTTCAGAAAGAAAACTGCACAGAATTACCTGAATTAAATTGAGATTACAAAGGACTATGTGACAAGTCTATATGAAGACAAAAATCCTGCCCTACACGAGCCCTTCTGTGTACACTAACCTTGCAGACAACAGAAAAATAGTTTCATTCATTCACCAACAGAACAGCCGTTCCTTGTGCTACACTAGTAAATATTCTATAAAGAAATGTATCTATAACCAGCCTTCTAAATAAGCATTTTTAAATATGCAGATATATATAAATTCACTGATTTAATCCTATTACAAAAAAATGAAACTCAATGTTAACATAGAACAAAACTGCTGCAGAATATTTTAACTCATTCAATTTAAAAGCAAGTGAAATGCAGGTAAATGCAGTTATCTGCACAAGCTGTGCAGAATGAATTATGAAATGGTGAGTCCCCTGAGCCTCCTACTTAGAAAAGCATATGTGCAGCAATAAGAATATGCAACTGTGTAACTTAATGACATCAATATTTAAATTATATACAATTAAAACTGGGTTAGATTAACTCTGTTCTCCCCAGTAATCACCATAATTTACTCACATTTTGTCTAGCAATGTCTATTAAATTAACACAATAAAAAAAACTTTAGTGGTTAGATAAAAAAGTAACGATGGAAATACTTACAGGATTACGACCATATTTGCAACATGCCTTCAACGTATTAAATCTATTTTGTACCCACTCTATTAATTTCCTTAGTTTAAAAAAAAAGACATTAAATTACACTGTCACTGTAATGACTTAATATCACTGAAGTTAAGCATTAAAAAAAAAATTTAAAAATCAACCACTGTAACAATGAAAATAGCTTCTATGATATGAATTTATGGTATTCTTACAGTCTGAACACATGAAGATTAATATTTCATATTCAACAATCTTACAGCTTCCTCTTTAAAAAAAACCCTTGCTCAATAATATGCTTAGGAACTATGGTATGACACAGTTGTATGACATACAGCATGGAATAAAATTACTGTGATGACAAATGTAATAACCACATGCCTGGATACTTTATAGTCAGCAAAGTAGAAGATCTGTGCAGTTAGTAAGGCATTAATCATATGAATTTTAAGAAGTTATTTCTGTGATGACTACTCTCTGACTCGAGTTTCACACCTGAGGTTTCAGCAGTTAAAAGAGCAGCACAACAAACAACAAAGCGTATTACTCAGAAGTAATTGCACAGGACGGTTATAACTCTTGAGCATGTGCTTGTTTTTCTAAGTATTAAGACTTGCACGAAGTTCTTCAAAAACCGCCTTTCCATATTCTGAGCGTTATTTGCACACTTTTGTTCTTCAGATTGTAAGTCTTTGCTACCCAAACATCCAGTATTATCTCTATATAAACATGATATTAGAGAAGGTGCAAACTAAACCTCGCCTATTCATGGATATTAACTTCATATTTCCACATTTTTGGGCAGTTTTCCATTTCCATTATCAACCAATTTTCTATTTCATACTTAAGGTAACAGCTTTACATGAGTTAACCATTTTTACTGGGAATTTTCATGGGCGTACACTTCAGTTTGTAAAGGGGTAATTTGTGCTGACAATACAAATTAGAATGTATGAAGCCAGTGCAATCCCTGCAAGGTGCCTGAAGTAAGTCTCAATTTATGCACTGAAGAAACCCATATTTTTCCTTTCTCTGTGCTCTCCTTTCCAAATGAGAATAAATCTACAACCTACTAGTAATACCTTCAACTTAAATTAGTAGTTTTGATAAGTTAGCTGGTACTACAAGGCGCACCCAGGAACATGGAGCTTATTAGCTCCAGCCCTTCATACAATTCATAGAATCTGCTCTCCAACCTCGACACTGGCTTCAAAAATAGTGACAACTGAGAATCAGAGAATCATAGAATCGTTTAGGTTGGAAAAGACCTTTAAGATCATCCAGTCCAACCATTAACCTCACACTACCAAGTCCACCACTAAACCAATTAAGGGGAGAGTAATAATTAATTTCATGTTTCCTGGCTTGGTGGCTGGATTAATTTTTTAATGAAAGTAAAACTAGGAATCACTAAGGTTGGAAAGGACAACTAAGATCATCTAGTCCAACTGTCAACCCAACACCCCCATGCCTACTAAACCATGTCCCAAAGTGCCACGTCTACCCGTTTTTTGAACACCTCCAGGGATGGTGACTCCACCACCTCTCTGGGCAGCCTGTTCCAATGCTTGACCACTCTTTTAGTAAAGAATTTTTTCCTAATACCCAATCTAAACCTCCCTGATGCAACTTGAGACCATTTCCACTTGTCCTGTCACTAGTTACTTGGGAGAAGAGACTGACACCCACCTTGCTGCAACCTCCTTTCAGGTAGTTGTAGGGAGTGTAAGGTCTTCCCTCAGCTACAGAAGAGTTCGGGGATGCATCACACACCAGCACACCTCCAGGATCAAGGATAACACTTTGCCTGGAGGGTTTCCCAGGCTGGCGCCAGCAGGCAGGCTCCATCTCCAAGGAGGGACGCCCAGGCCCCCCTCCCCAAGGGGCACAGGCTCCCCTGCTCCGCATGGAGCCCCCTCCCACCCCGGGGCTGGCTGAGGTGGGCGGGCAAGCGGCAGTAGTCACCCTTGGACATGTGTTCCCTCAGAGGCACTAAGCACCCAGGAGAAAGAGCCCAGGGCTTCCACCTGACTACACATCACTGAGCAAGTTCTCCTTGGAGTATTCCACATTGTCTGCGATGAGCCACACTTGGACACCACTAAGTACTTTTCAAGAGGTACGCTCTGCATCCCAAAGCTAAGGCAAGAAGTTTGTCCGTGAACAGAAATGGCATGCTAAAGTCCCTGCTGCTTTTCATGGCTTTGTCTGGCAGCAACAATCAAAATATTGTAAAGTACTGTTCTGGTTACCCAAGACCCTTTGGAATAGAAAACCATCAGAAGCCACCCACAAGTCATGCTAAAGCAAAATATTTCACCATTTCTAGAAGAAGTGATAAATACCAGAGATATTTACTAAGGAAAAGGATACCTGAAACATAACTAAAAAGGAAAAATGCACAAAGGATTCCTTCCAGGACCTCAACAGCAAACAATGTGCCTGTTGTTGGACTAATATATTTACTCCATCCTCAAAAGTTTAGGTTTCCCACTCTATTATTATACAGCTCTTTTTGCTAAACCAGCAGCATTTAACCCTGTAACAAGGAAACCATGGTAAGAGCAAAGTACACACCACCTTTGTAAGACAATGTAAACCAGCCTGGACTAACACAAGCTTTCAATTTCTTTCAACCACCTAATTCCTCAGGCTGAAATTTCCACACTTGCCCCTGTGCCCCAAGGCAGACACCCCTCTTTCAGCAGGGGAGCCAAGAAGGTTAGCTTTCAGCAGAAATGTTTAAGCAGTTTCAGAGAATGAGGTTAAGGCTGCAGAAGCTGTTCTGCTAACTCAAGCTCTTTCTGAATGCCTATTTCCACCCTGGGGTTTTAGAGTAGGAAGCAGATGATTGTCAGGGGCGTGATGAGGCCAGAGATGGAGGACAGCTGTGACTTGTCCCCATGGCAAGACACACACTCCAACACCAAACCTCCTTACACAACGTGGAGAGAAGACTGTGTCAGCCCGGCCTTTCTGAAAGCCTAATAAACATACATATATTTGTATTCATGAACACGTGTATTTCAGTGCATTCTGAATGGTATCCCAAATCTCATGTTCCCACACTGAGGGTATACCTTCTCTGCAAAGTTAGCATGAGTGATGACCATCCAGATTAGCCTTGCCGGGATAAAAGCAACCTGACAAGGAAGCTATATATGGGACATCTGTGTTTCTCATCAGCCCTGTTTAGCCACATGTGCTGTTCACGACCCAGCATATTCAGTAATTCCTTAGATGGCGCTGATCTGAGCCAGACTGTGCGACTTTCTCAGCAAGCTGCATAACGGGGACCGTGGAAAAGCAAGAGCACTTGAATAGCTTAAAGAGTAATGCCACCACCCTCCCCTTATGTCATCTCTTTCATAATGCCATCTGAAAATGCTCTCCTCACATGGGGAAATAGGCAAGGAAGAAAGTAATCTGGCTACAAAGAAAGAACAGGACAGCTGCATCCCCACTGCAAAGCACTGTGGGTAGACTACAAGGCCAAGGGAAAACAGCATCCAACTTTCATATTATTGTATTTCGGACTGGTTTCTTTTACTCTCCCCAGCTGAAGTCTCCTGAACAGTAGATGTTAAAAAATAATAAAAAGAAAGCTTTAGTTGAGCTTCACTTCTTTAAATAAAAGAATAAGATCCTCTGAAAAAAAAACCCATCACTGGCCAACACATTGTTGTCTGAATGCATGTATGCATAAGTTATTTAGAATAATACACAAGCATAAATATTTTGTCAAAAATTGGAAAGCAATTTATCTCCCTATAGACTAAACTATCTTAAAAGTAGTATTTCACTTTTATTCAGGTACTGAATAAAATAATTAAATGAAACATCTGTGATATACCCAATGTAAATGCACTTCCTCTCATCCGGAAACCTAACTTCCCAATGATGAACACTAATTTGAAATTGGAAGGCAGCTTTTGTGCTGGAGGAACTGACCTTCCTACAGCTATTTAGGTCATTAAGCATCAAGTTCTTCCATGCCAGGGGTGGGAGAATCATTCAAAAACAGTTAACAAAGCAGTAAAAATACATGTCAGAAAAGAAAAGGCCTCGTGGTTAGTTGCCCACACTATCACACATGATGAGAGTAAAATCTTTTTGTACTCTCTTTTTTTTGAGGCATCAGCATTACAGTAAGCATTATCCCCTCAGAAAATGGTGAAATATGAGCATCTCATATAGCTCCACAGAGGTACATGCAGCTGAACAAAGATCAAGGAGTCCTGGCAGGCGTTCCAGCTAGAAGTCTGTCAAAGGCAGACACCACGGAGCAGTGACATTTTGAGGAAAGGCAGAAGAACTGCACCAGCCAGAGCAAAAATTGTAACACTAAGGTCCTGACTTTACAAAAGGAGTTTGACAGAAGCTGACAGCAATTTGCATCAACAGGAAGTTTCCTGTTCAGGCTCTCCATTTGCTATCTTCAGTGAGGTTAGGCTCAATTTGTTAATCTGAAACAAATTTTCTAAAAATGTGATTCTTCATGAGAATCATGTCTTCCCAAAGCGTTACCAAAGCCCTGAACAGCTGAAAGTAGCTACGAAAGAGCCAAATAAAATATTTAATAGTTCTGACATTATGCAAAAAGCTGAGACCAGGGATTATCTGAAAGCAGGCACAGCATACCTCATAGCAAGTCTTTATTGAGCGGTCTTGACATAGGATGCCAGTCCACTAGCAGGAGGCAGTAAGTCACTCTGTAGGGCAAGTACTCAGCAAACAAGACCATCCAAACTTTACCTTGGTGAGCACCAGATAGTGCCACCCATGTCTGTTGATAGTTCTTGCGGTGTTAATACCTGCCCAACAGAAGATCAAATGATCTTCTTTTCTACTCACATAACTTCCTTTATATCCCTCAAATAGCTTCCATTTACAAGAAGAATAAATATTTCTATAAATGTAAAAAAACAGTATGGTTATGCTACATTTACAATGCCAAAAAATAAAAGGAAGGCCTTACACCGCTGCTTACAGTAAGTGTGTAAAACTGATGGGAACTCTCTGCCATATTGCAAAGCACCAGATACGCTACTCCAAGTCTAATAACCTATTTTAAACACACACACCCCCACATCCAAAGTGGCTCCTTTTTTGTTTTAAGAAACAAAGAAATAAGAAACAAAAAGAAACAGATTAATAGTTGAAATAGGCTAACTGTTTCTCTATCCAAAGATGAGTATTTTGGAACATCTGATCTGTAAATAGCTCTGCCATTTTTGAGTTTGAGGGAAATACATTAAGGACTCTTTACCTTTTGAAAAGAATACTCAGGTTTTTTTTAAAACGCAGGTGAGGTGGGTGCGAAAAGTTAAAAATATGGGGAAGACAAATCTTAGATGTGCTGGTAAATATTTCTTTGGACTTAATCATATGAGGCCCCAGAAATATATATGCAGAACATCCATTCATGATCACCCTTTCTCTCTTTAAGCTATATTCATAAAACAAAATGAGGAATAAACAAAATAAAGTGTAAAAAAAAAAAAAAAAAAAAAGAAAAAAAAGCAGAAATCAAAAGAAAACTGAGCCTTCCAGAAAACTGGAAGAATGATAACACGTTTGTGGCCCTTTACCCTTCTTCTTGAGAAACTTGCAGCTCCTTATTTCCCCAAAAGTCTTGAGAAGGAAAGCAGAAGTGGCTTCTACACAGAGTTACCACCCCGAAAAGAAGAAACGTGACCTACATGATTCCATTTCCCAACTTCTTCCCACTCAAACTGCCAAAGAGTAAGCCTGTGGTCTGCTTTCTCCACTCTCTCTAGCAGCTCCTGACACTTCTCAGGCAAACAATATTCCTGTTCAACCTTGGAAATGTATGTCCACTTCTTCTCCCGTTAAGTTTGTGCTGTCAACAGGAAGGCAAAATTGCTCCACAGATGCACCAGACTCCTACTACAGAGAAACACAGTACTGAAGACACAGGGACACCCAGAACAGATCCTATTACTGGCAAATGGGATGGGAGAGGTAGAGCTGGGTCTCAGTGTGCCTTCAGACCTCACTAGTGAGGCTGCCCACACGATTCACAGAAGCTTTTGCTTAGACAGCCGTAGATCTCCTGTCAATTAGTTCATTTTAGGCATTGTTTTCCTACCCAACAGAAGCACCGTCCTATGCCCAGAGGATTTTGGAACTATAGCTTTTGTCTATACTACAGTTTGGGAAAGAGTCACGCTGGCTCACAGGCTAAAGTAGCAATTATTGCAGCCACTACAACAATTAACGTACTGCAGTCAGGTTTTTTAGTAAAAGTGTTTTTTCACAGGGCCGCAAAGCAGCTGTGGTTGCACAGGACCACAGCTGCACAGAAGTCCACAGGACTTCTTCCTCAGGACTCCATCAGGTAGGGTATAGGTAAGACGGTGAAGTCAATACAGCACCTGTGCTTTAAAATTCTCAAAAACATACGTGCAAATCCGTAATCAAGTAAATATTTTTATGTACTTTAAAATAGGTACTTTACACATTTGGGATCACTCGATGGTCTGTAACAGAAATCCTAAGTACTTAGAAAATATAAGAAAAACAGAGAAGGAAAGGAGAATTAGTACTAAGGCCAAAACTGGACCGTCAAAGAAAGAGAAAGTTAATTTTTTGTTGAAAGTGCAGGAGGTCAAACACAAGCGGGTATTTCTCTCAACAGCACATACCGTGTTTGAAAAATGACGGTAAGGAAAGGTAAGAAACAATGTTTGTCTACACACGAGATTTTAGGATCGCCTATAAACCCAGCAACCATCGCAATCCTAAATGGATTTTGGGACCAACAAACCCTTTAGCTCTCCACATCCCAGTCCACCCCGGTTGCCATTAACATGGCTGTCATGTGCCAACGATACAAAGAAAAACCCCAAATACTTGCTCCAAGCGTTACTTCGCCGCGCCAGCGCCGACTGCTTACAAAAGCTGTGCCGGACGAGCACGGCACCGCCGCGCGAGGAGCCGGCCGTACCTTAGCGAGAACACGCTGGGAGTATCTCAGGGAGGCCGTCGTCATATCTCTCCCCGTCACATCACAGGGAAAACTGCCCGGTCTCGGAGCTCGGGGACGGCGCGTCGGTGACCTGCAGGAGAGAGCCCACATGAGAGAGGGCCGCGCTCGGGGCAGCCCGGCGAAGCCTGGCTTCGTGCGGACGCTTCCACACACGCTCAACGCCTCCCTGCCAGGCGCAGGCACCGATGTCAGACGCCGCCCGTTTCCCACCGGGGGGTTACCATGGAAATACCAAACGCAAATTTGCGGAAAACGGGGAGAACCGGGCGGCATCCCCCCTGCGCCTCCAAGTTGGCCGCCCCTTCCCTCACGCCCTCCTCTCCTCCACACGCTCCAGGCCGCCCCCCGGCCCTCGCCCCGCGGAGGGCCCGGGCCGCAAAGACAAAGGGCACCCGGCAAAATTCAACTTTCCCGGCCGCTCTCCGGGAGAGCCCCCCGGCCGCGGGCGGAGGCGGGGAGGCACCTGCGCCGGCGGCCTAGCGGCGGGCGGGCGGGCGGGCGGCCGGGGAGCTCCCCGCTGCCTACCTGCGGCGCCGGGCGGGCGGCGCGGCCTAGCGCGGCGCCTCCGCGGCGACACGTCGCTCCCCCCCGCGCAGGGCGGCGCAGGGCGGCGCAGGAAGCGGCCCGAGCGGCGGCGGCAGCGGCGGCGGCGGCGGGAGGGGCCCAGGCACCGCCTCTCCCCGCCGCCCGGGGGAGGAGCCGCCACCGCGGCCGGCGGAAGGGGCTGCCCCTGCCCGGCCGCGCTGGGGCTTGCGGTTCCGTCCCCTCGGGAGCGGCTCCGGCTGTTGCTGCGGGGCCCGCCCTGGGGGAGGCTGCAGGGCTGAGGTGCCGCCGTCCCACCCGGGGCGGCGGGGGGGACCGACCCGCAGTGCCCGCCGCCGTCCTGGGCGTTGAGAGGCTCCGCAGCGCTCCACGGCCGAGGCGCCGCCATTTGAGAGGCCCCACAAGTGCTCCGCAGCTACGGCGCCGCCATCCTGGGGTGCGAGGGGCCCCACGAGTGACTGACGGCCCGGGTGCCGCCACCTGAGGGGCCTCACAAGTGCCCCACTGCTACAGCAGCACCTTCCCCGGGGGTGAGGGGCCCCGTGAGTGCCCCACGGCCAAGGTGCTGCCATTTGAGGGTCCCCACAAGTGCTCCACAGCTGCAGCGCTGCTGTCCTGGGGTGTAAGAGCCCCCATGAGTGACTCATGGCCAAGGTGCCCCTACATAAGAGGCACCACGAGTGCCTGAAGGCTGAGGCACCATCATTTGAGAGGCCCCACAAGTGCCCCACAGCCAAGGCGCTGCTGCTTGAGAATCCCAAGTGCCCCACAGCTACAGCACCACCATCCCAGGGCATGAGAGCACCCGCAAGCGCCCCACAGTCAAAATGCCACCATCCTGGAGCGCAAGGGGTGCCACAAATGCACCCCAGCAGTGCCCCCGGCGCGGGGAGCAGGGTCTCCTCGGTGCCACGGAAGCCTCGTGGCTTCCCTCCATGCCAGCGGTGAGCAGGGGAGGGGAGCCGCAGCAGCCAGGCTTGGTGTCGGCAGCTGCTTCTGCACGGGTTTCGGCCATGGCTGCCGCGCTGCGCAGCGGTGGGGAAATTGTGCCAGGTGGCCACGGTCACGCTCAGAGACTTTAATCAGGCGTTGTACCCAGCAATCCACTGGTTGGTAACTTCTTATTCAGACTTATATTTTAGGCTGTAATTCTTCATCAGGCCGCAAAAGATGCTGAAATACAGGGAGGCGTTAGGTCCCAATTAAGCAATAACAGCCTCATGCCTGATTGTGCCTTAAACACACTTAAATTTCAGCCGTGGTCCTGTGGCAGTCAACAAAAGGTATCAAAATACAGGGAGGCTCACTAATTAATAGCAGTAATTCCATCTGAGCTGACGAGCAGAGGCACGTCAGCACGTGGCTATGGGCTGCATGAATGCACATATGTGGAAATCCACGGGTTCACACCTTAGCTCAGTAACTCAGTTCTGTCTCTGCCCCTGCACTGACACCAGGCAGACTGCTGTCACCCCAGCGTGGCTGAAGATGTTTTTTTGCTCCTTGGTAGTCGATGTTGACAGTCGTTTGTTGGGTACGATTTGTTTTGCAGACTCTGGACCAATACATCACAAACAGCTGTCACCAGGATCAGGTGCCTGGGAGTCACAGGGACTCTTTGGTGGCTTCCTTGAGAGATGTGTCTGACCTGACCATGTTCACTCTTTGGCTCGGGATGCTCCTTTGTCAGGTAGCAGGCTCCTGTCTTCAGCTTTTCTCTTTTCACTAATATACTAATGGCAACAGAAAACTGCTGACACCTGTAACAACCCCGTACCAGTCGCTGGTGCAGCAGGCTGGGCTTTTTACAAGAGAAGTAATGAGTTGTAGATGCCGGAGAGATATATACATGCATACACACAAAAGATAAATAAATAGCAGGAAGAAAATATAAGAGAATTGTGGAGACACTTTGTTCCCCACACAACCCTGCATTAAGGATGTTATCTGCTTTGTTCATTCTCTTGGGGAGGCTGCATGTTGTCGTTGCAGTATCCCATTTTATTCCTCCTGTCAGACCTAGTTTGCAACATGGCAAAAGGCTGCATCAGGCTGAAGATATGCAGTAGCATCGCTGCCATGGGCTGTGAAAGATTTATCTCAAAGAATAACCAGATTTGGTACATTTAAAGCACAGACCCATCAGCAAGCAAGCTGTTGTACATCCCACAGTAGAGGCTGTGGTTTTAGGTGCACGGATGTTGTGCTCGCAGGGTGAACTGCATGCCTCTGTGTCACTTCAAGGCTGTTTTTTGCTACTGCTTTGCCTCCAGCAGCAAGACTGACACAGGTAGTCACACATGTGTATTGCTGCTGGTATCACACACCTGGGCTGCCATTTCCAGTGGGACTACGCTCCCACCTTGCATTAGCATGGACATGAACATTAGGCTGAGTCACAGCTTTTGGACCCAGACATGGAACCTCCTGGGTCACAACTGTTGTGGGACCTGCTGTCCCATCCAGCACACAGCTATCTTCCTGTGGGGTTGTGGAGGTCAAGTCAGCTGTTAGCTCTGCAGACCTTAGGACACTGCAGAAAGGAACGCCTGATACAAGTAGGTGGGAGGATTTCATTATCGTTTACCCTCAGAGGCCAATGGAAATTTGTGGCTGCAGTTTTCCTGCTTTCACTGCTTAATTTCACTTTCTCAGGCCAACACACATCTGGATGCACCCATGGGTGCCCAAGTTTCAGATTGTGAAACACTGAGTAATGCCATGGAGCACAACTAAGGATCTTAAGATGCCTACCTTGCAGTTACTTCCCTCTCACTTCCCTACCTGCAAGGCCCTGGGTGGCCTGATACTACGAAGCAAAACAGACTCATCCGCGGTCCACATGGAAGCATGTGAATATGGTGGAGATCAGTCCAGGACCCTTCCCTGAGATAATCACAGCCTCAGCCCACACGTCTTGTGGCCCTAGTTGTGCAACGTCACAATTTATTGAGGGCACGGGCAGCACCTTCGACTCCCTTTTATTTACAGTATGAGTATGGCTGTTTTCCAATAAACAAAATATTCCAGCCCTGTTTGGAAGTGGTCATTTCATGCCCAGATGGATGTTTGGGTGTTTTTGTTGTTGTTGCTATTGTTGATTCACGTTAACACCCTAAAGCTGCAACGACTGGAGAGTGAAAACTGTTGCTGTGGATCCCAAGCTTTTTGCATCAGAATATTCCTGGCAATTTTTACATCTTTGTCACTCACAACTCACACAGCACCAAAGTTTTCATTGCAAAGCTTATTGAAAGCACAGCTTAACGTGCTCTTACGTGGACTGAAGTGCTGGCTACTTAGCCTGGCCTGCTGATTGCCACTCATGCATGTGTGACGGTCTGGGACACACTGACGTAGGCTGAAATAGCATTGTTTGCTGCTTTGCATGCAAAATTGCAATGAAATCTGATCTCTTGTCTTACCCTGCAAGAGGTAACTGGTTTATGCGATGAGTTTAAAGAGCAGAAAATGTGGCACTACCACAAAGAAACACTAGTTTAATTAATCACTATTACTTCATAACTGTTGGCTTCTATGTCAGTGGTCATCATCACCACTGTTGTGCTCTCTTTACATCCATTCCACCTTTCCTAGATATGCTTTAGAAAATAAAGATGTACCTTCTCATGCTTCAAAATACCTTTCTGGAATTAATATCAGCTCAGCACAGCTCACACAGGCTTTACTGGAAGCTGGAACAGCAAAAGCAGTAAAAAAAAAAGTGAAATATTAAATGCTTGTTAGGAAGCCAATGGGAATTTCCCTCCAGCAACCTGCAAATGTCACTCACAATATTTTCATAGCATCTTTTCCACTACCTGGCAGAAATCTCTTTGTCCCCAACAGTCTCAGCCATGTTCAGACTACAGGCACGTATTCGACATGCTTCTCATGGGGAAAACGTGGTGGATTTTTTTTTTTTTTTTTGCTTGGGGATCACATTAGTTGGAGTCTATCTGTCTTCTAATCCCTGGAACATGACATAGTTGCAATGAAGTGAGAGATCAGAGCATAACTTAAAACTGATCGCTGTATATAGATCCAGACTGCAGAAAGACTGAGTTTGCAGAATTTACTCAACGTGGATAAAGTCAATGAAATCAGAGAGGCTGTGGGAGGGATGGAGGCCATGTCAGCCCTGTCCTCCATTGTGCTCCTGTTTTGTGGTACTTACTGTTGTCTCAGACGAATGTCCTCAGCTGTGTGGGAAAAGCCCTTCCCACAGCCTCAGTGGAAAACCAGGTTTCCCCTCTCCAGCCCTGTGGGTCAACCTGAGGCTGAAGGTGAGTGCTGCAGGGTGGATACTGTTTTCTATGCCTCCATTGGGTGAATCATGGGCTCATACACTCACTACTGCAATGTGTCTGGTCCTGGTCCGCAAACTGAGCCGGAGCCAAGTCCAGCTGTGCAGGACTGACTTCAGTGCTCAGCTGGTGAGGTTCAGATCTCTGATCTTGAAGCATCTTCACCCGAGTCAGGGAGACACCCTGCCAGGTTAATCTCAGTCACCACTCAGAGCAGCTTTAAAAAGAAATTTTGCATCACTCGCTTAGCATGAAATTACCTTTATGTAGAGCTGGACTTATCCCTCAGTTGACATTTGCCCAGGAAGTACTGATCTGGTTGAAAACCTCAGGTCTGTGTTTCTCTTTCACCAGAGAGGTATATTCATATCCACAATGATTAATTGTGCCAGAGAGGCAGGGGAAAGCTGTACCCTTTAGCCATGTGCCCTCCCATGACCTTTAATATCTTTCCATTGCAATGAAGAGAATTTTGTTATCTGGTTACACAGGGAAAGTAACAAAATCTTTGATTTTCTGCCTTATGCTTCATTGACGTTATCTCCAAGTTAAATGTTTTTACTGTTCTGCTGCATTTTGTATTAACAGCAAAGCCCTTTGTTCCCCTTGGGAAGAATAAACTAATGCTGCATCATACTTGTGGACCAGAAGGAAAGGGTGACAGACATGCAGTTATGTCCTGCTGCTTGCTTTTCTGACCGTCATCTTTTGGCTAAACACCACGGTGGCAGTAACAACGCCAGTCCAGCCCAAGATACGTCCTCCCCGATTTCTAGTGACTTTGAGAAGAAAGGCTGGTTTAAACCATAACAAACTTCTCCAGAGCATGCAGCGTGGCTGGTCTTGTGAACTCTCGTATCTGCAGCCTGAACGTGCTGACAATTCTCTGCAGATAAGAACGGCCATTTCTTTACAAGCAGAGTTTGGTGAGGAAATTGTGAGTCAGTCAACCATAGTTCACTTGACGTGTTGTCTATCTACCTCTTCAAGTACAACTTATGTCCATAAAGTATGCTTTTACGGTAATTCTTCTGACTGTAAGATTTCAGTTATCTCTGCTTCCTACTAATTGCTGAGGGCCACGTCGGCTTTGCAGGAGAATGACTCAGCGCTGCCGGTGTGTTACAGTGCCCTGGTGATATAAAACGACAAACATCCTTATTCCTGTGCATGTGGGACATAGTCCTACGCAGAGTCTCCTAGGTAAACAACTCCAATCCCCAGCAGTTTTAGCCAGGAAAATTTTTCTACCACTACTTTTTCAGATGTGTGAGTTGAATTGGCATTCTTGAAAAACAACAGAAATATGTCAGGGTTTTTTTCTACACTTACTCTGGTTCAGGAGTCTTCTGCGGAGTCTTCCTGGAAAAGAAACAGAGGAAACAGTGGGTTTTGTGACGTAGAAAATAAACAGTAAAAAGAACAAAGTAGCGCGACATTTTCCCAGATATGACAGAGTGCAAGAGACAATAAAAAGTAAGGACATGCGTATTACTGCTTGGTGGCAGAACTGGTAGCCAATTTTTGTAAAAGCTGGGCTATTTCTAGTAATGTCTGGGCTCCTTTCTTGGGATGTTATAGTGTTTTAGAAGGTCCTTGCTTGCAGGGTCCTGGTACTGCTAACTTTCAGAAACTTTCACAGAAAACCTTTGCTCAGCTTGTACTGAAAGTAAAAAAAAGAACAAGGTATTGGGATCCATAAGGAATATGAGGGAACATAATGATTAAATGTAGGTAGAGGGGCAGGTCCCCCAGGAATCCCGTGTGTAACGGGTAGTCTTGTCTCTAAAAGAGCAGCATTAAACAATTATAGGAACAGCCAAACATTAAGGCAAAGCTGTCCTTGGAGGAAGCAAGGGATATAAAAGAAATATGTAAAATAATAAACACTGCAGAGAAAGCAGATGGAGGGTTTCTGCTTTTCTTGTCTTCAGTGATGTGAAAGGATATTAAGACTGAATTTTTCATGCCAATAGTGGGGAAAACATTTCTATGCCTTGTGTATGTGGAGCATGGTACTCAATGCCACAAGAAACCTTTCAAGACAGGAGCTTAGAAAGATGCAGAATGGGATCGCGGTTTTATAGGGCAACATTAGTGGCTTTCAAAATTAACATATACCACAATTTTGAAGATAATTTTTATCGTGTCAAACCAATACTAACTATTAGAGCTCAGGATCAGAGCCATGCAGTGAAGACAGATGTCTGGCCCACCTCTGCGCTCACGGGCCACCACCTGACACGCTGTATCCTTGCTAGAGGCAAGATACAGGGCAGGATGGGTGCCTGGTCTGACCCTGGAGGACAATACCCATGTTTTCCTTCAGAGACGAGAATGAGCTGCTGCATGTCAGAGCGCAGAAATTGTGAGAAGGGGCCTGCAGGAAGGAAGAGTGGCTGGATCAGGGTGGTGGAGGTCAATGGCTCTGTCTGGGACAATTTCTTAATAGACTCCATCAAGACACTGTCACAACATAAGGACAGCCTGTAAAACAGGGATGCCAAATCTCTTCCATTGCTCCTAAATGGTACAGTGTTTATTCCTCCATGTCTGCAACGGTAGTGGATTTCCTCCTGGCTCTAAGTCATTCCTCAGCACGTCAGACATGCTGCAGATGTATCTGTGTTTAACCCAGTTTCTTCTTGGTACTGTCAGTCGCCAGTAAAGAGGCTGCGTAAAATTAAAAGCTCTTGCTTCTGTATCTGGAGTGAGCACATTTTGCCAGATAGCAGCTTATTCTGATAAAGTGGAGTACATTAATACCCGAGTCATCAGGGGCTCTGGCTTTTTTTATGTCAGCTTTCCAGGCTAGCTTTGTTATATGCAATGCTCCCTTTGAATTCGGCCACTGCCACCCTGACATTACAAAAGGAGGGATTCTAGTGGGATGCTTTCAGGGAAGTGTAATGGGAAACAGTCTAGTCCGAGCGGCAACTCCAATATCATCAACCATGGATTCAAATGGGGCTTTGCTTTTAAATTAAATGGTGACATGGGAAGTTATTGGAAGATACAACAGGAGATTCTCCTGTTTGGCAACAAGGAATCACTGTGTAAAGACCAGGCGTGCCTGATGCATATGGAATTCACCTATAGTATTTATTTATATTATCCACAGGTATTTAAGATGCCTTATCAAGCCCTCGAGCTTTGCTAGGTCTATGCAAGACTTCTCCTCTTGCAGCCTGTAGACTCTTTCTCTAATCCTGCTGCTCTTTAAGATACACCTGCAGAAGTTCCTCTCTCTCTCTCATCTCTGTCTACATCTCACCTCGTGTGTTTTCACCAGTCTGACCCACACCTTTGTACTGCTGACAAATATTTACCTCTCTCTTATTTGCATAACTCACTCTGCTTCCACCATTTAGGCTTGAGTACCTACCATCTTGATCTGACCATCTCTTCAGCAATATTTGATGTTAGACCTCCTGACCACTGTCACAAAACACAGCCAAAATTAAATTATTTTCCTTCCCAGATCTCACTGTTTCCAACCATCCTGGTATCCCAGAAGCAGCAAAATATCTTGACTTTACTGGATTTTAGTGTATTAGACACTGTCTGGCAGAGGGGTGGACGCATGCCTCCAAGCAGACAGAAAATACACAACCCAAATATTTTAAAAACTACATCTCCTAAGTGCATCCTTTTCATCTGAGCATGCACAAGAGGAGATGTTTGATTCTTAAAGGACTCCAGGAACATGCATCTGCTAGAGTTGCCACCCCACAGCCATGCAGTAAATTTCTTTTTGCAAAACAGGGTGTCAGGAGCTCCTGTCCTTTATTCCCACCTTTTTCCTTGCAAATCCGTTTATTTGGAACAATTCTTTCTGACCTCTCAGTCTGTCTTTACTCAGGCAAACTAAAAGCTCTTGTTTCTGAGATTACTTGTGAGTCAAAATGTGCAGTTTCAAAGCAAGTGATGATGTGGAGTGAGAAAAAAAAGTACAGAAAAAACAGACCAAGTCAGTGATGTCTAAAGAAGGTACCAAGCAAGCAGGGCTGGGATCTTAGGGACTTTCAGAGATATGAATTCGATTCTGGTTTTACCACGGGGTTCAGTACAGGTTTTATTTTAAAGATCAGAGATAAAGGCCCTGAATTATAGATGTTTTTAGACTTTGCTCTGCTCTAGGTTGCGAGGTCCACTGGTAGAGGGTACAGGCACAGGAATCCCAACCAAATAATGCAGAGGCAGCCAAGCTCACTCATTGCTATCTTAGGTATTGCACACATACCACTGAGAGGAAAAATACACGCCTTTGTGTGTTTTAAAATTCTACAGCTGAGAGGCTGTAGAAGTACTGTGGGCACCTAGATTAAATTGAAGAAGCAGCACACTGTCCCCTCACAGCAGGCTCCCCCAGCCTGAACAGTGCTACATGTATTGCTGCCTCAGTCCCCCTCTGCCCATCTCTGACCTCGACTGGAAATACCAGGGATTAAAGCAGGTGGGGACCACAAGGATGGTTCTTTTCCTCTAAGGGCATGATTTTGGAGGGATAGGTAATAGCTGTTATTGGGAGAGTGATCTGTGTGGAAAGCATCGACGTGCCTTTACACGCACAGTTCATCTTCACTTGTCTTACCTTGCTTCTATCCTAAGCTCATCACAGCTTCAATGTGACTATTATGATTTGATTTAGGTCAGATTTATTTCCAGCAATTGCTTTGTTTTACAGCAGATGGCAGCCTTTCCCCAAATTTCCAGAAATGAAGTATACCTGGCTTTCAGACAATTCATGTCTTTTCTTGGCCCCTGGTGTCTGCTTGCCACCAGCAGAAGCCTCCGTAGGAACTGAGCAACTTGATCGAAGAAGCTAGAGATAGAAACAAGACCGAAATCACCTCCTTGCACTTGCAGGGCTTGGCTCCTCACCAGAGGTCTGATCAGCTGTTGCACCACCTCTTCATTCATCTAGGACAATATTTCCCTTCCAACTTATATCAGAGTTCAAGATCAAAGTAATTAAAAATCCATGCTAATTCATTTCTTCACCTTGACAACAATACATAACAGAAAATACATGATACTTTGTGGGTAGTATGTCAAAATCAAAGTGACATTTTTCAGTGCTTGATCTAAGAAGATGTTCGTGCCGTATTAAAAAGCACCTCTGTTAAACGACCTACAGCAGCTGGCTGAATAAACTGTGGTGCGGGAGAGGCCTCAGATGACTTCATCTGCTGGTGACTGTTCAAAAGAGCCTCAGATACACTCTGTGGATTCACCCAGCCCTGAAAAGCGAGGAGAAAAGTGATCAGCACTCTTCTGTCCTGCCCCTTTTTATTCCCTGCCTATTTCTGGGAGCCAGAACAGGAATGCTTATTGGGACAGGGTTTTTTGAGATTGACCGCAGGCACACCAAGCTCTTTCTAATACCCTCTAGACCCTGTGGAAACATTTCTTGTTACCACATAGCAACTCTCTTGTCCATACTGTGTTTTTATACCTACCTGACTGGCATTAATCAGTCCTAGTGGTCTGTTTCACAAGGACAAGAAAGGTGCAAAGATGTCTTCTTCTGGGAGGTTGTTCCTGATGCAAACACAAATGAACGCAGATTTACTTCTATGTAGGCTCTGCCTTCAATTGCTACTTTTTATCCTGCTTCTGTTCTCACAAAATATGTTAATGGCATCCAGATGCTTATTAACACGTTTCATACTAACAACCAGAGACAGGAAATACAGGCCAGATGAGGAGAAGAACAACTTAATAGTTAAGAGAGAGATGAGAGAAATTCAGAGTCAGCAAGGCCAAGTAACATTTACTCTGGAGTCTTCAAGAAAGTAATCAAACAGTTGTCAGTGAACGACTTTATAAACTCTGGGAACAGGAGAGGTCCCACAGGACTGGAGAACCTATTATCAATATCTAGGGGGACATCCAAATACAGCATTAATTAATCTTAAAGACCCACGTGATCAACCGCTATGGGCTTACAAAAACAAGCTGTGTCTAACCAACTCCATTTCCCTCTTTGATAAGGCAGCTGGCCTGGCAGCTAGGAAAGGGAAGTCACAGATGTGCTGTATCTTCACTTGAACAACACTGGCTCATGCAGCCACCAAAGGAAACAGTCTAGACAATGTTACTACGAGGTGAACAGGCGAGTTGTTTATGCTCAAGGTGTAACATTCATCACATCCCTTGGTGTGTCCCTGACAGCCACTGCCATGGGAACGTTGGTTCCTGGAATCTTGCTGAAGAGGCAGGAGGCTGTATTTCTGCACACATACCGTGAGGGATAGGAGACACAGGGAGAAAGAGTTAATTTCACACAGGAAATCACCATCAGCGAGGAAATGACCCCAATTCCCTGCGTTACACTCAGGGTCTTGGCATTTATGATCATCTTTTCCTTATCCAACATGCATGCCACCCATCCCCAGTTCAGCTTTTAATGAAAGAAACACTTAAAATACCCTTCCACCAATCTACCCAGCCCACAGAGACTATTGCAGACTGTGGCTTATAGCTGTCCCTCAGAGCCTTTTCATCCTTTTGAAAGCTGCCTCCTTCTTTCCCAGCTCTGTAGAGAAATCTGGCTAACTAGAAATCTCCAGGCCATTATACTGCAGTTCTCCCATCTTCCTGGCTGCATTCATTATTAATAGCTCATCATTAAATTTTAATAAATTGAATATCAGATGTTTAAGGCTTCTTAGGCACCTTTTCTCCCTTTTTTTTCTTCTAGGTCCATTTGTTGGATGAGTTCATTCAGTGTCACACAGGGGAAGCTGGTCAATCAATAACAGGCATACCTTTTGCAGAAAGTTGTAATGTCTTTATTTCCAAACTCTGCAGAAGTGCTTGGAATAAAAAAACCAACTCAAAGCAAAAGCTTTGGTGTTTAAGAAAACAAAACAAACAAAAAAACCCCCCAAACAGTAGGTAAGTCTTTGGTCTCAACTTGCTCTTCAGTTTACTTTATTAGAGTAGGAGTTGACAAGTTCTAGCTTCGTTCATTAATGAGTTGGTTTCACAGGGAAAAGGGGAGCAGCTTGGCTGTGTAAGACTGTTGGTCTGCTTAGGAGTGATCCTAATGCAGGATCTGTCTCCCAAAGAACAGTGAATTGGGGATGCTCCAGGAGAATCACAGAAGCCTGTGGTAGGGAGGGAGCCTCTCCATTGTGTTTTTTGGGGGTGAAAGTTGCTCTACCTCCATCCCAGGGTGCATGACCCCTCTCCTGGGTGCAGCAGTGCTACTGTCAGCAGCACTGATATTTGCTTGCATAAGGTTGTTTTGGTGTGGATAATCCCCCTCACCTTGCAGTTAAAACCTGAGAGAAGGACGCTGTAGAAGATCCAACTTGCTCAGCATTCAGGGCTCAGGCACCAAAAACTGAAATGCTTCTGGATGGGCAGAAACACAGCAAAGCAAAGAACCATCAGGATATTTTTCCCCACTGGAGGAGGTGGGTAAGAGTCTTTGGAGGGACATACAGCATGTAGGACATGGGCAGGGACTTTCTTACTTCACTCAGCAAGTGGGAGGGCCTCAGGGAGGACATGGAGAAGTTGAAGATAGAAAACTGCTCAGGAAACAGAAGCAAGAACCCTGGCAAGCACAGCCTATGAAGAAAGATCAAAAGGACTGCTTCAGCATAGAGAAGAAAAGGCTGAGAAGAGACATGCTTACAGCTTTCACATATGTAAAAGGCTGCTAGAAGGAGGGAGAAAAAACTATTGCCTCCACATCCTCTGGGTTGTGGAGGCAATAACAAGCAGTCACGTGCTAAAGTTTTCCTCCTGGGGGGCTTAAAGTTCAAGATGAGGAGCAATTTTTCACTAGGAGGACAGCTGAACTGAGGAACAGGCTGCCTGGAGAAGTTGTGGAGTCTCCATTAATCTGCAGATTTTGAAAGAGTAAGAGAGATGAATGCTTGCAAGCAGGATTTGGGTAGAGCTGACCCTGCCACAGGGCAGGCTAATGCATGAGAGGACCTTCCTGTGGTTACATTATGAACAATACATTTTAAAATCAGCTGATGCAAAGGAGCTTGCATCTGAAACTCATGAAAAAAAATTGTTTGATGCAATCTCAGAACCCTTACTGGTTTGTTTTCTTTTTCCCCCCTTGAAATAGTAGGGAAATTCCAGAGACTGTAAGAACTGGTACTCAAAAGAGAGCAAGAACTATAAGTTTAGACCAGTTCATCTGACATCCATACTGAACAAAATAGAAAGCTGATCAGAGCTCACATGTAAAGGACAATAACATAATGCCAATCAACATGGGGTTTTTTGGAAGAAAAACTCACATCTGGCAAACCTGCTTTCCTCCTTCGAGGTAACAAGTTTGGCAGATAAAAGGCAGTCGTAATGGAGTTTTGTAAGACATTTGACTCAGTACAGAGCAACATTATGATTAAAAGATTAGCACCTCCCCACTATCAGAAAAGCCCATGTTAAATGCATTATCTGACAGCTCCCCAGTGGAGGCTCTGCCACAGACAGGACAGCTGGGCTGAGGAAAGTCATTTAGAAACTGCTGCTACACAGAATACACTGGATGCATTGCTATTTTTTTGAGTACCAAGAGCAACAGTGGGTTAAATTCCCCCACCCTGGGGACTCCCACAGCTGCTCTTCTCTCCCTCTGCTGTGTCTAGGGGAAGCCAACCTCTGACATCCCACCTTTATACTTCTGTAATGTGAATTAGCCCCTAAATTACAGTGTGAAAGATTGCTTGGGGCCAGCAGAGCCTAAGCCTCTTGCCTGATACTATTCAACATATTTTGCGCTGCAGAAACATAAATACAGCATGGCTTTATTAACCATTAGCCTATAAAGATAAAAATATAACAAAATGCAGACACACATGGTCTATAAATATATTTATGCTGTCATGAGGAACACTAATCCCAGGCCTCCACAGTATGAAAAACACTCCACTAGTATAAATACTGTGCATTTGGTAATATTGTTTTAAGGACAGGAGGGCTGAGGTGTTTTTTTCTTTAGGGCTGGCACGGTCTCCAGTCAAGCCCCGCTTTTGCAAAGGCACTTGCTCTGGCTCCGGTGATGGCTTTCCCAGGCAGGCATTTGCCAGGAACTGCCAAGGAGTGCGAGGTGAGCACTGATTCATCGGCACCCGAAGGCGCTTGCACACACCTTCTGCTTCTCCCGCTTGAGAACAGGCGGAGTGAGATTTCCAAGTGATAAAGAGTGACGCTGGCAGAAATGCTGAGTAACACTGAAAACACCCGGAGCGATGGTGGAGCCGAGGGCTTTGGCATCGCTTAACCTGCCTCTCAAGAAAGCTGCTCTGAATCCACTTTTAATGTGAGTAAGTGAAAAAAGCATTAAATATCCATGCTCTGTGCTGTTATGCGGTATTTAAAAGACCTTCTGATTGATTTAGCTCCCATTTAGAAGTGAAGCAAGCTAATTAAATGAACTGAGGCGCCAGCAGCTTTGCTCTGCAGAGCCTGGGACTGGCTTTGCTGTGACCACAGGCTGCGGGGAAAGGGCAACAGATGGGAGAGGTGCCTGCATCCCTGCAACCCATCTTGGACAACATTTATCCTCCAGCAGTGGTGGAGGGTGGCACCACAGGTTCATCCCATGGTGGGACCCATGGACATGTCCCCATTACAAGGCAACATTCCACGGAAAGGCAAGCTGGGCAGGTGAGACCATATCTCAATCCCCTGCAATTTGGAGCCTTTCATCCCCTTTAAAGTCACATTTTAGGTGATTGTCCAGGCAAAATGGAAGTGGGCATGCCCACATCTCAGTCCTACAGAGACTTTTGAAAATGTCAACCACTGTGCCAACTGGAAGTGCAGGCCAGAGAGGGGAAAAAAAAAAAAAGAGGCCAATTAAAAAGCCAGGTTGTCTCCGTTTTGCTCAGGGCTAACAGAACAGATGATGGCATCGCTGGAAGCTGCGTTTGCTTTTAATTGTCCTCGTTCCACTGAATAACTAATTCTCTCCTCCTCCCACACGACAAAAAAAAAAAAAGCATGGCTTTTTTGGAAAGGATGAGTTGACTCAATTCCTTTCCTACAGCGCATGACAGCAAGCTGCAGTTTTTAGCTTTGCATCCAGGCAAGTTTAGAATATCACTGCATGCACTTGTTTTGTTTCAAATCTTCTGGGATCAGCTAAAAATATTATTCTGGAGAGAAGAGCATATGGAAACACTAAAGGCTTTGTGTTCATTCAGCTCCTACATTGCAACCAACCAAAGGGAATAACACAGGTAGATCCCATTTGTAAGATGGTTGTATTAAAAACTTATTTTACAGGTGTCTGAGGGCTGGGATGTGGGAGGTACTGGGGATCTGAGCATGACCCAGGGAAAGAAGTGGATCGCGTCAGCCCAGAGATGAAACGCCAAGCTTACCACAAGACTCATCCTTCATCTGGCTGTTTCCCAGGAGCCCAGGAAAGCCACTGCTCTTCCCTTATCCTTGACCAGCTCACATTTCCAGCATTTTCCAGGACAGACTGAAAGGAAACCCTATCTAGGCTGAAGAATGGATGACCAAAAAAACCCTGAAACACATTTTGCAGGGCCTGAGTCCAGCCAACATGGTTCAATGCAAAGTCACATATTTTAATAGAAACGCTTAAAAAATAATCATAACCACAGCGAACATGAGTGAGAAACTGTCAGATAAAACAACTGCAGAGCAAAGTGATTCTGATTTAATTTTTTGGGGGGGGTTGAAGCAGAAACAAATACAAGGACAAAGACAATGAACTATAAATAAGCAGACAGGATGATCTTGGGAATTATTAGTAAAGAATACACATAAGGAAGCTTTACCCCCCAAGTGATTTAACTGTGTACTGCACTTTCATCTACTGTCTGAAAATGTGAACTATCATTTCCTACCTACCCTCTCCGTGCCACTCATGTGGCGCACTCATGGGGAATCCTTAGGAGTCTGTCATGTGCTGTGGAAAGGAAGCCTTTTAATGAGACCTTTCCACTAGGAAGAGGAGAAATAGACAATCATGGTATGAGTTATAACTCCAAAGGACTCTACCCTCATCCTATTTCTGAAAGGCAGATCTCCAGTAGCTATCTCAGTACAGAGCTGTTATTACGTACATAGACAAGGTAGACGAAAGAACTCGGAGCAGATTAATAATTTACTCCTGCCTCAGAGCTCTTTAGTCACACTAAATCAGCAAAAGCATTCAAAATAAAAACTTCATGGTATTGCAGGTGTTGCCAAATTACAAAGGAGTTGCCTTTGCCAGCAGGATAGTGCTTCTCTAGTTGATCCGTAAGTCATTTGCGCCCATGCAGAGGATGTGTGATGTCTCAACCCCCTGCACAGTAGAGCTGGGCCCTCAGCAGGGATGGCAGAATTGAGTATTTGCTGGTGCTTTCGCTGCTGCCACAAACACATCTTCGAGCAGAGCCAGGCAAACATCACAGGGCAGAAAACAGAGTGATGTTGGTGCTGGTTCCCATTCCCTCCTGCCAGCCCCACAAGAGGTGCAGTAGAACAAGGACAGGCAGCCAGGCACACTACTGGCAAAATCAAGAGTGGCAGATAAAAGGTGAATGAGAAATGGTTATTTACTGCCTCCTGTAACACAAGAAATTGCATATAAAGCAAAGTCATCAGACAGGCTCAAAACAAACAAGTGGTACTTCATAGCGTGCGGCTGAACCTTGGGTCTCCTTGCCGCAAGAATTTCAGATGCTGGAAGCCTATCTGAGCTCAAATGAAGTTATATTAAAGGAAGAAAAATCGACAGCTGCCACCTCTTACTCAAAGTCTCCAAGCCACAACTTGTATGAGGCTTGGGCCGTGTCACATCTGCTTGTGCTGTTCTTATTCCTCCCAGGCATACACTTACATCCCCCACTGGAAACCAAACAGTGGGGTTGGGTGGACCTTGCTCTATAAAAGAGCAGTTACTCTGGATCCAAATGTTTTTCATGCAGGAAGACCTGGAGAGCCACTGTCAGCTCTCCTGCTCTACAGCTCAGACACCAGATTGAGGGTCCACACCCCTTTTCCACACCAGGACCTGGCACTGTCCACCCATTTTGCCATGTCCCTTTTGCTCTGTGTGGCAGCAGCCAAGATGCAGGGAGATCTTGGGGGAGAGCTGGAGCCAGGGAGCTCCTGACTGCCAGAACTGGCACTTTGCCTCCGGTTACGCATCTTCCCCTGAGCTCAGCCTAACCTGATCCCACACAAGCTAGTGCCGGGCAAGGTGAACGGGGCCAGCTTCTGCAAATTTGCCTGCTTGCTACGGCCGTGGAATGGACCGTATCTGCCACATCCGGAGGGAGGAGGAGGATGGGCAGCAGCTCGCAGGGGGACCAAGGCAGGAACATAAAGATTCAGGCACTGGGGGTTACGGCCACTGCTGTTCCCTAACGCTGCACTGACACACAGCCTCAGGCACATCCGAAGCCACTGGTCCCGCTGCAGGTTTTGCAGCCCCCCAAGTCTGTGTTCGGGATGGCTGCTCTCACAGGGGCAGCTTAGGCTTGAGGGAATAAAAGCAGTTTTTTCTGCTCTTCAAATCTGCCACCCTTTTGCTTTCAGGAGGGAGACAGGACCAACAACCAGTAGCCCTCAGCACAGCCAAAGCAGCCAGCTGTTTCTTGTGCAATAGCACACATCAGTGTTTCTCCAGCTCAGCTTGTGTCACCAGGTACGTTACCATGGGATACTGCATCTGAACAGCAGTTTGACACAGTGCTGTTCTCTGCAAGAAAACAGGGTCCTGAGCTCTTGCTGCTGGGAAGGGGCAGGCTTGCTGCTGCCCATGCAGAGGCCACGCTTGCCAATGAGCCCCTGACACAAGTGACAGGAACCATCACAGCTCCCGCAGAGATGCTTTCCCAGATCTTTTTCACAGGATGCATGACAGCACATGTACAAGTGATCTGTAGCCACAAAAGAGCCTTAGAAGCTGCATTTCCAGGATGATCACAGCCCTTGTTAAAGCCAAGTGCTACAATTAAAAATAGATGAGCTTTGCCAGTGTTTTTTTACAGAAAAGGAAGCGGGGATTGCACGAGCCAAGACTAGGACCAGGAAATCTGGTCTAACTCAACAGCAACCAGGCCTAATCCAGCTGAAAGACAGCATGCAGGCAGGTAGCTGTAGTCATCATGATAGATTTATATTGCAAAACTGGAAGTGTATTTTTAGAATCAGGCCTGGAAAGTGTCTCTTCAGAAACAGATCAAGCATGCCACAGCAGGGTCATTATGGGATTTGCAGAGCACCTTCAGGGGGACTGCTGGTGTGACTTCATCATGTCATTAAACCTTCCAGGATACTGGCCTCATTCTTGCAGGTGTAACAAGCCTAGCACAGATGGGAGTAGAAAACCTCATCCCCAGCCTGCACAACACATCTCAGAGCCACACCACACGCTCATGGTATTGCTTCAACCCAATGGCTGAGTCAGCGAAGGGAACAGAGTGCTCCGTCAGTGCTGGACTACCCACCGCCTTCGCAGGGAAACCCCCAGCAACCTCCCCATCAACATGCTCCTGCCCTGCTGTGAGTCAGCACATCAAGAGCTGCCCCACTTCTGCTCTGAGGGAAAAAAAAAAAAAAATGCTTCATTAGCCAGCTGCTGTCTTTTACCAGTGTTAAATCCATGCAATTTCCTACAGCTGAAAAGCAAACGAGCTCATTAAATCACCTGCATTACACATCACACACAAGAACTGTGCAGAACAGAGCAGCCATGCTCAAACCAACTGCAGAAAGCTACTTGCTGATTTCCAGTTGCATTTCTGCAGATGTTCACAAAACTTTAAAGCTAGAAAAGGGCCTACACTTACCTCATTTTCCACATGTATTCCCTCATCAGTTCCACATACCTGCGGTGATCTCCCAGGGAACAGTCCTGTCCCATCTGCTGGTTGCATCATTGATGCTTCTTTCCATTCAAAAAAACTTTGGAAGCAGGTTAAGGCCACAGATCTCCTTTGGGGCTTGTTTTTGCAGGTACAAGGGGCTGATCTAGGCTGCACACAAGTGGAGCTGTAACAGTCTCAAAGCCAGCACAGTGCAACTTCTTGCACTTCTCCCAGCTCCTGGATTTGTTCAGAAGCAAAGGTCTTACAGTTCAGAGTGCTTCAGCCAGCTGGTTGAGTCAAAGGGATCATTTTACTTTCAATCTGACACTCATTTTACAGTTTACAGAGCAGAAGACCTTCTGTTTAAATTGTTTATTAAAGAACAGAAGCCCATGGGGGAACTCAAATAGGGAACCACAGTCAAAGCTACTGCTTTTAGTAAGCTTGCATGTTGTATGGAAATTATTCTTCAAACTACTCAACTGCCACTATCCTGCTTTTGACAGTGGGATTTCCATGTCTCAGGCATTTGAATGCCCATGTTCTGCTCCTTTAAGAAAGGGATTAACAAGTTCAGCTTGGGTCAAGAAAGGTACACAACAGGCAGAGAGCATGGGACAGACTCCAAAGGGTTACCTTAGCATAACACTGCCCAGAGAAACAGCCAGTTCTGCTAAGACTACACCTTCTTCTGTGGTGTTTCTTTTTTGGGTGAAGGGGGCAGGGGTAGAGAAGTCTAATGAAAGCATGAAATATCATCTTAATGGGGGACAAGCTTAACAATGGTTATGTGTTGGGCATGAACCTCTCCTTCCCCCTCTACAGTCAGATGTGCATGTAACCAACTGCACTATTGGCTCCACACCAGCCTCCAGCTGTGCCTCCAACGCAGGGCGAGTACACTGCTTTCCATGTGTCTGCTACCATCCAATTCTCAATCTGTTTTCGCAATTCGTGTCTCTATTACTCATACTGCTTTGTAGCTTTCATCATGTCCTTTTCTGATTTTTCATATCCCTGTAATCAACAAGATCAGGACCAGAGAAGAAGCACCAACGGCATTCTGTGGAAGATGAAATCAAGAGCTCTTGACATTTTACAAGAGCCCAGCCACTTGGTTAAATTTTTTGCTTACATTTTGTTATTTGTAACTTACTCAGGGAAGATACCATTTAACTATGTCTTTTGAACAAGAATCTTGCCTTTGTTAATGTAGGGTTAAATAAAAGACACACTGGAAGGTCACATCTGAAAGGAGCCATTCAAATCCATGACCAGGATAACATGCAAACCAGGGTAACATGTAAACAGTTGCGCTTTTTTTTTTGTGATCTTAATCCACATGTGCAGAACAGACACGTGACAGCAGAACGGCCACCTCCAGCCACCTTTCCCATCTCTTGGAAACAAAGCAACAGACAATCCCAGAATTTCTATTTTTGAAAAGTGTTTACTCATGTAGTTTGAATAAATTAATTTGCAAATAAAAATTAAACTACAGTATACTATAGTTTGAATAAAATGATTAGAACAACTACAATACAGGGATTTCTCGCTGCATAAGTTTCATTACTTAATGCATATAATCTGGAAAATGTCAAATCAGTATATATTTCTATGGAAAGGGAGTAACAGCAGTTACTTGTACATGACAGCTAACTGAACTTATAATACAGGTTTCCTGACACATGCATTTCCTGAGTGAACCAAACAATATATATAATTTCCTTTTAAAAATGGAGAAACAATTGACAAAGTAAATAATTCATGACATCTAAGTAACGTAGGTCTCTCTTTAAACCAAGAAAACTTTAGAACAGCTTCAAAAGGAAAAATTAAAGCTATGCTATAAAGTACAGAAATTTGCTACTGTCAATTATACAGTACGTATTTTTAAAAAAAAAAAAAAAAAAAGAAGCTGGCCAAAAAAGCTCAACTCAATCCTAAAAAGGTCAGGTTGTGTATTTGCCATGAAGCACAGTGGGTTAGCAGCAAAGCTGGATGTAGTGCACTGGCCTCTTCTGGTGGATACAGAGGGAAAGGAAGGGTAGGGAGGGGAGGAGCGGAGAGAGACTACTAACCAGCGCCCACCGCAGCATGAGCAGACCTTACACAAGCATCCCACACTGAGGTCTACGAGTCCAGTCCAGTCCCAGCTTAAGCTCTCCCCTAACAGACTGCCAATTGTGACAAGTTGCACAAGGACACTAGGACGCAGGCATGCATCCCTTGGGTACCAGGCTTCAACTTCGTTCCATGTGTGGCCTAGATGAGTATTTGCACCCAGCTCCTCACTGCAGGGTAAAGGCAAGCCTGTGGCTCCCACGCGCCCAAGCACGCCAGGTTGCAACGGGCCAGAAGGCAGGCAGAACATCCGGCCGACAAGCCTGTCACATGTGACCATGGCCAATTCACAAATTGCTCCCTGCTCCCCACACATGTGCACGGGCACATCTGCCTCTCCCCTCACCCCCCTCCCCAAACAGCAAGGAACAAAATGAGCCTCATCTTTTAGGTTTGTTAATGTTGAACATTGGAAAAATCCTCACAAATGTCACTAATGCTAAATAAAGAGATGTGTTAGCATGAAGGGAGAAAAAATCCTTAATCTAGACTAAGTTGCATATTCAAAGTCTGGTAAATATTCTCTTCATAACCAGATCTTAAGTACAGTCCTACCAAAAAGACTTTTTAAGAAGTCCTTCCTAGCTACCTTTCAACATGGTTAAAGCACACCTTTATGCCATCATAATTTGCATTAGCTTTGTTTAAAAAGCATTTTAACTATTCTAAGAACTCAGTATTTTAGATTAAAAAAGATTTTTCTACCATTTCCATCTCACGTCCTTCTCCATCCAGAACTACTCTATGCATCTAATTGCTGGATGAACACACTATGACCATCCTACTCTCTAAACTTTCTACATACTTTTCAATAATAAAGATAAATAGAAAAGAGTTAATATACACGTTATATTTTACAATGTTTGCATCCAAGCTGTAAACTAATGTTCTTTGAACTATTTACCCTCCATATACAAAAAGAATGAAACAACTTTCAAACACTGTTGGCATGTAATTCAAAACCATTAAATGGAAGGCATCGAAGTTCGCTCTACACCACTTCCTTCACCTCTTCAGAAGTAGTTATTAACTAAATAAAAGCAGGAATTCTCCCCTTTCTCCCCCCGTTTCTTCCATTTCCAGACTTTCCTCAATAGAGAGGGATTTAGCTGTTGTAACAAAAACCCCAAAATTCTTCATCTTAATGCAAACCAGCATAGCCCAGAGAATAGGAAAAACAGTTGGTTTAAAAATCAGAATCGCTTAGCTTATCAGTTTGCTGCAGTCCTTGGTAACACATGTGTTAGTCAAGAGGTCCTTGGAAAATGAGTCTGATGTAACCTTGCTCACCAGCCAGCTGATGCGCACAGAACGGACAGGCTGCGTGAAAAGTGTGAGTACCATGAGGAAGAGGAATTTGGGACCAATATGCAGTTGTCTTTTCTGAGCACACATGTCCACAGGGGCTGAATGCGTGAGTTGGAGGTCCTGCATCCACATAAAATCCTGCTTCACATCCAAGCCACAGAGGCACATAGGGGCCGACAGAGCGGCACATGGGACACTCGCGATCCTTGCCGTCTCTCTCCTCTTTGTTTCCCCAATTGTGATAGCCGTGGACATGGCCACAGTTCAGATAAACCCACGGCTGCTTTTCATCTACAACATCTTTTCTCTTCATGCTGGGAAATGCCAAGGTGTTAAACCCCACGGGACACTGGGGCCTTGCCGCATTTATCTCCTGTCTTAGTGCCTCCAGGTGCTTGACAGTAGGAGTGCGTGAAAGCCCTTCCGCAGTGCGCCACAGCAGCGTTGCTCCACACAGGTCAATTAGAGAGCCATCTTGGAGCTGGTTTGTTTCGTTCTCAACCTTGTGGTGGACAAAGAGAAAAGAGAGGTGTCACCTAAGGTTACCTGAAGAGTAACATAAGGCACTTCCATAGCACAAATCCCCCTGGAAGATCCAGTCAAAAAGTTCCAAGCAGCTCCTGACTGTCCTATACAAGATACCCACAGAGAGCCCAGTGTCAGCTTCTCCCTCTCCATTTTTTTTTTTTTTTAAAAAAACCAAACTTCTTGACAAGTCTTGTTTAGTCCTCCATCACATTTTAGACTGTTTTCTTCAAACACACCTTTACACATGGCCTTCCTCTTCTCCAGAAAGTCAGCTGTCAGCATTCCTAGCTAAATGCATCACTTAAGTGTTCATGTAGCATTTATTTTTGCTAGGAAATCCCAAGTCATACTAAAACCAATCATCTCCTGGAAATGTCGCCAATGCTTTGGAAACAACAGGAAGAGGAAAACCCAGAATGCCAAGGCAGAAATGGACATCCAGGCATATAGGCATGTGTCAATAAAACTGTAATTATTCTTTATTATTCTATAAAGTAAGGAAAAGTGGGAAAACCTTAAAAGCATCAACTCAAGAGGGAGAATCAGGAAAATACTCTAAAATATGTGCACGACTATGAAGGTTTGCAGAAGAGCATAGTAGACTGGCAACTCAATTTAGAAGAGCAGTCTAGATCTGCTATTAAGTACTAGTCTGCAGATAAATGTCAGTTATTCAGGTTGAGCCAGACACCTTCGTGTATGAACACAGACACATAAAAGGGCAGTGTAACTAATTACAGAGGTGACATCTACACTGAATGAGGCAGATTCCAGCCTCCGTTTATGCCCAAGCTGTACCACTTATGGTTGTACCCATTTTAAACAGACTGCATAAAACACCGGTTACTACTCTTACCATTTTTCCCCTCTGCTGAGCTGATCTGGTTTCACGGAGGCTGAACACATTCCCACACACAGATATCTCTCTCCACACCCCTGGCTTGGAGTCTTCTGTAAATCCATTACGGGGATGCATAACAAGAACTCCATTTGTGGTTAGTCCATCCATTTGCCCATCTGATGTCTTCCACTTTGCAGCTTTCTCCTAAAAGAAATTACATCAATGAAAACTTTTAATTTGGCTGAAGTGGTGCTATGAATTAGTTTAAAAATAAGCCTGCACTGAACTGAGGAAAAAAGGGAAGAGTTCCCTTACCCCAAGAAAGATGTTTTTTGAAGAGTCAAATCCTGCAGCATATATTCTTGCTGTAAAAGGAGGGTTACGTTCACATATGATTCTGCAGGCAAACCTTGATATAGTGCTCTGCACAGACTGTGTATCTGAATTACTCTGACTTCCAGGAACTGTATCTGTCACGACAAAGTCTATAGGACTCTCTGTTGACCGACCAATCTGGAAAGGGATTTAAAAAAAAAAAGCAAAAACAACCTGTTCAGAAGTTTGCCTTTGGGTCTAGGAATATTCAAACTCAAAGCATTTAAAAGGGATAAAAAAAATCATGACATTCAGTTTGAAGCATTCCCTTCCACCAATCTAAATTTAGGTTTCTAAAGCCTAATCTGAATTGATGAGTTATTCCACCTCCATGTGATCAAAGTTATTCTGAGGGCTGAGTACAGCCAACTGAAGGAAGGGGGAATAAAATGATGTAATTAAGTCAATTCTGAGACAATTTCCCATTGAAGGTCTTCTCATCAGAACGGTTACGCTCAGGTCAGCCGGACCAGCTGCAGCAGCACCAAAACAGCTAGGAAACAGCAGTTAGATGGAAGAAAACTGGTATTCAGTCACTTTGCATGCCCAGAATATTCTGAAAAATGCCAGACTAGGTGGAGGTGTAGATGTAGGAAAATTAGACTATGTGAGCTGACTCTCCAGCTCCAGTGGGACACTGAGAAGCAGCAAATCTGTCAGGAAAGACCAGGTACAAGATGTTTATGGCAGGGAGGGGTTACATTAATATGCACAGAACACAACAGGAGTACAACAGCTGAATACAATCAGATTTTTCTAGTAGCTGCACCTTCTTTTCTGGTTGCATGGAAAAATGAGTTTTCCAGTCCCCCACAACTCTACCGGGTTTGATAGAATTGCATGGGTTTCACTGCTTTTCCAGTCAAGTCATCTTGTCCTTTTCCTTATAAAGCATGAAGAGAAATTATATCCCTCTCCCAAACATCCACATAGCCAGGTTTAAAGCCCACTTATACACTACTGCTTTTCACCACTCACTTCCAGAGCTCTCAACAGCCTCTTATAAAATAGCTGGTTATATTAAGACTGATTAACTGCTGGGCAGGAGACCCAAAAGCCTGAGGTGCATTTTGGTGGAGGCTGGATGGAGAGCTTTCATGAGACTGAAACTGCTTTGTCAGAATGTATTTTTCTATTGCTTCTTAGGCAGGATAACCCATCAGTACACAGGGATTGCCACTGGCAATTTTAGAGCAGCATACATGCCACAGCATGCCTGAAGAGAGAACACTTACACAAGTAATAGCTTATGCTGCAGTTAGCTCATTACAGCCCTTTTGCTCTGTTGTAGGTATTTGCAGCTGCATAGCAGCTTCCTCCACCGCTTACCAACACCTCCCACCTCCTTAGATCCTGCAGTGGCATCACAGCTAAATGCTGTGACAGCAAAACTCCTTGCCATAAATTAGCGACAACACCAACAAAAAAAAAAAATCAACGCATGATCAGTTCAGGAATCAGAAGGAACAAAGCACACAAAAAACCCCCAAACAAAACCCTTCCTTTTGAGAAAAAACAGGAAACAATTATAAGACATGAGCGCACACCACAGCTGCAAATGTGTTTGTGGTTCCTTCTCATACATACAGGAACTGCAGTAAAGTTGCTCTGAACTGCCAGCACATCAGCACTGGGCCTCCTCTCTCCACACTTCCCAGCACTTCAGACTTATTTCTAGGTTGGCTTAAAGGAGTTAGGGGTATTTATCATATTAGTTGTGCCAAAAGCTTTTCTGTAGTTTCCCATTGTATTTCTTCTACCCTGTCTCCAACTGGCTGATCCTAAATCCCTTCGTAAATGCTAGAAGCAAAGTTCCAAGCGCTTAAAGACACCTGTGCACTTTATTCTTCATTTTGCAAGGAGGGACTAAGAGACAGGTTATGTGACTTGCAGACCAGCAATCAAAGGCAAAACCATAATCCTGTGCATTAGTCACAAAAAGACAACTTTCACCTCTGACCAAGCCCAAAAGAGATGCACAGATATACAGCCTTGTTCATGTGATGGCCTTGGCAATGAACAGAATTAAATGTCTCTAAGCAGTAAAGTGCAGAAAGTGACACATGCAAATTTTTGGGTCTGAGGGAAAAAGCCTCTTGAGAGGATGTCTTGTTAGAAACTACCAAATGCGAGAATACATTTATCATATTTACTTCACATACCTGGAACATATCTGTGTTGCTGTCATGTGTATATTCAACTACTACTGTCTGGGCCCGAGACAAAGTGTAAGATATGCTGTGTTGGTCCTTATTACTTATTGCCTATGGAAAAAATGCCAAATATTATTGAACTAGCGAACAGTAACACTACTGAATACAGCAAAGCAGACAATATATATAACCAGGCTCTTGTTCTGCTCAATTAATGTATCAGGGCAGATGGTTGTTAGTGACACACCTGTAGTTAAACTTCACAAAAACCAGTCCTGGCCATTAAAAAAAGCTGCAGGATTGATTCAGCAACAGGCCAAACTGGTCTCTTCACCACATGCTGCAACAAAATACATGTAACCAAGCCATATTATTAGTCATTCTTCGTGTTAAAGCAGCACTGGCCTTAACACAAAAGAACAAAACACCTGAGTGTAAAGGTTAAAACTTAATGTAACACCTTCATGGCCTTCTCAGCCTGAGCTTCTCCAACAGTAAAGTGAGGACAAAAACTTAGGGACTTCATTCTAAAAACGGGATCCGAGTTCATACTAAAATCAGTGATGATTAATAAGATACATAGACAAAAAATGTAACAAGTAGTGGTGGTAAACAGGGTAAAACGGAGAAACTCAGCACAGGGTGCAGAACTTGTAGCAAAGTAATCTAGGTTTCAGTTTGTGAGTCTAGATTTTCATTCTGCAACTACCTACTAGGAACTGAACAAACACGCTTCTAAAAGTGCTTCTAAATAGCACTTACTTGAGGACCATAAAGAATTAGCAAAAATAAATGTTCTTTTCACAGATCTCCTATAGATATAATTCTATTACAAGAACTTTGGTTAGCAAAATGCTTTTGATTTCAGAATACTTTATGCCTTTCCCTGAATCAATATTCTTAAGTGTCAAAGTATCAAGGGAGTCAAACACTTAACACAACTGTTTTTAATGGCCTGATCTCAACACTGGAGATCTCTAAACAACCACTAAGCATTCTCAAATTCCATTGGTTTTAGCAGAAATGCTCAATTTGTTGTTAAACATAATTGCATACACTTAAATCACCACAATACAGAAGTATTTCATGGTAATACCTTAGCTACAATACATTAGTTTTCACATTAAATACAATTCAACTTTAGGACCTAAGTCATTCCTTTACTGCTTCTTAATGGGAAGTCTGAACTTGATTGCAAGCAGTATAAAATGTGCCCTGCAAAACCCACCTGTCCCTGGGGAACTCCTACCCATTGGATGGAATAGCAAGTGCACACAGAGCTTTGGGAAAGGACCATTTCAAAGTCAGCTTCACATGAAGCAAAGTTAGTCCTAAAGCATGAATGAGTGTGAAAACAGGAAGGCTAGAACAGATGTCTGTAGTGAGTTTGGAAGGAAAACAAAATAGAAAGTGTTTTACATGACTAGCCTATGCCCTGAACATTCATGTTTCAAAAATAAACATTTTTCTTTCTGGACACAGCAAGGACTGGGCACCAGATTTGTTTTCCTGAACGGTTTCTTGCTAACCCTGACAGGTACTAAAAAAACTTGAACACACACAAACCATTCTTTTTGCAGCCAGAACTTCATGCTTTTTACATCATTTCATCTCAGCATAACGGCACTGACTTCACTGAACTCTTTAGACAGCACTACGAGAAATAAGACTTAACTAGACAAGTCAAGCTTACCTTTGCTGCTTGAGGGGTACAGGCAATATGCACAGTGCTAGGTTTCACCCCATTTGCCTTGGGCCTTTTAAATAAAGCAAACCTACTTTTTCTTCTTCCTCTATCTCCATTTGGGAGAGACCCATTGTACCTATCAAAAAGACAGAAAAAGAACAAAGTCCACCTTCCTGTATTACTTAACTTCTCACAAGATACAGAACCACAAGAACTTTCATACTAAGCACAAAGACTTAATTAGTATGGTGTTGAAAAAATTACAGATTTCCAATTAATCACATCTATTCAAATCTGAGAATTGATAAACACAATATTGAAATGCCCACAGAATTACAGCACATGCACACAAAGCTTGTAAGGAAGGAATGCTACCCAGATGAATCTCAAAGCTACTACTGATAACAGAGAGACTCTGGTCCCAAGCATGAAAACAAGTAAGGTTATATGCCTAACCGTAGCTTTATCTCTACACGGTGTGTTCACGCTGTAAATGAAAGAACCTAAGCACCCACTAAGCCTGGTGGAGAGCTAATATTTTAGAGAATTTTCGTTGGGGGAAAAAAAAAAAAGCCCTTGCAAGAAATAGACATACTGTTGTCTGAGACTCTGATTTAATCCACCAGAAACCCCTCAGACCCTCACTTTGAACATGTCAACATAAACAGGCCAGCCAGCAAACTCACTTTATTAAAATCTCCTGTTTGCACTTGGATAGTATAGAGTCAGCTACCACGTCCCTACAGAACTCCTATAAAACTCCTTTCATTTTACTTAAAATCCTAGGGAACCTCTCCTTCCACATTAGTCGTCTGTCTAGGTACAACCTGGAACCAACTGGGAAACCCTTCACAAATTGGCTGCCTTTGTCATGAAACACTTACCTGGGGAGAACACAAGAGCTGAAAATAAACTTAGAATCATAGAATGCTTTGGGTTGGAAGGGACCTTGAGAGATCATTGAGCCCAACCCCCCTGTAGTGAGCAGGGATTGAACCTGTGAACTTGGCATTATTAGCACCATGTTCTAACCAACTGAGCTAACCCGGCTGGTCAACTTATGTCTACTCAGCTGTTTAGAGCCCTACCTCCATGCTCATGCTGTCACAAAAAAGTATGCGTGCTGCAGTGCAATTTTCCAATACATTACGTTACATATAACGCCTGGTTGCCACTGAAAAAGGTAACCCTTCCTCCACTCCCTCCCTTACATGAGATCAGCTACCAAAGAAAAGCTGATCAAACCACCATTTAGTTGCACACTCACTCACACGGCAAAAGAGGGAGTTCAAGTGAGAGGTTGTGGGACCATCTCTCACAGCAACCTGCATTTTATCTGCTTTAAGCGCACCATGAAATTCTACCTTCATTCTCAATTCCAACCAAGACACAAACACTTACCCTAATACAATCAATTCACCATATTTTACTGGTGCTTTTGATGGATGATTTTCTTGATCAGGAGAAAACATGAGCTTAGCTAATGACTTCTTCTCAAATTTCAGGTCTCTGATCAAGAGTTGTGGCACACTTTTTTCATTATTTCCTGTAAAAACAAAGATAAAATTAAGTGTAAGAGAAAAGACTCAAATCCATCAATTACACAAACCTGCACACCTATCTGGTACAGTAGGTACAATATTTTGTGTTTTCCGTATTTCGGTTTTGCCTGAAATAATTTTTAAAACATACATATAAAAACCACATCAATTAAGGCTGAATTGCCTGGAAGATCTACCAGATCACAAAAAACCACAAGTGCATTTAGAAAATTCCAGTACGGCCTTGATAAAACATGCACAGTTCTTTTCCTTCATGCTAGTTTTTAGTATAAATGGTATATAGCTTCATTTAGTATGTTTGGTTCAACTATCAAGAAGTAGAGCCATTAGCTAGAGAGGTAGAAGTTTTCACGGAAAGTATATGATTCAGAGCTTTCCAAGAAATCTCTGGATTTGTAGACGGAAGCTGTATGACGATTTGATATCGAGTCTACCATACAAGCTTGGGGTGTGCAATGTGATCCGTCACGTTTAACCAGAGACAGAAGTGATACAAACAACTGTTTGAAGGAGATTTCCTGAGGGAATTCCACATAATTCTTAATGAGAGCAGACTCTTGAAGTGCAATTTTTCGTCATGCTTCTGCTTTGAGGAACAGTTCACACTAGTATTTTTTACAGCTTCTCATTAGTAACATTTCCAGACACCTCTGACCTACCCAACCCATCCCTGACCTTCATATAGAAAAAGCCTACCCAACAGAGCACTTGCTCAATAAAGAATAAAGCTGATGCTAGCCTGTTTGTGGCTTTCTTTAACAGAAACAAGAACATTCCCTTGGTTCTTTCAAGTAAGTTTTCATACCAACTCAAGAAGTTATTAATTTTTTTAGTACTGATGGTTAACATTCTGGCTTCTGTTCAAATACACATTTTGGCCCACATAACATTTCTTGTATCCTGTCATCAACTTTTATCATGACTGCAATGCTGTATCTCCATTTTCTTCTACCTCAACTAGACTGTAGATATTAGCAGAAAAGACCTCACCATGCAGGTTTTATCTACCCCATCTTCTGTCCTAACAACAGAAAAAAGGATGTGGCAGTGCTTGACACCCTGCTCACATTTTTCAGAAGCTGATGCAAAAATTGCTTTATTGACCTGATGTCTACCCTTTCCCAATCTTCTCTGCTCCTTCACAAAGAAGCTTGGCCTTCAACATCGCTTCTCAATCTACCAATTTCATATTAGGCAGGGATATGTTGATCCCCACCTGCAATCAGCTCACAGTGCTATCTGAAAATTCCGTACGCTCCTTCATTGCCTTCTTACATGCTATCCCACATATTTGGGAGCGCTTCACAAAATGCATGCAAAGACATTTTGCTGTCCTCCAAGCTTATGCTGCGATGCCTGCAGAATACAACCAGGAGACTAAACGGAAACCTTTCTTTTTTCCTTTCATTTCTCATTATTTTTCCAAATCTCTCCTCCTTTGCTGTCAAGCCTGGGTACTGTGGATTTCAAAGTGCTTGGAATAAGTTAACTGAAGACTGTCTTTGTGATTAGCACAGGTGTAACATTATCACAACAGTATCCTGACCCACTGCTAGATGTGTGAGTGCATTGTAATAAACCCGATCTGCACAACACTACTGTAAACACTCAGCTCCCCCTTAATATATTTTTTGTTTCACATTTAAAGAAATCCAGCCAAGTTTATTTTGGGACCAGCACATATGATGGAAACCCACTTCTTATCTGACTTAAGGAAGGTTCAAGAGTTAGCAGTCTAGAGCTTACCATCAGTAAAACAGTTGTTCCTACATTTTCAAAGGCATGGCTTGCATGTTTGAACTTACTTTTTTTTAATTATGTCTCAAAACCTTTATGAGCTGCACACATCACTTTCACAGCTACTAACACCCAGCAACTTCAACTCAAGCACATATGGGCTCAAGCTGCGCCAGGGGAGGTTTAGACTGGAAATTAGGAAAAATTTCTTTACGGAAAGGGTGGTCAAGCATTGGAACAGGCTGCCCAGAGAGGTGGTGGAGTCACCATCCCTGGAAGTGTTCAAAAAAGGGGTAGATGTGGCACTTCGGGATATGGTTTAGTCTAGTCTGCCCTTGATTGGTTTAGGTGGGCTTGGTAGTGTAGGTTAATGGTTGGACTGGATGATCTTAAAGGTCTTTTCCAACCTAGACGATTCTATGATTCTATTCTATGAAAATTCAGAGCCCCTACAAAAAAAAAAAATCAGTGCAACATACATGCTACTTCTTACCCAGTATGATCTGCCTGATGCACTGTACCCAAAAAGAAGTCTCATTTCATTCCCAGAAATAAAAAAAAGATTAATTATATTCTTCCAATGAGATCCTGAAGACTAGTCCAAGTGAAATTTGATGTCTGCAAATAAAACTCAAGTGTTCTCCCACTGGAGAGGAGTCTAATATGCTATGGGATAACATCTCCACTCCTGAAACAGAGCAGGCTTATGGATCATTTAAAGCTGGATAAAGCATTTAAGAACTTACAGGACGGAATGCTCTTGAGTTGAGAGGAAGGACCAACTAATTTATATAATGAGCCTTCTCTTGTAGAATAACGTGTCTAGTTTTTATTCCTAAAATACTACAAGAGACTTCTTAAAAGTGTTAGGAAAGGCTAATTAAATACTTTAAAAAGACAGCTTGGCCCTGTAGTGCCAGTATACAACTAAGCAACTGACTGCTTGAGCAAAACATGACCAAGTTAGCTTTTTGCCATGACCATTAATTTTGTAGCAGCATCTCCAGCTACTGGAGGCTTCATTGAAGTAGGCTCTGAACAACCGACTGTTCCAAAACTCCTCCAAGACCCTTCCACACTGATGAGGAATAAGGTGTTAGTTATAAGATCCCACCCCATCCTACATTCTTCCAAAATCACAGAACTGGTAGGAGCAAATTTTCACCTCAAGACCTCCGCTTCTGCTACAGAAAAGAGACCAAAGCCTGAAAACCCCTACATGTACAGTCTTGTATTATGTAATATAATAGATTTTGTGAGTAAAGCAACTTGCACACAGAGAAAACGGTTTCAGAAAGGCATTACTTAATTGGGTAAGAGGTGAGCCCAACTATTTGCAGTTAGCACAAAAACACAATGGGTACCAGTTAGTGCCTTCTAGTCTCAAAAATAGGAAACTTGAACAGGAAGAACTCATGAACAAGTAATACATTTTTATTCTTAACACTGGTTCCTCTGGAGCTGGTGAAGTCACCACCTCATGGAAGGTGACTTGTGCAAGAATGTCATGTGCAACTGTTTTGAGGGACTGGAAAGAGATGACATCTAAACTGAAAGAGTATTTTAAATTTGTTTTAGGAATGGAAATCCAGTTTATTACAAGCCTTCTTGTTCAATATTCACTTGAGTCACAGAAGGCAAAGATTGCTATGGCAGAAAGCAAGCCACAGATTTCTGATTACATTCAAGTATAACAAAAAGCCCTATCATTGCACTCTCTGCTGTCACATTCAACCACTAGCCTCTGAATCTGGAGCCAGACTATTCTCCAGGAAGACCTAGCAAACCATGCTTCAGAGTAGAGTTTAAGAGTCTGCCCAATTTCACTGAACATGCCATCTTCAGTGGGGGACCTAGAGATGCAATGAATTTTGGTTGGTCTTGAACTATCAGCTTTAGCTTACCACCCATCCTCAATCATTCAGCTGCCTTTTCAGATCATGAGACTCATACACGACTAGTCTTTGGTGGCTTCTACAGAAAGTCTTCAGATCTTGTTTGCACTGAGGCACAGCACCTTGTGAATAAGTTCACTATTTAGTAGACCAAGTACAGCTTTTGGAATTGCAGCAAGAATAGCAGAATCTTAATGGTTAAAATGGAGCAGGGGGAGGGAAGAACATAAATTCAATGAGCCCAAGCAGAGATTCATTAAACACTCGGCTGTGAGCTAAAAATACTAGAATAAAAGTCTCTTTGTAATAAATTACCATCATTTTCTAAACACAGAGCCAGCATTATAGGCTGCTAGCAACTGTAGCTAGTGCCAGACTAGCCCTTTTCTAAAATACTGCATAAAAAAACCCACTTTCACAGTATAAAAGAAGTCCTCTGTCAATGAGTATATTAAAATAAAAACATGCTGATTCAGATGCAAAAACTGGATTTTGTTTTTCCCATTTTTATATTATCTTTATGTCCGATATTTACATATTCTAAGGTTTGGATTTTTTTTTGTCTTTCAGAAATAAAGCACAAGACAGCTAGCCTACTGACGTTTTTATTTTTATACAATTTGCTATCTGTAGTTCTCCATTTACTCTCCTTGCAATTCTCATATCCAGCTCTTCCCTCAGCAATTCTGTGTTAAATCAGGGGGGATATGGACAAAATATAATCCAGCCCTTCTCACAGGTATGCAGTGACAAGACAAGATACAACAAACAAGCTGCAACAGAAAATCCTGATTAGCTATTAGGGAAAAAAACAATCCAGAGCCTGTGGGATCTCCATCCTTGGAAGTATTCAAACCTCAGCTGCACATGGCCCTGAACAACTTGACCTAAGCCAGTCCAGTCCTGCTTTAAGTAGGGGGACTGGACCAGACAACCTCCCAACCTAAATTATTCTAGGAATACAATTAATTTTAGGAAGCCCAACACAATTTTATCAAGCAACTGAAATATGCACCTTAGGTGCACTTTTGGTCAGTTAGACATAAATTATGAGCAACTCCATTACCAATTAAACAAAGTTTTATCCTTATCCTCCTGAGATTTACATATTACTGTCCATAGCTTTATTTGGGTTTAAAACCCCATACTACTCTTCAAACAAGTAATTGTGCAGTTACCTGACAAAACACAAGTAGGACCCAAGTTTGCCAACATCCATTTACACATTTAAGCTCTTTAGCACTCCAATTTCCACTAGGCAATCTTGTGGCTGCAAGATCAGAAACCAAACTCCTCTGAAAGCATGTGCAGTAATTCATGATGCATATTCTCTTCTGTGGTTATGTCTCATCCCTTCAAAGGCAAAATCTTGACTTCCAAATTTAAAGGACCAGAATATCAAGTTAAAATCACCGAGAGACACAAAGGTTCCGTGCAGAATACTAGCCTCTCAAGATGAAGATATTTGCAAGCATGGAAGAAGGAAGAGGCAATAAATAACGAGAGGGGTAAAAACCCCACAAAGTAATTCCCAGCAGACTGCCTTCTTGTTCGATTACAAGTCCCCATCAAGTCCAGGTTGCTAGATTTCACAAACAGTATCAGTGATGTTACTGCTGGTCTATGCTGGTGTGAGCAACAAGGAATCAGCTCCTTGAATCACTACGTTTCTGAAACCTGAGACAAAGATTGAGAAATCACTTTCTTCTACATGATGGCTAAATCACCACTGGAAAGTTATTCTCCTTTAACTGTATTTCCTAGTAATCTTTTTGGAAGGTTTTATTAAAATATTTTTTACTGAAGCAATCACCTGGGTAAAAGAGCATGCAGAAGAGCATGTGTTTATCAACCATAGTTTTCACACTTCCCCAGTTTCCAGTTAAAAGCAAGCTCACATTTCCTTCACACACATACCTGGAACTTAAGTTCAGCAGGTTTTATATTCCGCTTTTGAGATTAGCCAGATTCTGTGTACAGCTTCCATCTTTCACTGCAGATGCAGAGGAAAGGTATAGCTGTCATGTATTCAAAATTGCATTGTCACTTTAGACCAGTAGCGCTACTTTACCTTTCTAAGGAAGGATAATCGATATGCTCCTTTCTAGAAAAGGCAGGTTTTTAGCACCAAAAAACACCCCCAAAAAACCCCACACCTTGGGACTAACTCAGTAACTTGTGCCTTGTAACTGTAACTGACTCTGGCCTTTTGCTTTTGTATGGCTTATTCTTTCCCTACTCTATACTGTTTGCCTTTTCTTTTATAACCTCTGTGTAAGCTTAGTCATGCACTATACACACAAGAGTGTCTTATGATATGAAAGCATTGAAAATAACACAACAAGGCCAAGCTCTTAAATGAGCAAGCAGTCTTCTCCTGCACAGGATACCAAGCATAAAACAATGCAAACAACTATCTGCTTCCGCGCCTTGAGAACATCTGTAAAATCTCAATAGAGGGGTTTTTCATTCTCATAAACAGAATGAGAGCATCTTTTTACCACAGACATCTGCCATTTGTAGGCTGATCAACCTGGAAACAAGTCATGCAAGAGTCACAGCATGGAAAAAAAAAAGGCACATTGCCTGTAAATGCTTTCAAAGGGGCATTAACTTGATACACAAGAGCAAACCTACTGCTTTGCACCAAGACTACAGTTAACTTTTTCCAGTCTAAGAAACAGCAGTTTTAGTTGGGTTGGCATTCAGTGTCCTGCTTCAAGTTCTGTTTCAGTCTCGGAAGCAAGTCTGAGCATTTTTAGCAATTTTAGGAAAATGAAGAACAGCACTGTGAGGACAAGCATCCTTGTTCAGTCAACAAGGCAAGTGTTTTAGAACAAGACTTCTATTATAGGTGCCTATATGGAAACCTGTACTTTATGACTACTCAAAAATAGCATTCCTGTTCAGAAGATGGAAAAACCATCTAAGCACAGGGGCCTGATTTCAATCAGACCTCTGCTAACTTCAGTTCTGTTATTCTGAAGTGCTGTTGATGGGATGAGGATGTGGCCGGGTGTATTAGACCTGGAAGATTTAGGTAACCGCTAATGATCCACTCTGACAGACTGACAAAAATCAGTTCTGAAAATATTGCCCTGGGAAAAAAAAAAATCCAGCATTTTTTTCAGTTACAAAAAGTAACAGCTGATCCTCCCCTGAGGAAACCACGATAGCCTCCTACAGGTTATAAATGATGTAATTCAGACTGCATGTGGGAAGCTGAAAACATTTGTCTTTTAGCACAAGGTGTCTATTTTAAAGCTGTCACTGCAATTTTATCTATAACCTTAATTAGCTGAGAAAGAGTTCTTCACCAGTTAAACTGCTACATGTACATGCGGTCTACACCCCCTTACCACCCATGTCCTCCACGTCAGCTTTTGGATATACCAGTGACAAAGCACACAACCTCGCACGAGGCAAAGCTCCTCCATTGACCGCCCCTGCAGCATGAGAGCCAAATGCTACAGGTTTTACTTGCTCAATCAGCTGAGCTACCTGTGAAAGTTATTCACACGAGCTACTTAAGATTAATTTGCAGCTTTCTGCACAAGCTTTTGGCTGTACTTACACTTTGGCTGTTACTACAAACACTGTATGTTTTGTTAAAAAGGGATAGTTTTGATTTCATACTCAGATTACCAAATGAAGATTATTTATATAAACTGTAATGTATGAAGCCGTAAAACGATACAATAGAGAATAGGACAACGTTACGTGTTCATTAGCCGCAGCACTACCTATTCGTATCCTACCTATTCAAGTGCCTTGTGAAAGTAGAAGCAGGAAAACAAAAAGCTTTGTAGAATACTGGTACAATATGGCAAAAGTACAGTTCTGATACAGAGAACTCTGCAGTCAGGATCATTTAAAATTATCCTCTTTAGTGCCTTCAGACAAATTACACGGTCTTACCTTAAAAATAAGCAGTCCCAACTGTCATTGCAAGTTGGTGACAGAAGCACAACTTCCATATACAGATGAAGAGTTTAAACCAAAACAGAGGCATTTTATTTTTAAAAGGGCCATTACGCAAACAGAGGGAGCTTTTTATGCTTTGATGACAGAGCCCAGGGAGATCTACTGTCTGATGCACCTGAACTAGAATACACAGCCGAGGACCCTGTGCTTGCAGAAAACCACAATGACTTCTTGTTCTAGAGATCTGAACGTTACCATTTTGCTTTTTATGAGCCTCTGACTTCCTGATGAGGCAGTTTATGTACCAAAGTATCAGCTAAATAGGTGTTTGTATTACACTAAAGCCTTTTCACACAGCATACTATATAATCTTGCAAAAATAGGAGTTACAATTACATTCAAAGCCTTTTTTTTTTGTTTAGACAACACAAGTATTTAACAGCTCTATGAGAAATTCCCCTTGGTATGATTTTATTAGATAACACTGACAGTTTCAAGGCATCTTGCTCTGCACCCTAAAAATGAGAAGTGACTGACACTTCGTAAGAACAAGAAGCATTTATTATACTATGCCCTTTCAATGTCTCTTCCTATTTTAGGTGGAAGGGCAGCCTGCAAACACACTGCCTAGTCTCAGATTTCCTTTCGACCACATCACTGAACTATCTTTCAACTTCCCACTGAAAAACACTGCAACTGAGGAGGCTTTTAGAAGAGAGACTGAAACAATAGAACACTAGAAGGGAAAAGCAATGGCATGCAGAGCACTTACCAGTATCTTTTTGTCCTTTCAGTATTCCTGCACAGTAGAGGAGAAAAAGCCCCAGCCCTTCAGTCTTGTTCAGAACCGGCCGAAATCCACAAACTCCTTTAAACTCCCAGCAACTGCCAGGCTGCGTGCCTCTGCTCCCTGTGCTTTCACTTAAGCCGTAGGTAGCGCCTTCTGACTAAAGAGGGGCTGGCTCTGCCATGCGTAAGCTAGGTAAACACCACCGCACCACGCACCATTGGCTGGAGTCAGAGTCTGCATCCTGCTTGCCGCTCCATAAATTCATCCATCTCTGGCCCCAAAAAGGAAAAAAGGAAGCGGAGGGTGTGTTGAGAACGATCCTGCAGCCCAATTCCCTGGCAGCTCTGTGGATGAGGTTCTCAGAGAAACACTGATCTATTTCCTTCTCCGCTTCTCTTACATAACTGTACCCATGCATACTATACCTTCTTCCTTTTTTTATTTTTCTCTTTTCTTAAATCATCGCTTATTAGCCCCACTAGCTTTCCTCACCTCCCACACAATGTGATTTCTTAATACAGTGAGAATTAAAGCGGCAGAAACTCTTCAGGCATTGCTATCCCCGTTTTCACTAATGCTATAGAATTGGACACATGACACACTTGCAGACACCAGCCTGGGTATACTGGAATCCCACGGCCAATGATGCTGTAACAGCTCATTCCTGTAGGATGCATGTTTAGAAAGGCAAATCTGCACGTGCCAGACCAGGTTCTGAGCTCATTTCTTATTCCACTAACATCGAAATCGCTGCATCAAGCCAGTGGGTGGGATCATTTAAATGTCTGAGCTGTAAAATGGTGATCAAGTTACCACAGCTTCCAAGTTACCGCCTCTTAGAATTGATCATGCAAATACTTCAAGGCTGCTGCAAGCATGATACAATGCAGTAGCTTAACCTTTACATCAAGTTTTACATCACAGCTGTAGTGGGCCAAAAAGGTGTGCATGGTTACCCTAGCTCAAGCAATGTGTACTCAGGCTGACATTTGACATCTCTAAGTTCTACAAGTGACTATTGCTCTGGTTTCTGCTGTTCCTTCCTCGGTTTGCCACCTCAATTTTGCAACCACAACTTTATGGGCTGGTTTCCCTAATCTGTCCATGTTTTTGAAAGTTGGTTTACCTGCTCAGTTGTTTTTCAGCTGGATCCGTTTCCCAATTTGGCTCACGGCATGGCCGTGCAGTCATACCAGTAGAACCAAAGGCAGGAAGGGCAGGCGCGTTACTCGGCAGCACTCAAAGCTAAGCGCTGTCAAGCATACTTTTTGTTCATAATGCCATAAAACATAGCCTAAGTTGCAACTCCACATAAGCCAGCTTCGCTGCTGAGAACAAGGTGAATGCTTACCCGTTTTCTCTCTCCTTGACCAGTGATTCCACAGCCAACCTTCCCCCAAGTAATACCGTAAAACTCAACTGCAGAACATCTTGCCGTAAGATATTCTGGATAATAAAACTCTACATAAGCTCAAAGACACTTTTTTTTTTTTCTCCTATTATAGGTTACTAAGCAAAAAGATACCACTTTGTTCCACAGAAGTGACTGAGCCACAACTGCTGAACACTAAAAAGTGCTTGGAGAAACACTGCCATTACAGGTGCTTCCTTGTTCCCATCTTCTTCCTGCCACCAAAACAGACGCACTACTGAATACTGATCTGAGATGGTATGATCATTATCACAGCTGTCAGATTACTAAACTGGTAAAGGGAAAAACCAAAACACAACACACAAACCCCAACTATTTTAACCCAAATAATTTTTCTAATCTGTGGGTTTATTCTGTAAGCCCACTACACCAATGCAAGTGAGGGGATAGGAACCTTCTGAATCGATCTCATCAGTAAAGCCAGAGACTGGTCAAGCCACATCCTGAGATTAAAGTTAAGCCTTCCTGCCTGCCAAAAATCAGTGGCCTCACTCTAATGGCACATGAACCTAGCTTTTCCACTGGTGACTAGCAAAACCTGAAAATGGCACTATTCACTGTGGTGGAAGAGTCACCCAATCCCACCTCCCCATCACCTTCAAGTATTTTATACTTTGTCCTGGCCTATACAAGGTCAGCAGCTTTAACACTTTTTTAACCAGGGCTAAGGGTTTAGTTTTGTTTTGGGTTTTGGGGGATTTTGTTTCTTTAAAAAACACCACCATCAGGACTGTATTAGTATCACTTAACACACAGATACGCCAACAAGAGTACAAAAGGTGCTCTGTATTCAGGTATTTAACTGTAGTGGTAAGTCACATTGGTATCACCACTTCCAAGTTGCACTACATTTCTCACACAAGCTGTAACACTTGAGTTGCACTGTTTCAAAAGTGTTCAGTCTGAAAAGCAGAACTTAGGACTAATTTGCTTCTAGAGCTCCTTTATATTCTCATTTTGTAGATGCCACTGTCCGAGTCCAGGTTAATAAGCCTGTGGATTACTTTATGCTGCAGACATAAGAAGTAACAGAGTGAGCAACTGCAAGTGGATATGCCTTCTACTGCCCAACCCAGCCTGCCACAGATAACAGTTCTTATCTCTACATTCCACCTGCCTTCATATTAATGACCCACAGTATTCCCGAGTGCAGTCTTCTGCTATCAGGTGAATGCACCACATAATCCCCTTTTCATAGCTAATCATGCCTCATCCTGAAGCAGGGCATTTTGGGGTTTATTTTGCCCCTACCTGCACTGCTACGTGGCTGCCTCTGAACCTCACCCTACAGAGTTCAAACCAGAGTTGTTTCCCTGCCTGTGTTTACTCACAGCCATGCTCTACTCATCTCTTCTTGTGTCAACATCGTCCCTCGCTTTTAATAAGAGGAGGGTTTAACAATTTCCACTCCACACAAGAACCATGCTCTGCCTTGAGGACTGGAAGCAAATGCCTCAAGCGTGCTGTCGCTAGGCAAGCTATCCGACTTTCCCTGGAGCAGAGATAATGCTGACCATGCCAGGCTGAAACAATGACATTTGTAGCCCAAGATATCACTGCTAATTTCATGAAGTGATGCTTAACTGCAGGGGAGGTTCTTTCCTTGAAGTTGTTGAAGAAATAAAGGGCTGTATCGTCATGTTCTTCTATCTGACTCACGAGCAGATGCTGTACAGTTTGATATAATTACGTGATTTCACATGACATTCAAAATGAGCTTTGAAGAGGAACGCATTTCTAGCTGTACCAGTTAAAACGACAGCCTTGCAGATACTGGCAAAGGGCAATGCCATCTCCCCTAGCGTGCAGACAGCCAAGAAGCCTGAGTGGCTCTTCATCCCAGACTTAACCTGATCAGCACATTACTGCTAAATTTCAAGACTGACATTTTAAACACGTCTCTGTTGATAATTTTATTTAACAAAACAGGCAGGGAGTGGAATAAAATCCCCTCACAGGATAAGTGCTTGAAATTGCTGTACACATGGTACAGAGGAAAGGAGACCAAAGGAAACACTGAGAAGAAAGCAAAACCATGGAAGAATAGGATCTGTAATGGTCCTGAGGGGAAGTATATTTGTACACTCAATACTGAAAGCTGAACAGGCACTACACACCACCTTAACTCTGTTTCCCACAAAGTCAGCATCTTAACTCTGATCAAAGCCAATGACACCCAAAAAAGACACATATTTCACTGACTGGGAAGTGTGAACCCTGTTAGGGGGTTCCCAAAAGTCTAACCTCAGGTGCATGGGGGAAGAAGAAAGGAAGATTACTGACTTGCCAGCCCCATCAATCTTTCACTGTGCTGTGTCACATGTAATCTCTGTGCACGGAGTTCCCATGTTACACAGTTAAAACACTGTAGTATGACTTTATTAAGGAGATTATGGGGGGAAAGCAGCCTGAAGCCAGGAACATGCTAATTAGAGTATACAATAGAAATGTTAATCAAATAATCTGCAGGAAGAGGAGGGGGGAAGGAAATGACCTAATCCCCTGCACTACTGTGTGGTGCCTTGTGGCAAGAAGTAAGAAAATTCTTGTAAGGGCCAAGCAAACAAAGACCCATTGTTACAGCTACAGTTTTCAGAGAACGTTTTGCTGCGTCTCAAGTTGCTGCAACACGAAGGGTAGATGGTACTTTATGAACTCGTCCACACTGACCACTTCTGGGAGGGGTGGGAGAGACTAATTAGATTTGCAGGACAGCTGAGTACAAGAGATCTAAGTAGAATCTCAAGTTCTTAAGGCACAGCAAGTTCTCCTTCAAAGGGATTTGCCAACTCTAAAATGCCCGTCATCCAACAACCATGGTGATCCTTAGGCAACTGTGGAGCAATTCGTCGCTGAAGCTGCAGTAGCCTAGTTACAGAGAGGCAACAAATCATCACGCTGCAGAGAGGCATTTCCCGTGACACGAGTCATTCTTTGCCATCAGACAAACCTAATGAGCATTTCTTACGAAGTCCTGTTCCACCCTTAGATGTCTGTGTGCCTGCTCTTCAGGTACACCAGGGAAGCCCTTCTACTCAAGGACAGCATATTACCATCAATGCATATCCCATCCTGCAGACTGAAAAACAATTGTGCCTCTGTCTTCAGTTTGATCTCCTCTTTAGTAGGCACATGTGGCTTTTAGCACTGTGCCAACTCAGTACTTTCAACTTCCTATAGTGGAGAGACCCCATTAAGAAAAGTGCATGCAGGATTCCTGATCCTTGCACTGAGAACATATTTCACAGTTAGCCTTACTATGAGCTGAAGGAATCTTAGACAGGAATAAAGAAATACCTACAGGACAGCAGGACTACTGACTTTTATGTGCTTACGTGTTTCCAATAGGCTGAATCAACTTCTTTCCTCACAAGGGACTTCACAGAATCACAGGATAATTCAGGAAGTCATTTAGTCCTACCTCCTGCTCAAAGCAGGAGTTGGCTTCCCAGATCTGGAGCTATTACTGCAAGAGACTGGGAGCTTTAAGGATGAAACAGCTTCTCAAGACACACATTCCCTATGGAAATAGGAAGGCATACCAAATGCTGGAGAACTGCAGATGACAAGCAGTCTTGCAGACCAGTCTGGAGCTTCATGTTTGTTCACAGCCTTCCTATGACTGTTTGATTCAGCATTTGCTTAAAATAAAACAATTGGCAAAAATTACTGCAGAGAGCTCGCTGTAGCCACACCAAAGATTGTTTGGGCTGATTAAACACTAGAAAGGGTGAGACCCACAGCATACCCCTGTGTTTTACAACAGCTTCACAAGAGAAATGTATCAGTGCTGAACTGCTTATTTGGACACTACAGAACTCTATTCACAGCAATCATTGCCCAAGTAAGACATTTGGAAATTGAGCTGCTCTTAAGATGGTCCTTCACCTGGCTGATCAAGAATGGCCTGAAGCACCAGACGTGCTGGATTCCTAAAAATGCAAGACTGAAAGGATGATAGGTAAGACATCATTCTGAAGAAAACACATTCGTTTCCCAAAAGGTCAAACTGATGTATGACACCAGTTAAGTCAGAAACATGCAGATGTAGTTGCACCAGGCTTCTTTACAAGACTGTAAACTTGAGTTTCCCAGGTACCTAGAAACAGCTATTGTGTAAGCCTTTTTTTTTTTTTTTTTCCTTTTTTTAAGTTCTCCAGCAACATTTCTGGATCTTGAAAGCTCTGCAAGACAAATACCCTATCTGCAAGTTCAATTAACCTAGGCTATGCACAAGCACTTCCTCAAAGAACTTTTTAGCTGTAGTTCTGTGTTCTTTGAACAGCAGAACTCAGATTCACCGAGCTTCATGTATTATGGTTTCCCCTAAATAAAGAAAGGGAGGCCCAATTTGAATTCATTTCCAAGATGTAGTTTTCCTGCTTGTAAAACTTTTAAGGTACCTCCTAGCAGAACTAGCTGAACCTGCATTACCTGAAAGTTTTCATTTCACAAAGCTAGATCCTTTGACCATGGACTTCTTCAGAGAAAGTTAAGACAGTCACTGTAAGTATTAACACATCTTTGCCTCACTTTCAGCAATGAAAACCATTTCACATAGATTAGCAAAAAACAGAGAGAAAAAGTTTTCAGTTATAGAAATTCAGCTAGCTATGCTGGCTGGCTCCCCACACTCACATTCTAGGGGGGGTAGGAAAAAAAAATCTTAAGAGGGACAGTTTAAAAACTATTCAGTACAGTTTTTAGTCAACTCCCACATCACACAAACGGATATCTTAAAATAAGGCAAGCACCTTTTCACTCAGAGAGGTTGTAAAGTGCAAAAGCCAAGTTTATCCAATAGAGTTTCCCCCTGCTTTAGCCTAAATTCCTCACCATGCTGTTACTACACTCTTGACACTCACCATTTCCACTGTAGTTCATCTGCAATTCCAGTAAAAAAGGTGCTGAATAACCTCCACACTGCTCTCTCCACCTCTGCATGTAAATGTCCAAGTCTGTAGTTCATACTTGAGTATTTTGTAAGTCACTGCTAAAAAATGTACCATCTTACTATATTCCTCCTCCTAACCTCAAGCGTTGGACAGCCTTTATATAAGATACAAAACCTGGCCTTTTCTAAACTTATCACCTCCAGCATTTACATATAAAAGCATATGACCTACATACCTCTGGAGAGCCGTCAGAGGTCTGCCTACTCTGCAAGGCAAGTGTCAGGTTTTTATAGTGGCCTGATAGGATATATTATTCTATACATAAATGGCTGGTTCATTTCTGACATTCAAGCATGACTTTTTAGGAATACTTTAAGTAGTGTTGTATGAGCTCAGGTACAGAACAAAGGTTACTTTAGAAAACAACCCAAGAGAACAAGAATTGATTACTTTGCATATGTAATAGGTTTCTAATAGAGGTATATGGAAATATCTCCAGATACATTAAAAGCTGTCTCTTAATGAGGTGAACCAGCTTTTATGCTAATACAACTGGTATTTATACATAAACGCAAAACTAACTTTTTGCACACTTAGGTTTCCATGTTAACTGCCTCCTACAGCCAGGAATTCAAACAGGACAAAGTTCAAGTATCTCTTCCACCTCCTCACGTTAGATCACCTACTTGTTCCCAGTTTGTAACTGCTCAGAGAAAAAAAATCCCATGCCATTTGATTATATCTTTTCCTTTCCTTTATAATCCCATGGGCAACGCATGATTTAGCGTATCTAGAGAGGAGCAGTACTTTACTTCCTACACTTCTAATCCAATTTGGATAAGAGGTTTGCAGCTTATAAAAATAAACAGGCAGTTGCACTTTGCCTTTACCTCCATGTGGGCACTAACACCTAACAACAAAAAGGTCATTCCCAAAGAGTAGTAAGAATTCAGTGCTAGGGGTGCCATCCCTAAAATCTACTCCTTGGTTGAGACAGAAATCCAGTTTCTTTGTCTACAGGTACAAGGAGAGAGCTGGTAGGTACTCTTGGCTCTTGTCACATACAACATTTGGCATTATTGTGCCAAATATATTCTCACCAAAAAAAGCCAAGGGTAGAATACCTCAACCATGGAGATGGAGCTGTACTACTTCTATAGGGACCCAAGGGACTTTGGTCTGACCATATGGTCGAGTTTTAATGAAAAGCTAAGGAAATCGTTATATTTAACATTTGACTTACAGCTGGAAGTGGTCAAGGTGTCACTAGTTTCAGGTTTTCAATTTGCTATGTATACAGAAAAATGTTACCCTCAAATAAGAGAGGGTATCTAGCTGAATATGACAACGTTTAGTAAGTATAGTCTTCAGTTAGAACCAGAACTCTGATGGCAAAATATTTTCAAGCGTGTGGATCATGTAAGATACATTTTTGAAAGACACCAAAAGGTATTTTTGTACCAAGATATTTGCATGGTTGTTTTTTCAAATAGCCATACTCTCCAGAATCTGTATTGTTTTTTGTCCTCTTGGAGTATGTCACTGAGGAAAGAAAAATCAGCCAAAAATCTAGTATATGAAGACAAATGTAATTTTAAATTGGTAGAGTACAGGGATACTGACAGTCACTGTGGCAGAACACTCTTCCAGCAATAGTCAAAGTGTGCACCCATTGCCAGGCAGCATTAAAATGTTCAGCTGGTAGTTTCATGAACTGCCCTCGCATTTTCAATGATGTCAATTCACATCACTAACCCTAATGAAATTACATTAGCAAGACAGCAATTTGACTTTTAGTAATTCTACCAGTGAGGAAAGCGCTCCTGAAGACAAACAAAATTATGTTCTTCCTTGATACACCAAACTCAACAGAATTCTGTGGGAATACAAACCTTCAAGACTTGGCCTAGAAATAGGTAAGATTCCTAAAATTGAGGCTTAGGGACACAAGTTCATTGTATTTCTCACTATCCAATGCAAGTTTACTCATTTCCCACATAATGTTCTCAAGCAAAATAGCTCAGTAATTTCTTCTGAAAAAACACATGCTTAAAGCTGTACCCTGGCTAGGACTCCGGTTCTCTGTAGATACCGGCTCATATTTCAAAGTTACCTGAAGAAGCCTCAAAACCATATGTAGTTGAGCAGTTACAGACTGGGCTAGATTTGAATTAGCACACACATGAAAGGAAAATCTACATTTCTTTCCCATTTCAGGCATTTCTCTGACATGCAAAGATAAATGCAGAAGTATCTTAACACTTGCAATCTCACTTCTAGCAATTACCTTGGCTTTGCACTTTGTACCTGTATGCATTGAGAGGCAGGCTTTAAGCAGTAATGAATTACTCATTTTCTCCCAAAGAAAAATTTTTCCATTCAGGAAATAGGAAACACAGTTGGGCAAATATACTGAAAAGAGCATATAGCCACAAAAAGTCACAGTTTTGACAGCACCACAACTAAGTAATTTTTAAACAGTACCAGACGATTCAGAACACAGTAGTACTTTACACAGTTTTGAAATCAATTTCACATGATTTACAGCATGCACTTATTTATTAACCAGAAATGACTGGTTAATATAATACAGACTTCTTCCTTCCTTGAGAGAAGCCTCTACTTTAACCCATCGTGTGCACTCCAGATACCCAAACATTAGTCTATTGGTCGCCTGTATGGGTATCTTCAAGTGCACCTCTGCGTACCACGGAAACCATGGTCCTGTTTTTCTAGTATAGCAAAGTCAACAGTAATAATCTAGTATGGAAGAGCTGTTTCACTTGCCCTTTTTTAGTCAGCTGTTCAGTGCAGACGGATTCATTCCAAGAAATCTTGCTCTTCAGAACTAATCTTTGCAAGTTTTTAGGGGTAGACCAGTCCCTCTCAGGACTGACATTGTTGACGAACATTCCTTGAAATTACTAGCAGCTGCTCAGTGAGCACAGTGGTGCCTCATTCACACACATTCATAAAGGTTTGTGGAAGTCTTGCTCACATTCAATTTGCTGCTTGTCATTATTTACCCTCCTGCTTAAGGATGTCTCGTGTCATCCGTTTGTGGAGGAGAAGAATGCCATACAGCTGCAGAGGGTACAAACAATCATAGGCAACCAAGTTGGCACACACATTAAGAAGTTACTACCCAGATTCAGCAGAGATGTCTGACCACATTCAAGCTCCTGTACCAATGAAAATTCAAAGTAAAAAAACATTTAAGGAAGCCCATTCAAGTAATTACTTTACAATTTGATTGTAAATGCAATAGACATACTAAATAAACTAAAGAACTAGCAATAGGGCAAAGTCAGTGTAGCCAATTTGACACTAAACAACCAGAATGAGTTTATGAAGTGTCAGGTGAGTGGGACAAAGGCTATGAGTTTGTCAGGCTGATCAGCTGAGACAACTAACAGGCAAGTTGCTGCCTTTAGCAGCACCTATTGCCTCGATGCAACTTAGTGGCAGACGTTTTATTTAGAATTTCAAAAACAAGTTTTCAAGCATGCTCAGTCTCGCTTCAGTGACTTCAACACCAGCTGTAGAAGTAATATATATTCTCTAAACATAAAAGACTTCCTCTGGCTTCACAGCCACTGCTACACTCAAACTCTTTAAACTCTGAAATCATTCTGTCCTTTTAGCATTTCACTGATGCAAGTGTGTAAATTACATGTCCCCAAAATAAACTCTAAACTATACAAATAAATACAGCACTGTCACAAGCTTGCCCTCCTCCAGCCTCTCTTTTATAATATTTATTCCTTGTCTGTAAACACAACTGCTAGGACAAAAAGATGCAAGGTCAGCAGCACCAAACAACTCTGAAATGTCATCAACACTATAGAATATCACCAAACCAACATAATGAGGAGTGTATCAGCTCCAATAATTTTATTAGTTTCTGAGGTGAAGCATTTTTCATTTAGTAACCACTTCCAAGCTGACTAAGGCTTTTTTCCTTGTTAGAAGGGAGGCATTTCATTTTAATTGCAGAAAAATTAAAAAAAACCCTCAAAACAATAAAAATAGGCAAATACAAAAACCCCTATCTTCTAAAAAAAGTTTTCACTTTAAAACCAATCTGTGACCGAAGCTTTTTATTTTGAAAGTATAGTTTAATAACATGGTAGGAAAGAACTTGTGTCAGTAACATTAGATATACAGCTATAATTTTCATCATGTTTAAGAACAAAGTTACAGTACCTATCTCATACTAGAAATAAGGTTTGGGTTTTTTTTAATTTACTTAAGAGAAGGATACAAACATCATAGCCAAAATGCAAGAGCACAACTGTTGACACAAAGCTTCAGTCCTGAAACTCACCCAACCATGAGTTAGAGCTCAGCGCCTGTGGAGCAAAGCGCCACTTCTGGGAATAACTGCATGTTCCCAGTTTTGCGATGGAGAGCTATTTTTCACTGCGTCTGGTATTAAAACTAAGCATGCTCATATTTGCTGGATTGGGACTTGCAAAAGTCCAACTGCGGTAGTAACTCTGTGTTTTACTTGTCCTAGGTCCTTCTTTTAAGAACAGGACTGAGCCTAACATTAAAGGGTGCAAGTTTAGGAGTTACTGGGCTTCTTTTTATATCTAGACCTGTCTTTCCAGGTCACCCTCCCTCACTCAGCAAAATGAAAAGGTTAATACAGTCACAGTAAATGTGATTTCTGTCCCAACATCCTCACATGTTACTTACCAATTTTTTATTATCATATTTAAATATCTGTGTTTCCCAAAATTATAGTATGGTGCTTATTCCTTAACTTTTGATATAGAAGCCTACCTAAAACGTAAAAATTGGGTAAAAAGAAAGGCTGCAATCCCCACCCCCAAAACAATACCACTATAGTTGTATACACTGAAGCAGCAAGACTTGTCTTTACCTGCAAAAATGAAGGTCCAGACTACAAAAGTTAAGCGAAGATAGCAGAAGACCTAACACAAAGGGGCATTGAAATATTACAATCGAAACTCCCAGTGAAGTGGCAGCCAACTGAAATCAAAGACCATAAGAAAAGCTTTCTTGTTAATCGGAAGCAACATGGAATCTCTTTCCGACCAGAAATGCAGAGTAATCTAAAACAGCTCCAGCATACAGAAGACTACATCCTTTGAAAAAACTTCAGCCTTTCAGATAACTGCTTGCAAACTCAACACACTTCAAAGATGTTTTTTACTATGGCACAAATGAAGAATCTCTAATTAAATTTAACAAAACAAACAAACAAAACCCCCAAACCAAAATGACTTGCAGCCTATAAGTTTAGCCCAGATTGGAATACTGCAACAAGATCCTCTTCCTTAAGTGTCTTTTTAAAGCGTGCCAAAACCATTAGTTAGAAGGATAATCTAAATAAAAGCCATTGTTAAAAAAATAAAACTACATCATACCATAGCTGGAGCAGCTAAGGAACTGGTCAGGGAGGAAGGATTATTTCCTGGCACAGTAATGTAGCAACAGACTGAGTTCTCTCTCTCTTTTTATTATTATATTAAGCCTTCACAATGTTTTGCAAAACTAAAACTGAGGTTTGTACCTCATCTGTTTAACAGATGATCATCTGTATTGAGCAGCAGGACTTTGTTTCTAGGCATACTTTGCAAAAAAAATTAAAAGCATACTTAGCAAGGAAACGAAACTCAAGTCCAAATTCTGGTTTTGTTCATCTACCAGGTCACCTTGCCAAACCTGATACCTGAGCCCTATTATGCAGGTGCAAGTAAAGATTCAACTGCATTAACCAGCGTAAGCAAGATCGCTATCAGCCTACCTAAGCAAGACTGTACTAGAGCAGATCTGGGCTGGACACGTAATTTAATTCACCACTCTGATTTTGGATAAGCCCCAGACATTCAGAATGATTACAGTGCCGTCAGAGACAATACTCAATGTCAGTTATAGTATTTAAGTTGTGTCTGAAGAGGTGAAGCACTCAAATGCCAGGTATCTTCCACCTTCTCAAGCCACCAGCTTCAACTGTGTTCCACAACACTTAAGGAATGACACACTATTACTAAGAGTTTGCTGCAAGTATTTTGGCTTATACACAAGTACTTGAACATGGTAAGTCCTCTCTGACCCACCGTATTTCATTAGATAAGTCTTCCTAATAGATGAGACTCTTGAGTTGATAAAACAAAGCTCTAAGCTACACTACTGTTAAAGCTCTAGACCATACCGTACTATCTGTTGAGCTTCACCTTGAAATGCACTGGCAGAGTTAAGTAATTTGGAAATAAAATTCACTCATTACAGAAAACTGACAGAAAACCAAGAGGCATAGTAGAATATACAGCTCATCAGAAACTAAAAGAAACATGCAGCATGAATTCAAGTCAGCAAACTCACATGAAATAAATAACAAAGTGGAGTTTTCTATACTTAAAACGTTTCGGGCTGTTAACCACCAATACTGACTGCTCATAACCAGTTTTAGGACTTTGGCAGTTGAAACAAAAATAGCAGCCATTGAAGTACTGATACCTTTGATCATGCAAAACATTATTCTGATTAGCATCTCATGCCTATTTGCACCAATCCCCCAAGATGTAAAAGACGACTGTAAACATTTTCAAAGTGATATGCCAAAAGTCTTCTCACTATTAATCACACCCATTGTACTTGAGGTTGTACTCTCAATTTCACTAGCATTAACTTGGTATGAAAGCTGGTCCAAGCAAGGAAAAGTCGATGTTCTCACAACACCAGATCATTACTTTGGTGCAAGCAATAGTGAGGGGAGGCAGCAGCTGTTGTCCTCCAACCAGAGGGCTAAGGAAAAAGAACAAGCCACAGATGCATTCACAGACACAGTTACAGAAAGCAATGCAAGAATTTTAAGCCTACTGCATCAGAAGGGTATATAGTCAGTCTAATGACACAACTTAAGACACAGCTCCCTGAACCTCTTAGGAAACTCCTGCAATTAAATTTGTTCCTCTCGAGTTAGTGAGAAAAGTCAGCTCGTAGAAAAACTCTGGTCAGCATGTCTGGAGCAAAGAAGGGTGCAGGGCTGCATAACTCAGATCTGGAGAGAGAGGCTGTGTGTGTGCATGCAGGCCAGGGGGATGAGAAGGAGAAGGCTTTGCTTTCAGCAGGCAGTGAAAATTTTATCAGCTCAGAGCCTCTGGAAACAACCTTCAGTAGAAATCCAACATTAGGGCATGAGAAAATACAATTTGGTACTGCTTAGGAGGCACCTCTCTAATATTATCATCTGCAGTTTTATAAAAGCTGGGGGTGGCTGCTGGAGAGAGATGCTGTCCATGAACAACTTAAAGCATTCTCTCTCCACTTACTTTAAAAAAAGACAATGTTTAGAGAATAAATACCGTTACGGACAGTAACAGCAAGACAATACTTACAGTTTGTATTGTTCTACACTTGTACTACCAGCAACTAATCTCAATCAAAACCTTGAAGAGGTAAATAAAAGGTCTATTTTAAGGGAATTCTAGAAGTAGTTACTGAATTTTCTCTTCAAATTTTTCATCTAGAGAAGATCAGGTGCAAGTAGAAAAAATTGTTCTCTTAGAGCAACTGTGTAGATGTAAACTCACCGTGTCCAAGAACCGCAAGATTGTAACCGCACTTCCACTTGGATTTACGATACATAATCAAAAGCCACGCTCGCAGAGGGAAAATGACCTGTTGATGATGGTGGCTGTCAACAATGGATTCAGATCAGTTAGCTGCTAGTGCAGACAGGACAACATTTTTCAACACTGCGAGAGAAAGTGAGAGCGAGACCATATGGTTAAGGCCCATCCACATTAGCACCAAACCACTAGCATCACCAATTGAGAACTGTCAGCTGGGAGAGGCAGAGGTGGGACCTGTTGCTCTCAGCCACTGAAAAGAATGGTTTCATAGAGGTTTATCAATGTTGGCTCAGCATCTACTGGAATAAATGCATTTTGAGAAAAGCGCGAATAACATGTCTTTGAACACAGCACATACTCTAGTGTCCGATCAGTATTCCTAGTGCAGAGCAACTCAAATACTCAGTTGTTCAAAATTATTCAAGGAATTCAGTTACCAGTCAGTTAGTTTCAGCATGCTCAAGATTTACTGCTATTTAAGAACATGTTCTGGAATTATACTGAGTAAGTCTAAGTTTTACATTTACAGAAGATTGACAGTTGCAGGTAAGCATTAGACAAGTATTGTCAGCAGACACCCTGACTGTATACTACTCAAGACCATGCAAAATAAAGGGATGAAAGAGCTGGCTTTACCTTCAAACTACTTTGAGTAGGGGGAGCTGGACCAGATGATCTCCAGAGTTCCCTTCCAAAATAAATTTTTCTGTTCATTGACAAACCTGGCCACTAGTGCAGAGGCACGAGCTTTGCACGTAAAGACAGAAGCACTGTATCACAGAACTATTACTTATCACCTATTCTCACGACCTGCAGGAATTCATGCACTTAGCTGTTACCACTAACATACAGCAGGAGCACATTCTGTGGTTAAACAATTTTAAGACAGCATAAAATACCACTGCCTGCAAAAGCAGTGGTCCTGCCTGTTGCCCTGCATTTAGACAACAAAGCTTTTGCACAACCATGGCATCCACAGATTTACACCCCAATCTGTTCATCAATTGGATTTACTAGGTTCCATGCATGCATCTGAACACAGGACAGGAGCAGAGAGCTGGGACCACCTTTCACATAGTGGACTTTGTGTTCATTTCCAGAAAAAAAACAAAATTATGTTTTTTTCACAGCATGGACTAATTAATAGTGAGATGACAGGAAATAGGTTTGTTCCTGACCAGCACTTAAAAGCTGTGTTTGATCTTGGAAAACGGGAACATAACCACTCTTATTCTTAACTTTGGAGCTAATTTTTGTTTTCTTTACACTTGCTCTTCTATTCAACTTACTTTGTTCCTTTGGGTAACAAAAGCTACATTCATCAGTGAAAGACAGCTTAGTACAGCAATAATCTTATTAGCATGCATATTGAGTTAATACTAAGCTTATATGAAGGATGTTTGAAAATTAAGCTTGAAAACAAGCACAGGAACAGCAATAAACTGAAAAATTTCAAATTCTGCCTCAGTTACAAAAGCAGACTTGCAACAACCCTTCATTCTGTCTTCATCAGGTTTAGTCACTTCCTGTACATTTCTCCATAGGACAATTTTTCTATTACAGTTTTGCTATGTTTGGGGATCTAGGACTTGGGACAACTCAAGAGACAGAAGAAAGACAAGCACTGTTAGCGTACTCAGTTCTGCAGCCTGATGTAGCATCAACTCCTCTTAAGAGGAATTAGAGATAAAAGATAAAGGTTACCAAGATAAAAATTACCAAAACACTTTCTGGAGGCAAAAATGAGGCACAGTTTGTCTGCTAACATTGATGCAAGTTACTTCCATAACCAGTTGCTACAATAAAACTTGAGGTGTACTAACATTAACACATCTTAGTGTCCAGTTGCAAAAACTCTCCTACCAATAATTCTTCCAAATTGGTCATTTGGTTGCATGCTGGGAAAGCACCTTCTAGCACTGCTTGGCAAAGGGTAAACTGCAGAAATCGAACAGGCCCCAACACACTCCAGCACACATGTGCTAAGTTGCAATGGGAAGACAGCAGGAGGACAGAAAGTACAGACTCTCAAGACTGTGGGATAGTATCTGAAGATTGTCAAAGCTTAAGTGATGTTTCCGAAGACTAATCACCTCCCTTAAGACAGAGTAAAGTCTGAACTATAAACTATGGCTGAGGACTGGACAACTGACCTTAAGACTTAAAACCATGTGCAATCCTTTGGCATAAGAGTTAGGCCTAACAAAAACCACTGAGTGCCATGGTTAAGCCTACAATGAAGACTAACCAGGAATTCCCACATACTTCAGTTACAACAGTGACTATTAATAGTGAGAGTAGAACTCCTTGGGATTTTAAGTCCCTCTGTATCAAGAGACACCTCTGTCCCCCACTTAGATGCATGTCATTGAAGAGCTGAGGAACTTTACTCTAGCAACACTAGCCAAAGGTAAAGTTGCAAAGCAGAAACCAAAACAGACTGTCATTTAATAAAAGGAGGCTCAGCAGAAGTAAAAGAGGCAGAGGGGGAAAACCCAGGCTCCACCGAGCACCATGCTCTTCCACACCAGCACAATGGAAGGGAATCCTGCTCCACTCTGAGGGCCATGAGCCACCTGGCCAGAAGCCATGCTTATGCACAGCTACTTGGCCCTGAGGGTTGAAAATAAAAGATGAACAGCCAGAATGAGGCCAGCAGACACAGCTGTCAGGCAGGGATCAGCAGACCTGACGACTGTAGCATTACGAATGCTCCAGCCCATGTTGGTTGGCTGTTTTGCACTATACCCTATTCTTTCGCTCAGTTATTTCCTTCCTCTCTTTGTCTACCTACTGTAACTCCTACTTGCGCTCTGTTTCTCTCCCCTACCTCTTCCTTTTTTTTTTTTTTGTCTTTCAAGAGTCCAAGGTCTTATGGGGAGACTTCTATTCGTACAGCATACAGGCACTGCAAAATTAAAGTTCACAATTTTTGTTACGTTTAGCTGATTGTAATAGTCCTTTCTTGTCTCAGGTTTTTTATAAAATTCAAGTTTCTTAAAAACAGTTGATGGACTCTCTTTATAACACTATCCTTCATCAGAGCATACCAGTCAGTATTAAAGACAGGAGTTCACAAATAATGCAGTGTGCTGATTTAGCTTCTATAAATGGAGAGTTTGGCCACTGCAGAAACGGCTGATCTATACCTCTCACTCACGTAAACAGTCCCAAGCCACACAAATAAAGACTGTCAAGATCCTTCCCCAAATTCCTGCAGGGAAAACAAATTAAAACAATAGCAGATTGGATGGAACAGCTCTAAGAGAAATCAGTAATGGTAGCTGCAAAATCTAAAATTAAAGTAAGTCTGGTTTTGATGCTTTCAGTACACACAGTACATTAAATTTGGCATAAACCCAATGGAACATGAAGTACTTGTGGACAATGTCTGCCAAGAGCTAGAAATATAGCACTTAGTCTTTAAAGAACAAACAGAGAGCCTCAGACCATTCCTACTTTATGCATCTGAAAAAAATTAAATCAAGGTGATCTTTCCGAGGGAACATTTGTATTGAATCTAATTGGTGTGCTTTGTGCAATACTGAATTGAGCATATGCCAATTGGCAGAGAACCAGTATTTGTCATTTTATAATCCATTCCACTTGTGACAAAGGTTATGAACAGATGTTATACCTCCCTGTATTCCAAATCATTCTGCTTTCCTCCTTAGCATCAGGCTTGTATCTCAGACAAGTTCTGTACCTGGTCCTTGGTCACACTGACACATACTTCTAAACATCTGACACAGCAGGAGCAGAAGAAAGAAATGGGAACTGTGAACTCAGGGAACTCACACCGCACTATTTCTTCATCCACCTTCACATTTGTTGGTACTTCATTAGTTTACATGCCTCAGAGCAGAACAAGATTTGATTAGTAACTGAATACTAATTCACATTTCTATAGCAGCCTCCAAACATTAGCAAATTAAGCATCAACACAGCTGTGAGTTCCTTACCTTTATTAAAATAAGGACAAAAAAAGGGAGACAAGCCTAACACCCATCCAGGACTTTGGAGACATCCATAATCCCAAGCACACAGGTTCCTCTCCCCCCATACCTCCCATATGCTGAGCTCCTAGTTGGACAAGAGAATGGAGCACAATTCCAGCTTTGTTAGGTTTCCTGTTATACATGGGAGGGCTTACACATTCTTCCCCACATCTCCCAGGGATTCAGGATGGAACAAACCCCTCTTGTCTTTAAGGCCAGTATGAGGTGCCAGCACAGAAGGATTGCAACCCCAGCCCTGCCTTGGGAAACTGGAGAGCAAGAGAAAACAGGCGATGGTACACTCGACATCTGCCTGATTGAGGCAAGAAACTTCTCATGCCATCTCACTCTACACGTAAGCCAAGCACTATCTGGATCTTTAAAACTGTTATTTCTTGATGACTGAGGCTTTGAAATACCTAACAACAAAAAGGCCAGATAAATCTGACTGTTACTCCTCATTAATAGCTATAAAGTAACAGCAGCAGGCCCACAATACTTGCTATTGTGGACTCTAAGAGACTGAAAGACATCAGACACTTTCTACACATGCTTACTGACACGATAAATAAGCTCTTCACTTCTCCCTGGCAACTGGTCCCTCTTGGGTTTAAGGTAAAGGTTAACTCTTCCCTCATCTTTTGGATCAGGCTCTATCTCTGTTCCTGTTTAGACACTGCCAACTTAAACAAGCTCCTCCTCAAAGTTACAGCAAGTGAAAGACTGCAGGAAAAACGCTTGTAACACTTTCCTTCTAGAGGTAGGAGTTTCCCTTGCTGACTACGTGTATCTTGCAGAACAGTGAAATATGAATAGTTAGTTCAGTGAGAGAAAAAAATTAAATAGTGTGTATATATTGGCATAGAAATTCAGGAACTGTTGCTGTATCTCAGTCACAAGTGGTTTATAAGCCCCCACATTTTAATACAGCATCCTGGCCTTTCTCAGCCAGCAGTGAGAGGTACAAGGACCCTACTCTGTGTTCACATCGGCTGCTCAGAAAGCCTCAAAGCTAATACACTGGGTACAGTACTGACTGTAAAAATACACACACATGCAAGAAACAAAACCCAAATGGATAAAAATAAAAGCTACTCGTGCATTTATCTGTTTGCAAGATCAAGTTGAGCTCCTCAACTTCAGCAGGTGGCCGACTGCCTCAACAGAATAATGCATCACTTCTTTTAAAAAACAAAAGGAAGAAAACCACCCAGCTGCTACCCTCACCACAGTACACTTCAGCCCTCTGCAACAACCTTGCATAGTTTACAGGACCCTTAACCAAGAGCCAACAGTTCATGCTGTACCAAAAGGGAAAGCTCTGCTGGAATGGTATTTCACATCCACCACATAGAGCACCAAATGAATGCTAAAACAATTGATGTGGGCTATCAGCAGCATAGTAATTACCTTACTTAAAAAAAACAAAACAAAACAAAAAAACAACAAAGAACAAAGATCCGGTATGATGGATCCACCTACCACAGGAATCAAGAGGAGATGACTTGGCCATGAAATTCATCTAAGCACAAAGGGGTGATCAACTGTCTTCAGACTAATATTCATTATGATATAATTTGTCTTAAACTTGGTCTGCTAATCCCAGGGTATGAAGTGCACAGTTATATATATATATATGGTTTTTACATATATATAAAAACATATAATGGCTTAACTCTAAGAGGTACAGGGACAGCAGATTGGATGACAAAAGCACTCCTTATGTAAAGTGTCCCGCACTATCATCACAAATTTGCCTAAACATTATCATGTGAGAAAAAGAACAAATGAAACACTTAAGAGCCTACTTTGGGGCTTTCTGGTTCTCTGCACTACCTAGCTGAAAAACTGAGAAAAATGTTTAAATCTTTTCCCTGTTGAGAAGCAGTTTTTACTGATGGCCCCCATAAGTTTCAGGGAATTTGAACTGAATCTCTCCCAGCTCTTTGCTGAAGGTACATCAAACAAATATCCACCTAACACATACAAGTATCAGGTGTTGAAGTTAGGTGTTACCACGATTACTTGCTTTACAGTTGGCTATTATCTTCTCCCCTCTAACTATGCAACTTCTAATCATCACTACTGATGTTAAAAATATTTGAACTTTACAATGCCAACTAAACAGAACCTATATGCAATGCGAGAGCAAGCTGGAAACATTTTCTGGGTAAAAATAGAGATGGTCTTTACATGTGGCTTTAATTCACTCTTTTAAAGCAGAAAAAAAGGACAAAAGAATAAGTCACTTGAACATACCAAATCATTAACAAGTGTACAGCAAGCAATATTCCTCCTCCTCTCCAGCCCACGTTTACCAGCCTCATCTGTGTTGGCCATTCAAGCCTAGGTTGTGTCCTAGGGCTAAGATTGGGCCACCCACCACTCAAGGACAGAAGACAGATTATACTAGAGCATATCTAGTTTAAGGAAGCCATGCATGGACAGCCGTTGCACTCACACCACTTTTGGGCATCATACAGCTTTTTGTGGAGTTCTGAAAGCGGCATTCCTAAATCTGAAACCAAATTACCATGAAGGTTTGATTATGAAGATGGCAATAGCAGTATTGACTGAACAGTCCATAGCTCTGGTTTCCCACACACGAATAGTGAGCAACTCTGATTTCCTATACACGAGAAACTCTCCCAGTTTCTTTTAGAAGATTTTGACATCATTAGTAGCATGTTACGTTTTCTTTCCTAAATTCAAAACAGAGCGCTTGCTCAGCAGACAGAAGCCAGATCCAAGAGGAAGCAGATACCCTACCTGAGACTTTAGATAAGGGTTGAGGCCCCTGTAGTCTCTTCCACTGTAGAACAGAAGTTCAAAGTCATCTTCTCCTAGCCTTGAAATACAGCCGCGATCTAAATACAGCAACTCAAATACCTACATGCATTTATTTTCTTCCATGTTGAGCATTCCTCAGAGTATTTAAAGTGGCTCAGGGAAAAAGCAAACCAAAGCCAAACAAAGAAAAAATATATTAGTGGGAAATGGCGGAACTGACATATTTTTAGAATTAGCAGCTTATCCCAAGAGGTGCATTAAAGAAGGAAAATGAGCAACAAGTTCTTTAAAAGGAAGCAAATTACTTTATAGTAAGCTTCTATGTGTGATGCATTTGGATTTTTTCCCCTAACCTCATACCAAATAAATAGTTCAGCTACATGATATGACAAAAGAACCATTACTTATTTTCCCAGTTGAACTTTGTGTTAAACCATGATTAAGGCAATATTTATTCTTGTAAAAATACTGTACTGTACTACAACTACTTCAGATAAGTGGAAAGGATAGCAAGGTAGCATCAGACAAAAATCTCAGTATACATAATTAACACTTAAGAGAAGAGGAGCCTTGAGATTTCTTAGCAGGAATTCTTCAGGGACCACTTTTATCATTGAACAAAAATAATTTGTCTTAGGACAAAGAAAATACAGATGAAATACTCAAGTGTGCATGATTTTAAAATCAGGTCTTTACTATTTAATACTGCTCGACCATTAAAAGCAGAAGGAACTGAGGGCACGGAAAGCAGGCACTTTGGGGAAGATCTGTAACCATCGGAGAAGCATGATCTTAACACAAGAAAAGGAACTACAAACCCATGAAACCCTTAGCCTAATTTTGCTACTAGTTTAATGTTGTCTTACAGCATCCCAATGGACTTGATGGTTAAGGGGGCCACATGTGCAGGCTACATAGGCACACTAGTTCCCATACCTAAAGCCCACAGTTCCACCTAGGTGCTTCATGTGCTGCCCCAGCCATTGCTGATCACTTCTTGGGCAAAGATGACCAGCTGGATGGAAATGTGTCAAGCTAGATATAACCTGGAGACACTGGTTTGGCTGCCCTGACCTAAAGAACAATTAAGACATTCATATTGTTAACCCAGGTTAAGGGGTTACCAGCCTAGAGGACAAGCTGGCAGAAGGGAGGGAGAAACTAACTCAGCAGCTGCTACTTCCCAGTTGCTCACTACTCTGTCCAGACGAACCATCAGACAATTAAGCAGGAGCACTGAAGAGGCAAGCATGCCAGGGTGAAATGCTTGAATTGGATCACTAAGTTTGCTCTCCCTATGCCTCCAGAAACTCTTGCAGGCCTTGAGCTCCACCGATGCCAATGACAAATCTTAACAGTCTTAAGAGAAAGAAAATCAGTCCCTTCAAACTTGATCTCTATCCCCCACCTTGCCCATGAAGTAAGGAAAAAGGCATCCCTCAGCTTAGGAAAGAGTATTTTTAAGTGTTTGTAATGAAGCCCAAAGGGTTATATAGTTGCAGAAACATTGCATACTTGCAATACAAGCAGCTAAGTACATCCAGGCAGATAAATCAATTGGCAATGAGAGCAAAAATCCATTGATGGTAGTCTACTTAAAGACAGTTTTGGCTAGTCAGGGGTTTGTGTTCTGTTTATTGTTTGTCTGGTTTTGGGGGGCTTGGGTGGGTTTTTTCTTTCCATCTCCTCCTCAAGTCCTAGCTCCAATAAACTATCCCCCAAACAATCTTACTCAACCAACTTGCTCCAGTTCCATATCTTGCAAGCACCTACAAAATATTTCTTTATATATCCCCCTCGATCAAACCACAGCATTCTCTAGTGGCTATTCATACTATCAACTATCCTTTGTTGTTATCCTTTTGTTATTACAAAAAATAATATTCTGTAGATCACTTCTGCTTTAAGTCTCTAAATTCAGCTTTTTTCTACCTTCCTTGCTGTTAATTTCTGTGCTATGCTATAGACTTGTCTACAACACAGAGCCTCTATAGCAAACGTTCTAGACCCACAAATGGAAATGTAGCATGTACTCACAAAACCTTTTCTGCCAAAACCGCCATGCTTATCTCCCTGAATACTGGATATGTAAACTAACAGGCTGACAAAAGCACTCCATCAGCAAAAGCTTGCCTGCATCTGGGACTTTGATTAACTTTTGTCAATTAGACAGTGCAACTGCTCCCACCAACACATACATACCCACCCTATCTAGTATAGCCAGACCAGCACCTCTCCGGCCCAAATATCTCTGTACTATTAAATAACTTCTCCCCAAAGGACCGCTCTTCCCCCTTCTAAAAACACATTTATGCAATTAATCTGCTGCAAACACGATCGGCACAGAAAAACATCTGGTTGACATAGCTGTATAGCCAACATCAAGGGAGATCAAGAGCATTTTGAGCCAGCATGACACACAGCCAAAGTCTTCTACAACATACTCTACTGGTGAACAAGGAAAGTGTTGCAATGTGAGTGTGAATTGAACAAATCCCCTTCCCAGCAGGGATATAATTATGGGGCCAGAGTAAGAGGTTTTGACTGCTCCTACTCTGACAACTGCCATATACCTTCAATTAGGACAGTAAAATTGTATGACGCTCCCGATCCCAAAACCACAGCCAGAAATGCACTGCAAGGTTCAGTCCACTCTGCTCTCTCAAATCTCTCATGAGATTTGAGCCTAAAATTCAGCATTTATGTAAGTACATACCACGGGTGACAGTCAAGTCACTATGATTGAATTCAGCAGCATGGATTAAGAAACAAGGTCAGCAGATTAACTTTTATTACCTACTCATGAACTGAACTGTGCTCCTGCACGGCAGAGACTGGAGGATACCATCAATCTTTAACCAAACGCTTCCACCCAGGTGCTGCATTCAGCCTGAATCAAACAAGCTGCTGGCCAGGTCACACTTGAGCCCACATCCTGAAACACTACCTTCACAGCATTTACACCTAGTATGCCAGCCAGGAGACATTGCTGGAGCACGACTGGTACTGATGACCACCTACCTTCAACACAGGGTGCCAGAGGACAACAGACTTTTCCTGTAGAGCCTGCAGCTTACAGTCAACTATTTTACATCCATTCATGACTACAGGGTTGTTCCAGAAAGGTCATTTTGAGTAGGTAGCAATATTTGGTGTTCCCAATCACATGACAACGGTCAGCAAGAGAAGTCCACGGCATAGCGCTCACCTAGGTAGCCAATAAGCTGTGCACTCACTCATGCAAAGCATCAAAGCACCTCTTCCTACTTGAAGCAAGAGCCCTTTTTCAAATCAATATAAATACAGGATACTTGGAACCAAGAACATATTCTTAGTGCAAGGCTGTAATTTGTCTGCAAATCAAGTTATTGTCCATAGTTTTTACTGCTTTTAGAAGAAAGTAGCAACAGGGTAGGGACTGCTTTTTTTGTAGTTTAAGGATGATTGCTAGCATGTCAAAGAACTTTCTTCTTCTTTAACCTGGAAAGCAGGTTTTTGAATACATCAATTCAAACATTTTAAACAAGAAACCCTTACCATCACTTGTGACTATTAATTGCCACATCCCCTGCAAAACATTAAGGCCACAGAGAATGCACCACGATGCCTACTGTATTGCTCCAGCCCACCTCCAGCCTTGCACTGGAGAACATGCTGCAGCACAGGGAGAGGGAAATCCATCCCACGAGCTGCCCATGGCCTCCTGGGAGACACAGAGCCACTTCAGCTTTGCCCAACTGACATGATTTGCACCTCATAAGATGAGAACTAAATTGGTATTTTACCTTCTTGCCCATGAATATTTCCATCCAGGTAGACTAACTGGGCCCGACTGGGTATGCAATATTAATTTCGGTAGAACCAGGAGACTACAGTAGGAGTACGAGATTTACTGGTGCATCCTGTTCACCAGTCAATTGAAAGGAAACAGAAACTAGATCAGATGGAAACACACTTTTTTCCACTGAAACTCTCTCAGCAGTATTTAGCAGTGCTCGACCTATTTCCTACACCATCTCTTTGCTGTCACTTCCTTTGACAGTTTGTCAGCACGCCCATGAATCTGGAGATGAAGGAATGAATGTCTGGGAAGCAGAAGAGCTGGACTTTTTCCGCTTGATGCCACCTACAGTCAAAACTTTTACGATCTAACCAGGAAGGTGCACAGTGACCAGCTAGCAACAAGTACCTCCAATTACTGGCATCCTGCAGGAATCCCTAATCAACTGTGTAATTTTGCTTACAAGTATGCATTTAAAGGTGACTTTGATTTCTCATGAAACACCCTCATTCTTCCTTTTTTAGCTCAAGGCATGGATTAGCATCTACAAACAGCTTTGGGTTTTTTGCTTTCCTGTATTCCAGAGTTCCTGAGAAAACATTTTATATCAAAATATACTTGTAATTAGTCCCTTCCAAATGAATGAGAGTTTTAAATACCAATGGCTCCAAGCAGATGATGCTCTATTTTGCATCTTCAAACACAGTCTCTAGCTATAAATACTGAAGTGAAAGGATCCTGTTTTCCATGCCTAATTTCTTAAGAGAAACCAGTATAGGATTGATACCAAAATACAAAACAGTTGTAGCAGACAGACTTTAAACTAATATCTAAGTTCTGATTTAACTGAAATACTAGTACGTACTCAAAATTTTAATTTCCAAGATGAACACTAGCATGGTGACCTGCTGCATTGAGAAATACACGTCAGTGTTTAGTAAGAACAGAAATATTCATTAGGCAAACTTCACAAGACTATACTCAGCATAACATAGGTGCTCCTGCAACTTTAATTCATTTGAAGTTGGAGACATTCAGGTTTAAGGTACCCAGTAGGTGCCTATATACAACTAAAACGCATTCCTAAAGCTTCCTGCCTGGCCATTCATATGGCTTCAAAAGGAGTTAGGACACATCTTACGCGGCACTAAAAGGGTCTAATTTTCCAACTATGACTGCTCAATTTTCTACAAACGAAGCTTTTTCCTGGGGAGAAGAAGGGTGCAGGAGAAGAGAGGGGGAAGTGTCCCATGCAGACATCTAACTTTGGCACTACATTACTCACTCCGAAATTGTCAGCCTAAAACATTGCAAAGCCACACGGACCACAAGACAACACAAGCAAACGAAAATCTGGGCAGCCTGTTTGGCTGAAGCTTTCATCTCCACTAACCTACCAGCACCTTTCGGCATAAAAAGTGATGGAAGATGTATCATCAACAGGTCATCTGGCTGCTTCTTTGTAAAAAAAAAAAATATGAAAAGCTGCTGAACAGAAACCGGAAACGGCTTTTTTTCCCCCCAGCTCTCCCCCCGCCCCCTACGCACGTTCAAAATGGAAAAAATAAAGCCATCGTCCTTCTCATGCAGAACTGCCAGCTCTCTCTAGCTGAAATGTTTTGTAATTTTACTTGCCCAGTAGTGTGTTTTCAAGGCAGAGTTGTCCCCGGCAAAAACAAAGGGGTGGCCTTTAAAAGGTAAGGCCAGAAACACAAGCATTACAGCCAGACTGCTTTTTGCTTGCATGTATTCTAGAAACTGCATTTTGCAGAGGTGAAATAGCTAAATAGCTGCAGTTTTTGAGGGGGTAGTCAAAACAAAGAAAAAAAGAAAAAAAGCTTTCAGTATAAGAATATAATAATTGCTTTAAAATATTGGTTTTTTTTTTTTAAGAAGTAAAAAAATTATTCCGCTGAAAACAGAACCGCTGCTCATTTCCTCTGCCTTTTAAAAATCTTCTCCATAGCTGTTACAGGCAGAAATGTCCCCCTGCCATTAGCTCTTCCTGAAACCGCATCATTTAACTACGTGAAGAAAAAAGCAAAAAAAACACCAAAAAAAAAACCAGAGTGAAAAAAAATCCAACGAAAGTTGCACTGGATGGCAGGCTGCTCACAAAAGAGCCAAGGCTGAGGATATGGGAGAGAAACCTTGCAATTCTCCCAAGCAGCTTAAAATTAAAGACACAACTTACCTACCGGCTATCTCGATTCTTCCAGAGTAAAACAACATCAAATCTGGAAGATCGGGGGGGGGGGGGGGGGGGGGAAGCAGCAAGCTTTCCCACCAAGATTTTGCAGGTTAACACCAGCAAAACAAAATCCCCCTTTGTTTTGTTTTCACCCGCCTGCGTGCTGCTCCCATTCAATGCTCCCGCACGGGGGGCTGCGATAAATGGAGCCTGGGCTTCAGGGGGACTCTTTCCTTCCCGAAATAAGAAAAAAATCTAACACCACCACCGCCAAAAGAACCCACCCCCGAAATTCAACAAAACCTCGGAGTGCAAATACTGAACGACTTTTTTTTTTTTTCTTTTCTATTTTTTTAAAGTGATGTTTTTCCCGAGGGCAGGCGGCTCCATGACAAAGAGCTTCCCCAGCACATCCAGCCCCAGAGCGGGACTCGGCCAACTCCGGGTGGGTGGGAAGGAAAAAAGAACAAAAAGACAAAGACAAAAAAAAAAAAAAAAAGAAAAGGCAAGACGACAAACTCCCCAAACCCCCGGAAAAAAAAAAAAAAAAAAAATTTAAAACCAGCAACAAATGGGCAGCCCTGCGGAGGCGCAGCACAAAGCGCGCAGGGCGGCGGGGAAGGGGGGCGAGCGGGGGGAAGCAGCCCGAGGGAGCGGGCAGCCCCCGGGCAGGCCCCCAGCCCGCCTCCCCCCTCGCGATACGGGCGCGCGGATGGGGCTCTGTCGCGACAGGCGCGATACTCACCCCAGGGAGGAAGGAAGCAGGCGGAAGAGGCACCCCACGCCGGCAGTCGCAACTCCCCGAGGCGGCGGGGGGAAGGGGCCGCCTCAGCCGCCTCAGCCTCCGTCCCCGTCTCCTCACGGCCCCACGGCGGGCGACAGCCCCGGCTGGGCGAGAGAGGAAGGCGCCTCCGCAGCGCTCCCCCCGCCCCCGCGGGCTCCGGCGGGCCGGCGCTGCGAGCCACAGGCCGGGAAGCAGCGGCGGCGGCGGCGGCAGCTGCCGGCAAGCGGCCGGAGAGAACAACTCGATCGACGACGGCCACGGCCTCGGCCTCCGCCGCCGTCGCCGCCTACTCCTCCCCCGCTCCGCTCCGCTCCGCCGCGCCGCGCCGCGCCTCGCCTCACCGCGCCGCCCGCCCTCTGGCTCGGCGGCCGCCGCGCGCTCGCGCCCCCCACCGCCGGGGGCGGGGAGAGGGCGGGGCCTCGGGCGGGGCCACGCCCCCGCCCCGCGGCATGGCGGGAGTTGTAGTGCCGCCCCTCCCCCGGCCGCGGGGGCAAGGACGTGTGTGTATGTACGCACAGTTGTGTGTGTACATGTCTGTATATGTATATGTGTATGTCTATGGCTATGTGTGTGTATGTGTCTGTATGTATAGTGTGTGTATACACACATGTGTAGAATCATAGAATCGTTGAGGCTGGAAAAGACCTTCAAGATCATCGTGTCCAACCATTAACCTAACACCACCAAGTCCACCAGTAAACCAAGGAAGGGTAGAGAAGTAGTTTCATGTTTCCTGGCTTGGTGGCTGGATTATTTTTCCATGAAAGCAAAAACCAGGAATCATTAAGGTTGGAAAGGATCTCTAAGATCATGAGTCCAACCATCAACCCAACACCCCCATGCCCAGTAAACCATGTCCCACAGGGCCACCTCTACCCGTTTTTGAACACTTCCAGGGATGGTGACTCCACCAGCTCTCTGGGCAGCCTGTTCCAATGCTTGACTACCCTTTCCGGGAAGAAATTTTTCCTACTATCCAACCTAAACCTCCCCGATGCAGCTTGAGCCCATTTCCTCTCATCCTATCACTTGTTACGCGCATATGTGTGTGTATACATACATATGTATGTATACGTATGTATATGTGCGTGTGTATATGTATGTTCATCTGCATGTATATATGTATATGTCTATGCATGCTCATATATTTGTGTATATATATAGATGTATGCACATGCATATGCTTACACATAAATACGCATGTGTGTATATATAACACATGTACGTACATATGCACGTATCGCATCTATGGTGGGGTGCCACCATTCGCAGGCTGTAGGGGAGGTTCCTGCCATCAGTGAGCCCAGCTCCAGCAAGCAAAACCCAAAAAACAGCCCTCCATCCTCCTGAGCGTGGCTCGGCCATGCTGGGAGCTGGGTACCCCTGGGGCTGCAGAGCAGGGCTGCAGCACACCCCCGGGGCAGGGACGCAGCAAGCGCTCTCCCTTCCTCCAGTAAAAGTTGGTTTTCCAAACATCTGTGCACATTTATGGATCTCGGTCCTGGCCTTTGGGCCCTTGTGGTGCAACGCTGGGGTGGTATATTGGGGGTAGATGGTGGGGCAGCAATCCCCACTGTCTGGGATCCAGCACCAGCAGCAGCAGCCACGCACGTGTTTAAAGCTTGGGAGCCTCACATCGCTCGGAGAATTTGAATGAGGGATGTTTCAGCTGACAGATCCCTTACAGATACAACAAAACCCTCAAAAGTATTTGTTACAGGAATATTTCTGCATGAGCAACCCTCCCCATCTCTGCAAACCAGAGCCTATTTTTTAATAACAACATCAAGTGCGATGGAATAAGAAACCCACTTGCTAGGAGTCAAGGGCTATGATCAAAGGCTGTTACATGGGTTCAGAACTGAAGATGAGCTGGACGGAGTGGCTGCTGCCCCAGCATGAAAGCCCAATACCGCTCAGGCTCACACCTGGCTCTGGGTTTTTAGCCTCATTTCTTTGCCAGAGTGAAATAAATAATCCTGGATATTATAACCCATGGTGTGCTGCCCCGACCCTGTCCAGATACGTCTCGCTATGTGTGTGTGGGTGCTTAAATAAATATGTAAAAACATATTTCAAGCAAGGCAGGGAGATCACTCTATATCATAGGCTGCTCCGGCAGTACTGCCAATGGTGACTGTTGTAGTGGTTCTCCAAGAGGATTTGTTTGGACAAAATATGTTATTGAAATAAATACCTTGAAATACTATTTCAGCTGAAAAACCCTTCTAGCAATGGAAAGAAAGACTACATTAATTGATTTTGTTCTATATTTTCCGTAGCTTAAGGGAAATCACAGCCTGGATGTGGCCTTCAAACTTATTTTTGTTTTCTTGTACATAGTGAGAAACAAAACCCCAGATTTTTAAGTGAAACAGGGGCTTTTACCACTGCATCACTCAGAAGAAGACATGGTCCTGCCCCAGCATGACACACAAAGTTGATGGAGATGCTTTCCTTGCATCTTCCCTATGTGGAAAGGTTGAGAGAGTTGGGGTTGTTCAGCCTGGAGAAGAGAAGGCTCCGGGGAGACCTTAGTGAGGCGTTTCAGTACTTAAAGGGGGCTTGTAAGAAAGATGGGGACAAATGTTTTAGCAGGGCCTGTTGCGATAGCACAAGGGCTAATGGTTTTAAACTAAAAGAGGGTAGATGTAGACTAGATGTAAAGAAGAAGTTGAAGATGTCCCTGCTCATTGCAGGGGGGTTGGACTAGATGACCTTTAAAGGTCCCTTCCAACGCAAACTATTCTATGATCCTATGATTAAGAGATATAACTCACAGCTCCCAGATTATAAGAACAAAAGGGTAAGGGTGATCACCGCTTCTGACCTCTGGCACATAACCTCAGGCATCCCGAAAATAGTTTTTGCCTCAAAGGCGGTATTTCTTTCAAAGAAGCGTAGACACCAGAGATAAAAACAGCCTTGATGGTAAAAAAAAAACACCCTTGCTTTTGGCAACTGCTGCAAACAAAGCCTGGTGTTAAAACTGAGCTCTCCGTTGAACATTTATTGGTTTGCCTTTGGATTTGCTGTAACTTTGTTCTCCGCGCTCGGCAGCCCATTATCTCTGCTTTATTTCCAACCTAGGTATTTATAGCCCTCTGATCGAGGCATCCTTTAATCTCCTTTTTGCTGAGCTATCGATACCAGCATCCCCTAATCCTTCGCTACAGGGCAAGTCGTACCTTCACTGTCAAGCAGGAGGGTACCCTGCATCTCCCCATAGCTACTAGACGTGTCGCTTCCCTTGGGACCGAACTGTGGGGGAGTAAGAAGCACATGTGCAGGCACATGGGAGACGGGTGGCAGGTAATGGTGATGTGGGGGGCGTGGGTGGAGAAGCTCCTGGCACAAGCCCCAGCACCAAAAGCCCTCTGGGTCCCACCTGGAAAGAAGCCACCTCTCTCCTCCCAGGGACCAGGCACTTCCTTTCCCAGGATGGGGGGCAAATGCTGGGGGAGATGGGGTGGGGAAGAAGGTGAGGGATAGGTGGAAAGCCACCACAATCACAGACAGGCATCACGCCGGGATGAGCCCGATGCTGCCTGACCCCTGCGTGCTGCCTTACGTGTTCAGAGCCTTGCGTGTAATGAATCACTTGCCACATGTGATGTAACATGACAGTGTTAATAGATCTCATTATTATACAATTTACTAGGGGAAACTGAGGCGTGGAGAGGTGAATATTATGCCTGGGGCATACTGGGGCTAGATTGCAGGAGACCTCATGCTGCAGTCCCATGCTCACTTTACTAAGCCATGTAGGAATTTGGCACAGCTGGCAGCACCACCTGTGGAGGATGTTGAAGAAAGCCTGAGGGGAGAAGATGAGCTCATGGGGGTTTGCCTTGCCCATAGCACTCAGGTCGTGACACAGCAAATGGTCCCCTTGCTGTGTTGAGAGGTCTCATTTGGCTCCCAAGAGCTGTTCTGGGCGGCTCTCTCCTGCTGTGCTCTTCTGTAGTAGCTGATGGGTTTATCACTTTGTCCTTTGGGAGGCTTTTTCCTGTTTTTGCCTGGCCATGCTACCCTCCCACAGAAGCTGAAGCACTGATAAGGGATTTCTAGTATCCCAGCACCTCTGCTTCGGCCTTGTTCCTGCTGCCTAGGTGCCAGTGGTGCCAGCGCTGAGCCTGGCCCTGTCCTGGGACAGCATCTGCAGCATCCACAGCAGGACCAGGGCTTGCATCCCATTGCTGACCCTCTTTTCTTTAACTCTAAATTAGCACCTTCGTGATGAATAGCTTTTGATGGACTTCTATTTCATGAATTGGCCTGATCCCTTCTTAAATCTGTGCAAGCGTTTATCCTTCACACAACTCCCTGGCTCAGCCCTGCTCACCATTCCCTTCCCGATCTCTGTCCTGCCTCAGGGTTCATTTCTTTCTCAAGCACAGTTCAGAGGAAGCTTAAGAGAAAAATCAGCATTACAAAGCATTCCTCTTGTAAGAGAAACAGTTTTCAGAAAGCTTTTCTTTCCCCACTTTAGAAAAAAAGAGAGGAAACAGCTGAGTTTGGTGGCTGCTTTTGGTATTTCCTTGTATTTAACACAGGTCCCTTGCTATGGAAAAAGAGCAACCACGACTCGAGGCTTACAGTCTTCTGCAACATGCCCAGAGGTCTGGAGAAGCTGGTGCTAAAAGCGGGACTTCATAACTCAGCTACCTGCCAGCGGCAAGCCCAGGAGCTGGTTTTGCCTGTCATCCCACCATGTGCCCCATCCCATAAGCTTGTACCATGCCGTGGTGAGACAGCAGGGAGCTGAAACATAAAAGACTCGGTCTTTTTTGGGGAGCCAATCTGGCCTGAGGTGACCCAGCACCATGGATAATTGGTTGGAGAAGGGAGGGTACGTAGGTAGAACATCACCTCTACTGATCCATCTAATTTCAGACCATTTTTTCTTTCCTGGCACTGAAACTTGGAGCTGCTGCCCAGCAAGGTGCAGCTCTGAAATCATCTTTGATATTTAAACAACTATTTTCTGTTTTCTGACAGCCACATACTGTTCCAGCGTTCATGTCGAACAGGCTTTCTGAGTCAGATGCAAAACAAAATGACACATGGTCCCCTCTAATGTTCCCATCAGAGCACGTATGGTCCTGTGATCTCTCTGTAGCGATGAAGAAACAGTAAAGGCTCTTGGCCAGGTTTCTGTGCTGCTCTAAACTACATATGGCCCCAACAGCAACAGCTCATCCACACCACACTGCTGTCTATATTATTAAATAAATTGATCCTGAGCCAGAGTGGTTTGGTTGGGCTCACGGTCATGCCGCTAAATGCCCTGGGTCCCCAAAAACACGTGGCTGGTCCAGAACTCCCTCTCTGGCTCCAGTGCATCTCCTGGCCCTGTCCATATCATCTTCTAGACCTGGGCTGCCAAGCTCAACCTGCCAGGATACTTCACCAACTTCTTCCCAAAACCTCGGAGATGCCCCTCGATCCTGGGGGAGGATCTGTGTCCCCAAGGGGTGTCCTCATGCTTCTCTAAACCAGCTGCCTTCCCAGGCTGTGAAACAGAAGTTAGCATCGCCTTTCTCACCCAGCCCATAAGATACAGAGGGATTCAAACTTACACCCAAACAAACTTTATCGGGAACTGAAGCTGCTGGGACCAAGCGTGATGACAGGGCGCTTGGTGGCTGCCGGTGCCACGATGTGCTGCGGTGCATGCCTGCGTGGGTAATCACTGTGGCTCGGTGCCTGATGACTGTGATTAAGTCATTAGTCAGACTTCAGTCGCATGAAAATATTTGAGATTACAAGTCAATGCTGAATTCCTTCTTGGAAGGGTTAAGCAAATCAATATTCAGTGCTGGCTGACAGGAGGTCAGAGTATGTCAAACAAAGACACAGAGCACAGCGTTGCCCTGATCATCAGCTTTTGGGTTCTTTGAAAGAGGCATGCTAATTCCTCCGGCTTGTTACAAACTCAACCCTTGGTCCATTAAGGACTCAACATTAAATCATGGTAGAAAAAACAAACCACCCTGAGCCTGGCAGCCAGTCCCTCCTTTTCCATGCCCAGCAGTGGGTATGTGTGCTTGCACCTGCACTGTGCTTAGGCAGAGTAAAGGGGTGGCTGTGCAATCATGCGCAATCAATCAGGCCGATCATGTGCGCCGATTAAATTATGTTCTTCCACCGGTTCTTAGAAATGTAATTTGCTTTAAGTTAATAAGCAAACATCTACCTTCTCAAAGCATATTTGCAGAGGTGTAAAATCAAGGGGCACTTCATAACTGCAGAGAGGAGGGAGGGATGGAGCTATTGCACCAGCACAGTGTTTAGTGAAGATGCTGCTGGCGTTTGCATCACTGTCTCCACCCAGATGGACATGTATCAATCCTACTGATGTACATTAATTAATGATGAGGGACAAAAACTGCAGTCCTTTCAGAGGACCTACCTTTGAAGACAACTGCAAAAGGGGAGCTTAAGCAGCACAAGAAGCATCCCACTGTCCCTCTGCTGAGGACGGGATTGCACCCCACAGGCTCTGGTGTGTATTTCATTGCTTTTCCTCACACATGGATCTAGAGGGAAAGTTTATTTAGCATTTTCAGTGGTTTCCCCACCAACCGTACCCCACTAGGAGCAGTCAACCCTCCACCGGCAACACCCCAGGAGCATCTTGTGGATGGCTCAGATGGGAGAAGGTGCTTGGCTGCTGCTCAACCTCACAGTGGTCCTCTCATGGACTATGCAAACACACATCTCAGCTTTGCCAGACACCCACTCCCAAAATGAAAGTATTTTTTTTCTTTTTCTTTTTCTTTTGTTCTTCTCTAAAGCACGATCTCTGAAGCTGTCGGCTGGAAGGACATCAGCCCTGTGCATTTTCCTGGAGAGGAGGACGTGGTAGCATCTCCCCCTCACCCAACCCACGACACAACCAGCAAAATAGAGGAGGCAGGTGTTACTTTAGCAAGGCATATTTAAATGCATAATTAGGTGAAATGAAAACACCATGCGTCGCTTGTTAGAGCTGATGTATCAGTCTGGAGGTTGATGTAATAAAAAAATCAGTACATAAACATCAGCTTGTGAGTGCTGCCGGTGCCCATAGGATAGGTTCACTTCATAGGTGACCTCCACAGTCCCTTTTACATGTGAGGAAACTGAGGCAGAGGAAAACAAAGTGGCTTGGCCCAGAACATTATCAGTCAGCACAGGAGCATGAATGATGGATGCACTGGGATGGTACCTTACCCGTATTTTAAAAGGACTGGCAAGCTGTGGGGACACCCATAGCACCCATCTCCCATCCAGATGATTCAGCCTCCCCTCTCGTATCCTCCTTTGAAAGGAGCAGCACCCACTGCACATGGCAGACCTGTGGCCCCATGGGGACTGATCTTTGGCCAATACACGTCACTGTGCCACTGCTCCCCTTGCCGATTTACCACTTAGAGACTGGTCCACCCCATGTCCAAGTCCATCCTGTCTAACCACGGGTTAGTTAAAGAAACAAAGCAGCTTTTGAGTCCTTGAATCCCATGAAAACACACAAAACCACAGGTGTCTATATGTTTTTGTTTGCATTCAATATAGGCAGCCAAAGCTCTTTTTGGGGGGTTTTTTTTGGTTTTTTTTTTCTTTTTAATCCCCCCTCCGCATGTTATGGAAAAAATCCTGTGCTTTCTGCCTGGGAACTCATATGCCAGAAGGCCCGCTGTAGCTATGATTTAAGCCACATGAGCTGGCTGCGTGGTAACAGAGTAATGCTCTTTCCCCGGCTTTCCCACTCAAAAAATATAATTAACGTGGTGTCTTCTGGCTGGTTGAAGGCTTGCAGTCCAAGGAAGAAGTTAAAGGGAAGGAGGCCACCATGGGCTCTGTCAAAACAAGGTTTGTTTAATTGTTGCTCAAAGGGGATTTGCAGCTAGGACCTGATTAAAACCCTCCCTGGGGCCAGCCTGGCACGGCCACCTTCAAGTCTTCCACCCATTTTGAGGGTGGTGAGACACCTACAGCAAGACTCACAGTGGCCTGGCTGGGACCGGACCCACCAGGTCTCCTCTGGGTATCTCCAGTGCTACCCAAACGGAGGCTCAGACACCACCAATGATGTGGGTAATGTGTTTGGGGGAGGAACTGAATGGCTCCTACCGATTGTAGAGGCATTGGGCAATGAGCTTCAGAGGGTTTATGCCAAACGTTTCAAATCCCTCATTTTCTCTGCTTGACTGAAGGGTCCTATGGGACAGGGCCAGCAGCAGCTCTTGTTCTTTCTTCTGTAGACCAGCCAGTACCTGTTGAGTTTGCCCCTTCCTTGGGGTCTGCCTCTGGATCCCACTGCTGGTTTGAGGTTTCTTTTTGCTTTTAGGGTCACTGCTGGATTTTGGAGCCAACACTTGGCCATTCGTAGCCATGTTTCATTCCTGGACTGATGCAGCAAATATGAAATCCCGTTGCTTTCACCTAAAAGATCAAAATGTTTCCTGCCGTTGCACTTTAATTTGCATCTACCATCACTGAACTTCATTTGACGTGATCTTGTCCTTTCACCTGGGAAAACTCCCCTTCTGCAGCCCCTCAGTTTTACATGGGCTCACCTCAAGTGAGTCACTGTGATATTGGTGAGGAAAAGGATTTGCTCCGAATATTATCCAGACGATGAAGAACACCGCGTCCCAGGCTGGTGTCTGCAGGCTCCGGGTATGGCAGCTTGCTGCAGCCCAGAATGAATCAGAGCTGTGAAAGCACAGACTCACTAACAGGAGCCAGCATCCCACCCTCCTAGCAAACGCTCAGCCCTGCCTGCCCACCAGCCCAGGCTCTAGTGTCTCTATTGCGTCCTGCATAAGCTTGAGGAAGATGCAATGCTGTTCCACCCACCGCTGGTGGTCTTTACCAGGACCCCATCACCAAATGGCCTCTAATAGCTTGGTCATAAATGGCTCCTAAAACATGTTGGCTGTGTCTGCAACAATAAAATAACCCATGCCAGAGCCTCAGCATCATTTTGGACCAAGCCAACAAACCCAAGCATTGCCCAGGCATGGTTAGGAAATTGCATGAGCTGGGGACCACTCGGAGGAAGCAGTTTGGATGGGGCCACCTCATCTGGGGCTGCAGGAGACTTTGACAGCAGTCGTACATTGCCAGTTGGCCTCAAGACCAGGAAACCACCTGGGACACACTTAATTTATTAATATATCTGTTGTCTTTGAGGCTCAATGATGGTCTAAGAGTCATTGGCGTAATCCAAGCTCACCCTGCTTCCTCTGTGCCGGCAACACCGATGCTCCTTGGTGGGAGTGACCAATGTGATGCCCACCAAGCCAAGGTTCACAGCCATTGGAAACAAAGCTTTCCCAGCAGGAAAACTAGGAAATGGAGGGGGAAACGTTATTTTTTGAAAACTCATACCCTGGCTGTGCGAAAAGGGGAAGAGAAATGAAACCCTCTGCTTGTGGAGCGCCTCGTGAGTCACTCAGATACTAAGGTGTGGTATCACAGCCTGCAGAGCTTGGCAGGTCCACCCTTGCTTCACTGCCTCTGCGGCAGGAGCCAAGCAGTTTTTCAGGGCTGGGTGTTGACATGGTTTCTGGGTACAGCCGATCACCCAGGGAAGACAGGCTTGCTCCAGGGCTGCCCAGCATTGGCAGCCTGGTAAATCCCAATGGGAGCAAGCCATGCTCTGATGCAGCCCAGCCATGCCAAGAACAGCTTCTGCTCGGGCTCTGGCAGAAACCACCACGTGTGTTGCTTTAGGATGGGGCACACAGATGCATCCAACAGTGTTGTCTTGCACCGCATGGCATGCCAAAGGGAATAAATAACAAAAGCTGCAGAAGCAACACGAACAAAGTGTTGGAGAGGCCAAAAGGAGGATTTTTCTGGCTGCATGCTCGGCAAAGCCAGGATTTGACCTCTGCGAGGCCAGGAAATGTAGGTGCGGTGTCCACGCCTGGATCCGGCGGCAGGAATTTTCCCTACGTAGCAACAGTTGTTATGTAGCAATAATACTTAGCAATTTTCAAGGCACTTGAGAAATATTAATTAATCTGCGCATCAGCCTTATCAGGTAGGCAGCTAAATGTTTTCATCTGTGCTTTACAGGTTGGGGATGTAGGAAAAAAAAAATGAAGCAGTTTGTCCATGGTCATGTCAAGAGCAGCTGCCAAGATGCAGGCAGTGCTCAGCAACTGCGTCAGGACAAGCAAGCTGATGCAAAGGAAAACCAGCACATCCACAAGCAGTGCATTAGGAGATTCAAAGGAAGCACCTAGTTTTCAATCTAGTGAAGTAAACCTCCCATCAGAGGGGCTTTTCTGCTAATTGTTCTAGCATTTCACAGCTCAGTTTAATTAAACTAATCACTTCAATGATGAGTCCTGACATTCACCTTCATTAGCCATTGGTGGCTGTGCTCAGCTGCCTTGACTTCAGAGCTATCAATGTCTGCTTTAAATAACCCATGAGTAAAATCAGCTGAGAGACAGTGTGTCTGGGTTTTCTTCTGACATAGCCTGCATGGAGGTGGCTAGGAATGCAAGACTGAAGCCAAAAGTGCAGTTTAACCCTGGCTGAGTATGGGCATGACCTTTTTCTAGATGTCTATGGGTGGGGAGAGCTTTTCTCTTTGGCACTGGTGGTAATGACTGAGTGGAAGTGGGGAGAGGGGAAGATGTGCGGGGAGGAACAGGTGAAGTCAAGAAGTTCAGTCCATGACACCATCTTCCCATTTGGTTTGGGAATGGTGTTATTGCTACACCTCCTGTTGCATAAACATATAGCTGATGCCATAACCAGGCTTCAGCCAAAGGGTATTTTTGCCCCAGCAACCGTTTTCCCCAAACAGAAATTCAGGTCACACTGGGGGTAGTCACATTCTAAAAGCTGGGGGTGTGACAGAGGGAAGGGCAAAGCAAAAGCAGAAGGACATATGGTGCCACAGTCACCTCTCAAAACATAGGGCTGCATGGCCAGACAGCAAGGCCAGTCCCTGTCCCACACCCATGAGAGCCACCAAGGCCACCATTGCAGTCATGCTGCCCTTCCTGGCAATGCGCTTTACTTGCCTTAAACCAAGGTGAAATGTAGAAAAATCACAAAATCCCAGGCAGATCACAAAGGCAATTAGGTGCTGTGATGCAGCTGCTTAATTTTTGTCTTCCTTATGGTTTAATGTGCTGTTTACAGCTTGTGATTCCCGTTTCACTGGGCACACTGCTTGGGGAACACAGAAACAAAACTTTCAGTGATGCCGTTTGTTGAAGCAGAGGAATTTGATCTGTGCAAAATAAAAGTAGACAGAGAGGTGAGATGCTGTTTCTTTGCAGTTAAAGATGCTGCAGCAATACTAAGTGCTGTTTGTCACTCTAATCTGAGGGATCCCAGTTATAATCCCTGAAAAGCTGAAGAGGATGATGATTTCAGCCTGCTAGCAAGCAATTTCCCCCAATACTGACCACAGCCCAAAAGCCTTTCTCTGCAATGTTTCTTTATGAATGTATTATTTTGCAAACTAATGCCCACAAGAAATCCACTTGTGCAGATTTTATTAGCAGGGACCAGTCACTCAGTAACTGCTATGGTATGCAGTGCTTGTTTAAAACATAGCAAGGCACCTGTTTATAATTAATAATAAATAAAAAGCATAAGGCTTTTACATTGTAAAAGTGGCATCATTTTAGCATGAGTACAGCTATTGGTCAAGGTATTGGGCATGACTAACGCTCTTTGTGCCTGTGGCTCTCCTGAATGCCTGGTGGGATGCTGCGTTTATGAACAATGCACTGGGTACAGCACTGTTGCCATGCGGTGGTTGGACACTTAACTCTCATTGTATCTTTTGTACTTTGCCATGACATGACTGATGCTTTAAAAAAAAGAAACTAAGGAAGAAGTCAGAGGGTTTCACTAGGAAGGATGGGGTTTAAGTATTCCTGCATTTTGCTCAACCTTTATAATGGGAGTTTTCCTGATTGTGAAAGTGCATGGAAAAAAAGTGACGTTAAGACCATGTTCTTTGGGAAAGAGATGGCCCATGGCAGGTCCTGAGTGCTTATCTCTACCTTGAAAATCCTTGCTTTGCGTCAAGTTAAATTTCTCAGTGCTGGCTCTGATGTGCTGTATCTGCTGTATATTTTGGCTGGCTTCTCTGTTGTGCGCCTTGGTTTTTGCTGTGACACGCAACACACGGTCTCTTAGGAACGCAATGGACTTTTGCACTCTTTTTGAGAAAGATGTTGTCACTGCAAAACCTTCCCATGCAGCCATAGGAGTGTTTCTGAAGGCCCCTCTTGGGGAGCCACACTCTCCTTCCCAGAAAGGCCATTCACCGCCTTTTTCCTGCTGCGAAGCCACATGAATGCAGTTCCCCCTGCTTCAAAGGCAACCTTGAGTTGCCGGAGCAGATGCTGCTGGTGACTGTGCTGGTGGGCAAAGGCCACCCTAGAAAGAGATGTGGCACCCTGGGCCAGAGTGGCCAAGCGAGGAGGCACTTCTGCCCCCGGCAGGGCCCTGCCTCGCAGAGCAACCAGCTTCCCAAGCTTGTTTAAATGCTGTTTCAAAGGCAAGAGAAAGCTCCCTCAATTCCCAAACACATATGAGCCTGCACCCCCTTGCTACTGCCCTTCCTACCCTGCTGCAGTGATGGGCAGGACTGCACCTCGCTTTGCACCCTGCCGTGCTGCGGGAAGGGGTATGTGATGTACGCGATGTTACTGAGCCCTTCGGCGCTGCCAGTAAAAACCAGCAGTTGTACTGGTTTCCAGGCTGCAGCAGAGGCGGTGGCAGAGCAGCGGGCACGTGCAGGCATTGCTTGCAATTGGGTGCTGATGAGGACAGATCAGAGAGGAGAAAACTGGATTTCTCTTCGACTGCTGGCTGACGGGTCCGTTTATGCCAGGGTGGGGAGGAGAGGACACGGCATCCTCCTGGCTTGGCCCTGGCCGGGAAGGACTGGGGAGGGGACTGCCAGCATCGGGCTCATCCCTCCCCACATGCTGCTGCTTATTCCAGCACCGCTCTCCCAGTCCCTCTGCAGAAAAGGGGAAAAAGGCGGGGGGTGGGGGGTAAATCTTACGGAGGCTCACAAACTCCTAGTTTCTGTATGTCTTCCCGAATATGCATACAGATTTTGATACAACAGACACACTATTTTTAGTTTCCTTTGGGGTATGTTTGGGAGCAAGCCCTTAACTGTTGCTGTGCTGCTATAGAAACCGTATCCATGTACACTGACATGTTTACAATTGTTTTAAACGCCATAAACTTTCAAGGGCAAAGTCAAGCAGCTTATTTCCATTAAAGTCACTGCCCTGGTGTGGGTTTCCTTTACTATTACATTTATTAATTTAGGACCCTTCTCAGCTTCATCCAGCCCCGTGGAGCTTTCATTTCAAGAAAGGCTTGCCAGCTCTCACTGCCATGGTGCTTGGCAAACCCAGAGCAGAGCGTTTGCAAATCTGGCTTGGGGAAGAGAAAATGTTTTTGCTAGCTCTCCCTGACCTCAACTATAAGAGGGGTGTTTAGCATATACAAGGGCACTTGTGCAAAGCTTGCTCTGCAAGTGAAGCCGCCTGCCCACTGCCTCCCTGCGCTCTGTCCCAGAGCCAGGCAGGCACTGCAAAGGGTTGTTCAGCCCTTGTGGCCAGCTCACATCTATCTGGGACAGCAAAGCAGTGGCCTAACTTTAAAAAAAAAAAGCACAACAAAACTTCTTAGTTTAGGCTTTGGGAAGAGAAAAAGCTTTTTTTAATTTATTTTTTAAGATTTCCTAAAGCTAGGCTTCCCCATCCCCTTTTGCTTTGAGGTTGCAATCTTTCTCCTACAACAAAAATTAGAAAAGGGGGGAAAAAAAGTTTTTTTTTCCAACATCCCAGGTGGGCAGCAGATGTGAGAGAGAGGAATACCACATCTTTTCCTGAATATGAGACGAGATGTATCATTTGAGCCAGATGAGGAGCACAGCTTTCACCCCATCCTCCTTGCACCCCTCGAAGTCACAGCCATCATCTGCAAGGTCAGTCGAGGGTGCAGATGGACCTTCCCCTGGAGCACCACCCCCAAAACAACCATGCCAGGACAAGGGAGGTCCATCCATGGCCAGGCAGGGACAGATGGCAGTGGACACCTTGGGGTGGCTCAGCACCCATCAGAGCACCCAAGCACACATCCTCTCACTCCTGAACACTGTCTGAGCCCCACTGCTTTGCTGCAGTGAGCTGGATACTCTGTCAAAAGGAGACACTCACAGGCTCAACCCCACCAAACCGTTTTTCCCTGTCTGGGAGCATCCGTGGCAAAGCCCAAAGCAGGATTTGGCCTCCAGGGTCCATGTCTTCATTGAGCACTGCCTGTTTTGGGAGGTGTGAGCTTTGAAATTGGTCCTGTAAAGCTCTACAAGCACTTTGCTAAGCTTAAGCTGGGTTTCCCTGAGTTACCTGAGATCAGTGGGAATCAGATCTACACTGAAGCAAAGGAAACAAATGGGGCTTTGCGCTGAGTTTGCTCCTAACTTAATTTAATGCCTCCAACATTGGCACCACCTACTTTGCCTCTTTCTTGTTTAAATATGCCTGTGCTTACCTGGTTATTATTTGCCATTTCATCCCTGCCATGGTCAATTATTTATGTTTGCTAGGTCATGCAATACAGAACAAAAATGACAACCAAATAAGTAGCATCTGCAGTAACACCCAAATAGGTAAATAGAGATCAGTGTCAACGGTTAGCTGTGGGTTGCTGTTTGCCTGAGCCAGCAGTTTCACCCTCCACGTGTCTGCAGAGAGCAAGAAAGGGGCCATCTGACCTGACATCTACCTTGGTGGAGCATCCTGTGCCATGTCGTGCCATGCAGAAAGCCCCAGGTGAACTAGCCGACCCCCATACGATGTTCATGGGGCAGAGGCAGTCATGGTCATGATGTTCTGGCCTCCACAAGTTAAAAAACACAGTAGCCAAAACTCACATCTTGGCCCAATGGCCAGTTTCTGAGCGGCTGGTAATGACAGGTTATCTCTTATTGATGTGCTCACCACAAAGCAATTAAAAGTTGGCAGCCAAAAAACCTCCAGAGCCTGTTGTTTAAAGAAAATATTTGCCTGCAGCTGGAGTTCATACTCCCCCAAAGGTCCAGGCTGAGAAGGCTTGTAAAGCCTTTCAGACCATGGGATGTGCCACCAAACACATCTTGGGAGCTGCTTAGAGGGGGGAAAAGTGCTTGAAGAAGCTGATGCTCCTGAAGGTCCCATCCCCAGCTGTCGTGCTGTGGGAGCCCCCTTACACAGCAAGCCAGGCAATGATCCCAGAGTCACCATCGGGACAAAACCTGCCCCTGCTTCCTTCTTTCTACCCCACTTCCATGGCCCAGTGACAGGTCCTATGTGATGCTGCACTGCTGCTGCGGGAGCAGGGCTTACTAGCACTGCAGGTAAAACAGTCTTGACCCAGGGAGTTTTGACTTTATTTTACTGCCAGTTAACACAAACTTCTTATCACACTTTTGGATATAGAACTGTTTGGGTGCTCAAGCATGAATCGGCTGGGTGCTCACGTATAAATTAATTTGGCAGTAATACATGAATTAATTGGTGCCCATGCATGAGCTGATCAGGTGCTCATGCATGAGTCATTTGCGTAGTCATGCATGAACTGAAAGGATACTCATGCATAAATTAATCAGGCACTCATGTGTGCATTAATTGGTTGCCCAGGCATGGATTATCTGGGTGCTTGTGCAGGCACTAACTGGGTGCTCATGCATGCACTAATTGGTTGCTCATGCATGAACTTACTGGGTGCTCCTGTGTGAACTAATTACTGCCCATGGGCAAATGCAGTAATCCCTGCAGTTCATTCCCAACTCTTTCCTCTCCTCGAAGCTCATCCCTAAAAGCTGTTTGAACACAAATCCATTATCAACTTTACTTTCAACATCATCATAATCTCAATACACATCAATTACAAGCTCCACTCTCTCTCCCTGTGGACCAGATGGAGGGATTAATACTGAAGCAACATGTGGAACCAGAGTCTGGGTGTTACCAGCAGCCTGAACTTTTATTTGTCATAAGCTCCACCCCCCACCCCCCCCCCCCCGCCCTTGAACAATGGGCTAGATTATCAGGGTCAACATTATCAAAGTCCAAATCCATGTACTTTTCATGACTTCACCCCTTGTCCCCACAGACCAGACTGGAGGGGTTAATGTAAAAACCTGAATGCAATACTTATTGCAAACTTCATACCTTGCTCCTGCGAAACACTTAGCCAGGAAAGACACAGTGGTCTGAACACATATCCACTGCAAACCCCACCCCTTGCACTTATTACAAATGTCAGGCCTCGTTCCTGCAAGATAAAACCGAAGTCATTATGGCAGTTCGAATATATACCCATCACAAATGCAATTTTTTTTCCTTCTGTGTCCCCAGAGCTCTGCTCTCCCAGGTCACTAACTTCATTTCGCCAGCTCCCCAGGTCAGCACTATGAGCTGCTTGTTGCCCACCAAGGTCCGCCCTTTTGCAAGAAGCACTTGTTAATGCCTCTTTATGCTCACGCGCAAGTTGTTCAGGTCCTGATGTGTAGATTAATTGAGCGCTTGGGCATAAATTATTTTGGATGTGAAAGCACAAACTCACTGGGTGCTCACGCATAAGTGAATTGGGTGGTCTTGCATGGATGCAGGAGACCTGTCCATTTACACACAGCATAAGCAGAGGTTACACAGCAGCCAGCCTTGCACAACTGACCACATCAGCAATGGGTCTGCTTTGCACTTTGGGCTGTTCGGCTGCTTCTCCCCGCTCTTCACAGTGCTGTGTCTGCAAGCGCAGCCCCAGCATCCCACAACTTGCACTTTAGGTAATGCTGTTGGTGTTTCACCGGCTACTTTTGAGCACCAGAGCTCCTGTAACCCTCATAGGTAGGTGAGGGAGGGACAAGAGGGGACTGAGGTATCAGATCTTGGGTGATATTTTCCATGGGCACATGACATTAGTGAAAAACTCTACATGTTTCTAGTCAAATGCAGAGATTTGGCAATCCCGGCGCCAGCTCTGGATTCCTTTAGTCATGCTAGTTAGCACCTTGCTTGGCAGATGTCAGTGCAGACGCTTGCGGAGTCACGATGTGGCCCCTCGTTGGAAGCACAGGGGCATTGAAGCAATGCCAAGAAACTGGAAGGGAATGGGAGCTGGATCTGTCCACGTTGGGCTGCACTGCTCACGCACCGCTTCCTTCTGGAGCCTGTCCTCCAGCCTGGATGACAGCCAACACGCCATCCAAGGGCCTTGACATCTGAGCCTCTGTCAGTGTGACCTGAGGACACCGACCTTTGGTGGCTCCTCAGCTGCTGGCTGTCCAAGAGCAGAAGTGTTGGGGTTGGGATCCGTGGTGCTCAAGTCACCACTGGGCTTCAAAGGTGAGGAATTGTCTTGCTGACCCAGAGACGTCTCTGGTCCAGATCTGCTTGGTTTAGGAGGTTGAGGGACCTGGAGACTTGGTCTGTTAACAGAAAGCTGGTGTCCTTCCAGAAGGGCAAGTCAGCCAAATTATGGCAGGTAGTCATTTGTACCAAGCAAAGTTAGGGCTGCAGGCTGGAAACTCCTCAAGGCTTGGTCTGCATCTTCTTGTGAACTGTGCGTGATGCTGAACAGCTGTTCTCACTGAACAATGCAACACAACAACTAATTCCCTTAATCCCTCCAGGCTGAGCATGAGCTAAGCCCTTCTCCAAAGGGCAGCATTCAGCTGGCATCACAACTGGGCGTGCAACACAGATTCCAGATGTGTACATCTAGCGATGGCACCATCAGGAGACACTCAACTCACCCTATCACAGGAACAAACACAGGGGGCCTGTACCTGAAAACTGGAATTATTTCAAAGCTAAGATCACCAAGCACAGCAGGAAAGTGAAATTATCACCATGGAGAAGTAGCCTTCAGTGCAAAGCATCCCAAAATAATTTCTTCTATGGCTCTGAAAACAGTTTACAGAAGCCATAAACACATCTCATACATAAACATATCTCGTGGCAGGATTACTCCATGTGAATACCCAGGGATGAATTCCTGCATATTTGAATTGATCAACAAGTTGCACGTCCTCATCTCAGTAACATCTACAAAACCTGCAGGCAGAGCATTCGGGTGTGCTCCTGCCTGATGCCACCGGCACCTTGTTTCTGAACTCACCCATTTCAAGAAAATGGGATCTTTGGGCAGTTTCTGAAAGCCTCCCCCATGACCCTGTTGAGGAAAGCCATCAACTAGCCTCAGACAAGCTTTTGGGACCACCTGGCGCACCGTGGCAGGATACAGCCCATCCCTTGCCCCTGGCCACTGTGCCCTGCACAGAGAAGGCTCTCACTGCCTGGGAATGGGCAGTTGGGGAAAGCTGAGCATTAGGGATGGGTCAGTGAAAAATAAAGTGCTTTTTTTCACTGTATTTAAAGAAAAGACTGGATGATCTTAAAGGTCTTTTCCAACCTAAATGATTCTATGATTCTATGATTCTAAAACAGCTCTAATGGGGAGAGAAGGAGTTATGGTAATAGAGGGAAGTCTGAGGGCAGGCAGGGATCTGCTTTGCATTGCAAAAGACAGCGGGAGGGGGCTGCTTTGCCTGAAGACAGGATTAGCTGGCATTTCAAGAGGAGATGGCTGAGGGAAGTAGTCGGTAGGAAAATTCACATGCTTCAAGCATGTACTGAAGTTCAGGGACAATTTTCATACGTGTCAGAAATATTTCCTGCTTGACAAAGCCACACTGAGTCCCAACAATAACCAGAGGAAGAGGCTGGTGCCGCATCATGTGGCATCCCTTCAAATAGCTCAGGAGCACTCTGGGGGAAGGACTTGGGGGCTGCCAGAACAGGTATTTCTTGCTGCACTTTCTTCTCAAAGCAATGAGACCTCTTCATACACATTGGTGCACACGAATACCTGGAGATCAGGAAGGCCCAGTAATATTGCATGCAGAAAAAAGCATGATATGTGTAAGAGCATGAAAGAGCTTGTAAAGCAGTGGTGGTGGCTATTTACCCAGAGGCCACTGAAAGTTAGAAAGTAATAGGGCTGTGAACGCCAAAATAATTCACCAGGTGGGAGGAGGAAAACTTAAATATTCTGAAGCAAACTCAGTGGCTGAGGGAGGATTGAAGACCCCTGTAATAAAAGGTGAGACTTAAAAAGTTGTCTGTGGCCCCAGGCAGGTGGTCCCTGCGCAAGCTGGTGGGTCCTGAGGGGGCCTTGCTTCCGGTCCAACACTGAATTTAAAGCTCAAGCTGTTGGGCTGATCTCAGCTGCAATAGCAGGAGACATGCTCCAAATAACTTTCACAAGAAAAATTATCACTCACAGCCTCCTCAACACTATCCATCATTTCACCATGGAGGGGGCATGACTGATTTTCATCCTTTCCCTTAGGGAGGGAAGGGATCGAAATGCACTTTGCATTTACTCTTAGATCTTAATAGAACTGAAATAGATCTGTCCCGTCATGGGATGTCCATGTATTCAAAGGCAACTCTCCCATTCCTCCTGCCTTTGCTGAAGACTCTGAAACTGTTTCAAAGGAGCATTTCCAGAGGATAGGATGCCGTTCCTCACTGATTTCGGAGGGCACGTGAGCACATGTCCCCACTGGCCAAAGAGCACAACCCCTGAACTGCTCAGCTGGGGATCCGCTCAGCAGGACAGGCTTCAAAACATTTTTATGAGAGCTCTGGCAATAAAAGATGCATGTCAGGACAGCAGATAAAACACTTAAAAAGTGATTGGAGTTGTTGAGATTGCAGCCACTGGAGTTTGTTGAGCTGGAAAGCAGCCACATGTGGCTGGGTGAAAACTCCCAGACCGCAGAAAAACTCTTAGGGTGCTCAGAGCCTCTTCTTCCTCATCTTCCTCTGGTGCTGCAAGAAAAGAACCCGCAACCCCCATATTGGGCTTGGTTTAACTTTTTTGATGCAACTGCCCCCCCCCCCCCTTTTTTTTTTTATTTTGGCTCAGGCACTTATGTATAACTTGAAGCAAAGATGTTTCACTTTGTTTCCAAGACATTTAACCTCTGAAACCCAACTTTCCCCCCTCCTCAATTAGGATTGAAGTAATTCTTAAAAACAAAGATCATTTCAAAAGCAAAGGTATTTTAAAGCATCTTTTTAAAAAATGTTTTAATTTTAATTATGTGTTTTTTAAAAAAATTATTTATTATGGAAAAATATCAATATAAGCTATGTAGCATAAAAAAGAAGGCACAATGACACACTTTGGCCATTTGGGGATTTGTCACCCTTTGCATGGAAACTATTTGCTGGCTGTGGCCCTGTTCTGAACACAATTTTTTTTTCCTGAATACCAAGTTTCACCCTGACTTTATTTTTTCCTGAAACTTTCATTTCAGCTAGCCTCTAACACAGCAGCTGCTGTGCCTGTGTGGCACAAATGTCAGGGGGAGGTGCAAGGAGTTTTTGGGGAGCCCTGTGCAGTGAGTTCCCACTCAGTGGGGGGTTTCCCCTGCTCCTCCAGCCTGTCGAGCCCAGATGTCTCCCTGCCCCGGAGCACCAGCATGTGCATGGGCATGTGCTCTTGCATACATGGTACGGCACTTTGCTGCTTTCTCAGAGTGAGCAGAAAGATTTATTTGCAGAAAGGGTTTCTGAAATTTAGGATTAAATCCTATGACCTGGCCCCGAGGTCCTTTTGGCTGGCAGTGGAGGGATCTCAGCACTCAGTGGGGTCCAGCCCCTCCGTAAAGCTGCCTATTTAAGGACCTGCACCTGTATGAAAATACACTTTTGCCATAGGGTCACCTTTGCATCTCCTCATATGCAGCCCAAAAAAGATGCTTTTTGTTGCTCTGATGCACACGAGAGTCCCCTTTCCCCCAGACCAAAGAGGGAACCTTGGGAAATAAAGCAAGATTTCAACGTGTGCAATACAGATACAGCCACGAAAACATCTGCAACACAGGTTTCCTTGTGCTTTCCTTGTCCTGAGAGGCAAAACCAACCCAATTAATGCTGAAGGGAATTCATGAGAGCTGTGTGCCCCGTGCCCCAGGAAACCTCTGTGGCTGCCAGGCTGCTCCCACCAGACTATGGCAGTCCCGTAAAGGCTGGGTAATACAATAATGTCATTCCCTCAGGCCCCGGTTCAGGAATGCACTTAAGCACTTGTTAAACCTTAGGCGTATACTTAAATCCCTGAGGTTTTATTCCCTTAAGCCCTGTATGCTTTCTCTGTGTGCTGAGCCAGGATGCTCATGCATAGCGTGGGAAATTTTTGCTTCAACCAGCTTATACCTCTCATATGGGATCATATGGCTTGGACGGGCGTAGTCTTCGCTGGGTAAAAAACTGGTTGGGTGGCCAAGCCCAGAGAGTAGTGGTGAATGGAGTTAAGTCCAGTTGGTGGCCGGTCACGAGTGGTGTTCCCCAGGGCTCTGTTTTGGGGCCAGCCTTGTTTAATATCTTTATCAATTATCTGGATGAAGGGATTGAGTGCACCCTCAGTAAGTTTGCAGATGACACCAAGTTGGGTGGGAGTGTCGATCTGCTGGAGGGTAGGATGGCCCTGCAGAGGGACCTGGACAGGCTGGACCGATGGGCCGAGGCCAACTGTATGAGGTTTAACAAGGCCAAGTGCCGGGTCCTGCACTTGGGTCACAACAAGCCCATGCAACGCTACAGGCTTGGGGAGGAGTGGCTGGAAAGCTGCCTGGCCGAAAAGGACCTGGGGGTGTTGGTCGACAGCCGGCTGAACATGAGCCAGCAGTGTGCCCAGGTGGCCAAGAAGGCCAACAGCATCCTGGCTTGTATCAGGAATAGTGTGGCCAGCAGGAGCAGGGAGGTGATTGTCCCCCTGTACTCGGCGCTGGTGAGACCGCACCTGGAACACTGTGTCCAGTTTTGGGCCCCTCAATACAACAAAGACATTGAGGTGCTGGAGCGTGTTCAGAGAAGGGCAACAAAGCTGGTGAAGTGTCCAGAGCACAGGCCTTATGAGGAGCGGCCAAGGGAACTGGGATTGTTTAGCCTGGAGAAGAGGAGGCTGAGGGGAGACCTTATCGCTCTCTACAACTACCTGAAAGGAGGTTGTAGTGAGGTGGGTGTTGGTCTCTTCTCCCATGTAGTTAGCGATAGGACAAGAGGAAATGGGCTCAAGCTGCGCCAGGGGAGGTTTAGGCTGGAAATTAGGAGAAATTTCTTCACGGAAAGGGTAGTCAAGCATTGGAACAGGCTGGCCAGAGAGGTGGTGGAGTCACCATCCCTGGAAGTGTTCAAAAAACGGGTAGATGTGGCACTTCGGGACATGGTTTAGTCTAGTCTACCCTTGACTGGTTTAGTGTGGATTTGGTAGTGTAGGTTAATGGTTGGACTGGATGATCTTAAAGGACTTTTCCAACCTAAACGATTCTATGATTCTATGATTCTATGATCACTACCTGAATGGAGCATCGTTCGCAGAAGACACTGGCATAGCTCTTCTACATGAAAGAAAGCAAAGCAAGTTCGTCTCAACCCTTCCACTAGCACAATCCATCACGTAAGATCAGACAACAAACAACTGCCTGGACAGATGCTAGATTATTTATTAGAACAGGCTACCAATATTAGGCATGGGGCCAAGAAAGAGGGGGAGTAGATGGCAAAGAAGATAAAAATGTAGTATTTGTTAACCTCCAGAATTTTTATTCTGGACATGAGAAAGAGGGAGCAAACAGAGCATCTGGAAAATGCATGCCTACAGGAAAAACATCAGACATATGTTTTTTATAAGTGCTTTCTTACTTCTTAGTGAAGGAAAGAGACCCTCAGTACATCACATTATGCAGCATTTCCCCACACGGAGATGCTGGGACCCCTTGAGAGACAGGCAGGTCCCCCAGCACTGCTGGACCAGCGCTGAATTTGCCAAGCACTGAGTCGCAAGCCGCTAGCAAGCAGCTAGGGATTTTTTGCTGAGTTTTCAGACACAATGGCAGGATGGGAATTGAAAACCCTGCTACTGCCTTTCAAAGGCAAAGAGAAAGCCAACAGTGAATCTTTCTTCTGGATGCCTCACTCATGCTGCGGTCACTGGGGCATCTTAAACCCCAGTCCACACATACAGATGAATCACCCCGTGGGGACCCTGGAGGCAGCAGCCTGTCCCCGAGGCACCGCAGCAAGTTGGTTCCCAGCAAGCCCCACTCATGGCACCGCTAGCCCTTAGCTTAGACACCCCAAAACCAGCTCCCGGGATCCATCAGCTGTGGCAGAGGTGGTCCACGAGAGAGGGATGAGAGGTGCCTGCAACACCAGGTAGTGATCACAGGTAGTGATACAATGGTGAAGTGACATTATTCTTAGATTTACCACAATAATATAATATTAATAATTATTAATAATATATAATTATTGTTATAGCTGACTGAAGCATTCAAGCACGGGGAGCAAATTCTCCATCTCAGCAGAGAATTTGCTAATTTTTCTTGAACACAGCAGCTGCTGTTGCCACCCTGCTGTCACTGTCACTACAGGGCTTGGCTTTTTGTGCTGCAGCCTGGCTGAGGAGGTGCTGGGTGGGAAGCTGGGGGTTGCAATGGGTTCTGCCTCCTCCCAGCAGCTCCGGGTGCATGACCAGGGTGCAGCACAGCTGCAGTTCATCCAACCAGTGGGCTGGAGAAATAGGCCACTGGGGTGGAGGCAAGGACAAAAAAAATAGGAGTATGGGGGCGGGGGGAAAAGCAGCACTGGAAGGTCTTGGTGTATGGTTTCAAACAACTTCAGAGTAGCTGGAAATAACTGGAGGCGCCTGTTTTTAAACAACTTTGTGCAGCTTTTGTCTTGAACAATGCAAAACAGATTGGGTCGGAGCAGGCAGAACCGAAGGAGGTGATGGGGAGCTGTGCTCTGCTTGCTGCCATAGAGGTGGGCTCGAGCAGGGGAAAAGCCTCGAGGGCTGGTGAATGAACTAACCCTTGGGGGCTGGTGAATTAACCACTGGGGCTGGAAACCAGGGAGTTTTGTTGGCTCTGTTGCAGGCATGAGGAACAGCAGGAAAGAGAGATGACCATGGACCTCACTTGTTTTTTTGACCCAGGCAGCTGTCTGGACACCAGGCATCTCAGCACAGCCGGTGAGGGCAAGAACTAGGTGCAATTTATTTTTTCAGAGAGGCAAGCTAAAGTCCTGCTTCCCCCAAAGCCGCTAGCTCCTCTGGAGCACTCCCCCAAACAGCAATGGTTTCCCTGCCTCTTCCTCCCATCACAAGCCTCCCTCAGACAATGTTTCTGGTGACTTCTTCAGGTCACATTGAATTTGTCCCCATCCATTTCTTTTCATGAAACAGTTTGCTCACTCTCCTCCTTCATCTACATGTTCCTCTTTTCCCCAGTAAAGGCCTCTGCCCCAAAAGTCCAAGTGCCATGGTCTAATCCTGCTGATGATTGTCTGAAGGACGGTGTTTATGCCACCAACCCAACTGCAAGACTGTGTTCACCCAACCTGCAGCATCACCCACCCACGTCCCTAAATCTGTCTCATGGGATCCTATCGTCTTGCCATGAACACATGATCTTCTCACTGCTGTCCTCCCTTTTCCTTCTCTCTGTTACAGCCACATCACCTGGTCCTACATCAGAGTATGAGCTGTGCCTGTGGTCCCATGGGTCCCATGTTCCCTTGGGCACACATGGCTCACTTTCTTCATGGTCAAAGAAATTATCCCTTCAGCTACCACACTTTCCAACCATTCTGGGTAAAAAAAAAGAGTGCTCTCCACCCAGCTGGCATCGTATAGTTATGGGTAATATTGCTACATATCCTGAACTGTTTTCCCAAGTGTGTCACCCCCCAAAATTCACATGTTGGGGCAGAAGCAGGAGGAGGAGATAGGACATGTGTTTGAGAGTAGAAACTGTTGACAGGAATCATACATAGATGAGTTGGTAGGAACGGACGGGGAATGGGGATGGTGAGGCCTTGGGTTGGGGGTACTCTGGCTGGGACCACCCTCTCCTCTGTCCACTGAAGCAGAGCCTCACCCCAGATCCCCATTGTGCATCCAGGGCTGGTCATCACCAACTAGCTGTACAGGAGAAGTCACACCCACCACACCCGTTAACTAAGGGAGGTCCTTTTTGGGTGCTGGAGGTCCTCTCCCTCCCCAGCTGCCCTCTCTCCTCGCCTGGACTCACGCCAGGGCAGTGGGAGCCGGTGCCACTACCGCAGAGGTGCCCAGGCACAATCAGAGCACTGCAACGTAGAGTTATCTCTGTGCACATTAAGGGCCAGACAAGCCTACTGCATTAACACAGCAAATGCAAATTTGGGGGCTATAATTAGCTGAGCAGGGAAATGCCACTCTATCTTTAAAGCAATCTTCTATGTATGTTTAAAGGGAAAAAAAAGGGCTTTGAAATCAGAGACTCAGAATAAGAGAAAACAGAGCTCAGAACCATTGTGTTGCTTATTGGCATTGTATCGAACCCAAGCTATTTCTGAAAAAAAAAATCCATCCCTATTGTCCCTCCTCTAAAAATCAGATCTTGGAGGTATCAGGACTTATATTCATGGGAGGTTCCAGCTTGCCATGGCATTAGGAACTACAGAGCAGGTAGATAGGGATGGAGCAACATCCCTCAAAGGAAAACTTCTGGAGTGCTACTGGACCACTGCCTCCATCACCTCCTGAGCTTGTCTGTCTCATACCACCTGCAGTATGAGCTGTGAACCACAGTGAGCAGGCGTGAGGCTGTCCCTCCGATGTCACGAGTGCCACACAAGTGTCTCGGGAAAGGCTTTCATCCTTGTTTTGTTACCTTCTCAGGGTTGGGCTTTTTTTAGTGTAATAGCTCATTTATTCATGTGTTCCTCATGCATTTATTAGTGACTAAGGAATCAGTTGTGCCATCCGCTGTAATTAAACGTATCAAATCAAATCTCGGCTGTTATTACAGATGAGGCAGGTGAGCTTTTTTTTTTCTGCATCGAGTGTATGAAAAAATAACTATATTAAGATCTACGCCCAACAAGACGCATGCCTGAAACTGAAAACTGCACCACAGAGAGGCTCGGGAGATCAAAGGTTTTTCTACCTTCCTTGAAGTTGTGCTTGAAACAAACAACTATTTTTCAAAAAATCCTGCATTTTATTTAAAGCTCAATGGGAGCTGATATGTTGCCTGTTTATTTTCAGTTGCTAGTGGTCTGTCTGCAACCAAAACAAGTCTTTTCTTAACCCCTTCTTCGCAACATCCCTCGAGGAATAGGAGATGTACACATCCCCGGGCCAGACCCTCACAGTGCCATGGGCTCATCCTGCCCAGGACAGCCCTGAAATCTTTCATGCAAAGTCCCACACTGCTTTTTGGGGAGGTGCTTCGAGCTTTTACTGCTGGAGCATCTCATTGCTGTCACCAAGCTGAATTTCCTCCATTTGCAAGGCTCTGCCGGAGGGACCCCAGCACTCTCTGTAACCTTGTACAGTGCCAGGAGTATGATTTTCAGTACTGAGTCCCAGTTTAGGCAGAACCCATTAAAATCATTATGCAATAGTGTATAAATCCTCATCTGCTGTGTCACACGGTGAGTGACATTTCCTGACAGTGTGCTCCATCATCATGGTACCTATTTTTAAAGCCCTGATTTAAGGTTGTAAAAAGCATCAGGGATCAGCATGTAGCTGAAACCACCTCTACCCCCAAAACCCCAAAGTTTTCACTCTTTTATTCCAACTGTCCCAGGAGGCACCTCACCACTCACTGTTTTGCAGGGCTTCAAGTCCAGGGAAACATCAGCCTCAGCCTTCATTTTTGGTTGCAAAGGCTTCTTTTAAGAGTTACAGCTTCCCTGGCGTGTACCCACTGGCATGGTCCTGCTGTCCCCATTAAGTCAGCGCACTTCTTGCCTAATTTCAGCAAGCTGCAGCAGAGGGTGGTGCTCTTGAAGATAGTTATTAAGGCTCCACAGGTTTTCACAGATACTGGTGGGTGGTTATTAAATTAAAAAATAACCCTACTGATAGCTCCGCTGGGGGAAGGTCTGTAGGTTAGCCCAGACCATATCAGGCATCAGAGAATCCAGATGAGAGAGCTGTTGAAAACCAAGCTTTTAGGTACACTGAGCAGTTGGCTACTGAAAAGCATCTCAAGCTCAGATTTTCACCTCTACTCCATTTTCTTTCCAAGATCGCTAATAAAAATGATGGAGGATAAATAGAAGCCAAAATGCAACATCACCCTACTGCGCCATGTTCCTCTGGCATTTCACTCCAGGTCCTTCTCTTGTCTCCCTATTTCTTCTCCTTCTTGTCCTCATTCTCTTTCTCCTTCTCCTTCTTCTCCTTCTTCTTCTGTTGTTGTTAATATTATTATTATTTCATTTCTGTTTCAGATGCATGCCATGGCTCCAGCCATGCTGGAGCCATGGCATGGCCTCCAGGTGCCCTCCTGGGCAGAGATGTGGCATGGATGCTGAAGGAGAACAAAAAGATGGGAAAAGGGAGGGTTGCTCTGTTTCCCCATCAGCTATGGCAGGGCAAATCTTGGAAGCCAACACCCTGGGCTCTGCCCATGACAGCTGTCCCCTGAAACAGGGATTTGGTGCATGCCAGTAGGAACCATTTTACATGAAGAAGCTATAACAGAGAGAAGCAATAAATGGAAGTTTCCTCCTATGCAAGGGAGCGGGGTGAGTCACGGAGTGCTCATCCAGACAACCAAAATTAGGAGAAGCTGTATGTGTGGGTCCCAGCCCTGTCTAGATTCCATAAATGTTCACAAAAGGAGGATAACAGGAAAAGGAGGTGAAGGGACAGGCTCCTTTCCCTATAAGCATCCCAGTAATTAAGCAGAGACATCGTTAAGCCATGGTACTATGGCACCTCAAAGCTGCACCAGCGCCTTATGCCCGGGTGGGAAGCAACACTCCTCCAGTGTAACCCATGCTGCCTTTCCCTTCAGTCTCCACAGGACACAGCCAAAAGACTTCCTTGATGTGTTAAAAGCAGAAGAGACCAAATAACTCTGCTAGTATGGCCTGAGGTGCTGCAAAGGAGCAGCCCGCCCAGATAGGCACCAAGGTCCCACCAATTTCAGTGCAAGTACTCAAGTGCCCAGATATCTGTGTGAAGCTCAGCCCTCTTGTTTGGAAAAGACAGTGACATGCACCACAGCAAAAAGAAGTAAAACTGATCCATGAGAGGGAGGGAAAAGAAATGAGTCAGGCTTAAGACTGCTAAACTCTTAAATCTGACAACATCTCCTGAAAGGCTTGCACAGGAGTCTCGTCTGCTACCAGGAGGTGTTGGTGGATGAGACCTAGGAATGGGATGAAACTCACTGCCTTTGCAATATTGCCTAAAATCAAGGAAAATGTCCTGCTCAATATGGGAGGGGGATATGGGAAGCTCGTTAGCTTCTCCTGCTCACCATGGCAATGACTGGTGCATGGGGATGCCCAGAGCATCCATGTTTCGCATGCATGCTGGCTTTCTGCACTGCATGTTAATTCCTCTGATTTTAGGCATTTTTGGGACTTTCCCCTTCCAATCTTGTCTTCATCGAAAGACTTTTATTGCCAAAAGTCTCCATGCTGCCCCAAAATAAAGGGTTTCTTGGGAAGAAAGTCAGCCCAAGCCTTCCTTCTGTCTTCTTGAGGAAGGCAAGAATGGCTAAGATAGAGACTGGGGCAGGGGAGCCACAGTGGCCCCCCATGAAACCCTCCCAGCCATGGGGGGAACAGCCTGGGGTAAGGAGAAGAGGTAAGGTCATATATCCAGCACATTTAAGGTAGTTTTTGTCAATTAAAAAAATACAAAATGATGCTTTTTAATTCCATCAAAACTTACTTGTTGCTGTCTTAGCAGATTCCTGTCGACCTCTGGGATACGGAAATCAAATAGTCCAGTTTACAAGAAAAAACAGGTGAATATTCTGCTATTTTGTAACATGACAGACATTTGTACAATTACCTGGCTTCAAATAGGCATCTTCATGAGCAGGAGCAGAAAATACCCAATTTAAAGAGGCAAGGAGCCTTTACCCTCAGTCATTACTGACTGGTGAGATTCATCATGCCCTTAATAAAAAATGAGGGCAAGTGTTTGATGGTTTATGTAAAGACTCCTATTGCTGCTTCAAATCATGACACAATTCAAAAATCAGTCATTTTTCCTAGAAAAATCAGTCGGGTCTGGATGTCAAGGCTGTATATCTATGCTGACATAAGACTTCCTCTGCATAAAACAGGAAATGCTTTTGTGCCAAGGGACTTTGCTTCCTAAGGAGGAAATCAAGAAGGAACAAAGTTCACTGGGATCACAAGTCTTTGCACAAGAGCAAATTTGCACATGTGAGCCTGTGCAGAAGGAGGGGACACACAGCCCCCCTAGCCCACCTCTGTGATGGCAGATGGGTGTTGGGGTGTGAATGCATGGCCAGAGCTGCTGTCTGAGAAACCAGAGGGCTTGTTTCCTAAAGTGCTTAGTCATTTCTAATGACTTCTGCATCAGCTGCGGATTTAGGAGTGACTCATCTGCGTGGGGCTGGAGAAACGCTAAGAACAACGGCAGGGCAGCTAACAAAGCTCAATTTTTTGCTGGCTAAATGGATTTGGCACCCAAGTAGCAGCCAGCAGTAATTAATAATTGCATTATACTTGAAGTGATAAGACATAGCGATGCAGCGGCATAGCAGATGACAAAGGAAGAAGCCAGCAAATGCTTGCGCTCGTTCCTCTTCGCTCTAATGTCTTTGCATTGGCATGAAAGGGGGTCACCATAAGCAGCCATGGGACCTGCCCAAATCAAGCAGCTGATCCAGAAAGATATTTTCATCATGACTTCAGATTTACTCTGTTTCGAGGTTGTCTCCAAGCAGAAGAAAGCCATCACAACACCACAATTCGGTGCAAATCACGAGCATAGCCCCAACCACAATGTAGCCATAGTGCTTTTGAACCCCAGCAGCTAGTGGGAGTGGAGGTTGCTCTTGTGGTTGGCTGATTTTCTAAGATACCAGGGGAAACTGGGGAAACTGCTTTGGTTCCTGCTGCCTCCAGCCAGTTGCAAGGCTTTGCTACAAGCATTAGTTTCTACCACCCCAGTGTTTGGGTTACTGGGGCCACCACTTTGGTTCTTGGGTCAGCATCTCTGCTGGCATCCCCATATCCATAGCTGGCCAGATCGGTTGATGTACTGGGGAGAAAGAGGTTGGGGGAGGGGGAAGCCAGGATGTGCTCCTCTCTCCTTCCCACCCTGCCAGCCAACAGAGCAGAAAGCAAAAAGACACAGGGCTGTGGGAAAGGAAGGGAGTTTGAGGGTATGTGTTGCATTTGCTCTGCTTTCCCATGATGGCTGTAAGTGGATGAGCAGCAAAACACCACTGCCTGCCACACCGTGGGGAGAGGAATATCTGCTTCCCCCCTGAAATGAGAGTGGTTACCCAGAATGTTGGGAAGCAGAAATAATGTCCAGTGTACCTGCATGCCTCTCTGGCATTGACAAGTGACTGGGGGCAGCAACTTGTGACTGAGAGGCAGTGGACCCCTTAGCAAAATGGGAGGGATAGGGAAAGCAGCCACTTTTGTTGGCACTGGCTGCTACATTTGCTGCTTTCAGAGCAGGGAGTTGAGCAGCTGCCATTGCCGGGACTGCAGGAAAGCATCTCGGTGCCACTTGGCATGGAGGGAGGGGAGTGGGTTCGTCCCTGGGGCGTCCTGGAGGGAGCCCAGCTCTTCTTGTTGACCTTTTTATTTTGCTTTCTTTAAAGGCCGAAGGGGGGAGGAGGGAGGGAGGACCAGGACAACTTGGTCTGAGAGGAAAAAAAAGACAAGTTAAAGATGTGGAGTGCTTGGCAGAGACCCAAAGTGCAAGAGCACAGAGACCGTGAGAAAAATGTCAGTTTACTGTCCGACTGGATGGAAATCAGATGTCGCATTGGGACTTCACAGGACTTGTAAATGAATAAAGGACTGAGCAGGAAAGGAGGGAAGATCCAGCCAGGCTGGAGGAGGCAATCCGGCAGGGCCTTGAGCCCGATATGGTTAATATCCATGGGACTTATTCCTACAGGCAGCAGTGAGCCTCCTGTCATGGCATAAATCCTTCACTGATGGCTAAACCAGAGCTCCCGAGAAAGGAGGAGTGGAGACTTCAGGGCTTTGATGTTGTAAGTAGCTGAGGAGGAGGAGGGAGGTGTGAGGATGGGGAAGAAAGTCATTGCAAGCCTCGCTGGAAGCTACGAGGGGCAGAGCCTGGCTGATAAGGACAGCTGCTCCAGTGGCACCCAGCAGCATCTGTCGCCATTCCCAGTTCACCCAGTGGCTGCTTAGATGCACAACCTGGGGATGCCAGGGTGTCCACTGGGGATGGATGACCCTGAAGCCCAGAGTGGCAGGAGGAGGACAGAGGAGTGGCAGAAGAGATGAGACACTGCCGGGGGACGGCTTGCAGCAGGATAGGCAGCTGCCTTCAGAGCTCCAATGACTTTTGCCGTTCAATGTGCAATCAGACCACGGTACACATGCTAAGATTAATTGAAGAAGTTGTCTGTGCCCATGCTTTTATTACACACATTCACACACAAGTCCTGCCCTGGCTATTTATCTCGGGATACCACTAGACCCAGCATCTCCTACGGGACCTCCTGTTTGCACCCATCTGGTAAAAGATTAAACCAATGCAAGAAGCTGCAGGGACAGCTAAAGAAGCCTTTGTAAGTCCTGTCTCAACCATGCTGAATAGGGGAACACTTAGAGACTTCTGCTTGAAACAACTCACAATTGGTCTTGGCTGAACATCCGGGTAGGACCTGCCTCACACCCGCTCCTGCATAGTGGCTAAAGTGGTCTATGACGACCCATCACTGGACTGAGCAAGCAGCTCAAGGGTGGGCATTTGTTGGAAACACAGTGTTCAGAGCATCCTTTTTGATGCACTGTGCTCTGCCTGCCAGGCAGGGACAAAAAGCTGGTCCTTGCCACTTCCCAGCAACTCGCCGTGGGAAGCTCATTCCTGCTTGCCCTGGACTGGCTGTCAGCATGGGCTGGGAACGCAGCCACCGCACTGGGATCCTCAGGGCCCCTTTCTGTAAGGAAACAAAGCCGTGTTCCTTGCACAGGAGCACTGTGGGGCTTCCTAATAGCCAGCCATGGACCTGGGTCCTGCTGTGCAGAGAGCTATAAATACCAATAAGGATGGCCGCTGCCCCAGAATGCTCCGAGTCCCACTCCTGCATGAGGTAGAGATCACATCTCCTGCTTGCTGGAGAGTTTTCCTTGTCAACCAATGCACCATCATTTCCTGCCACCTCCACCCTGCATGTGTCATGGCCACGTGCAACCTCTATCGTTAACATTTGAGTGCAGAGCAAGGAGCATCGTTTCTGCAAAGTGGAGGTTCCCCTTCTTTCTGGGGAGCAGCCCTAGCACAAAGCGGACAAATACATTTTAGGCCAGAGTTGCCAATACAAGCAGTTATGGGAAATCAGATCACAGGTATGGGCACGCCCATCCACGGCTTCAAGGATCTGCAAGATTAAAGATTTAATGTCTTTAAAGATTTAATGGCTTCAACAGCATCCTCGGTTGCAGCAAGCACACAGCCATGACGAGCACATTTGCTCCTTGGTGCACGTGTCATGCTACCCGACACTGGCTGGTGGGAAGAAATCCAAGCAAGCTGAACTGCATTGGGCTCGTTGCACAGCACCCAGTCTTGCTATTTAGCAGAGTGCTCCTCATCCATCCTCCTTCCCCAAAATACACCACAGCATCTAGCTTTTAAAGCCAGATCTTTTGGCTATTGCAAGCAAATAAGCAGTGAGGAAGGATCACATCTAAGAGAGCATGGGGTGGGCTTTGCTGCCTCCTTTTATCTTCCTCTAGCCATGGGGTCCTATAGGGAAATCCCCTACAGGGGACCCCTGAGGAGGGGTTATGATTACAAGGAGGATGTTTAGCTCAGCCTTTCTTCAGGTCAAGGCTTGCACTGGAACATGCCTCCTTCCAGAGAGGAGCCTGGATGCTTCAGTTCAAAAGGCAGGGAGAGGAAAGGGAAAAAGTGTAAACACTTAGAAAATGCAATTTGGCCTTAATGGGATTTACTTTGTGCCTATGGTCTCCCTGAAGCGATAACACCGCATAACAGATTGCAATTCATTAAAGGTAGAACAAGACTTGAGGGAAAAAAACCTGCATCTTTAAGCAGAGCAGAGGAGCCCATGCAGTTTGCTGTGGGGTCTGGGAGGGGAAGGACATGGAGCAGAGCAAAGCTTTGGGCATGGGGACTCAGCTAAGTGGCCAGTGAGCAAGGAAAACAGGGCATTTCTCAGGTTATTTCAGTGCCACTGAACTCCATGGCAAGAGGGGATGTAGTGCATGGGATGGAGCTGGTAGGCCCCTGAAGAAGTCTGGTAGTGGCTGTGCTTGGGGCTACAGGAACCAGAATGCTTCAGCGCCATCCCATTACCTTCAAGCCAGGAGAAATTTTCTTTACCTCCCCACACTTGGAGGTTAGGTTTTGGGAGGCCCACTAATGTGCAGTCTAGAGAAACAGCTGGGTGAGTAGAGATCCCTAATGCAGGTGGCTCGCCTTGGTCTGATGGGATGTGTGGGGCTTTGCGTGCCCAGCAGCACCCAGTGGGCTGCTGAAGATGCTGCGACCACCACAGCTGGCTTTTGGGACCAGGGCAGCACAGTCCCAGACCTCTGTGAGTGCAATGCCCATGGGAGATGGTTTCCCTGTGCAAGGGCGTCCACCCCACAAAAGACTTCACCCCACCTTCAGTGAGGTCTAAGGCAGAGAGATGCTGGAGGTGGGTGAGGATGTGCTTGGGGAGGCGGGAGTGTGCAGAAGTGTTCAGAGAGGGCAAACAAGCCCTTAGCTGTGGCCAGTGAGATCATTAAGGCAGTGTGCCTTAAAAATAACCCTTGAAAAGCCTTAAAATAATTCCAAACCAAGACAACAAAACCGCCACAAAACCTACATCTGGACACCCACACAGCATCTCTGTGGCCTCGTGGGGCCCCGACCAGGGATGTCTGGGATCGGGGCTCCCTCTAGAGGGTTTTGCACAGCCAGCAAATGGCCACGCTGTGGCCTTGGGGACAGAATGGGCTGGGCTGGGAGCCTAGGGCACAGTCCTTCTTTCCCCTGAGGTCCTGATTTGCATGGGGTGGCAATAAGAGTATCCCCAAATTGCCCTGAGCCAACATGAGCATCTTCAGGTCTGCTGATGCAGATGGCAGGGGCAGACACTCAGTATGTCCCTGCTCTGCCTCCAGCCTTGGTGTTTGCCAGCACAGCGGCCAGCTGCTGAAGGGTGTTGGTGTTGCATAAGGCAGGAGCTGCAGGTCTGTCCTTCACAAAGGCTGTGGCACTTACAGAGCTGGTGCTGTGGTAATTCTGGTCAGTTGGAGACAGCAGAGCCCTTGAGGTGATGTATCTGGCGGCCATATGTCACTTGGGCTTGCAAGAAGGTTGTTTACATCCCTTGTTTAAGCCATGCAGGATTTGGGGAGAAGGGTGTTGGAAGTGACTTTGGTTTGTTGGTGCAGGCAGAGCTGAATCCATACTTGGAGATCATGTCGAGGTATTGGAATGATTTATGGCCAAGCACCATGAGGTCAGAGCAGCATGACTACAGCCAGGAGATGCCTAAAGGCAACTGGCCTGCACCTCCGGGGGAGGAAGGCTTAGATGGGCAACAGAACTCAGAGCAGTGGCTACCACCAGGAGACACATCCCACCATGAAGCTCCTGTTTTCTGACACCAGGACAAACTCACCATCAGAGCAGTGCTCTGCTGCTGTGAAGGAGCAGCCTTGGAGGATGACCCAGCCAGCGACCTATGGTGTAGCTCATCACCAGCCAGACTGCTTCTGGCTGGGAGTGGTGGCAGTGATTTACCGTTACTGACTTGTCCTCAGACATCTATGGCTGCTCTTGCATCAAAAGGCATTTTCACTTTCTAATAAACCTGCTTGACAGCCCTCTGAGATATTTTGTCATAAAGGGCGATCGTAAAGCTTAAATTTCATTGCTAATAACTTCATTACAGCACAGACTGCCCAAAGCAACAAGACACTTCAAACACGTCCATAAAAAAAAAAGAGACATGTTAACTCATCCTTGAGGTTTTAATTAGAGCAACTGTAGGTGGCAGGTAGGCAAGTCTGCAGCATCTCACAGCCTTTGAGAGGTGATCTCAGCTCTCCAGCTGCTCGGGCCAAATTCACAAGTAGAGAGAGGTCATGCATCAAAAAAGAGCACCAGGAAAGAGGGTTTGGGTGCTTTTAAGGTCTCGTAGAACTAAACTTCCCCTACAATTTGAGGTCCAAACACATGAAGTAGTAAGACAGTTGAAATTCTCCCCAGGCCCTTTCACAAAGGACTCTGCTCACCTATGGCAGAGCCAGAGGGGACAGTGTCTGTTTGAAAGATGAGCAAAACTGAGTTGCTCATCTGCATACGAGTCCCAGCTGCCCTGTCCCAGCTTCCCTCTGGAAGGGACAGGAGAAAGCTAGAAAAAGAAGAGCCACAAAAAGTTGCACTCCCTCCTGATTGCCACCTGTTCTGCTGCTGGGCCCAGTTCCCCCATGCAAACACTGGGAGGAGACAAGCAGGACACAGCTTGCACCAGCCTGCTGTCTCACAGGCTCCTTAGGAGCAGCAGCTCCTCACAGGGTTTGCAGCTGATGGTTTCCTAGCTAACCTTCACTAGATGGTGCTCTACACCCTCCCTTGAAAGCCACTTCGCAGGCAGAGCCCGTTTCTCCTGTACTGCGTTTTCAGCTGTAGTCCTAGGTGGGAGGAGAAAGGTTTTCTGCAGAGGCAAAGCATGCTGCGCAATGGCAGTGGGGTTTGGAGAAGTAGCCATCTCTCAGATTGCATTGAAATGCAATGGGAAATGCTTAGAGGAAGAGGAGGTCGAGCAGACACAACGAAAGGCAAGGCCATATGTCCCCTGCCTGGAAAGTCCTTGGTTGCACGGATTTGCCTTCCATATGTCCCAGCAGAGGATGCCCAAACTTGCCCTGAACAGGACTTAGCTGAAGGAGGACACTTCAGCACTCTCCAACCATGACTGTGGGCACATGCTTTGTGTGCAACTGCTTCCAAAAGTGTACTGGGAGCTTCAGCACCTCCAGTCACAGCAGAGAACCACAGTGCTTGTGTCTCTTCCTTCCCCTCTTCAAAACCCAAGTGTCAGCCCTAGCCAGCCCTCCCTCCTGCAGCTGAAGCTGCGGGCTCTGGCAGGTTGTATCAAATAAAATGCAACCTCTGCTGCCTCATCCCATGACCGTGGAGCTGCAGAGAGCTGAAGCACTAAGCAGGCTGAATGACAGGCTGTGAAGCACCAGACACTCTCCAGCACCCTTCTGGCATCAGCCCGGCGAGCTGCCCAGTGCGCTGGGACCGAGAATGCCTCTTCCGAGCTTAGCAAACTAAGCTCTTAAGCGGAGCTCATCAGCCAACAGATAAACACACTTAGAGTATGTTTATCACCCTTTGATAGGGGATGCGATGTGTTTATGTACAGTGTGGAAGTGGAGAGGCTTTCTGACTGTGAGAGAGCTACCCAGCAATGGAGATGGGGCTGCTTCAGATAGAAAAAGGATTTTTCAAGGTTTAAATAATGAGTTTTTTCACCTGGTTGCCATCCCCTGCACTTACTTTTCCAAGGAGGGGCTCCTAGTCTTGAAGCCTCTGACCCCTGAGTCAAAGTTCTTGCATTTGTTGCCCTTTTTGAAGCCTTTCTGAGACCCCATGGGGAAGATAGAAAACATTGCCCAACAAAAAGTCTTTTCTAAAAGCCAGTTTTGCAGGACAAAACCTCTGGAGAGGCTGCCTGTACTCCACGCCATGGATAATTTCAGCATACACAGCATAAGACATCTCCTTTGACAAGCTGTCGAGAGCTTTCAAGAGGCTCTTTATTGCTTTACACACCCTAGCTGGGAAAGCTTGAGCAAGCAGATTGGTTTTGTGAGAGTCAAAAGCCAGCCCTCTGCTCAGACGTAGGGTTTTGGGCACTGCCACCCTCCCAACCTTCGTTAGTATAATTTCAGTGTAGCAGAATAATTGGACCCAGCCTTAAAGGCATTTCCAGCTGGATCTTAAGCAGGCGTTACTGCCATGGGGGGAATGGGGTTGTTTCTGCGAGGTTTCAGGTAGGTCTGTCTTCTGAGGCAACAGGTCTCCAATTTTTCTGGGGTTGACCAGATCTTTCTGTGCACTCCCTTCAAGCCTTGGCACAATCCAGGCCTCCTGAAAAATAATTTCCTGGACACACAGAGGAGAAGTTGGCAAACAAGGCTTGGGAACCACAGTTAGAGTTACAGGCTATGATCTCACCTAGCCTCATCCAGCCACCAGGTTCAACCCAGAGCAGATCCTGGGGTCTGGTGCAGAGCCAAAGAAACACTGATAACGTCCACTGGACATGCTGCTCGCAGCAACCAGCAGCAGCAGATGTTGTTCCAGAAGCTGAAGACTCAGCATTGCTTTGATTTGTGATCGATTGGTGTTGAAAGATGGGAGATCCCATCAGAGAGCTGCCTTTCTATCAGAGGAGGGAAAAGCTAAAAAAAAAGACAGACTTGTTTCACCAGCTGAGTTGGAGTAATTTCCCTGACCATCTCTGTCCCCACTGTGGAAGGCAGCGTGCTGGCAGCTGTTCCAGTCTTGCTCGACACCAAGTATATTTGCCTTCTGACAGACGTTTGAAGATCAAGAGGATTACAGAAGGGTGTGAGGAGATGAGTAATGAGGAAACAGCCTTCAGGAGGCTGCTGGGGCCAGTGAGGAAGCTATCCGAACCCTTTATGTCAAGTCTTGCATCTTCCAAGAGGCTCAACCACTTCTGTATCTGGACAGCATCAGTGGAGGAGGGTGAAAAGTAGAAGGTCCTTTTACTCCATGGGCTTCTCTGCTCTGCACATTAAAGGCAATGCCACAGGAAACCCCACAAGTCGGTCTCATCCTAGAGATGTGCTAGGTCTTTCCTGGTGTGGACTCCTTTTATGCCAGCCCCAGGTCAAAGGCTTGCTGGGAGTTGTTTCCCTGCCCTTGGGCATCAGATAGCCCTATCAGCTCGGCTGAGCTGGTGAAAGTGTTGCAGCACCACTGCCTGCCTGCCCCACCAACACATTCGTGTTCCCCAAGGAGTGTAGGAGGGAAGTGCTTTTTAACTTAACGCCAGAGGTTCTAGGTGGGACTAAGATTCATGTCACCAGCATGCAAGTTTCACGTAGTGCGAGGGCTGGTGTGAGCCAGCCCTGGGACACCTCATGCTGCTCGCTTCCTCCCATTTAACAGACACGAAACATATAAGAGCTCATTAATATTGAATAAAACCCCATCTCACTGCACCATCATGCCGCTTCAAATCATCTCAACCGACTGCAGCAAGCTGTCTCCACCCATGAGTGGATGTCTATGTGCAAGTCACCCTTGATACATAGCCAGCACATCAAAACCTGGCAGGATTTTAATGCAGGGTCTGTGGGGTGATGCTTGGGGCACGTGTCCCCACTGCCACTGTGGGCTGGAGCTGCTCCAGCATTTAGTCGTAAGTCACCTAGGTCTGGTGGCAGCTGTGAGACCCAATTTCCCAAAGGGCAGCAGGGATCCTCTCTGCCTCCAGGATGGGATACAGGCAGGAGCATCGCATTGCTGAGTGCTCTCAGCCACTGTCTTCCTCCCCTGCCTCTGTGCAGTGCCAGTGCTGGAAGAAAAGGGAAGAGGATCAGATGCTGCAGAAGTCCTGACCTCATTATGATGCTGCCTGCATATGTTTTGTGGCAACACTGTGATAATTATCAAATGCTTCCTTTCCATTTTCCCAGCCAGGCACCAACATTATTGCCATTGCCCCGTCTCTTTGTCTCTGCAGGAGCGCCCTCAAGGACTGCCTTTGCATTTGGCTGAACAAGATGTTCTTGTCTGAGGAACCACAACAGTGTTTTTCCTGGTTTTCCACCCATCCTCGTAAACCACACCAGCAGATTTTCTTCCTGCCGTTTTGCGTAGGGTGCATTTTTCTGGCTAGCATTATATACAAGGACAATACGCCTGTCATTTCCCATCAGCATTTGATTAGGTGAGCCCAGTACTCCAGGTCAGAAAGCTGGTGTGCCTGATGGAGTGATAGCATGAGGAGATACATAAATACAGTATCCCAAAGCAGATTGGGTGGTGCCCCCCCAAGAAGACATCAGAAGCATCCAAACAGTGGCTTCTTGCGTAGGGGTAAAAATGTCCACAGCATCATTGGCATGTAGGGCCTGTCCTGGGTATCAAGGAGCTACCAGACAATAATGCCCCATGCAATGCCTCTACCTGCTCAGTGGGTGATGGAGGACACATGTAGCCCTAAGCCAGTCTGGCCATTGCAGGTCAGTGGTGTATCAAGCATGAACTGCAGGGTTTGCTGCACTCACCTATGAGTCCTTGCACAAGTGCTTGAGTAGTTCATGCATGAGCACTGATTTAGTCCATGCATGAGTGCCCACATAATTCATGCACAAGACCCCAAATAGTTCATGCATGAGCAGCCACTTAATTAATGCATGGGCACCCAGTTAGTTCATGCATGGGTGTCTGATCAGCTTGTGCATCACTGAGTGTTTACCTGAGTATGTAATTGCTTATGTTTTCTTTTTCTCATTGCCAAACCAGTGAGTAGAAGTTTGTGTTAGCTGGCAATAAATTAAATTAAGTAAAAATTCCCCTCCATAGACCCATATGATGGCTACGTGGTGACCTTCTCCTGATCCTGCCAGGAGATAACCACAAACCCATCACACTGCTCTCTTCCAGCACTCTCAGTTCACAAGCATAAAAAAATATAAGGGCATGCTGGAAATGGACCACAACTTTGCCCCTGCTATTGATATCAGGCATGCATTGGGTGTCTCCCTATGATGTCTAGTCTTATTTTAAGGCATCCAGGATGAGCTTTTGTCCGATGGGACTTTTCATACCGAGTCCATTGCTGTGCCTGGTGGGAACTTTCACATGCCAAGGGTAGTAGAATGGGGCAAAAATGCATTTTCAGGGGGCAAGATGCCCCCTGAATGAGGGGATGTGCAGTGGGTCTCCCAGGAGGCTGTATTTTTGGCAGGGATCATGGCCCAAAGGAATGACAGCATGCAGACATTTTCTCCATGCTATTTCTAACGGGATTAAGGTAAAGCATCGGGGTGAGGAAGCCCAGGCTTTGGCTGCTGTGCCAGTCTGGCACAGCTTTTGGATGTCTCTGCTCAATCCCTCTTCTACTCTCTCAGCCCCGGGGCCATCTCATAGCAAATAATTCCTTTATTCTGTTCCTGCAAAATATGTGGCAAAACATGCATTGTCTCCAGGGAAAGCAATAGCAACCACAAACATACACACTTTTTTTTTCTCTCTTAGATGAAAATAATTCATGTCATGGGTCACTTAAGCTAAATACTTTCCAGTAATGACCATTTTTTTTAAGTTCAAGTTTTTATTAGAACAACATTGAGACAAACCAAGTCACCAGCTAGTGTCACTGTCACTTCCAGCACTCCCTAGCCCCAATTGGTCCCATCCCAAGTGGGCAACATCACTTTTCAGTTGGTTAAACATCACATTTTACCAGCTGCCTAGGCAAAGTTCTTCAAGACCCTTTCTTCCCAAAGAGGAGAGACAAAATACAGCATCCTTGTGTGGCTATTCAAGGGTTTTGAGTCAAAGTTTCCAGTGGGGAATGCCCATCATGCTATCACACAGCCGATGTGTGCTCCGTCTGGTGTCTTGACTCTGCCAGGAGCTGGGTCAGGCTCTTGGGCTGCGCCAGCATTTTTTCCCATGTGTTCAGCCTATGCATGAGTCCTGCCTGTGCCTGTAACTCTTTGCTGAGAAGCCTTTGACAGAGGGAACTGAGCTAATCTCCTGACATGGGGCTGTCCCAGCTCTGTGCAGATAAAATAAATATTTAGCTTGAAAACATCTAACAGTTTTCAAAGAGCCCGGGATGGCCCAAGCATGTTTAAACCATGTGCATAGCAAAGGACACCAAAGCCTTTAATCATCATTGTATGTATTTGGTGCTTTTATCTGGAAATCTTCACAGTCCTCTACGGAGAGGCTTGTCTCCTGTTCATCTCTGCTTTACAGATAAGGAAACAGAGGTGCAGCCAGTGAGGGCTGGATTTGCTCCAACTCCAGAGGACGAGCATTTGGGGCGCCACATTTTGAGCCAGACTACTTTGTGTTTCCTCTCCAAGGCCAATGCTCCTCTGATGAGATGCCTTGAGAATTGACAAGGCACCAGCACGGGCCTCATCCATGTTTTCCTGCTGGTGATGGTGGTGACCAGCTTGGTCAGTGCTGCTTACGCCCGTATCTCAGCATCACTGCCTGTATCTTGCTATGCCCATGGCCCCTGGCTGCAGCTGGGCAATGGGTTTGCAAAATTGCTCCAAATTGCAGATGAAAGGCAATCCTACTTTCTGCTTTGGTGCTTTGCATCATGGTGTAACATACCTTCTCTCCAGCAGGCTCAATTTTATTTATTTATTATTCCTTTTTGCAGATGCTTTAATGTATCATAATTAGTACTGAGGGTAGCGTCAAGCCAAGAACGAATTAAGTCATAAGACAACATCTCCTCTGCCTGGGTGCTGTGGTTTTTGGGAGCCCAGCAGGAGAACCACTCTACCTGAGCTCCGTAGCCAAGAGCATCATGAGGGGAGCGTGGTGCCCCAGGGCTGTGGGCAGGACGGGCTCCAGGGAGCACTGCCTGGAGCATGCTGCTGCTGGTGGAAGATGTCAAAGGGAAGCCTGGCCCGAGCCCAGCATCTTCTCTGCTCTCACGGTGGCTGAGGAGGAGCCAGCTGAGCCCTAATCCAAGAAATGAGGCACGGTTTTCTCTGAAAGCCACATGGGCCTGATCCAGGGCCTTATAACCCCATCTTTTAAAATTCCTTTTGAATTAACACATTTGCTCTCTCAGTTCAAATGGATATTTCCCCTGACCCACAACTTCTTCCATGCGACATTCTTCTGAATTAGACTTTCCCAGGAACTTTTACTGAAAACAACTGCCTTGCAGCTTCAGCAATGTCCAGCCCAGCACAGCCCTCTGGAGAGAATATGGCTGAACTGATCGGTCATCTTCGGATGGAGGTTGCCAGGCACAGAGTGAGAGGGAGCCTGGGTGCGAGCTGGCCCCAGCCGGGGACAGGAGGCATTCCCAAGCATCCCTGGACTCAGTGCTGGGATTGTCCACCCACTGGTGGTTTTACAGCTCACCCTGCTCTTCCCTATCCCCCCATTTAGCCACAGAGTGAGTCCCTTCAGAGGATGACAAGTGTAAACTGAGGTTTTTGGTATCAGAAAGAGCAAGGTACACCTTCATGTCCCAGGAGCCATGTCATGCCCGGCTTTGCCAGCCCCATCCATCTTCTAGCCCCACAGGGAGGTGAGGCAGCCCAGGGGACTTGGGTCACATCCTGGGCTGGGCTATGAGATACATGAGCATTTACCAGGGCCCTGAATCACCTTTTCAGAAATAAAACTAATTTTTCAGGCTTTGGGTTCTTAAGGCCACCAGCTTTCCAAGAAATTTTAAATCTGGTAAAATTCACACAAATCCTATAATCACTCATGGAGACAAAGGCTGGACTGATTATTTTTGCTAAAATGTTGGCAGGTTTCCAGCTTCATGAAATGCAGCTTTGCTGAAAGAAATCTCTCTTATGGGCAAAATCGTGTATCGGTGGTTTTTGAAAACTGATGAAAATAAGGCATTTCAGAAAAAAAAGACCTTTAAAAATAGCCTTGGGGCTATCTTTAGCCTCAAGGCTGGAATGGGAAGGTTCACACTTATTTTTCATCCCTCTTTCCCCTTCTCCAGCTAAAAGAAAAATGGGCAGGCAGGGTATTTTTAGGCTCCTGTTCCTGCCACAGATGCAAGGAAAGCCACTTTTCCCAAAGCTGGTTGGAGCTCTGCCTTCCCCAGCTCTGGGGGAATAGTGCTTGGAGAGGTTTTGGGGGCTGGGAGCTTGTTTGTGGGTGGCCAGGGTTGGAGCTAGCGCAGCCTAATCTTTCTGGGGCAGTTGCCAGGGGCTTTCTTGCAGGGAAGTTTGCAGAAGATTAACTGGGTGCTGCTGTGGCACCTCATCAGCACTCAGAAAAAGGCCTTTGAGGCTTGCCTCTCAGCTCATGAGAGCAGGGTGAAGAGTAGCACCCGGCCCCATGCCACACATTGCAAGGCAGCCATGGGAGAGGGGCTCACACATCTCCTTGCCTGAGCTGCTCCTCAGCTCTAGGGTGCACAGATGGGCAGGCTGACATCTTGCTCCTTCGTGCCATTGCTCTTCTCCAAGCCTTTCCCAAAACCTTCATAATCTCCTGGCAGCACAAGGACCATAACAGCACAAAGCTGCCAGCGTGGGGGTGCATGGTAGCTTTAGAGAAGTATGAGGGTGTTCTTAATTTTGGTCCTTTCCTAACCATCTCTGATATATGATTTGCCTCTAGTTCTGCCAGATGTGGAGATAGCTACCACACCTCCAAGCACTTGCACCCAAGTGGCAGAAGCTAGGTCAGAGCACATCGCTTGAAATGTGTTCAGCCTCATTTTCCCTTTAGGCATCCTTTAGTACCTACCTACAATAACTTTCATCCATCATTTGCACTGTCCACTTTCAGTTTTATAAGAGCTTTTTGCAATTCCTCAGTCAACCTTCTCCATTAGCTTCCTAAATAACTGTCCATCATCAAACTATCCCTTGTTTTTTAATGACTATGTTGTCCAAACCAGGTCTAATGACACATGCCACCAGCAATCTCCCTTCCCTGGAGAGAAACACCCCCTCTATTTCCCAGCTTTAATCACCTATGGGAGGGCATTGCCTTTTATACTATAGCTCTTGAGCTTCCTTAGAAGCTAGTGGCAATATAAAACAGCTCACCCTTACCTATGTGATTTTTGAGTCCTTCAGAGAACTCAAACAGGTTTGTGAGACATGACTTCCCTCTACAAAAGCCCTGATGATTGGGTCTCCCCTGCTAATTAATACATGAATTGTATTGTATCCCATGGTATAGTTTCTAGTCATTTGGCCAGTACAGGCACCAAGAAAGGCCCTGAAGGCTGCCCTGGTCCAGGAGCTGTTTGCAAAGCTCTTGCTTGAGAGGATGCAAAACATTCTAGAGTTCCTCATGCATTAACTGCTGCACAGCCCAGCACCAACTACTCATCTTGCTAGGACCCCTTAATCCACACACCAGTGGATCTAATACCACTATATTAAAGAAGGCAGCTTAGAGAGAGGCTGCTGAGAGTTTACTAGCTGGGGTCCTGGGAGGCAGAGCTTATGAAATAGAAATTTAATACACTCCTCTGCCCAGCACCCTGTCACATGTAGGAATCTGTGTGCCCAAGTGATGAAGGTGTGATCAGTGGAAGCAGCTACACCCAGAAGCAGCCCAGCTAGGGAGGGGGTAGCCAGCTCCAGAAGGCACCAGGGTCACTGCAGTACCCAGGGCACAAGCAAGGTGGGAGCCAGGACAGCTGCCTTAGATGATGTACAGAGTTAGTGGAACAGGTGGAATTAGCTGTTTTATTTGAACATAAAACAATGTGATGGAATGACAAATTGTATTACTCTGATTTTGTTCTTTATTAAATGTAAACAATAGCACACATTATTGTAGAGTAATTCACCTTTGTAATAGTATTGCAAGATATTCAGCATTTGAAAGCACCTGCCATACAGGAACATCTTCCAGACACCAGTAAGGCACCATCAGCTCTTGAGTAGGCATAGGAAATAGAGGCAGTGGTCTAACAATTCAGTCAGTCCACTTCTAGGCTTCCTAATACCAGCTCAGAAGTAGCAAACACCCATGAGAAAGCACTGATCCATCAGTTCAGAGTTCATCCAGGATGAACTCACTCTACCAGCTCTTCCCCCCTCCCCCTCCTCCTTAAACAGGCTTCCTCTGAAGCAGCAGGCTTTACCCCAGATCAGGTATCATCTTGTCTATATATCTAACCTGCCAAAGCAGCTACAAACCATCCTCCAGGAGGAGGCATCTAGCCAGCACAAACTGTACACTGCTTGCTTTGCACAGCTCAGGGAAAGGCAACCCACTGCTCCTGCCTGACCCAGATCTCATCTGTCTTACAGACAGAGCAGGAACAGCACTAATCTGCTGTTATTGTGGGTCCACAGACAGAGGTACAGTCACAGTGACTAACTTCACTGAGAAAGTCAGGAAAAACCAGGGCAGAGCCCCAGACATCTTGCTGTATGCCAAAAAAATGAATGCATCTTCAGTTTCTAGAGCTACAACAAACTGAAATAGGTTGAAGGCTTGAGTTGTGTCAGAAGTGTTCAGTCACTCCCCCCACCCCCACCCCCGATCCAGAGACAAACCAAATGAAGGAGGCTGCAGATTCAAGGTGGGGCTGTGAGTAGCTGATCTGAGGGAACATGGGAGCAGGACAGGTTTGTAGACAGAAGCCATCTGCATTTGGAATGGAAAGAAATAAAGAGCACAAGGCAATTGATACTGGAAGGAAGCACCAGCAGATGCCCAATTCTTTTTTCTCCCCTTAAAGTATCTACCACAATATACCAGAGGTCTCAGGCCACTGTGCCTGATGGGTCTGGGGCTTCTGATGCTTCCAGTGGTCTTTTACAATGTCTCCATGCAACTAATCCCAGCCGAACAGCAAAGATCAAGCAAGTCATTGCCAGCAGAACAACTAGAAAAGAAACACAGGAGCATGTTAGCACATGAGAGAAAGTCAGTGCCTCTTGTCATACCCCAGCTCCTCGTACAGGGGCATTCAGGGAAAGAGGAAAAAAGAACCCCCCTGTATAGGAGTCATTACCCCCATCACAGTGTATTTCACAGATTTCAGAGTTTCACTGCTACCCAAACTCACCCAATGCTTCCAGGTCAAGGCATGTCTAAAAGGGGGAAGCTTTATGGACACAGGAATAAAAATGCATTTCATTAACAAAACACTCCAAGAATAGTTGAACTATATAAAGAAACATGCACTAGTTTAGGAAAAGCACATTCTTGCCCTACCAGCCAAACAAGCTGAACCACTAAGAGTGGAGTTTGGCTGGTAGAAATGCACCTACTGCAGGAACACAGCTGTATGCCAGAGATCACACACATTCTCATTCCTGGTGCCCACAACCATCAGAAGATGAGTCTCCAGTGCCCTCATGCCTTTGGCAGACAAGTTCTGCTAAATCCTGCTGGGTGCTTTTAGGTATTACCAGGTTCCAGCTGCCCTTACAGCAAAAGGAAACATGTACTGGAGTGGCTGCGCGATGGTGGTGCCAGTCCAGAAATTAGCTTTAGCCACTGGTACATAGCAGTGGAAAGGCTGAAGGGTGGGAACATGTTCCCTTCTACTGACCCTACAGTGGGAATAGGGATCTCAAACTGCTACAGCAGGATTCAGAGTTCATGCAGCTCAGACCCTTTCATGCCAGCATAAAACTACTCGTAATGGCATAGCTTTTGTCAGCTATGTCTGTACAGTATTGGGACAGCTTAAGCCCTTTTACAATGGATAACTACACTCAACTCAGCTACAGTGGCCTGCAGCAACCAAATAATCCCAGGAAAACTTGTTAAGGCTAGCCTGAGCTCTGCATAGGAGGGGAGCATGCACAGGGTTTGCATTGTGAAATTTAGATACAACCCCTCCTTAGGTCAGAAACTTATGCACTGCTCCTCTATCCCAAATGATATAGGGCAAATGGAAGTCCACAGCCTTCATCCCAGCCCTGCTCTTCCTTTGGCCCACCCTTTGTCAGATGGTGCTACCAGCAGAGGACTCAAGTGGACGATGGAGAACTGTAGGGCAAACATATTGCACTGGGAAGTAAACTTGAGGCAATGCAAGGTTTGAATCCAGGCCCATGGGCAATGATTTCTGCTCTACTCTTTTCTTTGCAGAAGGTATTCATTCTAATAAATCCCTAGTTCTGCTTTTTATAAATAATACTTTTCAGTCTGTCTTTCTGCCCCTAATACACAGGAAAAATATGGAAGTGTTTACTGGCCTTCTTTTACAAGAGTTGGAAACAGTCCAAAATATTTACCTATAAAAGTGCCATTTGTCATTGGGGATGAAAACGAGAAGTTCTTGCATGCACTGCCAGTCAGAGCTATTATGACCACTGGGTAGACTGTGAGGTTGTAGCGGGCATACTTGTCAAGAAAGAAGTTTTCTAGATAAAACCTGTGAAGAAAAAGAGTAACCAAAGTAAGCATTTTGTCTGTAGTTTTTTTCCCCCCATAGAAAGTTTAAAAAAGGAATTGGACAAATAATTTTTTTTTGCAGGCCAGTTTGGACCACAGTCCAAAATTGTTCATTTACTAAAATTCATAAGATTAATAAAAAAATTGTCTAAGGTAAGTTTAGGGAAAAAATAAAGCTGTGTTTTGTATGTTTTCCATATCAAGCCCTCACCTGCAAACCTAGGGCAGGTTGGGCTCATGCAAGCCACAGCAACCTATTCCTAGCCCAGAGCATATGCTTATTGGCATTGCTGAGAGTCAGGGAAGAAAAGCTCTGCCTAGGCTCCCTCTTCATCTGCCATGAATTATAAGAGAGGCCTTTGTACTCAGTGTTGGTACATGGACAGACTAAAAAAAAATTGGGGCAGATGGTCCAACCGGTTTGTGAGGGGTAGAAGGGATCTTTCAGACTTGGTGGGAACCCATGAGGTTGTTTACCATATTACGAGATCAAGAGCAAGGATGCTTAAGGAAGCAGTTGTTGCTGTCTCATTGGACACATTCCACTTGTAGATCAACACGATGGCAAAGTTCAGCAGAGTGGCAATGGTGGTCCATGTTGCATACAGCATCAGCCCATTCTGGACCTACCATGTAGCACAGCAAGATTACAAGCAGTTTTAAAAAAAGTAATTCCTTTTTGTCTTCTGCAACCCATAGGTCCTGGGGCAGCTAAACCAGCCTTCTGGACCTAGCTGCAGGAGAAGTCCCTCAACATGGAAAAGAGTTGGAGCCTTGGAGTCCCCAAAGTACCCCAGAAATCCATCCCAGTAGCAGCTGCAGAATTCCCTGTACAAAGCCCTGCAACCCCAGCAGGGGCTTCCTATCTGCACCTCAAAGCACACAGCCTGGCTGCCCAGACCAGTTGTTGCAGGCTGCTGTAACTGGCAGAAAGAACAGTCTTTCAATCTCAACAATCTCCCAGCAAACATCTTTGCTACATGGAGCCTGTAGCAGGCAATATCAAGGGCTAAAGTCACTCCTGAGTGGGGCTGAGGATTCCAGCTGCTCCCAGTTCCCTGCATTATACTGGTGCCTCATCTCAGGAACTGAAATACAAGGGTGTAAAGAGCAAAGCCCGCTCCCAGTTTGTGCCAAGAGATTTAGAGACACTTCCAGGAGAGTCAGTAGGAACTTTTTCCATGCAGACTCTCGGCTTTGTAGACTCCCCCTCCAGTGGAGGCCCTCCTAGCTTCTTTGGTGTTCTTTTTCAGCTGACCCACTTTCTCACTGAACAACACCAACATCAAGCAAAGGAACTAAAGGTGGTTAATACACACACAGCAGCAAAAGAAGAAATTGCAGTGTGAGGTGTCCTTGATGGGAATGAAGGATTTGGGGGTAGCAGGTTTGAGCTAGGAGAGAGGCACAAGGGTGAAAATCAAGGAGTGATAGAGTATGAGTATGTTTATCTTATTTTCTCTGCACAGTTTGCCAAACAAACACCCACTCTTCTCAGACAGCAGAAAAGTAATTTTCTTCCAGAATTTGACAAAACTCAGAAAGGCAGCTACATTTGAAACCTTGAGCAGTGTACACTTCTCCATGTAAGAAACAATTTTTTGTAGTCAGATACCAGGGACATCACTATCAGCTACAGCCACAGAAGCCATGCTTAGCAATGGCTTCTCCCTCTGCAAGAAATATTCTTCTCCCCACCCCAAACACAGGTCTGGGCTGAAACTTTCATACATCACTGAAAACTTCATTCTGTAATAGCTGGAGAGGTAACAAGGGATATACCTTGCTCTGAATCATTCCCCTGATGTCCAATAGGAAACTGAGGTGCAATTAAGCCTGTGTGTACCTGCAGCAGTCACAAGTTAAAGTCAGGGCAGAAATCTTCCCTTACCCATCTCCTGTCATTGAATCTTTCATTCCTGATACCTTCAGCAAAGGTTTCGTGTTTTTGTTTGGTTTTGGTGGGGTTTTTTTTAGCCTTTACCAACAACACAGCTTCCCAAATGCCACCTACTAGGATGCGGATAAGCCAGAGCTCAGCTTTGTGACCCTTCACAAACCACGAGGAATGGATGCTCAGCGCTTGGTGTGAAATGAAGAGGGCGGCACACGTAGTAAGAGTGAGGGCTGCCAGGAACATCAGAGCTGGGAGGAGGTATCTAGGACAAAGAATGCATGCATACACACAATGTACAATACATTTTTTTCAGTGGTGTCACAATGCCTTAATTCATAGCTTTAGTGTCTGGCCTTTACCGACTTTAAGTTAATCAGCCTTTAATAAAAGGTAATCACTACATGTAGGCCTCATTTTAACACACTGCTGTTTTACTCTGTTAATCACAAAGTTATTTTCCTGACTGCAACTGATTTGTTCACCTCTTGACAGCAGTGTTATTATAAGCCCTTCATGTGACCATGATTATGAAAACAATCCAAGGCAAGGAGCTTAACTGTGTTTATGAAGAGAGACATGGCTCCTGTCTTACACCTGTGGAGGTAAAACACATGGAACAGCAGCTTTGAGGAGATCTTAGACTTCAGTAACTGACCCACCTCATGGGCAAGATGAAAATACCATAAACCCAAAGTTTTATGAAGGCTACCTTTTGTCAAGGCCTTCCATAGTGTTTTACAGGTATGATTAAGTGTTCACACATAGGGAAAAAGTGCAAAATGAAGTATTAGGATAGTCCTACCAAGATGGTTAGAAAGCTTTTGTAACAAAATGCTACTTACTCTCGGTCCCACAGAAACAGCCATCCCATATTGAGGCCATTATTCAGAATCCACACCACATAAAAAGGTATTGGCAGCAAGTCTGGCTTTATGTAGACACATCCAAGTTCATTCCTGCCAGGAAAAAGAGGGTATGGAGAAAGGAAAACAATGCCTGCATTGCCCAACCAAACTTTCCTGGCTTCATTTTCCTCATACTAACATGGACTCTATGTTGGAGTTAAACATTTTCACTTAAATAGACTATTTCTCCTCTGCATCCTTCTCTGACACAAAATACATTCTCTGTGGCTTTCCCCATCAGGGCATTGTGCCATGGTACAGAACTTCTTGCTGGTCTCTGCACCACCACAGATTTAGTGGGTACCAAGGACTGCTCCACAGATGCTGCAAAGCTTGTGCCACTGGTGGTGGTAGCAATGGCATGGTCATGGGAATTTAGCCCAGTTCCTGGAGAAAAAGGTGTATAGGATCATAGTGTGAGTACATATGTGTATATTTTTGTGTGTGCATGCTCATATATGTCTATGGACTTGATTACTCTTGTACAAACACATACTTCATTCTTCCCTCAACCTTCAGTGTTGGCCAGTATCAACTGAGCAACTTCTTACAAGTCATGTGAAAACAGCAGATACACAACTAAGCAGTCCATAGTCCCCCTTGACAGAAAAGCTGCAATGTAAGTCTATCCCACAGAAGACATAACAGATTATTACAGATATTGCATGGTACTGCATGAGGCAGTTATTGATCTCATAGCCCCAGGAAAAGCTTCAAGTCCAGTTCAACAATCCAAGAGATTTCCCAGTGCTGATTCTCTGATCTCTAACAGCAAGTAAACTCAAAGCATTAGCTCCATAATTCATTAATTTTGGCCTCATGGATTCTCAGCATCTAGCAGTGGGTAAGTGCAGCTACTGTCAGATCACATGAACCAGTGGAAACCAGGCCTCACAGAACAGTTTATGTGCTTTGTAACCTGTCCAGATGTTAGAGCAGTTCATATACACCTCCAAATGGCTTCCCAGCTTTGGGTGCTGAACCTAAAACATGCTTCAGCAGCAGAGCTTCATCATGTCAAGTCAAGAGGAACAGCAGTGAGTTTACTCTGACTAGAAACCGCAGAAGAGGGGATGAGAGACCGAGCTACAGAAGGGAAGAGCCACTGTCCCTCATTTATACCATAAGCAGGGAAAATACCTTCGACAGATCCCTGACAAGGCATAGAGAAGCCAGGCAAGCTGCCAGGCATAGATGACATTCCAGATGAGGAAAGTCCAGCCAGCTGGTGTGAAGTCAGTGTTGTACTTTGCTGAGATGTTTCCAGGTGTTGTCCTGAACAGACCTGCAGTGGTGAATGTTATTGCAGGCAAAAGTGTTACAACATACTAAGGATGGGGAAAGACTGCTGATTTCCCTCACCCTGCAATCTTCTTCAAGGCTTAATCCACACCTCAGTGGAACCAAGGGACATGAGAGGAATCCCTTGGTGAAAACAAGCCATGTGCTGCAGTTGGCTTGCCTTTAGACACCCATTGTGGGATCACTGTCCGTACGGGGAACCCTGAGCACCCTCCCTCTTATATAGAGCCAGAAAAGCCAGTTACATGTGAAAGCCAGAGAGAAGTGCAATGTCTATTTCTGACAGATTCAGCTGGGTAGTGTTCAAACTAAGCACTACTGCCTTCTATAAGCCCACAGCAGCAGCCTGAATGGCTTTCATCAGGGAATACAAGGGCAGCATATGCAAAGATGGCAGTCTTCACCCACAGCTAGATCCAGGTCTACCAGGGACAAAGACCATTTACTTAGATTTCAAGGGACTGGATAGGGCTCAGGCACCTGGCTGTAACACCTGGAAGATGCACCAGCTACTTCCATCTTTCACAGATCAAGGTGTACTTGGAGAAGCAATGATGTGACAAACGGATCTATCCCATCTAAGGCACCTTATGTCATTAAATGATATAATGCATCAATTCACTTCTGAACAAAGACAATTTGCTTGCATTACCTTTGAATATCCCAGTAGCATTTCCAGCATTCAGTATCACCATGACAGTGAAAGTAGCCAGAGACAGAAACATCACAAAAATCTTCAGCTTGTGTATAGTGTCCATTTTACCCTGCAACAAATTAGAAATAGCTTGGCTATCTTAACATATGCTTTTGTTTGTTCCATGTCCCAGAGACTGTTTTAAAAATAACATTGTAAAGTCTCGAGTTTGCTGACTTTTTAGTTCTTATGAAAACACCACAAATAGAAGGCCTTGCATGGGCTAGGAGTATTGTTGTTTGAACCAGCATCTTCTTGACAGCAGTCAGTGTCAGCAGCCCAGAGAATAGACAAAAAAACAGGGCAAGAAACAGATTCTTCCCCAGAATAATCTTCCAGCAGCTCAAGGATTTCTAGTAGTAGCACCTTTAATATTCTCTCATGGGTTTTTAAGACTGTAAACTCTCCAGATGCATAGAGTAATCTCATGACGTCTAAGATTGGCTGTTACCTCCCTCTGCCAGCCCCTAGCACCATAAAGGCTAAAGACCCCTGTACAAGTTTCAGATGGAGACCAAACACTACAAACATCTGGAAAGGCTGACTGGTTTCTGGACAACCCTGAAGCACAGAAGCAAAAAGAGGCCTTGCTAGGTTGTGGAATTGAAATGGGAAGCCATGGAGTGCCCAGCAAGCAGCCTGCTCCGCCACCACCCATCCATTACTGGCACAGTGCAAAAGACACAACTCAAATTTGCCTATGGATGTATTGCAAAGGTGTTAAGGTCTAAATAATTAGCAAGCAAGTGTAAGAGAGGCATTGCTGCTTATCTTGCCTCACTATTTTATTTATACTGAAGCAAATGGGCCTATCATTTTGCCCTCTTTAGGAAGGAAATATGAAAACATTAAAATCTGGCTTAGCAGCCAAGTGCCTTTTAGTTCAGTATAGCTTTCACATGTACACCTCTAATCCTGTAACTCCTACAAAATAACTTTTTTATGGTGGTATTACCTCCTCATCTACTGGCTGCAAATAAGATTTAAATACTGTAGCAGGTCTCAAGAACTTTATAGAGTGTAAAGGCTACACACTACATTTTTTTTTTTTCAATGTTTGTAAGTAGCAACTTGAGTTCTCCCAAGCAATCTCCATTAGTCCAGCATTTTTCCATCAAGGAGAAGTTTCATGCCACCTGTAAGAATAAGTATACATGCATCCACACTGTAGGCAGCAGCTTTATTTCTCCTTGCAGCTCAGCATTTGAGCTGCCTTCTCTATACAATAACAATTCAGTGCCTGCCAGAGTTGGCAGGAATAATAACCTAGCTGTTCCAAGCTGCTCAGCCTTGAACTAATAAATTCCAGTTCCCACTTCAGTAGATGGTTTTATAGTTCCAGGCTTTGTTCATGGACTGAGCTGCACCCAGATACATCACAAGGAAGTGGGAGGGGAAATTCTGTTTTCTGTAAATCCATACAAGCTTTTCCCTTTTCAGTTCCATCTGAGCAGAAAACCACCTTTTTTTTTTTTTAAATGGAAGTCCTATGTGGCAGAACTCATTTAACTAAATATATCAAATACCAATTAGATTTATGTCAGTCAAATCCCAAAACAACCTATTGTCTTCAATATATACACTGAATTAGCAAGCTCTGAAAAGAAAAATCCACTTGTACCTACTAAAGATATCATTTCTGACTCAGGAAATAACTGACCTGCAGATTTCTGAAAGACAGGAAAATGTAGGAGAGCAAATATTACTTGTCCTATTTGTATATTCTTTCCTTGAACATTGACTTTTGGCCACTCCAAACCAGCACATGGGACTAGGTGGTCCTTTGATCTCACTGTCAGGCCAAATCTCCGTTCTCCTTACAGTCCCATAACTGAATTCAGCACCACATTTCTTTTTTATTAGCATATTTGGAAGAGACTTGACTACACATCTTCAGAGAAACTCATACTTGCTTATGGAAGTCTAGGAGGAAAGCCTTATTTTAAAACTGGTCAATAGTTTCACTACCATCTCTCACCTCCTGCCTCCCTCTAATTTATTGCCAGCAATAAATGTCTGCAATATTTCCCTGCCTGCAGTTATCAGCCACAAACACCCTTTAGAAGAATCAGAAGTATTACTCACAAGGATCCACACAGGCTTTTTGGCAGCGTCTTACAACTGTAGTTCAGCTATCATCAGTGCTGGGGAGTCTCCGCTGTTCAATCTTATCTAAAGAGATTTTATACAACTTTCAGCAGATTAATAATCATGCATTATTAAAGTCACAGTAGTTAGACATGCTTTCTGTCTGTGATCTGCAGCCTCTGATTGGCTAAAACCTCCCAAAAAACAAGCAGTTATGCAAGAGAAATATGATTACTTAACAAGGGCCTTTTATAACAGCTGGAGCAATGCACACTCCCAACTTGCTGGCAGACAAAAGCTAACGAGAGCCTGCTCTTGGGCTCTTGCCTGTTTTGTCCTTCCCTATCTCTGCCACAAGGAGGGAAACTGAGCACTCCAGTGCTAAATATTGCATCTCAAAATCATAGCTAGGGCAACACTCCTGTGTGGAAGAGGGGACACTTGCAGGGGTAGCTGCAGAAACAGACTGGATTTGGGGTTTGAGGAAACTAGAGATGTAACACATAGCAAGGTCTAGATCCTGTGACCAGCTACAGACCTTCCTATAGCCCCAGAGGGAGCTGAAAGCTGAGCTCCTCTCAGGACTTGGCACTCGGGACATTTCAGTGTTAAACATTGTATAGATATGAGTAACTTCTCTTGCACAGCAAGCACGTGTATAGTAAACTTGTATTTTTATACCTCACATCTATTCCTTGCAGTGCAACACATACTCTGTTGGAAATCCTTGAACCTGGCCTCAAAGCTGGGCTTTAAGTAACTCCTAGATCTGAAGGACTCTAGAAACCCCAAGGAGAACCTTCCTGATATCAGAACCAGAAAGGAAGGAAAGATGGGAAGATAATCCCAAACCTGAAGTAGTAAACAGACATTTCCAAGATTTGTTTTTCTTTTTAGAGATTGGTTTCAAGCATATTCCATAGGTAATTTTTTGTTCAGATACAGAAAAGGCTCCTGCTCCCACTGCAAGCCAGTCCCACAGAAGCAGAGCAAGCCACACTAGCTGATCAAGTCTCTACCTGCATCTCTGCCTGCTATAGGACTGCAGTCTCACCACATCTACTCCTTTCATTTTATATTTCTGCTTGTTTCTCCTCAAATTTAAACTATTATAGCCAATTAAAAATATGCTTCAGCATCAAAATGTTATTCATCTTGTGCAACTACAGTGCCTACCAAGCAGATAGTCTTGCTGGGGACTCTCCCATGTTAAAGGCAGCAAATAAACTAACACCTATCTCCTCACCCCTTAGAAACATCATGGGGCTGGGAATGAACCCTGCTGGGGCTTCCTTGACCTTTGGGATGGGGATACAAAGCCTGCATAACGTGGATTTGCCAGCTGTGGGGAAGGGCAGGCATCCAGCCAGCACTGCTATTCCCTACTGTATCAGTGTAGGTCTGAGGTCCACCCTTTGAAGGTATTCTGATGAGGAAACCAGTGACTTAAGTATGATTATTTCATATCAGCCAGACATTATGATTGTCCTGATCACAAACAGGAACTGCTCATTCATAACCGGTTCCTTGAAGAAAGCCAAAGCCTGAGCTCACACTGTGGTGGCATTAGCCACCTCTTTTTTCACTTTCTATATCCCCCAGACATGTACACAGTGACTCTCCCCATGTCCTAGAAACTGCCTTCATCCAGGTTACAGGTTTATAAGCACAGTTAAAGCAAGTATGGGTTGAAATACAAGCAGAACCATTACTTAAATCATATGGCCCTCTCTTCCTAGTATATTAAAATCTACAATGCACTTTTTCCACACTGGACAACGTCTTATTTATGGCCCATTTTATATATATATATGTGGTGTATATATATGCATGTATATGTTTTTCCTCATCAGATAGTCCAAACAACCTCAGCATGATGTCAGACATTACATTTTCATCCAGTGAACAGGTGGTATGAAATTCTTTACTTAATACAGATTCTTTACTTAATACAGATCTTACACATGCCTGTTAGGCGCAGCTGATCAACATGGACCTAGCTGATCTAAATTGAGGGCAAGTTCCACATGCGGGAAACATTGGCCCATTGGGAGAACCAATGTACACTTTGCTGTCCCATGTTTGTTATTTCATAACACATCTGTCTTGTTTCAGTGAGAGAACGGGAGGTAGTGCCACCATAGCAGTGGCCTTATCTTCTTGCTGCAGTAAGCCAGGCAGAAGCTTTAGGCCCCCATTCTGGGTTTCAAAAGTTATTTTTTCAGAATAGATTGCAACACAGGCCTTGCATAAAATATTCAAAATTATTTTATTATGCAGCTCTATGGAAATCCCCCAAAGTATGTTTGTAAAGTACAGAGGAATGTACTTAATGCTTATAAATGTGTTAAAACTGAACAGCTCTTGCTTCACTAGGCTGCACAGCACTGCCAAAAGTGGGAATGCTCAGTACAGCTACAGCTCTAAGATACCAGTGTCAAACTCAAAGCAAGCATTTGTGGAAAGGCCCTACCTTTCTAGTGTATCTTCACTGGAAGAACTTTTAGACTTGTGTCTTCCACATCAGTTTCAGTTGAATATCCTTGCTAGCCTGTTGAAGAAGAAAAGATTGTCAGATGAGTGACAAATGCAGTTATATACACTTCAGCCAAGAAATGGCTATTAATGTTTGCATGCATAAAGGGAAGCAGGACATGATCCACATTCACAAGAGGATGTGTCTTGAAATAAAGATGCTCAGCAACATTGCTGAATGAAATCACTGGAACCAATTCCACACCACAGTCAGTGTTCGGTACTTTAAGACATGCTGCTTTGAATCAAATGTAAGTTTGTATTCACCTGGGTCATAATAGAGGAAAACAATTCCCAGCTAATGGTTATTTTGCCATCATGGCAGTTTTCCACTGAAAAGCAGAGAGGAATATACATACTCTTCCTGTATTACTGTCGTGGTTTAGCCCCAGCCAGCAACTAAGCACCACGCAGCCGCTCGCTCACTCCCCCTACCCCGATGGGATGGGGGAGAGAATCGGAGGAGTAAGAGTGAGAAACACTCCTGGGTTGAGATAAGGACAGTTTAATAATTGAAATAAAGTAAAATAGTAATGCTAATAATAACAGTATAATAATGATAATAATAATAATAATAATAATGATACACGAAGCAAGTGATGCACAATGCAATTGCTCACCACCCGCCGACCGATACCCAGACAGTTCCCGAGCAGCAATCGCTGCTCCCTGGCCACCCTCCCCCAGTTTATATACTGAGCATGACGTCATATGGTATGGAATAGCCCTTTGGTCAGTTTGGATCAACTATTCTGGCTGTGCCCCCTCCCAGTTTCTTGTGCGCCTGGCAGAGCATGGGAAGCTGAAAAAGTCCTTGACTAGCATAAGCAGTACTCAGCAACAACTAAAAACATCAGCATGTTATCAACATTCTTCTCCTACTAAATCCAAAACACAGCACTATGCCTGCTGCTAGGAAGAAAATTAACTCTATCCCAGCCGAAACCAGGACAATTACCAAAATTCTTTAAAGAAGGGTCTATCTTTAGAGCCTTCATTTGTAATTTCCCAGAGAAAAATAAGAATAAGAAAAGCTGCTTTTCAAGAACTACCATGCCCATCCCTCCTCATGCACACACCGTGCAGCACCATGGTGTGTTCCACCAGCATCAGTGCACCTCAGGTACCAGTTCACATACAATAGCAGGACTGGTTGCAACAGGACCACAGCTCTGCTGTCACTCATCCATGCACTAGAAAGCAGAGTAAGCATTTACAAGGTGCTGAGCTAGCATGAGCAGCTGTAATTAATGCCCTGCTGACGAGAGGAAGATCCTTTTTAAAAGATGAATCCTCCTGCTAGTAGGTGAAATAAGACATGACAACAAACAGTTTGAGTCCCAGCACAGAAAGTGGAAGCCAATTGCTTTCTACCTAAAGGTACCACTGTGGAGGCCTTGCCCTCAAAACAAACTCGTTTTGTACTGTGCAAGAACTGAGACAAGTTCATCTGTAGGCAGCTCACCCACTTAATTGCACCCACACTGTCATTAGCAGGAAGCTCCAGAAAGCAAAGCACCAGAAGAGCCATTTAACAGGCACTTTTCCTCACCGAGGAAGACTCTAATGTCATCTATGACAGAGGTTTTTCTCTCTTATCTTGACACAAGCACAAATAGTTGAACAAAACTAGTACCAGGGCAGTGATTATATTTGCTTCCAGCCAAGCAACTAAAAATAAAATAGCCTATGAAAAGGAGAAGCTCTCAACACCAAAGGATGTGCACAGGCGGGAAAGAGCTGACTTGAAAAGCAGCTCTGTGTGAGTCCCAAATGCAGATGTGAGATACAACCAATACAACTCTTTGTCCCAGATCCAGCCACCAGCGGGGATCCCTGGGTCAAGTAAAACTCTTTCCTCTGACTAACACCAAACTGCAAGACAGCTGTTGCAGCTACCCCAAACACCTCCCCAGCAAGGCAGGAGCTCAGCAACTCTGGACCAGACCACCAAAGACTTTTGTCCCCATCAGCAGCAATGACTGGTTTAAATCCAAAATGCATTCTGCACACTCAACACTCCCACTTAATCTTTACAGACACTTGCTTTAACTCCAGCCATTCCTAATGTGCCAGGCAAACTGGCACCCAAGAGTCAGTGACCTCATTGGGAATAGTTTTCAGGCCAAGTTCAGCAAATGTTGAGAAAAACATCCTAATCTTCTAACAACAGCTCAAGCATCCTAATCTTGCAGTGGGTTAATCTGGGTGCCTTCAGTGCCAGGGATTAGCCTTTCTACACTGCTAGAAGGGATAGGATTTGACCTGGCACACTAGGACAGGCACATAGTGAAGAGGATCTGTGTTAGCAATCCCCTTTGCTTATTTTAAGAAGGAAAATCATCTGCTGCTTATTGTTGGAGAACAAAACAGATCCACCCTTAAGCAGCAGGGAAGTCTCTATAGGTTTGAGAGCGCAAGAATAGTAATAGGAATCTACTACCCACTTATTTTCAACCAGACTTCAAGGCAGCTGCCATGCTAAAATTCATTGACTGATCTCCACCAAATCTTTTCCTTGAACTGTAGGTTAAGAACATTGTTGTAAACATTTAAGTAACTCAGAACTAACCCCTGCCCCAATCTTGTGAGAGGAAGAGGGGAAAAAAGACAACACACTTCTGTCTTGAAGCTAAACTTCATGAGAAAAAACAGAAAATATTTTCCCCAGATGTTCTCACTTACTGGTTAAGCACTGGGAGGTTTGCCTTCTTCAAGGGCAGCCCAAGAGTCTACAGCAGTGTCTGGCAGGCAGTGACAACAGCATCAGACCAGGAGCACAGCAGCAGGCAGCACTCTCTAGAGCTGCCAGGCAGAGAACAGGTACCAGAAACTTGCCTGTGCAACCCACCCCTTCAAACAGGATGACTGTGTGAAGAGATGACAAAAACAGCAGAGTTAAGCAGAGATGAACAAGGACACATCTATATGTCTGGATATCTTCCTTTTGTGATCTTTGTTTTATTCAATCACATGGCACTACTGCTGCTCACAGGACTCCCCCATGTCCTCCTCTGTGTCACTGAAGGAGTGACACCCAACCAACAGCATCCATTCAGTACTTCGTTTGGCCAGCATCACTTCTGTATCCTTATTGATTTTAAGAATACAGACATATTAGTCTACTGCGTAGCTTTTCTCTGCTCTCACCACTATCACCCCCATATGCTTCACAAGCATTTATTTTTTGTCTCCCCACAACTCCACGAGAAAGAGCAAAAGGCACCCAGGAAACAAGCCCCTTGCACTGACAGCAGCCCAACAGATGTCTATAAGCCCTTAGTAGGTACAGATAGCTCTTTTGCAGAGCCCACATGGCCACCCAGCATGATCAGGAACAGAGACAGACAGGAAAGGAGAGGAAGCACCTGGATTGCAGTCAGAGCACAAGTTTTCCTGACTTCTGTGAGAGCAGAGAGCTGCCTTCATTTTATAGCTGCAGTATCCAGGTCAGCAAGAACCTCTCATGCAGAAAGCCTGCTTTGTAACTTGGGTGGCCTGATTTTCTTTATAGCATTTCTGTGGCACTTTATATGCTTAAATGCAGTAGTGTCACCTATAATTGACAGTGTTCAATCCATCTCTCAAATCGGCAACATACATCTCGAGCTGAGCATTTAGAAAATGAGAAACACAGCAAACATTTTGATTGCAGTAGCTTTCCTGCAAGAAAGCAGCATGAAGCTTAAACAGACAACTTCAATTCACAGCAGTTGACTGCCTGACTTTAGCATGAATACTCCTTTAACATACTAATTTCACAATCTAATTATCTAGATTTTTTTAAAGGCAACAGGAATATATATAAAAATGCCATGACATGGATATATATCACCTCCTACATGAACCGTTAACAGAACTGGAACATTTAGTTCCATCACTGTGGAAAATTAGTGGAACAAAACTCATTGCAAGGCCTTACAGAGAAGGTGATTTTTATTAAATAGAATCCAAGAAGTTTATTCCACCTACTCCCACTCTCCCATCAACATAACTCACTTGCACAGAGCTGTGTGCATCAGTCTGGCCAGGATCACTTGTGTGCAGCAGGGAGCACATGGGATAACACCATCACAGCCTCACTGCATTTCCTGGGCTCCCCTTTGTTTTGGGGTGCATCTCTTAATACCCTTTAGCAGTGGATACTACAATTGTGTACCTCACTGTCCTGCCTCACCCCTCAAACATTTCAGGCAAAATCAAGTCTTGTTATCCTTGTCTGGGTATTTCAGAGCTTCAGTACTGTTGGTCATCATCTTGTCACCTTATCTCTAAGGCTTCAGTTTGTTCTTTGTTCCTTGGTTATCTGCATGAAACACAAGGGGTGGCTCTGCAGCAATTAATACATGCCACTCCTTTAACTCTTCATCTGTTGTTTTTCTGATGTCTTTAGCCACGCATTTCCATTCACACCAATATTAGTAATTCTGTTAAAAACCTCTACTTCAGGCAGGTCTTAGCCATGTGAAATTCTGGCACAGCTAATACAGGTTGAAAGCTGTTAACTTTCTGTGGACCAGGACAGGGAACAACCTTGGCAACAAATTACATAGCTTTTGGCTGACCATGCAGAAATACAGAGGTTGAAAGTTTCTGTAACTTATAGCAAATTTTAGACAGCAGTCCCTCTAACTGGTTCTCTTGTGTATGTGTTACCATACAAGCTTCATTGACCCTCTTTCCCACATCCCTTATCCTTGCTTGTACACCTTCTCACCTGTCTCAGTACTCATCATTCCATGTAATTGCCCTGTCCCTTCCTCTCAGGGAAAATACCATTTCCAAAGGCTGTTTCTGCCAACATCTCCCCTCTCCTCTCCTCCAACAAGGATGTGAATGAGGATTTTTCACCAACCTGTAACTGGACAGAATTATTTGGCTAGTTTTCACCTCTGAAAAACAAAACAAAAAGCATACCCTTTGCTCCAGGTTGATCTTCCAGCCAAATTCCCAGGCTGCCTTTCAGAACATGGAAGGGTTAAAATAATCACACAGCTATTTCAGTCAGAAATTTAAGACAAAACATCAGTTTTGTCCTGAACTTAGTTAAAATGAACAAGACCTTCTGTGCTATAACTTCTCAGCAAAAAAGCTAAGCCTGAGGCAAGAAATAAACAATGAAAAACAGCAGCAACAGAAGAAAACTGCAGCCAAAGAAGAAATTTTGGTTAAGTCAGAAGTGAAGAAAGGGCATTCTAGCAGGAAGCATAAGGAAGCCATAACTGCAAACAATGTTGTCATTTTTACCTACAGTAAATGCATTTATTAATGAAGACTTGTATATACATACCCACATATCTAGATCCTCACAGAGCACTTTGTACACTTTCCAGGGTCATGCAGTAGACTTTTTTTCTCATTCAAGCTGGAGACCAAGTGAGCCCATGAAAAGCCAGCTGAAAACAGGGGCTTTACATCTCAGGGAGGTGAAATGCAGCTTCTCACAGAAGTTCTTTCAACCTACAAAGGTTCCCAGGCCCTACCACACACTGCTTGAGACCTGCCTACTCCTGCAGGTATAGACGAGGACCTACTCCCAGTACATCTGGTGATTTGGGGTAACATCCATTTCAGACTTGAGATGCCTTAGAAAATGCTTGTTCTTTGGAGGGACAGGAGTTCCTTCCTCCGGTAGCATCAGAAGGTGTCTAAAGAACAGACATCCAGAAAGGACAGCAGCAAGATCAGCCACCTCTTTTGAAGACCACTAACAAACTCATGAGGACTGAGCTCCCAGAGCATCAGAAAAAGCTAACAGGAGTCCCAGTACTGCACACCTTGGAGGTGCAGCTTCAACTCTGTAACATCAGCCTCTTGCCATATTTTCCACTGAAGGCCAAGATCTATGTTGTCTTAGTCCAAATACCCTTCAGCATTATCATAGTGTTACTTTTCACAACTCAATCTTCAAAGCAGTGTTTTCCTTTCCTCCTTTTCTTCCTTCCTACTAATTAATTTTTTAGCAAAACTTACAGTGTTAGCAGTTTTGATCTGGTTATTCTGTTGAGGCTTGTCTAAAGTCAAAATCCACAAAACCTTAGTGCCATCACTACAAGCTTGTTCTCGTGCCTGGGAAGCTAGCTGAACTGACAGTTCTGTGGATAATATAACAAGATCCTTTTCTTCTTTCTAATGGCTTCCAGACATCTGAAACTGCCATCTGTGCAGGGCTTCAGTAGTCTCATCGTCTAAGGCATATTACTTGCATGTAATGTGGGCTATACATAACACAGGTGGTTGGCCAGCCAGTCAATCCCTACACCTCTTTCATCAGTGTTAGAAGCTCAGACTGTCACAAGGTTAGGTGTATCATGACTTATTTTGTTTTAAAGTGTGTAGAAGTGACAGAGTTAGGTCCTACAGATCTATATAGCATCATTCTCACCAAGCATTTTTATTTTAGACACAGAAAGGTTATTACTGCAAAACAGATTATTTGTAGGCTATATAATCTGCCAGTCTCCCATGTGGCCCTGCAAGTCTCCTATGTATAAACACTAGCAGCTATAAGACCCACTTTGAACAACTAACTGGAAGCACCTGGGAATCAAGGAGAATCAGGGCTAGTATTAATGACAAAAAGACTTGCTCCGACCACACATACTTTCTCAGAGACCTCACCAACAATGTGAGAACACCACATGAATTCCACCTTTAAAATCAGGAAATGCACACTGAAAAGAGCAAACCCCAACACTAAGGTTTTTTTTCTGCAATGTAAAATAGTCCACTCCTGACATGCCAGGCAGTTTTCCTTCTTAAGTGGGTTTGAACCACAACAGCTCTGGTGTTTTCCTTCTAGCCTACTGCATTCATCCTTTGTGGCAAGCATAATTTGAAACTACCTGTTACAGTAATAAAACAAAGTAATAACAACTAGATCCATCATTCATTATGATGAAAGGACTATCCGTCATGGCTGGATTACATTATATCAGTGTAAGCTATAAAACTCCTCCGGTTTTACTCACCATAAAAAGAATGCTTGCCCAATCAGAGAAAGCTATTGAGCCAGGGACATGCTCTCAAGACATGCAAGTGTTTTCCAGGAAGACATCTCTCACTTGGCAAAATTCATCCAAAAGGAGAGCCTTGGGTGATATGGCATAGCAATGAAAGCCTTCTTTTGCAATATAACATACAACAGAAAGTGGAAGTGTTTGAAGAAAGAGAATGTCAGTTCTACTGGAAGAAGAGGCCTCTCTAATCATGATCACTTCATAAAACTCTTAATATTAAAAGCCATTACGCTATGGGTTCACACCCTATGTACACCATACTGAAGAAGCTCCACTTCCAAAGGCTGTTCAACCTGGCAGGTACATCTTTTATACATCAACTTCTACATCCAACAGAAAAGGAAATTAGTATTTAAAACTAAACAAAACCCCTCAAAGTCCCAGCAGACTCTCCTACCTACACTGTCCTGACCATCAGCAGGAGGCTATCCATAGATGCCAGCAGGAACTCTGCAGGTACTGACAGCTTGCTCAGATCCTGCAGTATGCAGAGCCCTGGATACACAGCACCAGAACAGCCCTGCTACATTGCTACCCTCCCAACCATCATTGAAAGTCAGACTTACACCCAAAAGGTCACTGGTCTCTTAAAAGCTTGGAAAAGAGCTCAGATCATGCCAGAAGGATGAGTGCTAAGCTAAGGCCTCCCAGCTGGACAATCTGGGGATTTTTGTATCTTGAATAAGGATAGAGCTTGTTGCTCAAAACTACTTTTTCATGGCAGTCACAGACAGCAAGATTTCATCATCAGTCAATACAGTTTGCACAGGTGTTTCAGAGAAACCATCTCATCCACAGCACTTAAAGAAAGCCTGTGAGACCATCTCTGAGAAGAGAAGAGGAATACAGGTGTAAAAAAAATCAGTGGGCTTGAGTCTTCACCTGACTGAAAGCAAAAACCAGCTTATGGGCAGAGACCTAACAGACAGCAGGGAGGTGAAAAGACTCAGGAACCCTGTAGTAAGCAACATGGACTCTCAACAGGCCTTGGGCAGATGGTGACATGACAGGCTTCTCTATCTTCTGAGAAGATAAATCTGTTTGTGATCTTAAATCTAGACCTGTTCCCCAGAGGAAAATATTAGATGAGGTGGCATCTGAGACAAATATAAGCAGAAAAAAAACATACACACATATAACAGGAAAACTCCTGTTGGAAAACCCTGGAGGAGATAGTTACCTGAGGGACAAGAAGTAGAAGAGTAGCAATAGCATTTACCTATGTCAGGGAGAAGGACTGCCCCACAAAGAGGGACAAGGAGACCCCAGCACATGCAGTTCACTCACCCACAGACACAGTCCCACAGTACCTGAGCAGAGCTAGGTGCTGGTAGCAGAGTCCATCAGCAGCCCCAGACACAGCAAAGACGTGCACCAGATCCCAGGTTCACCCAGGGGTTGCAATCAATGAAGGGAGACTAAAGACAAGCTCCAACACATACCTAAAGAGCCCATCCAAATACCAAAACCAAAGACCAATCCATCTGCAAGACAACCCAAGGCTGAGCTTAAGTAGAGCTGCTGGGCAAAGGGTGTGGGTGGAGGCCTCAGCTGAGGCTGCTCAGAGCAATTAGGACCCACGGGTGCACTGGGAGCTTGTTGGGGTTTTTTTTGCTGAAACCCCACAGCTGCAGTAGGTCACAGCCAGGAAGATGGAGGAAGAGCAGGATTGTGTCCTCCATGAGGAGCAATTGCAGCTGGGAGGCTTCTTCCCATTGCATGCAGTAACACCGTGCAGAGGTCAAGCACGGCCTTTGCCTGCTGTGCAAATGAGGATGACTGACCACTATGGTCCTTTGTTCTTTTTTTTTGTCTGTCTGTCGTGACTGTCAGGAATTATAAGCATCAGAACTATGGGTTTTGGTATTGGTGCCAACAGGCAGAGCAGTCAGAAGCTGTACTTCCTCTTCCTTTCTGATTTAAAGTGCTGCATCTAAAAACTAAAAAGATTTTTTTCTCAGTGCAACATAAACCTTGATGAAAAAAGAAAGATCAGGGACTTAAGTGCTCTGTGCCTTGAAAGGCTATCTAAACTGGCACTTGATGGGTACAAAATGCCCCCTCCCCCAGAGCTGTGGTAGGGAAGACCTCCAGTTTATTCCTCACTAGTGCCTGCGGACCTTTTTTTCTCCCTCTTTTTTCTTCCTTGTTTCTTTCACCCGTTTCCATTCACAGCACTTCTTTTGGCACCAGCATCCCCTTTCCTGGTCCCACATAAAAATCCCTCCCTTATGTAACAGAGCTTTTCACTAGGCCCCAGGGCAGCTCCCCTCTCTCAGCAACACAAGCAGGACATTCACTGAAAACGTCTGGGAAGGTCAAGTTTGTCTCTTTGCTTCCAGGCTTGGGATGCCGCCGACACCTGCACAACTGCTCATCTTCAAAACAGTTAATAGGGAAAATGCCAGTAGGTGGTGTCCAAGAATAGCTTCTGGATTTAGCAATGCCAGTGAAACCTGTGCTACACCCAGGGCTCCTCTTACAGCTGTTGGCATCTGCACAAGGGGACGCAGGGGGACTGCAGCAGCATCTCTGCTTACAGCACCTTCAGATGACAGCTGCTGCCTTTGTCCAGTCTTCAGGCTGTTTTTCACAAATAAGCACCTTTACTGGACATTGCTCCTGAAGCTCCTCTATTTTGAGATTTCTCCTCTGAAGAAGGTAGCTGGGTGATGGATCAGGCTACCACCAGAACAAGGAACCAGGGTCTCCACTTCTCTCTTTAAGCACTTGAGGCAAAAAACAGCACGTGGGTATCTTTAAGTGCCATCTGAGCTGAAAGCCATGAATATAAAGTCATACTGGAGAATCTTAAATAGGAGATACATATATGTACATGCATGTATACATGTGTAGCATCCAAAAATGTCAATGACAACTTCAACTTGACCTAGTTAAGACAGCAAGTTTTCAAAGGTACATTTAAACCAGGAACAGAAAAGTCCACCACATGCACTTCTGTCCTGGAGAACATGTGACGGTGGCATAACCAGACACAGCTCATGGCTTGTTGGCCATAGAGTCAGAACTGATTGTTGCTGCCTTTGGGATCTGGCCAGGAGTGGAAGGAGGGACTGGGATGGAGAACCCATGAAAGCTTGGCTAACTACTTTGGCTGGTGAAATGGGTAGAGGGGAGTGACTGTTGCTGCACGGAAGGGCTACTTTATCTTGCTGTCAACACCACCAGTACCAGCCAGTATGGCTTCCAGGGCTCTTATGATCATGTTCTCTCTGTCTGCTGTAACGAGAAGCCTACGTTCAATGCTTGGCCTGGCCAAGTCCACCCTTTCTTAATGTCAGAAGCCCTCCCTCGCCAGCACTGCACAGGGAAACCCCGCTCAGCTCTGTGCATGTGTGCACTCAGCCCATGCCTCTCTTGAGACAGGCATCCCTGTGGTGCCTCTTCCCATGTTTGTGGCTCGGAGGGACTGGCAGCTGCCTGCAGGAAGGAGTTAATTAGAGCCAGGCAAGGGAAGCCACACCAAAGGCCAAGCAAAGACTTTTGCTGTGCAAGCATAGACCAATACTGGACCTGGGCCCTGAAATCAAATTGTCAGGGCTGTTCCTGGCAGGTTTCTGGCTTGTGCAAATTAATGCTCATTCGGAAGGTTTCTGGACATGGCTTGGGAATTAGCAAAAGCCACGGAGAGCTCCCAGGAGACCATGTGGAGTCAACCATCATCTTTTGACAGCTGGGAGATTTTAATGGTATGGATACAAGCTCTTCTCTGCCAGTTGACCTCAGCACCAGAGAAAGGCCCTGGGTGTGATTAATTTACTAGAATAGATGTGGCCTCAGAGAACTTCCTTTCTAACCTAAGTCTCAGCTCCAGCCCTTCTCTGACTTTTTTCTAACTTGCTACAGACGGCCAGTTCCCTTCTTTTCTATCATTTTGTGATTCCCTTCACAGCAGCACTTGCATGTTTTCTGGCCTTGTGTTGTTGTGCTCCTGCTAGTCCCTTTGCCTCGTCCCATGTTTCTCCTGCAGAAACCTTTGGGGCAGGGGCTGTGTTCCTCCTGCAGTACCATGTCTGGCTGGAGCCCCATCCTTGCTCGCCCGTAAGCTTTAGTGGGATAAAAATGACAACTACATTGTCCTGTAGTAAGCTGAGCAAATGCTAAATAGGTCTTCTGCTTGTGCCTGGAAGCAAAAAGTATGATTCCTATTTACAGGTTTCTCTCTGCCATCAGAGTCACCCCTTGCCACGGTTGTACCTAATTCCACACTCAGAAAAAGCAGGTATTGCCCAGGGTGTGAGCAGCAAGCTACCTGCTGGCTGTGCTAAAACATGCTATTTCAGCCTGGAGTAGAAATACCTTCCTGTTTTGAAAGCCTCACTGCTGCAATGTAATAAGTCATGAGTACATGCTAGAAAAATCTCATTCTGGGCATTTTAACTTGGTTTGCTTCCTGGAGTTAGTTAAATGGCTGCAGACACATGCCACTGTGCTCAGGGAGCCGCAGGGAGAGGAGTCTGATCTATTGCAACAGGTCAAGGTTACATTTTGACCCAAAACAGGAAAGGGATGTCGCTTGTGTAGTGGTGAATTCTCCTCATTTGCTGAGACATCTTCTATCACAACCGTAGGAAAAACAAAAGGTAAGTCAGACTGGTGGAGAGACCTTCAGAGAGCCTCTGGAGATGCCGTGAGCACCTTAAATGCCAGAGCTGTTATGATAGCTGGTGGTGCGTAGGGAGGACACAGCTCAGCATAGCTCTGCACCCAGGCTGTGTAGGCATTGAGGAAACAGAGAGTTTGAATATACCTGGCCTGGAGTCAACAAGAGGGGTGAAAGAGAAATCTCTTCCTCTGCTTTGGGACCGTTTATTCAGAACAGAACATTTTAAGGCTATCCTTGTCTGCTGTCAGCCTTCTGGGAGAACAACGGCTAAACGCTGCCTTTGAGGAATCAGTGCCTGGCTTATCTCATCTCTGCACCTCTTAGTACAGCCTCTTCTTTCAGGTGTGTGGCTCGGCTTTCAGGAACAAGGAGTTGCCCAGCACAGGTCTTGGTGGCCACAGGTCTCAGCTGAGCCTGCATGGATGGTGAGGGGCAGGTTGGAACAAAAGCGACACAGCTTGGAAAGCAAGAAGCCTAAGTGGATGGCGTAGGGTGTATATCGCTGTGGCTTCATCCTAGACCACTGACTTTCCTGACTGGGATAAAGCCAGGAGTCCCAGCTTAGCACAGCTGCAGTGGTGGAGAGGCAGAGAGCAGCTGGATGAGTGATGCCACAGCAGGACCCCTTTCCTCCAAGCAAACTTTAGGGTTATTAGGAGGACAAAACTATGAGGAACAAACTCTGGTCTCTCACACATACAACGTGCAGGTTCCTAATGCTGGTCCAGGTTCACTAAATGCCAGACCGTAGGCAACCAGTGTATCCCAGAGGCACTCGAGCTGGCCATGGGCTGTCTGGGTACTCTTTGGCCACCCTCAGCTTTATCCCATTGTGACTTTTTGTTGTGTTTGTTCTGTTGCAGTTGCTACCCGATAGAGATGGCACCGGGATCCAGTGACTAGGGCATGAATGGGAGTCAGGAAAACTGGTTTCTGTTCCCATCTCTGCTACTGATTTGCTGTATATCCATGAGTAGTTAATTAAGCTTCAGCTTTCCCTGCTTTAGAACCGTGATAATTACATTTATCTCTCTTTGTGAAGAGCAAGGGCTTGAAGACATTTGGATGAAAGCCCTCAAAGAGCCAAGTGTTGTTATAGTTAGTTATAATAATCTTGGCCCTCCCTGAATTTATAAAAGTTGTCCTGTTCCAGTGACTCTGTTTCACAGACAAGGCAGAAAAAACAGGAGCATAATTACAGAGTGACTCCATATTCTGCTGCAGGCTCCTTACATTGCATTTATTTGGCTAAATGCAGCTCACCTACAGCCTGCTAGTTACCTTGCACAGGTTCTAAGGGAGCCGTCAGTATTGCAATGATATGACCACCACTGCAAAGCAAGTAGGTCTTTTGTCATGCTGTGCTGGTGATTAAAAAGCACCATAATAGCTTTTAACTTCTGAAATAACAGTGCAAAGTACTAAGCTACAGGGATTCTGGCATTGCATGAATGACCTTTTTCAGAACAAGGGGAAAAAAAAGGATATTGCTCTTCAAAGGTGTTCAGCACCCTGATTTCTCTTTAGGTGCCTAAATTTCAAGTGAAACTGCAAGCTCTACAAAGCAAATAGTTCAAGTATTACTGATGTTTACAGTGATGAGCCACTCCAAGTTTCATGAGAGACTTTATGCACAGGGCCAGTGGGGAAATCTTACCCCTTACACTCTGTTTGAGCTTGTTTCATAGGCTGCAAGGTCCAGGTTTAATTTTCTATGTAAGTAATACTCCTGATGGCTTACAAAGTCTGAGGCAGAACTCTGCTTTTGCTGCTAATAGATAGCAAAATGTGAGCAAGCTATAACTTTTATATCAACAACAATATTTAATAAATTAAACAATGGTGGGGGAAAATCCTGGGCCCTGTGAGCAGATCTGTGCCCTTTAATTCCTTAGAAAAATGCCTGGTGTGTCCCAGGCCAGCCAGAAGTCTCCCAGATCAAGCCTGAACAACTGCAGGAGTTGGCGCAGAGTACAGACCTTTCTTGAAGTACGATTTGCATGTGCCTGCTATGCGCTAGAAGCTTAGGGCAGTTTATGGTATAGACAAAAACCTATAGCATGGGTCCCACAAACCTCAAAAGCTCTGTCATGCTTTTGGACACAAAAAAGGGGATGTATAGCAGAAATGGTTAATTGTACAGGTCAGATATGCTGCTCTAGAACTTAAAGAACTTAAAAAGAAGAGGGAAGTGTCTGCATATGCAAATGTATGTGAGTCTGTGTGGGTGTGAGTGTAAACATGCACATTCGGGGGAAAAACCTTCCAAGAAAATCACAGAATATCCACCACCAGACTATAAGGAAAAGAGATGCCAAGATCTTTGAATTAATTATTCCCAGTGAATCATTCTTACAGTTAAAAGCCATACCAGCATTCCCAGAAAAACTTTCAGTTTGGTATATGTAAACAAATGTAAAGAAAACAAACAAACAGCCAAGAAAATTTGAAGATAAAAGGCTTGAGATAATAAGATTAAAGATGTTAATTGGAGACTTTGCTTCTGCAGACTTTGACATGCATAGCTGAGTTTCTACAAAATACTCCAGCTCAGACCTGCTGGCCTCAGTCAGTGTAAGCCTACAGACGAGAAATCCTCTTGTCACAACTCACTTCACTGTGCAGGCTTTGACTGAGCAACGCAGAGCCACTTAGAATCATAGAATCATAGAATCGTTTAGGTTGGAAAAGACCTTTAAGATCATCCAGTCCAACCATTAACCTACACTACCAAGTCTACTCTAAGCCAATCAAGGGTAGACTAGACTAAACCATGTCCCGAAGTGCCACATCTACCCGTATTTTGAACACTTAGGTGTTTAGGTGACAGGAGTTTTATGTCTGTGCAGGTATTTAATTGCTTCGGGTCTGGGTTTAAATACATAATTACAGGCAAGTATCTGCATAAGTGCTTTGAACTTGGGCATTGATCCCCAAACTGTGCATGCCCCACCCCCCAGCTTACTACTCTGTAGCTCACTTCATTCCTCACCAAGGATGCCAACATCTTGCCTTTCCTACCCCTGCTTAATATCAAGACCTCAGTCTCCTCCATGTGCATATCATACTTGCTCCTCATGTGTAGTCCATGATTTTAAAGTCTTGAACTAATAAGCTTTCCAAAATAGATGAATAGTCTAAAAAATAGGTGGGAAGAAACAGGGCAGATGTTTCATGCTGTGTTTATTTTACTCTACACCCTAGATTTACAGCCAATGAACTCATGGGTAGTCATCTATTGTCCTTACTCTGGCTGAATGAACAGTTTTACCTGAAAAGGGAACCAATGGATTCAAGTACTTGACCTTAGTTATCCCATACTTTTAAGTGTTATTCAGGTGGTGATAGAAAATGCCTATCAGTTTTAAGCCTGTATTTTCTAGGAAACCACAGGGTGAGTGTGTCTACAAGAAAAGCAGGCTCATAGGATAGGCAATGAACATATCAGGGGTTGGCAGGCATGTTGGTGTGATTCTTCCCACTAAAAGCAATCATGGTTTATCTGCACCATGCTATTGTAAGTGTATTGCTGCACTATTGCTATTGTAATACTGCATCTGCAAGAGATTGTGTCAGCCAGAAATGCACTGAGTCTTTTCCATTAAGTTTTTCCATAACAAGTGTTTATTCAGGCCCACTCCAAATGTTGAAAAAGATTAAAGATTCTTTGAAAAGAGTTCACACCTTCTGAGATGGCCGAAACAGAGGAGGGGAAAAGGAAAAGCTTGTGCAATAATAAAGATAGGCTAATGCATTGCAACAAAAAACGTTTCAGTCTGAGAACCTGCTACTGTGATCAGTGGCTGCCAGAGGGGCAATATGCCAAAATGCTTCTGAAACACAACTGTGGTTGTAGACAAGCAATAAGAAAAAGTCTCACATGCCAGTGCAAACCTCTGCTATCATAACACAAAACAAAGAGGGAATGCAAACAAAAGCCTTGCATAGTTAGCCGGAAGACGAGCCCTCGTTCCCTGACATTCATGCCACCTAGCAAAGTGTGAGACAGAAGGGGACAGAGGTACGCTCGTTCTCCAGCCTATAAATAGTGAAAAAGCCTGCATATGAAGTTCTTCTGAAACTGTTGCTCTGAAAATGAAAATCTGGCCTGGTTACATAAGGCTTCTGCTGTGTTCAGATGAACTCTGCTTCAGATGAAGCAGGACATGACCGTACAGCCTCCGGCTGGAATGCCAGGGGTTTAATTACCGCCTCTGCTGCCGACATCCCCGCCAACTTGTACAAGTCATGACGTCAGCTGGTGAAATCTGTTTCAAGTCTGTAAAATTAAGCTGAGTACGTGCTGTCCCCCACCCCCTCTCCTGCCTGAGTGGATGCCATGCCTCCCTGGGCAGAGCTGTTCTCCTACATGGTGTATATGTACAGCGCTAAGCATGGAGGGAGAGGGACAGGCTGAAATAAAATTCCCACTGGCAAATACTAATTGGTTGGGTCTTTTTCCCTCCATTGGTTTCACATTTTTCCCTTCCAGGCTTTCCACACTGTCTTAGTCTTGAAGACCTGTTCTCTAACTGGACCCTGCATCAGCCAGCAGTGATGCTGCGTCTGAAGGGGAAAGGAATCACAAACCTTCCAAGGCACAGCTTTTCTGGCATATGTTCTGGTTGCCATCTGTTTACAGGGAAACATCCTCAGGGCAGGAGCCTTCTGTGTTGCAGGTTATATTCTGTCGGTATCTATCAGATAATAAACCTGTTTTTAATGAAGACAGGCTGAGCAGGGACTGGTGCTGTATACCTGCAGTGGGCACTGTGCCCAGGTGAGTGGGAGGTGAGACTGGCAGTCTGGAGACCTACTGAGGATCTCAGGGGTCAAACAAGGGATTTATCTAGCTGATACTGGATATTTACACTGTAGGTAGCAGATCTGTGCTCTACCCAGCGGATAGAAACAGATTATTGTAGACCACAGTTCATCCCATCCTAAAATCCTTTATACAGAGAGTCTCCAGTATCAAGTTGTTGGTGCTGGAGTTGGACAGCTGAAGGTGGTGAGATGATTCTGACTCCCACTCACTTGACCCGTCACAGTTGCCCTTGTCGTTATGGTGATGGTGAGGATATATTTCAATTAGGTGGTCTGTGAATGAAAAATAGCACCAGGCTTATTTTATTTAGAGTAATAGTCAATTACAGTACTGGCTTTCCCAACATATAAACAAAAAACATGTTCTTGCTAGCATAATTTATACTGATTCCCAGAACCGTACAAACACATGTATTTTTATGCTAGAATAACCACAGGTACCTCTGCTATGCAAAGACTTTAACATTTCAATGGCATAAAACTGTCATTAAAAAGAACTCTTTCCCCAAGTAAAGCTCTTTCACAAAAAGCATTTCTAAAGGAGCTATATCCCTGGTAAGGAGGACCAGATACATATCCCTGTCAGAATACATGGAAGAAACAAGCAATATCTCGCTGACACTTTTGTGCTGTAAAGCCTGCCAGGTTAGGAAGTGGATTTACACATAAAAAAGCTATCTAGCTATTTCCTGGCACAAATCAATGTGATAGAGCTGCTCTGATGGAATAAAAGCTTTGTACAGCACCACCATTATTATATATTGACCCAGAGTGTCCGCAGGGTCTGTCCATTTAACTAGTGTACTACTTTCAAAATGGGTTTTGGTGTGTCTCATCGTGCTGCATTTCTGCTTTTGGAATGACCTGATGGATTTTCTGAATTGTTTTTCATAAGGATGCTGAAATCATTGCAGTTACTGAAACAAGTGTCAGGAAACATGGGCACCTCAGGGCCAGCCACCCTAGCAGGACACTAACTTGCTATTCAGGTCACAGGTTCTGGGAAAATATGGCAACCTTGGCTTTGAAGGGCAAATGGAAAGATCAGCTCCTCTGCAAATGATTTGGTCAGTAAATGCCCTTGCCCTCCAGCACTGCTTGCTTAAAAAGCATAGTGCTTCTTTAGGAAAAGGAGTGGCTGGTGACCTCAATATTTAACTAACAATTAAATATGATCATTACAACACAAGGCAAAACCACCAGTTTTTGACACATTACTTTGGGAAGAGGGTTGTACAGGCAACCATTCAGGACATTCAGGTGGCCCTTGGAAAGCTCTCTTCAGCTGGGAAGACCATACCACCCTGGGAGTTGCCCACCAGAGCTTAAACTGCAGGAGGAAGCCACAGAGAAAAGATGCAGAGATTAGGAAAAGGGAGTAATGTGGGGAAGTTGGAAGGAGCTGGGAGAGACTTGGAGGAGGGAACAGCTGGAAAATCTGCTTTATTTATTCAGTGGACAAACAAGGCAGCTCCTCCATCAATAACAATTACTCACCTTTGGCGCTCTGGCCCCAGATTGACAAAGGGATTAGGTGTGGTGACAGCAACTCCCACACCTCCCTTCCAGGTGCCTGGCTCCAGCAATGAAATGCCCAAACCCCAGATACTCACCTACACCTCCAATATGAGGTGCCATAATTGCTGGGTAATTGCAATTAACACCTAAAATGGCCAGTAAGGAAAGCTAAGGAAATGGGTCACCTGCCTTCTTAAGGTGGATTTTGAATTCCACGGGTACGTGGGCACAAAAGAGGATTGTTCCTTGCTTTACCTCTCACATTGTCACGCCAAGGTTCGATGCATCAACCAAGGGGACAAGGACACTCACCAAAGGCAAGGTAGACATGGAAATTCCATCTTCAGTCTAACAGAGATCAAGCCAGCACCTCCTTTCAGAGCACCACATTGGCTGGAGAGAAGGAAATATTTCTTGGCTTGTCTTGACATTAGACCACTGGGCAGCGAGGAATGTTAGGTTTGTGAAACAGAAAAGATGGAGGACCGTGACCACTAGCCCAGTAATAAGGATATTCTCCTGGTAAGGTGTGAAGAAGAGGGATCTTCAGGTATCCCTTCTCCACCACCATTTGTGTATGTTCTCCAAATAAGAGATGTGTACGTTCAAATGAGTCTTTTTGAACAACAGCCTGTAAAGCCTTGCTAGTCTGAGGAACATGCTGGTAAGCAGCAAAAAGGCTCAGTATTAAGAAAAGGATATTACTGAAGCACCTGGAGATGTAAAATGTTCAATAGCTAACCAGCAGAATAGGAGCCATTGCTAATGTGTGAGATCTTTCCCCTCCAGATAAATCATCTCGCCAAGAGTAACCAGACACCTGCTGCAGTGCCCAGTGGGAGTGTCACTTACAGCATGCCGGGGCAGAAAAAATTCAGTTTAGCAAACTTATTTTCATTTGCAAACTCTGTGTTGAGGTCCTGTAATTTATGGCCTTCAGTGTTTTTAAAAGCACAGTATCTCAGTACTAGGAGAGAAAGCATGTGAGAGGTACGAGACCCAGTTTCTACACCGCTGGCTCAGAGTTTTTTCTTGGAAAATGGGCTTCAGTTTTCCTATCTGGAAAACTGAAGTACTACTAGGTCTCTTTGAGGTCTGTCCATAAACAATGCCTCTGGGACCTCTAACAACAAGAGTATGAAGAGATGCTCTAATAACAGAGATGCTAAACAGTATTAGCATAGGTTGCATGATACAATGCACTATAATATTTAAAATATAAAGAACAAAAGTCTATTCTGTTGATATATTACCTCTGAGCAACAAATGTATTCAGGTCTGCTGGCAGACACCACAGAAGAGACACACAAGGCAAAGAACCTGCAGGCTTTCTAGTAACATTAATCTGCATTTATATAGCACATATCACTTGATGATTCAGAAGAATTTATTATTAAAACTCTCACAACCCTCCTGTAAGCTAAGAACACAACATTGTGTCTTTTGTGTCATTTTAATTGATGGGTAGCATGGACTTCATCAAGAAAAAAGAGTTGAAGGTCAAATAGGGTGAATGTCAAAGCTAGACAACTTACCCCTACTACCCACCTTCTGTAACTCTTGTCTGAAGAAGCAGAAAGCAGACAGGGATGCATTGTTAATCAGAAGGTTACACTGCAAGCCATTTCGAAGTGGTTATCATGAACAGTAACTGCCAGTTTCGTAGCACAGATTGTGACAGAGGTAGACAGGCTCTGTTCCCTGAGCCAAGAGCTGATGTCCCAAGGACAGCATGTCCAACAGCACCCTGCACACACCCTGTGTGAGGGGGCAGCCCAGGCAGATGTCTTCACACATGTACAACTAGCACATGGATGCTCTCCTACAGACAGAGCCAGGATCTTGGGTCCTAGTTCCCATTGATTTTGCTGCTTCCTACAATATGAGTAGAGTGGGACAATCCCTCAAATTATGTCTACTGTTCAGAGGCAAATCCCTTTATGAAAAGCACTCTAAGATCTTCAGCTAACTCATGGCCACATCATGCCATGAAACTCTATACACTCATGAAGCAGCTGTCTTCTAATGCTCAGAGGGAAAGATGCTCTCTCCTCAGCCATGAGAAGCACTCCTGAAATCCCAGGGGTGTTCTTTAGAGCAATTGTTTTCAACTTTTCGCCAGCAGACCTGTGACATCCCTGGCCTGCTTTTAATGGGTCCATTAAAACTAAGAAAACCAGCCTATTATCAGCCTTCAATTTACCATCAGGGAGGCTGAACAGCCCCCCAAAGTATTTTCAGAGTTCACAAATCAAGAAAGCTTGAAAATCACTACTTCAGAATTTCACACCAAAATTCCATTCAACCTCCCTCTCTCTGGGTAATGAGATATGACAGGACCATGGCCCAAGGCAGATTGGCTGCAGGCATAAAAAAGTCTTCTCACTCAAGTTATTCATCAAATGAATAACCTGGATGAGTCTCACTTCATAGCCAGTCTCTCAGGGCTCAAAGAAGATGCAGCTACAGAGTTGGAAGTCCAATTTTATGTCTCCCCTTGGGAAGCATTTTCCTGTAAGATTAAACAATAGTGGCTACTGAATCAACATCGTACATCCTTGCTGTACCACCCTTTATCCACTTTCAGAACTCTGTTACAGAGAAAAAAAGTTCAAAACCACAGATCTACAATATTAAAATGTTGATTGGTTGCATAGTTCCACAGGATAAGGTACCCCCTATATTACAATGCCAAGACAGACATGTTTGTGTGTGCATGTATGTGCGTGTGCATGCAAGGACGTGTTCTTTGTGACTGGCTCACAGTGATCACACCTGACAGAAAGGCTCAGAAATTCTCAAGTACAGAAAAGTTTTGGGAAAACAGACAACAAAGCTGAGGAGCCAGACTCGAGTGCCCTTGGTGAGGGAAAGGCCACAGTGGCACCCTGTGATTGCAGCATCAAAGGCCAACATCAGACAAACCCGGACTATCCTTTAGACACAAAGCAGGAGAAAACCAGGCTTCACTAGCTCCATGGCTGGTGGCATGATTTGCTACTCTCCCTGCAGTGTCGCTGTGCCTCCATTGCACTTGGGACCTGGGCTGTGCTGATTAGGTGGGGGTGGGTTTGTTCACCTCTGCTCCCTCATCTCCACCTGCAGTACAGGCTCAGGAGACTCTTGCCCTGCTTTGCCAGTGACCTGCTAAGCCACTTTCACTCTCAGCACCTCTGTTTCCTCATCTTTGAAATGAGGATTATGACGTCTTTGAGACACTTTGATGTCCACAGGTGAAGTGTGCTGTGGCACATACACCCATTCTCTCTTTTTTAAATGCTAGGTAATATGTCATCATGGGTTTTTTTTTCTTCTTTTAAAAGGTTTATTCACCTTTATTATTAAAAATAGAAATCAATGAACCACCCTGAAAAAAAAAAAAAAAAAAACAACATTTTGGATCATCCTTCTCTTTTGAAGATAATTATGGGAGAGAAAGCAATTTTGAAACAATGGATGGCAAAGTGCAATGCTTAGAAACTATAGGGCAGAACATACTTGTCCACCCCTAAGTTCACTGTTGCAATATTCCTGTTCTTTTCCATTTTCTAATTTGTGTACAAGACGTGCTTCCAAAATAAATTATTTAGTTCTGAACTGTTGCAAAGCAGAGCAGGATGCCTGTCAGAGCAAAGTGTCACTACTGGAGGACACTTCCTGTGAGCCGGGTGGGAAGATGAGTCCAGACTGCAACAAGTCCTGAGTGAGAATACAGTGCCTGAAACCAATACGTACAGGCAGTGAAACCCTGGCTTGATAAGCCACCCAGAGCAGTTTCCATCTGACCATTTCTTCTCAGGAATGGCCTTGTTCCCTGCCTGCGCAGATGTGCTAACTGAACCGGGGTGTTCTGAAGGAGCTGTTGGAGGATGAAGGGCAGTTGTCATTCTTATGCTGTGCCTGCAGATGTTTGGGACTCAGATCCTGACTCTGCTCCTAATGCACCAACACCAGCACACCGCTTTGGACCAACCAGTGATGTCCAGAGGCACAGAGGCACTGCATTTCCCACATATGATTGAGTGCAGAATTTGCTCTGCATATAACTGTAGATGCTGGGGCTGGCAATTAAAATGTAAAGATGTGTTTCCCATGTTCCAGGTTTCATTTGCAGAAAGCACTGTAAAAACAGAAATATTAAGGCAGGTCTCTTAACTTACAGATGAAGAACATTTTCTGTGGAGCTTGTCAAAATACTACATAGCCCCCCACCCTGTCCTGCAGACCATGCAAAGTGACAGGAAGCCTCCTCTGCACTGAGAAGTGTAATGGTCTGTTTGGATCTCTCAAATGCACAGGACAATGTATCCTATAAATTCAATTTTATTTTATGAGATCATTAGGAAAACAAAACAAACAAAAAAACCAAACAAGGACTCAAACCCCCTTTCCACAGACCAGTCTAAAAAGAGAATTCACTCATTCACCACTTAATTCATGAGGTTTCGAACTCAGAAGTTCTCTAATGCAACACCGGCAATCGGTACAAGCAACTTGTGCAATTACGTGCAAATACTTACCTGACAATGGTGAGAGAACTCATCCTTCCTCCTGCGTCACCGTGCGGGTGTCCCCTGTGTCACACCAGCAAGCAGGAAAGCCTCAGCAGCCCGGCTGCTCTTGGAGCCGCTTCACAAGCTTTTTGGGCGAGCTGAGGCATTTATAGCGCCCAGCGTGGAAGTTCATCTCTGCCATCGCCACGAGCTAGGGGCGTGGGAAGACACTGCCCGACAAGCAGCGTGCAAGGAGGGTGGCTGCAGGGGACAGCAAGCTGCAGGGCACGGTGGCTGCATAAGGACCTGTAGGCCTTCCTGGCCACTGTGCCCTGCCCACGGCTTGCCCTCGCTCCCACCTCATGCCGCTGCTCCGTGCACATACCCAAAACGCACAGGGACGCAGGCCTGGCCAACCTGTTCTACATGAGCCTGCTTGAGCACACGTTCCAGCACATGACCTCCACAGGTTCCTGCCAGCCGACAGCCGACAGCCGACAGCCGACAGCCTCCTGTGGGGGGACCCTCTGCTTTGCTCTCTCCCCTAAAGCACCTCAGCTCAGCCCTCATGCCCGCAGCAAAGGACACTGGCACAAGGCCCCATCCCAAATTCCTCCCCGAGGATTCACCACAAAACAACAGCTCCCCACTCCACAATAGCCTATGGCAGACACAGGCACAAGACAGAAAAGAGCATTTTATTGTGGACGGCAACTGCGCGGGCGTGGCAGTCACAGCACTTCAGCCGCTGAAAACAAATCGGCAGCACCTGCAACGACACAGTCAGAAAGCTCTCCTAAATGCACGAGGGCAGCAAGTGGCAGCATTTTGTTCCCCTCTCTTTGGGCAACACCCTTTAGGAGGCCTTCTTCATAGCCCACAAGAGAGAGCTCTTGCTGGCATTGGCTACGGGATGCCTCTGCCGCCTCGTCCCCATGGGTAATGCCCTCAGAGAGCTGGGTGCGTGCAGAGACTCCCAGTGCCCCTGTGCCACTCCGCAGGGCTCCGTCGGGAGACCCTGGGCAGCTGCCATGGAGCTCCTTCCAAAGCCTGCGCGGCACCATCCCTCGCCGTGCCTTGACAGCCACTTGCACGGGCTTAGAGCAGTGTTCAGCGTGCAGAAAGATGGGCAGCAGAGCCTGCTACGCACCTGGCCTTCCTGACGTTCCGGCGTCTTTTCCTTGCTCCTTGCCCCAAAACTTTTCCTCTCTTCCTCCTCTTCTTGGCCACGCAGCTTTTACTCTCCTTTCCCCAGGACTCTCTTCTCTTTTTGTTTCTCCTCCTTTCCTTGTCCTGGGCAGAGCCTGCAAACCTTTCCATCCCACAGTGCTATTAGTTAGGGAAAGCCACAATGCGCTGGAGTCAGCTCTGGCTTGAACCAAACCCAGCTCATACAATAGAATAGAATAGAATAGAATAGAATAGAATAGAATAGAACAGAACAGAACAGAACAGAACAGAACAGAACAGAACAGAGTAGAATAGAATGGCATCGTTTAGGTTGGAAAGGATCTCTAAGATCATGAGTCCAACCATCAACCCAACTCCCCCATGCCCAGTAAACCATGTCCCACAGGGCCACCTCTACCCGTTTTTGAACACTTCCAGGGATGGTGACTCCACCAGCTCTCTGGGCAGCCTGTTCCAATGCTTGACTACCCTTTCCGGGAAGAAATTTTTCCTACTATCCAAGCTAAACCTCCCCTGACACAGCTTGAGCCCATTTCCCCTCGTCCTATCGCTAACTACTTGGGAGAAGAGACGCCAGCTGGATTGAACTCCATTCACCACAAGTCTCTGGGCTGGGCCACCCAGACACTTTTGAACCCAGTGAAGAGTACGCCCGTCCAAGCCATGAGCCACCAGCTGCCTTAGGAGAAGAACTCATCTTAGGAGAAGAACTCATCTTACCTTCCCTCCTCGGGAAGGCTCGCTGGTGTTTCTGGGTGCCCCAGGGAGTCTGCCACGCTCTCGGGGGTGCTCGGAGGCAAAGCTGCAGGTGCCTACAACAGAAATGCTGGAGGTGGCAGGTGGCAGGAGGCGACCCGCAGCGGTGAGCCACTCTTTGCCAAATTGCTCCCTTCGCTCTCCACAGGAGATCCCTTTGGCTGCTTTGCATCAGCCACAGCTCACAGAGGCTCCCCGTCCACCCAAATAGACTTGAGGAAGCTCTGGCCAAGTAGGAGCCCAGCAAAAGCCCTTTCAAGTCGACAGCTCCTCCCCTCTGCCTCTTTGGAGGCATTTGGGGGGCATTGTGATTGCTGAGGCACACACCTCCTGCATTTGAGAAACAAACTTGCTACTGTTCCTTACTATGCATCCTGCCAGCGGGTGGCTGGACGAATAACCCAAACACACAGCAGCCTATTGGCCTCATCACAAGCTCCCCTCCTGCGCCAGACACGCTGGCGCAGCACCTCGGGACCTGACATACCTCCCCCCTTGCCGACTCCACCGCCGTATCTCCCCCAGCTTCTCTGAGGACACTGAGCAGAGAGGGGCGTGCATGCGGCAAGGCTTCCGCCTGATGCTCGGGGCCTGCTGGCACTGCAGGGACGCGTTGCTCTTCCAATCGCAGATCTGGGAAGAGAAAAGCACGTGCAGCAAAGTGACTTCTTGGAAGTAAAAGACAGCTCAAGCAAAACCCACCCAAAGCCCTACGCCACTTCTGCGTTCAGCCCTCTGATGCCCTGCCTGCAGGCTTCAGCTCGTCTTGCAGAGCCCCAACAGGCAGTGGCCCAACAGAGGCCATGGCACAAGCGGGGCTCAGAGGACGACCCTCGATGCCCGGCCGCGCCACAAACGACGCCGAGCTTTCTGGCGTCCCAAGCCCCAGCCTGTGTGACAAGCCTCGCTCCCTCCTCTCACCTCCGCAGCTCTCCGTGGGGGCTTGCCGGCTCCTCGGCGGCTGGACAGGAAAGGGCACTCGTCTCCTCCCCAAAGAGGTCCCTGCAGTTCTCCACCAGAAACTCCACCAGCGCCTTCACCTGCGCACAGCAAGCTCTTGGTCTCAAGGCAGCTGCCTCAAAACGGGCCAAGCAGCCTTTCCCACTGCTCAGCCTGCTGCCCCTGCGCAGAAGGCTGTGGCTGTGGGGCTGCTCTTCCAGGCTCGGAGCAGCCGAGCTCTGATGGTGCGGCAAGGCTGCAGCACGGCTGCTCAAGACAGCGTACCTTCTCAGTCACCTCCAGCATGGCCTCCAGCGGGAGCAGGTCCTCCTTGGCAGGGCTCAGCAGGTTGGGCCCAACGCAGATGGCCAGGTTGCTGCAGCTCTTCCTGCTGGTGCCTGCGTTGTGGCCCAGGTGCTGGAGGAGGCACAGCAGCTGCTTCAGGAGGAGGAGGTTGGCTGCAGGCAACTTCTCGGCCACCCTGAGGCAACAGGAACACAAGGCTGGTAAAGCACATGTTGCCCACAGCCCTCCCCCAGGCTTGCCCAAGGCAGGGGGGAGCCAGCGGCTGCCTTGCGCAGCTTTCCAGGTGCTCCTGCAAAAGCGGTCAGGGCTCCTGCTGCTGCCCACGCTCACGCTTTCAGCTCGCCCATCTTCTCCTCCTTGCCGCTCTTCTGCATCGCTGCCATCCAGTCCTCGTAGAGGTTGTTCACGAGGAGCTTGGAGGGGATGCTTCGGAGGAAGTCCTGCAAGGCCAAGGACTGCGGCTGAGCCTTTCAACGCTCCAGGCCAGGCAGGAGCTCCTGCAGCTGCAGCTCGCAAGCGCTCACCTTCAAGAGGACGGCCAGCAGCAGCGCCGGCTGGCTTCCCAGGTCGACGCGGGCGCCGCGGTCCAGGGCCTCCCGCAGCTCCCGAAGCGCTGTCCCGCTGGCACCTCTGCGGAATATCCCCTCTGTGGATGGCCCTTCCTGCTGCAGGACAGCCAGCAGCTCCTGCGGGACAGGCAGGGGGAGAGTTGCTTGGCTCCTCGAGGAGCTGCCTTGCAAGAGCGCTGGCCAGAGCTCTGGCCCACACCTGGCTCCTTGCTGGGGGTCAAGAGCCCCATGCCCTGTCCCCGCAGCTCCTGGGGACACCCACCGCCTCTAGGCGGCAGCCGCAGGGAGGGCTGCCCACCCCCTCTCCCACCTGCCTTACCTGGATGGGCTGGGGCAGCGTGCCCTCCTCTCCACAGAGGGCTGCCAGGGGCTGCCCAAAGAGCGCCCTGCTGCAGCCGCAGCCCGCCTGGCCTGGCGCCTGGGCAGCGCCCGGGCTGCGACGCACAGCAAAGGGCCAGGGCAGCCCCCTCCTCCTCCTCCTCCTGCTGCTGCTGCTGCTGCTGCTGCGCTTCCCTCCCGCTGCAAAGGAAAACACAGCAAGAGCCCGTCAATGCAGACCACCAGCACAGCGCTCCCGCAGCCTGCCCTGCCCTGCCCTGCCCTGCCTGCAGCGCGGTGCTGAGCGGTGCGGCAGGACGGGCAGGGAGCCGGCAGCTGGAACCGTGGCTGTGGCTCAGCGGCTCCGGCTGCGGCTCCTGAGAGCCGGCGGGACAGCGGGACAGCCTGGCCCAGCCCTGGCCCGGCCCTCCTCCAAGCTCTGGGCAGCAGCAGAGCCTCCGCGTGTGTGTCCCCGCACAACCACGTCCAGCGGCCGCTGCCCAGCGCCTCTCCGTGCTCCTCCACGTCACGTCCTCCCTTGCGCTGCCCGACCTGCATGGCGACACTCAAGGCACAAGTGAGCGCACATCAACCCCTTGCAGCAGCTTGCCGTTCTTTCCAAAACTCACCTGGTGAGCGGCAAAGTCCCCCTCCGCTGACAGACGCCACCTGCGTCGCAGGCCCTTGCTTGGCAGCAGCCTGCAAGAACCAGCCTGCGCTTAGAGAGCAGCCCCGCAGCAAGAAAGGGCCCGCGGCGAGCTGCCGCCCGGCGCCAGCAGCCTGAGCGTGGCAGAGCTGGGAGCCTCTGCCCTGCCGGCCTCTCAGCCCTGCACGGCCCAGCGCCCACAGCGAGGATGTGCCCGCGTTCCTGCTGCCTCCCCAACCCTCTCTGCTCCCCGAGTGACACCGTGGCACCCTCCCTCCCTCCCTCCTGCACAAGCTCACCCCACTCGCCGCACATGCCTGGCACCCCGGCACAGCCAGAGGCGCCTGAAAGGCATCCCTTCTCACCTCTGCCTGGCCCTGCATCAGCCTCTCCAGGCTCCTGGCGCTCACTGTCCTCCACTGGGCAAGAGAGCAGGAGTGCAAGAAGGTGAGCGGTCATGCCTCTGCTGCTCGGCTCGAGGAGCAGCGCTCGCGGACAGAGCCCAGACCACAGAGACACTCACGGCATGGCGGCAGCTCATCTCCTTCGCGAGGGGTTTGATGGAGGGCACTCGCGTCACTCGGGCTCTCTTGGCTCCTTCTGGTGTCCTGTGCACAGGGAAGGCACAGGGAGAGAGCTGGCTGAGCCCCAAGCCGTTCCCCCGCCCCGCTGTGCCTGCAGCATCCCCCCGCCTTACCCCAGCAGAGTGCCCAGCCACAGCTCCTTCAGTGCCGGGCAGCTGCAGAAAGAGAGAGAGGAGAAACTGCGTCAGGCCCCACTGCCCCCCAGCCCGCACAGCCCTGCCCGGTGCGGAAGGACACAGGGGCAGAACAAAGCCCCATGGGGCAGGACACAGGTGCTGCCCGAGCCCTGGCTCCCTCTGCCCTGACACTGCAGCTGCTTTTGCCCTTCCCGTCCGACGACCAGAAGGCGACCAGGGGATGCGGGACGTGCAAATGCCCCCATCCCTCCCTGCCGCCGTGCTGCCTGCTCCCTGCCCAGGCTCTGCACGCAGGGCAGAGGCCATGCACGCCATGGCGTGGGCACGGTGGCCAAGCTCTCCTGCCCGGCCACGGGACGTGGCACCACGACTCACCTGAAATCAGCAATGCAGGAGCCCGTGGGCCAGAGGAAGGCGAGGCAGGTCCTGTCCTCAGCGCTGCCTTCCTCCTCTTCTTCTTCTGCCTGCCGCGCTGCCTCCTTGCTGCCGCTCAGCACCCACAGCTGCTCCAGGGCCAGGCGGAGCTGTGGGCGCACGCTGGTGCCACCACTGCGCAGAGGAGAGGCAGGCAGCAGTGAGCTGGGGGTGGCCTCCTCGGGGTCCCGCCGGGCAGAGCCCTGTCCCGCGCCTGCCCTTGGCACGGACATTGCTGCAGGCAGCAGCAAGACATTGGCGCTGCTGCCCGGCCGTCCCTGCCCTGCTGCCAGGGCCAGGCCTGGGGCAAAGGCAGCTGGGCTCTGGGGGTCTTACTGCAACTTGGCGATCACCACTTCCTCCGGGAGGAGGAGAAGGCGCCTCTCGCTCCTCTTGCGGCCCCGGCTCAGCCGCACGTCCGCGCTCAGCAACGCCTCGTCCTCGCCGAGAGCCTCCCTGCACAGCAGAGAGCGGCGGGCATCAGAAAGCCTAAGCCTAAGGCTAAGCCCAAGCCTAAGCCTAAGCCTAAGGCTAAGCCCAAGACTAAGCCTAAGGCTAAGGCTGAGGCTAAGCCTAAGGTTAAGGCTAAGGCTAAGGCTAAGGCTAATGCTCAGGCTAAGGCTGGTGCTGGTGCTGCTGGTGCAGGGCCCGGCCGTGCCCGCGCGTCCCCGACCCCGTCCCCGAGCCGCGGGGGGAGCCCACCTGGAGCCGCAGCAGCAGTTGGCCTGGCCCATCCCGCCCGGCACAGGAGGACCCTGGCCATGTCCCAAGGACGCGGCGCAGCCGGCGACAGCGAGGATGGCAAGCGGGCTGCTGGTGCTGGTGCTGGTGCTGGGGACGGTGGCGGTGGCGGTGGCGGGGCAGCGCTGCTCGGCCAGAGCCTGCCTCCTGCCAGCGCTGCCGGGTGCCAGCACAGCTCCGTCCTGCTGTCTCTGGTGGCTGTGGGCTCCAACTGACCAACACTCCGAGCCCAACGGAAAGGGGGGGGGGCCTGGGGGGGCACGGGGCTGGGGCTTCTCTCCGCCATGGCCGTGTCTCTCTTGCCCTGGGCAGCCCAGAGCAGGACACAGCAGAGGGGAACCACCGGGTCAGCCTCCCTCCGCCTGCGGGCACTGCCCCTTGCCTCCGCCTTCCTTCACCGCTGCCTCCTGGCCTCCAACCGCACTCGCTGCCACCGCTCAGCAGCCCCAGGGCTCTTGGCTTTCTCCCCGTCCTCGGGCACGGCTCCCTTGCAGCAGCGGCCTCACAAGCCCATCTGCCTGCTCCCTCGGCACCTGAGGCTGCAGCCCAGCAGGGACCGGGGCCTCTGCGCTTTGCTTCAGCGTTCTCTCGCGGCTCATCCTCTTCCACCTGACCTAACGGGAGCCTCTGGCACTCAGGGGACCTCTTCTCTGCTCCGCCCTCTCCCCCACCTCTCCCGCGCCTGACACATCTCAAGCCTGCTCTTGCCAGCACCGTCATGCCCCAGCAGGACTGGCAGAACCTACACCAGCCTGACGTGCCGCCGTAGCCTAGGAAGGCCAGGACAGCTTGAAGATGCTGCGCAGAAAGAAGTCTCTAGAAATGGGGCCGTAGGATGAGCTCCAGCGTTCCGTCTCTTCCTATTAGCTTGCATGGGGCTGTGTGTGCTGAAAAGAGCCTCGATAGCCCGCGGATGTGCTAGTTATTGCCGGGCAGTGCTTGCACAGCACCAAGGGCTTTTCTGCCCCTCCGGCTGCCCCGCCAGCCAGCAGGCTGGGGCTGCACGAGGCGCTGGGAGGGGACACAGCGGGGACGCCTGACCCCAGCTGACCAAAGTGGGGTCCCACACCCTACGACGCTGTGCTCAGCAAGAAACCCGGGCCAGGGGAGGTGCGCAGGTTTGGCGGGGGCTGCCCTTGCTCAGGGAGTGGCTGGGCATCAGTCGCTTGGTGGTTAGGAATCCCTTTCTTTTGCATCCCTTCTTCTTCCCGGGCTTTCTTTTCCTCTCTCCCTCCTGTTTGTTCTTGTCCTTTTCCTTTCCCTTTTCTTTTAAACCCTACAGCTGTCTTTAACCGAACCCATGAGTTTTCTCCCCTTTACCCTTCCCGTTCTCCCCCTGCATCCCACTGCGCAGGAGCAGCGAGCGGGCGGCTGCGTGCTGCTCAGCTGCCGGCCAGGGTTAAACCACAAGAGCCTGTGAGCAAAAGAGTTCCCTATGGGCGGCGAGAGCACTCATCCTTCCTCCTGCGTCACCGTGCGGGTGTCCCCTGTGTCACACCAGCAAGCAGGAAAGCCTCAGCAGCCCGGCTGCTCTTGGAGCCGCTTCACAAGCTTTTTGGGCGAGCTGAGGCATTTATAGCGCCCAGCGTGGAAGTTCATCTCTGCCATCGCCACGAGCTAGGGGCGTGGGAAGACACTGCCCGACAAGCAGCGTGCAAGGAGGGTGGCTGCAGGGGACAGCAAGCTGCAGGGCACGGTGGCTGCATAAGGACCTGTAGGCCTTCCTGGCCACTGTGCCCTGCCCACGGCTTGCCCTCGCTCCCACCTCATGCCGCTGCTCCGTGCACATACCCAAAACGCACAGGGACGCAGGCCTGGCCAACCTGTTCTACATGAGCCTGCTTGAGCACACGTTCCAGCACATGACCTCCACAGGTTCCTGCCAGCCGACAGCCGACAGCCGACAGCCGACAGCCGACAGCCGACAGCCTCCTGTGGGGGGACCCTCTGCTTTGCTCTCTCCCCTAAAGCACCTCAGCTCAGCCCTCATGCCCGCAGCAAAGGACACTGGCACAAGGCCCCATCCCAAATTCCTCCCCGAGGATTCACCACAAAACAACAGCTCCCCACTCCACAATAGCCTATGGCAGACACAGGCACAAGACAGAAAAGAGCATTTTATTGTGGACGGCAACTGCGCGGGCGTGGCAGTCACAGCACTTCAGCCGCTGAAAACAAATCGGCAGCACCTGCAACGACACAGTCAGAAAGCTCTCCTAAATGCACGAGGGCAGCAAGTGGCAGCATTTTGTTCCCCTCTCTTTGGGCAACACCCTTTAGGAGGCCTTCTTCATAGCCCACAAGAGAGAGCTCTTGCTGGCATTGGCTACGGGATGCCTCTGCCGCCTCGTCCCCATGGGTAATGCCCTCAGAGAGCTGGGTGCGTGCAGAGACTCCCGGTGCCCCTGTGCCACTCCGCAGGGCTCCGTCGGGAGACCCTGGGCAGCTGCCATGGAGCTCCTTCCAAAGCCTGCGCGGCACCATCCCTCGCCGTGCCTTGACAGCCACTTGCACGGGCTTAGAGCAGTGTTCAGCGTGCAGAAAGATGGGCAGCAGAGCCTGCTACGCACCTGGCCTTCCTGACGTTCCGGCGTCTTTTCCTTGCTCCTTGCCCCAAAACTTTTCCTCTCTTCCTCCTCTTCTTGGCCACGCAGCTTTTACTCTCCTTTCCCCAGGACTCTCTTCTCTTTTTGTTTCTCCTCCTTTCCTTGTCCTGGGCAGAGCCTGCAAACCTTTCCATCCCACAGTGCTATTAGTTAGGGAAAGCCACAATGCGCTGGAGTCAGCTCTGGCTTGAACCAAACCCAGCTCATACAATAGAATAGAATAGAATAGAATAGAATAGAATAGAATAGAATAGAATAGAATAGAATAGAACAGAACAGAACAGAACAGAGTAGAATAGAATGGCATCGTTTAGGTTGGAAAGGATCTCTAAGATCATGAGTCCAACCATCAACCCAACACCCCCATGCCCAGTAAACCATGTCCCACAGGGCCACCTCTACCCGTTTTTGAACACTTCCAGGGATGGTGACTCCACCAGCTCTCTGGGCAGCCTGTTCCAATGCTTGACTACCCTTTCCGGGAAGAAATTTTTCCTACTATCCAAGCTAAACCTCCCCTGACACAGCTTGAGCCCATTTCCCCTCGTCCTATCGCTAACTACTTGGGAGAAGAGACGCCAGCTGGATTGAACTCCATTCACCACAAGTCTCTGGGCTGGGCCACCCAGACACTTTTGAACCCAGTGAAGAGTACGCCCGTCCAAGCCATGAGCCGCCAGCTGCCTTAGGAGAAGAACTCATCTTAGGAGAAGAACTCATCTTACCTTCCCTCCTCGGGAAGGCTCGCTGGTGTTTCTGGGTGCCCCAGGGAGTCTGCCACGCTCTCGGGGGTGCTCGGAGGCAAAGCTGCAGGTGCCTACAACAGAAATGCTGGAGGTGGCAGGTGGCAGGAGGCGACCCGCAGCGGTGAGCCACTCTTTGCCAAATTGCTCCCTTCGCTCTCCACAGGAGATCCCTTTGGCTGCTTTGCATCAGCCACAGCTCACAGAGGCTCCCCGTCCACCCAAATAGACTTGAGGAAGCTCTGGCCAAGTAGGAGCCCAGCAAAAGCCCTTTCAAGTCGACAGCTCCTCCCCTCTGCCTCTTTGGAGGCATTTGGGGGGCATTGTGATTGCTGAGGCACACACCTCCTGCATTTGAGAAACAAACTTGCTACTGTTCCTTACTATGCATCCTGCCAGCGGGTGGCTGGACGAATAACCCAAACACACAGCAGCCTATTGGCCTCATCACAAGCTCCCCTCCTGCGCCAGACACGCTGGCGCAGCACCTCGGGACCTGACATACCTCCCCCCTTGCCGACTCCACCGCCGTATCTCCCCCAGCTTCTCTGAGGACACTGAGCAGAGAGGGGCGTGCATGCGGCAAGGCTTCCGCCTGATGCTCGGGGCCTGCTGGCACTGCAGGGACGCGTTGCTCTTCCAATCGCAGATCTGGGAAGAGAAAAGCACGTGCAGCAAAGTGACTTCTTGGAAGTAAAAGACAGCTCAAGCAAAACCCACCCAAAGCCCTACGCCACTTCTGCGTTCAGCCCTCTGATGCCCTGCCTGCAGGCTTCAGCTCGTCTTGCAGAGCCCCAACAGGCAGTGGCCCAACAGAGGCCATGGCACAAGCGGGGCTCAGAGGACGACCCTCGATGCCCGGCCACGCCACAAACGACGCCGAGCTTTCTGGCGTCCCAAGCCCCAGCCTGTGTGACAAGCCTCGCTCCCTCCTCTCACCTCCGCAGCTCTCCGTGGGGGCTTGCCGGCTCCTCGTCCGGCTGGACAGGAAAGGGCACTCGTCTCCACCCCAAAGAGGTCCCTGCAGTTCTCCACCAGAAACTCCACCAGCGCCTTCACCTGCGCACAGCAAGCTCTTGGTCTCAAGGCAGCTGCCTCAAAACGGGCCAAGCAGCCTTTCCCACTGCTCAGCCTGCTGCCCCTGCGCAGAAGGCTGTGGCTGTGGGGCTGCTCTTCCAGGCTCGGAGCAGCCGAGCTCTGATGGTGCGGCAAGGCTGCAGCACGGCTGCTCAAGACAGCGTACCTTCTCAGTCACCTCCAGCATGGCCTCCAGCGGGAGCAGGTCCTCCTTGGCAGGGCTCAGCAGGTTGGGCCCAACGCAGATGGCCAGGTTGCTGCAGCTCTTCCTGCTGGTGCCTGCGTTGTGGCCCAGGTGCTGGAGGAGGCACAGCAGCTGCTTCAGGAGGAGGAGGTTGGCTGCAGGCAACTTCTCGGCCACCCTGAGGCAACAGGAACACAAGGCTGGTAAAGCACATGTTGCCCACAGCCCTCCCCCAGGCTTGCCCAAGGCAGGGGGGAGCCAGCGGCTGCCTTGCGCAGCTTTCCAGGTGCTCCTGCAAAAGCGGTCAGGGCTCCTGCTGCTGCCCACGCTCACGCTTTCAGCTCGCCCATCTTCTCCTCCTTGCCGCTCTTCTGCATCGCTGCCATCCAGTCCTCGTAGAGGTTGTTCACGAGGAGCTTGGAGGGGATGCTTCGGAGGAAGTCCTGCAAGGCCAAGGACTGCGGCTGAGCCTTTCAACGCTCCAGGCCAGGCAGGAGCTCCTGCAGCTGCAGCTCGCAAGCGCTCACCTTCAAGAGGACGGCCAGCAGCAGCGCCGGCTGGCTTCCCAGGTCGACGCGGGCGCTGCGGTCCAGGGCCTCCCGCAGCTCCCGAAGCGCTGTCCCGCTGGCACCTCTGCGGAATATCCCCTCTGTGGATGGCCCTTCCTGCTGCAGGACAGCCAGCAGCTCCTGCGGGACAGGCAGGGGGAGAGTTGCTTGGCTCCTCGAGGAGCTGCCTTGCAAGAGCGCTGGCCAGAGCTCTGGCCCACACCTGGCTCCTTGCTGGGGGTCAAGAGCCCCATGCCCTGTCCCCGCAGTTCCTGGGGACACCCACCGCCTCTAGGCGGCAGCCGCAGGGAGGGCTGCCCACCCCCTCTCCCACCTGCCCTACCTGGATGGGCTGGGGCAGCGTGCCCTCCTCTCCACAGAGGGCTGCCAGGGGCTGCCCAAAGAGCGCCCTGCTGCAGCCGCAGCCCGCCTGGCCTGGCGCCTGGGCAGCGCCCGGGCTGCGACGCACAGCAAAGGGCCAGGGCAGCCCCCTCCTCCTCCTGCTGCTGCTGCTGCTGCTGCTGCTGCTGCTGCGCTTCCCTCCCGCTGCAAAGGAAAACACAGCAAGAGCCCGTCAATGCAGACCACCAGCACAGCGCTCCCGCAGCCTGCCCTGCCCTGCCCTGCCTGCAGCGCGGTGCTGAGCGGTGCGGCAGGACGGGCAGGGAGCCGGCAGCTGGAACCGTGGCTGTGGCTCAGCGGCTCCGGCTGCGGCTCCTGAGAGCCGGCGGGACAGCGGGACAGCCTGGCCCAGCCCTGGCCCAGCCCTCCTCCAAGCTCTGGGCAGCAGCAGAGCCTCCGCGTGTGTGTCCCCGCACAACCACGTCCAGCGGCCGCTGCCCAGCGCCTCTCCGTGCTCCTCCACGTCACGTCCTCCCTTGCGCTGCCCGACCTGCATGGCGACACTCAAGGCACAAGTGAGCGCACATCAACCCCTTGCAGCAGCTTGCCGTTCTTTCCAAAACTCACCTGGTGAGCGGCAAAGTCCCCCTCCGCTGACAGACGCCACCTGCGTCGCAGGCCCTTGCTTGGCAGCAGCCTGCAAGAACCAGCCTGCGCTTAGAGAGCGGCCCCGCAGCAAGAAAGGGCCCGCGGCGAGCTGCCGCCCGGCGCCAGCAGCCTGAGCGTGGCAGAGCTGGGAGCCTCTGCCCTGCCGGCCTCTCAGCCCTGCACGGCCCAGCGCCCACAGCGAGGATGTGCCCGCGTTCCTGCTGCCTCCCCAACCCTCTCTGCTCCCCGAGTGACACCGTGGCACCCTCCCTCCCTCCCTCCTGCACAAGCTCACCCCACTCGCCGCACATGCCTGGCACCCCGGCACAGCCAGAGGCGCCTGAAAGGCATCCCTTCTCACCTCTGCCTGGCCCTGCATCAGCCTCTCCAGGCTCCTGGCGCTCACTGTCCTCCACTGGGCAAGAGAGCAGGAGTGCAAGAAGGTGAGCGGTCATGCCTCTGCTGCTCGGCTCGAGGAGCAGCGCTCGCGGACAGAGCCCAGACCACAGAGACACTCACGGCATGGCGGCAGCTCATCTCCTTCGCGAGGGGTTTGATGGAGGGCACTCGCGTCACTCGGGCTCTCTTGGCTCCTTCTGGTGTCCTGTGCACAGGGAAGGCACAGGGAGAGAGCTGGCTGAGCCCCAAGCCGTTCCCCCGCCCCGCTGTGCCTGCAGCATCCCCCCGCCTTACCCCAGCAGAGTGCCCAGCCACAGCTCCTTCAGTGCCGGGCAGCTGCAGAAAGAGAGAGAGGAGAAACTGCGTCAGGCCCCACTGCCCCCCAGCCCGCACAGCCCTGCCCGGTGCGGAAGGACACAGGGGCAGAACAAAGCCCCATGGGGCAGGACACAGGTGCTGCCCGAGCCCTGGCTCCCTCTGCCCTGACACTGCAGCTGCTTTTGCCCTTCCCGTCCGACGACCAGAAGGCGACCAGGGGATGCGGGACGTGCAAATGCCCCCATCCCTCCCTGCCGCCGTGCTGCCTGCTCCCTGCCCAGGCTCTGCACGCAGGGCAGAGGCCATGCACGCCATGGCGTGGGCACGGTGGCCAAGCTCTCCTGCCCGGCCACGGGACGTGGCACCACGACTCACCTGAAATCAGCAATGCAGGAGCCCGTGGGCCAGAGGAAGGCGAGGCAGGTCCTGTCCTCAGCGCTGCCTTCCTCCTCTTCTTCTTCTGCCTGCCGCGCTGCCTCCTTGCTGCCGCTCAGCACCCACAGCTGCTCCAGGGCCAGGCGGAGCTGTGGGCGCACGCTGGTGCCACCACTGCGCAGAGGAGAGGCAGGCAGCAGTGAGCTGGGGGTGGCCTCCTCGGGGTCCCGCCGGGCAGAGCCCTGTCCCGCGCCTGCCCTTGGCACGGACATTGCTGCAGGCAGCAGCAAGACATTGGGGCTGCTGCCCGGCCGTCCCTGCCCTGCTGCCAGGGCCAGGCCTGGGGCAAAGGCAGCTGGGCTCTGGGGGTCTTACTGCAACTTGGCGATCACCACTTCCTCCGGGAGGAGGAGAAGGCGCCTCTCGCTCCTCTTGCGGCCCCGGCTCAGCCGCACGTCCGCGCTCAGCAACGCCTCGTCCTCGCCGAGAGCCTCCCTGCACAGCAGAGAGCGGCGGGCATCAGAAAGCCTAAGCCTAAGGCTAAGCCCAAGCCTAAGCCTAAGCCTAAGGCTAAGCCCAAGACTAAGCCTAAGGCTAAGGCTGAGGCTAAGCCTAAGGTTAAGGCTAAGGCTAAGGCTAAGGCTAATGCTCAGGCTAAGGCTGGTGCTGGTGCTGCTGGTGCAGGGCCCGGCCGTGCCCGTCCCCCGAGCCGCGGGGGGAGCCCACCTGGAGCCGCAGCAGCAGTTGGCCTGGCCCATCCCGCCCGGCACAGGAGGACCCTGGCCGTGTCCCAAGGACGCGGCGCAGCCGGCGACAGCGAGGATGGCAAGCGGGCTGCTGGTGCTGGTGCTGGTGCTGGTGCTGGGGACGGTGGCGGTGGCGGGGCAGCGCTGCTCGGCCAGAGCCTGCCTCCTGCCAGCGCTGCCGGGTGCCAGCACAGCTCCGTCCTGCTGTCTCTGGTGGCTGTGGGCTCCAACTGACCAACATTCCGAGCCCAACGGAAAGGGGGGGGGGGCCTGGGGGGGCACGGGGCTGGGGCTTCTCTCCGCCATGGCCGTGTCTCTCTTGCCCTGGGCAGCCCAGAGCAGGACACAGCAGAGGGGAACCACCGGGTCAGCCTCCCTCCGCCTGCGGGCACTGCCCCTTGCCTCCGCCTTCCTTCACCGCTGCCTCCTGGCCTCCAACCGCACTCGCTGCCACCGCTCAGCAGCCCCAGGGCTCTTGGCTTTCTCCCCGTCCTCGGGCACGGCTCCCTTGCAGCAGCGGCCTCACAAGCCCATCTGCCTGCTCCCTCGGCACCTGAGGCTGCAGCCCAGCAGGGACCGGGGCCTCTGCGCTTTGCTTCAGCGTTCTCTCGCGGCTCATCCTCTTCCACCTGACCTAACGGGAGCCTCTGGCACTCAGGGGACCTCTTCTCTGCTCCGCCCTCTCCCCCACCTCTCCCGCGCCTGACACATCTCAAGCCTGCTCTTGCCAGCACCGTCATGCCCCAGCAGGACTGGCAGAACCTACACCAGCCTGACGTGCCGCCGTAGCCTGGGAAGGCCAGGACAGCTTGAAGATGCTGCGCAGAAAGAAGTCTCTAGAAATGGGGCCGTAGGATGAGCTCCAGCGTTCCGTCTCTTCCTATTAGCTTGCATGGGGCTGTGTGTGCTGAAAAGAGCCTCGATAGCCCGCGGATGTGCTAGTTATTGCCGGGCAGTGCTTGCACAGCACCAAGGGCTTTTCTGCCCCTCCGGCTGCCCCGCCAGCCAGCAGGCTGGGGCTGCACGAGGCGCTGGGAGGGGACACAGCGGGGACGCCTGACCCCAGCTGACCAAAGTGGGGTCCCACACCCTACGACGCTGTGCTCAGCAAGAAACCCGGGCCAGGGGAGGTGCGCAGGTTTGGCGGGGGCTGCCCTTGCTCAGGGAGTGGCTGGGCATCAGTCGCTTGGTGGTTAGGAATCCCTTTCTTTTGCATCCCTTCTTCTTCCCGGGCTTTCTTTTCCTCTCTCCCTCCTGTTTGTTCTTGTCCTTTTCCTTTCCCTTTTCTTTTAAACCCTACAGCTGTCTTTAACCGAACCCATGAGTTTTCTCCCCTTTACCCTTCCCGTTCTCCCCCTGCATCCCACTGCGCAGGAGCAGCGAGCGGGCGGCTGCGTGCTGCTCAGCTGCCGGCCAGGGTTAAACCACAAGAGCCTGTGAGCAAAAGAGTTCCCTATGGGCGGCGAGAGCACTCATCCTTCCTCCTGCGTCACCGTGCGGGTGTCCCCTGTGTCACACCAGCAAGCAGGAAAGCCTCAGCAGCCCGGCTGCTCTTGGAGCCGCTTCACAAGCTTTTTGGGCGAGCTGAGGCATTTATAGCGCCCAGCGTGGAAGTTCATCTCTGCCATCGCCACGAGCTAGGGGCGTGGGAAGACACTGCCCGACAAGCAGCGTGCAAGGAGGGTGGCTGCAGGGGACAGCAAGCTGCAGGGCACGGTGGCTGCATAAGGACCTGTAGGCCTTCCTGGCCACTGTGCCCTGCCCACGGCTTGCCCTCGCTCCCACCTCATGCCGCTGCTCCGTGCACATACCCAAAACGCACAGGGATGCAGGCCTGGCCAACCTGTTCTACATGAGCCTGCTTGAGCACACGTTCCAGCACATGACCTCCACAGGTTCCTGCCAGCCGACAGCCGACAGCCGACAGCCGACAGCCGACAGCCGACAGCCTCCTGTGGGGGGACCCTCTGCTTTGCTCTCTCCCCTAAAGCACCTCAGCTCAGCCCTCATGCCCGCAGCAAAGGACACTGGCACAAGGCCCCATCCCAAATTCCTCCCCGAGGATTCACCACAAAACAACAGCTCCCCACTCCACAATAGCCTATGGCAGACACAGGCACAAGACAGAAAAGAGCATTTTATTGTGGACGGCAACTGCGCGGGCGTGGCAGTCACAGCACTTCAGCCGCTGAAAACAAATCGGCAGCACCTGCAACGACACAGTCAGAAAGCTCTCCTAAATGCACGAGGGCAGCAAGTGGCAGCATTTTGTTCCCCTCTCTTTGGGCAACACCCTTTAGGAGGCCTTCTTCATAGCCCACAAGAGAGAGCTCTTGCTGGCATTGGCTACGGGATGCCTCTGCCGCCTCGTCCCCATGGGTAATGCCCTCAGAGAGCTGGGTGCGTGCAGAGACTCCCGGTGCCCCTGTGCCACTCCGCAGGGCTCCGTCGGGAGACCCTGGGCAGCTGCCATGGAGCTCCTTCCAAAGCCTGCGCGGCACCATCCCTCGCCGTGCCTTGACAGCCACTTGCACGGGCTTAGAGCAGTGTTCAGCGTGCAGAAAGATGGGCAGCAGAGCCTGCTACGCACCTGGCCTTCCTGACGTTCCGGCGTCTTTTCCTTGCTCCTTGCCCCAAAACTTTTCCTCTCTTCCTCCTCTTCTTGGCCACGCAGCTTTTACTCTCCTTTCCCCAGGACTCTCTTCTCTTTTTGTTTCTCCTCCTTTCCTTGTCCTGGGCAGAGCCTGCAAACCTTTCCATCCCACAGTGCTATTAGTTAGGGAAAGCCACAATGCGCTGGAGTCAGCTCTGGCTTGAACCAAACCCAGCTCATACAATAGAATAGAATAGAATAGAATAGAATAGAATAGAATAGAATAGAATAGAATAGAATAGAACAGAACAGAACAGAACAGAGTAGAATAGAATGGCATCGTTTAGGTTGGAAAGGATCTCTAAGATCATATCATGAGTCCAACCATCAACCCAACACCCCCATGCCCAGTAAACCATGTCCCACAGGGCCACCTCTACCCGTTTTTGAACACTTCCAGGGATGGTGACTCCACCAGCTCTCTGGGCAGCCTGTTCCAATGCTTGACTACCCTTTCCGGGAAGAAATTTTTCCTACTATCCAAGCTAAACCTCCCCTGACACAGCTTGAGCCCATTTCCCCTCGTCCTATCGCTAACTACTTGGGAGAAGAGACGCCAGCTGGATTGAACTCCATTCACCACAAGTCTCTGGGCTGGGCCACCCAGACACTTTTGAACCCAGTGAAGAGTACGCCCGTCCAAGCCATGAGCCGCCAGCTGCCTTAGGAGAAGAACTCATCTTAGGAGAAGAACTCATCTTACCTTCCCTCCTCGGGAAGGCTCGCTGGTGTTTCTGGGTGCCCCAGGGAGTCTGCCACGCTCTCGGGGGTGCTCGGAGGCAAAGCTGCAGGTGCCTACAACAGAAATGCTGGAGGTGGCAGGTGGCAGGAGGCGACCCGCAGCGGTGAGCCACTCTTTGCCAAATTGCTCCCTTCGCTCTCCACAGGAGATCCCTTTGGCTGCTTTGCATCAGCCACAGCTCACAGAGGCTCCCCGTCCACCCAAATAGACTTGAGGAAGCTCTGGCCAAGTAGGAGCCCAGCAAAAGCCCTTTCAAGTCGACAGCTCCTCCCCTCTGCCTCTTTGGAGGCATTTGGGGGGCATTGTGATTGCTGAGGCACACACCTCCTGCATTTGAGAAACAAACTTGCTACTGTTCCTTACTATGCATCCTGCCAGCGGGTGGCTGGACGAATAACCCAAACACACAGCAGCCTATTGGCCTCATCACAAGCTCCCCTCCTGCGCCAGACACGCTGGCGCAGCACCTCGGGACCTGACATACCTCCCCCCTTGCCGACTCCACCGCCGTATCTCCCCCAGCTTCTCTGAGGACACTGAGCAGAGAGGGGCGTGCATGCGGCAAGGCTTCCGCCTGATGCTCGGGGCCTGCTGGCACTGCAGGGACGCGTTGCTCTTCCAATCGCAGATCTGGGAAGAGAAAAGCACGTGCAGCAAAGTGACTTCTTGGAAGTAAAAGACAGCTCAAGCAAAACCCACCCAAAGCCCTACGCCACTTCTGCGTTCAGCCCTCTGATGCCCTGCCTGCAGGCTTCAGCTCGTCTTGCAGAGCCCCAACAGGCAGTGGCCCAACAGAGGCCATGGCACAAGCGGGGCTCAGAGGACGACCCTCGATGCCCGGCCACGCCACAAACGACGCCGAGCTTTCTGGCGTCCCAAGCCCCAGCCTGTGTGACAAGCCTCGCTCCCTCCTCTCACCTCCGCAGCTCTCCGTGGGGGCTTGCCGGCTCCTCGTCCGGCTGGACAGGAAAGGGCACTCGTCTCCACCCCAAAGAGGTCCCTGCAGTTCTCCACCAGAAACTCCACCAGCGCCTTCACCTGCGCACAGCAAGCTCTTGGTCTCAAGGCAGCTGCCTCAAAACGGGCCAAGCAGCCTTTCCCACTGCTCAGCCTGCTGCCCCTGCGCAGAAGGCTGTGGCTGTGGGGCTGCTCTTCCAGGCTCGGAGCAGCCGAGCTCTGATGGTGCGGCAAGGCTGCAGCACGGCTGCTCAAGACAGCGTACCTTCTCAGTCACCTCCAGCATGGCCTCCAGCGGGAGCAGGTCCTCCTTGGCAGGGCTCAGCAGGTTGGGCCCAACGCAGATGGCCAGGTTGCTGCAGCTCTTCCTGCTGGTGCCTGCGTTGTGGCCCAGGTGCTGGAGGAGGCACAGCAGCTGCTTCAGGAGGAGGAGGTTGGCTGCAGGCAACTTCTCGGCCACCCTGAGGCAACAGGAACACAAGGCTGGTAAAGCACATGTTGCCCACAGCCCTCCCCCAGGCTTGCCCAAGGCAGGGGGGAGCCAGCGGCTGCCTTGCGCAGCTTTCCAGGTGCTCCTGCAAAAGCGGTCAGGGCTCCTGCTGCTGCCCACGCTCACGCTTTCAGCTCGCCCATCTTCTCCTCCTTGCCGCTCTTCTGCATCGCTGCCATCCAGTCCTCGTAGAGGTTGTTCACGAGGAGCTTGGAGGGGATGCTTCGGAGGAAGTCCTGCAAGGCCAAGGACTGCGGCTGAGCCTTTCAACGCTCCAGGCCAGGCAGGAGCTCCTGCAGCTGCAGCTCGCAAGCGCTCACCTTCAAGAGGACGGCCAGCAGCAGCGCCGGCTGGCTTCCCAGGTCGACGCGGGCGCTGCGGTCCAGGGCCTCCCGCAGCTCCCGAAGCGCTGTCCCGCTGGCACCTCTGCGGAATATCCCCTCTGTGGATGGCCCTTCCTGCTGCAGGACAGCCAGCAGCTCCTGCGGGACAGGCAGGGGGAGAGTTGCTTGGCTCCTCGAGGAGCTGCCTTGCAAGAGCGCTGGCCAGAGCTCTGGCCCACACCTGGCTCCTTGCTGGGGGTCAAGAGCCCCATGCCCTGTCCCCGCAGTTCCTGGGGACACCCACCGCCTCTAGGCGGCAGCCGCAGGGAGGGCTGCCCACCCCCTCTCCCACCTGCCCTACCTGGATGGGCTGGGGCAGCGTGCCCTCCTCTCCACAGAGGGCTGCCAGGGGCTGCCCAAAGAGCGCCCTGCTGCAGCCGCAGCCCGCCTGGCCTGGCGCCTGGGCAGCGCCCGGGCTGCGACGCACAGCAAAGGGCCAGGGCAGCCCCCTCCTCCTCCTGCTGCTGCTGCTGCTGCTGCTGCTGCTGCTGCGCTTCCCTCCCGCTGCAAAGGAAAACACAGCAAGAGCCCGTCAATGCAGACCACCAGCACAGCGCTCCCGCAGCCTGCCCTGCCCTGCCCTGCCTGCAGCGCGGTGCTGAGCGGTGCGGCAGGACGGGCAGGGAGCCGGCAGCTGGAACCGTGGCTGTGGCTCAGCGGCTCCGGCTGCGGCTCCTGAGAGCCGGCGGGACAGCGGGACAGCCTGGCCCAGCCCTGGCCCAGCCCTCCTCCAAGCTCTGGGCAGCAGCAGAGCCTCCGCGTGTGTGTCCCCGCACAACCACGTCCAGCGGCCGCTGCCCAGCGCCTCTCCGTGCTCCTCCACGTCACGTCCTCCCTTGCGCTGCCCGACCTGCATGGCGACACTCAAGGCACAAGTGAGCGCACATCAACCCCTTGCAGCAGCTTGCCGTTCTTTCCAAAACTCACCTGGTGAGCGGCAAAGTCCCCCTCCGCTGACAGACGCCACCTGCGTCGCAGGCCCTTGCTTGGCAGCAGCCTGCAAGAACCAGCCTGCGCTTAGAGAGCGGCCCCGCAGCAAGAAAGGGCCCGCGGCGAGCTGCCGCCCGGCGCCAGCAGCCTGAGCGTGGCAGAGCTGGGAGCCTCTGCCCTGCCGGCCTCTCAGCCCTGCACGGCCCAGCGCCCACAGCGAGGATGTGCCCGCGTTCCTGCTGCCTCCCCAACCCTCTCTGCTCCCCGAGTGACACCGTGGCACCCTCCCTCCCTCCCTCCTGCACAAGCTCACCCCACTCGCCGCACATGCCTGGCACCCCGGCACAGCCAGAGGCGCCTGAAAGGCATCCCTTCTCACCTCTGCCTGGCCCTGCATCAGCCTCTCCAGGCTCCTGGCGCTCACTGTCCTCCACTGGGCAAGAGAGCAGGAGTGCAAGAAGGTGAGCGGTCATGCCTCTGCTGCTCGGCTCGAGGAGCAGCGCTCGCGGACAGAGCCCAGACCACAGAGACACTCACGGCATGGCGGCAGCTCATCTCCTTCGCGAGGGGTTTGATGGAGGGCACTCGCGTCACTCGGGCTCTCTTGGCTCCTTCTGGTGTCCTGTGCACAGGGAAGGCACAGGGAGAGAGCTGGCTGAGCCCCAAGCCGTTCCCCCGCCCCGCTGTGCCTGCAGCATCCCCCCGCCTTACCCCAGCAGAGTGCCCAGCCACAGCTCCTTCAGTGCCGGGCAGCTGCAGAAAGAGAGAGAGGAGAAACTGCGTCAGGCCCCACTGCCCCCCAGCCCGCACAGCCCTGCCCGGTGCGGAAGGACACAGGGGCAGAACAAAGCCCCATGGGGCAGGACACAGGTGCTGCCCGAGCCCTGGCTCCCTCTGCCCTGACACTGCAGCTGCTTTTGCCCTTCCCGTCCGACGACCAGAAGGCGACCAGGGGATGCGGGACGTGCAAATGCCCCCATCCCTCCCTGCCGCCGTGCTGCCTGCTCCCTGCCCAGGCTCTGCACGCAGGGCAGAGGCCATGCACGCCATGGCGTGGGCACGGTGGCCAAGCTCTCCTGCCCGGCCACGGGACGTGGCACCACGACTCACCTGAAATCAGCAATGCAGGAGCCCGTGGGCCAGAGGAAGGCGAGGCAGGTCCTGTCCTCAGCGCTGCCTTCCTCCTCTTCTTCTTCTGCCTGCCGCGCTGCCTCCTTGCTGCCGCTCAGCACCCACAGCTGCTCCAGGGCCAGGCGGAGCTGTGGGCGCACGCTGGTGCCACCACTGCGCAGAGGAGAGGCAGGCAGCAGTGAGCTGGGGGTGGCCTCCTCGGGGTCCCGCCGGGCAGAGCCCTGTCCCGCGCCTGCCCTTGGCACGGACATTGCTGCAGGCAGCAGCAAGACATTGGGGCTGCTGCCCGGCCGTCCCTGCCCTGCTGCCAGGGCCAGGCCTGGGGCAAAGGCAGCTGGGCTCTGGGGGTCTTACTGCAACTTGGCGATCACCACTTCCTCCGGGAGGAGGAGAAGGCGCCTCTCGCTCCTCTTGCGGCCCCGGCTCAGCCGCACGTCCGCGCTCAGCAACGCCTCGTCCTCGCCGAGAGCCTCCCTGCACAGCAGAGAGCGGCGGGCATCAGAAAGCCTAAGCCTAAGGCTAAGCCCAAGCCTAAGCCTAAGCCTAAGGCTAAGCCCAAGACTAAGCCTAAGGCTAAGGCTGAGGCTAAGCCTAAGGTTAAGGCTAAGGCTAAGGCTAAGGCTAATGCTCAGGCTAAGGCTGGTGCTGGTGCTGCTGGTGCAGGGCCCGGCCGTGCCCGCGCGTCCCCGACCCCGTCCCCGAGCCGCGGGGGGAGCCCACCTGGAGCCGCAGCAGCAGTTGGCCTGGCCCATCCCGCCCGGCACAGGAGGACCCTGGCCATGTCCCAAGGACGCGGCGCAGCCGGCGACAGCGAGGATGGCAAGCGGGCTGCTGGTGCTGGTGCTGGTGCTGGGGACGGTGGCGGTGGCGGTGGCGGGGCAGCGCTGCTCGGCCAGAGCCTGCCTCCTGCCAGCGCTGCCGGGTGCCAGCACAGCTCCGTCCTGCTGTCTCTGGTGGCTGTGGGCTCCAACTGACCAACACTCCGAGCCCAACGGAAAGAGGGGGGGGCCTGGGGGGGCACGGGGCTGGGGCTTCTCTCCGCCATGGCCGTGTCTCTCTTGCCCTGGGCAGCCCAGAGCAGGACACAGCAGAGGGGAACCACCGGGTCAGCCTCCCTCCGCCTGCGGGCACTGCCCCTTGCCTCCGCCTTCCTTCACCGCTGCCTCCTGGCCTCCAACCGCACTCGCTGCCACCGCTCAGCAGCCCCAGGGCTCTTGGCTTTCTCCCCGTCCTCGGGCACGGCTCCCTTGCAGCAGCGGCCTCACAAGCCCATCTGCCTGCTCCCTCGGCACCTGAGGCTGCAGCCCAGCAGGGACCGGGGCCTCTGCGCTTTGCTTCAGCGTTCTCTCGCGGCTCATCCTCTTCCACCTGACCTAACGGGAGCCTCTGGCACTCAGGGGCCCTCTTCTCTGCTCCGCCCTCTCCCCCACCTCTCCCGCGCCTGACACATCTCAAGCCTGCTCTTGCCAGCACCGTCATGCCCCAGCAGGACTGGCAGAACCTACACCAGCCTGACGTGCCGCCGTAGCCTAGGAAGGCCAGGACAGCTTGAAGATGCTGCGCAGAAAGAAGTCTCTAGTAATGGGGCCGTAGGATGAGCTCCAGCGTTCCGTCTCTTCCTATTAGCTTGCATGGGGCTGTGTGTGCTGAAAAGAGCCTCGATAGCCCGCGGATGTGCTAGTTATTGCCGGGCAGTGCTTGCACAGCACCAAGGGCTTTTCTGCCCCTCCGGCTGCCCCGCCAGCCAGCAGGCTGGGGCTGCACGAGGCGCTGGGAGGGGACACAGCGGGGACGCCTGACCCCAGCTGACCAAAGTGGGGTCCCACACCCTACGACGCTGTGCTCAGCAAGAAACCCGGGCCAGGGGAGGTGCGCAGGTTTGGCGGGGGCTGCCCTTGCTCAGGGAGTGGCTGGGCATCAGTCGCTTGGTGGTTAGGAATCCCTTTCTTTTGCATCCCTTCTTCTTCCCGGGCTTTCTTTTCCTCTCTCCCTCCTGTTTGTTCTTGTCCTTTTCCTTTCCCTTTTCTTTTAAACCCTACAGCTGTCTTTAACCGAACCCATGAGTTTTCTCCCCTTTACCCTTCCCGTTCTCCCCCTGCATCCCACTGCGCAGGAGCAGCGAGCGGGCGGCTGCGTGCTGCTCAGCTGCCGGCCAGGGTTAAACCACAAGAGCCTGTGAGCAAAAGAGTTCCCTATGGGCGGCGAGAGCACTCATCCTTCCTCCTGCGTCACCGTGCGGGTGTCCCCTGTGTCACACCAGCAAGCAGGAAAGCCTCAGCAGCCCGGCTGCTCTTGGAGCCGCTTCACAAGCTTTTTGGGCGAGCTGAGGCATTTATAGCGCCCAGCGTGGAAGTTCATCTCTGCCATCGCCACGAGCTAGGGGCGTGGGAAGACACTGCCCGACAAGCAGCGTGCAAGGAGGGTGGCTGCAGGGGACAGCAAGCTGCAGGGCACGGTGGCTGCATAAGGACCTGTAGGCCTTCCTGGCCACTGTGCCCTGCCCACGGCTTGCCCTCGCTCCCACCTCATGCCGCTGCTCCGTGCACATACCCAAAACGCACAGGGACGCAGGCCTGGCCAACCTGTTCTACATGAGCCTGCTTGAGCACACGTTCCAGCACATGACCTCCACAGGTTCCTGCCAGCCGACAGCCGACAGCCGACAGCCGACAGCCGACAGCCGACAGCCTCCTGTGGGGGGACCCTCTGCTTTGCTCTCTCCCCTAAAGCACCTCAGCTCAGCCCTCATGCCCGCAGCAAAGGACACTGGCACAAGGCCCCATCCCAAATTCCTCCCCGAGGATTCACCACAAAACAACAGCTCCCCACTCCACAATAGCCTATGGCAGACACAGGCACAAGACAGAAAAGAGCATTTTATTGTGGACGGCAACTGCGCGGGCGTGGCAGTCACAGCACTTCAGCCGCTGAAAACAAATCGGCAGCACCTGCAACGACACAGTCAGAAAGCTCTCCTAAATGCACGAGGGCAGCAAGTGGCAGCATTTTGTTCCCCTCTCTTTGGGCAACACCCTTTAGGAGGCCTTCTTCATAGCCCACAAGAGAGAGCTCTTGCTGGCATTGGCTACGGGATGCCTCTGCCGCCTCGTCCCCATGGGTAATGCCCTCAGAGAGCTGGGTGCGTGCAGAGACTCCCGGTGCCCCTGTGCCACTCCGCAGGGCTCCGTCGGGAGACCCTGGGCAGCTGCCATGGAGCTCCTTCCAAAGCCTGCGCGGCACCATCCCTCGCCGTGCCTTGACAGCCACTTGCACGGGCTTAGAGCAGTGTTCAGCGTGCAGAAAGATGGGCAGCAGAGCCTGCTACGCACCTGGCCTTCCTGACGTTCCGGCGTCTTTTCCTTGCTCCTTGCCCCAAAACTTTTCCTCTCTTCCTCCTCTTCTTGGCCACGCAGCTTTTACTCTCCTTTCCCCAGGACTCTCTTCTCTTTTTGTTTCTCCTCCTTTCCTTGTCCTGGGCAGAGCCTGCAAACCTTTCCATCCCACAGTGCTATTAGTTAGGGAAAGCCACAATGCGCTGGAGTCAGCTCTGGCTTGAACCAAACCCAGCTCATACAATAGAATAGAATAGAATAGAATAGAATAGAATAGAATAGAATAGAATAGAATAGAATAGAATAGAATAGAACAGAACAGAACAGAACAGAGTAGAATAGAATGGCATCGTTTAGGTTGGAAAGGATCTCTAAGATCATGAGTCCAACCATCAACCCAACACCCCCATGCCCAGTAAACCATGTCCCACAGGGCCACCTCTACCCGTTTTTGAACACTTCCAGGGATGGTGACTCCACCAGCTCTCTGGGCAGCCTGTTCCAATGCTTGACTACCCTTTCCGGGAAGAAATTTTTCCTACTATCCAAGCTAAACCTCCCCTGACACAGCTTGAGCCCATTTCCCCTCGTCCTATCGCTAACTACTTGGGAGAAGAGACGCCAGCTGGATTGAACTCCATTCACCACAAGTCTCTGGGCTGGGCCACCCAGACACTTTTGAACCCAGTGAAGAGTACGCCCGTCCAAGCCATGAGCCGCCAGCTGCCTTAGGAGAAGAACTCATCTTAGGAGAAGAACTCATCTTACCTTCCCTCCTCGGGAAGGCTCGCTGGTGTTTCTGGGTGCCCCAGGGAGTCTGCCACGCTCTCGGGGGTGCTCGGAGGCAAAGCTGCAGGTGCCTACAACAGAAATGCTGGAGGTGGCAGGTGGCAGGAGGCGACCCGCAGCGGTGAGCCACTCTTTGCCAAATTGCTCCCTTCGCTCTCCACAGGAGATCCCTTTGGCTGCTTTGCATCAGCCACAGCTCACAGAGGCTCCCCGTCCACCCAAATAGACTTGAGGAAGCTCTGGCCAAGTAGGAGCCCAGCAAAAGCCCTTTCAAGTCGACAGCTCCTCCCCTCTGCCTCTTTGGAGGCATTTGGGGGGCATTGTGATTGCTGAGGCACACACCTCCTGCATTTGAGAAACAAACTTGCTACTGTTCCTTACTATGCATCCTGCCAGCGGGTGGCTGGACGAATAACCCAAACACACAGCAGCCTATTGGCCTCATCACAAGCTCCCCTCCTGCGCCAGACACGCTGGCGCAGCACCTCGGGACCTGACATACCTCCCCCCTTGCCGACTCTACCGCCGTATCTCCCCCAGCTTCTCTGAGGACACTGAGCAGAGAGGGGCGTGCATGCGGCAAGGCTTCCGCCTGATGCTCGGGGCCTGCTGGCACTGCAGGGACGCGTTGCTCTTCCAATCGCAGATCTGGGAAGAGAAAAGCACGTGCAGCAAAGTGACTTCTTGGAAGTAAAAGACAGCTCAAGCAAAACCCACCCAAAGCCCTACGCCACTTCTGCGTTCAGCCCTCTGATGCCCTGCCTGCAGGCTTCAGCTCGTCTTGCAGAGCCCCAACAGGCAGTGGCCCAACAGAGGCCATGGCACAAGCGGGGCTCAGAGGACGACCCTCGATGCCCGGCCACGCCACAAACGACGCCGAGCTTTCTGGCGTCCCAAGCCCCAGCCTGTGTGACAAGCCTCGCTCCCTCCTCTCACCTCCGCAGCTCTCCGTGGGGGCTTGCCGGCTCCTCGTCCGGCTGGACAGGAAAGGGCACTCGTCTCCACCCCAAAGAGGTCCCTGCAGTTCTCCACCAGAAACTCCACCAGCGCCTTCACCTGCGCACAGCAAGCTCTTGGTCTCAAGGCAGCTGCCTCAAAACGGGCCAAGCAGCCTTTCCCACTGCTCAGCCTGCTGCCCCTGCGCAGAAGGCTGTGGCTGTGGGGCTGCTCTTCCAGGCTCGGAGCAGCCGAGCTCTGATGGTGCGGCAAGGCTGCAGCACGGCTGCTCAAGACAGCGTACCTTCTCAGTCACCTCCAGCATGGCCTCCAGCGGGAGCAGGTCCTCCTTGGCAGGGCTCAGCAGGTTGGGCCCAACGCAGATGGCCAGGTTGCTGCAGCTCTTCCTGCTGGTGCCTGCGTTGTGGCCCAGGTGCTGGAGGAGGCACAGCAGCTGCTTCAGGAGGAGGAGGTTGGCTGCAGGCAACTTCTCGGCCACCCTGAGGCAACAGGAACACAAGGCTGGTAAAGCACATGTTGCCCACAGCCCTCCCCCAGGCTTGCCCAAGGCAGGGGGGAGCCAGCGGCTGCCTTGCGCAGCTTTCCAGGTGCTCCTGCAAAAGCGGTCAGGGCTCCTGCTGCTGCCCACGCTCACGCTTTCAGCTCGCCCATCTTCTCCTCCTTGCCGCTCTTCTGCATCGCTGCCATCCAGTCCTCGTAGAGGTTGTTCACGAGGAGCTTGGAGGGGATGCTTCGGAGGAAGTCCTGCAAGGCCAAGGACTGCGGCTGAGCCTTTCAACGCTCCAGGCCAGGCAGGAGCTCCTGCAGCTGCAGCTCGCAAGCGCTCACCTTCAAGAGGACGGCCAGCAGCAGCGCCGGCTGGCTTCCCAGGTCGACGCGGGCGCCGCGGTCCAGGGCCTCCCGCAGCTCCCGAAGCGCTGTCCCGCTGGCACCTCTGCGGAATATCCCCTCTGTGGATGGCCCTTCCTGCTGCAGGACAGCCAGCAGCTCCTGCGGGACAGGCAGGGGGAGAGTTGCTTGGCTCCTCGAGGAGCTGCCTTGCAAGAGCGCTGGCCAGAGCTCTGGCCCACACCTGGCTCCTTGCTGGGGGTCAAGAGCCCCATGCCCTGTCCCCGCAGCTCCTGGGGACACCCACCGCCTCTAGGCGGCAGCCGCAGGGAGGGCTGCCCACCCCCTCTCCCACCTGCCTTACCTGGATGGGCTGGGGCAGCGTGCCCTCCTCTCCACAGAGGGCTGCCAGGGGCTGCCCAAAGAGCGCCCTGCTGCAGCCGCAGCCCGCCTGGCCTGGCGCCTGGGCAGCGCCCGGGCTGCGACGCACAGCAAAGGGCCAGGGCAGCCCCCTCCTCCTCCTCCTCCTGCTGCTGCTGCTGCTGCGCTTCCCTCCCGCTGCAAAGGAAAACACAGCAAGAGCCCGTCAATGCAGACCACCAGCACAGCGCTCCCGCAGCCTGCCCTGCCCTGCCCTGCCTGCAGCGCGGTGCTGAGCGGTGCGGCAGGACGGGCAGGGAGCCGGCAGCTGGAACCGTGGCTGTGGCTCAGCGGCTCCGGCTGCGGCTCCTGAGAGCCGGCGGGACAGCGGGACAGCCTGGCCCAGCCCTGGCCCGGCCCTCCTCCAAGCTCTGGGCAGCAGCAGAGCCTCCGCGTGTGTGTCCCCGCACAACCACGTCCAGCGGCCGCTGCCCAGCGCCTCTCCGTGCTCCTCCACGTCACGTCCTCCCTTGCGCTGCCCGACCTGCATGGCGACACTCAAGGCACAAGTGAGCGCACATCAACCCCTTGCAGCAGCTTGCCGTTCTTTCCAAAACTCACCTGGTGAGCGGCAAAGTCCCCCTCCGCTGACAGACGCCACCTGCGTCGCAGGCCCTTGCTTGGCAGCAGCCTGCAAGAACCAGCCTGCGCTTAGAGAGCAGCCCCGCAGCAAGAAAGGGCCCGCGGCGAGCTGCCGCCCGGCGCCAGCAGCCTGAGCGTGGCAGAGCTGGGAGCCTCTGCCCTGCCGGCCTCTCAGCCCTGCACGGCCCAGCGCCCACAGCGAGGATGTGCCCGCGTTCCTGCTGCCTCCCCAACCCTCTCTGCTCCCCGAGTGACACCGTGGCACCCTCCCTCCCTCCCTCCTGCACAAGCTCACCCCACTCGCCGCACATGCCTGGCACCCCGGCACAGCCAGAGGCGCCTGAAAGGCATCCCTTCTCACCTCTGCCTGGCCCTGCATCAGCCTCTCCAGGCTCCTGGCGCTCACTGTCCTCCACTGGGCAAGAGAGCAGGAGTGCAAGAAGGTGAGCGGTCATGCCTCTGCTGCTCGGCTCGAGGAGCAGCGCTCGCGGACAGAGCCCAGACCACAGAGACACTCACGGCATGGCGGCAGCTCATCTCCTTCGCGAGGGGTTTGATGGAGGGCACTCGCGTCACTCGGGCTCTCTTGGCTCCTTCTGGTGTCCTGTGCACAGGGAAGGCACAGGGAGAGAGCTGGCTGAGCCCCAAGCCGTTCCCCCGCCCCGCTGTGCCTGCAGCATCCCCCCGCCTTACCCCAGCAGAGTGCCCAGCCACAGCTCCTTCAGTGCCGGGCAGCTGCAGAAAGAGAGAGAGGAGAAACTGCGTCAGGCCCCACTGCCCCCCAGCCCGCACAGCCCTGCCCGGTGCGGAAGGACACAGGGGCAGAACAAAGCCCCATGGGGCAGGACACAGGTGCTGCCCGAGCCCTGGCTCCCTCTGCCCTGACACTGCAGCTGCTTTTGCCCTTCCCGTCCGACGACCAGAAGGCGACCAGGGGATGCGGGACGTGCAAATGCCCCCATCCCTCCCTGCCGCCGTGCTGCCTGCTCCCTGCCCAGGCTCTGCACGCAGGGCAGAGGCCATGCACGCCATGGCGTGGGCACGGTGGCCAAGCTCTCCTGCCCGGCCACGGGACGTGGCACCACGACTCACCTGAAATCAGCAATGCAGGAGCCCGTGGGCCAGAGGAAGGCGAGGCAGGTCCTGTCCTCAGCGCTGCCTTCCTCCTCTTCTTCTTCTGCCTGCCGCGCTGCCTCCTTGCTGCCGCTCAGCACCCACAGCTGCTCCAGGGCCAGGCGGAGCTGTGGGCGCACGCTGGTGCCACCACTGCGCAGAGGAGAGGCAGGCAGCAGTGAGCTGGGGGTGGCCTCCTCGGGGTCCCGCCGGGCAGAGCCCTGTCCCGCGCCTGCCCTTGGCACGGACATTGCTGCAGGCAGCAGCAAGACATTGGGGCTGCTGCCCGGCCGTCCCTGCCCTGCTGCCAGGGCCAGGCCTGGGGCAAAGGCAGCTGGGCTCTGGGGGTCTTACTGCAACTTGGCGATCACCACTTCCTCCGGGAGGAGGAAAAGGCGCCTCTCGCGCCTCTTGCGGCCCCGGCTCAGCCGCACGTCCGCGCTCAGCAACGCCTCGTCCTCGCCGAGAGCCTCCCTGCACAGCAGAGAGCGGCGGGCATCAGAAAGCCTAAGCCTAAGGCTAAGCCCAAGCCTAAGCCTAAGCCTAAGGCTAAGCCCAAGACTAAGCCTAAGGCTAAGGCTGAGGCTAAGGCTGAGGCTAAGCCTAAGGTTAAGGCTAAGGCTAAGGCTAAGGCTAATGCTCAGGCTAAGGCTGGTGCTGGTGCTGCTGGTGCAGGGCCCGGCCGTGCCCGTCCCCCGAGCCGCGGGGGGGAGCCCACCTGGAGCCGCAGCAGCAGTTGGCCTGGCCCATCCCGCCCGGCACAGGAGGACCCTGGCCGTGTCCCAAGGACGCGGCGCAGCCGGCGACAGCGAGGATGGCAAGCGGGCTGCTGGTGCTGGTGCTGGTGCTGGTGCTGGGGACGGTGGCGGTGGCGGGGCAGCGCTGCTCGGCCAGAGCCTGCCTCCTGCCAGCGCTGCCGGGTGCCAGCACAGCTCCGTCCTGCTGTCTCTGGTGGCTGTGGGCTCCAACTGACCAACATTCCGAGCCCAACGGAAAGGGGGGGGGGCCTGGGGGGGCACGGGGCTGGGGCTTCTCTCCGCCATGGCCGTGTCTCTCTTGCCCTGGGCAGCCCAGAGCAGGACACAGCAGAGGGGAACCACCGGGTCAGCCTCCCTCCGCCTGCGGGCACTGCCCCTTGCCTCCGCCTTCCTTCACCGCTGCCTCCTGGCCTCCAACCGCACTCGCTGCCACCGCTCAGCAGCCCCAGGGCTCTTGGCTTTCTCCCCGTCCTCGGGCACGGCTCCCTTGCAGCAGCGGCCTCACAAGCCCATCTGCCTGCTCCCTCGGCACCTGAGGCTGCAGCCCAGCAGGGACCGGGGCCTCTGCGCTTTGCTTCAGCGTTCTCTCGCGGCTCATCCTCTTCCACCTGACCTAACGGGAGCCTCTGGCACTCAGGGGACCTCTTCTCTGCTCCGCCCTCTCCCCCACCTCTCCCGCGCCTGACACATCTCAAGCCTGCTCTTGCCAGCACCGTCATGCCCCAGCAGGACTGGCAGAACCTACACCAGCCTGACGTGCCGCCGTAGCCTAGGAAGGCCAGGACAGCTTGAAGATGCTGCGCAGAAAGAAGTCTCTAGTAATGGGGCCGTAGGATGAGCTCCAGCGTTCCGTCTCTTCCTATTAGCTTGCATGGGGCTGTGTGTGCTGAAAAGAGCCTCGATAGCCCGTGGATGTGCTAGTTATTGCCGGGCAGTGCTTGCACAGCACCAAGGGCTTTTCTGCCCCTCCGGCTGCCCCGCCAGCCAGCAGGCTGGGGCTGCACGAGGCGCTGGGAGGGGACACAGCGGGGACGCCTGACCCCAGCTGACCAAAGTGGGGTCCCACACCCTACGACGCTGTGCTCAGCAAGAAACCCGGGCCAGGGGAGGTGCGCAGGTTTGGCGGGGGCTGCCCTTGCTCAGGGAGTGGCTGGGCATCAGTCGCTTGGTGGTTAGGAATCCCTTTCTTTTGCATCCCTTCTTCTTCCCGGGCTTTCTTTTCCTCTCTCCCTCCTGTTTGTTCTTGTCCTTTTCCTTTCCCTTTTCTTTTAAACCCTACAGCTGTCTTTAACCGAACCCATGAGTTTTCTCCCCTTTACCCTTCCCGTTCTCCCCCTGCATCCCACTGCGCAGGAGCAGCGAGCGGGCGGCTGCGTGCTGCTCAGCTGCCGGCCAGGGTTAAACCACAAGAGCCTGTGAGCAAAAGAGTTCCCTATGGGCGGCGAGAGCACTCATCCTTCCTCCTGCGTCACCGTGCGGGTGTCCCCTGTGTCACACCAGCAAGCAGGAAAGCCTCAGCAGCCCGGCTGCTCTTGGAGCCGCTTCACAAGCTTTTTGGGCGAGCTGAGGCATTTATAGCGCCCAGCGTGGAAGTTCATCTCTGCCATCGCCACGAGCTAGGGGCGTGGGAAGACACTGCCCGACAAGCAGCGTGCAAGGAGGGTGGCTGCAGGGGACAGCAAGCTGCAGGGCACGGTGGCTGCATAAGGACCTGTAGGCCTTCCTGGCCACTGTGCCCTGCCCACGGCTTGCCCTCGCTCCCACCTCATGCCGCTGCTCCGTGCACATACCCAAAACGCACAGGGACGCAGGCCTGGCCAACCTGTTCTACATGAGCCTGCTTGAGCACACGTTCCAGCACATGACCTCCACAGGTTCCTGCCAGCCGACAGCCGACAGCCGACAGCCGACAGCCGACAGCCGACAGCCGACAGCCTCCTGTGGGGGGACCCTCTGCTTTGCTCTCTCCCCTAAAGCACCTCAGCTCAGCCCTCATGCCCGCAGCAAAGGACACTGGCACAAGGCCCCATCCCAAATTCCTCCCCGAGGATTCACCACAAAACAACAGCTCCCCACTCCACAATAGCCTATGGCAGACACAGGCACAAGACAGAAAAGAGCATTTTATTGTGGACGGCAACTGCGCGGGCGTGGCAGTCACAGCACTTCAGCCGCTGAAAACAAATCGGCAGCACCTGCAACGACACAGTCAGAAAGCTCTCCTAAATGCACGAGGGCAGCAAGTGGCAGCATTTTGTTCCCCTCTCTTTGGGCAACACCCTTTAGGAGGCCTTCTTCATAGCCCACAAGAGAGAGCTCTTGCTGGCATTGGCTACGGGATGCCTCTGCCGCCTCGTCCCCATGGGTAATGCCCTCAGAGAGCTGGGTGCGTGCAGAGACTCCCGGTGCCCCTGTGCCACTCCGCAGGGCTCCGTCGGGAGACCCTGGGCAGCTGCCATGGAGCTCCTTCCAAAGCCTGCGCGGCACCATCCCTCGCCGTGCCTTGCCAGCGACTTGCACGGGCTTAGAGCAGTGTTCAGCGTGCAGAAAGATGGGCAGCAGAGCCTGCTACGCACCTGGCCTTCCTGACGTTCCGGCGTCTTTTCCTTGCTCCTTGCCCCAAAACTTTTCCTCTCTTCCTCCTCTTCTTGGCCACGCAGCTTTTACTCTCCTTTCCCCAGGACTCTCTTCTCTTTTTGTTTCTCCTCCTTTCCTTGTCCTGGGCAGAGCCTGCAAACCTTTCCATCCCACAGTGCTATTAGTTAGGGAAAGCCACAATGCGCTGGAGTCAGCTCTGGCTTGAACCAAACCCAGCTCATACAATAGAATAGAATAGAATAGAATAGAATAGAATAGAATAGAATAGAATAGAATAGAATAGAATAGAACAGAACAGAACAGAACAGAGTAGAATAGAATGGCATCGTTTAGGTTGGAAAGGATCTCTAAGATCATGAGTCCAACCATCAACCCAACACCCCCATGCCCAGTAAACCATGTCCCACAGGGCCACCTCTACCCGTTTTTGAACACTTCCAGGGATGGTGACTCCACCAGCTCTCTGGGCAGCCTGTTCCAATGCTTGACTACCCTTTCCGGGAAGAAATTTTTCCTACTATCCAAGCTAAACCTCCCCTGACACAGCTTGAGCCCATTTCCCCTCGTCCTATCGCTAACTACTTGGGAGAAGAGACGCCAGCTGGATTGAACTCCATTCACCACAAGTCTCTGGGCTGGGCCACCCAGACACTTTTGAACCCAGTGAAGAGTACGCCCGTCCAAGCCATGAGCCACCAGCTGCCTTAGGAGAAGAACTCATCTTAGGAGAAGAACTCATCTTACCTTCCCTCCTCGGGAAGGCTCGCTGGTGTTTCTGGGTGCCCCAGGGAGTCTGCCACGCTCTCGGGGGTGCTCGGAGGCAAAGCTGCAGGTGCCTACAACAGAAATGCTGGAGGTGGCAGGTGGCAGGAGGCGACCCGCAGCGGTGAGCCACTCTTTGCCAAATTGCTCCCTTCGCTCTCCACAGGAGATCCCTTTGGCTGCTTTGCATCAGCCACAGCTCACAGAGGCTCCCCGTCCACCCAAATAGACTTGAGGAAGCTCTGGCCAAGTAGGAGCCCAGCAAAAGCCCTTTCAAGTCGACAGCTCCTCCCCTCTGCCTCTTTGGAGGCATTTGGGGGGCATTGTGATTGCTGAGGCACACACCTCCTGCATTTGAGAAACAAACTTGCTACTGTTCCTTACTATGCATCCTGCCAGCGGGTGGCTGGACGAATAACCCAAACACACAGCAGCCTATTGGCCTCATCACAAGCTCCCCTCCTGCGCCAGACACGCTGGCGCAGCACCTCGGGACCTGACATACCTCCCCCCTTGCCGACTCCACCGCCGTATCTCCCCCAGCTTCTCTGAGGACACTGAGCAGAGAGGGGCGTGCATGCGGCAAGGCTTCCGCCTGATGCTCGGGGCCTGCTGGCACTGCAGGGACGCGTTGCTCTTCCAATCGCAGATCTGGGAAGAGAAAAGCACGTGCAGCAAAGTGACTTCTTGGAAGTAAAAGACAGCTCAAGCAAAACCCACCCAAAGCCCTACGCCACTTCTGCGTTCAGCCCTCTGATGCCCTGCCTGCAGGCTTCAGCTCGTCTTGCAGAGCCCCAACAGGCAGTGGCCCAACAGAGGCCATGGCACAAGCGGGGCTCAGAGGACGACCCTCGATGCCCGGCCACGCCACAAACGACGCCGAGCTTTCTGGCGTCCCAAGCCCCAGCCTGTGTGACAAGCCTCGCTCCCTCCTCTCACCTCCGCAGCTCTCCGTGGGGGCTTGCCGGCTCCTCGTCCGGCTGGACAGGAAAGGGCACTCGTCTCCACCCCAAAGAGGTCCCTGCAGTTCTCCACCAGAAACTCCACCAGCGCCTTCACCTGCGCACAGCAAGCTCTTGGTCTCAAGGCAGCTGCCTCAAAACGGGCCAAGCAGCCTTTCCCACTGCTCAGCCTGCTGCCCCTGCGCAGAAGGCTGTGGCTGTGGGGCTGCTCTTCCAGGCTCGGAGCAGCCGAGCTCTGATGGTGCGGCAAGGCTGCAGCACGGCTGCTCAAGACAGCGTACCTTCTCAGTCACCTCCAGCATGGCCTCCAGCGGGAGCAGGTCCTCCTTGGCAGGGCTCAGCAGGTTGGGCCCAACGCAGATGGCCAGGTTGCTGCAGCTCTTCCTGCTGGTGCCTGCGTTGTGGCCCAGGTGCTGGAGGAGGCACAGCAGCTGCTTCAGGAGGAGGAGGTTGGCTGCAGGCAACTTCTCGGCCACCCTGAGGCAACAGGAACACAAGGCTGGTAAAGCACATGTTGCCCACAGCCCTCCCCCAGGCTTGCCCAAGGCAGGGGGGAGCCAGCGGCTGCCTTGCGCAGCTTTCCAGGTGCTCCTGCAAAAGCGGTCAGGGCTCCTGCTGCTGCCCACGCTCACGCTTTCAGCTCGCCCATCTTCTCCTCCTTGCCGCTCTTCTGCATCGCTGCCATCCAGTCCTCGTAGAGGTTGTTCACGAGGAGCTTGGAGGGGATGCTTCGGAGGAAGTCCTGCAAGGCCAAGGACTGCGGCTGAGCCTTTCAACGCTCCAGGCCAGGCAGGAGCTCCTGCAGCTGCAGCTCGCAAGCGCTCACCTTCAAGAGGACGGCCAGCAGCAGCGCCGGCTGGCTTCCCAGGTCGACGCGGGCGCCGCGGTCCAGGGCCTCCCGCAGCTCCCGAAGCGCTGTCCCGCTGGCACCTCTGCGGAATATCCCCTCTGTGGATGGCCCTTCCTGCTGCAGGACAGCCAGCAGCTCCTGCGGGACAGGCAGGGGGAGAGTTGCTTGGCTCCTCGAGGAGCTGCCTTGCAAGAGCGCTGGCCAGAGCTCTGGCCCACACCTGGCTCCTTGCTGGGGGTCAAGAGCCCCATGCCCTGTCCCCGCAGCTCCTGGGGACACCCACCGCCTCTAGGCGGCAGCCGCAGGGAGGGCTGCCCACCCCCTCTCCCACCTGCCTTACCTGGATGGGCTGGGGCAGCGTGCCCTCCTCTCCACAGAGGGCTGCCAGGGGCTGCCCAAAGAGCGCCCTGCTGCAGCCGCAGCCCGCCTGGCCTGGCGCCTGGGCAGCGCCCGGGCTGCGACGCACAGCAAAGGGCCAGGGCAGCCCCCTCCTCCTCCTCCTCCTGCTGCTGCTGCTGCTGCGCTTCCCTCCCGCTGCAAAGGAAAACACAGCAAGAGCCCGTCAATGCAGACCACCAGCACAGCGCTCCCGCAGCCTGCCCTGCCCTGCCCTGCCTGCAGCGCGGTGCTGAGCGGTGCGGCAGGACGGGCAGGGAGCCGGCAGCTGGAACCGTGGCTGTGGCTCAGCGGCTCCGGCTGCGGCTCCTGAGAGCCGGCGGGACAGCGGGACAGCCTGGCCCAGCCCTGGCCCGGCCCTCCTCCAAGCTCTGGGCAGCAGCAGAGCTTCCGCGTGTGTGTCCCCGCACAACCACGTCCAGCGGCCGCTGCCCAGCGCCTCTCCGTGCTCCTCCACGTCACGTCCTCCCTTGCGCTGCCCGACCTGCATGGCGACACTCAAGGCACAAGTGAGCGCACATCAACCCCTTGCAGCAGCTTGCCGTTCTTTCCAAAACTCACCTGGTGAGCGGCAAAGTCCCCCTCCGCTGACAGACGCCACCTGCGTCGCAGGCCCTTGCTTGGCAGCAGCCTGCAAGAACCAGCCTGCGCTTAGAGAGCGGCCCCGCAGCAAGAAAGGGCCCGCGGCGAGCTGCCGCCCGGCGCCAGCAGCCTGAGCGTGGCAGAGCTGGGAGCCTCTGCCCTGCCGGCCTCTCAGCCCTGCACGGCCCAGCGCCCACAGCGAGGATGTGCCCGCGTTCCTGCTGCCTCCCCAACCCTCTCTGCTCCCCGAGTGACACCGTGGCACCCTCCCTCCCTCCCTCCTGCACAAGCTCACCCCACTCGCCGCACATGCCTGGCACCCCGGCACAGCCAGAGGCGCCTGAAAGGCATCCCTTCTCACCTCTGCCTGGCCCTGCATCAGCCTCTCCAGGCTCCTGGCGCTCACTGTCCTCCACTGGGCAAGAGAGCAGGAGTGCAAGAAGGTGAGCGGTCATGCCTCTGCTGCTCGGCTCGAGGAGCAGCGCTCGCGGACAGAGCCCAGACCACAGAGACACTCACGGCATGGCGGCAGCTCATCTCCTTCGCGAGGGGTTTGATGGAGGGCACTCGCGTCACTCGGGCTCTCTTGGCTCCTTCTGGTGTCCTGTGCACAGGGAAGGCACAGGGAGAGAGCTGGCTGAGCCCCAAGCCGTTCCCCCGCCCCGCTGTGCCTGCAGCATCCCCCCGCCTTACCCCAGCAGAGTGCCCAGCCACAGCTCCTTCAGTGCCGGGCAGCTGCAGAAAGAGAGAGAGGAGAAACTGCGTCAGGCCCCACTGCCCCCCAGCCCGCACAGCCCTGCCCGGTGCGGAAGGACACAGGGGCAGAACAAAGCCCCATGGGGCAGGACACAGGTGCTGCCCGAGCCCTGGCTCCCTCTGCCCTGACACTGCAGCTGCTTTTGCCCTTCCCGTCCGACGACCAGAAGGCGACCAGGGGATGCGGGACGTGCAAATGCCCCCATCCCTCCCTGCCGCCGTGCTGCCTGCTCCCTGCCCAGGCTCTGCACGCAGGGCAGAGGCCATGCACGCCATGGCGTGGGCACGGTGGCCAAGCTCTCCTGCCCGGCCACGGGACGTGGCACCACGACTCACCTGAAATCAGCAATGCAGGAGCCCGTGGGCCAGAGGAAGGCGAGGCAGGTCCTGTCCTCAGCGCTGCCTTCCTCCTCTTCTTCTTCTGCCTGCCGCGCTGCCTCCTTGCTGCCGCTCAGCACCCACAGCTGCTCCAGGGCCAGGCGGAGCTGTGGGCGCACGCTGGTGCCACCACTGCGCAGAGGAGAGGCAGGCAGCAGTGAGCTGGGGGTGGCCTCCTCGGGGTCCCGCCGGGCAGAGCCCTGTCCCGCGCCTGCCCTTGGCACGGACATTGCTGCAGGCAGCAGCAAGACATTGGGGCTGCTGCCCGGCCGTCCCTGCCCTGCTGCCAGGGCCAGGCCTGGGGCAAAGGCAGCTGGGCTCTGGGGGTCTTACTGCAACTTGGCGATCACCACTTCCTCCGGGAGGAGGAAAAGGCGCCTCTCGCGCCTCTTGCGGCCCCGGCTCAGCCGCACGTCCGCGCTCAGCAACGCCTCGTCCTCGCCGAGAGCCTCCCTGCACAGCAGAGAGCGGCGGGCATCAGAAAGCCTAAGCCTAAGGCTAAGCCCAAGCCTAAGCCTAAGCCTAAGGCTAAGCCCAAGACTAAGCCTAAGGCTAAGGCTGAGGCTAAGCCTAAGGTTAAGGCTAAGGCTAAGGCTAAGGCTAATGCTCAGGCTAAGGCTGGTGCTGGTGCTGCTGGTGCAGGGCCCGGCCGTGCCCGTCCCCCGAGCCGCGGGGGGAGCCCACCTGGAGCCGCAGCAGCAGTTGGCCTGGCCCATCCCGCCCGGCACAGGAGGACCCTGGCCGTGTCCCAAGGACGCGGCGCAGCCGGCGACAGCGAGGATGGCAAGCGGGCTGCTGGTGCTGGTGCTGGTGCTGGGGACGGTGGCGGTGGCGGGGCAGCGCTGCTCGGCCAGAGCCTGCCTCCTGCCAGCGCTGCCGGGTGCCAGCACAGCTCCGTCCTGCTGTCTCTGGTGGCTGTGGGCTCCAACTGACCAACACTCCGAGCCCAACGGAAAGAGGGGGGGGCCTGGGGGGGCACGGGGCTGGGGCTTCTCTCCGCCATGGCCGTGTCTCTCTTGCCCTGGGCAGCCCAGAGCAGGACACAGCAGAGGGGAACCACCGGGTCAGCCTCCCTCCGCCTGCGGGCACTGCCCCTTGCCTCCGCCTTCCTTCACCGCTGCCTCCTGGCCTCCAACCGCACTCGCTGCCACCGCTCAGCAGCCCCAGGGCTCTTGGCTTTCTCCCCGTCCTCGGGCACGGCTCCCTTGCAGCAGCGGCCTCACAAGCCCATCTGCCTGCTCCCTCGGCACCTGAGGCTGCAGCCCAGCAGGGACCGGGGCCTCTGCGCTTTGCTTCAGCGTTCTCTCGCGGCTCATCCTCTTCCACCTGACCTAACGGGAGCCTCTGGCACTCAGGGGACCTCTTCTCTGCTCCGCCCTCTCCCCCACCTCTCCCGCGCCTGACACATCTCAAGCCTGCTCTTGCCAGCACCGTCATGCCCCAGCAGGACTGGCAGAACCTACACCAGCCTGACGTGCCGCCGTAGCCTAGGAAGGCCAGGACAGCTTGAAGATGCTGCGCAGAAAGAAGTCTCTAGTAATGGGGCCGTAGGATGAGCTCCAGCGTTCCGTCTCTTCCTATTAGCTTGCATGGGGCTGTGTGTGCTGAAAAGAGCCTCGATAGCCCGCGGATGTGCTAGTTATTGCCGGGCAGTGCTTGCACAGCACCAAGGGCTTTTCTGCCCCTCCGGCTGCCCCGCCAGCCAGCAGGCTGGGGCTGCACGAGGCGCTGGGAGGGGACACAGCGGGGACGCCTGACCCCAGCTGACCAAAGTGGGGTCCCACACCCTACGACGCTGTGCTCAGCAAGAAACCCGGGCCAGGGGAGGTGCGCAGGTTTGGCGGGGGCTGCCCTTGCTCAGGGAGTGGCTGGGCATCAGTCGCTTGGTGGTTAGGAATCCCTTTCTTTTGCATCCCTTCTTCTTCCCGGGCTTTCTTTTCCTCTCTCCCTCCTGTTTGTTCTTGTCCTTTTCCTTTCCCTTTTCTTTTAAACCCTACAGCTGTCTTTAACCGAACCCATGAGTTTTCTCCCCTTTACCCTTCCCGTTCTCCCCCTGCATCCCACTGCGCAGGAGCAGCGAGCGGGCGGCTGCGTGCTGCTCAGCTGCCGGCCAGGGTTAAACCACAAGAGCCTGTGAGCAAAAGAGTTCCCTATGGGCGGCGAGAGCACTCATCCTTCCTCCTGCGTCACCGTGCGGGTGTCCCCTGTGTCACACCAGCAAGCAGGAAAGCCTCAGCAGCCCGGCTGCTCTTGGAGCCGCTTCACAAGCTTTTTGGGCGAGCTGAGGCATTTATAGCGCCCAGCGTGGAAGTTCATCTCTGCCATCGCCACGAGCTAGGGGCGTGGGAAGACACTGCCCGACAAGCAGCGTGCAAGGAGGGTGGCTGCAGGGGACAGCAAGCTGCAGGGCACGGTGGCTGCATAAGGACCTGTAGGCCTTCCTGGCCACTGTGCCCTGCCCACGGCTTGCCCTCGCTCCCACCTCATGCCGCTGCTCCGTGCACATACCCAAAACGCACAGGGACGCAGGCCTGGCCAACCTGTTCTACATGAGCCTGCTTGAGCACACGTTCCAGCACATGACCTCCACAGGTTCCTGCCAGCCGACAGCCGACAGCCGACAGCCGACAGCCGACAGCCGACAGCCTCCTGTGGGGGGACCCTCTGCTTTGCTCTCTCCCCTAAAGCACCTCAGCTCAGCCCTCATGCCCGCAGCAAAGGACACTGGCACAAGGCCCCATCCCAAATTCCTCCCCGAGGATTCACCACAAAACAACAGCTCCCCACTCCACAATAGCCTATGGCAGACACAGGCACAAGACAGAAAAGAGCATTTTATTGTGGACGGCAACTGCGCGGGCGTGGCAGTCACAGCACTTCAGCCGCTGAAAACAAATCGGCAGCACCTGCAACGACACAGTCAGAAAGCTCTCCTAAATGCACGAGGGCAGCAAGTGGCAGCATTTTGTTCCCCTCTCTTTGGGCAACACCCTTTAGGAGGCCTTCTTCATAGCCCACAAGAGAGAGCTCTTGCTGGCATTGGCTACGGGATGCCTCTGCCGCCTCGTCCCCATGGGTAATGCCCTCAGAGAGCTGGGTGCGTGCAGAGACTCCCGGTGCCCCTGTGCCACTCCGCAGGGCTCCGTCGGGAGACCCTGGGCAGCTGCCATGGAGCTCCTTCCAAAGCCTGCGCGGCACCATCCCTCGCCGTGCCTTGACAGCCACTTGCACGGGCTTAGAGCAGTGTTCAGCGTGCAGAAAGATGGGCAGCAGAGCCTGCTACGCACCTGGCCTTCCTGACGTTCCGGCGTCTTTTCCTTGCTCCTTGCCCCAAAACTTTTCCTCTCTTCCTCCTCTTCTTGGCCACGCAGCTTTTACTCTCCTTTCCCCAGGACTCTCTTCTCTTTTTGTTTCTCCTCCTTTCCTTGTCCTGGGCAGAGCCTGCAAACCTTTCCATCCCACAGTGCTATTAGTTAGGGAAAGCCACAATGCGCTGGAGTCAGCTCTGGCTTGAACCAAACCCAGCTCATACAATAGAATAGAATAGAATAGAATAGAATAGAATAGAATAGAATAGAATAGAATAGAATAGAATAGAACAGAACAGAACAGAACAGAGTAGAATAGAATGGCATCGTTTAGGTTGGAAAGGATCTCTAAGATCATGAGTCCAACCATCAACCCAACACCCCCATGCCCAGTAAACCATGTCCCACAGGGCCACCTCTACCCGTTTTTGAACACTTCCAGGGATGGTGACTCCACCAGCTCTCTGGGCAGCCTGTTCCAATGCTTGACTACCCTTTCCGGGAAGAAATTTTTCCTACTATCCAAGCTAAACCTCCCCTGACACAGCTTGAGCCCATTTCCCCTCGTCCTATCGCTAACTACTTGGGAGAAGAGACGCCAGCTGGATTGAACTCCATTCACCACAAGTCTCTGGGCTGGGCCACCCAGACACTTTTGAACCCAGTGAAGAGTACGCCCGTCCAAGCCATGAGCCACCAGCTGCCTTAGGAGAAGAACTCATCTTAGGAGAAGAACTCATCTTACCTTCCCTCCTCGGGAAGGCTCGCTGGTGTTTCTGGGTGCCCCAGGGAGTCTGCCACGCTCTCGGGGGTGCTCGGAGGCAAAGCTGCAGGTGCCTACAACAGAAATGCTGGAGGTGGCAGGTGGCAGGAGGCGACCCGCAGCGGTGAGCCACTCTTTGCCAAATTGCTCCCTTCGCTCTCCACAGGAGATCCCTTTGGCTGCTTTGCATCAGCCACAGCTCACAGAGGCTCCCCGTCCACCCAAATAGACTTGAGGAAGCTCTGGCCAAGTAGGAGCCCAGCAAAAGCCCTTTCAAGTCGACAGCTCCTCCCCTCTGCCTCTTTGGAGGCATTTGGGGGGCATTGTGATTGCTGAGGCACACACCTCCTGCATTTGAGAAACAAACTTGCTACTGTTCCTTACTATGCATCCTGCCAGCGGGTGGCTGGACGAATAACCCAAACACACAGCAGCCTATTGGCCTCATCACAAGCTCCCCTCCTGCGCCAGACACGCTGGCGCAGCACCTCGGGACCTGACATACCTCCCCCCTTGCCGACTCCACCGCCGTATCTCCCCCAGCTTCTCTGAGGACACTGAGCAGAGAGGGGCGTGCATGCGGCAAGGCTTCCGCCTGATGCTCGGGGCCTGCTGGCACTGCAGGGACGCGTTGCTCTTCCAATCGCAGATCTGGGAAGAGAAAAGCACGTGCAGCAAAGTGACTTCTTGGAAGTAAAAGACAGCTCAAGCAAAACCCACCCAAAGCCCTACGCCACTTCTGCGTTCAGCCCTCTGATGCCCTGCCTGCAGGCTTCAGCTCGTCTTGCAGAGCCCCAACAGGCAGTGGCCCAACAGAGGCCATGGCACAAGCGGGGCTCAGAGGACGACCCTCGATGCCCGGCCACGCCACAAACGACGCCGAGCTTTCTGGCGTCCCAAGCCCCAGCCTGTGTGACAAGCCTCGCTCCCTCCTCTCACCTCCGCAGCTCTCCGTGGGGGCTTGCCGGCTCCTCGTCCGGCTGGACAGGAAAGGGCACTCGTCTCCACCCCAAAGAGGTCCCTGCAGTTCTCCACCAGAAACTCCACCAGCGCCTTCACCTGCGCACAGCAAGCTCTTGGTCTCAAGGCAGCTGCCTCAAAACGGGCCAAGCAGCCTTTCCCACTGCTCAGCCTGCTGCCCCTGCGCAGAAGGCTGTGGCTGTGGGGCTGCTCTTCCAGGCTCGGAGCAGCCGAGCTCTGATGGTGCGGCAAGGCTGCAGCACGGCTGCTCAAGACAGCGTACCTTCTCAGTCACCTCCAGCATGGCCTCCAGCGGGAGCAGGTCCTCCTTGGCAGGGCTCAGCAGGTTGGGCCCAACGCAGATGGCCAGGTTGCTGCAGCTCTTCCTGCTGGTGCCTGCGTTGTGGCCCAGGTGCTGGAGGAGGCACAGCAGCTGCTTCAGGAGGAGGAGGTTGGCTGCAGGCAACTTCTCGGCCACCCTGAGGCAACAGGAACACAAGGCTGGTAAAGCACATGTTGCCCACAGCCCTCCCCCAGGCTTGCCCAAGGCAGGGGGGAGCCAGCGGCTGCCTTGCGCAGCTTTCCAGGTGCTCCTGCAAAAGCGGTCAGGGCTCCTGCTGCTGCCCACGCTCACGCTTTCAGCTCGCCCATCTTCTCCTCCTTGCCGCTCTTCTGCATCGCTGCCATCCAGTCCTCGTAGAGGTTGTTCACGAGGAGCTTGGAGGGGATGCTTCGGAGGAAGTCCTGCAAGGCCAAGGACTGCGGCTGAGCCTTTCAACGCTCCAGGCCAGGCAGGAGCTCCTGCAGCTGCAGCTCGCAAGCGCTCACCTTCAAGAGGACGGCCAGCAGCAGCGCCGGCTGGCTTCCCAGGTCGACGCGGGCGCTGCGGTCCAGGGCCTCCCGCAGCTCCCGAAGCGCTGTCCCGCTGGCACCTCTGCGGAATATCCCCTCTGTGGATGGCCCTTCCTGCTGCAGGACAGCCAGCAGCTCCTGCGGGACAGGCAGGGGGAGAGTTGCTTGGCTCCTCGAGGAGCTGCCTTGCAAGAGCGCTGGCCAGAGCTCTGGCCCACACCTGGCTCCTTGCTGGGGGTCAAGAGCCCCATGCCCTGTCCCCGCAGTTCCTGGGGACACCCACCGCCTCTAGGCGGCAGCCGCAGGGAGGGCTGCCCACCCCCTCTCCCACCTGCCCTACCTGGATGGGCTGGGGCAGCGTGCCCTCCTCTCCACAGAGGGCTGCCAGGGGCTGCCCAAAGAGCGCCCTGCTGCAGCCGCAGCCCGCCTGGCCTGGCGCCTGGGCAGCGCCCGGGCTGCGACGCACAGCAAAGGGCCAGGGCAGCCCCCTCCTCCTCCTGCTGCTGCTGCTGCTGCTGCTGCTGCTGCTGCGCTTCCCTCCCGCTGCAAAGGAAAACACAGCAAGAGCCCGTCAATGCAGACCACCAGCACAGCGCTCCCGCAGCCTGCCCTGCCCTGCCCTGCCTGCAGCGCGGTGCTGAGCGGTGCGGCAGGACGGGCAGGGAGCCGGCAGCTGGAACCGTGGCTGTGGCTCAGCGGCTCCGGCTGCGGCTCCTGAGAGCCGGCGGGACAGCGGGACAGCCTGGCCCAGCCCTGGCCCAGCCCTCCTCCAAGCTCTGGGCAGCAGCAGAGCCTCCGCGTGTGTGTCCCCGCACAACCACGTCCAGCGGCCGCTGCCCAGCGCCTCTCCGTGCTCCTCCACGTCACGTCCTCCCTTGCGCTGCCCGACCTGCATGGCGACACTCAAGGCACAAGTGAGCGCACATCAACCCCTTGCAGCAGCTTGCCGTTCTTTCCAAAACTCACCTGGTGAGCGGCAAAGTCCCCCTCCGCTGACAGACGCCACCTGCGTCGCAGGCCCTTGCTTGGCAGCAGCCTGCAAGAACCAGCCTGCGCTTAGAGAGCGGCCCCGCAGCAAGAAAGGGCCCGCGGCGAGCTGCCGCCCGGCGCCAGCAGCCTGAGCGTGGCAGAGCTGGGAGCCTCTGCCCTGCCGGCCTCTCAGCCCTGCACGGCCCAGCGCCCACAGCGAGGATGTGCCCGCGTTCCTGCTGCCTCCCCAACCCTCTCTGCTCCCCGAGTGACACCGTGGCACCCTCCCTCCCTCCCTCCTGCACAAGCTCACCCCACTCGCCGCACATGCCTGGCACCCCGGCACAGCCAGAGGCGCCTGAAAGGCATCCCTTCTCACCTCTGCCTGGCCCTGCATCAGCCTCTCCAGGCTCCTGGCGCTCACTGTCCTCCACTGGGCAAGAGAGCAGGAGTGCAAGAAGGTGAGCGGTCATGCCTCTGCTGCTCGGCTCGAGGAGCAGCGCTCGCGGACAGAGCCCAGACCACAGAGACACTCACGGCATGGCGGCAGCTCATCTCCTTCGCGAGGGGTTTGATGGAGGGCACTCGCGTCACTCGGGCTCTCTTGGCTCCTTCTGGTGTCCTGTGCACAGGGAAGGCACAGGGAGAGAGCTGGCTGAGCCCCAAGCCGTTCCCCCGCCCCGCTGTGCCTGCAGCATCCCCCCGCCTTACCCCAGCAGAGTGCCCAGCCACAGCTCCTTCAGTGCCGGGCAGCTGCAGAAAGAGAGAGAGGAGAAACTGCGTCAGGCCCCACTGCCCCCCAGCCCGCACAGCCCTGCCCGGTGCGGAAGGACACAGGGGCAGAACAAAGCCCCATGGGGCAGGACACAGGTGCTGCCCGAGCCCTGGCTCCCTCTGCCCTGACACTGCAGCTGCTTTTGCCCTTCCCGTCCGACGACCAGAAGGCGACCAGGGGATGCGGGACGTGCAAATGCCCCCATCCCTCCCTGCCGCCGTGCTGCCTGCTCCCTGCCCAGGCTCTGCACGCAGGGCAGAGGCCATGCACGCCATGGCGTGGGCACGGTGGCCAAGCTCTCCTGCCCGGCCACGGGACGTGGCACCACGACTCACCTGAAATCAGCAATGCAGGAGCCCGTGGGCCAGAGGAAGGCGAGGCAGGTCCTGTCCTCAGCGCTGCCTTCCTCCTCTTCTTCTTCTGCCTGCCGCGCTGCCTCCTTGCTGCCGCTCAGCACCCACAGCTGCTCCAGGGCCAGGCGGAGCTGTGGGCGCACGCTGGTGCCACCACTGCGCAGAGGAGAGGCAGGCAGCAGTGAGCTGGGGGTGGCCTCCTCGGGGTCCCGCCGGGCAGAGCCCTGTCCCGCGCCTGCCCTTGGCACGGACATTGCTGCAGGCAGCAGCAAGACATTGGCGCTGCTGCCCGGCCGTCCCTGCCCTGCTGCCAGGGCCAGGCCTGGGGCAAAGGCAGCTGGGCTCTGGGGGTCTTACTGCAACTTGGCGATCACCACTTCCTCCGGGAGGAGGAGAAGGCGCCTCTCGCTCCTCTTGCGGCCCCGGCTCAGCCGCACGTCCGCGCTCAGCAACGCCTCGTCCTCGCCGAGAGCCTCCCTGCACAGCAGAGAGCGGCGGGCATCAGAAAGCCTAAGCCTAAGGCTAAGCCCAAGCCTAAGCCTAAGCCTAAGGCTAAGCCCAAGACTAAGCCTAAGGCTAAGGCTGAGGCTAAGCCTAAGGTTAAGGCTAAGGCTAAGGCTAAGGCTAATGCTCAGGCTAAGGCTGGTGCTGGTGCTGCTGGTGCAGGGCCCGGCCGTGCCCGTCCCCCGAGCCGCGGGGGGAGCCCACCTGGAGCCGCAGCAGCAGTTGGCCTGGCCCATCCCGCCCGGCACAGGAGGACCCTGGCCGTGTCCCAAGGACGCGGCGCAGCCGGCGACAGCGAGGATGGCAAGCGGGCTGCTGGTGCTGGTGCTGGTGCTGGGGACGGTGGCGGTGGCGGGGCAGCGCTGCTCGGCCAGAGCCTGCCTCCTGCCAGCGCTGCCGGGTGCCAGCACAGCTCCGTCCTGCTGTCTCTGGTGGCTGTGGGCTCCAACTGACCAACATTCCGAGCCCAACGGAAAGGGGGGGGGGCCTGGGGGGGCACGGGGCTGGGGCTTCTCTCCGCCATGGCCGTGTCTCTCTTGCCCTGGGCAGCCCAGAGCAGGACACAGCAGAGGGGAACCACCGGGTCAGCCTCCCTCCGCCTGCGGGCACTGCCCCTTGCCTCCGCCTTCCTTCACCGCTGCCTCCTGGCCTCCAACCGCACTCGCTGCCACCGCTCAGCAGCCCCAGGGCTCTTGGCTTTCTCCCCGTCCTCGGGCACGGCTCCCTTGCAGCAGCGGCCTCACAAGCCCATCTGCCTGCTCCCTCGGCACCTGAGGCTGCAGCCCAGCAGGGACCGGGGCCTCTGCGCTTTGCTTCAGCGTTCTCTCGCGGCTCATCCTCTTCCACCTGACCTAACGGGAGCCTCTGGCACTCAGGGGCCCTCTTCTCTGCTCCGCCCTCTCCCCCACCTCTCCCGCGCCTGACACATCTCAAGCCTGCTCTTGCCAGCACCGTCATGCCCCAGCAGGACTGGCAGAACCTACACCAGCCTGACGTGCCGCCGTAGCCTAGGAAGGCCAGGACAGCTTGAAGATGCTGCGCAGAAAGAAGTCTCTAGAAATGGGGCCGTAGGATGAGCTCCAGCGTTCCGTCTCTTCCTATTAGCTTGCATGGGGCTGTGTGTGCTGAAAAGAGCCTCGATAGCCCGCGGATGTGCTAGTTATTGCCGGGCAGTGCTTGCACAGCACCAAGGGCTTTTCTGCCCCTCCGGCTGCCCCGCCAGCCAGCAGGCTGGGGCTGCACGAGGCGCTGGGAGGGGACACAGCGGGGACGCCTGACCCCAGCTGACCAAAGTGGGGTCCCACACCCTACGACGCTGTGCTCAGCAAGAAACCCGGGCCAGGGGAGGTGCGCAGGTTTGGCGGGGGCTGCCCTTGCTCAGGGAGTGGCTGGGCATCAGTCGCTTGGTGGTTAGGAATCCCTTTCTTTTGCATCCCTTCTTCTTCCCGGGCTTTCTTTTCCTCTCTCCCTCCTGTTTGTTCTTGTCCTTTTCCTTTCCCTTTTCTTTTAAACCCTACAGCTGTCTTTAACCGAACCCATGAGTTTTCTCCCCTTTACCCTTCCCGTTCTCCCCCTGCATCCCACTGCGCAGGAGCAGCGAGCGGGCGGCTGCGTGCTGCTCAGCTGCCGGCCAGGGTTAAACCACAAGAGCCTGTGAGCAAAAGAGTTCCCTATGGGCGGCGAGAGCACTCATCCTTCCTCCTGCGTCACCGTGCGGGTGTCCCCTGTGTCACACCAGCAAGCAGGAAAGCCTCAGCAGCCCGGCTGCTCTTGGAGCCGCTTCACAAGCTTTTTGGGCGAGCTGAGGCATTTATAGCGCCCAGCGTGGAAGTTCATCTCTGCCATCGCCACGAGCTAGGGGCGTGGGAAGACACTGCCCGACAAGCAGCGTGCAAGGAGGGTGGCTGCAGGGGACAGCAAGCTGCAGGGCACGGTGGCTGCATAAGGACCTGTAGGCCTTCCTGGCCACTGTGCCCTGCCCACGGCTTGCCCTCGCTCCCACCTCATGCCGCTGCTCCGTGCACATACCCAAAACGCACAGGGACGCAGGCCTGGCCAACCTGTTCTACATGAGCCTGCTTGAGCACACGTTCCAGCACATGACCTCCACAGGTTCCTGCCAGCCGACAGCCGACAGCCGACAGCCGACAGCCGACAGCCGACAGCCGACAGCCGACAGCCTCCTGTGGGGGGACCCTCTGCTTTGCTCTCTCCCCTAAAGCACCTCAGCTCAGCCCTCATGCCCGCAGCAAAGGACACTGGCACAAGGCCCCATCCCAAATTCCTCCCCGAGGATTCACCACAAAACAACAGCTCCCCACTCCACAATAGCCTATGGCAGACACAGGCACAAGACAGAAAAGAGCATTTTATTGTGGACGGCAACTGCGCGGGCGTGGCAGTCACAGCACTTCAGCCGCTGAAAACAAATCGGCAGCACCTGCAACGACACAGTCAGAAAGCTCTCCTAAATGCACGAGGGCAGCAAGTGGCAGCATTTTGTTCCCCTCTCTTTGGGCAACACCCTTTAGGAGGCCTTCTTCATAGCCCACAAGAGAGAGCTCTTGCTGGCATTGGCTACGGGATGCCTCTGCCGCCTCGTCCCCATGGGTAATGCCCTCAGAGAGCTGGGTGCGTGCAGAGACTCCCGGTGCCCCTGTGCCACTCCGCAGGGCTCCGTCGGGAGACCCTGGGCAGCTGCCATGGAGCTCCTTCCAAAGCCTGCGCGGCACCATCCCTCGCCGTGCCTTGACAGCCACTTGCATGGGCTTAGAGCAGTGTTCAGCGTGCAGAAAGATGGGCAGCAGAGCCTGCTACGCACCTGGCCTTCCTGACGTTCCGGCGTCTTTTCCTTGCTCCTTGCCCCAAAACTTTTCCTCTCTTCCTCCTCTTCTTGGCCACGCAGCTTTTACTCTCCTTTCCCCAGGACTCTCTTCTCTTTTTGTTTCTCCTCCTTTCCTTGTCCTGGGCAGAGCCTGCAAACCTTTCCATCCCACAGTGCTATTAGTTAGGGAAAGCCACAATGCGCTGGAGTCAGCTCTGGCTTGAACCAAACCCAGCTCATACAATAGAATAGAATAGAATAGAATAGAATAGAATAGAATAGAACAGAACAGAACAGAACAGAGTAGAATAGAATGGCATCGTTTAGGTTGGAAAGGATCTCTAAGATCATGAGTCCAACCATCAACCCAACTCCCCCATGCCCAGTAAACCATGTCCCACAGGGCCACCTCTACCCGTTTTTGAACACTTCCAGGGATGGTGACTCCACCAGCTCTCTGGGCAGCCTGTTCCAATGCTTGACTACCCTTTCCGGGAAGAAATTTTTCCTACTATCCAAGCTAAACCTCCCCTGACACAGCTTGAGCCCATTTCCCCTCGTCCTATCGCTAACTACTTGGGAGAAGAGACGCCAGCTGGATTGAACTCCATTCACCACAAGTCTCTGGGCTGGGCCACCCAGACACTTTTGAACCCAGTGAAGAGTACGCCCGTCCAAGCCATGAGCCGCCAGCTGCCTTAGGAGAAGAACTCATCTTAGGAGAAGAACTCATCTTACCTTCCCTCCTCGGGAAGGCTCGCTGGTGTTTCTGGGTGCCCCAGGGAGTCTGCCACGCTCTCGGGGGTGCTCGGAGGCAAAGCTGCAGGTGCCTACAACAGAAATGCTGGAGGTGGCAGGTGGCAGGAGGCGACCCGCAGCGGTGAGCCACTCTTTGCCAAATTGCTCCCTTCGCTCTCCACAGGAGATCCCTTTGGCTGCTTTGCATCAGCCACAGCTCACAGAGGCTCCCCGTCCACCCAAATAGACTTGAGGAAGCTCTGGCCAAGTAGGAGCCCAGCAAAAGCCCTTTCAAGTCGACAGCTCCTCCCCTCTGCCTCTTTGGAGGCATTTGGGGGGCATTGTGATTGCTGAGGCACACGCCTCCTGCATTTGAGAAACAAACTTGCTACTGTTCCTTACTATGCATCCTGCCAGCGGGTGGCTGGACGAATAACCCAAACACACAGCAGCCTATTGGCCTCATCACAAGCTCCCCTCCTGCGCCAGACACGCTGGCGCAGCACCTCGGGACCTGACATACCTCCCCCCTTGCCGACTCCACCGCCGTATCTCCCCCAGCTTCTCTGAGGACACTGAGCAGAGAGGGGCGTGCATGCGGCAAGGCTTCCGCCTGATGCTCGGGGCCTGCTGGCACTGCAGGGACGCGTTGCTCTTCCAATCGCAGATCTGGGAAGAGAAAAGCACGTGCAGCAAAGTGACTTCTTGGAAGTAAAAGACAGCTCAAGCAAAACCCACCCAAAGCCCTACGCCACTTCTGCGTTCAGCCCTCTGATGCCCTGCCTGCAGGCTTCAGCTCGTCTTGCAGAGCCCCAACAGGCAGTGGCCCAACAGAGGCCATGGCACAAGCGGGGCTCAGAGGACGACCCTCGATGCCCGGCCGCGCCACAAACGACGCCGAGCTTTCTGGCGTCCCAAGCCCCAGCCTGTGTGACAAGCCTCGCTCCCTCCTCTCACCTCCGCAGCTCTCCGTGGGGGCTTGCCGGCTCCTCGGCGGCTGGACAGGAAAGGGCACTCGTCTCCTCCCCAAAGAGGTCCCTGCAGTTCTCCACCAGAAACTCCACCAGCGCCTTCACCTGCGCACAGCAAGCTCTTGGTCTCAAGGCAGCTGCCTCAAAACGGGCCAAGCAGCCTTTCCCACTGCTCAGCCTGCTGCCCCTGCGCAGAAGGCTGTGGCTGTGGGGCTGCTCTTCCAGGCTCGGAGCAGCCGAGCTCTGATGGTGCGGCAAGGCTGCAGCACGGCTGCTCAAGACAGCGTACCTTCTCAGTCACCTCCAGCATGGCCTCCAGCGGGAGCAGGTCCTCGTTGGCAGGGCTCAGCAGGTTGGGCCCAACGCAGATGGCCAGGTTGCTGCAGCTCTTCCTGCTGGTGCCTGCGTTGTGGCCCAGGTGCTGGAGGAGGCACAGCAGCTGCTTCAGGAGGAGGAGGTTGGCTGCAGGCAACTTCTCGGCCACCCTGAGGCAACAGGAACACAAGGCTGGTAAAGCACATGTTGCCCACAGCCCTCCCCCAGGCTTGCCCAAGGCAGGGGGGAGCCAGCGGCTGCCTTGCGCAGCTTTCCAGGTGCTCCTGCAAAAGCGGTCAGGGCTCCTGCTGCTGCCCACGCTCACGCTTTCAGCTCGCCCATCTTCTCCTCCTTGCCGCTCTTCTGCATCGCTGCCATCCAGTCCTCGTAGAGGTTGTTCACGAGGAGCTTGGAGGGGATGCTTCGGAGGAAGTCCTGCAAGGCCAAGGACTGCGGCTGAGCCTTTCAACGCTCCAGGCCAGGCAGGAGCTCCTGCAGCTGCAGCTCGCAAGCGCTCACCTTCAAGAGGACGGCCAGCAGCAGCGCCGGCTGGCTTCCCAGGTCGACGCGGGCGCCGCGGTCCAGGGCCTCCCGCAGCTCCCGAAGCGCTGTCCCGCTGGCACCTCTGCGGAATATCCCCTCTGTGGATGGCCCTTCCTGCTGCAGGACAGCCAGCAGCTCCTGCGGGACAGGCAGGGGGAGAGTTGCTTGGCTCCTCGAGGAGCTGCCTTGCAAGAGCGCTGGCCAGAGCTCTGGCCCACACCTGGCTCCTTGCTGGGGGTCAAGAGCCCCATGCCCTGTCCCCGCAGCTCCTGGGGACACCCACCGCCTCTAGGCGGCAGCCGCAGGGAGGGCTGCCCACCCCCTCTCCCACCTGCCTTACCTGGATGGGCTGGGGCAGCGTGCCCTCCTCTCCACAGAGGGCTGCCAGGGGCTGCCCAAAGAGCGCCCTGCTGCAGCCGCAGCCCGCCTGGCCTGGCGCCTGGGCAGCGCCCGGGCTGCGACGCACAGCAAAGGGCCAGGGCAGCCCCCTCCTCCTCCTCCTCCTGCTGCTGCTGCTGCTGCTGCTGCGCTTCCCTCCCGCTGCAAAGGAAAACACAGCAAGAGCCCGTCAATGCAGACCACCAGCACAGCGCTCCCGCAGCCTGCCCTGCCCTGCCCTGCCTGCAGCGCGGTGCTGAGCGGTGCGGCAGGACGGGCAGGGAGCCGGCAGCTGGAACCGTGGCTGTGGCTCAGCGGCTCCGGCTGCGGCTCCTGAGAGCCGGCGGGACAGCGGGACAGCCTGGCCCAGCCCTGGCCCGGCCCTCCTCCAAGCTCTGGGCAGCAGCAGAGCCTCCGCGTGTGTGTCCCCGCACAACCACGTCCAGCGGCCGCTGCCCAGCGCCTCTCCGTGCTCCTCCACGTCACGTCCTCCCTTGCGCTGCCCGACCTGCATGGCGACACTCAAGGCACAAGTGAGCGCACATCAACCCCTTGCAGCAGCTTGCCGTTCTTTCCAAAACTCACCTGGTGAGCGGCAAAGTCCCCCTCCGCTGACAGACGCCACCTGCGTCGCAGGCCCTTGCTTGGCAGCAGCCTGCAAGAACCAGCCTGCGCTTAGAGAGCAGCCCCGCAGCAAGAAAGGGCCCGCGGCGAGCTGCCGCCCGGCGCCAGCAGCCTGAGCGTGGCAGAGCTGGGAGCCTCTGCCCTGCCGGCCTCTCAGCCCTGCACGGCCCAGCGCCCACAGCGAGGATGTGCCCGCGTTCCTGCTGCCTCCCCAACCCTCTCTGCTCCCCGAGTGACACCGTGGCACCCTCCCTCCCTCCCTCCTGCACAAGCTCACCCCACTCGCCGCACATGCCTGGCACCCCGGCACAGCCAGAGGCGCCTGAAAGGCATCCCTTCTCACCTCTGCCTGGCCCTGCATCAGCCTCTCCAGGCTCCTGGCGCTCACTGTCCTCCACTGGGCAAGAGAGCAGGAGTGCAAGAAGGTGAGCGGTCATGCCTCTGCTGCTCGGCTCGAGGAGCAGCGCTCGCGGACAGAGCCCAGACCACAGAGACACTCACGGCATGGCGGCAGCTCATCTCCTTCGCGAGGGGTTTGATGGAGGGCACTCGCGTCACTCGGGCTCTCTTGGCTCCTTCTGGTGTCCTGTGCACAGGGAAGGCACAGGGAGAGAGCTGGCTGAGCCCCAAGCCGTTCCCCCGCCCCGCTGTGCCTGCAGCATCCCCCCGCCTTACCCCAGCAGAGTGCCCAGCCACAGCTCCTTCAGTGCCGGGCAGCTGCAGAAAGAGAGAGAGGAGAAACTGCGTCAGGCCCCACTGCCCCCCAGCCCGCACAGCCCTGCCCGGTGCGGAAGGACACAGGGGCAGAACAAAGCCCCATGGGGCAGGACACAGGTGCTGCCCGAGCCCTGGCTCCCTCTGCCCTGACACTGCAGCTGCTTTTGCCCTTCCCGTCCGACGACCAGAAGGCGACCAGGGGATGCGGGACGTGCAAATGCCCCCATCCCTCCCTGCCGCCGTGCTGCCTGCTCCCTGCCCAGGCTCTGCACGCAGGGCAGAGGCCATGCACGCCATGGCGTGGGCACGGTGGCCAAGCTCTCCTGCCCGGCCACGGGACGTGGCACCACGACTCACCTGAAATCAGCAATGCAGGAGCCCGTGGGCCAGAGGAAGGCGAGGCAGGTCCTGTCCTCAGCGCTGCCTTCCTCCTCTTCTTCTTCTGCCTGCCGCGCTGCCTCCTTGCTGCCGCTCAGCACCCACAGCTGCTCCAGGGCCAGGCGGAGCTGTGGGCGCACGCTGGTGCCACCACTGCGCAGAGGAGAGGCAGGCAGCAGTGAGCTGGGGGTGGCCTCCTCGGGGTCCCGCCGGGCAGAGCCCTGTCCCGCGCCTGCCCTTGGCACGGACATTGCTGCAGGCAGCAGCAAGACATTGGCGCTGCTGCCCGGCCGTCCCTGCCCTGCTGCCAGGGCCAGGCCTGGGGCAAAGGCAGCTGGGCTCTGGGGGTCTTACTGCAACTTGGCGATCACCACTTCCTCCGGGAGGAGGAGAAGGCGCCTCTCGCTCCTCTTGCGGCCCCGGCTCAGCCGCACGTCCGCGCTCAGCAACGCCTCGTCCTCGCCGAGAGCCTCCCTGCACAGCAGAGAGCGGCGGGCATCAGAAAGCCTAAGCCTAAGGCTAAGCCCAAGCCTAAGCCTAAGCCTAAGGCTAAGCCCAAGACTAAGCCTAAGGCTAAGGCTGAGGCTAAGCCTAAGGTTAAGGCTAAGGCTAAGGCTAAGGCTAATGCTCAGGCTAAGGCTGGTGCTGGTGCTGCTGGTGCAGGGCCCGGCCGTGCCCGCGCGTCCCCGACCCCGTCCCCGAGCCGCGGGGGGAGCCCACCTGGAGCCGCAGCAGCAGTTGGCCTGGCCCATCCCGCCCGGCACAGGAGGACCCTGGCCGTGTCCCAAGGACGCGGCGCAGCCGGCGACAGCGAGGATGGCAAGCGGGCTGCTGGTGCTGGTGCTGGTGCTGGTGCTGGGGACGGTGGCGGTGGCGGGGCAGCGCTGCTCGGCCAGAGCCTGCCTCCTGCCAGCGCTGCCGGGTGCCAGCACAGCTCCGTCCTGCTGTCTCTGGTGGCTGTGGGCTCCAACTGACCAACATTCCGAGCCCAACGGAAAGGGGGGGGGGCCTGGGGGGGCACGGGGCTGGGGCTTCTCTCCGCCATGGCCGTGTCTCTCTTGCCCTGGGCAGCCCAGAGCAGGACACAGCAGAGGGGAACCACCGGGTCAGCCTCCCTCCGCCTGCGGGCACTGCCCCTTGCCTCCGCCTTCCTTCACCGCTGCCTCCTGGCCTCCAACCGCACTCGCTGCCACCGCTCAGCAGCCCCAGGGCTCTTGGCTTTCTCCCCGTCCTCGGGCACGGCTCCCTTGCAGCAGCGGCCTCACAAGCCCATCTGCCTGCTCCCTCGGCACCTGAGGCTGCAGCCCAGCAGGGACCGGGGCCTCTGCGCTTTGCTTCAGCGTTCTCTCGCGGCTCATCCTCTTCCACCTGACCTAACGGGAGCCTCTGACACTCAGGGGCCCTCTTCTCTGCTCCGCCCTCTCCCCCACCTCTCCCGCGCCTGACACATCTCAAGCCTGCTCTTGCCAGCACCGTCATGCCCCAGCAGGACTGGCAGAACCTACACCAGCCTGACGTGCCGCCGTAGCCTAGGAAGGCCAGGACAGCTTGAAGATGCTGCGCAGAAAGAAGTCTCTAGAAATGGGGCCGTATTGTGAGTTATTTTGATCATGGGGAACTGGGCATTGCAAGTTTTTTCACTGCATTGTCCTATGCTGAGTCCGGTGTTACGTTGCTCAGCAGCTATGGTCTTCACTTGTTTGTGAGCAGTTTAGCGGGGATGCAGTGGCCAGGCTTTGCAATTAGCAGCCATGTAGTGTTGCCACCTGCATAGCAAGCTGGTCCCTAAGCCACTGTGCCTTGGTGAGGTGTGTGTGTGGCTTTCCCTGGATTCCCCATGCCCATGTCTGGGGCCTTTGCAGTCAGTCCCACCCTGTGTCTGCATGTCTTCCTGGGCCTCTGCGATGAGGATTACAAGTGCATCTTTTCTCTTTCCAAAATGGGAAGGCGACCTGTTGTTAGTGGACAGGGAGAAAGAGGATAAATGGCAGTCACTAATAATTTAAAATATACGTAGAAAGAAGAGCTTTTGACGTGCTGATACTTATGGGTAAAAGTCCTTCGGCAGTCATCTTCCACATCATCTGGGAGATGTGATTCAGTCATGATCCATCATGGTCATCAATCTCCATCTTTAAAATCATGAGCTAGGACTGAAAATCACAAGAATTTTAAGTAGATTTATATAGTGGTCCTTTCTATTTGCCGCTAGATTTCAGTTGTTAGGAAAGTAGCCAAATTCTCAAATTGCTAGAAACTGTGTCTTAAAAAAAGAAAAAAATGCTTGAATAAGATAAAAGCCAGGATTTTTTGAAATGACAAAGACCTCAAAACTGAAACTGAAAGACAAAAGAACCAACATTATGAGATTCACAATCAAATTGTTGAGATACAGTAATACCAAAGAAGTCCTAAACAAGACACAGCAGAAAAGACCAGCCTCTGATGCATCTGGACATCGATTCTCTGTTGAAAGGACTGGAAGAGCTGAAAGATCCTGAACATGAACAGCTTTCAACCAGCAAGTCATGCCTTATCTGACATGCCTTTATGTACATGCCCTTGGTTCCTGGTGCAGACTCCAGCGAACAATCTGCAAGACAAATATTTCTGATACGCATGTGCTCTGCACCAGACGTGCAGCAGTTCTGCATGCAACCAAAAGACTCACTCACCAGGACCATCCCCTTAAACACCAGTTTATACAATCTCTGTCACCAAGAGCCCCAGAAAACTGACTTCTCCCCCGGATTCATGCACAGACAGAGCTTGAACCCCTAAGGGCAAGACTCAGACCAGAATAATTCAGGGGGCAATAAGAGGCAAGGAAGCCACACAAAATAAATGTTAAGAGGGAGTTGCTGCTCCTGGCCCCGGATTTCCTCTTCCATCCACGGAGATGTGACAGCACTAGCCTGTGAAAGCACACAAGCATGCTAAACACCTTCCTTGCACTGTCTGCACCGATAACTGTCATTTGTCTTTCCCACGGGTGAGTGTGGGAGGACAAGCTTATGAACATTTCCATAGGCACCTGGCACCCCGCACTTTAGACTTGGTACGCAGTGCCAGGGGAATCCGTCCTTGGGACACTTTGAACCCACACAGCAAGAGGGCAAGTCCTACATCTCCCACGCTGCTCTCCAGCCCCTTGGCGACACATTGTCAGCAGTATCCTCTCCCAAGCCCTGCCTTGGGCACCCACCCAGGGCAAATTTATGCAAGGCTGGGTTTGGTCTCCCGGACCTCTGCCTGAGGATTTGCAGTGGCAAAGCTACAAAGGTCAAAAGACCCCCACCCAACCCAAATAATTGTTTATCAGCACTGCAGTTTTACTGCAGTAATTCTGAAAAGGAGGAATTCCTCTGAACTATTATATACTTTGCTCCAACCACTGAATCAAACTTATTCCCAGACTTTCGCCTTTATCGTATTACTCAGCTTCTTCCGAGTCTTACAAAAACCAGAACTTCGGTGCCTTGCCACCCAGAAACCAAAGGAAGCTTCCACGAAACCAGCAAACACCTCCCATCTTCTCACCAACTTCATTAAAAAAGCAAAACAAACCAGAGAGGTTGTACAAGTCAGCCTATAAACCCAGGCGTGAGGAGAGCAATGTCAGTGGTAATGGGGCAAGAAAAGCAGGGTAATTATACCACACCAAAATTGCGATCGCGCTGCATTCCTTTCCGGTGAAGGCCGGCTAAGAATTAGATACACCTTTTTAAATCATCAAAGGGAGTGGCTGCAAGATACAAGGTGCTGGGATTAAGATGAAGTTCAGGGTTTGCCAGTTCTCAGCAATGGCTTTGGTGGCTGGGCTGGGCATGTCATTAAGTGTTCCCAAATGGTGTTCACACCATGCCACTTCTTTTTAATCTTTATGCAATTCTCAGTATTTCAAGAATCCCAGGTTCCCATTGAGGAAAGGGCTGTACAAACCCAAAAACGGAGGACAGTACCTACCCACAAGGTTTTTTGTACTTGGTCAACCAGTCAAGTTCAGTAACTTGTACCTCAGCATTATTTCAGTGGAACACAAATATTTATCGTGTTGCTGCAGCTACTACCACAAGGTCTGCAAGCTCAGGCCCTCAAGCACAAAACCTCAAGAGCTTCCCTGTTGAGAAGGCTGATACAAATACTGAACAGGGCACATTTTGTGCAGATGATTTAACAAGGACTGCATGGGTGAGGGAACCAATTTGGCTCAGACCTCTCTGTTTTTCAGAAGAACAAGTGCAGGAGCCTAGCTGGCAGCACTCACCCTGCAGCCCTTTGCAGAGGGGAAACCACAAAAAAAGCTGGATCTCAAGGAAGCTCCTCCATGGGTAGGGAGGCACAGTGCTGCCCAGAAATGCAACCCTGCTCCACAGACCACTGGGCAGTGCAGAGGTAGGCAGTCCTCTTCTGCTGGGAACGCCTCCCTGGGAGAAACCACAGGAGCAGCCATCACGCCAGCAGGACAGCGGCACACAAGAGGCAAAGCTCCTGCTCTGGCTGCCTCACCTTGTCTGTGGTGCAAACAGGATTTTCAGTGCCCTCCTGGGCAAGAGGAGAATGTGGCACAGAAACAGAAAGGCACAGATCGTCAATTAAAAACACATTAATGTCCTTCCCCATCATAACTTCATACTGCAGGTTGTTCCAGTCAATCTTTCCACGGCCAACAAAACAAACGTTGCGTTTGTGCTAGTTTTCAGAAAACACACCAAAAAAGGCAAACAGAAGGCAAAGCAGCTAGCCAAATGGCCAAGTCTTGCTATTTAATTATTTTGAAATGCAAAAGTTCAATTAAAACCAGCTACAAAACAAAGACATAATGATGACCTCTCTCCTCACAAGAATTCATGCTTTAGCACAAAGGACCAGCTGGCCTGATTTTATGTCCAATAAATTTAATCTTATCCAATAAAGTGGCTCCCTGTACAACAGAGGAAAAGATGATGTGTTCTGAAAAGAGCTCTTTGGGCACCATGTAACACTGCACCACTAAATAGAAAGCTCAGGGCGATTTCTGTTCTTTCTTAGGCCAACAGAAAAAAAAAACATAATGCAGCTGGCATCAGCACTGGTGAGGACAGAGGTGAGCAGCACACAGGAGCTGACAAAACCATGAAACTAACTCCAGTTCCTCTGTGTGGTGAGCTTATGAACGCACCCAACTCACCACTCAAAAGCCAACTGTTTCTAATGCGCGACAGTTTCACGTTACTGCACTGTTTACCAATTCAGTCTCCTGGCAGCATTTGAGGAAGGTGCTTTTCCATGCAGTGACAGCTGACACCCAACGTTCTGGGATGAAGGAAACGGTCCAGTGGTTTTCCCATACTGAGGCCTGGGCCACAGGGATGCACGCTGTCTTCATGTCCAGCTGTGCTGGTACAACTGAAGAAGCCATGGCTTCAGTAGGTGACTTCCAGCAGACCTGTACGCACAAACATAAGCTTCTATGAGCCATCTCCAGCCAGGCACCCAGAGATGAAAACATCCCCAAATTAGTGGGCACTACTGAAAAAATAACCAAGCGTCTAAACACTTGCACAATCTTTACTTACTCTCAGTGGCTCGTGATTTCTCAAATGGCATCACCTACTGATTGCAAACATTTCCCAATGGACACACACCGTCATATTGAAACCCTAAATATGGCAGTGACTGAGCTTCTTCCACTCCACTTTACACAACATGAGTAATTAATCCTCTGAGCGCCTCAGAGGAGGAAGGACAGTGACATTGACCAACCCAGCCCAACGCGCAGGTAAGAGGCATGAAAAACCAAGCGACCCGCGCGAGGTCCTGCAGAAAGCAGGCCAAGCCCAGTCGCTGCGTCACGTTGCCAAAGGGATGTTCATGCCACCAAATCCCAGCAGCGAGGAAGCCAGAAGAAAGCTTCCTCAATCCCCCTCCCCTGAGGACCCTAAACTCATCAACAGGATCATTACAGCATGCTTGCTGGGACAAGTCACTCCTGCTGTGGTAAAGGTGAGGGATTCCTGGCATTGCCCGGCAGCCCCGAGCAGGGCCGGCAGCCTCGGCCAGCGCTTCGCCGTGCTCTCAGCAGAGCGGGACACCCACGGACACCGCCATGTTGCATAACTACGGACACACTGCACGTAAATCGGCGCTCCCGCTCTCTAACGAGCCGCCGACCCACTTAATGCAATTACCACGTCTCATTAGGAGGTTGGCCGGGAGGATTTGCAAAGGAGCTGCCGCCTGGCTTGGCCGAGAGGCTGCAATTCGCCCGGCAGCACGCTCAGCAGCCGCCCGCCGTGCCAGGCCATGCCACGCTCCCGCGGGAGATGTGTCCCACCAAAGCAGCCACTCGGGGACTCGACCCCACGACGGCCCATGCCGTGGGGCAGGGCGCGCCGGCACGGAGGGCAGCGGGGTGAGGGTTCATTTTAGGTGGGGGGCTGAGCCGCGTCGACACCTCTGCAGAAGGGGAGTTGCCCAAGACGCCCGGCTCGGCCTCTTCGCCGGGGTGCCCAAGCTCAGAAATCGAGACGCCCCCTGAAATTATGGCTCTGGGGGCCCCCCTGCAGCCCCTCTCCACGCACTCATCACCTGCAGGCCCCAGCTGAGGGGTCCCCGGGCCCCCGCAGGCCGGCCGGGCCCTGCCAGGGCCTACCCCGCGCCCCCCACCGCCACCTCCTCCCCTGCTCCAGCCGCCCCCTCCGCGGGGCCGCGGCCAGGCCCGCCGGGCCGGGGTCTCCCCGCTGGGGCCGGGCCCCGCCGCCGGGCAGGCTGCGGAGCGGAGGAAGCGGCGGCAGCCCCCGCCCTGCCCGGCTCCCCCCCGCCCCCGGGCCAGGGGCTGGGCTCCCCGCCGGGCGAGGCAGAGCCGGCCACCTCCCCTCCTCCTCCTCCTCTTCCTCCTCCTCCTCGCCTTTCTACTTCTGCACCGGCACCGCTCCGGCTCCGCCGCTGCCCCTCAGCCCCTCAGCCACCGGCTCTGCCACACGGCCCCCCTCCCTCCCTCCTTCCCTCCCTCTCCCCCGCCCCCGCCGGTCCCCCTCCGCCCCGTCCCCAGCGCCGCCGCCGCTTCCACAAGATGGCGGGGACCGTGGCCGAGCGGGACGCGCTGGTGAGTGCCGCGCTGCCCCCTCCCCGGGGCTCCGCGACGGGGCTTTGGGGGGCGGGCAGCGCAGGGCCCCCTCGGCGGGCACCTGCGGAGCCGAGCGGGGGGGGCCGGGAGGGGCTCCGCCTGCCTCAGCGCTCTCCTTTTTACCTGCAGAAAATAGAGGACGGGCATTTAAACAACTCCCTGGGATCCCCGGTGCAAGCTGATGTGTACTTCCCTCGCCTGGTAAATCACCTTTATTTGTTTTGGGTTTTTTTTTGGGGGGGGATATTTGTTTTTGGGGTTTTTTTTAAAACCCTTTACTCCCCCTTCCCCCCCCTCCCCACCTGGCTGCACCACGGCGGCCGCTGCTGATGCCGAGTGACCCTCGCCACCCTCCCCGCTGTCCTTTCCAGATCGTCCCCTTCTGTGGGCACATCAAAGGAGGAATGAGGCCGGGAAAGAAGATCTTAGTTATGGGCATAGTGGACCTCAACCCCGAGAGGTAACACCCGGGCGGGGCTGCCCGCCCCGGGGGCGCTGGGCCCGGGGAGGGGGCGAGGGGGGGAGGCCCCACGCACACGCACGAACACACACACAGACACAGACACGGATCCCTCCTTTCTAGAGAGGGGTTATTTTTATCATTTTAAATATAGCGTGCTGATTTCTCCTTTGACCCATAGAGGGGGCATTTCTTTAAGGGATCCTGTTTCCCAACATTTTACTTGGGAGTAAAGGAGCATGTAGAGCATATGTATATACATATATATACACACATATATGCACAACGCACATGCACACATATATGTATGCTATAACCATGTTCTTGTCCCTGCTGAGCTTTCGGAGCATTCCCTGAACGAGCTGAGCTGTCACCCACCCATGCTGCTATACCATCAATGGCTTTAATAAGCTGAGGGATGAGACTGGGTGGCATTTGGGGCTTATTTGCTTGTTTCTGGCTGAATGAGAGCCGTTCTGTTTTTGTTGCAGCTTTGGCATTAGTCTGACTTGCGGGGAGTCAGAAGATCCTCCTGCGGATGTAGCTATTGAACTGAAAGCCGTGTTTACAGACAGACAGTTTGTCAGAAACTCTTGTGTAGCTGGAGAATGGGGGGAAGAGCAATCGTCTATTCCTTACTTTCCATTCATACCGGACCAGCCTTTTAGGGTGAGTACCGGGATGACAGCGGCATGCGCCGTATCTCATAAAGCGTAATATGATCAGTCGCAGCAGAACACGACTTGCCTCTCGTGAAATCACAGTGTAGCTCGTGCTTCTCTGGCTGAGACATCATTTGCCAGATTGTTTGTATCGATGAGAAGCTGTGTGGAGATCCAGCTGCTGCGTGCAACTGCAGGCAGTTCAGATGGGGCTATGAACACCTCACCGGGGTACTATGACAAGCTGGAGGTTGTAATACTGCGTGATGAAGCGCACTTCCTGAACTTAGTTTTATAGCTATAAATTAAAAAGTACCTCTGTGTTATTAGTGCATTACAAGTTATTACTGGAGAATGTAAACACTCTGTGGGACTGCCGTATGTTTTGATGGGTTTTTTAATGGACATAGTGTTTGCAATTTAGTGCAGCTAATGAGGATCTTGTTCATCCTTTGTCTCCAGGGATGTTACGCTCAGGTTGACCGTAGCCCTTCGTGTTAGCAGATTAAACAGCTAAGCAATAGTGGTATTCTTTTCTGAACCCTGGGATTAAATCTCCTGTCAAAGTTAAATCTGTAGTCGCTTGAAAATGGTGTACGTGGAAATGCTGTGTTGCAAGGGATGGACTGGATTGACCTAGAAGCAGATTCCCATCTGTAGTGTTTATGGTTATGTGAAGATGTCTTTGCAAATCAGGACTAACAAAGTATGCAGCTGCAGAGGGCCGCTTCTCTCTCAGCGGCTTCACAACGTTGAGGAAAAAAGGCCGCATGCCTTCTCCATGCGGCTGACCCAGAAAAACCATCCTCCTCCTCCCCGCCCCTCTTATGAAACCTCGCTGGCCCCTCTGCTAAATGCCAATGCTCTGACCAGCTGCCAAACTCTCTTAATCCTTCTTGCCCCCAAGATAATCTCCCCCAACCCCAAAAGCTCACCATCTCCCCAGATGCTTGGGCTTTGAGAGGGTGTTTATGACTGGTTTTGCTGCGAATTGGTTACGCTCTACTTGCTTCTACAAACTCTCGCATCAGAACTGGCAACACCGTTTGGTGCGTGTGGGAAACGCACTTGAAAGGGCTTGGAGGCTTGGTCCTGCTCTGGCTGAGAGGGTTATGCTACCTGCTGCAGTGGGTGGCGGCTGGGCCCTCAGACAAGCCAGACAAATTACCCAGAGCATGTTTTGTGGGTGTCCCACTAATGGCAGTTGACGTTAGAGGCCAGCAATGTTGCATGTTTGGCATGAGATACTGTAGAAAGGGAGGAGTTACTCTTTTTCTTCTATTTTTTTCCCTCTTTTTTTCCCCCAAGTGCACGAATGGCATTTAGGCTCCCAATTGACTTTGTACCTTTGATGGTCTCCCTCTCAGTGACTAAATTAGACTACTAAGTGTTCTTGCCAATTACTTGTGATCCAGTCCAATTACTGTTCTGGCATGGCCCAGGGTGATCTGAAAAAATGGATCGTAAGCAGTGTTGAGGCTAACCATATCTTTTACATAACAAGGCCTAAGGCTGGATGTGCCTGCCGCAGTGACACAGGAGCGACGCGGCAGCACGGGCGCTTCCCTGTTACGTGGTGCGCTACCAGGTCACTGGGAGCTTAAGCCCTCCTGGACTGCCTGCTGCCACTTCTACCACTGCCACTGGCCCTAAGTCAGTCGGGCTTTGGCTCGCTCAGTTTACCGCTGGCCCCGTTCCTGTTTTTATATGCTGTAAAAGCAGCAGAGTCAAGTGCCTGGAAGCAGCACTTCACTCCAGACTGCCAGCCTCTTGAAATGACCCAGGATTTACATGTGCCTCTCTGCAGATTTTCTTCTTAGCCTGTCTGGACCCGGCGGTCTCCAAGGGCCTGTACGAGAAGCACACATTCTGTGCCCTCATATCCCTGCTTCCTGCCAGGGCAGCTCCAGCAAAGCTTAACTACAGGGCACCCTCTCAAGCCACCCCTAACATCAGGAGTCTCCCAACCTGTCCAAGCCTGTTCAGCTCCAGGCTTTGTTGCTTTTCCAGAGCATTTCTGCAGGGCTCTAGGAGGAGGGATGAGCTGTGTACCTCCCTGATCCTGTTTGTACCTCGTGCGAACTGTCTAGCTGAATTCAAGCCATCCTGCCCTGCATTTATTTCCCTCACTGCAGCGCCAGTGTGGAGTCTAGTCCAACAGGGAGTCCTGGGCTGTCTGTAGCCACAGTAGTGAAGGCTTTTTAGTTTTGCAGCAGCTGTGTGAGTATGTGTGGGAGGGGAGGGCAAACCTATCCCTCCTCTTGTGTTTGCTCCCTTCCAGTAAATTAACAGAAGCGTGGAAAGCATTGCAGAGGGAACTGCCCCCTCGTTCTGCAGCAAAAAATACTCTGTAGCAAGGAATGCAAGCTTTGGGTTGGAGATACAATTTCTTCCCCCTGTAATTAGCAGTTTGAGTCTGCTTCTGACATTATTCCAAGAGGCAAAACCTCCCTGATGCCAGTGGGACTGGGTTCCAGCGTCCTTCCCGCCATGACAGTGTGAGATCGGGTTAACGTCCCTGTGAAGTAAGAGCACATCCATGCAACTGGTGTCATGGGGGCAAAGTGGTCTCAGCCCTGGCTGTTATGTGGCACATAAGTAGCAAAATGTGTAACCACACCAACACTGCTTGAAGGCTAATGGAGTGCTCTTCGTATTCTGTGAAATAACTTCCCAGTTACACCATGAACAATATGCTTCATCATTTTATTTTTACAGGTTGAGATACTTTGTGAGCATCCCCGGTTTAGAATATTTGTGGATGGACATCAGCTCTTTGATTTTTACCACCGTATTGAAACACTCTCAGCAATTGACACGATAAAGATAAATGGAGATCTTCAGCTTACAAAACTTGGCTGACCTTGTTAGGACTGCAGATTCCAAACCGGCTCAGGTGCCATCATCCGTTTGGAGAAGCGACAGCCGGCTCTGGACACAGCTATGGTAGGAAGGCTGCCCCGTTCCTTTTCCGCATGCAGTTCTTCACTCCTGTGCCGATGAACCGGGCTGTTGTTTATCCTAATGAAGAACATTGTTGGTTAATAGACATTGAGCCATGTTTTTGGATCAAAATAGCCCACCTGTGCTGGATAATCAAATTGGAATGGAATTCAGAAAGACTTGCAGTCTTGTTTCAAATCTCACAGAAAGGCAATTTCTGAAATGCAGTGCTAAAGCCGGTTACTGAACAGCAGTGACGACAAAAAAAAGTTTTTCTTTTGCAATTATTGTTTCTGCACTGAAGTGGAGTAGTGTAGCACAACATAGGGCCACGTGCTGACGTCCTTACCCGGGGCCTGAGCCTGGTTCCATGGAAATCAATGGCAAAACTCCCACTCACTTTAATGGGGTACAATCAAATTGTCTAGTCCTTAGTCAAGCACAATTCCCGCTGATTTCTATGGGATTTCTGCACACGCCTGGGGGCCAGCTCTTGCTGGTGTAAATCAGCAATACCTCCATGGCTTGCAATGGAATTTTGCTGACTGCTCCCAGCTGCTGATTTGGCTCAAGGACTGTGCAAAAACTGAATGAGGGTGTGAGGACACAGCCTGTATATTTTAGTCAGGGTATGTGCATAGAATGTAGATCGTTACGAGTTTTTGCACAATGTATTGTTAATACAATTTTTAAAGCTTATCTGTAGTTTATTTATTTATACTCATTGTATGTATTATTAGTAAAAATGAACAATCTTACAGTTAAGAACAGCAAAGTGTAAACATTTTGAATGTACAAAATGTCTTAGGTTCTTTGGGCAAACTTTACATATCATTCTTGAAAAATCGTGTTTCCTATCGAACATTTAGTTGCATTTTAATGGAGCCCTCTAGGCCCTGGGAAAACGTGGGCATGGTAGTTGGTGGGGGTGGGGGGAACTCTTTGCATATTCACTAGAAACTGTTTTTCAGGGCTTACTAACTTTGCTGCACAGGATAGGTTTGAGTTAAAGTCGATCCATTTTAAAAACTTAAACCAGCAAATTTGTAGGTTTAACTGTGCTTTTATAACCTGAGAAAAAGTTAAATTTGGCAGTCTCTTAGTTCAGAAAGCGAACCAGCCTCTTTCCAGGGGAGATGGGAGATCTTTTGCACTTGTTTGAGAACATATTCGGCCTTTGATATGACAATTAAAACTTGTCTAGACAGCCAAGTTATTAGTGCTTGAAAATCAGCTACTGCACATGAATAATAACTTTTCAAGTAGCTTTTTAAATAGTAGGTATAGCTGTATAAACACAGTCATTGCGCTACACTATAAATGAACACGGCCACTTTTCTTGACTTCTTTAGGACTAAATACACTTTTTTCCTTGGCTGCTCACAACAGACTACAGCAGGTCTTTCTGAGTAGTTATAATCATGATATAAACATATATTTAAGCAATTTTGAAAACATGTAATATAGGGACTCTCTAAGACACAGAATACAAAAACATCCTTTGTAGCACAGTATTTTAAAAAAAAAAAAAAAAAAGAGAGATAGAAGACTCTCACAAACAGAACTATGTTAAACCTGCAATAAAGCTGTGGCTTAAAGCAACCAGAACTGGAATATCCAAACTTAAGGGTAGAATGCCAGTTGCAAAGGCTCATTTTGTGCTAATTTGGCCTGCAGTTAAGAAGCCTTAGACTGCAAGCTGAAATTCCAACTGTGGCTCTAGTCCAAAGCCTGTTGAGGTCAATCAGAGTCCTCCAAGCATAGAAGCCTGATTATTATTTCATGCAAGTGCAAATCTCTTTGTAAAGCCAGGGGGGTGTTGCTGCTGCTGCTGCAGACGAGGTAAGAATCGGGCTGCTACCTACAAAATACAAGTTAAAAATGGAATTTTTCGCCTTAACATTGACATTCCCTAACTTTTCCTCCTTTTTCCAAATCAAGAGAGAACCCGTTGTTTTCCAGATGATCTTTTTATCTGGTGTGTGGCTTTTAAGTTGAACATCAGATTCTATTTGTATTCCAGATTGAATCTTGATATGAAATGTTCTGTCTTGCTCTGTTTTTACTCTTTTACATGATACCTGATGACTGTGTCATTTTCCATTGTATAAAGAAAACTGACAGTGTTTCGGTATAAAATATATTCTTAAAAATTATGATGATGATGATAATAAAAATCCAAGGGAAAGGTGCTTCTACATGAGGTGTTTGGATTTTTCTCCAGCTTGGAAATGCTCTATGGTTCCAAAGCAGATGCAGGCTGAAGATTAATTCTGTTTGGAGAGATACTTAGCACCCTCCCTGTCTAGCGCTTTCTTCAGCTAGATATGTAAAGCCAGGTTTGCTGATGCAGTGCCATTGCCTGAAGCTGTCCTGCTAGTCCAGCAGGCCATAAAGTCAGAGGGTGGAGAGAGTAAGTAGCACCGTGACCCCACAGTAACACAAAACCTAAGGGGATCTCCCTGACAGCACAACGACAGTAGAGATTTCCCCTCCATGCCTTTACTGTAGCCCAGAAAAAGGGAATTGGCTGACTTGAATTTTCAGCCGCTTGGGATTCCTGGTAGCAGGAGCAGGTTAGTGCAGCCCTTGGACTTTTCCTATCCTGTACAGGCTTGGCACAGCACAGTGCCTAGGCCAGGGATGCTGAGATGAACTCGATGCACCACGGTGTCAGCGGCGTCTCTGTCGGGAGCAAGGGCCCAGCAATACTGCCCTACCTCTGTTCCCACCCGCTGTGCTGGGCACTCCCATTTCTTCCTGCCCTAGCAGTTTTCTGTCTCGGGAAAATGCTTTTTTGAACCTGGTTCTGGTTTTGCCTTTGCATAACTCCAACCGCAGCGCCCACCACCTGATTCTGCCCTGTTGTGGTTTCTGAGCCAGGCTTCGAGGCAAGAAGGGCTGTGAACCCACTTCTGATGGGTTGTGGTTTGGCTGAGGGCTCCGGAAAAGGCAGAAAGTCACAGTTATGGCTTCCATATCTATTTGTCTAACACCAGTTTGGAAGCCTTTTTATTTTTCTTTTGCTCTTGAGCAGTACCAGGCTATGGCAGGCAAAGGAAGGATGATGTCTACGTATCCAAGGGCTGTTGCACGTGTGCTTGGTTTATGTTGGCTGACCGCATTCAGAAGCTGCTGCTGAACGCTGCAATGTGCACTGCAAGTCAGAGAAAACCAGGGCCTTAAACTTTTCTGTTCAGTTGAACTTTGAGCCAAATCCAAACGTTTAAGATGGGAGACTGTGCTGCAAAATTTATTCTTTGGTCTCCACAACTTAGGGATTATTCAGATCTTTATTTTGGATATATACCCTACCAGAACTGAAATAAGACTGTTTCCAAATTGGGCCAGGTTTTCAGTGTTTTTCAGTAGGGACAAGTAGTCTGTGAGCTTCTTGGAAGCTGCAATTCTTCAGGACTGAGTGTGTGAACCAACTTTTGAAATCTTATGCTAGAATTTGTTAGCAGAATATTTCTGTGATTTCCTCTGAATGAGGAAATTAATTCTGAAATGAAAGAAGCCTTGAATGGGTAAAACCCACGTGGAATGGAATCCCTCAACTTAGCATAGCTTTATTTTTTCCAAAGAGGAAAAAGCAAAAAAACCAACCAAAAAACCACGACCAAATTATTTAGTTATGTTTGGAATTGGCTGTGATAAAGCTGATTTAATTAAAAAAAAAAAGAGGTTATTGCCTACTCAGAAAGAGCCTTGAAATAATACTTCAGTATCATGTGAGGTAGTCTGTGTCTAAACATATTTCGCATTAATGCTTTTTCACAGCCAAGTTGTTAAAAATGTTACAAAATACCTTCTTTTTGTGTGACACTTAAAAATGTTTGCCCCACCTTGGAAGAACATTTTGTACTAAATATTCAGATGTTGTCTATGTGAACTTGCACTAACATATATTATATTCTCCCTCCCCTCCTTGACTAGCTTGAGAAGAAATAGGCGTAATATTGCTAAACCGGTTGAATGTGACATCTGCTTGAGGCATAGCATCTTTCTCAAGGGCTGTTTTGAGTAAACAGGCTGAAAACCAAAGGGAGAGCCTGATTCACCATTCTGCTGTGCCAGCTTTCCACCCCTGTCACTCCTGCTGTGAGGCTGAGACTGAAGCCCTGAGATTTTAATGTAAGAGAGCAACACTGAGATTTTTATCTTCTGGGATTTAAAACTATTCACTATGGAGGAAGCAAGAACAGAGTAGCGACAGAGCTCTCAAGCTTGGTAGTAGGACTGGGGTAGCATGATGTGCTGTGGTCCTAGTGGGGCATGAGTTAGAGGGAGGTAGTGGGCATTTCAGAGCCAGCCAAATGCACAGGCTGTGGAACTGCGTGACAGTGTCCCAGGGATGGGCATTTGCCACGTTGTTAGCTGCTACCTTCTGCAACCCCATACCAGGACACACAGCAAAAAAACTAGCGTTGCTTACAAATTTGGAAGGCATGAACGAGTTCATGTTCCTACTCGCCTTCTTTAAGAGAGGCTCCCAAATAAACAGTAGGAAAATTTAGGAGTAGCCATGCCACTAAGGTATTTTTTTTCCCACAGACATTCAAGCAGTGTATCTGATGTGGGGCTCATCTTGCCTCCCATCCATGAGAAGTGCTCCCCTCAGAAACCTACAGCACTGCTTTCTGCACTGAGGCTGGTTACAGCAACCTTCCCATGCAGAAAACTGCAGAACCGCAATTCTGCTGAGCCAGTTAGAGGCGGCTCTAAGCAACCTCCCAGCACCCCTGGAATTGATATGACAGGGTGAGGAACAAGAGTCAGGCTGACTGTGATAAGCACAGAAGTTAGGAAGAAAAGCTACGCAAATCTAGGAACAGTTAGTGACCTGGTGAGATTTTTTGTAATCATGGGTATTGTTCTGATTTTCTCATGTGGATCAGAAAGCATACAAGTAAAAATCACTTTGCAATGAATGATGTGTGGGGTTAGAACCAAGGCCAACCCAAATGGGGAGAAAAAATGAGCTGCAGACGCTTTATCTGGCTTTGATACACCCTCCCAGCTCCTCCCAGCAATCACTGCTGTTACGAATATACACAATTACTACAAGGAGATTCAGCAGCATGTGCAACATCAAAATAATAAACTCACACTTTGCCACAGGTCCTCCCTAGCTTCTGTTGCTAGGCCTCTCCATCTGTCTGTCAACAAATAACTATATCCTGCTGCTTTTAAAATCCATGGCAAAAATCCCTTTGACTTTCATGGAAATAGGTCCGTAAGAAAAGGGGTATTTCTAGCTCTCCCTCTCCAGTTATTTTCAGCTGGGGCATACTCTAAAAATCTGTTCTTTCATTCTCCTGAGTTTATTTTTAAGTATGAATAGAGAACTATTTCTGTCTGCTTTATCCATCTGATAAGAGTCAACAGAAAGCACAGCCTCCCTCTGCTGCAGTAACACGGGTTTCACAGCCGATGAAATGTCTTATATTCGTTACCTTCTGATTTTAAAAAGTGAAGGTGTGCACGAAATGACCTGGCAATAATAGTAATATGTATCATTCACCACAGATCTATTTTTATGTGTTGTGCCAATTTCATAATGAACTTTTAATAACAATAAAACATGAAATCTTCACCAGGTTGTTCTGTCTTTTATCTGAATTATTAATGCTCATTACACACCCTCTTGACTTTAACTTCTGGTTTCTTTTATCTTCTGACTGTTTTTCAGATGTAGCTAACTCTTTCCCTCATAAAACTGCAGTGTGGAACTTTGGAATGAGATGTGTGGCTTTGGTAGCAGCTTGTGTAGAACTCCTTTACAGTTTAAATGCACTATACAGAACAATCAAGTAACTTCATTAGAGGAAAGAATAGCTTGCTTACTCATGCAAGACTCCTGCTAATATCACTGGGCAGTGTAAGCCTCAGGAGTTAACAGGCACGACCCAGACCTTACGGCCAGGCCATGAGACACAGATGGCTGATCACTTTTGCACAGGATAAAACAGCCCGTCAGCAGCGTAACTCACACACGCGCTTCAGTTCACTCTGGTGGGACTGGATTCATGGGTGAGGGTTACATGGTGAGTAAAACCACCAGATCAGCTCCAGCGGTATGTTACTATGAGATCCAGTGTTTCACTTGTTGGCACGATCCTAACTGAAGTTCACGCTGACCTGAGTAAGTGCAAGAGGAAACTTTAAGGTCTCAGCTTCTTTCAGTTAAAGCTCCTGGAAAAATTCTGCATGACCCAAATGGGAAAGGATTATGCCCTACATCCAGTTGTGGCTGTAAAAAATGAATGAGGTTTCTGAGGGAAACCCCAAAATCCAAACAGCACTGAAGCAGCAGATGAACAACTAGTTTGAATACAACTAGTTCTGTGGTTTTTCTCCCGATAAAACGATTATGAATCAGACGCTCCCCACACAGTTCATTCTAGCTCTAACCCATGAGCATGGATCTGTGGCCATCCCTGCTCAAAGCCAGACTGAAACTGGCCCTTTGTTTACTATACATGATCCTAAAAGGGGTATGTTAAGACATCTAGAGATTCCAAGTTAAAACACAGTTGTAGGTAACCTAGATGCAAACCAGAAATAAGGAGGAGGACAGAGGTAAATACACACAACAGTCAGAAATGGCTGTAAATGGTGTAAATGCAGCACCTATTCCCCACCAGACAACAGAACAGCAGCCACATAAGTACCTGAGGGGATTTTCAAAAGGGGGGAATATATACATCCAATTGCATTGGCTAACTCCTATAGAAGCCCTTGAAAAGCTCGTTTGACCTGTAACACTGAGTAAACTACAGGCATGAGTTTTCGAGGGAAGGAAGGGAAGTGGTCGCCCACCCCGAGAGCGCCTGATGTAGCAAGTGCCATGTGTCCTTCTCTCCCATTCAGATCAGTACTACGGATGCCTCACAGCTGGGCCTTATTTTGGTGGAGTGTTTCTGAGCTTGAAGTCAAGCCAATTCATGTTGAGGGATTTACTCAAAGGAATACCACGAATAGGACTCTTTGCTAGCACTGCACTGGATCTTATTTTTAAATTATGACTTTCACCACTCTTCTAAGAATAGAGGCTGGCTCTGAAACATCACTTCGGCTCCAGCATTCTCCCAAGGTTACACATTTCTCATCCTGTCCAGGTTTTGAGGCTTCAGTTTCCACACTGGTGCCTTGCTCAACCAGGGCTGTGATGCTGGGGGGAGTCATTCTGTGAAAGACCCTGAGAAGGAGGTGTCTTTCAGCAGCTGTCTTCCCAGCTGGCAGAAGGAGGCCTGCAAGTCTCCCTCAGCAGTCAGAAGTGACAGCGAAACAGAGCTATGCTGACTCCTGGTTTGCAGAACAGGGCTTCCTTGCGACTCTGAAAGGTAGAACCAAAAACCTGGTTAATTAGAAAAACTTCACTGAACCTGAACAGTAAATCTCAGCAGCAGAAAAAAGAGGACAATTTCAGTACTAGGCAATCTGATACTAACAGCAAAGAGCCATGCTCCCTTGGTGACCAGAGGCCGTGGGCAGGCGTTGCTTCGATCGAGCAGAGAGGCAGAGCTCCATGCCGTGGAGCAGCCTGTTGCCAAGCGCTGATGGAGATGCTGGAGGTTTCCGAGAGTGCTCAGCCGCTCTGCCTTCGCCTGGCTCCAAAAACCCGTGTGACTGGAGAAAAGCCAGTGCTGACAGTATTGTAATGTATGACAAGCTACAGTAGCAGCTCCAGCACCACATGCTCAAAGAGGCAGAGAGGATTCTTTCCTGGCTGCTCTCTAAGAAATTTTCTGTTCCATGGGAAAGTAATCACTGTCTAGAAGACATCCAGACCTAAGGACAGAATATGGCTCTAGGTAGAAGAAACATTCTTGGGAAAGCAACAGATTCACTACAATCTCCAGGGGAAAATGAAAGATTTTAATTTAAAAGTACAAAGGCCACAACAAGGATAATGGGGTTCCTTTTACACCCCAGCTTTGAAAGAAAGATACAATGAGCTGCAATGGCTACAAAACAGACTCTGAGGAGCAAAGCTGGGAGTAGCGCTGGATTATTGCACGGGTGCAGAACTCAGCTTCCGCATCCATTCCCCTCCATTTCCCCTGCCTTTTCTCAGGGGTGGCAAGTCCTCTCCACAAGAGAGAACGGTTGCTGGAAACCCCACAGCCAGAGGAATTCTGCTGTTGCTTCAGAGCTTTATGTCCTCTACAAACACTGACCAAGGTGTACTTTATTTAGCGCCACTCACTGAAGAACTTCAAAGCACTGACAAACTTTAGAATTCCTGTTAATACAAGAATGCTCCTTGCCATTTCTACTATTACTGCTGTTATTCTATGGGCAGGGAGAGGGAAGAACAGAGATGTAAGAACGGTTTCTCAGCAATCAGTGCTGCAACTTGGAATATACTAATTTGCACACACCTAAAGTCTCATCACTGTGACTTTTGGCTATAACATTGAAGTTCAGACTCCCAGGCCCCCTCCTTCACTCACCAGGCAGACATGTTATTTTGGGCCAGAATGTCCAACAGTATGATTGAGTAATGCCATACACTATGAGTAACTCCTCTGGGATCGGAGGGGCTATTTGTAATGCAAAATACTTCCAAAATACAATTTTTTAAATAGCAAAAATTGAATGGCATTCTGTCAAATTTTTGCAGCCTCCACTGACTAACAGTGCTTTTACCTGCAATTTAAATAATGCAGAAGAGAAGCTGGAACATGGAAGATCAGGTTTCTTAGGGAGTTGTTCGCTGCACCTTGAATTCAAAAGATGATGTGCACACACATTTTCCTAGACAAAAAACAGCAATCACATCCAGAGTGATGCAAACAGGTAGATCTCTCTCGATTTTGGTGCAAGTACACTGATTGATAGCAACTGAGCACCTGCTGGAGAATGAACTGCTTTAGGGTTCCCATAATAAACCTAACCTCTTTGAGCTATTCAGAAGATGCTCTCAGGCAAAATAGCAGGACTCTATTTAGCAAAGGGAAGCACATCATTGTTTTAATGCATTGTACAGCTGAAGCTGTGATAATGTAGGCTAGAAGATGATGTTTTTAAGTGAAAGGGAAATCAGTTGTAATTATAATTGTTGTCATCTTTATGTATTACCAGCTGTATTGATTACCTTCATCCTGTGTGTCACTGGCAACTAGGGACCATGATACATATTATCTCATGCTAGTGTTGGAGAGTAGCAGAGATTGGTGTATTTTTAGAAACAAGATTCCCACAGTGTAATTGTAGCAACTGGATGATCATACACATGCATATTAAAATGTCAACAGATGAACTCCTGGAAAGTGCCAGCAAACATTTCACTGTTTGGGGTAGGAGGAAAGGGCAGGAATGAAGAGCTCAGAAGTTCAACAACTGACAAGCACAACGTTTTTACCTCTAAGAGTGGTAAAAACTCTTAAGAGAGAGTTGGCTGGCATGAAAGGGAAGCTGGTAAAAAGCAGAATCTCACTTTCCAGGATGAAGTGATGATGCATTTGTAGGTCAGAGTGTCCATCTCTCTCCTGTCTTACCTGGTCCCATAACACATGAAATTACATCTCTGTACCAGTAAAGAGATCTGATGGCCATCTAAAGACAACCTTCAAGGGCTCAGTCCTGGGTCTCAGCTGCTAGCAGGCAGTGTTTGGGGTGTCTGCGTTGCACAAAGAGGCATGGTGCAGAGGCCCCTGGCTCACTAAATCTCATCAAGATTGCAGAAGTGCAAGCCTTACTGGTGCAAGGCTTACTGCTGGTCACAAAACTGTATGGGTGTGGGCACACAGTTGCCTGTAAGCAAAGTTGGTCGGTCGGTAATCAGGAGCTGCCTGTGCAGAGCAGATGTGCAGCAGCATCTGTTGGGAATGTACATGTCTCATAAAGCATTTATGTCTCATAAAGCAGAAGGTGCTGTTTCAGACTCTGGGAATATCAGCCAGGTTAACAGTCCTGTCACTGGGCTTGTTTAGACAGGAGTTGTCCAGGACCGATCGAGGTCTGAACCTTTCCACTAAGAGCCAACCCAAGTGTCTCTAATTCAAGCGCAACATGGGTTCACTTGTAGAAGAAATAACTAAAGTACACTTGAAGCATTCAGCAGCCATTCAGGTAGGTGTCACCACGCTAGATATCTTCCAGTAGATTGTTGCTGTATTCAATATAATTAAACTGATGGTCACAGGACCATCACAGCAGCACGGTGACTATTACATTTGATAAAACTGGCAGTCCAAATAGTTCAGTCTTTGGCTTTGCTAACTGGAATGTGTTTTGGAGGACAGCACAAGGGATGCTGCAGCAGACAGCTATACCATAGCCTGCCCCAGACAGATTTTTCTTTCAGTTCTCTTTAAGTAGAATTGGCAACCTATTCAGTAGTCCTGAATTTTATGTATTTATAACTGCAATAGGACATGTTGGTGTTGGAGGCTATTAAATGCCTAATCTTTTCCAGAATCCTGTTATGTTTATGTGTGCTGATATTGTTCATGAATGGCAATACACTCCATGCAAACAAAATTCCTTTCTGTCTGCCTTCATCTGTCTCATTATATGCCCTTTTATCCTTTAATAGGTGGATGAATAAAGAGAAGACCCTAAACTACCTTCTCAGTGTAATTTAGCTTTCTATACACTTTCATCATCTTTATTATCACCTTCTTCAAGGTACACAGTCCTTTTCAACCTAATGACCAAATACTAGGCTGGAAACTTTTCTAAAACGTTTTAGCACATGGCTTCAATCCACACTATAAGAATTAACAGTTACCACAGCCTAAGTAAATTGCAGGTGGTGGTATATTGCCTAACATCCTGATGTAAATGTAAGATAAAGGCCTACTCCAGGGGGTGCAGTGCAACATGAAATCCAAGTGTATAGACTTTGCATATCAAGTTATATCTTCATTTCAGAAAAGCCTCTAATTATGCTGAAATGTGTGCTTTCAAGCTTTCCTACACCTGGCCTCCAGGAACTGCAGGCAATGACTCCCTCCATGTCATTCTTTCCTCACAAGGGATTTTAGACACTGAATCTACATAGCCATGGCACCATACCAAACGCACCTCCATCTCCTCAGCCTGTTCCCGTGTGCCTCTGGCCAGCCTCCAAATAATTTTTGTGGCTTCCTTTATGTTCGAGCCATCTTTTTCTACCTGCAGTGCTGGAAGGGAGTAGTGAGATCTGACCCCTCAGAGCATCCCACTCCAACAGGGAATATCTTGTTCTGGAGAGGGCATGGCAGGAAGAAACATCCTTTGTGGCTTTCAGGGTGATGTGAGCCAGGTTTCAAATGGGAGGCCATAATTTTCACTGCCAGAGACTGCCACCTGTCTCAGGCACACAGCAGCTCCACTTGCCCTCTTCTAAGCTGCTTGGTTTAGAACTCAAACAGATCCAAAAGGAAATTCTGGATACCTTCACAGGTGAACTTCCATATACGGCCATGAAGCCACAGGCTGTGACGGCATGCAGATTTATATCAGCATGCCAAAACTTCCACAGCAACATGTAACTAGTATACACAAATACAATTACACATGCATTTATTGGGAGAAGGTGGTAGAGTGACTCAAACATGTGTCAACAGCTTCCCAGGGTGAGGATTTAAAAGAGCTATTTGGTGCAATAAAAACTGATGCTTAATACACACTTTTCCGCAAAGACGGCTTTTTTTTGCTTAGGCCAGCTGAGTGGCTACATTAATGGGAAAACTGGAAGCCTTTTAGTGGGTGAGTAGTAGCTGAAACTGCAGGGATATTCATGCCACCTTCTGCAGCATCTAATTTCAGCTGTGGTAATTCAGTCTGGTCTCCGCAGGTTCCCTATATAGGCAGTGGGAAGAGAGACACTTCTCCAGAGGATGACTTAACAGAGACAATTCTGATGCCCTGAATAGTCTTCCAGAGGCCTTAGTTCCAATGTTTATAAAGGGACCTTGAGGACACTCGCCTTCTACCAAACACCCAGATGTGATGCCTGATGTAGGTGACTTCACACACATACACACCCTGTGTTTGAAGTTAAAAAAAAAAAAAAAAGAGAGCTGGAAACAGCAGGCCACAGATAGGTGACTCCAGACGTTTCCTTAAGCACCTGCTAACAGGAAGGAAACCACCACCCTAAGAAAGTGAGGGACAGCAAAGGCTTTCAGTGCTGAAGGCAGAGGGTTATGATCACCCACACAACAAAGACCACACTTGCAATTCTGCTTCCACAGGGTTTCACCTGTACTGACAGGCTTGCAAAGAGATCTGAATAAAAAGCCCTAGAAGAAGCCGAGGCACTTAGGGCAGCGCCTGCACAACATCCCTCTTAGCATTCCACAGGTAATGGAAGCATCTTCTACACGTACAAGTAAGAAACACGATACACTCTATCAACTAGAAATGCTAAATGATGTGGAAGGGGTTCTATAAACATGTCACCTTTATTTATTTTTAATTACTTTCCATATTGCTGAGTGCAGAGTTTCCTACTAGCCAGCTCCAAAGTAATTACTGGTTATGGGAACTTTCAGTGGCTTTCACGCAGGTCCTGCATTGCCAGAAACAGGTGGCAATAGGAAAACACTGTGTGCCTCCCCCTCTACCAAAAGTAAAACCAGATAAAACAGAATCACATTTCAAGAGAGCAGATTTATCATTTTGCTTAGACTGAACAGGGTAATTTTTTTATCCCTGTACTTTTTGAACTGTTCAGCACAGGCATACATACAGAACAGCACCTTCTCAGAACCCAAGCTACCAAATAGTTTTTGGCTGCTGGCTGTCTTTGCAAACAGCACTGGGAATGCTAAATGTTTCAGTATTCAACCTTCATTTCTTGGCGATCTCCTACTCCTGAATGTAGGGGAAACAATGCTGATACTCTACTGATGTTGAGGAGGTTACAGCAGCAAACAAATCTGACCTGAGCTGTTTTGGGTTGCCAGTTTTGTGCATAGCTTACATTTTATCACTCCAAAACGGCTGAATGCCAGAGATGGGTGAATGATCACTGGCTACACAAAGCCCAAGTCAGCCTGACAGGTGTTTCGGAGTGCTTTACCAAAAGGTATAAACACCAGGTATTAATTATTAAGTGACCACCCCTGGGGGAATGGGACAGAAACATTTTGTTGAGCTCAGTCTCAGCTAGCAACAACGCTATGATGTATGTGAACATGCTCACCCTCCCATAAGGCTGCAGCCTCTACAAAGGAGAGGGAATGGGCAAAGTGCCTGAAAACAGAAAGGGAACAGGCCCGTGCCTCTGCACAGAGATAACAGCCCTCCAGCTGCTTATTTAGCCACAGTCAGAATGCATCCCATTTTGTGAATCTGCCAGCATGCAGGAAAAAAACATGGGCATGAAACCCCTTGCTCAGCAGATGCAGGACACAGGCTTTTCATTTTCTAAGACAATATTATTCTTATATGCAGTCTTAGCTAAACTCAGGAGTCCTGATGTGTTCTTACTCACTTCAAATTCCTTGTCTACTTTGCCCAACTAAAGATTGAGCAAAGATTTGGGGCTAAACACTCTGATGGACTGCAGAAACAGAGGGACAATGATATGTTCATCTATTTTGTTAAAGCTGAAGACTTTGGAGATACAAGACTTTGCATTTACAGGCATTTTTTATTGCCAGTGGGGTTCAGGATGGTGAGGTCTTTGGAGCTTAGAGATTCAGAGCCTGATTTTTTTTTTTTTTTTTTTTTTTTTACTTCTGCCTATTTTATACTCTTCATATTAAGATAATCCACCTTAACACACCCCAAGAAAATGAGGGGAAAACTCTCAGATTCCTAACTAGGTTAGGGCTATACTAACCATTCCACAAGCAAAGATCTAGGCAAGGGAGGTCCTACTCTGCAGAGTGACAGCGCTAAGGATGTAATTTAAAGATAGTAGAAGTCAAAGAAGGAGATGTCAAAGAAGGATTGGGACACAGTCTTTTGCGTTTTAATTGTAGTTGGCTCCTCTGGAGTATCCTCTGAAGGAATTTTGCACAGGAACAGCCCCTTAGCTGTAAAAGGCCACACGCAAAAACCTCAGAGAAAACAATCTTCATGCAGACAACCACCCACCAAAAATGCAAGTATCACTTTCTTTTCTTTTTGTCCTTTGCAAGAAAAGTGTAAATACATACAGCAGTCACACAGATTTATTCCTGACCTTCAAAACATTTTTAATTCTAATGAGTCCAAAGCCTACATATGTGTGTTAGGTAGATATCGCTGCAGCTTGTTGCATTCTACCAATACAGCAACTTACAACCTATAATCCCTTGGGAGACCCCTCTCTTCGAGCAACCATTGCCTTGGCAAAACAGTGATTCTGTTTTTCCATAGCTGAGTGATACCAGTGCAATGGGATACGCAAACAGCACCTTCGTGCACCAAAGAAGGTCTTGTGGTGGTGATGTTTGCTTCTTGGAATGTGAAATGGTTGAATTCAACATCAAGGTATTAGATCAGCCAAAAAGAATCACAGGAATAAAACCGGTACGTAAAAGCTCACAGAAATGCCATGTATTTTCCACACACTAGCACTAGTTGCCACAACTGCAGAGATTATTTCCTGTTCTTTATGGGACTCACTCATTCACCATGATATTTACTCTAACCAAATTATGACTCCCAAGGGAAACCTGGAGACTGCTGTGGAGCCTTACCTAGGGCCAGCATTAGACTGGGGTCCAACACAGCTCTGACCTACTGCTATCTGCTCCCTCATATCAGTCCCAGTGCAGAAAAAGAAATGGTCATCTTTCAGCTCAGGGTGTAACGGTCCAGCCTATCCCACAGAAAGCCAGGCTTGACACTTTTCGCACATGAAGCTTTCCCACAGGCAAGAATGAGCCTCGAGAAGCTGTAGAGATAAGTTTATAATGCCGTGATGACTCCTCCTGTACAATCGGGAAAGAAAAATACACCATGGATACTTACTGCACCAGGCTCCGGGGCATGCTTGTAGCGGTGCAACGCTACCAGAATACACATTAACAAACAGAGCAATAACAAGGTAATAATTGCAAAGGGGGAAGAAACCTATGTGATCCACTCTTAAACTGAATTAAAGGCACCACAGTAGCTTGCACATAACAGAATCTGACTCAGAAGAAACTGGTCCAGCTCTGTAAAAGCAAACCAGTCCCAAGGCAAACTTGAGCACAAAGTGACTCTTTGTCATGCTTTGTATGGGGTTATCACCCTTGGTTTTTTTAGGTAGCATGGAGTTGTAGCTCTATCTGCCTGCATCGCATCTCTGTCAGATTGAGAACGGGGGCCTCTCCAGAGAAGTGGCCTAGCTAGTAAAGGCGTATAAATTGTCAGCCAGAAACAGAGATGTGCAAGTAACACAGGCCTCTCTGAAGACGCAGCCTGTAGGGTAATTTAAGCACATCTTGATGGTGTAGAACTGCAGAGTGGCAAAATCTTCTCAGCATAACCTACTGTCAAACTGCATCTGAAGACATTTACATGGGAAAAAAGATCAGAAGACTCGTGGCCCTGCAGCCATGAAGTGGATGCACCATCCATCCCTGACTGGCTGGCTATGAGCAAGAAAAGAATAGGTCAGCTTGCAACAGCTTCTGCAGCAGGTTCAGTTTACATCTTCCTCATCCCTGAACTGACCCTGCAAAGGGCCATCTGATAGCAGTCGAGCTCCATCAGCACAATTCAGATAAAATTATTCAGAAGGTACAATAGGACATGCTAGAGGCGGAGCAGTCATGTGCTAAAATGTCTACGTTATTTTTGAACGAAAGCTGGTTCGCATCCCACCATCTCTTTGAATAAGCAGAACAAGCATCTGAATGGTGAGAGATCTCTGCAGTGCTCCTGAAACTCCCTCCTGCTCCGCCATGTGATGATATGCACAGGAGTCTTTGTTCCTTGAAAAATCCAGGCTATTGCCAACAGGTTTTGTATCAAGAATTAGTTGCTGCTGAGAAAACTGTGAATGACCTCATAAGCTACAACATTTCCTAAGTGAGACAGGCTGCTGAGGAGACAGAGTTTTGATTTTGGGAGATAGCTGCTTCACTAGCAAAGGTCATGCATCTTGGCTCCTCCACAGAGAAGGATTTGTTGGACACCCAACCCAGTATGGGGTAAACAGTGAGTTACTGAGAATATGCTCTGTGCCCAGGGGATTTCTTGCTGAAGGAGACAAGCCCCTTTGCAGCAAAATATGGATAAATATGGATAAATATGGATAAAATATGGATTGTGGCCAAATTTGGAAATAATTATATCTGCTCTGCTCACATAACATTCCAAACCGGGCAGCTGGACCAATGCCACTTCCATGCAAACTGATTGTAAGTCACCACTAGTCTTTCTAAATCCACTGAACTGCTGACTTTTGCCTCTGACCAAGCAGACAGCAAATACCCTGTGGCCTACATTATAAACAATTCCATAAATGCAAGGAAATCGAGACAAAGTTGCTCCTTTGAAACATCGGGCAATCAGCTTGTGCTGGGAAGATAGGTCTTTGTGCTTTTGGTGCTGTTTGGAGCCATGTTTCCAACTCACTAGAGCTGTGTATGTGGAAAAATGGGCGTATGAGAATTCCTCAACATCTAGAGTTGATCTCAGATTCCTCTTTGGCCAGATGAGGGTACAGAGCCCAAGCTGGTGCTCTGAAAATAGGTCTCTCTCAGCTATGCTGGGAATCGAGGCTCCTTGCAACAAGCACTAGACCCTATAAATTGATAGGTTTATTGTGCTTATTAAACTTTTTTCTAGTTTGGTGGTTAAAAACTGAAAATCATGAGCCAAATTCTCCACTAATGCACATCCCTTGAGTTCAATCTCCCTTGAAATGACACAGGCTGCAATTAGACTGTACGGTTGGTGCAGACACGTGGGGAACGGCAAGGGGAAGCGCTCCCCGGCAAGGGCTCCTGCAGAGCACATCAGTGACACCACATAAGCCTGCTGTGATCATATTTGCTTACTAGAACCAAGGAGCTGGCTCAGAGACAGCACCCTTTTCCTAGCACTGAAACCCAGTTAGCCATGATTTAGAGAGAGGGTTCCTACTTAGAGCCTGGTGAATTTAAACAGATTGCTCAGGCACCTGGATTTACCTAACCTCATCTTTCCTAGCTCTCCTTGTGGCAACAGGGCTGGTTCGGCTGATCTCAAGAGATCTCTGACTGATCCCAGATATTGAAGGGGTGGAGGTTGGACCTCATCTCGTCTGTCCCACTGTCTTTGTCATCCTGCTATTTCCCTCTCTGACCAGCTCCCCATGGTCCCTTCTGCCTGCTCCTTCCCACATTCCCCCTACTCTTGGTACAAATGTCAGGGGTTCAGTCTTGCTTCTTTCTGCTTGTGAGGTAACAGCAAGGGACCACACGGAGACCAACACACCCCTCTGTCTCAGGGCCTCATCCTGGCTGCTGGTACAGCCAAAGACCATTGCATGGCAGGTCTGCAGGGCAGCTGGGGCAGACAGTACTTCTGTTAGCATTGAAAAACATTTGGGCTATTTGGAGCATGGTATTGTCTCTCTGGATTCTGTCTTGTTATTTATAATTTACCTATGACAACAACCCTGTCAACTAGTTTAGGACCAGATATGGCCAATCTCACATATTTCTCATATAAGAGCTTTCCAGAAAGCAGTCCTGTTTTTCTGAGATCTACCCTTGCTATATGCCTACATCCCAGATGCTTTGCCATCACAATGAACATAGATCAAGAAAGCAAACCCATTGCAGAAAAATATGACAGGATAAAATTGACATATTGTCCTGGTTTCGGCTGGGATAGAGTTAATTTTCTTCCTAACAGCAGGCATAGTGCTGTGTTTTGGATTTAGTAGGAGAAGAATGTTGATAACAGGCTGATGTTTGTAGTTGTTGCTGAGTACTGCTTATGCTAGTCAAGGACTTTTTCAGCTTCCCATGCTCTGCCAGGCGCACAAGAAACTGGGAGGGGGCACAGCCAGAATAGTTGATCCAAACTGACCAAAGGGCTATTCCATACCATATGACGTCATGCTCAGTATATAAACTGGGGGGGGGGTTGGCCGGGGAGCAGCGATCGCTGCTCGGGAACTGTCTGAGTATCGGTCGGCGGGTGGTGAGCAATTGCATTGTGCATCACTTGTTTCGTGTATCATTATTATTATTATCATTATTATACTGTTACTATTAGCATTACTATTTTACTTTATTTCAATTATTAAACTGTTCTTATCTCAGCCCAGGAGTGTTTCTCACTCTTACTCCTCCAATTCTCTCCCCCATCCCATCGGGGTAGGGGGAGTGAGCGAGCGGCTGCGTGGTGCTTAGTTGCTGGCTGGGGCTAAACCACGACACATATGTACTGAAGACAGGCATCAGGTATGAGTCTGAAAGACAATGAGAAGGATTTTGGCAAATATCTGCAAAAGGAACCACTTTCCTTGCATGGCAGTTGCATTTGAGACAGAAGTTGTCATTAACCCAGAAAAACCTCAGCCATTTCCATTTTAAAACCTGGAACTGAACACTACTTTCACTTACGTTTAATGGACATTTTGCCATTCACTGTAAAGAGAAAAGGGCATGATCTTTGGAAAAAAATTTCTCAAATTATTTTTATTGATACGCATCACTGCCAGTCACACAACATTGGTTCGTGAGGAAAACTCGTCCAAAACATCTGAACCAGGCACCTGAGTTTCACTGACTGTGTTGACATATACATGTGAAACGAACTTGTGCAATTGCAACAGGATATTGCAGGTCATCTTATATATATAAAAAACCAGCTCTAGAGGTAAGTTTCAATGCTCCTAAACCTCAACCGCCCTGCTCTGAAATGCCTTAGAAATGAAAAAGCCTTAAAATAGATGTTAATAGAGATTACAAGCATATACCTTATCCTGAACAGCTCAGTATGCAAGAGACTCCTGTAATAGTGCCCATCACATACACAGAGTTAGTAGTTTGTGCCTTAGAATTTCCTGCCAGCTGATCTACAAGAGCATTTGGAGGCTCTTGACTCCTGTCATCACAGAGAGGAGCTGACGCACAAGGAAGAAGGATGGCTATGGAAATCAATTCACCTTTGTCCGACAAACAAACTGGATCATTAAAACAGAGTAATGGTTTTCAACCATTTTTAGTACTTTTCATCTTAAATGTACCAAACTCACAAGTCATGCCTCTTAAAGGCAAGGGACTGTCTTTAAATGAATAATTTTGATTTCTTTCTCATTGGCTTTCTGCATTTACAGGCTGTATTGAAAAAAACAATTAGTCACACTGGAAAGCTTTGCTCTGCTACTAAAAGAGCCAGAAATCTTGCCTTCCTGATGACAGTTTAAGTACTCACGCAATACCATCGTCTAGGAGAAGGAAGTATTGTCAGACCAGGCAGGAAATAGTACATGTTGCCTGTACATCATTTTGGCTGTCCACAGCTTGCTGGGCCGCTACACTTGTCAGCTGTTTTTTCCTCTCAGCTTGCCTGAGTAACACAGTTAAATTAGGGCTGAAGTCAGATTGTTTTCAGTCTGCACTCATCTTAAAGTTTGTTATATCTCCTTCATACCTGAACATGCTAGCACTGCCAACAGCTTGCCAGGTTCTGCCAGCCACATTGGTTTGTCTATTGCCTCTTCTGACAAGCCTTGCTGTCATTAAAATGCACAAACACTAAAATACACTTTGCACATGCTGCTGATGAGTTATGTATAAAAATATGTCGAGGCCAGGTGTACGCATAGTATTGCCACACTGAAGTCATTAACTTCTGCCACTTCGAGGATGTGGTCTAGGCCACAGCAGGAAAAATGAGGCTGTTTTGATATTCATGAGCTGGTTAACCCACTCGGTAGCCCTCATATGGCAAGAATGTGAGAATGCATGTTCATTAGAGTCTCCAAATCAGCTGCAGACACAGTTGGGACTCAGAAGGGAGTTCCTTAGAGGAAAAAAAAAAAAAAAACTAAAACCAGACAAAACAAACCAAAAACCCGTCCCAACAGTGTTCAGTGTCAGCAACCCTATCCTTGCCCAAATAAGCCTGAACCAAAAATCAAAGAACCTATATGCCCTTCAGATATAGGAGATTTCTAAGACACATGTAAAATAACTGCCATTTCATCCATTTTCTGTAACTACATAGGGTTCTTTGTAGTTCACACATTTAGGATTGTTCAAGGACAATTCTGGGATTCTTAATGGCTTGTGAATCACAAGAGAATGGGCTGCTGATACAGTAGAGCCTTCTAGCCTTCACAACTATGACTCCAGTAAAGATAGCTAGGGATATTTGTATAAAACAGTAACAAACTTGCACTCCAAACACAAGGCTTATATGCTGCATCTAAAACATACGTTACAATGTTTTACGTTTTATGCCATTGCAACTAGAACAGATGGAGATAGTCCCTTCCTTGAAGAGCTGAGAAAAGCTAAGACACCTTTGTTGGATCCCCAAAACAAGAGAAACCAGTGCCTGGTCATTCTGCATGCCCAGAGGTCAATGCTAATGGAAGCAGCAGTGATGCAGAAGATGTGGGCATTTGAGACATTCAGTACCTCAGTGCCTCCGAACAGATTTGAGAGGAAACAGGGACCACCACATAGGGTTTATCGTAACGGCTAACACCTAGCACAGGGAGGCCAGGCTCAGCAAGTTTCTTTCATGGCCAGCAGAGAGACATGTGAAGACCACATGGAGCAGGAATTAATTCAGACACTGAACTGCAGGGAATGGGGATCCTCAGGATCTTTGCTGCACAGCTAGCTTACAGACCCAGAGGGGCTCTTCACAAGGGGGTCCCTTAGGGAATGCCCCGGGGGCCAAGAGGCACTCCTGGCTCCCTCAACTCCAACAGATACAAGAGCTCTGCAGTGCCCTGTGGAAGAGCCAGGCAGTCTGCACTGGTTCTGGATGGAAGAGCCAGGCAGTCTGCACTGGTTCTGGATGGAGCTCAGGGCACCAACCACTGCTCAAAGAAACACGCATCAGCTACTCATAGATCTGTTTTACCACCTTGTGATGCCAAAGGACAGATCAGCAGTGGACCTTAGTAACAGGCTTAGTAACAGGCTGCTTAGTTCATTCTTTGCTCAGCTGCAGCTTTGTTTAACTTAACTAACAGCAACTACACAATTTTTCTTTTACTAACTGTTGCCCATTTAAAAGCCAGCAGAAAGTGTGTGTTATTTATTCAGCTAGCTTTGAAATGCCCACCTTAAGAAACCACAGCCACAAACAACTTCCATGTAAAGCTTTTGAGGTTGATTGGTGAATTCAGTCAGACAAGCTCTTTCTGCTTGATAATGCCACAGTAGGGGTTATTTCAGCTATAATGTTCCAAGACAAATGTAGTTTTACAGAATTAAAAACATTTCAGAGAAATGTGCCAATTCAGTTTCATGTCAGGATGGGAAAAAGTCAAAACATTCTGTGAAGATAAATTGCAATGGCTTGATTTCCTGTTTTCAATTTGCTTTTTTTTTTTTTAATATTTCATTTCCACAGAAAATTTTAAATTAGTTAGCATTGCATTGACAATAGCACAAATGAAAGCCTTTGGCATTAGTGAAATGAAATGATCTGGTAGGTCCAAAGACCATTTAAAATTCATTCTATGGATAATTTCAAGTCTTCAAATCTCCAATTCAATTGTGGATTAAAAAAAAAAAAAAGAAAGAAAGAAAAATCAAGCATCACAGTTTCTCAGGAAACAGGCTATCTAGTCTCTGATCAGCAATGTTGCCAGACTCAGTAGAGAGGGAAGCAAACTGCCTGAAGTTTGAAGATTTGTCTAGTCTTTGATTACAGCAAGTTTCTTCCCCACACACTGAGCAGAGAAAGCTTGCACTGCCAGGAGCCATGTTGTACTGTACATATTTTTTAAATTGAAAAAAAAGAGAAAAAGAAAAAAAGAACTGCACTATCCGCTGCTAGTGATGCAACATCTTTCAGAAGATATTCTGCATTACACTACTCAATATATGGTACATCTTATCGTACAACTAAAAGTTACATTCAGGAACCATGTTGTAAACTCCAAAATGAGAAATAAAAAGCTAAATTGTTTCCCTATAAATGATCAATTTTCTTGAGAATTATGAATGACTAAGTTTTATGAAGGACATGGATGTAGACCATAACAAGTTCTCCCTGCAACCCTCAATTCCCAACCCAGAAGGAGTGTCTGAGCCTCCAAACCATGCGGGTTTTTGGGAGACAGGCTTTCTGAATCACCTTGACACACCACGATACCTTTTTTCATTTGAGACTTCTAGGAAGGCTGCGCCCTCTCCTGACAGTTCAGGACTCAGCAGCAGTGACTGATAAAGCTGCTTTGCTGCAGCTAACAAGTCAAGCCTTGACCTCAGTTACCAAGACCAGTCCCGCTTGACTTAAAACCTCTGTTGCACTATGCAGAGGGGCTGCACATTGAGATGGATATCTCAAAATTACAACGTTTTTTCACCATGCTGTAAGAAAAGAAATTGCTTGGAAGTATACGCTTTAAAAAACAAAAACCAGGTGTTTGAAAATGGATAGAACTCTACTCTAGAATAACCTCCAAATAACATATGGTGCTTACAATCCATTCAATTTTTTAAAGGAAACTTTCATATGTTGAAAAAATAACCTTGAAATTAGTGTTGTAGCCCATGGATTCCATTTCACAGCACTAATACATAATAAGGCTAATGCTATTATAGTCAGTATGCCTTCGTAAGCAAATGTAATCTCCTTCAAGCAGCAAAGCTTACACAGGAGTGACTAAAGAAATCCCACACATCTTGTCAGTCATTCACACTATGCCTAAGTGAAGATCACCTTTGTTTTTTTATGGGGAACGCTTACCTCTTGTCTGATCCTGCATTCAAGTTAAAATGAATTTTACAGACTTACAACTGCATACTGATTAAAGATTCTGGTCCTAGAAACTACTGAATACCACCAAGGTGGAGAACGAAATTTCCCTCTGGTCAAACTGGCAGGGACCATTTGGAGGGATTTTCTGCCTTTCTTTGTAGCTTAGGATATGAGTCAGTTCCTCAAATCATCTGGGAATTTTATTTAACAAATTTCCTTCTATTCTAGGACCTAATTACTGACACCATCAATCTTTTTGGCTCTCTTCCTGCGGTACATTGTTGTGCTTGTGGCTTTGGTCTTTTCCACAGAAGGGCCTTACCTTTTTTTTTTTTTTTTTTGGGGTGCTGGGGCTCAGGCTGCTGCCTGGGGAGTTTACGGGCAGTGCGTTTATTCCATATGTTCATTCAAATTACTGATACATCAGCTATATAAGATAATTATTAAATTACCTCCTCTAATTATATGATTTACAATGCTGCCACAAGGATGATTAACATTCACGGCCAATGACCATCAACTAAACAGCTGGAATGAGAAATGATTCTTCATGGACTAACACTACACACTGAGGTGTATTTTGGGCCTCTGGAACTTAATGGCTACTGCCAGATATGGGAAGAAACAATCTCGTTTGTCCGTTGCTTTACAACAAAGTATTTCACTGCTTTTATAGATTCTTCTCTGCATCCTTACGATTTGTAAAACACGTTGTTGTACATTGGGCGAAGGTCAAAGATCTTTGACTGCTAAATTGCCCTACCTTCTAGTTCCCTCACTGCTTCTCCTTCTGCTCTGCCAGGTCAGCACAAGCTTTATGCTGCATTTCTGACACTAAGCTGAAAAAAAGAAAACAGCCACCAGGCGGCGAAATGTAATACTTATACAGCCTCATTAATAGTCACCTGTGATTATCTTCAGCTACTGTAACAGGATTCCTAATGTAACAGAAACATTGTATTAACAATATAATTTCCCAGTGCTTTACAAAGGCCTTATATTGCTTATTAAATTAGCAGATTAATTATAATTACTCTTAAATGCATTTGAGGCATTTTTATTCCACAAACCTCAGACTTGAAAAGTTGTACAAATAGCCTTGTTTTAAGCCTTCATCAGCCAAACTACTGTGTGTTTAAACATATGCTTAAGCCTCCGTAGGAACAAAGCTTTAGTATTACACTTTGATCACTATTTTATTACTGTAATTTGCCAGCATGTTGTAACTGCTGTATAGTGTTCAGTTCACTACTGTCAAAGGATGCCATAGCAGGCTTTGCACATTATTTAAAACCAAGTGATGCATTTTTAAAGACCTAATGTGCTGGTATTTCTGACAATATTCATCAGTACAGTTTAAATAGGTATGAGAAAACAACCAAAAATATTTGAGAAACAGCATGCACATGTTGTTATTTCTTATTATTTCATTTAGTGGTTTTGCTGTAAATGTTCTTTCAGCTATGAGGTCAAACCATTGTCTGCTATGCTCCTTGGGAAAAAGGGCAATTAAAAGAGAGAGAGAAAAAGATTATTTTAAAAATAGAGTATTTCCTTGTATCCCTTTTCAACAGTCTTTCTATTCCTTTTTAAGGAATTTGCACAATCAACAATCAAAACAAAACCGTAAAAAGCCAGTTCAACTAAAGCATGATTTGACGGGTGTTGCACTTAGAACTAGCCTATGCACACACCTTCCCTACGAATCCCTTTTTCCAGAAACAAATTTGTACCAAGCTACTCTTTGAAGGTGGAAACCCCGGCGGACCCTGATGCTTAGGAGCCAAGGTTTCAGCACGATGCAGACAGGCCCTCGGGGATTCCACCTGGACTAAGCGGTTTGCAAACTCTGAAGTTGAAGGAACTTACCCCTTAGTCACAACGAGACATAAAAAGCAGAATAGCGGTACGGCAGCCTGTTCCAGAGGTGCGTTGCGGAATCATAGATACGGGATCAGCCTACTCCTCCCCCTAAACTTCAAAGGGGCGAAACTTTGCAGTAAACAATTTTCCTACGCAGAACTGCTAGCCTAACCCTCAAGACTTGGAAATTAAACCCTCCCACAGCGCGGGCTTAACCACGATCGTGTTCGCGGCCGTGAAGCTTCGCCGGGGTCCTCACCCCCGTGCTACCGGTACCACAGCGGGCCCCCCCGCGAAGCGCAGCTCTCCTCCCGCCACTCCCCCGCACCGCCGGCCAGCTGCGAGAAAGGATTCCCCCCAAACTCCCCATTTCTATTTTCGATGGGTTTTTTTTTATGCCACCGCCAGTTTTCGGCACCTCTCCGCAGGCAATCGCCCGCACGGCCCCGGCCCCCCACACGGCATCCCTAGCACCGAGCGCAGGCAGCCACAGCGCAGGGCTTCACCTGGCGCAGCCCACACGACACCCCTGAGGGGAAACAAATAAATAATGACTGAAAAAGGAAATCAAAACACCTCATACTGTCTACACCAGGGCACGGAAAACACCGCAACCCAGCACTGCCCTCTTCCTCCCGAGCTCAACATGGCGGCCGCGGCGTCCCCCACGGCATCACTTCACCCTTCATCCGAGATGGCTGCCGTGCCGGAGGCGGCTTGCCAGCACTTAAGATGGCGGCCGCGCGGTTAAACCACCGACACCGCACCCGGCGGGGGGCAGGTACCGCCGCAACGGCGTTACTCGCTCGTTTATTTACTGATTTACGTGCCCGCCCCGCCGGCCGCTGCCGCTGGAAGTGACGCGGCTCTGGGGGCGGCGGCGCGGTGCCTGCCGGGAGGCCGAGTGGGCGGTGGCGGGGCAGGAGGCGGTGGCCGCCGGGAGGGGGCCGGGCCGCAGCGACGCGGTTCCTGTTGCCGTGACATGGGTTCCCCCTCGATGGCGGTTGCCGCGGGAGGCCTCAGATAACCGGCCGCGTCCCCTCTCCCCTTACCCTTCCCCTCCCTCCCCGCCCGCCGCCATGCCCGCCCGGGCCCCGCCGCCCCCCGCGCAGCCCGCAGGTAAGAGACGCCGCCGCCGCTACCGCCGGCCAGGGGCGGCTCGTTTCCTCTGGGCCTGGCCGGAGAAGGGCACCCCCTGCCCCGCGGCGGCGGGCGGGGACCCCTCGGGGCTTCACCCGGGGGCCGGCAGCGGCCGGGGCCTGTCAGGGCATCGCGCTCTCCGTCCTTCCCCCTCCATCCTCGGGGGGGGGGCGGCGGGGCCGGGCCGCCCTGGCAGGCGGGAGGGCCGGGCAGGGGGTGAAGCCCCGCAGCGCTCCCCTTGCTGGGGCGCCTCTCCCTCGGCTCGTCCCGCCGCGGCGGGGCCGGCCTGGGAGCCGGGCGGCTTTGTCCTTCGGCGGCGGGCCCCGGGCGGGGGTCGAGCGGTGTTGTGCCGCTGCTCGCAGCGGGCGGGCTCCCGTCGCGGCTCCGGGGCCGGCCCGGGGCGAGTGCCCTGCGTTTTTGTGGGGTTCAGCGGGGCCGCAGCTGGAGGAGAGGGCTCGGTCGCTTGTGGTGTGGTGCAAGAAGTTAAACTGTCCTGTTTTTTCCTGATAAGCTTTCTTTTTTTAAGGGGCGTAAAGTGTGTCAGTTGCTGAACACATCTGAAGACGATGCAGTGAAGCAGAGTTACGATTTTCTCTCTTTTTCAGAAGTAACGCCGTTCTAAAGTGGGACAAAATTGCTGAAATGTTTATTAGGACCTGACACTTCAGTTTGCTATTATAAGTGGCTACCTGATGAACCAAATTATACTTTCTCCTTAGAGAAGACATTTCCTTAAACCAAGGGTTAAACCTTGGGATTCCTTCAAAGTGACAGTAAGTTGGCTTCTTGACGGTGACAGCCCCTTCCTTCCAGCTTTAGCACTGAAATTGAAACCTTCAGAAGTTTGACGCTCCTTTTAAAGCCACCCTCTGTTCATAAATGAAGGGAGCACGTAGAAGAAGCATCGTTGGCAAGAGCTATGCTGTGTTGGTTGTACAAGTTTTGTTTTCATGCATGGTTTACAGTGCGATGTGCTTTGTTAGAACTGATTTTTTCAGCTGTCGAGTTCATGGTAAAGCGAGTTTGCTGGATGCTGGTTTTTAACTGGGCTGGTCCTTGGAGGTTGAACAAAATTAAAAGTATTTCCTCCTTGTTTTATTCTCTGGACATATGAACTAGACTTGGAAAACCAATTAGCCTACTTTAAGCATAAAAATGTTAGGTTGTATTGTCGGTGCACACAGAAGTTTGTATGCATGCTCATACAGCTAATGTGTAGGTAGTGGTTCCTCTTCCTGAAGTTGGAGCTGTACCTAGAGGAATATAACATTAACTGGGAGACGCAGGGGAAGAGGTGAAGTACCTGTGGCTACTGAGGGGTTGTTTGTTTGGTTTGGGTTTTTTTGAAACATTCTTTTCATATCCGTGAAAATAAATAGCATAAACTTGAGGATATAAGAATTTAAACTTAAAAATATGAATTAACTGTATAGTAAAGGGACTTCAGAAAAGCTAATGTAGCTATGGTGTTTCCATTTCACATGTTTGCATAAAGTACACGTTGTATGACCTTCTAGGGTCATGTGAAAGTATGACCTCTTCTTTTTACTTCCTTAATTTGTTTATAAGTAAGCAGTTGAAGGATCTCGGCCTCAATAGATCAGTTCATGCTGTCTGATTTTTTTATATTATTATTATTTATTTTATTTTTATTTTATTTTTGCTCAGGTCATGGTTTTGTTTAGCAAAGGATTTAATAGTCTATAAAATTCAGTTATACACAATGAATCATGTTTATATTTCTGTTGATGAAGGCAGCGTGTGATCTTACATTCATACTTAAAAATTTCTTTAGTAACTTACTAAGTTAATGCAAGCATTTTAACACCCTAATTACATGAAATAGTGTTCTGAAACTTTCAGTACTTTGAAAAGACTTGTCTTTCACAGTGGAAATAATAGAGCAGCTTAGGTGGACTTCTGTCAACTCTTTGCACTTTCCTCTTGAAATATTCATAGAGCTCTCCTTGCAGATACATAGTGGTATCAGTTGGAAACCCAGCAGTAAAGAAATTTATGCTGGATCTGTTTGTTTTCACTATACCCAGTGGCATAATCTTAAGACACTCATTATGTTTTTTGACAAAATGTTCCTTCCTTTCTGTGCTATTGTACTGTTTGACAACTTAAACTATGTCTTTGTGAACGTTTCAGTGCAATGACATGCTAACACTTTCCTGGGGATTCAAAATACTTGTAACTTTTCTGGATAGTCCTCTTAAGAGAAGTGTCTTAGATCCTACTCATTGCTAGGTTTCAGAAATTTTGTCTGTTAATTTTATTTTTCCTTTGTGCAGAAAACACACTGTGTAAGCTGCTTCTATGCACACAAAAAAAGGCCTTGAAATGTGACTTGTTTGAGAACTGACAGTCTCATTTCCAATACACTTTCTTCCATGCTAATGTCTTTAGCAATTAAAGTTGTGGATTTATACTGCAAGGACTGTTTCTGTATTGGTACCAGTTGCAAGGTGATGTAATGAGTCTGCTTCTGTAAGGCAGGTAATTTGGATTTTTCAAATCCAAGAGTCCTGTTTTGGAAGAAGCACAAGGAAGGGCAAATCTTGTATTTGCTTTAGTATGTTTGAAAGTAGACACCGGGGGAAGGCAATGTGAAGCTTCAGGTTCATATGTCTATTGGAAAATGAAGGAAAATAGACTTCATTCTTCGGAGTATTAGGTGTGCCTCCTGTATTGTGTTTTTAATATGAGATGATGTCAGTAGGTGGGATAAATGATGAATAACGTAAGCCTGGTTTTGCTACGTGTGTTTGACTTGCTTAAGTCAGGTTTTTTTTCTTTTTTTCTTCTCACCTACTTGTTCTCTGCATGTTGAAGAAAATATTTTTTCACTTAAAAACAAGCAAAAGTTTGCAGTAATGGAAGGAAGACCTATGGTTGTTCTCCCTATGCAACTGTATTTCCTCTGCCAAGCTGTGGGAGAACCTTTCATATAAGAGTGCACCTCTGGGCAGTTGTAATCTACTCTGTACTGTCTGTGAAGTTTGAAGGGTTTATATGTGGTGGAGAACACACTGCTCTGTAAATAAATCTCTGAGAACAGTTGACCTTAGGTAATCTAGTTCTAATACTTTCTAATCCAGCATCTTTTCATCTTAATTTAGAACAGGTTCCCAGCTAACATATTTGAGGGTAACATCCAGAGGTAGATTTTCTCACTGAGTTGAACACTGTTTTAAAAGGAATTTAAGAAATGGTAAGAATGAAAACATCCCAGTTATGTGTTACTTACGACATCTGTCTTTACACATTGTATGAATGTGTGCTGTACATTGGACACAAATATTGTGTTCCCACAGAGCCAGTTTTTAAACCTGATTGACTTTCCCAGCCAGTTGTGTTTGCCTATATGAGTTAAAAACATGCTTGTTCTTACAACATTTCCCCCACAGTCTGTTTACAGATTTAGGTACAGTGTCTTTATCTGCAGCTGTTAAAGCGAGTCAGTAGATTTGAGTTGAAACATTAAATTTTTTTGCTTATAATAGCTTTATAAAAACAACCTGGTCTTTTGGTTTTGGGGAAGTGATGCTGCTGTTGGTTAAAAAAGTTTCATAAACATAACATTTAGATTCATATTTTTCAAATGTTCCTCTGATTCCACAGCTAAGCCAAAATGAAATAGTAAGTGAAACAGCACAACTACTCAGTATGTGTTTGCTTTTTTATATAATCTAACAAGTAAGATTTAAAGGAAGATATCTATATCCCAGGTCTGTTTAAATTTCACATTGGTACCACCTAACTTAGTCTTCCTGTATTGTCAGTGATGAGGGGAAGAGCAGTGCTGTCAGAGAGGTTTGAATCTTGGATAGGCTGAATTGTCTGAGGATGCCTGGTGTTTACTGCTGGCCTGGGGAGGGCAGGAGGACAGGAAGAAGGAGCTGCCTGAGAAAAGTGCCTGAATCCTGATGGCAGTCTCCTGAGTTTTGTTACTTTAATGTTCATTTTACATACAACACTTCCTACTAGAAGGTGTCTAGCATATTTGGTGTTTATTGAAACCGCAGTAATGTACAGTGGTATTGATGAATTCCAAATGCCGAGTAATGAGGAATAAGGCTTAGATGCATTTGCCTTATTGGAACGGCAGAACATTGTTTTCCTCAACTCATATATGTCCAAGCAAAAAAAAAAGTGCTTTGAAACTCCTGCTTTGGGTAATGGACCTTCTGTCTGTAACAGCATTAGATTCAAAATCGAAAACATTGATTTCTTGGAGGCTTTATGAAGTAAACATTTTCTTGCTGTATTCTGTTTGCTGGTAACTTATTCCAAAAATAAAGGTAAGCTTATTAAACCAATTTAAGAACATATTGACTTCAGTCTGGACAGTGACTCTCTCTCTAGAGTGGATGTGGGTTGTAGAAATGCTATTTTAACAGACAGGCTCTCCTTATTTCTAGAAGGGCTGTTGTAAACAAGTTCTCAGATGCAGAAAGACTGTAAATCTATTTTCCATTGTTCATAAGCCAATGAAAAGGCAAAGTTATAATAGAAGAGACAGCTTTTCCTACTGGAAGCCAACATTTTGCTGTAATGAGAAGTCTAAATCTAGTCCTTACTGCGGTATTTTTGGTATCTGCTTGAGGAATTCCCTTGCAGTAGAAGAGTTAAATGTTCTTGGAAAGATCAGATGCTAGCAGCTAATGACTTGAATCCATCTCTTTGCCACTGCAAGGCTTTTACTGTAGGGCATTTCAGTAACACTGCCATTTCTGTCATGGAGATCTTGATTGTGCCATTTCTGATTTTGTTTTCTTTATGCTTTAAGTGATAGGTTTAGCTTTGCTTTCAGAATAATGCACAGCTGAGAGGTTATCCATTGCTTTGCTAACATTCGTCTTATGTTAAACAGAACATTCTGCTCTACAAGTTGTTTCTTCTTTTGAATGTACGTGCCTCAAGTATTTCTTTAGTGATACTCTTTGTGGCTTCACAGTTTTTTAGGTCTTATGTAAGAGCCAAACACGCTATTTCAAGTTTCTCCTTAGAAGATACGTAGAGAGGGAACTATTTATACCTGCTTTTGTGTATTGTAATTACATTGTTCTCTTTGCTGCCATGTCTTTGTTAGACTGTTACTATTATTCTACAAAAAGGTAATGAACAAGGATGTGATCCATGTATGAGGAAAGCAGATATTGTTCCCTATTTACTGCAAGCAAATAAGATATTCTAGTTTGATAGTAAATGTTTTTGAAACCTAGTTAGTGACTTCAGATAAAAGGAGGGTATGCATTTTGTCTTTCCGAATCCTTGCCCTATCAAAACTTAAGTTATCTACTACTCTCATCTTTTCCAGCATGACTGATTTCTGTTTTCTCTCTTGAGTGTTTTAAATTAACCTGAGTTACATTCTTAAATTCTTGCAACCTTAGAAAAAAGGTTTAAACCAAGAGTTGCAGTAACAGAAATGAATCTCACCAAATTAATGAGCAATTTTTTTTCTTTAAAGTAAAATGTCAATATGTACTTGTAAGTGTATTGGTGATTTACATTTATAGTATGACTTTAACAGTGGTCTCCTATTTATGATACTGAAATTTGTGAAATTCCTTCACAATGAATATCAAAGTATGACTATAAAGAAACACATGGAAGCAAGAAGTTAACTAGTGTTTTCAGTTGTGGTTTGTTTTTTTTTTTTTAAAAGCTAAAAGACTGCAGAAAATGGCATCTGAAGTGAACACAATTTTTTAATACTTTTTTTTCTGGAAAATGTTGGACAACTGCATGTCATGAGCAATTATGGAAATACATCATCAGTCTAATATTAAACTACTGTGATCTGAAAAATTTGCTGACGCTTGTCAACGTAAATTTGTGATTGTGGCTAAAATAATCCAGTCTAAACGTGAACACTTAAACTCTGTCAGATTCTTCACTTCAAGGTGTAAGGTCTGATGCCAGAAACCTGGGTTGTTGCATATTACAAATCACAGAAGTAGCTGCTCTGTTATGTGCAAGTAAAACCTGTTATAATTTCCTTCAAAGAAAAATCCTTGCTATATAGTGTGCTAAAAAGTTGGTGGTTTCCATTTGTTTAAAATTTGCATGTTTCAGGAATGTTTAAATGAACAGATAAGTGCAAAAGTGCATGTTAACTTTAGAGCTGACTTTTAAATTTGGGAGCCAATTCCCTCAAAAATATGGGGAAGATAAATAATCTGCGTATCAGTCATAGATTTTGTTCAAATTCTACTTTGAGTTAAATCATGTTTTGGGTTAATCACTTGAAATACCAGGTTTACAAAATTATATAGCCTAATGTCTTGACCAAGAATATGTCTGAGTTGGGTATAAAGTACTACAAAAGATGAAGCCACAGTTCCAGCTCTTAGCCCCTATTTGAGATGCCAGACAAAGCAGGGATTAACTGAAGGGATTAATGAACAAAGTAGTTGTTCTGTCAGACCTGTGGGTTTTCACCATGTTAATATTCCAGTGGACGATAACGAATTTGGTTTAATAGTTTATGGTTGGCAGGTGGAACACTTTTGAAAGTTGAAAAAAGGGATCAGAATGAAATTCTTTCTGAAGAAAACTACATTAAGGGTAAAAATTCCCATGCTGTTTTTTAATATTTCAAGGAGAATTGGGATTATGCCCCATTTAAAAAAAAAAAAAAAAAACAAACAACAACAAAAAACCAAAACAAAACCAAATTACAACTAACTAGTCAGTCAAGGGGAGGGGGAATACTGGTATGACTTTTTTTCCTTCTGTTACACTTTGAGTATGATACTCTTTTGAGTTCTGTAAACAACAGTTAAATTGTGTTGACATAACAAACTTAACACTTGTATACAATACAGATTCATGTATTTTGGAGCTCTAACTTCAGCTTTTAAAATGCAGCTGAAACATCATCGCAAATAGCTGATATTTTTTTAAAAAAATGTACCCAAGTCCATACAATTGATTATGCAGTTGGTTCTTACGGGTTAAACTGATTAAACATGTAGTAGACTATCAAACCTATGATCAGATTTTTGAATGCGCAGTTAATGTTCCTTGCAGATCCTGTTTTGGCAACTGTTACTGAAACATATCTGGAGCAGAGTATTGTGCGACTGGACTGCTGCTGTGTAAATGATCCCTATGATGTTTTGAAAGTGCTTTGAAATGAAAAATTGAAGGAAGTTTCTTCTTCTCTATGGCAGAAATTGCAGCAGAGAAAATTTTTAGATGGTCAAAGATCTTCCTACATGTTTGATTGGGCTTTGGCAGTCTGCTTCACCCCCCGTGCAGCCTCTCCTCATTATCCTTGTCCTGTGCTTGTCCCTACTATTCTTCTTCCTTGCCTTCCTTTTTTTACGTTAACTGGAAAGGAGTCTTGTAGGTAAATTCTCTTTGACTGTGATGCTTGCTGCTCTCACGTTATTCAGTTTGTTTTCTGAATGCTGCATCTTGGGTTTTTTTTAGATCATTCTTGCCCCTAAGGATTTTCTCAACTCTATTATGATTTATTTTTAGCTGAGGTTAAGATAATCATACAGTAAATAGTCAACAAAAAATATGGGTAGAGTTGTTATGATGGATAATATATGGAAGTATGTCCAGCACAGGTTAAGAATTAATTTTTGTCGGCTTTTCTTGCATGAAATCATCTGATGTCAGGTGATGGAACAGTTACTAATACAGAGCTGAATGTGATATTTCATATAACTCAAGTGAAAGACAACTTATACAAGCCTATAAAACTGAGAAGATTTAAAAATAAAACAAAACATGCATGCTTTTGGTGAAACATAGACAAATTTTCCTTTTAGTGGGAAAGTTCAGAAGTTTTTTTCAAGGCCTCTGATTTGTAGTGTTAGGATATGTCTTTGAGATACAGTAAATAAAAGAAAAAAACACTTAGGCTTCGTTGTTTAGTCTGAGTTGTGATGACTGCAGTTTTGGTATTTAGTTTGTTTGAGTAATATTGTCCTGTATAATGCATAAATTAGGAGGCTCATCAGCATCCTCCTGCATCTAATTCCTATCCATAAAGCTATGATAATCTGGGTAGGCCACCGAGCTGGCAGTGCTTCTTAGCCAAGCAAAAGAGTTGCAGCTGTACTTTCCAAGGTTTCAGAAAACTTTAGGCTGTAGGAGTGCAATATGGATTTGTTTTATTACCGAACCAGCAAAACTATACTTTAATGTCATTCTTTATGTACAGCATTGAAAGTTTATGTATTTGTCAGTTGAAAACAAATTTGAGGTTGCTTCTGTCTTCAGCCTTTTCCTCCCCTTCTCATGACTTCTCATCAATAAAAATAAGCTTTCTGGGAGAGGGGAGGCTGGTCTACCTAGGTTTAATCTCCTTTTTACTTGAATATAATTGCTTGCATGACTTGATTATTCTAAAACCGTTTCAAAAGAAGACAAATCTGATCTGTATCCATTTGGAGTTATTTTATATGTAATATGATACTTTTGTGTTCAACTTGATCTTTATTACTCATACTGCATGGAAAGCTTCAAGACTGGGTCCTGTGGACTTCAGAAATCCTTGGTTTCAAAATCAAATGTGTTAACTTCTGAGCTTTAACTTGTGTCAGCACACAAGCATTTGACTTGCTTAAACGTGATGTTTTATAGACTACCTGTTTGAGAGTAATTGAAATATTTGGGGATTTTAGTTGGGTTTCTGCTTCAAATTTCTGTGAGTTAACTTATATGGCTTTTTCTTTCCAATGTAAATCAACATGCTGTATGTAGAACTGTCATTTTCTATTTAAAATCTTTTTCTAAATGGCTTTAGAGATGTGTTTTAGAGGGCTTGTACATCTCTGCCTAATAAAAAATAAAACATCTAATCATGTGATAAAATTACTGTTGAGGTTGCAATGGCTTCAATCGTTGTACTTGGTCTTGTTCAAGGAGCTGCTCATCCCACCGTCCAGTACTATTCCCCAAAAGCCAATCAGGGGTGTTTTTTTGTAGGACTCATGTTTTCACCTTCCTTCTTTCCAGCCATTTCATTGTTTCTGTTCAAGCTCCTTTTACTTCTGGGATGATGAAGATTTCTATCCAGTCAGTGCTGTCCTTGAAATAATGTTGAGGATTTTGTTTGTTTCAAGAACTAGTTTCTTGCCTTTACAGTCTCTTCAGCTTTTGCCACATGGGGTAGCGTAATAAATACTGTGTCAGCTGAATTTTCCAAATAAGTGTAACAATTCTTGTTAAATTTCAGGAGGTTTAATAATAAATTTATGCTGTTGTCTACTGAGATTCAACTGGAGACTCATGAACTCAAATTTAGTTACATGGGATGATTTGTTATAACCAAATAAACCCACTTTTTTTTTTTAAAAAAAAAAAAAAAAAGAAACCAAGAAATCTTTCCCTTTTCCATGAATTTTTTTTGGGGGGGCCAGTGAGTCCTATCCTGATTGATGCAGTTTTCTCTGTCCTTTCTCCTACATGTCAGTGTGTTCCTAAAGAGCTACTGATTCATGACCCTAGCAGTCATGAATTCCAGACACAATGCCATACACTGTTGAACCAGCTCCCCTCTAGCTTTAAATAGTGCTATCCCCAAGATAAGGTACCTTGAGAAGAGCACAGCTAATATATACCAATATGTACCTAACCAGTCTTTTTGTTGTTGTTGTTGGGTTTTTTTTTTCTACAAAAGAACAGCCAGCACTTCCACCTACCAGGGCATATCTTTGTGTATAGCATATGGATCTTCCTCTGCAGTAAAACATTCAGAAAGCAATTGTAGTCTGGATATGCTGGGTGTTTAATCTTAGTGTTGGTGGTTGACCTCAGTAGATTTGGAAATTTGGATATAAAGAAGGAATGGCTGTTCTGATAGTTACAAAGAAGAAATGCTAATACTGTATTTAGTGGATTGAAAACCCAGAAGCTTGGAAGGTGAACAGGTTGGGGTAATCTCAGTGGGAACTCGAAGTCACACTCTACAGACATCTTGGAAAGGATCTTTACATTCATGTATGGCATTAAACAGCAATTGCTAGACTTTGATATAAAAGGGAGAGTGTTCTCAAGAGATGAGGCCTCTGAGATAAGAGAGTGAAGCTCTTCTCTCAAATACCTTGTTAAGCAGCTGGTGCTGAGTATGTGGGAGCTTGTTGACAACTTAGTCTTTATTCTACACAAAATTCCTTTGCAGTCTTCTTCAGTTTGCATGTGATGTTACAGATTACTTCATGGTTTCATCTGATAAGCGTGATGTTCTTTTATAACTGCAAAATACCCTTTAAAAAAAATTGTAGGTATGTTAGTCACCTTAAAGATGCCAGACTTTCCTGGCAAATACAAAGAGTTGTTTGGCTCAAGTGCTGTGGTATGTAGTGCTTGAACTGCAGAGCTTCGTTTGTTGTTGTTATACCTTTTGTGTGCTGCTGTTCAGGTGCATGTACAAAGTTGTTTGCTAAAGATGTTGGAGTTACGGATTATGTTTTATCTGTGTTTCAGAGCTAGTATTGTAAAGTCTGCGCTTATTCTGGTGGTTAGAAATTCAAATATTTGCTAATATGTATAGGTTGTTTCCACTCTTTTTCTGTAGATAATGCTTAGTACAATTTATTAATGACAAGCATCATTTGAAATGGAAAGAGCTGGGTTGTAGCTCCCCCTTTAAGGGCCTTTAGGCATGAACCGGTTAAGTGATGTGTACAATTGTGAATCTATAAATTGTAGGAGTTATTGCTTCATTAATTGAAATATTGAAAAAAATCAAGATCACTCTTTAGGAAAGAAAATTTTCTATGCATGCCTCACAAGTTCTGTAATGGCTTGCAATGTTAAGATGGAGTCCTTAATCTGTTTCTATCTAGACCGTGGGAATACTTTCTTTTTTTTCCCTCTGATTTAGTGATTTGCATTTAAATATTTTATGGATAATCTTGCTCCATTCTGCTTTTGAGAATAAGCTTTGATGGAGAAGTTTGTTTTGCTCTAGGCTTTGCTGGTGCTCATAATGGCATTTCCCAACTGGCGGTTCGTAAAACAAAAGCAGGCTGGTGGCGGCAGCTGTGGAGACAGCGCACATTGGGTCACAGTTATGAAATCCAAATAACGGGGAGACCTAACAGAAACCCATGAATTGGTAGAAAGAAGTTTAAACTTAAGCAGTAGAGCGGCAGATCATAGCTAGTGATTGTAACAGCAGTTCCTTCCTCCATTTCTTCACTGTTTCAAAGCTTAAGGAAGCATCTTTCAGCGTCTTCGGAGCTACTGTCTGAAGGTGCCTTAAGTACATGACTGTTGAGGCATAGTCCATCAGGTGGCTTAATTCATGTTGCACAGTCAGCTGAGCACACTAATGAGCGTGGGAAAAGGTGGACCAGGGTCACTGGCTGTTTTATGAATTGCTGGTGATGGGAGGTAGAGAACTGATGGGTTAAAACTCAGATTAGTTGTGTTGGCATGTTGCACGACAGCTGCAGACAAACATGATTCCTGTTCTGATGTTTCAGCAGTGTCTGCTGAGAATATGATCATGTAGTAGTTTACAAGAGACTTGAACTGTCCTCAGTAGATTCTTTGTGACTTCTAAAACAAAATAATTGGTTAGAAAATGGGTTTGGGGAATGATCCTTTCTCATATCTGATGTGGACGTTGACCTATACGCACACTTTTAAAATAAAACGTGAAACAGTAAAAATAAAAAATACGAGATAACAAAAGCTAACCAAATTCTAATATACTTCTTTTTTTCCGTATTACAGAAATACATTAACTTTGAAGTGGAACTAAACAATGGAACCAGATATTATTCGAATGTATTCCTCATCCCCTCCACCACTAGACAATGGAGCCGATGATGATGATGAAGATGAATTTGGGGAATTTGGAGGATTTTCTGGTGTAAGCACTGCTGGTGTAGCTTTTGCTGATTTTGATACACCAGACTACAGTCATCCAAAGGAGGAGTTTATACCCACAAATCATTTCATTCCACTTCATGATTATTCTGATAATGTATCTAGCATTGCAACTTTCACATCTGTTAAAAATGTTAAAGATAAAGACTGCATTGCAGAGCTTCCTACTCTTACTAAGGAACTTTCTGATATGTCAGCTACTAGTACCAGCAAAGAAAAATCTAAGTTTAGAACTTCAGGTACTGCTTTAGAAGATGCAAACAAAAGAGGGGAACAAAGAGACAACACTGGGAAATCGGAGGGTTTTTCTTCTCATGTCGTTAGAACTGGTATAGCTGTTGAGAGCCAGGATGAGGAAATAGATGCTTGTAATGGTGAGAAACTTCCATGTCTAGAGATTCTAACAAACGGATTTGCAGCATCAGACCCTGTAAATCCTCAGGGAACAGAAGATCTAGACGGTATCGGTGACTCAAAGGGACTGAAAACTGTTAGCGCCCATAGTACTGAGAAAAATTTGAACTCAATGCCTAGCTCAGGTGAAGACTTCGCAGATTTTGCGACGTTCTCAAACAAAAAAACAATCCATTTAGAGGGAACAGGACCTACGATACGCAGTGTTCTTAATGAAAGAGACTCTCTGAGCATTCAGGAGAACAACAGAATAAACAGAGTAACTTGTATTGAAGAAGAGGTTTGCATTTCAGAAATTAGTTGTGAACAGGGTCCCTCAGCACTGGAAGATAATGAATTTGCAATTTCTCATATGTCTCGAACAACTGGAAGTTCAATATGCACTACTGAAAATGGAGAACGCAGCGGGAGGAGAAGACAACGTGGCACGGAAAATGGCAAAGATTTTACGAGGCCTGATGACTCTTTGGGAACAGAGGACATCAAGGTTGATAAGATCCAAAGCCTAAGCAGTGATCGTGCAGGAGAAAAATTGGGTGATTCTGAAGATCTTAAGAATGGTGGAAGTAGTACTGAAGCTGTAGCTTGCAGTGACACGCATGATGATGATTTTGGGGATTTTGGTTCGGTCAGCAGTGCATCTCCCACCTTCATTAATGCTCAAGAATCGATAAATGCTCTAGATTTAGAAGGAACTTCCAAACAGCCCGCACATATTAGTGAACCTAATGATGAATTTGGTGAATTCAGGGACACAAGTACTGTTTCTCAGCAGCCAGCAAGGTTGGATCAAGCTGAACTAAATCAGACTGCTGACACTTTAGAATGTGATTCTACTAGTAAAACTTCTGACTTAGACTTCCAGCATACTACTGAGGTAGAAAATGGTGATGATAGTGAATTTGGAGACTTTGATTCAGTGCCAAAACCTCAAGATGAGAGTGTTGCTTTTCAGGACTCTGACGATTTTGCGGACTTCAGTTCAGCAGGTTGTAACCAGACTACGGACTGGAATGCTTTTGAAGATGAACAAAAAGACAGCTGTTCTTGGGCTGCCTTTGGAGATGAGCAAGCTGGTGAATCTCATCACAGAAAAGAGACGTGGCAGTCACATAGGACAGATACATCTGCCAGGATTGATGGTCCAGTATTACACAAGACTGACAGTTTTGCTTTAGCATCTTTCCAAGGAACTACTAGTAAGCAATCTCAAGAGCCAGCACCTTCAGTTCAGGTAAGGGTGTTCTTGATTTTGTTCAGTCTTGTTCTGTTCTTGTGCATACACCTCTTCCTGGTTCCTGCTTCTGCGTACAACAAATGTTTGGGTAGTCCTTGTTTGTCTTGTGGGAGAGATTTAATTTGGTGGGTGAGATGGGCTGGTATGAAATAGTATGCTGTGTTTGCATCTTGCATCTTTTGCACCATTACTTCTTGCAGAAAAACGAGCAGGGTATGCTGGAACTTGTATGCATTTGTTTTGAAGATTATATGTGGTCCTTCACATAAACTGATCAAAGGATAAGCCATCATAAATATTTCAGAGCCTGTGATAGTTCTTCTGTTGTTTCATAGTTTATCTGCCTTTGGAGAGGGGCACTCTGATGTTGTCTTTTCATAAAACAGTGGTGTGACTGGAAGCTGAGACTACTGGTTCCCAAAATTTTTCATCACCATTCTCCATCACGTTTTCAAAATCTTATTTAAAATGATGGCTCTATTTGTAAATAGCTGCACTCATTTGCTTGGAGCAGAGAGCATGATAAAATACGACCTATGGAATTCTGTCCTTGGTATTCCAGCTCCTGGGAAGTTAACCATTTAAAAGCTATTTAAAAATAAGTCTCTGTTATACATTAATTGCGGGAAGCTCCACGTTATAGCAACATCACAAAAATAGGACTAATGATTTCTTAAAGCTGCTGCTATATTTAATTAGGAGTTTTGGGGAGGGTGAAGTAGATAGGTTTATTTCTTGCCCCCACCCCCTACTGTTTCTACCTTAGTTGCTAAGTATGTATTAATTCCTGATTAATTCCTTCTTCAGTCTTTTCACCAGTCGTCTTTGAGATCTGTGCCTGTTTATACATAGATAATTTTTTAATATTACTTTTACAAAATTCAGAGCAACAATTTGAGTTTAAAATTGTCTTCAGCACTTCTTTTTAATCATGTCATCCCACATGAGTAGTTCAGAGTATGCTCTGTCTTTTTTGAAACATGCAGCGACACCAGCAATAAAGGGTGTTAGTGGTAATATGTGTCTAAAAGGTTTGGATCTTCTCTGGCAGTCAGAGGAAATGAGGTAAGTCCTTTCTTCCAGGACCTTGCGTAGTCTTGGTGACAGCCCTGCCTCTTTCTGTTTCCTACCAGTGACAGGTGAAATGGCTTTTCAGAAGAAAGTTGTGCCAGCCGGAGCTTTGCAAGTGTTAGCAAATGGAAGGGAGCTTTTGGGGCTTAGCTCTGATTTCTTGTCACATTAAAAGGTGTGAACCTCAGCTCCTGACACATCCTTCTTGCTCTTTTGTGCAATAACTAACACACCAAATTCTGAAGTGGCTTCATGAGGCAAAAAAAGACTCGCAAGTGAACCTGCAGGTGGATTTTTGTGCCTATGCAAAACCTTGCTTATCATCACCTGAATGTGTGGGTCCATTTGTCAGGTGGAAAGCACATATCTATTGTTACCTATTCTGTTGGTCATTCACCCATGAAATTGGAGACTACTAAGGTCATTAGTGCAATTATTCTAAAGTGTTTCTGTTGCCACTTGAAAGACTTTCCAGAATCTGACAAAGAAATGGGGTGGGGAGATGATTCTAGTAAATCATCACTTTTTCTAGTTAATCATGCTATTAAGGGATAGTCTGAAGGTTTCAAACATTTATTTTTACTTAATTTTCTGTAATTTTATGATAGCGTTTCAATAGAAAACACTTCTGAATATAGATGTTTATAAAAGCAGAACCTTCAGAGGTTCTGTAATTCTTTCCCCCCTCCCCAAGCCTGCCTTAACAAAAGATAAAAGCCAAGTTATAATGGAAGTTCTTTGGTGATATGTCATGAAGTCATACAGTAGTTTGGTTAGATTGTAAACCAAGTTTTAAGACTTACATATTTTTTTCATTCCTTCTCTTTATACTACAGCCAGTTGTGACTGTTTGGGTATAAAGTGATGGCCAGTGAGGAAGTACAACCCAAAGAATGTTTTACACAAATAAGCTGTAGAGGAAGTTGAGCTGGATATGTTTTCTCTGTTGCAATAGTTTCCTTAGCCTTGTAATGACTGTTAGTTGCTACATTTTTTTTTTTCAGTTAGCTCTCAAAACAGTAGTTACACATTTTCAAAACTTACTTTGTATTCTGTAAGTGCTTTCAGTTTTGGAAGGGTCTACTGAAACCTTTTTATATTTTTAAAAAAAAATGCTTTGTTTTAATATTAAGTAGTAATTCTGGGTTTAATCCATTGAGCCACAGTTTAGTAAGTTACAACTAGAAACATTGAGATTAGTTGAGTCAACATGAGTGGTCCCAGTACTTTGAGTACAGAATCTTAGTAAAATTAGTAAACTCAGATTTTGATTGGTTTCCTTACTTTCGCTTAAGAGGATGTCACTAAGGTCAAACCACAAAATACAGCATTTTAAAGTATTTGCTGATCTTCTGTTTCCTATGTATTGAAGCTGAGTTCTGGAGCTGTTTGAGGCAAAAGCAGAAACACTTGCATGCAAAATAAAGCTAGGGAGAGGTAGATGAACAAAGTTTTTTATTACCCTGACCAAAGAAGGATAGGGAGGAGTAGATCACTTGCATCAATGTATTGCTGACAGATCTAAAAAGCACTTGCTCCAGCAACTTAAAGGGAGCAGGCTGTGCAAAGGAGAAATACCGCATGTGTTAGACACTTGAGATAGATGTGAAAATTGAGACCTTGGCTTAGGCTAAAGGTAGACTGGGATCATTTACAAGATACTGTATACACTTGATCTGTAATATTGAGGCTAGGAGAGTCACTGTAATGTGGTAGTGAAATAATTTTGAAAGGTGCATAAACAGGAAGACTTGAATGTAATCCTTTAGTTTTCGGTTTTCTGCTTTGGTATGGTTAGCCAGCAGCATTGCTGTTTAAATGTGGAAATTATGTATACAGCAGTTTTCATCCATCCAGAATGCAGCATGAAAGGAAAGTTATTATTTACCAGTAGCTCAAGTTCCCTTGCCAATGGTCTCTGCATATTTTCCTTTCTGTTTCTTTAGATTGTGTATTCTGGATGTGGAGGCAGCAACAAAATTTTGTGCTTTCTGCATGTGGGCTTGATTGTAAGGTATATGTCACGCAGACTCTTTTAAAGATCGTGGATTTGGTAGAATGTTTAATTAAAAATTAGACTTTGCTTGAATTCAACTAATTAATCTAGTTTTTCTTACAAAATATAGAATGTAAAAGAAGAAAGTAAGGGGAAAAAGGTCACAAAAATGACCTTATATAGTGACATGTAGTGGCAAAAAGATCCTTAGGTCTTCTCTTCTTCACCTTTGTTCTTAGGCTTTCTGAATCCTGCACATGATCTAAAACATAGGATTTGTAATATGCTGACTTTTTTCTATTCAGTAGGGTTGCATGGAGGGGAGAAGAAAAAGGGCATGGTATACGGTGTTCAGTTAGAATTACTGGAAGAATTTGTAATCCCTTAGGGAAAAGTTCCAGTTTCAAAGGCTGATGGACACAGATAAAAAAACCTGTTATTTGAACCCATATTAATACTACCATATACCTTAATCATTTAATGTCTTTTTTCAGCTGAAAAATATGTAATATTTGGATTCAGTATACCTGCAGGTTTGTATTTGAAATGTGCCTTTGTGTTCATTAAAACTGATTTAGGATGTAGTGGGTGAATTAGTTGACCGAACAAGTTTTGAGTGAACCTGCACTGTGCCATATGCATTAATCCCCTTTATGTGATCACTTAACACACTACTAAGTTTTGTTTGTAAGGAATATAAGGCTCATAGCACAGCTTTTTCCATGAGATAGTGCTGAACATTAATCAGTTGAGGGGGTTACTCTGCTGTATTGTGCATTAAGAATATATACAGGACTTAGGCAGCAAAACATAAGAGCAGTTATTATCTATGGTAATCATGTGGGTGGGTAATAGGGCTGTGCCTAGCTGTGTTCAAGGAATATAGGCATCTCTAGAGGAGGAGGAGATGAATAATGGCTTAGTTGGAAGGCCAAAACTCTTACCTGATTTAGCTGAGAGTTAACAAATCCTGGAAAGGGAGGAGGGGAAACCTGAACAGTCCTCCAAGTGGGTTTTAAGATCCTCTGCTTATTAGAGAGCCTGTACTCACAGGCTTTACCTCTTCAGATTCATCAGACAGTGTGGGTGATGTACAGTTACTAAGCCACAAGTATGCATCAAGACAAAGAAAACCCTGGCTTACTGTCACTTAGAGAGTAGTTTGTCTTGGGCAATGAATGAAGTCATCCTCTTGGAAAAAAGTAATTATGACCGTAAAGACTTCAGCCTCCCTGTTCACTAAGATAAATTAAGATAGTGTTGGCTAAATTAAGTTCAGACAGTTGGATCACAAGGTTGGGTTTTTTTTTGTTGTTTGTGGTTTTTTGGGTTTTTTTTAAAGTCCATAGCACAGTTTTTAAGTGTGTGCAGCTGAATAACAGTAGAAAACAGACCATTAAAAGTAGCCCATAATTGCTGTATTTCAGAACAGGCTGGCTAAAGGGGATCGTACAAAAAAAAAAAATAGTTTGGGCGGGGATTGTTTGAGCATTTGTTTATATATCACAGAACAAAATTATTTTCCATTCTGTACACATAAGTTTTGTCTACTATACTTCTTCTCAGAGCCTGACTGAAAAGTTAGTACAACACCGCTAGCTAATAATAACATGACCAACTGAAATGGGAAGTAAGTTTTATGTAGTCTAGATAAATAACTGTTAGACTTCACTTTGCCTGCATGGAAGAAGCAAGATTTGATACATTCTTCAGCTGAGGGAGAATAAATGTGTGAGGCTTCCAGCAAGGAGGAGGGAGACAACTTCACATTTCTACAGCGGACTTCCTTGTGGTTTGTAACTCTCTCATATCAAGCAGTGAAAAGACCATAGAAGTCTTGTTCTTCTTTCTCAAGGCACTAAATTTTCGGATTTGCTTTGCAGCCGAGCTCAAGATCTTTACAGTTACTGTTTTAAAAAGTTTTGAAAGGATATTTAGAACTATCATTGCCTTCTTATAACTCTTTAAATTATTGTAAAAATATTTATTCTTCAATTCTTATTGGTGAGGATTTTTAGCTTTCGTGGCATCGTACTTGACTGCATCACTACATAGCATGCTCTTGCTGGCTTGTAAATCTTAGTTTAGGACCAGTGTTTCCATTATAAATTACCTGTGGGAATAAAAATTCACTTTTTTAACCTCTAAGAAATTTATGTCACCATCTTAAATGTAACTGCTTTGGGGTGGGAGGGAGAAAAGCCATGATACTTGGATCATGAGAAGTTAAACTAGTGTTCTTTGTAAGCTTTGCTTCTCCTCTTTACTCGGGAGTTTTTCTGCCTGCAGCTCTCCCCTCATTGCTTCTGGGAAGGTGCTGTGTTTGCTAAGCAGAGCCTGTGCATCGGAGAAAGAAAGAAATTGTTGCTATGTGGAAGGCAAACCGATTCTTAGTTTAAGCAGTCCATAAACCTTTCCAAAGAAAAAACTGCCCACATTTAACTAGGAACTTAGTGATTTGTTTATGTGCCTTTAGTTCACCGTTCAGATTTGTTTCTTCATGCTTGAGCCCAAAAGATTTTGAGACCCACAGAAGCTGATTAGTGTGTTCCCCATGGTGAGTTGCATCTGTTGAAATGAGTTTCTCAGCTCCCCTATGTTAACTGCGTGGTCATGTAGTTTAGCTCTTAAAGGAAAAACAAACAAAACCCCCAAAATCCCACCTGTGGTGAAGGCAGGAGCATATGATGACTTAGCTCCACCCAGTTGCTGGAAAATATGGTTTGGTTGTTAGAAAACCCAGCAAAGGGAGTTTCTCACTTAACCTCTGCTTTATTTTGTGAAAATAGTCATAAATACCTGTGTTAGGCACTCTCCAGAGCAGTGGGTTCATGATTTAAAATAAATAAATGAAATCTGTCTGGTTAATCAGTTTCTCTTCTTGGCTTCTGGCCACTGAGCTTTGTTCTGCTGTTTTTTGAGAGCCTTCACTCGGCTTCTGAATTCTAACTAGAAGCTGATCATGTCCATATGGACTTTATTCCTTTCCTAAATTATACATTTCGCATCTTGGATCCTTCATATGCTCATTTCTCATGTTTTTCTGTCAGATAAGACTTGAATATCTAAATATTCTCAAGAATTTAACTATTATACTGGTTTTATTTATTCTTAGGTCTCCCAGTTTTGTCTTCAATAGATGCAAGCAGCCCATCGTTTGAGTGCTGCTTCCTTCATAGCCTCTTTTCCTCGCAGCAGGAAAAGGAGGGCTGAAGGTGACCTCTGCTTTTGACTCTCTCCCTTAAAGCACCTCTGAAGGCTGCCAGAGCAGAGGTGCTGCAGGCTGTAAGCAAGAGTGGGATGGGGGAAATGAGGGATTGCGTTGAGGAATGGGCCTATCCCCTCCAATGGTAAGTGGGGAGGAAGGAGGGATGAAGTGCCACTCCACTCTTGAGCTTCCAGCACAAGAAGTTCACTGGTTGAGCTTTTGTGTCTGCTCAGCAGCTCGTGTGATTCGGACCGTGGAGAGAAGCAAGAAGTCTTTTTTTTTTTTTTTTTTTCCCTCCATTTTTCCCCCCCTTGCACACAGAGTTCCCTGAAACTTCACCCAGAGAAGCTTTACAGAACTCATATGGCGAAAACTTCAATTTGTATCAGCTATTTTTGTAGTGTAGCCCAAGTACCTTGTCTTTATGGCAAGTTTTAATAGCTTCTTTTCATAGCTCTGAGGAGAGGTAGTGACCTGTCACTGTTGAGTTCACGTGGAGGTGGCTGGGGAGGATTTGCTGTGCTGGATGCCAGTGTATATTTGCTGTGTTGAAGGAGGTCATTGATTCTATAGTCTTGTGGTGGAAAAGAGGAGAAAAACAAATTCTGTAAAGCAGTACTTTGGCCTTTCAGCTCTGAGGGATGGATCTTGCCCCCTATTAAAGCAGCCAAGGAGGTAAATTCTAATCCTGTGGTTATCATTCTCTCCTGAAAGTCTGTTACATCTGTGATATTTTTGTTGTTTCAGGTGATGATTACTGTGTCTCTTAAGTGTTTATCAAAAACTTTTATGCTTTCCCAGAAACTATGGGGCTTAGAGTTTGTCCCTGTTTTGAGAATCACGGTTAATGTTTAGAATGGCAGTTGTAGCCTTCTTTCACATCTTCAGTATGTGCCTTTAAGAATTACTCTTCCCAAATGGCAGTGCAGAACACTCAGGTATCAAATATTTTTAGTAATGTGAAAAGTGGAGAAAAGTTCTTGTTTTGTGCCTTTTTTCAGGATTTTTCATTCTGAAAGACATGACACTACTGTGTATGACAGCAGCAATATTTTCTATTGTTCGTACAAAATGGACTATTAGATTGATGTTTGTGGAAGATGGACATTTCTACTAATTTCAAAATCTTGGTAATGCCCTTTATACCTGGGAGCTGTGACCACAGGATTTCATTACCAATTAGAAGAACAAGTTCAGCTGCTTCCTTTAGGGACATTTGCCACTGCCTGGGAGATGTGTGTTTGTACGCTCGTCCCAGAGTCCATTTGCACACATAGAATTAATTACTCTGGTTTGCTATGGAAACCGTTCTTCTCCATCGTATATAAATAAGGGCTAAGCATTTCTGGAAATTTAGAAAAGATGAAAGGAAGTGTAAAGAATGCTATAATTAAACTGTTCCTGAAATTTTGGCACAGTTCTTAAGCTCACATTTGAAATTGGGTGCTGACTGAGATGCTGCTTGGTTCTCAGAGACTTTCTGTTAATTCTTTCATTACCTAAGCAAGCATATTCTTAGTCACTAACATGTTCTCAAATGCTGATCCTTTTCAAGAAATGTGATGCCTTGCTGTTTTCATGATCCAATGCCTTTCATCTGCCTCTTCCTTTTCACTGGCAATATGTATTCCTGCTGTATTACAGAAATGAAGTAAGCATCACCTGTTCATGTAAGATAAGAGCAAGTGATATATTGTAGGCAAAGTTAAGTTTTAAAACTTAAGTAGAGCATGCATTTGCATGCTGAAACATTAGGTTAGAATCTGCAATACTGTTTAGTTTTACTTCCTAATGTAAATAAGTATTGTAACTTACTGTATGGCCAAAATGATTGGGCATTAAGAGGTGATTAAAAGGAAAATTATATACCATAGAACATGACTCGTTATGGTCAGAATATACCAGTGAGGTAATGAAGAGGAAAAGGGAAAAAAAAGAAACCAAACCCCACCTGTGAGTCAGGTATGCTGTGTAATTCCTGTGTAAATCAGATCCTTTGATAGTACAGTAATTATGGCATTTTGACGTTATGCTTTGCAAATAACTGAACCTGGTGGCTGTCCCTGTCAGGCATTTCTTTCACAGGTAGCAAACCTGAAGAGCCGATACTCTAAGCAAGTTAATTTTGCCACTTTTTGCAGTTAGCGTCTGAATAGGGAGAATAGACTGAACAGGCTTGGTTCACAGTTCCCGACTCACCATCTTGACTCCAATACAGAATCAAGATATTCTGAAAACATGGTGTTTGCCTCTGTGTTATGTTTCCTGTACTGTGTTTGCTGATGTACATGGTCAGTGGTTTGCTTAATTGAGCCAAGAGATGAGGCAGATTTTCAGATAAAAATTCAAATGAGAAATGTAGATAACTATTATAATTGTGAAGCAGATGTTCTGGTGCATAAAGGTTTGTCCAAGCTGTATCGGTTGGTTTAATTAAAATACGTAACTCCCACCTACCAGCCTTGCTTCTCTGAACCTTAAATCATTTGTTGTAACAAACCTTCTGAGGTTTATGTTTGTAAATTCAGCTTTGCGGCTGGAATATGCTGCATCTCCACAGGAGGGCTCTGCTGGCAAAGCTATACTAGCACACACTGTGGGATGTTTATGGGGTTTTCGCCTACTCAGTTTCTTTGCTATTTCCCTAGTAGAAAAGTGGGTGTTGGAGCTGCTGGGTACTGCCCTGTGTGTGGTGCAGCAGAGCATTGGAAAGGTGGCTGTTGAGGAACTCCAAACTAGAAAGATGGAAGTGTTCCTTTTGTGCCAGGCTTGCGTCTCTTCTAGCAAGAAGAGAGATTCGGGTGCTGCTGTTAAAAACACATACATTGAAAAAAAGGCTTTAATTTCATTTTTATGAGCATACCTTGCAATTGGTACTTTTTAATAAATGTTAGAGATTGCTGGTTTTTAGTGGGTTTTTAGTTTTCAGTGGGTTGAACTGGGGGGAAAAAATATATTCCATGCCAGTGGTACACCTGATGTCTGAGACAGTTCACAGAGCTATAAAAAAGTTGAAATTCTGTGTCTGTGTAGAAATACAACAGAGAGAAGAGACAGAAATGAAAGGGAAGAACTTAAAAAGAAGAAAGCATACTATGCTTGTCAAAATAAAAAAGGGGGGATTTTTATTTTGGTTTTGTGGGGGTGGGAGGTTGTTTGAGGGTTTTTTGTTTTTAATATTAAATCCATCTGCCAAGGCCCACGTGGCAAGAATCGGAGCATTCTCCAGTGCATGCTGTGAAATTAAAATGCCTGGAAACCATTAGTACCAATATGTGTTGTTTATATTGCTGAGGCCTTATCCTACCCAACAGCAGTGATCGTGGCACTGGTGGAGAGAAAAGCAGGACACAGTTGCTGTGTTATGAAACTTAAGAACCTTGTCTGCCTTCCTCAGATGCTGAAGTTTCCTTTCTCCCAAGGGACACTGAAGTGATGGTGACATCAAGACATGATGGCAACTACAGTGACAAGCAGGAAATCCTGCCTAGTCTCTCAAAACCAGGGAATATAGATCTGTAGCCCTCCTGCAAAACTTCTGAGTATTTGTATTTACATACTCTTGGTGTGAATTTATAATGTAAGGCAGCAGAAAGAAGGTCAGATGAGAGTAACCTAGATAAAGTTGTGGTTGTACAAACCATGCTGCTATCTAGCTGGCTCCTTATTCAGCTAAAATAAAACTTAGTGGGGATTTTTTGTTGTTTTTTAAGTTATTTGGCTAGGATAGAAACATTCCCAAGGTTGGCTTTTAACCTCTGCAGGATTGCAGCATTCAGCATCAACTGTCTGAATCGTGAATGGGAGGAAAGGGAAATTGCTTGGAGGAATGTAAGTCTTCTATTTAAATTAAACAACCTCTAATGTGTAAAAACACACAAATAGGTTTTGGGGCAAGAAATTAAGGCATTAAGTAATTCTTCTTTTTCTTCATTAGTTTTTTGGTCTGGAGAAGTACGAAACAAATCTTACAAATACTTTTTGACAAACATATGTTTAGATGCCTTAGTCTTGGCTCTTCTGCATTATAGCTGACCGGCATGAATAATAGCAAATGAAGCCGGGGATTGTAGTTTTCCTACATCTGAGTCATTGGTACTAACAGTTTTTTAGGAAGTGTGCAGTCTTTGGACTGTAAATGTTTTTTTCTTACCATTTTTGAAGTTGTTCTCACACCATGAGCATGTTACACATCAGGCTAAGTTTTGTGGAATCTGCATACGTCCTATAAGAAGTGAAGCTGTCTTCTGAATCAACGTTGTGTCTCAAGTTTGGATTGCAGTGCATTGTCATTAAGTGACATTATATTGGTTTTGGTTTATATGTCAGATAATGTTCAATACCAAGCTTGCTGAAAATGTGTTCAGTAAAACCCTTAGGATGTGTAGAATTGGAGGCTTAACATATCTTAAGTAAATGTAGCTTTATACTCGTTGCACATCTTTTCTGACTCTGGTAAGAAATGTTCTGGACTCTCTTCTGTAAGAACTCACTTTGCAGAGGGCAAGATCCTTACTGTTTCTCAGTAGCTAGCAGCCTGTATTCGGTGCTTATAAAAAGTCTTGCGATCCTCTAACAGTTATATATTTTGTGGTAAGTGCAACTTTTTATCAGCTATGTGTTGTTTTCGATCTTAACTTATTTTTTTTAATTTTGGACTCCTTTAAAGCAGTTAACAAAACTTGACATAAATATTTTCCCTTTGATATAGACAACATTGCTAAGTCGTCTGGAACGAATATTTGAAGTCTGTTTTCCTTCCATACCTGTTCTTGAAACTGAAGAAGAAATAAGTTCCTTGAATCATTTGTTGGAAGCAGGTGAAAAGCAGATGACAACTGAGGAGACCTTAGGAAATACTGGGTAAGAAGCCACAATGCAGCAAACTTAAAATGAAGTTGAAACGTGTCATCTTTGGGAACTTAAAACATGTAGCAGTAATTCAAAATGAGTTGTTTGTTTCAAGCATTTTGAAAAACTATCAAGTAAAAAATTAGCTGTCTGGCAGAATGCTTTTTTTCAGTGACTACATATACCAGGAGTATTTCACTTAGTGTATCAACTTAGTCAGCAGCATACTGTCTTCTTTTAAGTGATGTCTCTGAGTTAATCAGAATATGTCTTATTAGTTACACTTGATATAAATTGCTATATTTATTCATGTGATGATGAAGTCTAAGTAGGCCTTGTCATGTCTGCTGTGGACATCATTTTCCAATTATAAGTCTGAACTATAATTGTTCTGAGAACACTGTGCAGTTTTAGTTCCCCTGGGTGTTGTGCTTGGGTGTAAGTTTAATTGGAATGTATAATAAGTCACTTGCATTAAAAACTAGAATAAATATTTAAGGCTGCTAAGCTGTTATTCCTGTTGATAACTTGATTTATGATGGGTTGTATAGGGAACTGATGGACGTGTGGACAGAGCTGCAGGATATCCATGATGCATATGGACTGAGATACCAGTGGGGTGGCTCCCACAGCAACAAAAAGCTTTTGTGCTCCTTGGGAATCGATACAAGAAATATTGTGAGTCTGTCAGTAAAAGTTACTTTCTAAATAATGGAGCTGCTTTAAATTTAGAATCAGATGGAAGTCTTTTTGTATGAATGTTTGTCTCTTAATTGCGTAGCTGCACTGAACATGGCTTTTCATGACAGACCATCTGAAAACTTTTTATAAGCCCTATTAATGTTAAAAGTTGCATTAGTTTTTAATCATTGTGTTATATTTAACATAGTATTTCTTCTCTGATATTAATCTTATACAAGTTATATAACATAGAAAAATATCATCACTGACATGGAAACTCTTAATAACTTTTTTTCTTCTTTTGTCAGCTCTTTACAGGCAACAAGAAACAGCCTGTTATAGTACCCATGTATGCAGCAGGACTGGTAAGCTTCTTTTTAGTGTTATTTTTTTGTTATAGTTCCAACAACATTATATAATGAAATACATTAAATGACATTAAGCACCAAGTGTGCTGAAAGATATTTTTTCTAAGTACGGTTATGGCTTAGGCATCAGTAGAAATGCTAGAGAAGTATCATCAAATACACAATTTTCATTGTGTGCAAGCGAATACTTTATTTTAAATGAAAAAAGTATCAATTTACTCATTTCATAAAGCAAGTTATTTATCTAATAAGGTGGGCTAGCTAGTCTAAGCTCAGTTTGAGGCATTTTCTGAAAAAGAAAAAAATTGACTGAAGTAATGTATTAATGTGTATGCAGCAATAAAAAGTTCTTGTTGATTTTTAACTATTAAATATAAGGTATAGGTGTAGAAATGTCAACTAAAACTTGACACGAGAAACTAAATCATTAAATAGTTGTCAAAAATGACAAAGGGACATTGAAACTAATCAAAACATCAATTCACATCAGCATTTGTGGAAAGCCCTGGCACTAAGACCAGATGCTTCAAATGAAGGTTAAGAACTGCTGGATAGTTACTATATTCCATGAAATGTGTGTAGGAGGTTTTCTCAGCACTCTTGAGCATTCCTCTTCATGCAACTGTTTCTCTGACAGACTGTTAATTACTTGATTGCATCTCAATATCCCTAGGTCAAGAGAGATGCATGGTACTGCTTTGCAGTTTTATTGGCATATTAGTAAAGGACCCACATATATATGTATTAGGCTATTTATTTTTTATTTTTTTATTTATGCATACAAAAAGTGTGTATAGCCAGTATTGTTGCATTGCCCCAAGTGCTAGATAAAAATAGCAAGCATAATTTAGATTTCTGTAGATTGAAGGAAACTGAAGTAACCTAGTGCAGTAAGATCAACTGTTTTCACTTAAGCTGATATTCTGTAATTCCTGTTTGGCATTTCAGACTCTGTACAAAGTCTGTAGTAGTAAAAACATTCAGAAGATAAGATTGGCCATTTTTGCTAGTCTGAGCAGAGTAAATATGCTCTTTTTCTGGAAACCTATGTATATATATACACACATACAAACGCACATATGCTTTTATATGGTTATTCACAAATTGAATATAAAAGGATTACAGTTTTCTTTGGTATATATTAAGCCAATTTAATCTGTAGGTTAATTTTGTAAAGTGACTTCTACAGTCAGTTCCTAGAGCAGTTGTTTTCTGATGCATCAAGGTCACCTCATGCACTTCTTTGGATGTAAGCGCAGTATTCTGATACAGTGACAGAAAACATCTCATAGCAATTGCTGTTTTCTTCCTGTAACATATTTGTGAGCAAGACTATGTTTGTACGCAACACGTGCAGTTATTTTTTGCAACAGATTGTTGCTGCTGATTAATTAGGTCCTAAATTTTTTATGTACTTGTGCACACAATAAACTGGATAGAGATGATGGTAGGAGTAGAGTGGCTTGCGGCTTTCTGTTGCCACACTGCTTTGTGTGTTTCTCTGCTGCCCAAAAGAATTGATTTAACTGGTGGTTAAATTCTAAGCTCCCCTAACATGGTGTAGAAACATTTGTGAGACAGCTGATCACGGTGGCTGACTTTCTGAAATTATTTTAAAATACACTAGTTGCAAATCCAGTGGTTTTATTTGGGGGCTTCTTTTCTCATACCTCATTGTTCTGAGGTGCTTTGTATGTCTCAGTGCAAACTTTGGTCTTTCTGTAGATCTCTCTCACCCTCGGTTTTATTCAGGAACACCAGAAATTTCACACTTTTCTTCATAGTACTGTGTAGCTTTAAATAGTTTGTTTAAAAAATAACAATTTTGTTTTAATTATTTTCTTAATGCTTTTTAATGCATTTATTTCCATGTCAGTAATTATTGTTCTTGGTATCATTCTGCAAACTGACAATTTGTCTTGTTTCCTCTGAATTACTTAATTGTGGAAATGGAATGAATGCACTTGTACCATTCTGATGGGCCATTTGATATTTCTGGAATAGTCTACACACAACTGGGAGGAGAAGGCGTCACTTTATCAAGTAACTGTTTCCTCCAGCTTAAATTACACTATTGAAAGTTGAAAGCAAGCTCCAGCTAAGCACTTGGGTTTCTGTTATTGGCTTTAAAATGTTTTAGGCCTAAGGAACCAGGATGATTCTTTCCCCTGCCCCATCTCCTTCTGTCACCCTCACTGAAAGTGTCCCAGAAATGTGTGGTTAACCCCAAGCCCCTAGTTGAGGGTAGTACGACCTAGTAGTGTGTGTTCTATTTTTTTTGCATTTGCAGTTCTTGAAATTATATATATGTGTGTCTGTGTACATGTGATTTTTTTTTTTTTAATTTGTTTCTTTCTTTCTTTATTTAGGGTATGTTAGAGCCTACCAAGGAACCTTTGAAACCAATATCTGCAGCAGAAAAAATAGCTTCAATAGGACAGACACCTCCTGTATCACCAGAGATGAACACATGTACATCTGATCAGTTCCAGGTAAAAAATAGAGAAAAAAAATAGAGGAGAGGAAAAGAAAGAATGAGGGGAAACAATGGGATGCCTTGTCTCTTCCTTTATAGTTAAAATATCTAGATGGTGTGTCCAAAGAGACCTGTATGAAAAGGGCAGGTGTTCCTTGTGTCAGAGTGAAGCCTGCTCTTGGATCTACTTTTCATGTGTGACTGGAAGGGATTCCCTATGATAAGACTGTAGCAGTTGGTGGCCAGCATTTAAAGGTCCTGGTGGATATTTACAGCTATACAATAAGCTGCTTCAAAAGGCCATGGAGAGTTACTTCCACAATTTTTAAATGTAACTTTACAGTTGTCCTTCCTCTGGCTAACATTTTTCATCTTTGCTTTTTCTGAAGCTTATTGTAGGAGCCTGATACATAATGAGTTCAGAGGAGTTTAGGAGTGAGCTTTTGAATTCCATGGATTCTGATTTGTTGTTCTTGTTCTGATATTATGATATTAGAAGACCACTTAAATGCCATGCGTGTTGCAATGTGCGTGGCTGGCAACCAGCTAATGGGATATGCAGAGATATTTCATTTTCAGTGTCACTACAGTGGTACTCAGCACATATTCAGAGAGGCAGCTGTGTCCCCCCACTTAGTGCAGGCCTTGTTTAATCTGCCCAGCATCTTCAGTTACCCGCTATGCTTGTGACTTCTGATTGAAGGCATTCCAAAATGAATTATCCTTGTGTTACACCTAAGCTTAATACTAGGTACTTCTGAGTATAGCAATTTCCTTGCACTCTGCTCTGCCATAGTGCAGAGCTCTAACTGTGACATGCTTGTACCAGAGGAGAATTTTTTTTTTCATTGTGGAATAGCAGTATGTCAGTGGGCTCAGAACTGAGGTTGTTTTGTATAGTAGTATACATATTTGGTGATGTTTCCTGTGCTGCTTCTCACAAATACTGCAGTGGAACTGAGCAGCTTAACTGGGTATTAGAAAGGTGACAGTAATGATTATTGCAACCAGTTTGAGCTGAAGAAATCACTTGTGTGATTTCTATATATGAACAAAGTAGGAAAACTTCAATGGCTTTCTGCAGCATTCGAAGTTCCCTTTTTTACAGAGGGGAAAACATAGATTAAACCATACAGTAAACATAGTATAGAGAGCTGCAAGACCCTGAAGTAGCAGCATCTCTAACATGTGCCATTTTCTCAGTTGCTTGGCAGTCATAGTGCTGAGTGCTGAAAATAAGAACCTCTACTTATCAAAGTCTCTTTTTTCCTCTAATTATGAATTTGTACTTTTGGGTATTCGTGCAGCACAATTTCCCATTACTTGTCACAGTTTGATAATCCTGTCTCAGAGCTCGTTCCGACGAGGCCATCTCAGCTTAATCATTGTGGTCCGTGAATACATACAAGAAGCTTCTATGCTATCTGTCTGCACTGCTGGCCTTAGGTTATTTTTTCCAAAAAGACAAATACTAAAATAAGCTTTTAGGGGAACAGTTGAGTTAGAGCTCTAACCATTAAGAATGCCACACAGTTAAGTGACATTCAGAAAGTTTCAGGGCATGAAAGATCAATTCTCCACCTCAGAGAACTTGTTTCTTTCTTGGCCTCATCTTCTGTTAATGTTTGGTGGCTTCTGTTTGCTTTTGGGAAAATCCAGCTTCACTTCACATTGTACAGACTGCCTCTTAGGAATATTCCAGACTGTAACGGTATTAAGATGATGTGCCCAAACTTTGGTAAACATTTCATTAGGAACTGTGCTAGAAACACTGATAAATATGCAGTGGAAATATTAGGGGCAATTGTAGTGGACCCTGAAACTTCTTATTCTAAACGCAGGTAATTTAGGTACAACAACTTAGGTATCTTTAAGCTTAACTAAGTAATTATACATTAATTAGGTAAAACTTTTAAACTCCTCCATTTTCAGATGGCAGTGATGATTGGTCATTCTTATATTCAGAAACTTCAGCATATTGGCTTTTTGTTGAAAGGAAAGGCTCTGGTTGATAGATTCCTATGCTTTGCTTAACAAAGGAGAACTCTTCTCCTTTCCTTGAAAGCCTGGCATTTATGGGACTTGTATACAGATCAGTGTCTGTGCGTGTGCGTGTATGACTTCCTGCTGAGGGAGTAAGATTGTGGAAGAAAGACTGTGATGATGCAAAAGTAGGAGTGGAAAGAACACTTACAAAAACACAGAAATGCCTCCTTAGTTTTTTGCTTGTAGGCGAACGGAGGAAAGCATGCAGAGATTTAAAAAAAAAAAAGAGCATTAAAAATCAAAAGAATGAGGAAAAAGGCAGCAAATGAGCTGCAATAATTTTTCCTAGTTATTATATAAACTCTGTGTTTTGGCCTCCTTCCCTGCAGAGGCTCTCACTGGGTTGGTTAGACTGTGGAAATACAGTGGACAAATTTCCATGTGAGCCATTTAAGCTGTAAGGGCAAGGTTTTTGAAACTATGATTTCTCCTCTCAAGCAAGTTAAGTTACTGACTGATCTATCATATTAGTTTATTGTATAAAAATGACTTCTGTAGACTTGTTCTGTTTTATATTTGAAGGCAGCGTCTAAATTCTTCTTTGATCTGTTGTTTATCTTGACAATTGGGGGGTTTATTTCACTATTCCTCTGTGCTCGTAACTGTAAGCCAGTAAACAGAATATGAAATAATCTCCCAATTACTGTTGCCTTTAAGCATGGTGTCTCAAAGACTTCGCAGGTCTGAAGTAAAATGCTCTATCAAGGCACATCAGGTGTAAGAGAATGGCTGCTCAGACAGGCAACCTTTGATTGTGAAACCTGAGATGGGTACCCTTCTCTTTGTTTTACAGCTGTAGTGGGCTTCTACGCCGTGGCCAAGTCTTCAGGCAGCATGATTAAAATATATTCAGTGCTTGTTAAAAAGGTTGCTGTCTTAACTTAATGTTGACTGTTTTCTCTTGATTTCATACTGTTCTCTGGCTACCATAGTTTTAAAGTTTATTTACCACCTGGTCTTTGGCTTTTTTGCAAAAAGTTCTCTGGATATTTCTGCTCTTTTGGTATTGCTACAAAGCATCCTGTTCTCTCTATTTAGGACTATGTTTTGTTGGTAGAGCCTTAGTGGTAGCTTTGTCCCAGCATACAGGATAACTTCGGGATTTCTTACCTGCCTAGTTTTGCTTAGTGAGTTTTATATTGGCATAGAAATCTACATTGACCCAGACCTTTCTAGAAGAAAATGACCAGTGGGTGCCTATTACAGCACATCTGCATGCATGTAAGCTGCTGAATTAGAGATCAGTTTATAATACAATATGTATCTCACACTTGCTGGCTATTAGGGTCTGAACCGTAATTGAACCCCATGGGGTGACAGTCTTTAAAAACACTTTTAATTACATAAGGGACCATCAGGACTTCTAACAATGACAGATGCAAACTACCATATTATTGGCCACCAGCCAAAGGCTCCATCATGGAACTGCCCTCCAGTTATACATATGAGAGAGATCCAAGAATATATGTAGCTTTGTTGACAGACAAAGAGAGGAAGATTTGCAGGTAAGAGATAGTACTGAACTTGCTATTCTATTAGATGTGACAGTCGCTTAAAGGTGGTGTCTGAGAAAAATAATTTTTAGAACTGTTGTAATTTTGCCAATGAATACACACAATGAAATGTATGAATTACTTCCTTGTAAACCTTTTTCTGAAATGTTTATGATTCTCATTTGTGGGATCTATGTAAATATTGATACTATATTTGTATTACAAGCCCTTCTATCCCCCCCCAGCTTTAAGACAGAAAAATACTTCCTTTTTTTTTTCTTTGTTTAGTTTTCCTTGGGTAACTGTTGGCTCAGAGACAAACGTTTACATTTTACTCCTTTGGATTATAAAAGCTCTTACATAATACCATTCTAAAATTACTGTGTGAAAACATCTCTCACTTTTATCAAAGTGAAATACGATGCAGTAAAACCAGCAGGCATTTTAGTTTCCTCTTTCTTACTTCCTTAACATTCAGAGCAGTACTCTGACATCTGAGTATGCTTTTTTAATTTCTGTACCGTGTCCTGTAATCTAAGATGGAGGGAGGAGTGAGAGCAGTTTGCCCTGATTCTCAATATCCTTCTAGATCAGGCGCTTTTCCTTAAAGCATGTTATTAAAATACTGGTTGTAAATGCAGTAGTCTAGCAACCTTACAATCTCTGAAAGACAAAACATTATATTCCCATTTGCAGGGCATGTTCCCATTGTCTGAGATTTCAATGCTGTGTTCAGGTGTCCCAGTATAGTTAGTTTTCTTAGAGCTGAGGTCACTAGAAACAGAAAACTTTTCCTTTCTGTTTAATTGGCTTTTGCCTCTGCTCTCTCCTTTCACTTTCTTTGCTGTTGTATAGCCCAGGGCTTGCCAGCATCCTGTATAGATGGGGTCTGCTTTGCTTGCTCTCCCCCCCTGCCCCCCATTTTTGCAAGCAGTTGAAGTCAGCAGAATAGCCTCATCCCACAGAACAGGCTAATATGTCTAGTATACTCTCAGTGATTTGGAGTTGGATTCCCCCCTTTCCTTTCCCGCCCCCCCCCCCCCCCCCCCCTTTTAGGAAGAATTCATCACATCCTTTGTCTTCTCTTTGCCAAATTTGAGAAGTCATTAAAGGGAAAAGCTTAGCCAGCCATTGGTACCACCTTTTCCATGCAATTTTGTCACACTCATGAGTCCTGACTCAGTCTTTTCACACAAAATGTAGTGGGTGTTTTCCTCAGTAAGTGAGAGTTGGTGGGAAGATACTTTGTTTCAATTTGAGTTCATTTTCCTCAGGGTAGAAAGCTACTAAATTGTCATACTCTCCTCTTTTTTTTTTTTTTTTTTCCCCCCCAAACCCCCTTTTACTATATTTTAGGCGTGACAAGTTGCTGATGATAGTGATCATTACTTCATCAGGTGTAGCTTCCACACTGCTAACACTGTGTTTCCATGCAAATAATTTCAATGCCAGTAATTTCATTACCAAAGCAAAGCAAAAAATGTAGCATCAGCTACTTAAGCTCCATGGAGTGAATACTGTTCTAGGTGTGCTCAGTACTGGAAATATTTCCAAGTCATTAGGTAGGAAAGATTTTTCTAAGCAAAGCTTTTACTATAAGTAAATACAGAAATCTCCAGCTCCCTTCATTTTTCTTTCTGTAAACATCTATCACCTAGCAAAAGCCTCTTACAGTTACCTTAATTGTACAAAGCTAGCTCAGGTTGCTACAGTCTTGATTTGTGAATCTACATATTTTTTCAGTGTTGGATAGTTGAATGTTCTAAAAGTTTAAAGAAAAAAAAAAAAAGAAAGCTTGACTTTCTACAAAAGCAAAGAGAAAGTATGTCTCAGCCACAGGAAGCTTGACAACTAGTGATGTGTTTTGAATAATGCTGCAGAGAACTTCCATTGCTTTTCTTCCATAAGTGTGATTGTTCTGTTAGAAGTTGAAGGCACATCCTTTCCCAGTAATTCTTGACAGTTGACTTCACTGGGGAGAGAGCAGAAATGTAATGCACAGAAGTAGAAAGATCAACTTATTTCAGACATTCCTGGTACTGTCCCATCAGTTTGTGTCCTGAGAATATAGGAGGACAGCACTTGCAAGTTACACTGCACCTGAACACACCTCCCCTGTAAGGCATGGTCCCTGCTGCTTGCTTGATTTTACCTGTGTGTGTGCAAAAGACTTAACAAGAAGAAATGAAAAGGCAAGGATGGGCTTCCAGAAGGAGTCAACATTTCCATGCTCCTCTTGTTCAAGCATTGTTACCAATGGTTTGTTTATATATTGGAATGAATTAATTGTTAAAGGATAGTAAGTCACAGGATTTTTTTTTTAAAGGGGGTGGAGTGAGGAGGGTGTTGATAGTTTGTCCCTCACACGTAGGGATTATATCTCTTAAAAGCAAAACAAACCAAAAGACTCATGGGCTATTTGATGGTAATTAACTGATTTTATATATAATCAGGACAAAGCATGGATGTACAGATGGCTTTCACTAATAATCCTATTCTAAATTTGCCTTATTGTGTATTCATAATTTTGTATGCAAAATGCCTCGTCTTCCATGAAAGTAATAGTTTAACTTTCAACTGTGCCTTAAGGTCTTTCTATCCAATTCATATGTTTTAATTAATTTGCAAATCCTGTTTGAGTTAGAAGTTACTTAATCTGTACTGTTAAAAATTTAATGAGACTTCCCATGGTAGAACAAATCTACTTTGAATCTTTAGTGCATATTATGAAAATACACACCTCCCAAAAGTTGGGGCTTGCTCATTTAGTTGTCTTTTTAGTATTTAGACGCTAAAGAATCTGTTGTTTGAACTGCTTTGCATTGTTGTAACCTGAACTGACTATAAAATCTGATTTCTGACTTTTCAACTCTAGGAATCTCTACCACCTGTCCAGTTTGACTGGAGTAGCAGTGGCCTTACTAACCCTTTAGATGGTACGTCTCTCCGTAGAGCCTCTAGCACCAGAGCTAGAGATAAGAAAGCTACAAAGTTCAGACAAACATCTATCTGCTGATTACTTTACTTTTTTAAAAAAATACACACACACATATATATAAAAATATATATAATATTTATTTCTTACTCCTAACTTTGGAAATTCAGGCTTTCTTTCTCATTAACTGTGCCCCTACGTGAAGTATTATGTAGTCTGAAAAACTAAGTTAAGTATTTTAGATTCCTGCCATATGCTAATGACACAGTGGCAATATTAACACTGCATTATATACATAACTGCAGATTATAATGAAACTCTGAACAAAAGAGCATTTTAGATTGACAAGTTTTACTTCTTAAAAGTATTTTTCACCAATGAACTATCTCTTTAGACATCCTTTGAATGACAAACTTGTGTATAGTGGCTACTTCAAAGCACAATATTTTAACCATAAACTGTTTGCAAAAGATACACTTCTTGAGCTGAGAGTTTTCAGATTTACAGATAATTTTATATTTCAAAAATGTGACTTCATCTGTTATCACTTTTGCTTACACTCAAGAGCTAATTATAGCTAATATATTAAATTAAAGAGGTAGCTGCCAACTTACTTGTTTCTGTAAATGTATATAGTTATCGCATAAAAGACCCTTCACCTATGTCTATTTTAATAGCAAAGTGAGTTGTGCCACCACCTCCACTCTCAGAAATGTAAGTGCATGCAAAGTAAATAAAACAAGTTTTGGAAACTTGTTTGATTGACAGACTAGAAACCTGTAAAGAAACTGATACCTTTATGAGGAGCCTGCTAACAGCAGTTAATTCATGACACACAAGTTGTTCAAAAGCAGGCTAAAATAAGCTGCATCTCTTACTGCACTGGTGTTGCCTCATGGTGTTGCTTCAGAACATGTGGGATGTTAAGAGTTTGGATAACAATATCATGGTGCTGAAGGAAAGCCTGGATGGACCCTTTTGCTGTTGTCTGGTGTCTTACTACTTCAGTCAATCATCATGCTTTCTTTTTAACAAACAACTTCTTTAAAATGTATCTTGGTTTGATTTCTGGTTTAGTACTAAAGGGGAACAGTATAATTTACCAGTGAGGAACTGGATATAAGACAGGCATTTGTTACTCTGTGTTCACACTGCTTTAAGATAATGATAATTAATGGCTTAAAGCTGCTAAATAAAACTTTGAAGGGTTTTTTTGGGTGCTTTCCTATCTGGGGATCTGCTAAGTCTTCCTGATGAAAGAATGGCTTTCAATTTCAGTGAGGGGAGAAAAGCCCACTATATTCTAACTATCAATTGACCTATATATTGTTTCCCTTTAACTGATCACATCTTTCTCTCTGGGTCGTGCTGGTTCTTTCATTTTTAGATTGAAATAAATATTTCTATTTTAAAGTTACTAGTGTTGATTTCCTTGCTGCATTGTACATGAGGAAATGTGCACTGAATTAAGTTGTTAACATTTTAGAAGGTACAAACTAATACTGTAAGCATTGTTTTCATGTCAATTTTTAAATTGCGTACTGAGTACTAATTATAACTTGCATGTTCAAGTGTGTGTCTTACCCCTTTTTACACATAAACCCCTCCCTTGGCTTACCTTCTATATGGCTGCCTACCAACACGGTCACTGAATTTCAAGCTAGTGGAGGTTCCACTCTTCTGAACCTTGATTTCTTTGGGCCCGTGGATGACAGTAGCTCTAGCAGCACCACCACAATCCCAGGTCAGCAGAGTGTTAAAACCACAAATGTAATATTATAACGACTTACTAAAAGCATGAGCACATCACTTGACTTTCCTATAAACAAGGAGAAATTTTACATTGCATTTCTCTAGAATGTCTTTCTACTGCGTTTTTCCTTTGATCTGTGTTGTTTTCTGATGTTTTGTATCGAGCGCGAAGTATTTAAAAGGTACTGTCAGTTCTGTATTTGTCACATGCCAAAGGAATGAATGGCTCTTACGCTCTTGCAAATAAGATGTTAAAACATTTGTTTCAAATGAGAAATTTTGAAAGTTAACTTTTCTAAGCACTTAAGAAAAATTGGAAAATGCTGTAGATGTGATGATTCCCAAAAAATGAGGCTTGTTCTCTCTTCTGAATGCTTCCAAATTGTAGGATCGTGACGTTATTGGAAGTTATGTGTGAATATAAATTCATGGGACTTAACATATCACAACCCCGCTGGTTTTTGCTGCTGCCAGGAGGCTGTAAATTTTTTCTTTGTGAACTACTAATATTAATGATAAAGTGAAAAAAGTGTTTTAACAACATTCATAATGGAAAATAAGGGTAGTTGCATGTTTGTGGGGCATCAGAAGTTCATGAATGTTAATTATAAAACCAAAGCACTTTATCTGAACTTACTCCCTTAAAAGGAGACAAAAACACCACTCTCTCTGTTGCATAATACGTGAAAGTAATTGAATTCACTTATCGCATGGTTTTGACACGCTCTGAGTATTTTGCATGAGCTTGTGAAAACCTACACTTAGAATAAATTTCTGCAGGAATTTAAGGGAACATTCTGGGGATTTATCCCAGTACATAGGTTAAGTAGATAAGGCAAATACTCTTTCAATACAATGCCTGAAACCTTGATGATAACAACTTTCTCTATAGGAAGCAGGTTTTTTTTCTCTTAGTGATTTTTAATTTAAAAAATTAATTTTTAAGAGGTTTGGGGTTTTCCCACATTTCAAATAAGTGCTTGTAATTATTATTATATTTTTTGTTTTTCAAAAGCTTTGGTTTTTTAGTTTTGAAATCTGATCATTTAAGGCAATTTTATGGCATCACATTCCAAATGGCTTTTTATTCCACCTTTGAGAAATGTCATCATCAGATGAAAGATGGCAGGTTTGTCGTGGAAGTGATAGGTAGCAAATTCAAGGTGCTTGATTCTTACAGATTCTTTTGTAAGTGCGTGCAAGTCTATCGACATAAAAGTCATCAGTACCCAGTACATGTACTGCTTGTGCAGTCGGGCACATTCTTGTGTCCTGACGGTGTACACACTTGAAGTGATTACTGGAGGGTTAATCTGTTAGCCTCTTATTGCAATTTTTTTTTTATGATGTTGTTTCATTGAGTTACAGGTATTATCACCTTCCCTGGTATGCCCTATAGTGCCTATTTTTGTTTCTTTGGTTTTGGCTTTTCTTTCCTCCTGACTTGTTTCTGGGAAAGTCATTTGTTTCTTGGCTTGCAGCTCGTGTGTTTGTGTGTGTGTGTTTAGGAGCTTTGTGTGGGGTTTGGTTGGCTAACTTTCCTTCAATATCTCATTAAGGTTTTGCAGTGCTTTCCTTAAATATTCTCTAATCATTTCAATAAAATGGAGAATATGCAACTCTTAAAAATAACTAAAATAATTGAAAGACAAATTGTTAGATCTTTTGGCTTAAAGAAGAAACTTTTATCAGTAACGGAAGCTTGTTCTTTCTCTGAAGACCTTAATTTTACTTACTATAGATACATACTGTATTCTTCTCAGTCTGATTTCATCAGTAGCCAAAATCACTCTTTATTAAAATTTGCACTCTATGTCATGAAGAGGGAGTTACTCGTTTCTGGTATGTTCCCACAGATGTAGTGTATTGTTTTATTTTTCATGTTGATGGTTCAACATAAATGTAGCTGAGTAAGAGGTGCCTAAAGAACAGTAAATTGAGCAGTGACATCGCACTACAATGAAAATTAATTCAGGACCGTAAATGTGAATATCTAAATAATGTAACTTACAAGGTTGCATTTAACATTTGTTGCAGAGTTGCATGTCAAAGGACTCCTTGTTTCAATTAGTTTTACAATTTGTACCTTAATGGGATTTCACAGGCTTCTGCAAGTCAAAGTGTATTTCTTCAAGTCTTCCTCTCCCTGTTTGAAAGTGGTATTTTATGGACTAGCTGGGCTCTCTTCTGTTTCCAAGTTCTGTAAACATCTGACAATGCTTAAAGTCTTGGTATACTGGTCTCAGGACAGTACATATTTTGATCTTTTGCATGAAACTGTATGAAATTAACTTTGAAAATCCAGACTTAAAAAAATCTAGATTGAAAGGAGAACTGATTAGTTTCTAATCAACTCATATTAAATGGAACAAATCTTCTCCCCCTCCCCCAGCTCCTGCAGCTTAACCAGATGATTTTCTTAATTTTACTTCTTGGTTGGCTTAGTTTCCTAGCAATAAAAGAGTACTTAACTTGTGCACAAATGACGAATGGTCAAGACACTGCTTGGGGAGAGTTCGTGGAAAGCGGGCATGAGGATTATTAACCTCGTCTGTTTGTGCACATAGTACTGCAGTTACTGGGTGGAAAAGGCAGGACCATAGGCACAGGCATTTTTTAAATTTAGTAATCTTTTGGTATTTCAGGAGGAGTAATTCTAAAATTGTCTTGATCCAGGCTAGTAAACCGGGTAAAATCATCACCTTATCAGTTTCTAAATGCTGGTTTTATATTAGGTAGCTACATGGCATGGGACCATTGTGTTCAAGTACTTGCAGCGTTTGTTCTGCAGTAGTATGAAATGCTTCTGTGTTGTCCAAACCAGTTGGCACTAGTGTTACACTTGTTTAGAATGCAGCTGTCTATAAAACACGATCCTTCTGTACAAAAATTCTATGCTGTTTTTGAAAAATACTTATAATTGTGGATGGCGCATATGCATACTTCATTTAAACCCATGAAGCATAAAATAGCTGAGACTGTAACTAGAAGAATATCACCAATTTAAAATGCTTCTGTGCAACAAAATGTGTTGTAACAGTCTTTCCTCGTGATTTATTTTGACAATTCTAATTCCTAGAGACTGTTTTAAAGAAAACATACTTAATATCTGGAAATTCTAGGACTACTTCCTACTGAGGTGTGATGCTTGATATTAAACAGGTAGAATTTCACCCATACATATGTATTTTTTTGCATGCAAGTTTCCGTTGTTTGCATTGTTTTCAGAATGACCTCTAATAAAATTTGAAATCCATTCACAGTATATGTGGTGTCAAAATTTAGCATCTGACTTCAGTTGTCTGAAACTAGGAAATCAAGGTTGACACATCCAGATACTTGATGCTTTAGAAATATTTGAAAGATGAAAAGGGATCATAGACTGAAAGTTTTGGTAGCATTATACATATCAGTATGTAACTTTTTTAATGCCATTCCACTTGTATGTATCATAAAAGCTGCTCTTCCTCACTTAAAAAAATTTTAACACAGCCTCTTGTGAAAAGCAAGATACTAAATGCTATCTAATGCATGCCAGTGTTGTGTGTAATCTCTCATTAAAGAGTTGGTCCCTGTTAACGTGCAGCATTCTTTTAATATAAACAGTTGAAGTAATTGAAACAATTCATTTTAACACAGCTGACATTTTTACAGCTGTTTCACTATAAAAGGTAAATCAAATTTGTTTTGTTTACTCTTAGACTGAGACCCTGTATGCCAGACTTGATGCAATGTGTGTGTATTTTGTAGTACAACTATAAAAGCTACTGAAAAAGGGTGGGGAGAGAGGACAGTGTTTCAGAAATGCAGACATGTTTCTGTCATGTTCTTTTCATGTATCTTGAAATTATAAATGATGCAGATGTTTACAGAAAACAGTCTCTAGCAAGTTGGTCTGTGGCTAATTATGGCTATACTTGCCTCCAACCATCACTGATTATCATTTTATACTATAAGGTGTGGATCCTGAGTTGTATGAATTGACAACCTCAAAACTGGAAACTTCCAATGCAAGCAGAGTGACTGATGCGTTTGCAAGACTCATGTCCACAGTGGAGAAGGCAAGCACATCCACAAGGTAAATAGTCTTTGTGCTTTTTTCTTCTTTTTCTAAGGGTGACACGAAATGTGATGAGTGACTGTGTGTGCTATTTTGAGTCAGAAGTTCTTGAATGATCAGAAGACTTAAATTTAATAATTAAATTTAAATATGAAATTCATAGTACTGTAGCTCATATTTCAAATTATCATAGAACTCTAAAATAAGATGGGAATCAGTTCATGAGCTGAAAGAAGAAGATCATCAGGACATCGGTTGAAAAGCTAGAGCCAAAGACTGAACTGGGGGAAGCAACTTTCTGAAGAACAGAGCTGATTCCTAAGAATGGAAGGGTAAACTGAACCACACGGTTCAATGACCTAGGACTTTGACAGAGGACTCTCCTCGGTCCTCTGTGTAATTAATAGATACGGAATGTTCCACAAGTAAAATGATAAAACTGACTAATAATTATGACAATATTTGTCCTTTCCCATATGTTTCTAGCACCTGTCAAAACCTCAGCGACCAAACATCAGATTCATTTTGGTGCTCCAAATTAAGGAACAAGCGTGTAGTTGGCTTAGTATGTCCTTTCTGCTTCATGGATCTCATGTGAAGTTCTTCTGTACTTTTTTTTTTTTATAGGTAGAGTCTATATAAAGGCTTTAGGTGTCAAAAATCTTCCTTGAAGTCTGGCCTGTTCAATGGGTACAAGATAGTCTATCCGTTTATAAACTTGTATTCTTTGGGGTAGGATCCTGGACTGTCTTAACATGTAATCGCTGAGTGATTCTCACAAAGTAAACCGTTTCTGTTGTTGAGGAAGTGCATATCTCAACATGCAGCAACTATTAGTTGCTTTGTTACTGTTTATTAGTTGCATATCCTCACTCATAACTGAGCTTTAGGGTTTATTCAGCACTCTAAAACTAAATAGATGCATTTCCATGCAGCATAGCACTTCAGAGGCACGGTTGAAGAGTTGTGGCAAATGTAGTGATTTGTAATGGTGGGAGATAGCTGGCTTGCTTAAAATGGCTAAAACTATAATTTTCAAGAGCTCTTTTAAAACATGTTCTTTCATTGAGAAAACTATCTTGCTAGTTTTCCTGCAGTGAAAATGTTCAAAGTGAACACTGAATAAAAAAGATCAACAAGCCATGAAATTTCAAGGGAGAACCAGTAGAGGGAACTCCACACTTCAGTGCTGATTTTTGTGTCTCGGCTTTTGGATTGCCTATTTTTCTATCCATGGAGTGCATATACTCTTTCTCAAGATATACTACTGCGGAAGTTCGACTTTCACAATTAGAAAACATAGTTACAGTGGAAATATTTTTTTATAATCTATTCTAAGTCTAATTTAAAAGTAACCACAAATTGACAGCAGGACATACAAACTCCAAATGTATCTTTATTAATTATTTTATCTCCACTCATAGATTTGTACCTGCTTGCTTGCTTTGAGATGTCTTAGCTTACTTTTTCTTTACAAAGGAACAGGGAAGTCTGCTTAAGTGAATGTTGACCTTAATTTTTCTGTATTGTTGTTTTTTAATACGAGGGATTTGGGTTTCTTCCAATGCTTCCACGGTGCACTTGAAAGCTCTTACTTGCACTGTTAAAGCTCTTTATCCAGATGTCAAAGTTCTTCCCCCATTCTGGAGAGCATTGCTTACTGATAGGAAGAGATTCTAGATCTGTGCTGTAGCAATATATTGGGCTGTAGGTAGAGGCTGGGGACCTCAGACTTCGCGGTTAAGTTCAGACACACACAAGGATTAGCTGTTTTAAAGTAGCTGTTTTCACTGTTCAATACATCTTGTATGTTTTTGTCAACGCTGAATTTTAAAAATCGAGGTTTTTTTCTTTTTTTATTTCATGCTTTCCAAAAGAAAAGCAGTCTGTCTAGAAACCTTCAGAGATATGAGAAGGTCTTATCTCAGCAGTATGCTGAATATGTTGCAGTATGCTAGCTTTTTCTAATAAAATAGTTTTTCTTTTGATTTTTTTTTTTTTAAATTCTTAATGAACTGGAGACTTTAAAATAGGAGTGTCTGGGTACAGCCAGCTCAGTAACGATGACATTCATGCACCAACCTGGAAATATGGACTGTTAGCCATTCATGATAACTGATTAGGGAAGATGTAGCCAGTGTCAACTTCAGTTGTGCTAAGGCTATCCCATGTCTGTCTGTAACTTCTCTGAACTCAGGATCTTTGAGGATAAAATTTAGAGTGAAAATACCATCGTTCAGCTGTAGAAAGCCATGTGAAGAGTCACCTTTGTCTGAAACAGCCCCATCTTTTGTTTGCAAACCCATCTCCTGAAGCTGGAAAGTTTCTCAGAAGGAAAATGTTGGGAAAGGAGGGGAACTCCCCCCTCAGCTTGAGCCTGAAACCTTGACAGCAGCAGTAAGTGTTGAAGGTCAGGGATCCAATACAGCATTCCACTGAGAGAGACTCTGCAGTCTTGCCCGGTTCCATAGAATTGGCAGAGATCAAAAGTTTATCTGCTATCTTTTTGAAGGAAAGCAGAGCCCTGATACCTTTCCAAGAAATGGCTGAAACCCTTATATAAACTGGAAATACTCCTCATGGGTAGTGTTGGATGGAGCAGGATAACTCTTAATTACAGAGTGATTTTTTTAAAGTGCATTTCTCTAATCAACTCATTTTTGCTATTAGAGCCTGGCCTTGCTGGTGCTATCCACAAAACACTTTGCAAACATGAAAGATGACTGGAGTCCTGAAAGACTTGAATGCTGCAGGAAGGGGCTGGAGTGCAAAACAGAACAGTGAGGTGTCAGTGACGCATCGACAAAGCATTCCCTATTTCTTGCTAAATTTTCTTCCAACAACTTTCCTGCCTGTCAGTCTGGCTAATTTCTTGCAGCTTAGTGTTAACATGCCTTTGAAAAGGAAACTTCGTGCCAACAGGTAGAGGGACTTGCAATTATTTGCTTGGGTAAGAGCATCCCCTCTGTCTTGGGAGGAACTGTAACCTAGTGCAAGGGAAGAGATGGATGGGGGCAAAGTGTTCTGTAAAAGGTAGTTTTAATACCTGAATAGGCCGGAACCCTGTTTTGAGCTGGGTCTGGGTCCTTTAATGGTTTAGTAGTTAAAAGTTCTGGTTCCAAAGCAAAGGTAGTACAGCTGCCGCTGACAATCCACTTGGGTGTCCGTTCTGTAAGCCACAGTTGCTAGAAATCAAGAGTGCATGAGTAGAAGCTCTGCAATGCCCCCTGCTCCCCAGACCAAGGCCTAGCAAAAGAATCTCTTGCCAGTGGGAACATCTTCAACAAAAGTGGTGACTGAAATTAATGGACCTGACATGGTTCTTTCTCTTGCCTCTATCAAAAGGCATCACAGTTATTAGGCAATTTGCTAAGTTTTAAGGGTAAAAACAATCTGCAGTGATGGTGCTACTTTGTCTTTCAAGCTTAGAGAGTTAGTGAGTAATTATTCAGGGTTTGCCCTGGTGATATTTGCTACCGAAGGTGCTGACTGTTACCCAGAAAGGGTACTTGCAGTATCCAGTTTTATTGTCTTCTGGAGGAACCTGCCCCTCTTCACTAAGGAATAGAGACTTTAGGCTGTCTTATCCCTCTCTGCACCGAGATGATTTAAAAAAAGGTTTTGAGCCTTGTTACCAAGTGATCGTATCTATAGCTGTAACTTGGTCATAGTTAAATAACGTTTGCTGTGTAAGTGTGTTAGCTTGTCCTTCTTTATAGATACTTTTTACACAGCACATTAAGTAGATAAATTATTGCAAAGGGCATTCAGCCAGGAGGGGAGCATTCGGTAATCGGGTGAGAGTCACATCTGACTGCGCTCACTGGTGTGCATGTTCTGCGGTGATGTTGCAGAGGCCAGCTAGTACAGCAAGAGCAATAGCATCGTCCTGTGATAAAGGTCCTCAGAGAGCAATAGCATCGTCCTGTGATAAAGGTCCTCCATATGATCACCAAATAAAATGCAGCACTGCCTCTGGGACCCAGAAGTGCTGTTTCTTAGCATGCCACAGTTGAGCAGAGGAGGAAGAGGCATATAAATAGCAAGGAGTGTGTGAGCTCCATCTCGGTGCCTGATTAACAATTACAGGAACTCCTTTTAATGCAGATCTCTGAGTCAGCCCTCTTCCTTTGGCTTCCTCTGTCAAACACTCCTTTGTTAGCTGTAAGTCCTTGATCACCAGGAGTTTGTACCTTTAAGAGGCTTGTGGTAAGTGATTACTAATAGTGGCACCAGATACTGATAACACAGTGGTGGGTGACAACCACATTTCAACAGCTCAGAGATAGTCCTTCGAGTACAAACAGAGCTGACTGTGAAGTTGTTAGAGAAGAAGGCACATATTGGCTCTCTGCTTCTTCCTTCAATAAATCCAGCACACAGCTTTGTTTATCCTCCAGAATTTGGTAATCTGCCTAGTCAGTGGCTCATGAAATTCCACTGCAGCAGAGAAAAGAAAATATTGCTATTCTAGTGAAGGAAAGTCAGATTTAGTATCTAGGCTGCCTCATCTAGAGATCTTTCATCAAGTGGAGTTTTCAAGTAGCAAACATAAGTGATAGTTCAGTGTCAACACAATGATCAGTGATGTCAAGGATGAGTTTGACTCCAGCTCTCTTCTCCTCCTAGCTAAGAAAGTCTGAGACTGCTGCTGAAGCAAACACATAGCCCCTTGCTTTTCCCCAACTCTGATCAGTTCAGGAAACAATCCTGATGGGTGCTGACAGAAGAAAATATAAGTACATGCTGTTTTGTGATCAGAGTGGTGATTGCCCTCTCATGGGCTCAGTTTAAAGCTAAGACGAGATATGGAAAGGAAATTTCTGAAGTGTTCTAGGGAAAGGCAGTTTATTTGGTTCAAGCCTTTTGACTCAGGTTTTTGCCCCGAAGATGAAGGAGCTTATTTAGCTAGAATTTCTGATGTCGTTACAGGGTGCAGCAGGTGTCTTTTTGGAACTGGAATAGTGTTTGATGGAATACTCAGTTTTTCTAGTAATAGGCAGCGTTCTTCAAGATAAGCCAGATGTCTGTAAAGTACGTGTGCTTGGGCAGGGGAGGAGGGTCTTCTGTAGCAGTCTGAGCCAGGCTTGATTTTACTTAGGAAATGTGAGTTTCTTGCATAATAGTGAGAATCAAGCGACGTGGGATTCAGACCTCTTTATTCGCTTGCACTCAGTAATTCTTGTGAATAATGCAAAAGGCAAAGTAAACACCAGTGATTCCCAAACTGCTGTATGTATCATTATGGCTACACATAGTACTGCACTTCAAAGCAAGTAGCTACAAGTTGTGAGCCACCTTTTGCTGCTGATGAGCCCTAGGGGGAAAAAAGGGTTTGTGGATCATGATGTAGAGAGGTATGATGTATAATCTGAGTACAGTCATGTCAGAAACACAGCACAAGTACGTTCTTTTTCTTTTAAAAGTATTAAGAAGTAAGTTGGGAACCTCTTAATGTCCTTTCAAGATTTTTTTCTGTTTTATTTTGAAAGATTATACTGGATTTAGGTAGTTTAGAACTAATGCTTCTATTGTCTTATCCCTAGAATATGGGCATGGTTGTTTCTTCAAGTGAGTAGTCCCAGAATGGCATGCTGGAACCTGCCAGAAAAAAACAAAAATATATAAAAATTAGCATCTGAATAGGAAATCTTTTTTTTTCCTTATTGCAACAATATTCAGGAACATTTTGCTGACTTCCTATGTTAACATTTTGTTGGTAGGCAGGTAGATATTATAACATTAGACTAGCTTCAAGTAGCTTACAGAAGTGCCTGTCAATGGGAGACAAACTGCCAGAACATTGCTTCAATCAGTGGTTCTTTCAGTGATCCAAGGGATATCAGGTACTGGATTAATGCACTTTGTTCTTTTCTTCTCAACAGGAAGCCTAAAAAGGAAGAACATCTTAGTGAAGAGGCTGCCAAGGTGATTTCTAGCCTTCCTGACTTAACTTTCATGCATGCCAAGGTGTTGATGTTCCCAGCCACATTAACACCTTCAACAAGCTGCCAAGAAAAGGTAGACTAAAGTGATGTGAATTGGACGTTTTCTATTGATTTTTTTTTTCTTCCCTCTGTGGGTCGTAAAAAGCAATCTTGCTTTAATTAAAAAAAATCAAGTTCAGATGATTTGTTGGTAAGCAGCACTAGAAAGGTATACATAGTAATGTATATTTATTTACATACTGGAGTCCTAAATTTATATTAGAGAAAAATGTAAATAATTGGGGGTAAATCTTTTTGAAGATCTATTCTTTTTGTTGTGCTGGGGTGTATACATTTATGTCTTTGTGAAATACACTGGTGGTGTCCTTCTTACAAAACTTTAAAAAGTTAAAAAAAAAAAAAACCTAGAAACACATAATGAAAACTTCAATCTTCACAATCTGTGAAGTCCCCCTTAAAGGTTTTTAGATTGCGTTGAGCATCTTTTTCTTTCCTGCCTATATTAAAATACATGTTGCTGGGGAAAAAACCAAAAGGTTACATTGTCCCTTTGTGGGTTTTCAGTTGTTGTTTCTTTAAAATCCAATAATTTCTATTGTGTTCTAACAAGCTTAAGATGTGTTTTTCCTTTTCTCTCCCATCCCCTCCCCCTATTTGGTTGGCTGATCAATTTTTATGTTCTTAAACTTCAATAGTATGGCTCTGTCACTGTATAGCCTTTTGAAAGCTATGCTGTCAGTAACTTCTTGTTCCAGTTATGGATCGCTGTCTAAACACTTGATTTTTTTGGGTCATTAGAAGGTTGTCTTCTTTTAATCAGTTTGATTTGGAAAAGAAGGACCAAAACTATATGAATGTCTTACAATGAAATTTACCTGTTAAAAATTTTTATGTTCTGTTGTACCACTATTCCTGTTTGATTTTGCACAGTGTAAAATGACATAATCATAGATTGCTATGGTTTTAGGCTGTATATACAGTAAAAAACTATGGGTTGTAAATGTCTGGGGAAATTCCTATGGAAAAAAGAGAGCTATGTAGAAGAACCTCTAAAAAGGTCAATGTGCATGCCCAAGGTCTTTTGAGATTTAAGTGTGTAAATTTCCTTTTAGCTTACACAAAATAAAATAATTTAAAAGATACATATGTATATAGTCTGCTATCTTTTCATACAGAATGTATACATTACTCACGTTTCTGTTGATGGTAAAATCAATGCACTGCATTAACAGTAGAACCTTCTAATTTGTCTTGCGCAAGTCCCACAAAACACACCTGTCAGGGTCCTGCTGAAGGAGAATCAGACTTTTCTTTAATTGTCCTGTGTCTTTGAACGTGTTGTGCTGTAGTCTTTTATTTCTGTCTCCAACTTGCCTTCTGGCTTGTAGGGCAATGTGGCTCAAGACATGTTGGTATTTTGGGTTAGAGACTTCTTCGAAGTAATTGGCAATACTGAGCTGTAAGAAACAAATTACAGTGAGGTGAGAAAGGACAACTGGTTTTGCCTACTCCTTAGCTAGAAATAAAGATGTAAACGTAGCATTCACTTAAGTTTCCTAACATGTTAGCTTGCACTGTAGCTCTTTCGGCAACATCTCTTCAGAGGATATCAGTGGACTGTCTGCAGGTAAGGCGTGCGCCGGGTGTTGATATTTCTTGAGGGTGTTTTGCATGGGCATAGACTCTCCCATGTTTAACCTTTACTATGTGCACAGCTCTTTAAACACTCAGTAGTCACCACCAGTTCATCACTTAATGTCTAGTTCTGAGAAATCTCCAATGCATTTTCTTTCCTCTTCTTTGAATTCTTTATCATCTGACAACACTTGGGTCAGAAAAGCTAAAGTTTGAGTCTGATATCATTAGGTGGTAAGCTGAAATGTCCTGCAAAAGGAAGCTTTTTCCTTCTTGAAATGTCCTTGAGAGATGAGCACTGGAGTTCCACCTTTGTGAAAGCAGGAGTTTCAGTGAGAGGTGGCTACTTAGAATTGAGACAGTAGCTCCTATAGTGGTGATAAAGTTAATTTGTAAAGGCTAAATTGGCTCCTTTTGCCCTCTAATTAGTACTGCAGCGTACAATGCCGTGGTATCAAACTGCACCCTGTTGTAGCTGAAAGGTTTATGCAAAAGCCAGCTGCTTTACCATGTAGCCCCAAAACCATTTCTATTTGCTGCTTCTGCAGATTTTTGTTACAGTACTGACTTCATGCCTGTTACATGTCAAAATTAGCTTTGCTAATCTCACAGGTTTAGGATAGCATTCTTTAGTGCATGCTTATTATATCATTCAGTTCTGGTGTTGGGCTGCTGTAGGTTCAAATCGGTCCTTTTGTTTTCATAACTGTGGCGTGTCCCTTGGAGCCAGAGTAGTGGTATAGCTGCAGCAGAGAGCTATAGCTATTGTTTCAAGGAGAATATGTTTAGGAGCTGACTCATGATCCTTGTCTGGCAGCAAGTGGACTGAAGTGTTAAGGAGAGGTGGGGGTGGAAGTGCCAGCTGCAAGTTGATCTTTAGTCTCCTCACAATTGCCTCTAGAGGCAGCTGCCCATTTGTCTTCCAGTCTCCAAGTGCAGTACTGGTGGCCCACTGTAGATGGGGGAGGGGGAAGAAGGAGATTTCTGTTGTGACTGATGTGCCAATCTGAAACTTTGTGAAACCTGGTACTACCTAGCTTGTGTTTATGGGGGTTTTATGTTCCTTCTGCCCCCCCAAAAAAGGGGGGGGGGGGGGAAGAAAATTGCATCCCACAGACCTTCACACTGCTGAAGACATAAATCTTCCATCTAAAGTCAGCCTTTTGAGGTGGATGCTGCTTGCCTTAAAATGTAGCATTGCTTTTTGTCTCCTAGCTTAAGCCCCCTTCTTTCTTGTTGATTGTGGGACGAACAGGCTCCTCTACCTCTCTCCTCCTGTCTGGTACAGGCAGCTTTGTTCTTACACAGAAAGTTTTGTCTAGCAGATCTGGCTGCATCAGGGTTGTCCTTCTGTGCTGTTCCCATTGACGTGGCATGCCTTATCTAGTTTAGTCTTGCCAGTAGGTTTATCGGCAGGATGGTAATCAATACTTTCTGCACATACGTGTTGCTGTGCATTGTCATCAGACATGTCAATGTGTATCACATTCATGTGAGAACTAGTGTCACTGAATAGTGAGGCGCTTATGTGCCCATCCAACAGAAGCAGCAGAGGACACTCGGTTCAGATGCAATTGCCTGAGTTGGAACATAGCCATGAAGCAAAGTCCAACACTCCCACTGTGAAGCGAGCTGCAGGACCCTGAATGACTGCTAAGGAGAGCTGGACTCTGCTTGTCTTCTCCGACAGACTGCACTCCCATGCTCAGTGGTTCAGCGCTGACTTATCGGGAGCATTACCACCTGCTGCAGGTGTTAGCAGTGCTGTACTTCCCACAGCACTTGAAATGTTAAGACCTTCTCAGAATATCATTAGCTTGACAGATTCATTTTGAGATGCCAAAAATAAAGCTTGCAAATAATGTTCATAGATGCCCTCACATGCAATTAGCGTGTACTGAAGTTAACCCTCATCACATCGGATTGTTGTACAGAACTTTACCTGGTAATGAAATCGGCATGTGGCAAGTTTTGTTGTTGGACTGGAGGACCACTGCACTTGGGCTGAATATCTGCTAGTCTTTATAGGATGGGAGGGAGACTTAGCTCGGTGTATATAAGATGGATCGATCAGCCTTGGCCCAACCACTTACATCTAGGTGCAACTCTTTTGTGCCGCTTCTGCACCTCTGCATAATTATGTTTTAAATTTCAGAGCAGTCTGAAAATACAGGATAGTTGCAAATTGAGTGTAATTTATGAAAGCGTAGGACATCTAACACCTGCTAGGAGTCTCTGCTACAAAAGCAGAGAAGTTTTTCATAATCTGGCCTCTGTGCTGTGCTGGCTGTGCACAGCCACTAAAGGCAGCAAGCAGCCTGGTCTGCTCCCTTAGGTGAACCTGGAGCATGAAAGGAGATGGGGAGAAACGACACATTCAAACTCAGAGGGCTAAAACAGGGTGAGGAGAAGCTGGAAGAAAATATAAAGCAAGAGCTCCAGAGAAGCTCTGAGTCAGGGAAATAAGAAGGTGAAGCAGGACTTGGAGTGTAGGCAGCTGGGATAGCTATAGGAAGAGCAGGTGGTGGAGAAAGTGGGATACAAGCAGGAGGAGCCAGGGGCATTTGGAGAGGAGAGAAGCCTGGGATGGATTACAGGTGCACACACTGTGCCCACTGTCTGTGTTTCTCCAAAATCTGGAACTGAGCCTCAGAGACCCAAGTCTCTGTGTTACTACACTGTAGAGAAAATGTGTCAAACCCATTGTGTAAGTTGCACACGTCGCAACAGCCTGCTATTGCTATCAATTGTTTTTGCTAGAGAGCCGGACTGCAGGCATAAGGGTTTAAATGCAGCTGCTGGTGCATGTTTTAGCATTGATACAAGTCCAGATGTTAGACGACCTATTTTAAAAACTATTTTTAAATAAGGAGGTACATTATAAATCCAGACTGTAGGTATAAAATCAAATCCTCAAAAGCTAAGCTCCACTGCTGTGATTTGGAACTGCAGCTTCAGTCCTGTCATGCATCTGCAATGTGACAGTTGTTACTTACATATCATCCTGTCTTCACCCGATCCTTGCCTCATGCCCTGCGCAGATTTATTCTCTGAATCAGCCTAGTGCAGTGTAACTCTTCTCTGCAGGGCCCCTGCTTCGTATAGCTAAAGAGAAAGGATGGCTTTATGTGGAAACTATGGAGAAGGCGCAGTGGAGTGCGATGCTCTCCTGGCTTGAAGCAGCTGACCGTGCCGGCTTTTTTGCAGGAGGTCACTTGTGCATTTCTGTCATTTGGTGCCCAGCATGAGTTGCCTGATTGGGATGTGCAGAAATGCTAATTGCTCTGGGATGTAGCTTAAGCAGTTAGAAGCTTTGCTTGTTTGATATACAATCAGGGCTCTGCGCCACCGGGGGTCAGGTGCATGTGCTAAGCACCCAAAACTGCTGGAGCTCTTGTTTTCATCTTGTCAATGTGTTCTTAAATCTGTAATACGTGTTGTTATCCCAGTGTTACAGCAGGGTTGCAGAGATCAACTGTCTGAAATGCCGTGCTCCTCTTTGTAGTTTGTCAGTGACATCTGAGAAGGACTCATCTGATACAGGTGTCACATCTCAGAGGCATAGGGGAATGCTCACTGTCTTAACATCTGGATTTGTTATATGGTCACCAAAGAGAAGTATGTTCTTAGTTTAGGGGCCCTGGATCTTCCTCTGCAGATCCACTGATTTTTGTCAGGACCATACTTGCCTAACATTAGGGCACATACCTGCAGAGGTTCCTAATACTATACTCCATATAGGAATTAGATTGTGTGCCTTATTTAAAAGGCTTGGGACTACTTGTAGAATGTGAAGGGGCAAAAAAATACTTCTCATTGAACTGAAAGAGACTGTGGTCCTGTGGAAAACAAAATAATGAGACTCTGTAACTAAAGACTAATTCGAAGGAGAGTCAAATTAAGATGGTATAGATATTTTTGAATATTTGCCTAGGCAGACTTAATGATGCCTTTTAGCATGGTCTTCCATGTGCTTAATGATCCTTTTGGCATGGTTTTGTATGTTGAGAATATGTACCCATGTGCACAATAAACTGAACTGAAGCATCAAAATGAAGCTGACCCTCTTAGGCTATATGCCCTAAGGTACTCTGCTGGGCTTCCACCTGTGTCTTCAGTGTTTGTGTGACCAAGGTGGCATTTGCTGCCTACCTGCTACACCTGTGCTAATGCTGGGAATTCAGCTGTTGTGACTGATCCTTACTTGTTAGAGCTGGACCATCGGGTTTATTAGTACACACGATGCGCGGTCCCGTGCTGCAAGCATTTGCATGGTTGACACCAGGTCTAGCAAGCAAATCCCCTCAGAACACAAGTAGGTTTCTACTGGGATTGTTGTCATTGTGCGAGCTTTGCCTCCCATATTTAAAGCAATGAAGTTATTAAACGGGGAGGGAGGGGAAGCAGAGGGGCAGTTTCAGCTCAGCAGCCTTGTCTGTGTCTTTGTCTCCACTTTTCCAATGCAATGCGTCTCAATTGTTTTTAAATCTTTAAGCGATAAAACACTTGGTGTTTGTTTCCCTCAGACAGTGAAGAACTGCAGTGAGGGCAGCTTACTGAAGCCAGGTGTGGTTTTCAAGACAGCCTTAATCTTATAAATGGCAGGAAGTGTTGTCTCGCCTGAGCTGGTCTTCAGAAGGCATTATACAAGGGGAGAAAAGCAAGTTCTTTGGATCAGACCTTAATCTGTTGACTGGCCTCCAGCTGCTCAGGAGGATGCCTCATAGGAAAAGGAGTTGTCCAGCATACCTTAGGCAGTTGTGGCCTTGTGCCATAATACAGAGAGCACCGCAAACCTCGCTGTGGTACAAACCCTAAAGACCACTGTGGTGTTCAGATCTGTCCTAATGAGCCGTGCTGTGTCAGAGCTGGGCTGGCCCTGTGGACGGGTAAGTCTTTTGGACTTGTATGTTGGGGAGAACAAGTCCTCCTATCCCACCTCAACCACTTTTGGTGGCGTTGTTACAGCACCTTGTGCTTTTTGGGCAATTTATGTGTAACGGAGTCCAACACTCGTAGTAAAACAAAGAGACAAATTGGCTTCTCCAGTGCTAGTCCCAGTGTTATTTCTAATTAACTGCAGCCTGGTCATCTAAACATCCAAAAGAACATGCTAGTCAGGATCTGCCCTATTGCTTGGGATAGCAACAAGTCTTGGCCACAGTGACACAGGGAAAGGGAGGGCAGTCCTGCTGCTCCTGCCACGCGACTTCATGCCAGCATGCTTTTCCAAAGTCAGTGGACAGCTGTATGGTCAGAGGAGCAGGCTGATGTACGGTGGGACGTGCAGGAGACACGTGTGTGGCCATGGCAGCACTGGCTCCGTCTAGTGTCTATTCTAGTGTCCCCTTGGGCTGTCACTCAGGTCTGCAGAGCTGTGATATTGACTGAATTGTAATTTTTGCTGTGGTTGGAGCTGGTTTTAAGGTCTCCTTCAGCTGGGGAAACGAATGGTTTGAGAAGACTGCCTGGAAAGAACAAGTGAACACTGGCAGCTGTGTGCAGACAGTCCATGAGTAGTTGGACTGCTGATTTTCTTACTTGTTTATGCTCACCAGTCCAAGGAGTTTACAGAAGACAAGGCAACAAGTTTTGCTGGATCTCTTCCTAAGGCCCTTCAGATCACAGCAGCCTTGGAGAAGAGTCCTGGAGCAGCTTCCACAGGAGTTCAGAGCAGAGTGGAAAGTATCTAACAGGCTCTTCCAAAAATGCAAGGGCTGGCTCAGGGTCCATAAGGCCTTTTCTGATCACATTTTGGCTTTTAAACTACAGGGAGCCTTAGCACAAATTCAGAAGCGTGGCTCTTTTGGAAACAAACTGGAAGCAGACTTGAAGTGTCTCCCGCACACACCTTCAAACCCTTCCTTTCCTCTCCCCGCCAGCCCCCAATCTCATCAAATGTTTTGTCCCAATCTCAGCAACTTGGACCTGAAACCTGTTTGCACATGAATTCTACTACGAAAAAGGGTTTGGGTTTTTTTTTCCATGACTATTATTTTACTGAGTGCAGGGACTGTGTTTTCATTAGGAGCACTAAAGCCTTTTGTCACTTAGTTAATGCTGAAGCAAGTTAAGAATCAATGTGCAGCTGGCGATGGGTGTTTTGTGGCTGTTAGGACTATTGCAGGTCGCTCCACTTTCTTTTGGACTGAGCTGCCTCCCTCTGACAATGGCAAAATGAGCAGTTGCATGGCTGCTTTGTGCTCTTAAGGGTACAATTTTCCCCCCTTTTCTATTTAGAGGGGGTGTCCTCTCCCTTTCTCTATATCCTGGCCCACCTAGATGAAGTCTGTTCTGGCAATATTCCTCCTCCTTTGGCCAGGGAGGAGGAAGCAGGGCGGAAAGGGAGGAACAAACAGCTGTCTTTTAGGTTTCAAATCAATGCAGCTCCTTAGCAGGCTGGCAGTGTGAGCTCAGTCATTAGGAAAGCTGCTCTTTCATTCAGGAGGTGGCCTGAGCCAATTCTCCCCAAGTCCAGGACCAAAGAGGTAGGGAGTTTGGTGCTTTCCAGCTTGTAGGACCATTGCAGCTGGCACAGGCTCCTGTTCCCAGTGTTTCATTCATGCAGTGCACTGGAGGACCATGTTGGCGCTTTGGAGGGTAGCCTGTCTCAGGCAACTACTGAAATGTTGCAGTGTGTGTGCTTGAATTCCCTTCTTGTCGTGAAAGCCACCTTCCCCTCAGATTGGGAGTGGATGTAGGAAGGAGATCTGGACTTCCCAATTGAGCCCTGCTCGGGTTAAACCTCTGAGTTGAGCAGGTTTTAAAAAAACAAGATGGATGGGGTCAGCCCCTCAGGTGCTATTAGTACTGCAGTTCCCCTTGGCCTGCAAGGGCAGTGCTGCATAGCAGCCGGGGGTCCTGCGTGGGGACCACACGCTATCCCTGTGTAGGGATAGTGAATACCTGAAGCTCCGAGTGATTTCTGCAGGGCTTGCAGACCTTACCTCAGTCCTGGGAGAAAGATGGCATTTGCCTTTGCCTTCTGAAATGTGTGCTGGTCCCCTTGCAGGTTTTTTTTCTGTAAACTGCACGTGGATCGTGGCTATGCTAAGCTGCTGTGTCGCATGTTGGGTTGCATTGTGTCATTTAAACGTGGAGGAAAGCATTGAACCCCCCAGGAGAAAAACAGTCAGACCAGAGTTGGACTGATGCACACTTAGACTAGACCCTCACCAGCACTGGTGAGGTTTAGCACTGCCCGCGCCAGTCTAATGGCACTGCAGCGTTACGGGAGAGAGCTCAGGACTTGCTGTCAAACTGTTTCTGAGCATTCTGATTTCTGAAGTGTGTTTTGATCTCGGGGATGTGAGTGGGGAGGATTGCAGCTGAAATCTCATTAGCAAATAATAGGCCTTGTGTGCAGAAATCTGCCTCGCTGACATCTCGATCTTATTCTGCCACTTCTGATCAGCAGGGTTGAAAATTCATTCTGGTTTTGCAAGTGTGAACACAACGTCACTGCCCTGGTTTACAAGTGATGGTGGAAAGAGCTGTGGTATGCAGTGGCAAGGGGGATTTTAGCATGTTTACAGAAGGAATTCTGCAGGTTTCCCAGTGTTGTTGTTAAGAGAAGCTCATTTTCTGAGGGATACAGAAAGTGCTGTCTACAGCTATGGGATCTGAACAATAAATATGCCCCTAGCAAGGCAGCAGACCCCATTTAGCTGCAGAAAGGTTGGTTAGTGGAAAAAGTACTTTCTCAGTTGTTCTGTTGTTTTCTCCCTTCTGCCACCTGGCATATGGCTGAGTAGTCCCTAAATCAGTAATGGTCCTCAAATCTGAGAGCTCGCAGGGTGATGACATCACGATTGGCAACAGATGAAAAATGAAGTAATGCAATGCTATACTATGCTGCCCCAAATTAAATATTTCCACCTTCAAAAGAAAAACCCTACTCTCCAAATTTTAAAGAAACCTTTCAAGATGCTGTTGTGCTGCAGGCAGGGACATATTTGTGGTGTGTTTGAACAGCGTGAGATGTGCGAGGAACTCTAGACCGTACCTGAGCACATGCGTCCCCAACGTAAAGTGGGAGGGGAAGCTGTACAGCTGTGGGATTGCATCACATTATACACGTGCATGTGATTTTCTGGCCTTGCAAGCCTCCTGGTCCTCTGCGCTTGGGCAAGTTACACTGCTGGAAGATGAATATTGATAGTGCCATTAGTTCCAGGTGGGCTTTCCTTGAATTTGCAGGGTTGTAAGTGAAGGTGGGCTCTGCAGACACTGAGATTAGCAGGGTGGTTCTGATTGCAATGAACTCCTATCAGCAGCTCTCCAGAAGGGTGTTTTTTTTTTTTTTAAAAAAAGAGGACAAAAAAAAGAAAAGGGGGTGGAGGAAAGCCTGTTTTTTCCTCTGTAAGGGCGGAGTTGGTTCTGCAGTGACAACGGTGTGACAGGCAGAATACAGCAAAGATGCGCTAAGGGTTTTTCTCAGCCCGCTTCCCTGCAGCGAGGCTAGCACTGGCTTCCTTGGAGCAGAAGCATTAGGATAAAGCTGAAGTGTTGGGAGGCGGGGGAAGACTTTGATTTATGTACTAGTAGGGTCTGTTCAGTCTTTGGCCTGCCTTGTTCTCTTATTTTCTGTCTGCGTTGCTTATTTTTGTCTCCCTGGGTACTTCTCCCAAGACTTCTTAGCTCATTTGTGTTTAATCTTCCCAATTTGTCTACAGCCTGGGTTGTTCTAATCTCTGCAGGTCACTGTGCAGTTTGCATGTTTGTTACTCCTTGGCTGTTTGCTGCGATCAGCACATTTGATCATGGATGAATTTACATCAAAGGAACACCTGACAAAGAAGCAGGCCTGATAATAGGCTCTGGTTTCTTCTCAGCAACCCAAACAGGTAGAGGCGGACGAGGGAACGCTGGCAGGATCACAAGGGAGTTCATGCTCTACTTTCAACGCGGCGCGCTTTGCTCTCCTGCCTGACAGAGCACTGCAGACCCCGCTGCTGCTGTAGGTTCCCCAAAAATAGAGCTGCCACTGGAAGAGAGGAAAACAAGACAGAGGTAGGCCTTGCTCTTCTCCTGCAAAACAAACCCACACCTGGGAAATTCTAATTAACTAGAGAGAGGGCAGAAAAGGCTCTCCTGCAGTTGCTGTTGTAGCTACGGAAGTGCAGCTCACAGATTACAGGTGCCCTTTCCCTGCAAGGAGAGTTGGCTCAAATGCCAGGGTCAGGAGAGATGCTGTAGTCGCAGTGTGATTGTTTCCTGCTTCTTCAGAGTTGGTCAAAGAGGCGGCCGATAAATTCAAGACTGGCTTCTCTAGCAAAACACTTCAACTGAAGTGTTTAAAATAGGGGGGTTGCATTTGCTTTGCTTTGTATAATTTATGCTGCCCAGACCATTTTTTCTGTCTGGAGTTTGCTGTTAGGAGCTGATTTTATATAATGATCATATACGGTTCTATATGGTTATACACACACAAGGATAGATACATAGAGCTAGGCATATGTGACATTTGGTGCAGTTTGGATTATTCTTTGAGGTACCAGATGCTGTTTAGGTTGGCGCTAGGGTCCAGTACAGAGGCATCTCATGAGTGCACTGCTCAGGGTTTTGCAGCACGTGGGAGATGCTCATCTTCGGCGTTGAAATGGTGTTTGGGGAGCTTACAGAACCTCAGCCCTTTGTCCTCTGCTGAAAGGAAAACCAGTGGCACCACATCACATCTTCTGTAGGTTTCACCTGGCAGTGTTCAGCAGCTGGTGCTCTGAAAGGAGGCAGTTCCCCAAGAAATGTGTGAGTCTAGACTCTGATCAATCCTGGGAGGCTGCGTGTACTTGCCCTGGCCTGGAGACCTCTGACAAGGGGAAAGCTCAGCTTCCTTGGAGCAGAGGGATGTCTTTATTCCCCTGGCACAGCATGCAGCAGCTTTAGGATAGGAGGCGTGAAACCAGGAGTAAGTGCAAGCCTGTCTGGAGGGGCAGACGTGTGTGTGCTGGGAGCTCCCCGCAGCTTGCCTCTGCTCCTGGGACATGGCCAAGGACTGCAGAGGTCCTGGTGTGCAGGAACCCCAGCTCTCCGTACTCTTCTGCGCAGAACCAAGCATTCTTATTCTTTCATTTACCTCAGGCTAGCAAGCTACTGTGTAAAACCTGGGTGTTTTGTGGGATGCTGTAAACTAGAGTAGGGAAGGGATGAGATCCTGTTGTCTTTGGCTGAAGAAGTGGTAGCTGGAGCTATCTGGTGCTAGAGCTCCCTGGGCTTCCACTCCGAGTGCACAGGGCTAAAAACAACATCCCCCTCGGAAGGGTTTCCAGCTCCTTTCATTTGGAGCAGGGTGGGAGATGGCTGGTTTCTCCGTGGTGTGAGTGCTATTTCCCGGGAGGGCTGAGGATGGATGAGCACGCCAGCCCTTCGCACCTCACCTGCTGGAAACACCATTGCTTAATGGACCAGAGGTGCCGTGCTGCCTAGCTGCTTGCCTCTAGCCCTGCTGTGCCACTGTAGTGCTGACAGCCAGCCATTTGGGGATTAAAGATGCTATTAAAAAAAAAAAAAAAGCCTGCCTGCAGTGTTATGTAGGGACTCCAGTACTCAAATGAACTCATGATAAATGGAGGTACTGGCTCATTAAAAACTGCTTTGGAGTTTGTCCTTGGAAGGCTACAGTTTCATAGTGTAGTTGTGATTTGAGATGGTCCAAGTTCTGTTTTGGGTTTGTTTTGGTTTGTTTTTTTCTTCCAAGGATTTCTCTGGGTTCAAAGCCACTTTCAGTTGTGAGCTGTTAAAACAATTTCCAGCAAACAATCACTGCCCATCCTTGTGTGTTTATGAAATAGGAAAGCCACTTTTATTTTGTTTGCTACTGTTTTAAAACCAGGCTTGGGTGTGACATTTGGAATATCTGCTCTTTGCTTTCTACGATTTCCACTGAGGAGCGTGGTGGGGTGTCTGGAAGCTGTGATTTACGAAGGCAGGCTGTGCTAAAGCCCAGCTTAACTTAAAAATACAGCAGCTAGAAAAACACGTCACCTTGCTCCCACTTCTTCCCTGTCACATAAAGAGATCGTATTCTGAATGAAAACATGGATAAATCTGGATAAATCCCATCTGTTTCTCTGGGCTCACGTGAAGGGCACCACTCCTGCCCCAGCCAGCCAGCCTGTGTCCCCATTTGAGGCATCAGAGCCATCGAGCAGTCTGTGTTAAACTCCCAGCAAAAGGCAAAACGGGAGGGGGGTGAGGCCATCCTGCTTTCTGGAAGTATGTATGGATGGATGCCTTTTCTTCTTCTGTATCCCAAGGATTTAACTCCTCGCTGCCCTGGGTCTCTCCATATGCCTGCTGCATAGGTAGGTGCGACTACAGGGCACAAATAAGCAGAGACTTCAAATGAAACAAATCAGAAAATGAAATGAGAATCCCACTGTGGCGTGGCATTAAATCCTTGAATTGCATTAGTCTGAGTGGAAAGTCAGAAACCTGCATCCCAAGATTAAAAATAACACCGCCTTTATGAGAGGAGTGAGAATGCCCGCTAATTGTTGGTTTACAGGAGAAAAGCAGAAACATGCTGAAAAATTGGCTCACAATAGCAGTTGCTGTATTATAATCTCCTGGTTCCTTTCTTGCCTTGCTAATAAGAACTAAGACTAATTTAATTTTTACAATGTCCCAAATCTGTGGCTATACGATTCAGAGACTTAATAAGATTCTCCTGTCGAGCCAAGAAAAGCTTAGTGGTTTTTTAGCTTACTTTCTTCTGGGTTTCAGTTTCGGGACATTTGTGCAGTGGCTGAGACTTTGTTTTTTTTAAAGCCTGTATTTCATCAGGATTACTAATGTCTCTGTTTAAACTGTTAGAGGTGTAAATTCGTTGTGCTGGAGCTGGGTAAAATCTTGAGCAAAAAAGCAAATTTTGGCAAAATGAAAACATTTTATGAGTTGTTTTGATTTGCCAAACTCTTGTTCTAGAGAGAAAAGAAAAAAAACCTATTTTGTTTTGGCATTTTGCAAATGAAGGGCTTTGAGATTCTTCTCTTTGAAGCAACTTTTCATTTTGAATGATCTTCGGAGCTAACTTTTGTAAAGGGCTGAACAGTCAAAGTGAAACGTTTGTTTCAGTCGACCCCAAATGAATTTTTTTTTTGAAACTTTTTTTCAGGATTGCCAGCGAACCGAAAAATCAGTTATTCACCCAGCTTTATATGCTATATACTGATAGAAACTTCAGAGCACCCCAGTGACTGTTTATGTAGTGCAGCTGCCGCTAAGCCCTCCATTTATATGTTGGTAAATTATTATGCTTCTCAGGGTTGCGTGAGATAGTAAGCGCCTGGTTTTTCTCCCTCAGGTTAACAAGGAGGCAGCGTTTTACAAAATATGTTTCTAACTTTATTCTCGTTGCGTGGCAGGTATTAACTTTGCTGGCCGATGTACAGTTGCAGGACCTGTTTTCTGCAGAAGCTGCACGTTAACCTCTTTGGAGACGTGGCTGTGTTAGGAGAAGGCATCATGTTAGGAGCTGTTTGAAAGTGGTGGGGTTGAGCTCTGCTTCGGGGATAGCTGTACTTCAAAAAGATGAGTGCAATAATCAAGAAAAGATAAAGTCTCTACTTTCAGGGTTAACCACAGTCAAAAAACACATTTAAAGTGTGCTTTTCCTATGGTTACTCTGGGTGATAGATTATATATAACATGAAGCTATTTAAAACGGTTTGTTTTAACCCTTTTTGGCAGGGGCGCGTTGTCCCTGTATAAAGAGTTATCTGCTAGATGGCACAAGGCATTCTGGAACAACAGGGCCAAATTGCCTGTTTTAATGAAGCTGATGGAGAAAAGCTTAGATTAATTCCTGCAGAACAGACACCATAGCCAGAAATTGTTGGTCCTGCTCTCCTGGTATGGATTGCAAGTGTGCTGGGGAGAAAGGAGTCGCACTAAATAGGTTTGTTCCTGCTGGTCATCTTAAATCTTAATTTAAGCTTAAGTCTTGATGCCTCTCAGTTGAAGGCTGTTAGCATTTAGAGCAGCACAAGAAAACAGGCTCAGTGTGTTAAGTGCTCCTGAGGCTGCAGTTTTGGCTTCGTGCCGCTGTCCCACCGAGAAGTTACCAGCCAGCCAGGGTGCGTTTCAGCGCCCAGCCGTAACGCGTGAAGCCGGGCACGGGTGCTAGGCAGGGTGGAGCCGCCGTGCACGCTCTGAACCTGGCGAGCAGGGCCAGGAAGGCACCGGCTAGGCTGGGATTAACTGGGGAGGGGTATTTTTTAATTTTTTTTCTTTTTTTTTTTTTTTTTATCCTTGCCTTTGGGAGAGCACTGAGGTCAGTGCTCTGGCTCAGGTCAAGGCATGAAATTAAGTTAGTCGGAGCCAAGCAGATTCACTACCCCCCAGGAGCAGCCTGTGGACTGTGGAAAGGTCAGTTTTTCTCCCATCCCTTCTGAGGACACTTCAATTCAGCAAGTCCCGTGCCCTTGGAGCCCTTCTCCTTCCCTGGTCTCATTTGCTTCATCCCCTGCACCTCCACTCCCCACAGGGACCTGCTTTCTAGACTCCCGTTTCATCTGCGGGGGTGCCAGCTCTCTCCTGGAGGGAGTAGCCATGCCGGGAGGAAGGTCGCAGCAGGAGCACAGGGCGTGGGAGGGGAGGCAGGAGTAAGAGTTTCTGGCAGGAGGGAGCAAGCTGGGACTTGCCGCCTTTCCAAGCTCATCCCCAGGGCCACATCGGAGAGCCGTCCCTCCTGCCCGGCACGTTTCTCTCCCTTTCTCCCCCACTCCTTTGCCTGGAATTACACAGTCCTGGGTTGTCTTTGCTTTTGGGTGTGGGACTTCAAACTGGTTGAACCAATTCGTAGTGGATGATTCACTGGACGTGTTTCAGCCCTCGCTTTGTTCCCGCAGCGTCTGTCAGCAGCTCACAATTTTTACGGACGTGCTAGATGTCGTTCTGTATCGCTGCTGTCCCAGGAGCCCCGGCCATGCACCAGGTGCTGCCCCGTCATGCAGCGGGGATGTACAAATCGTAATCATACGCCTTTCTGCAAGTAATTCTGGGTGTCCTGGTGATCCCTGACCCATTAAGTTGAGGCTTTTCAATAACCTAATTTGAGTGGCAGAGGCAATTAGGTGATTTTTGGTTTGGTGTTTTTTTTGCATTAGGGTTATTCACTTAGATTGGACAAAAGTAACCATCCAGAATTAGGTCTGTAGTAATAAGCAGACTGGCAAGGCTGTGCGGTGTTTGGGGATGTCGTGGTTTAGCCCCAGCCAGCAACTAAGCACCACGCAGCCACTCGCTCACTCCCCCTACCCCGATGGGATGGGGGAGAGAATCGGAGGAGTAAGATTGAGAAACACTCCTGGGTTGAGATAAGAACAGTTTAATAATTGAAATAAGGTAAAATAGTAATGATAATGATAACAATATAATAACGATAATAACAATAGACAAAGCAAGTGATGCACAATGCAATTGCTCACCACCCGCCGACCGATACCCAGACAGTTCCCGAGCAGCGATCGCTGCTCCCTGGCCACCCCCCCCCCAGTTTATATACTGAGCATGACGTCATATGGTATGGAATAGCCCTTTGGTCAGTTTGGATCAACTATTCTGGCTGTGCCCCCTCCCAGTTTCTTGTGCACCTGGCAGAGCATGGGAAGCTGAAAAGTCCTTGACTAGCATAAGCAGTACTTAGCAACAACTAAAAACATCAGTGTGTTATCAACATTCTTCTCCTACTAAATCCAAAACACAGCACTATGCCTGCTGCTAGGAAGAAAATTAACTCTATCCCAGCCGAAACCAGGACAGGGGAGTAATCTGTAGCAGCGGAGGGATGGAGCTGGTGTTTTGAACTGTGCTTAGAGCCGCTTCTGCTCCCTGTATTTGAGGCCGTTGCCAAAGTGTGTGTGGGGTCAATTAAACAGGGGTGGCCTCGCTGCCAGCACCGCTTCTGCCAGAGCTGTTGCCTGCATCTGAGATGTCGAAGAGCAAAACTGCAAGTTCAGCTCTTTCCCGGCACCCCTGCCTTACTGCTTCCCTGAATCTTTTTCCTTTCTAAGGTGGGAGAAATGTGGCTCCCAGAGCAGCAAAATCTAGTTTTCACTCCCTGGCTAAGGCAGCTGTGAGTCAGTGTGCTCGTGAGGTTCGTCAGCAGGAGGAACTGGTCTGAGGAACCGTGACCATGATGCCATTGGAGCACGGCCAGCTTGGGTCTGTGCTGATGGTTTACCCTGGGCTTTGCTTTCTCCGCGTTTGACAGTGTTGGAGGGCAGGAGACAGAGCAGCTGCTGCTTGTGGAGGTCACTAGGACCCACAGGTAGGACCCACAGGTAACCCCCAAAGGCTTTTGAGATCCTGGAGTTGGGCTGTGCCTGTCCTGACCTCCAAGCCCCTCCTTGGATGAAAGCTCCATAGCTGGGATCAAATCTTGCTGCTGAAGCTGGGTTATCTCTGGGCTGCACTGGCCAGCCCCTGTGTGGTTTTTGGGTATCGCTGCTGCTTCCATTTGTGCACCTTTCCTCCTGGGGGATGTGATCTGGGTCCAGACCCCGCTCTTGCTTTCATCCAGTGAAAGCCGAGGTCTGGCAGCTCAGCTCACCAGACTTTCCTTAAACCCTGGTGTAGCCTAAAGCTGTGTCCTTGCAGCTGGATTCTCAGAGGTCCGTGCCTGTAGCCTGGAGGGAAGTAAGGTGTTGTGATGCATTTGCACCAGGAGGTCTCCTGCTTTAAAAATGGAGTTACGGGACAGGTGTTCTCCAAATTGAGAAAAGATGTTCCTCAGCCCTGAAATGAGAGCATTAACTTGTCTGTCTTCTCTGTTTGGGGGCAGCCATCGGGGCTGAAGTGACCCTCAATCCCATTCAGAGCAGCAGAAGCAGCTTCGTGAAGTTCGCTGGAGGCAGGAGGTGCGAAAGCTGCCACAGGACCTGTGCCGATTCCTGCAGGCCGGGAATCGGCTGATGCCACCGGTACAGGCGAGACCTCCCTGCAGCGGGCAGCCCCCCTGGCAGCCACCGCAGGCCCCTTCCTGCCTCGCTCCCAGCCCTACGGAGGGCTGCGCTTAAAAATGGCTGTCTTGAAATCGATAGCCCCTCGTGTTCACGTTCTGAGCCAGCTGCCTGGCCTCGCTTGAAAATGCTGCTGTGTCTGCTAAAACAGGACTTGGAAGGCCCCCTCATCCACGTCCCCCAGGCCCCTGGGGTTTTGGCCCTTTTTAAGGGGAAGAGATGCGGACCATGTAGAGTGACAATGCTGAAGGATTTAGGAGGAAATCTTTGATTGAAGTAAGGTGCCACCCTGGCTGCAATGATATTAACCCCTGGCAGGCCTGAGGCAGGAAAAAGACGGTGGTAGGCGATGACATTAGAGCGGAGGGATAGGGGGTTTCGTCCCTCTGTGCCTCCCGCCCCAGTGCAGACCCCCCACAGCGGGCAGGAGCAGGCAGCAGGAGCTGGCTGGCCACATCAGCTCTGCTGAGGGATTGCAAGTGATACAGGAAACTCTGTTTGGAGCAGCCCAAATAATCCCTTCCCTGTGTGAGCTGGCAGGCAGCATGCAGGGAAAACAAGACTGCCCAAGTACTGTCTTCTAGCAAACTTCCAGGGTTTCGTGCCTCCCCCCCCCCCCCCCGCCCCAGTAAATGCAGAGCTTGGCACAAGCACAAAATCCATGTCATCCCTGCTTGCACCAGGAAGGGAGATGTAAAGGCAGCAAGTACTGAAGGCTGTAGGCCAAATTGTGCAAGGGAGAGAAAGCGAGGGGAAGAACAGGGGAGGGGGAGGAAACCCGGTGAATAGGGGGAAAAGGAGAGGAAATGGGAGAGGAAATAGTCCAGGGAGAGTAGCATGAGGTGGGTAAAGCAGGGCCAGAAGAATGGAAGGAAATCCTCACAGAAAGGGGCGATTTAAAACCTGTTCCTTCTGTGCCCTGTGATGTGCCAGGGGAAGCCCTGGCAGATGCTCTAGATCTGGAGAAGTCTGGCGGAGAATCGGCCAGCTTTTGGGGAGGCATCGGTTGGAAAAGGGGAGAGGGAAGGAGGACTAGGAAGAAACCTCCCTGCCCACGACCCCAGAGCACCTGGGCGTACCTGGAGCATCAGTCCCAGAGGATGAGTTTTGGAAGTCATTAGGTGTGCCCAGCCCACTGCCACACACAGGGCTCCCACGGCCACAGCACATGAAGTCTTATGGCTCCTTCCCCCCACCCCGGCCATCTCGTTCTTTGGAGGAGAAGGGAGGTGGGAGGAAAAACCCATGATCTTGCTGGCCCGCTGCCAGTTGCTAAGGCAGTTTCTTCAAAAGGGAGAGGAGCTGTGGAAGGAGGGAGCTGCCTGGAGAGGAGGCAGCTGATGCAGGGACCGGGCAGAGAGAGGAGCCTGCAACCACCAGCGATGGAGGCAAGTGGGACCACGGGCTCAGTGGGAGCGGAGGTGAAGGAGCCCAGCGGAAGGGGGTGAAGTGGAAGGGAGCAAGGGGGACCAGGGAGAAACAGCTCCTTGCACAGCTCAGCTGTTGAGCCAGCATCGCTATCTCAGCTGTGGTTCAGAGCAGCTCTACGAAGGCTTGTCTGTGGCTGGAGGGGTTTTTTCCCCCAATGGCTTTTCCCCTCTGTGGTTTCTCTGGTGAGTATGAGATGCGTGTGGTCCAGGGAAGCCGGCTCCGCTCTGCGGGCAGGGCCAGGGGCAGGGCTCACTCCTGTTGCCGAGAAGGGGAGGAACACGCATCCCTCCGGGCCTGGGTCAGGTGTGCGGGTTAGAGGCAGGGAGCATCATCCCTCCTGGGCGAGGGCACCGGAGCGTGGTGGGGCAAGGCTGCCTTTTGCTGTCCCCTCCTCGCTGCGTTTCTGTGTGTTTCTGCCCCACATGGCACGTACTTGAGCAAGGTTTGTGAAAGCTGGTGACTCTGCCTGGCCGCACCACCCCAAACTTCCAATTACTGGGGCCCGGAGAGGAGCTTAGTGGCTGGTGTCAGCTCTGGAGTTGCTGCGCTGGCTCGTGGTGGTACCGAGCAGCAGCAGAGCTGAACGCAGACCTAGGCCAGCTCCGGGCCATCGCCGCTGGTGGTCTCAATGCCTGTGAGGAGCCGCTGCTCTGCCTGGAAAGCCCATTCCTGGGGCACATCAGATGCACCTCAGAGAGGGAGGGGCTGCCCTCCAGTCCTGAGGGCAGCCCAGGCTCCTGTCACCCCAAGAAACAAGGTAAGTGCCGTTCTCCTCCGGCGCAGCGGCGTCGTGAGATACCTCAGACCTGAACCTTGTCTGCCGCAGGTCAGTGCCTGCGCTGAGCCCCAGCCTGCTTTCTCCTGCCCCCGCGTAGGCGGTCTCGGAGCAGGGGCTGGTTGCGGAGGAATGCCTGGCAGCTGCCGGGGAGCCCTCCCGCTGGGGCAGACACTGGAGGGAGGTGCAGCTCACCCGCTCCCCGCACAGGTACCCCATTTGAAAAGCCCAGAGCAATGGTTTGCCCGTGCTGAGCTGGAAAGCTGAAAGGTCCGGAGTGGGCGGCAAGCCACTCCCTTAAGGAAGGGGTAAGCAGGGCTCTGCGTGTAGCCTTGACATTTTGGGCTGGAGGCATCTCTTACTAACGAGTCACAAGTGAGAAAACGAGCTCTTAAATGGTAGGTGGCAACAAAACCAGAACAGCTTTGGGAATGCAAGGGCGGCATCTCCACACATCCCGCACCGGGTCGATGCACTGACAACTGGAGATGTCCGTACAGGAGCCAGCAGCGCGTCGGCTCAGGGCGAGCACTGTTGTACCCTGGAAGGGAGTGGAGCCGCTGGGGAAAGCGTTCACGCCGTAGCCCCGGGTGCGTTTCACCCCTTTGAGCGCGGCACGTGCTGAGCAGACAGAAATCCAATCCCCGGGCTGGCTTTAATTCTTCCACTTCTCCTTTCTTTGCGTTTCCCGTGCCCTGTGTCCCCGCAGCCATTTGTCCCCGAGTGGCAGCTGGTGCGCAGGGCCCCGTGCCCCGCGCTGCCGCTGCTGGCTGCCGCACCGGTAACATGAGCCAGTTTGCCGCAGCCGAGATGCTATGTGCGGCATGTCGGGACGGGGAAAACTTGCTGCTTTTCTGTCTGGTTTTTGGTTTGCTGTAAATCCAAAATGGAGCAGTCGTGTTTCTGTGGGTGTAGGAGGCCAGGCGAAGCGTGCGCTGGGGGGGCGGGAGGGGGGTGACTCATTTGCCGCGCACCGCAGCCGGGGCCAGCCCAAACGCTGCTCCTGGCCCGTGCTCGCTGCTTTATTGCCACAAAAGGCTTGAGCGGGAGACAGGGGCGAGATCTCCCTCCTGGCTGGCCCTGAAAGCAAACACCAGGCACCTGAGGGGGGGAAAGAGGGCGCTGATAAATGAAGCAGTGGATTAAGGTATCAGATGTTTCCTGCTGGGGTTTAATGCCCTGAAGGACAATGCATTATATGTATTAAAATTGGACGGATTCTGCTCCCGGCTCGCCTGGCGGCACCCCGGTAAGCCGCACGCACCGCAGGGCCCAGCTCCGGGCTGCAGCTCGCACCACGGCAGAGCCCAGCATCCTGTGGCACGCGTAGGCCAAGAGTGGCCACTGAAGGACCCAGCCACCGAGGGCACCTCTCTGCGCCGGGGACAGAGGGACGTTCCTCCTCTTCTGTAAGGTGGAGCGGGGCGAGACCGGGCTGTCCCTCCCTTGTCCCCTGCCACCTCCCTGCTCGCCCGTGGGGGCCGTCTCCCCCCGACCGTCCTCTTTTGCAGAGGGAAAGAACGAAGCCAGAATTTATTTTAATTGTTTATTGTATAATATAAAACTACAAAAGTAAGACTGCTCATTTCCATGTACATTTGTCCAATTGTTTTTTTGATTACAGCCCATACCTACATGTGAATACAGTAATCTGGTTTCAGATGTATATGTCTGTAATATTGCATAGAAAAGGCACAGCTCTAAGGTCTGTGGGAGGGGAAGGGGAAATACAGCCTTTTTTCTTTTTTTTTTTCTTTTTTTCTTTTTTTTGACAATAACAAGCCCTGTTCAAACAACCATGCACTGAACATGTCACACTATTTACACCTTTTCCAGAATCTTGGCCTTTACAGGCGCTAGTATGGATTATGTTCAGAACTAGATAGGAGTTGAGGTTGGGATTTTATCTGCAATTTGTGTTTTGAAAGAGGTTCCAGAACTTGCATTAGGCTTATTTTCAGAAAAAGTGCTTAAAAAAGAACTGATTTCTTCAAAAACGTTCAGTCTCATTAATAGAAGCACTGAAAGCAACTTGCACAGAAGCAGGATACTGAACCCTGATGGGGGGGGGGGGGGGGGGGGAACAACAAAACCAAAAGAAACCCTGTAACAAGAACAAAAAGTTCACAATATGCTGGAGTGAATTAAACCGTTTGTCAGACAGGACCCATTACGATTTACTCAATTTAACGGTGATAAAAGTGTAAACTTTGGATTCAAAACATTGGTTTTTAAACAACCCAGGCTCTTACCACACCGCATTGAGGAAAAACCAAATTACCTTTCACAAGGTCCAAATTTATTCTTACAGCAATTGCTTCAGACAGTGGCTTTACTGTCTTGCAGCCAGCTAGAAAAGCAAAGAAGGTGCCAGACTGATGCATGTATATGAGATACTGCTCGACGATGTTCTCTGGAAGAGGGAAATTCCCCTTCCTTTGCATATAGGGCTGTGTGGTCCCGTCGGGCTCCAGAGGGGACCTTGGTGTCCCAGGACGGGCTGGTTGGACACACAGAGCAACGCGGGTAGTTTGACCTCGAGCAAGCAAACCCTCCACCGCAGGCGCAGAGCGCGGTCGTGACTTTTGGTCTGGCCTTACCTTCTGGCAATCAGGTGGTGTCAGCTCTGTTGTTGGGGCTGGAGGTAACATCCTGCAACCCTTGTCAGCTGTCCAGCCCTGGGGACTTCAGCTGGGCTTCTCGAGTGTATTTAATTTAAAAAAAAAAAAAAAAAAAAAAAAAAAAAAAAATCATGGTTTTCAAACATTTACCAGGCCAGCACCATGGAGGTGATTGCATTTGCTCCTGGCTCCTGTTGCAGATTCCAGCAGAGTGCCAGGGGAGGCCGGTCGCGAGAAGCTGACAGGGCAGGAGCCTGACTAGGACTAGTTTTGAACATGAAACTGTCCCTCATCCATACCTTTTTTGCATATTTCAAACAACCAGACCCATAAGAGTCAAGAAAATAAACAAGTGATGTGATGTTTACCATGCATATCCTGACTGGAACTCAATTCATTTTCTCTGAATCTGGCTCCCATAGCCTTTTTCATACAGATTTACATTCCTACAAGAGAATACATTCCTACCATACATTCTGTACATGTTACAATCCAGATGTTGTTAGCTTCACAATAAAATAAATATATTTACAGAAGGAAAAAAAAAAAAAGAATAAATAATTTATGAAAAACAAAAAAAAAAAAAAAATCACTTCAAATCCAAAGCTCCTTTATTCTGCTCCCACCTTGTCACTTCATTGCACATTAATGTCAATCTCCATCCCTGGTGTAGGTCTGAGCCGCTCCACGCATGGCTGCTGTTAGGCTCGTGGCAAAGGCCACGCTCGAGACAGTAAGTGACCGTGCAGGGAGAAAGCCACAGCTGAGCCCTTCCCTCCATGGCCTGCCGCAGGTACAGACCAGCACCAGCCTTGCTAACTTTTTGCCTAGTCCCGTAAGTCAGGTACATTTATGTCCTATGGGATTCCCGTAAGGACTCTGCCATAGGAAGTGCACTTCAGCACCAAGGATACACAGACATCGTCTTCCAAGTGGTAAAATGGATTTAGAGCTCCTCTCCTGTTCTGTGGCTACAAAAACTTCTACTAATCCCACTTAAACAACAGCACAGCTCTGCAAAAATGGCATTGATGTGAACTTTTGCCTAGCATATGGTATTTGTTTAAATGCATAAGTAACCCCCCAAAAAAACAAACCAAAAAAAAAAAAAAAAAAAAAAAAGGCAGCTCCAACATACTGTAAATCAGTTTTTAACCATGGTAAGGCAAGTGCTTACCAAGTTACTCTGTGAAACTGCTGATGTTACCACGTGCAGACAGACACACAACCCTCGCATGGCTAAAGTTTTCCCAGTTACTCCAGTTACAAGAGGTGCAGAATCTGGCAGGGCTCTTTTCCTACAAGGGCCAAGGAGCGCGGCCAGGTGTGAGACGAAGCAGTGCCCCCCCCCCCCGCCCCCCCTCCACTTCTGATGGTCCCTAAAGTGATGCTTGGTCAATGGTTTTCTGTTTGAAGCAGTAATATTTTTTTTCTTTTGTCCATGTGAGGAAACAACTGCAAATCCATCAGCATCCCACTGCTTCACTGAGTTCAGCTTGGAAAAAAGAAGAAAGCAAACCCACCCCCTCAGTCAGTTCCCCTCCAGCCCCACATCTCAGCCTGGCAGATGAATTAGGAGCCAAAAGCACGTTTTGTAATTGTACATGACGCATTTCATTTTGATTAGGAGTTCCTTCATTGCAAAACGTATTTGCTTTTACACTGTGTCTGTGTGCATATCTATGTTACATCTATCTATCTATATACTAATAAATATATATGGCCTGTTTTAAAGTGCCAATTTATAAAAAGCTGCCTCCTTAAAGGGCAGACAAGACCCAATTTCATCCATGACAAGAAGGGAGCAGAATTGACTGAATATTGCCAAATGACGTAAAACATAACTTAAAATTTCTTAAATAAATATAAAAGTTATTCCTAAAGAAGCCATAGGCATGTCAACAATATAGGTTGTAACCGGCGCTCAACAGCTAAAGTACCATTGAAAAACTAAAATGCCATAGCAACTTCAGCAATAGGCATGATACATTGCAAACATTTTTTTTTTAAAATTAAATGTACACCACAACGAACTTAAAAAATGCTATTGGTGCAGTATGAGAAGACTTCTCAGGTGTTACGGGGAGCGGGACCATGCATAGAAAGCTGTGTCTGTATATTTGTTGTAAAACAGGTCTATAAAGTGTAAAGCAGGTAACACAGTTGATACAAGAAACCAACCCTATACGAGATGCCAAGTGATGTAACACGACTGGCTCCAGTTTCAACAGCAATGGATATTAAAGCAAGTCCATCCAGTGCAGGTAAGAGATGAGCTTCACTGCAGTAATACTGAAGTTGCCTTTTTCAGCACTTAGCACAGTGAGGTGGGGAGGGGGAAGGAGAAATGCTCCAAGAAAGGGCGAGTGGACGCTGTCAACACCAGTCTTCTGCCCGCTCCGCACGTACGCCCGTCGGTCAGGAAGATTGCCGCGAGAGGTTGGCTCTCGGTGGGCAACGGGCGCGTTCCCCCTCAAAACCATTCCCAGGAGCTTCGGGTGAGGAAGTGCTGATCTGCCGCCGTGTTAAGGCGCTCCACGTCACACAGGATGGACGCCCCGGCAAGGGGACGCAGGCGGGCTTGGGGGCACCGGCCCGGCGCCGGGGCGGGGAGGCTGAAGCCGCGGTGGCGCTCGGGACCTCTCCGGGTGAAGTTCCACAACTGTTTCCTGCCAACTGCTTCACATACGTGTTGGAAAAGGACATGGCTCTAAGTTTCAGGAATCACAGTAGTGCGCAGTGGGTACAGCAGGGAGCAAACACTTGTGAAACTCCTACAGAACAGCTCCCAGCCCTTTCTTAAAGCACTTTTTTGTTTGCATTCAGGGAAACCGACTGCAGGCTTATTTGATCCAATTTTCTCTTTGCACCATACACATATAAAACATTACAACTCTGTATAAAAGTACAAGTGGTTCTTGTACATCTGAATTATGCAGGAACTATGTGAGCAAATCCTATCAAAATAGCTATTTTTTTTTGTGTGTATAAACAGCATTTGTTTTTAGAAAAAACAATATCATAAACTGCAGAATCTGTACAAAAATATAAAATAAATTTGGGCAGCAGTTTCTAAACAGCCATGTAAATGCAACACTTAAAGAGGAGCAGGTTAATGCCTCCAAAAGGCTGAATTGCTAAGTCAACCTATACAGGGCTAAAATGGTATTGAGATTATCTAAATAATAAAATTTTTTACCTCTTGCAATAAAACTTATAGAAAAAATAGACAAATATGCACATGCAATTTACAGCTTTCCCCAACATAATCCTTGTGCTTAGCTTTTACAATTTTTTTTTCTTTTTTTTTTTTCTTTTTTTGTAATAACATAACATTGTCTACAATACATATTCTTTCCTATACCAGGATATTCGGTCTTCCTTGAGGAACCACTTTAAAAAAAATACATTAGAAGTGGTCATACATGGATGAAGGCACTCCAACTCTGCTTGAAGCAAAAACTAGTGTGATCCTTTTCTTTTCAAAAAAGGCAAGCAAGGACGCATGCACAGTGCTGTGAATCAGGGGTGGGAGGGACTATGGAAATACTACCAAGTGTATATACTGGTACTTAAAATTAAAATCCTAAAAAAAAAAAAAAAAAAAAAAAAAAGTTGCTATATTTCTATATTTTAAGACCCAACAAGCACTTCCATGATGTGATCCAGTTCTGTAAGGTCCATTTTGAAAGGCTGATTTGGAGTTACTGGTTGACTGCTGTATGGAGCGAGAGTTTTTAGGAGCTCATCTGCTGAGACAGGAGCCATTTTTGAGGCAGCCCCTGTGGCAGATGTGCAGGGGTCAAAATCATACATGGACGTATCAATGTCAGCGAACAGAATGTCATCCAGGGTCAAGTCTGTGAGGAAACCTGTGGAAGTTGTTATCTCAAAGTTGCCAGGTAGCGAGTCCATGAGTTTCGATTCGGCCGTTCTGCTCTCTGGGAGGCCCTCGGGCTTCTGAACGTTGGACTCGCTGGGGTGGTCTTTAGAGTCATCAGCTGCTGTTTCGGCTGCTACTGCCTCTGCGGAGGTAGGTGCTGGACAAAGCTCCTCGATTTCGTCCAAGGCTGAAGAGAAGCTGTCCTTTACTGGTTGGAGAGCAGGAGGTGGTGGTTTTGTCGGACCATCGTGCTGGACAGTCGGGGAAGTGCAAAAAGTGTCGTCCTCGAGCAAAGAGGCTGGGGTGAGGCAAGACTCCAGGGGCGTAGTGCTTACGAAGTCAGTGGGGAGAAGGGGCTGGGAGGCGAGATGGCTGAACGCCGGCTGGGCCTCGCGGAAATTGTCGCTGAGAGGGTCGGCGGGCTGCGAAGCGGTCACGAACACAGGCCTCAAGCTGCCTTCTTGTTTGAGTTCTTCCTGGATTCGCCTCAACATGTTGTTAATTAAAACTGTCTTTTGCAAGCTTGGCTCGGTTAATGGCCTGTGGTTATAAAGTTTCATAAGGGAAATGTTGAAGATAGTCTGACGCTGTAAGGTGTAAGACACCTTAGAGGGACCGTCAGTAGGAGACACCACTTTGCCTTCCAACCCATCTTCATGCTCGTCAAACTTCCGCTTTCCTCCTTTCCCCAACATATATCTGAAAGGAAAGAGAAGAGACCGATGAAGCCAGCAAAGCTTGAAGCCTGTTCTTCCCGCCTGAATCACTACCCGAGTCCACCGAGTCCCTTGCACACATGGCGTGGACAGATTGGCTGCTCTGTCCCCTCCTCGCTTACCCCCAACAGTCACAAGTGGAAATATGTCCACACAAATAACTCGCTCTTGGCCCACAGCAGCGTGATAAGGAAGCAGAAGCCTCCTTAACGCAGTGCTCTGGTCCGTTGTGTTTAAGCAGGGCTATGCTGGTAAATTCCAAACAGGAATTCAGCATCTATAAAACTCAAGCCCTTGCGCACTTGGCAGCAAATTTCACTCTTGCATATGTTAAGCATATGGTCCCCAAATATCTGCACATAGGTGCACAAGCTACAGATACTATATTGAACGTTCCCTTAAATTTCCTGACTGATGCAGTACTATGCCTGGGAATACAAATGTAATACAGCGAGGTTCTTAAAGTGAATTTCCCTTTTTATTCAAAAGCATGTTCACGGGGGGAAGGGGAGCGAGGCTCAAGCAATTGTATACTGAGAGAAATCTTCCCGGTGAACTCGCGAGATTCAACCCTTTAGCACACCCGGATATATGCATATCTGACCTCATGGGTTTATTTAACTGATCACATAAGGACTAAACTACTAGAGCAGAAAATGCAATTATTACACTCAGAATTAGAAAAATTACAGATGAAGAAGAAGATCCGTCACGTCTTTTAGTCTAATCAGCAAGACCATTCTCTACACTACACTCCGCTGCTGCAGCCAGGGCCTTCAATCCTGACAATGCCTGGATCCCAGTTTGAGGATGGGGGCATCTGCCTCAGAAAGCTTCGAAGGAGTTTGGTGTCTCCTGAAGTGTTGAGCACCCCGCTCCAGGAACCGGGCCCCCAGGGAGCACCCCTACGCCCACACCCAGAATCCACCTGGGAACACAGGCCCTGCCTGCCCCTTGCGCTGGGGGGGATGCTCTGCGTCCCCACCTGCGCGTGAAGCAATGGCATCTCTGGCAGAGGGCTGGGGTGGGCTGCGCGCTCACCCCCTGCTCTTCTGGGTGCAGGAAGTATTTTCACAGGGCAGTGTTTGAAATCCTTTCCTCAGCTGCTGCCTGGCTAAGGCAATGCCAGCAGCTTTTGCTTCCTCTGGTAAGACTTCCAGGATCTTGCTAGCTGCAGACAGAATAGTTTTTGCACCAGAGCAAGGATGCATTGCTCCAGATGCACCATTTGTCTTCTCCTCCCTCCCATCAAAGCGTGTCCCTCACTCAGGACTACATCCATGTCAGGTTTCATTTGAGAACAAAAGAATGCCGTAGGGCTTTCTAACGAACAAAAATCAGCATAAATGCATGCACTTTTCTCCTGGTCAGATGGCAGATTTTGAAGAAGGAAACAAAGGGAATTTTACCAAACTTGCCCTGCATCATAAATCATTTCTGAGCTAAGAGTAAGTAGGACAGTTCAATCCCTGGTGCTGTATCTTCCAGGATGTTTCAGAGCACCTGGAAACGATCCTCTACACAGCACAGTCCCAGCCTCATTTTGTCACCATTATTTTTGTGACATGAAGATCCCCCCAAACACAAAGGCATGAAGGAATCGCTGTTCTGTGACAGAGGCGCAACCTAATGTTATGCATCTGAATGGGGAGAGCTTTAGGGTCAGCAACGCTCTGCCCCACACCACCACCCCTCTTCGGTGAGTAGCCAGGGTTTGGTTTGTTGAAATATCCACGATTACTTGGGTGAAACAGCACGGTCCCTGTGACAGACACTTCTTTCAGTGCTTGTGAGATGGCAGGTTCCCTCTGACTCTCTCCCCCGCTACCTGCATGGACACAGTTTACCAGACAAGCTATTTTATCACATCTAAATCAAAACTAGAAGGAGCAGAGGCTGTTACTACACTTCACTTGCCTGTCCCATGGGCTGCATCAAATCAGCTGAGGAAAAGTCCTGCGGAAACAGGGATCCTGCGGATCACAGGCACTGCAGAGCCGCACCCCGCGCTTGAATCATAGAATGCTTTGGGTTGGAAGGGACCTCTAGAGGTCATCTAGCCCAAACCCCCTGCAGTGAGCAGGGACAGCTTTAACCAGATCAGGTTGCTCAGAGCCCCATCCAACCTGACCCTGAATGTTTCTAGGGATGGGGCCTCCACTACCTCTCTGGGCAACCTGTGCCAGTGCTTCACCACCCTCATTGTAAAAAATTTCTTCCTTATGTCTAGTCTAAATCTATTCTTCTTTAGTTTAAAAGCTTGGCCTGCTTCCACATCTTAGGGCAAACGTTTGGCCTTCCGATCTCATTTTCCCCGGGTAGAGTGGTGAGGCACTGGAGCGCTAAACTAGTTGCCCTTTTAATAGGATCACGGACAGCCCCGGTTCATCCCTCCCTCCATTTAACAAAAAAATGCTAATAAAATGGCATGAAGACTTCTGCCTAATTTTTTTTTTTTAAAAAGTGGAAGATCTTTCCAGCCCCAGCTACCCAGAGAGAAGTTGTAACAGGCATAGAAATAGATTTTTAACCCCAAACCTGACTCCTCTCATATGAGCTTTATTATGTAGCTATCACCTAGCTATCGTCTAGGAGACAAAACTCGCCTTCCTTATTTGAGTACAATTCCCAGTTCCCCCAACAGGATCCACGCCTGCGAAATGACTGCACCAAGCAGGTCCAACAACAATTTGATCATCATACATTGGTCCCGCAGCAGCTAAGGACTTGCAAACATCCCCAAGAATGTCTGACAAACACTTAAAAGCAAAGGGCCCTTGTGAAGCAGGAGAGGGGGCAAAAGAAGTCAGGGTTTCAATGCAAGAAGAAAAGAGCTTCAGAAAGCATTTGCTGGATGTTAAATCCAAAATCAGATTGGGTGAAGTGAGCCTCTTCTGGTTAAAAATAAGTCCCAAATCCAGATCATTTCCTAGCATATTATGCAATTAAAAAAAGAAAGGCAAGGGGAGGGAGCAAGCTGAGCAGAGCTGAGGAACGGGTAGGCTGCCATCCAAGCTCCTTGGCCAGCTACCAGCGATCCCCGCGCCTGGAATCTCGGGTGAACAAAACCTCTGAAATTTAGCACTACTGCCGAAGTCTGGTTTTTCTCTGCTCCCTAGTGTCACTTCCATGGACTACTCCAGAGCTGTGCACGTGGGTGTGGGGTGTGAGGGGGGGGCAGGTTGCTGTTGAAATGTTCATGACAGACACAATTCCTTCCACTTTGGACAGATAGAGCAAGAAAGGGAGGACCGGGCTAGCAAGAATCAAAACCCCTGCCCAAGTCCAGCACATTTTCAAAGCAGCGATCGATTAGGAGGAGAGCTAGCAGCTTTCCATCCCTTCCTACTATCTCCTCCCCCTGAAAAAAGACAGACTCTGTCCTAAAGACATACCAATGCTCCTTCCGCAATGCTCTATTTAAAGGAGAAATTTTAAAATGGCTTGGGGACTAGAAGAATTTTGAAGTTTGTCAGGCTCTGCAAGGAATGTATAAAAATATTCACTGCACAAGGCAAACCTTTTTTCACCATGATAAAGAAAACAGACATTCGGGTGGCCACGCTCCGTTCCCTGTGCTTGATTATTAATTATTATTATCAGGGGACATTGGCAGGCATTTCGAATGAACCCAACTGAGCCCATTTGCATACAAGATTGAGGTGCTGGTAGTTAAGACATTTCTCAAGCTGATGGGTAAGAGCTATGGGATCATCATTAGTAAACACAACAATACCCTTGCTACGTCATTTTCCAGGAAGCTTAGAAATGATTCAATGTTTCCTGTATGTATGACTGTCAAGCTTTCACATTTCACTCGATTGTTACCTAGGTTGGTTCAGAGCTTGTCCTTTAAAAAGATAAAATAGATCAGGCAACTCCCAATTTCACCTACTAGCTTTTCAGCGCAGCTTTCAGTTTCCTTTTTGCCCAGAAACGCTCTCTGAAGCAAGTTTAACTACTAAAGCGGCAAAGCAGGATGCCAGCCTAAGCAAGGGGGTTTTATTCCCCAAAACAGGGGGCTCAGATGAGCACCTCTAGACTCTCACCTTTATAGTTTTAATTTATCCCATTCTCCTCTGCCATGTAAATGGGAATTGTAAAAACAGCTTCCTCCAGTTTCCATAAATCACTTTATTCATTCTAAGCAAAGCAAGGAGGTGGTATCTTTTTAGACCAACTGATAGAGCTGGTAAAAACAGACAGGCTTCAGGCTTGCAAGACCTTCTCTAGATCTCCAAAAAGGAATTTTATAGTTTCTGACCACCACAGCTTAAGACAACGTTGCCTGTGTGTTCTTTACAGTTCAAACCATCTCTTCCCTCCTTCAACCAAGTCTCATGCCTCCATGACAGAGATCAATTTTGTATGTCTTAAGATACTGAACAACATCTTAAAGGAAAAAAAAAAAAAAAAGCAAGCTGTACAATGCCAACATTTGATCTGGTTCAGTTCTATTCATCTCAAAAACTTTGCTCCTAGCCTTTCCAGCCAAAGCTCCTGCTGGGAAAGTGAAAATGCCAAACTTACAGACTGGGTTGGCCAAAGATCAGTACAAAATGAGATACACTCACACCCTCCCAAGCGTCAGAAGACAGAGCTGGCCTACCAAGTCATATGGCCGTAATAGGGACAGCCAGACAACAGCAACCCACCAAAAGGCAAGACTGGGCAGGCAGCGACCAAGGGTCACATCCATGGAGGGTCTTTCGTGCATCTATTTTGGCTGAGCAGCAATCCCAGCCAGATGTATTTCTGCTGCATTTCCATCCATCTGCCAGCAAATGTCATTTTGGGGCCAAGCATTAAGAGTTGAGATGGGATGTCACAAAGTTTTTTGTTGTTGTTTTAATAAAGGGTGTTGCAGGGTTTTTGGTATGCAAGTTAGTTTTCAATGTTACTTAGGTACATGGAACCAGAAAGCTGAAGAAAAGCAATGGAAAAACTGCATTTATCCAGGGACTGGGGCGGGGGAGAGTTACTTGGAGATCTTCCCCAATATCATCCACCAGCTGGTTCCAGCTCTGGAAGACCCAGACCCAAAAGCTGAACCATTGTTGCTGAGAAAGATTCAACTTGCTTTTTTGCCCATTTAGGGTGATTGCACGCGCCTCAGAGCCAGAGAAACACTCACATTGTTTGGGAGTTGGCTTTTCTTAATTGAAAAACAAAAGTAATATATATTTTTTTCATTTGCATGTCATTTAGCTTCCTTTTATTGGCTCTGCATGCTCTTCAGACAGAGCTGGAAAAAAATGCAGTTGGGGCTCAGCAGAAGAGATAATCAGCCTGGAGCGGGTGGTTCTCTGGAGTCAACCGTCATCGATTAAACACAGAAAAGCTTGTGCAATGCCTGACTATGTCTCTGAGCCCACTTAGTGACGAATCCTTCGCTCTCCAGAGGACAGAGGTACGTGCACATCGTGAGACAAGTATTGTATTTATTGATTGTACTTAAGACGTTATACCTTGTCACTCCTGGACTATTTTTGAAGTCTTTAACAATTGGGAGTTTGGCATAGGGAGGCACTGGATATATAAAAATGGAGGGGAATAAGTGATTTGGTTATCTCACCAATAATAAAAATACCCTTTAATGTTTATTCTCAAAGGCTTTTAACAGTTTAGTTTAAAATGTCTCTCAAGACTGAGGGCTTTTCTTGGAAATCAATTCCACAACCCAATAGTCCCTCCCCGCTCATCAAGGCAGACAGGAAGCAAAAAAAAGAAAGAGGAACCAAACACCAAGAGGGACAGCAGAAAGGGATCTTTAAGAAGTTACATTTCCACTCACGTATTTATGCCACCATTTCAGTTGGTCTAGGGGATGAACAACTTAATACAGCGAGGTTCACTTTTAGAACGAACGCCACGTTGCTCAAAAAGGTAAAAGCATCAAACCCCAGAGTCCACAGGCAACCATTCCTCCCCACACAGCCAAAAGCCGAAGGAGAGATGTGAACAGCAGGGGCTCATGCAAAAAGTGGAGTTTAAAGCAGGACTGGTTATTTTCTGAAATCTTGGGTAATTAAAACCACAGGGAGAAAAGAGAGAGAGAGAAAGAAAAAGGCAACTTAGAGGAATTAAAATAAAACACTACTTCACACACACACACACGTGCAGAAAAAAAAAAAACCCACACCCACAAAATCCCCCCCCTAAAAGCCCCCCAAACCGCAAAGAGAGTACTGAATTTGCACATTTCATTCCCAAAACAAAGTTTCCAAACCTCAGGTGTAAACGAACCTCACCAGGGCTTCTCAGAGACTCTATCCAGTAAATTACGCAAGCACTTTCTGTGTCACTTCTGGCACATGAAATATTATTTTCCTCTCCTCCATCCCTCACTCCTCATCCTTGAGGGTTGCATTGGCTGTATCCTGGCCCAACAGTAGTCAATGAGTGTTTTGTTACTGACTTCAGCAGGATCAGGATTTGGCATAGATAGCTGCAGGACCAAAATAAAAAGGCCTTTTGTGCCAACTGGGTTCAACTGGCAAGACGAGTGCTAGATCCTCTGAGCTAGCAGAGGTAGGCTGGGCTGCCGCGAGGCATTTCAGTGCTGCTGGATCCAGCCTGAGGGACCACCTGAACTTGTAACCAGTCTCCATGACTTCAAAGCATCTGTCCCCTAGAGCTACGGAGGCAAACAGGTAAACCTCTCTCCCTGTCCCCATTTCCACATCCCCAAGGCCACAGCAGAGAGAGGGAGCGCGGCCGCGTCTCGGGAAGACCCCCTCGGGGCAGGACCATGGGCTCACCCACGGCAGAACGATGCTCCTTGGCCTGCAGGATCCTGGCAAAGCAGAGCAAACCTGCCCCGGCAGCTGGGAGCCGGCCTGCCCTCTGAGAGCACAGGCATCCTCCTCCCATTCAAAGTTGGAAAGGAAGAGAAACAGTGGAGGGGAACGCCAGTATAAATCTGGCACCCTCTCCCAGCCTCGCTAAAAATAAGGAAGAAAGCTGAACAGCCCAGGTGTTGGGGTTTAACTCCAGGACTGAAGCAAATAAGCAACATGGACTTTCAGAGGTGACAGCCACCGTATGAGGAAAATCACCCCTCCTCGAAGATTTCATCTATTGACACCAGGGTCTTTAAATCCTGGCACGGCAGCATCCCCGGGAGTTAGTACAGCATGTACCACGCAGTAACGCACGGCTACGTTCAATATGCTACAGCTGGCTCGCAATTTGTACACTGACGGGTGGTGTGGGTTTTTCTTTCTTTTTTTTTTTTTTTTTTTTTTGCAAGGCTGCTTCTCGGGATCTGACGCAGATTCGCAGATTTTACTTGTTCGAGTGTAATACATCCATGTTGCTTGGCTAAAGAGGACTCCTGACAACTGCCGCCTGGTAAGAATTCGGTCTCATGTCACACATGAGTTAGAAAACAAAACCCCCAACCCTAGACAAGAGGTACAGGGAATGGAGCTGTGCTGGGGTTTCTGTCCTCTGCAGACCCAGTGCTCAGGCATTCCCCATTTACCAGGTTTGTCTTCCCTGACAGCTGCATGTTACATTAATTCTGGCAGCCTTTTTTTTTTTTTTTTTTTAAAAAAAAAATAGGTTTAATAAGCAGTTACAAAACTCTCCTTTAGAGCTATATCAAAAAATTGGCCTCCTGGGTAGCTCTGTGCTTCCAGAGAGTACAGGGAATTGTTTTTATGTTTGCAAGCCTTCACTGCAAGGCTGTCAGTGCCAGCAGTAACCGTAAGTGGCGCGTATTTCTCACGTATATTTTATATGGACCTAACTCTTCCCACGTCCTGTGGTGGACAGGTGAACCTCAGCTCTTCCAGAAGCAGCAGAGAGGCAAGCAAAGCTGCTCAGCACCCCACTCCCGCACTTAGCAAGAAAGGCAGCTTCCCTCTCCTACAGAAATGCAGCCTTAGCCCCCCGCTTCAGGCACCCACAAGTGAAGATTGGGGGAGAGCAGTTAGCAAGCTGAGTGACAGGGGTCTTTTCCAGTCTCAAGTTAAAATCGAAATAAGAAAGGAAACCACAGCAGGTGACTTTCAGAGGCTAATCTAAGCAGGAATTAGTTAGGGATTGTGCAAGGAAACCTCCTGGCAAACAGGAGACAAGACATCAGAGGAAGCTCAGACTCTCATCTGAGGAGCATTTGAAGTCATGCAGCTCTCGTGGGGGTTGACTTTTTGGTACTCAGAGCCTGGAGTCCCTAGGTCCCCAAAGGAGTGTCCATGTTCCTAAGAAAGTAAGGTGAAGCCTTCCCTAGCAAATAAGCAATGCAATTATAAAGCCAGTCAATAGTGTAACGCCAGCCAACGTGTTCCAGCGATATTTTGAAACTGTAATCTGATCCTACTGTTTCCATCCTCGTGCCTTGCCTGCTCTCCCTTGTTGCATACTGTACTATTTGAGGCCCAGAGGGCAAAGCAAGCTCTTGCTGTTTGTTAATGATCAGAAACTGTGTTTCGAGTGAGAGCTCTACATGTGCCGCCCACACTACTTTCTTGATAGTTTCTTAAACTTGCAGCCCGTCAAAGCCCTGCTAGAAGGCTCTCTGAAAAACAAAAGCGAGCAAAACAACCAAAAACACGACTAAACTCCACTTTTGCCTTGTTTCCAGCTCCTTTTTACCACGCTAAAGAAATGCAAAGCCGCAGTCTAAGGCAATCTCTGACTCTGTAGTGTGTTAGGTCTTGCAGGAAACATATGCTTCTATTAAATTGGAAACAGTTTCTAATGCTGTCAGTTTGCTAAATGTAACATGTTCCCTTGGAAGAAGTGGAGCAATTTTAATGTTTTTGACTAACTGCACACACCAAACAGAGTATGTCTGATAAAGCTGGAATGGGCTCCAATAAATATAGCTTAGAATAAATTACTGCCTCATTAAGTAATTGTTTGGAAAAAGGAGAGCAGGTTTTCTAGATTATAGCCATGTTATTAAGGGTGTTTATAATATTAGGAATTCTATCAGGGTAGCAGAACGTAATGCAAGTTTAAATCAGACGAGCACTTGTTAGCTCGTTAAACCATTAAAGACTACCCTGGCAGAATTAAAAGGTGAACAAGACCGCGCAGGTTCTGTGCGTGGAAAGCTAGCTAGGCGTATTTCAAGCCAGCTGCAAGGCTGAAGTCAAGAGCAAAAGCTCAGAGCAACTCTGACAACTTCGTTTTGGTATGAAGCAAAAGGTGGGATGTAGCTTTGTAACATACCGGGGCTAGAAAACATCTATTCAAAACGGGTTTTATTCATGTACAGGAAGCCTGTTGTCTTTACTGGAAAAAAGAACAGGTTTGGATTGCCCAGAAGTAATTTCTGTCTCACAGGTCTCATACAGCCAAAATGTTCTCACATGTTCTGTTTCAGACAGGACTTCGATCAGCATCCTTACAATGGCACCCAGCAGATGCAAACAAAACCCCAGCCTGCCCTTTTCTGGTCTTGTCCTTAACTGGAAGTTTTACGAAACAAGCTTTCTGCGACTGCTAACACCACCTCAGCCCTTCGCAGGCCTGGTGCAGACACGGCCCTGCTGACCACCAACCCCAGCAGTACCTGCTTTGAGCCAGACCGGGGTGGAGGATTCCCCCTTCCCACTGCTGGGAGCTGTTTTGTTAGGGTTAGTCACTGGGCGGAGAGAGATTTTCAGCAAGATGGCAAAGCTGCCCTCTCCTCGGGTCACCTTTGTGCCAAATCCTCTTTACATCCTTCCCCAGGATGGCTGCACGCACCGTCTGCTCACAAGAGCGCCCGTGCCACCACACAGGAGCCTCCTCACCAGGGATCAGCTTGGCTGAGACTGTGTGCTTCAAAGAGCCACCCCAAAGAGCTGGGCTGAGGTTATTCTGAAATTCGGGTCTCCACGTGGCAGCGTTAAGGAAGCGGCCAGGCCTGCCAAGCATGAATCAAATTACACTGTGCTGTGTACACACGGGCTGAGCCGCTCTGCTGCCAATATCAAAAGCTCAAGGACTAGGAGCTGCGTTACACACCTGGGCATCAGTAGTAGGAAATCAGAGCTGCAGTAAATAAAACCAGGCACAGCACTAGGCCACCTCCTCGGTCTCTACTATGTGATTAGCTGATTATTCAGCAGACTCTGCTTGTTGTCACCCGAAAAATATGTGAGGGCTTCTACGCACAAGCCTTCCTGGGATCAGCCAAGAAGCTCCCCCTGCTCCACATCATAGTTTCTTTTCACAAGTCCGGTGCTCTGGACCTCGCTGCCTGGAAGCGGGAGATGCCGGTCCCGCAAGCAGGACCACTGCACGATGAAATCTCTCTGCCAGCGGGCAAGGAGCCACACGGGAGCTGGTGTGCACAGCTCCGCACTGGGAGAACCAGGGAGATAATCTCCTCAAGCGGTGGAGCTGCAGCAATTAAGACTACTGTGTACCACTTCAGGGCCCAATTCAGCCAAGAGCTGCCTGCCTTCCATTTCTTCCCAGTAAAGAGCCAGCAGGCATCAGCACAGTGAAACCGCTGGCTAAAAAGAGGCACCTTACTTGTGAATTAAATTCAAAACCATCTGAAAGAGCTAGCATGGCCACCAGAAAGTGACACAGGCTAGCAAACACACGTTCCCTTTTCACTGCTAAAATTACACGCCTGTAATGACAAGATGCTACTGGTCAGACTCTAAGGGAGAATGATGAAATAGCAAGACCAGCTATACATCCCTCCTCCCCTGCAACGTCGCTCTGAACAATAGATTACAGCAACGTTGTGTTATATTGTACAAGACATCTCTACTGGCGCACGCATGTCACAGTCTAGCTGGTATTTTTAGCTTACATAGGGACTGAGTGTTGTAGACCCATCCTCACTGGATGTGTATAATTCCTACAAAGGTTAATGAGAATTGTGCGTGCATCCAAGAGAGACGAGACCCCTTTGTGCATAATAAGAAAGAGTTTTTCTCGCGTATGTATAATTACTTGGATTGAATCCTTGCTTTCAAGCGTATCGTAGCATCTTTTCCCCAAAGATACCTTGTTTTTCCCCCTTGTCATAGACCCTTAATAAACACACGGGAGAAAAAAAAATACCCACGCTACTGTGGAAAGAACTGAATGGTTTACCAAAAAGTAGGTTATTGCTCTGAAAACAGTGTTGAATAAATTATCACAGTCAAACTGAAAAGCAGCGAATGGCAGGGGGGAAGAAGAGGAGAGAAAAAAAAAAACCTCTAAAGAAATGTATACTGCAAAATGCAACATACATCCCAGCAATGACAAGTCATTTTAGCTTCTGCCCTGCAGATTTTATTTGCTAACCAGTTTCTTGCTACTGAGAGTTAAAAGAAGAGAAAACAAAGGTGTTTCCCTGGCGTTTTTTAAAGCAGCTATGCAGCATATGAGTAGTTTTCAGTATTTATACTTAAATGAAATGAACACAGCCCTGCAAACAAGTATATTCTGTGAAAAAGCACCCACTCACCCCTAAGTTTCCCTTAAAGAGGCGGAAAAGCTGTTGGACATTTCTCCACCACCAGTGAAAACAAACAAAAAAAAGGTAGTTAAAGTTTGACATGAAAGTTTGCTAAGACGGTGTTAAGTGATGTTAGACAAGATGATAACTATTGGCCTTTCAGTCCAGTGTACTAAAGCTCTTGCGTTTGTTGAAACACAGCACATGTTTTCACGTCCAGCGAGGGAGCCTTCTGAAAACTGATAAAGGGAACTTTGGCCAGCCTTGAACTATTCTCAAGCTGTAACAGCTAAGAGTTAGAGACGAAAGAGATCCCATTTTTCATGGCACCTGCTTGATTTCACAACAAAAACTACTACACCAAAGCGATACCCTTTAAAACAGCCACCATGGGATCCACTTAACTTTTATGTACAGTAATTTAAACATTCTCAAATAAATCATTTAAACTTATATGGGGACACCCTTTTAATAGCATATTTTAGCAACACGTGTATTAAACCTGTACTTCGAAGCAGGCTTAGTACAGGTCAATTAACAGGGAACAAACAAACTTAACCACAAATGAAGTCTTTAGAAACTGGAAGTGGAAAATACAGGAGAAGAGATCAGGAAACTAAAACTAAATGTCCTAAACTTCATTTCATATTCAGTCAGGCGCAACCCATTCACCTCACCCAAGACAGTATTACACCGATTTTCCCCAGAATTTAAAAAAACCCTTTTTTAAGGTGGTTTTTTTTTAAAAGCACATATGTATCACGTATGTTCCACTGCCAGCGAGGCGAAGCACAGCAGCAACAGGAAGCTTTACACTGTATGTTACACACGCAGAAAATATTCTCTCTCTTCTATTCATTCGCAAGTTATTTCTGGAATACTTCAGTTAGGGGAGGAAAGGGGAAGGGTTGTTTAGAAGAGCCAATTTTGCCAAACAGATGGAGTAGGAGGAGACGGAGTGAGCTAGATCACAGGAGGGTAACCTAAGCAGGTTATTGTACCCCTGGGACAGCCAGCATGAAAGTAGTCCTGGTCAAAATCGCCCTGACCGCAGCACAGACTAATAAAGTTTAAGTCCCTCCTCCTACACAGGGACAGGCGAAGGCACAAAAAACGACCGGCAACAAATCATGCTATACAAAAAAAATGCTTAAATAGAGTGACTTCTCTCTCACATGCACACACGCACAGAGCGATAAGAAAGCAAAATGTTACCACTGTTTAAAAAAACCACTGTGGTTTGTGCATGAACACCAGTCTCCTATCTTGATGAAATGTATATTTTTAAAATATGCAAATTATATGCATGCACGTGTACATGATTCTATTAAATGCTTCTTCCAAGGGTGAAAGAGTGCCTGTAAAAACACATGAAAAGTAAAGAGTTCGTGGAGGCACCGGAAGATGATGATGTATTTCTGAATTAGGTTTTAAAACTTCATTTTGCAGCTACCTGAACTTAAGACAAAGCTGCCTTTAGGCATCTCAAACTAGTCAGACCTGCTGTAGCAGTTGCACTGTCTGCTTCAAATATGCCCTCCATGCTCCTTTCAACCTCCACCCCAACATATATCCGCATAGTTTACCTCCAATCATGGGTGGTTCTTTCTATAGCGCAGTTCACTCAACCTTATTGCCTGGCTGGCACGACAGGAGTTTTTAAGAGACTAATGTGACAGGCTACTGTAAGAAACTGTAAGAAAACAGCTGATAATTGTCACATTTCCATTAAAGGTGAGTGTGGCTCAAACAGCACAAGGGTTTCCTGGGGGGATTGAAAATCTGGGATCAAGAAAACAGTTTTATTCGTTACAGATCATCCGAGCAAGTTTTAGGGCGAGTTTGGATCTTTCCACCAACTCAGGGTTCCTTTGAAAAGGGAACTTCTTTCTTCTGCTACTTCCATATACCGCCCAGTTTTAAAAATAACTTTAAAGAAAACAACCCACATTTGCACTTTTCTCTTTGTATTCTACTATATTAAGAATAAAAATTGTATTCTAACTTCACTGGAAGCAGAAGCTGTCGGATGAAACCCAATACATCTTACGGGTGCGAAAGCAAAGTAAACAGGCTTTGGCTCCTAATAATTACACAGACTGAGACTCATGTCATTCAATGCCACTTAAAACTCAATTCCAGAGCAATATTAATGAGAAATTCCTCTTTAAGCCCACTGCTCCTCAAAACACTGATCAGGTTATATAGGTTGGGAACTTCAGATGTTATATAGCAACACCTACGGTTTTACGTACCAAGCAGAGTACTGAATCCGGCCCCTTATTTGGAAGAATAATGGTTTGAACTTGCCTAACGCAGAACTCTGAGCATGGTTGTAATATCACTGCAGCAGCCTGAATCCACAGTCACTCTGATGTGGTGGTGACTGCTGTCTCACTTGAGCTAGCCGAGCCTCCACCCTCAAAGGGGCACGTGAACACAAAAAACTTGCTCTCTGGTGACTTGACAGCTTCTTCGGTCCTTTCAAACCACCTTGCTCCTTGTCATGACTTGAAGCCATTTCTGAAGACCGATGAGGCTGTACCGCCAGCCACCCAATGCCCCTGGAGACCAACCCTGCTCTCCCTTGGAAATGCCCCTCAGATCAGCTCTTCCCCACCCAGGAATTCCCCTTTGCGCCAGAGGAATCTCCCAGCTGCAGGTCTAGCGCATCTTCACAGCTCCTCCTGGCCACTTTGCAATGACACCGAGCATCTGACACATTCATCAGGAGCCATGAGTGAAGCAAATGTCACCGTGCAGTTTCTATTCTGCCCAATGACACACTGTTTTAATACTTGTACAGCCATGAGATGGAGGGCAGGGACCCTGCTGTGATCTGTGCTGTACAGACGCAGGACATACAGGCCTATTTCTTCTACAAAACCTCTGCCGTCTCCCAGAAACACACTTGCTTTGGACTCTGTTTTGCTCAACGTCAGTTGAGTTCAGTTCAGAACACCAAACAGCAAAGTTAGCACTGCATTTACAGGCCTTTCTTTCCCCACTTGTGTTGAACAGTCAGCATTGTTATCTTATTTTTTGTTATAGTGTTTGCACTAGTAATGCTGAACAAACCTGAAGCCTCCACTACAGCAAACACAAAAATTGACTTTGTTTATAAAAGAATTAAAGAACTAACACATGTTGAGGGTCTCTCTCCATTTACAGAAAACAGGCACTTCTTCATGGCAGCACAGTTTCTCTGACTGATGGAAGTTTAGAAATAAAACAAGTGGCAGAAAACATGCAATTATATCCCCCTGAAGAAAATGAGCGCTGTTCTCAGATTGGCAAATTCCATTTTCTACAAATATTAATTAGCAAAAGATTCATCTACACTAAAGATCTGTGCTTACTGCCAACCTGCTTACATTTAAGCTGGACCTTGCTCTCTCCTTTGGAACACTCCTGATCTTTGGACTTGGTAACTGAAAGCTGCTGTTTCTGGCACCGATTTGTGTGCGGGTGCATGTTCAGGAACCGTTGCAACTGGAGCTGTCTCCTCATGAGCTGGTTAGATGTATAAAGCTGAGTTAAAAGACAGTGTCTCTCTTGCTACCCAGGCCTTATAGAAAGTAGATCACCAGAAGACTACTTACAAAGTACTGCATTCTCCTTGCTTGACAGATTACACTTTAAGATGTTACATAAAAGCAAAAATAGTCACAAGTATTTTGGATCACCTGTCTAGTGTTAGCACTGCCAGAGATGAACTGTGCCAGGAGTGTTTTACATCAGTGTGAAAAAAGTCAGAGTTCCTAAAAAAAATTTTTCCCTATGAATTATTTATTGGAAAAATAAAAGCAGCTTGTGTAAATGATGGCAAAATCCTTCAGACTAGATATTGCATAAGATCTGTTGTACTTCATGGAAGCTAAAAAAAAAATTAGAATATGAAATTTGAGGTTTTCCTTGATATTAGGACATTATCTCAAACTCCTTGATGCCTCTCAGGCAGACAATTCAAGTGCTTGGATTATTTATATTATTATTTCCACCAAAACACTGAGAAACTGTCATTATTTCATCTTTCCCATTAAAAAGAGCAGGTGTATAAAGGAACAGAATTACAATTCTTAATAAATCGGCACCTACAGACGTATTTAATGCCCTTCAAGACTGCTTCATCAGGCAAAACCCGACAGAAAAACCCAAAGTACCTACGGCTAGCAAGTTTCTTTTCGTTTGTTTTTAATCAGCTTCAGAGAGAAAGAGATCAGCTTGACACAAAAATCAAAGTGGTATTTTAATATGCACAAAGTCTAGCTTCATTCGTTAGCAGTCCAATCCAGTTCCTGCAAAAAGGGAGTGGGTGGTTTTTGCTACCAACTTAAATGGAAGTAGGATCAGTCACTAAAGGAGGAAGATCTACAGCTGTTACGTTAGATGCTGCAATACTTGCCTGGACAATGGAAGTATTCCCTAAGACACGCTCCCAGATACCTGTCTGGCAGCACAAACTGCTAATCCTCCCCCTATCTCTACCACCACCACTAACTCATTATGTTAAATCAGATTCCAAAGATACCATCTTATTATGTAAAAACGTATGCATTTTAACTTCAAGCAGAAAGGGCTACTTTCAATTTACCCTGCTTAATCAACTGCTTAATTTCTACAGCAATATAAGTACAAGCAGCAGCAACTTTTAAGAAAACCCAATTCATTTCTACATTTCGTTTTACCATGTGAAAGCTTCCTGTGCACTTAGATGGAAACTGAGGTGCCTCTGTCAATTTTGTACCCTGAGAGAAGCCCATAAGACACAGGCACCTTCATTTGTGCAGGTGAACCCCTAAAAAAAAAAAAAAAAATCAGAATAAAAAGGTAGGAAGTGTAATTTCAACTCACACAAATAGAAACTGTTTACTCCATCTGAGAGACACAAGCACAAAACTGATGTTAGGGGGCGGCCAAGCCCTCTACCACCATTGTTTGAGCAATAGCATATTCTACGGAGGCCAAATCCAGCACCCACTGACGGCAGCAAGAGCCACCCTGCTGACTTGACCGGGCACCAGCTGAAAAAGCCTGGACTTTCCTGATCCCGAGAGCTTTGGACTTGCCTGAACACGGACTGCCACATGCAACAGCTCTGGCGTGCTGCGCTGAAGTTCGGGTAAAGGGGCTGACAGCCCCCCCAGATGGAGATGAAATGGGCAGATTTGTTTTATTTTACACCAGCAGCTGACCCATAGCTGTAAATCAGCCACCAAGGGTCCCAGGGGACAGCACACGAACCCCTCCATAGATTTTCAACAAAAGCGTCCCTGGGGTTTCCAGATGTGTTTCACAAAATGCAAGAAATGACAGCAGGTAACTGCACTCCTATTTTCACACTTAAGGAGAACTTACCCTTCCAGATCCTGACACACTGACATGAGTAAAGCAGCAAACGCTCTAAATGAAAGTGGCACGGCAAAAGGATTTTTTTCAAGCACTCCCCCACCCTGAAGGAAATCCCAATAAACAGTTTTTTCGAACATCGCTTCCAAACGATGAACCACCCTGCACAAAAGCCCCCCAAACGCCTGTGTGTCTGTGCTGGCGGTGCTCCCAAGGAAGACCCAAGTGTGCTGTGGCTCAGGGAAAAGACACACTAATCCCCTGCCCTGCTGCCGCCCTAACACCAACCCCTGGAAATGTCCAGCCAGCTGGGCCAGGCGGGTCCTGCCCAGCCATATGTCAGCTTTGCTCCAGCGGAGTGAAAGTCTCCCCCAGGCCCTTTTAGCTCCCCTGGCACTAGGGCCCGCACTCTCGGGGGTACCCTAAAGTCCCCGCTCTTGCTGGGAAAACGGAGCAAGGCTGTAGCCTCCCGGCTCAGGGGGGTCCCCGGCGCACAGGCTAACTTACCGGGGTGAAGCCGGCTTCTTCGAGTCGGATGTAGTCCGGCTCTCCAGAGCACGACCGCCCGCACTGCCGGGGCCGGCACAAGCAGCCCCGATCAAAAGTATATTCCAACTACACGCACGCACCTGCTTCGGCCCGGGATCTCCGCGCATCGACGAAGCGGAGAGGTATTTTAAGAGCAACTCCGCCGCTCTCCCTCCTCTGCTCATCTCAGCACGACTCCCCCCCCCCCCCCCCGCAGGAGAGGGGGAGGACACCCGCCCCGAGCTCCTCTGCCCGGACACAAATTTAAAGGTAGAGATAAAACAAGCCCCGATGACTCGCAAAGCCGGGGGGGGGGGGGGGTGGGTGTCGCGGGCCCCCGCTCCCCCCGAACCCCACGCCGCTGCCCCGCAGCCCCCCAGCCCTACTCACCACATGCAGCTCCACCTGAGAACTAACGCATGGAGTGGGGGGGAGGTCGCAAACTCTCGCCCTAGAGCAGCTCCATATGTCGCTCCCTCGCCGCGCCGCTCCGGGGAGGGGCCGGGTGGGATGCGGAGGAGGAGGAGGAGGAGGAGGAGGCAGGCGCAGGCGGCGTGAGGATTTAAGCCTCCGCTCTGCCCGGGCGGCTGCGATCACGCAGCATTATACAATGGAGGAGGAGGAGGAGAGGGAGGAGGCACCAGCTCCGGCTCCCAGCACTTGCCGCCAGCACTGACGACAGGGGCGGCTCCGGCGAGCTCCTCGCCCTCCGGCCCGCGTCAAAGCTCCGCCTCGGCCCCGGCCTTCCTCCCCCGCCCCCCCCCCCCCCCCCCCCGCTGCTCCTCCTCCTCCCCCCGCTCCGCGGCCGCCGGCGCGGCTCCCCGCGCTGCCCACGCGTGCCTCTGCCCCGGGCGGGCGGCGCGGCCCCCGCAGCGCGGCCGCCGCCGCCGGGGGTTCCCCGGGGAGCGCCGGGCCCCGCGCCGGGCCGCGGGCCGGGACAAAGGCGGGTGCCAACGCGCCCCGACCGCAAATATGACAAGTATCCCTGCTATCCGGCGGCGAGGACCCGGCCGGGGGACGGGGCTCGGCTGCCCCCGGCCAGCGCTGCTCCCCCGCGGGGACGGCCCCCGGCTCGTCCCGGCTCCCCCCCCCCCCCGCCCCCGGTCAGCCCCCGGCCGGGCCAAGCAGAGCGGGGGGGGGGCGGCGGGAGAAAAGCCGGAGCGGTGCCGGCCGCCCCCCGCCCCGGGAGCTCACCTGGGAGCCGAGGGAGGCGGCGGCCCCCTCCGAGGGATCCTCGCTGCTAATTTGGGCTGTGCAGATACCACCGAAGCACAAAAATGAGGCCAAACGGAGATGTTCGAGCGCACGAAGACTTGGGGGAATGGGGGGGGGGGGGGGGGGAGAGCTCGGCACCAGGCGCTATCTCGAAAGACGACGACTATTTTAAGTTACCTCAATGATTGTGTTTCGAAAGGGGCTGCAATCCCAGCCGGCGCTGTAAAAGGCGATTCGAACACCTTACGGTTTTGGCAGCAGCCCCAGCAGCATCTCGGATCATTCCGGCCTTTCATGTTCCACTAAACCGGTTGTACTTCGGGACAATAAAGCTTTAAGACCTAACATAAAGGCGATTATTAGTCATTAATATCACGACTCGTTTAGGTGTTATGCTCAAAATGGTCTGTAATGATTTGTGATCAATCAAGCTGATGGTCTTGTTAGAAATTAAGTTCCATTTTCAGCTAGCAAACCAAAAAGGAAAAGAAGAATACTTTGAGAGGGAAGATTTCTTTAACCTGGAAATTGTATCTGTCAAAAATCCACAAAGGGGAGGAAAAAAAAACTAAAACAGTGAATCTGCCAAAACAGAAGGAGATTAAGTGATGATTTTATGGATTCTTGAAATTATCATTTAAAAGACTCCATCTAATTGAGGTTTAAACACCAAGACTGGTATTTCAGTAAGACTCTGCTGAAGTCACTAAAATGGGAAGAAAGGGCATAAGACCTAAAAACCGCCATTTGACTTGGCCAGTTCTGGAGGCCTCGGCACACCTTTCCCCTTCCACCCGCGCTACCAGCCATTCCTTTGAGGAGATCCAAACCCTCTCATCCTCTGCCTGTGATACAGAGGTAGCCCTGAACCAGATCTGCAAAGCAATTCACGAACCGTTTACTGAATTTTGATGAGTGACTTGTGAATTGCTCAGGAGCTGGCAAAAATTAAAACCAGAACTTCCCCTGGCTGGATATTTTCCAGCAGCCAGGCGCTGAAATTTGGTCCTTCTACTGGGGAAAACAAGTCTCTTCTTGAAATTACAAGAGTCATAGTAAAAAAAAAAAAAAAAGTCATTCAAAAAAAAAGGAAAAGCTTCCTTTTCTTTAGGGCATGAGTGGAACGGTACCCGTCTGGTGGGCTTCAGACTACTCAAAAGCCAGCCAGAATATCTGTACATTTTTCAGCTGGGTTTTTCTTTTGCATGCCAGATCTACCAAATTTCAGGGCCACGTTCTGCCCTCCTTTACACTGGATTTGTAACACGGCAGGATCTGGCCTTGCATAATTGTGCTGTGGATGCATCCAGCCAAGCAGTGCCTGCCTTCCAGAGCTCAAAGTCCACAGCAGGTTTACAGTCCCCGTGTCTGGGTGTGTGCACGCTATCACCGGCACCATAGGCATAACCACAAACATTTGCTAAATAAGCAGCTGGGCTCCGGTCCGATATCCACGGCCCTGATCTTGCCATGTTATACTCCGCAGTAAAAGGCCTGAGCCTGTATTCTGAGTTTTGAATGCTTCTGACTTTGGTAGGTTGCTCCAATTTTACACTAGCGTAAGAGAAAACTCACCGCCCCTTCTGTTTCCTACTGTAACTCCCCTGGGCCTTTGTTGGCAGGAGTTTATAGTCACGCTGTAACTCGGATTGTTCCTCTGAACACAACTAGTACAACCTGCATCCACACTCAGAAGCACTCTCAACTGAGCATAGGTCATGATACAAATCGATACGAGCAGAGCTCCTTCCTACGCTTCGCGTACGGCAGAGGCTCCATCGTGGCGGGACGAAGTTAGGCTACAGAAGGCGAATAATCCTACCGCTTCTCACATTGCCTCCCGCCTGATTTAATGAGACCTTTCTGGCCAAGAAACTCTGCTCTGCAGCTCCAGAGCAATCTGACCAGAAGGTGTCTGCAAGGCCCAAACGCAGTTTGCCCAAACTTGTTGGTAAGCGCAGAGAAACAGCCTGTGACTGAGCCACGAAACACCGTACAAGGAAGTGTGTCGGCACAGGCTTCCAGAGCCTGCAGGAGCGGGGGGAAAAGCCTGCGTGTCTGCGAGGAGGAGCCACCCAAAACGCATCCCATTTTGGAACGGCGCACACAAAGGCTTCCTGAGGAGCAGTAGCGCGGATGTAATTGTGCAGTCATAGCCTTGACGCAGGCCCTCGAACTGCTCACACATGAAGATGACATGCTAAAAGAGAAGGAACCGAACTGCATTTTTCTACAGTGGTACTGACCTGACGTGGGCCACAGGCATAGTGTAAGCGCAGCCTTGTCTTTGAGCAAGGATGGTCAAAGCTTGCCTGACTGAAGCCAGGTGTCCTGTAGATCATTCAAAAACCCTCCTGTGTTAAAGATAAATAAATGAACAAACAGACATCAAAGATTGGAGAGATTGGGAGGGGGGAAACAGACACCAGACTTCATAGGGCAATTCATTAGAAATACTACGGACTGCCAGGTAATCTCTGCCTCTCAACACATGCGCTAATTAGGAAAAAGCAGCAACATTTTGTGTGCTGGAATGTCGGCATCCCTCACGTTTTTCAAAAAAAAAAGAGGCAGTGAACTGCTTCCTATGTTTCTAATTGCATCCTTGGCCTTTTTCTTTCTAATTGCAGTACACATTAATAGTGTGAGATTTCACCAAGTAACTGTAAGAACAAAACATCTTCATTTTCTCCCTGGATGTTTTTGCTTCAGTGCATGCAGGAGCTGACAGGCAAATACCTAATATTGCCCCCAGAGCAGACAACTTTTTGCAAATAAAGACCCCGTCCGCACCAGTAACCTGGGACAAGCTAAACGAAGGGCTTGCCTACAGCCAAGGACGCTTGTTCCACTAGAGCAGCACTCCCCACCATGCAACGCCGGTCTCATGGGTAAGAAGCAAGCACGCTACAAGCAAAGGCATGATTGAACACCACTAAGACCTCGTGGCATCTCCGTTCAGGTCAATACTGACCTTCTGGAGCGGGGCCCTTCTCATGCAAGGCTCAGCCACAAATAAAAGCAAGCCCCTCAAAAAAAAAGTGGGGTGCTGCATTACTGCAGTTTGCACCTCTTCACTAGCAGGGAGGGAGCTGCACTTGTGAGCTAGGCTGCTTTCCCTGGGATTTCAATTGCTTTTTTCCTTTTTTGCTAGTGCAACTCTTCCACTCTAACAAGGCTGCCCCACACGTCCCAAGGCACAGAGGAATCGGTTAAAACCGAAAGAAGAAATGCTCCCCCGCTTCTCACTCCAATTTTAGCTCTTTTTTCCGTCGTTTTCTGCTTTAGTTCATGTTTTTCTCCTTTAATGTTTTTGTGGCAATAGGAGAAACACCGTTCCCTAGAATGCATAATATGCTTAATTATCATTCTCCGTTAGTTCTCTAGGAAAAAAAAAACTACAGGAGAAATCAGTTTAATTAATGAGTATGACCAAATGCAGCTTTAGTTCTAATGCAGTATCATATATTATATGTCCAGTTGATCTTACTTGGATAAAATGAACAGAGATGCAAAAAAACCATGGAGCTCATGAATCAATATTCCAAGTGCAACTAACCCCTTTTGTATAGTTATTCTAAGCCTTCCTACAGATTTCGATGCCAACGTCTGTTCCCAAATACTGCTTTTGGCTTCAGCAACACAGGATCAGGCCCATACAGTCTAGTAATAGAAAGCTGTTACTTGGCAGTACCAAGGGTTGAGCCACACGGTAAATTCATAAAGTAATTAAGAAAAAAAAAACCTTAACTGCAATATAGCACTCAAATAGTCATACCCAGTAAAAATCTCCAGTGCGTGTCAAGGACAAGGGTGGCAAGGTTTCGTCTGAAAGTAAGACTTGGTGATTTAGATGCTTTTCAAAAGGGCTACTCTTCACATATTAAATTATTAAGGAAATATTATGGAACAGGATTATCAGGAAAGAAAAAAAACGCAGTGTGCATTAGCTGGCTTAGTCAGAGGAGGTTTTGCTGCATTCCTCATGCACAGAGATGACTCCCTCCCTCTGTAATTCCCTGTGCACTCCCAGTCCTCTGGAGACTGCTGGTGTGCATCATCCTCGCTCCAGCTGAAACACTCTGTCCTCTGACAGAGGTTCGGGCTGCCTACCATTGCTGTATATCTTCTCACATCCTTTTGCCTTTTCATAAACATCTGTGTTCTTTCCCAAATCCCATTCAGGCTGTACCACCTGCACGATGTGCTTCCTTTTTGACCCAGGCCAGACTGTTCACACCGACGCCATCTGTACGGCACACGGGCTCCTAAAACAGTCTCCCCTTTCCACTCTTGCTTCTCAAGACTCAGTGGATTGTACTTTGCATTGAGCTGAGTTTTAAACAATTGTAGGCTGCTTTTCTTTCCCTTTCAGTGCACACTCTGCAGTCTCTATCAAAAGCACAAGTCATTCTTTTCTGGAACACTTGGTTACTTTTTTGAAGAGAGGCTACGCTGATGTCCTGATACTCATCTCATACAGAGGCCAGTGGATTAAGAGGAAAAAAGAATCTGCAGATAAAACCAAAGGCTCCATTTTACAACTGAGGAGGGAATACTTTTAATAAAGAAAAAACACAGAAACGGTGGGGAAAAATACAGAGAGATGGCCAGTCTGCAGGCCTAATTAGCCACTGGTGTAAACAGATGTCACTGCAATCAAGCCAGAAGACTTCGGCTACCCACTAGTCTTGAGCACAAACCCAACATGAGCCTGAAAATCTTAACAACATGGGGCTGTCAAACATGCGAGCCACACACGCGCTTCAATACAAAAGTCGTCCACATCTCCCTTACGGTGATGGACTACCTGCTCCTGGTTCACCGGGGGAGAGCAGCTCTACTGATCTGGCTTACCACGTGCGCTGCACATATTACAGCCCTTTTCTGAAGCAAAGCTATTCCAACAGAGCTCTACGTGAAGCCATATATTTCTGGAGCGCAGATGCCCCCTGCACTCTTCTTAAACACACTTGAAACCTGGAAGAGGCCTGGCTGCATAAGCAAGATGGAGTATGTTTAGCACTGCGCAACCCTGCTGAAATGCCAAAGGCTTGATAGACCAAACAGGGCCACCAGCAGGGTGACTAGAGGCTTCTAGAAGTGAATGTTCCTGCTTAAATTTGTTGCAGTAAAGCATTGTACAACAGTAGCAACGCGTTTGAGGCTGGGAGGACAAAACCAAAATGGTGTCGTGGCTATGGTGTTGATGTAGGGTGTTATATAGCATTGCAATATGTTATAGAGCACTTAAAACCATGTCACTGGAGTTTAATGTGTTCATGCTCAGATGCATTACCAGGGGCAAAAAACCCAAAACAAACTACCAACTATTTCAACCCTTATTTACATGAAAACCTGAGTTAATACATCGACATCCAAATGAATGCACCTACCTCTAGCTGCTTCTGCTGGCTGGAATACAACCATATTAACAGAGCATATTAAGCTCCTACACTGTTCTGGGGGCTTGGGCATTTTGTTTAAAACTAGTTTCTGCAGCTTCTTAGAGCCAGTAGATTCAAGCACTGCTTACCAAGTAAGACAGAGGCATTTTCAAGGTAATTCAAATTTGCAATGATAAATTCTTCCCCTGACTGTCCCAGGTGCAAAATTCTTTACAGACGATGTTTATCTGTACTTCTTTCACACAGAGGTTTCTGAGGGTCTAATTTTAAGTAAACAGTGAGTGACCTACACAACTTCTTTACCAAAAAAACCCAAACAAAACAAAACAACCCCCCCACCAAGCCCCAATAAAACAGAAGTTGAATCTGCAGAGCCAAATTTAGAAGAGGAAAAAATAAATGGAGCTGGCAAAAAACCTAGCACAAGAACATCAAATGTAGCATAAACTCCCACTGCCATTCTGTTCCACTACAAATAAACGAAGACCATATAGAACTGAACTCATTGAGTCAATGCAGTGAATGCACAAGTCTTTCAGTTTTAACCCTTCACAAAATGTGTGATTTCTTAGATTATGTGCAAAGAAGAGATTAAAAAAAAAGAGTGAATGAGTACATCAGATGCTTTTACTGACTATGCCTGTGGTAATGATTCATTTTGCCTCTCTACATTCCCTCTTGCCAGCACGGCTAAGAGTCAGCAAAAGCTCATACTGTACATGCAGGTAAACAGACTGTGTATTTCTTCATGTATTTCTTCATTCTACCTAAAACCACCCCTGTAATGGTCAGAAATGTATTTTGGCTTTCTGAAGAAAAAGGGAACTGCACAAATTAATTCAGGTTCTCCTCTAACCTTCTTTATGCTCTCTCACTTTAAAGGAAGCTGTTCATTTATAGTGACCAATTAGCCAAAGGCTAAAAGAGTTTTACACCTAATTAGCACTCCCAAGCAAAGATGAAACACTAAATCACTGCAAACCCACCCAGTATTTAGGATCTACCACCAGGACAAACAAAAAAAGCTGAGAATCCACCATTTATCATCACGGTCCATCTTTCCCTTCCTTTCACACCTCTTATGCTCTCTTTCTTCCTCCAGTGGCTTTGGGCTGCTAATGTCCTTGAAATCTGGCAGGGGGTTTGGAAGAAGGGAGAGGCAGCTCTTCTGCCTGGTCACCCCTATCTCTCTTGTACCACAGCATGTGTCAGGATTTGCAGGGGGGGGGGAAAGGAAAAAAGAAAAAAAAAAAAAAGGAAAAAAAAAAGGTATGTTGTGAGCAGGATGGCACCAAGCTGGGGAAGCAGATACTGCATGTGGCATACTGCTCCCTAAAGCCAGTAGTGGCTTTGAGACAGCTATAAGCAGCTCTCTCAAACAGTAATAATTCTCCCTTTTTTTAATTTTAGCCTTGGTGGAGGAGCAAAGCAGAGGCATGATGGGAGTACAGAGGGGAACAGGCCAAGGGAAATGACAAGACCCAAGAAACAAGTGGGAAGAGCTGCATCCCCATCAACGGTGCTGCTGCCGAGTCCGGGGTGTTCTCTGGTTTGACCTCTGGACAGCAGCAGGAGAAGAAAATACCACAAGGAGAATCACTGAGGCTCTCCCTGCTGCTTCTCCCAACCACAGACTTTTCCAGCACAAAGGAATGGACAGAAGTCTCCCCAACCCCTTTTGTTTTACAAAGAGCACCATTTTCCTGCAGAGATCCAGCTTTACAAACCAGCTTCTATCAGTTTTATTTGTAGAAGAGGTGAATGGCTGTCTTGAGCCATCACACTTGTTTCACAACCTGCCCACAAGAGCGGCCAGCAGCCAGGTACTTCACAGAAAGGCACCAGCCTATTTGCTATAGTGGGCAGAAATAGGCACCCTCAGGGAGAGGCTCACAGCCAGGGGCCAGCCAAGTCAAGGAGGGATGATTGTCCATCTGCTATACCTCATGCCCTGGGTCATTTTCTAATCATCCACATCCAGGGGACATTCCTAGTGTGATTCCTGCTAAGCAAAAAAGTCATAATAAACCCCAGTTACTTTGTTTGCTTCTGTACACCTATAGTCCAGTAATGTTAACTTTCAGGTTAATTCCCCCCCCCCCCCCCCCCCCCCCAACCTGGTCTTCTGCTAACTTTCTTTAACTCTTAACTGGATGTTCAGCCCCTGCCATAAAAGCAAAAGAAGAAGTTAAGCAGATGTTGAAGTGCAGATAATTTGACTCTGCACACATACACAAATCCTATTCCCATGCAGGTCAGCAGACAGAAACCTCTTTTTGCTGGCAGCGCTCTTCAAAGGAAACTCTTTCTCACCTGAGCAGCTGGGAAAGTGCAAGTGCCCGCTCCTACTCTAGTTGTGGCCTTTGTAGAAAGAGCTGCCCCCTAAGAATGCCGGTGTGTTACTCTTACCAGCGAGAAGGGAGGCCTGGCATTTGATGGGTTTGTTTTGGTTTTAAAATGAGAACGACCTAATACAAACCACCCGTTAGAGAAATATTGTCTTCCATGAGATGTTCAGGTGAAAGACCTCAGACTCCCAACCTATTTTTGCTAGCTGTCACGGCTGATGTGGGCCAAATCATGAGAAGGAAATGCATTTGTTATTTTGAACTTTTTTTCTTTCATTTAGCAAAGATTCCCCTTAAATAAATGGAAGTGGGGAGATCTTGAAATAAGCCCTAGCAAATTTTAATCACACTTTTTCTTCTTGCAAGCGAGCCGTCATTCAGTAGCTAGGTGGTTCTAAATAAAGAACTCTAGTCAACAACAGGAAATAACTCCCACAGAAAAAAAAGGGCAGAATACAAACTCTCAGCAACTCTCGTACATAGCTCACAACGGCCTTTTATTCCACGCACATTAAGGCTAAAATCTTTACTTTTCAGAACATGTTCTTGCTCTAAGTAATTAAAACATTTTTTCTTGTCGCAAGTATGGATCCCTTCCTTGCCTTTCTCCCAAAACGGTCACATCTAAGAGTTGGAAAATACCAAGCAATTCACATTTCATTTAATAAGTAAGGACATTCTAGGAACGCCACATGATGACCAGGATTTTCAAAAGTTACTGATGGTGGTTATTTCTCTTTTTTTTTTAATTTTCTTTTTCTTTGGCAGGGGGGAGGTGCGCCGTTGTGTCCTCAGCTGTGAACAGTTTACATCCTTCTTAACGTTCAGAAACCACTTCGTGTTCAGAAAGTACAGAGCACCTGGTTTGTGGGGAGGGGGATAAAGGAGAAACCACACATCTCTAGCCACTTTTTAAAAACTCAAGCTAGTGTCTAATCATCAGCTTTTAAATTATACAAGATGTCACAGGCCAATGCCCGTGAACATTACTGGCAAAGACCACCTGTCTCCTCCTGCACACAGTCTTCCCAAATTCAGCAGAACGGCCTGGCGCTGGGATCTAACCCAGCTATAAGACAAGTGCCACACATGGGAAGCACTGGCTGTGCTTCACAGAGGAAGCATTTTCAACTACAACCCCAGGATTTCTGGAGTTTTGACAGTTCAGACTAACCCGCCTGGTTTGACGGCTACTCCTGCCTTCGCTGCCCAGGTTAGCCAGATAGGACAACAGCATCCCTGCTGATCCCGCTCCTCAATTCTCTTCCTCCTCCCAGCCTGTGATTCATCCTCTCGGTAGTAAAACAGTGATAGTCCCCAGCTATGGGAGAGAGCTGAGTTGTTAGCAAAGCTGATTGGAGCTGAATGTCTTCAGTCTCTTCAGGCAGGAGAGTAAAAGAAGATGCACCATCTTCTGCTCAAGACAAGGTGCTTTGACATGCTCTAGGCCTAAATCTTATCTAGTATGGATTCAGGCAGAAGGGTGAAGTAGGATAAAAGCTTTTATGAGATACTGGAAAGCAAGCTGGGGACCAAAGCAGCACAGACCAACCTGGAACAGAATATAAAACTCCAATTAACAAGAAACTTAGCCATACCAGCACTCGATGGATGAGAAACCAAGGGAATATAGACAGGAAAAGACGGGGGGGTTGGGGGGGTGGTGGTGTGTGGAAGAAAAAAACAAGCCCACAAAACACAACACAAGAATTTGTTCTGGTAAAACTTTAGGCTGTGAAATAGCATCTAAAGCTGCTTTTACAGGAGTCCGTCTACCCTATAGTACCCACAATAGCTACGTAAAGAGTTCTATATTCTTGTAACGGGGCTTTCAGGAGTACCAGCATTAACAATCTGTTGGTTTTGTCGGTGGTTTGTTTTCTTTTTTTTTTAATTCCTTGAAGTTTTCACTTGTAGTCTGGTGCTGTCAACAACCAAGCTCTTCTATTAGCTGTCATTTAGGAACATACCTCAGTCCTACCATCACTTCCAGTTCATATGCTGAGCAAAGATGATCCCAGGTTTCAAGGAAGGGGATAAATTCCCCTTTTCACCCTCAAAGAAACTTAATCTGCAATCCCTCTTAGAGAGGTAAGATTGCCCCCTCAGTGAAGAAGTACAACCCCAAAACATGCATATTGCAGACTCAGGCCAGATTTTCTCATATCTATTAGGATGCAGCAGACACACCTTAGTTTACAAGAAACAGGAGGAGACTATCTCCATACAAAACTGGCAGTATCAGACCAGAAGACAGAAGTGCCTGGCAATCTGATTGATAGTCTACAAACAGGTCCCTTTGCTTTGCTGGAGAAGTAACAGGGTTAGGGCTAGTGAAAAAAAAAAAATGCAGTTTCCAGGACTGAGCACAACATACAAAGATGCACAACCAAAATCCCTAAAAGAATACACTGGTTGACTCCATCTGGCTTTGAACAAGTGTGGTTTTGGTGTGCCCGGGAGGAATTTTAAGATGGCTGCTGCTTGCTAGCTGACATGGATAGTCTCTGCAGGAGGTGGGAGAGCTTCTTTAGGAACGTTGCTATTATTTGTGGCAAGTATCTTCTGCAGTACAAACATGTATACAGCAGATTTTAGTGGTCAGCTGATTCCAGCACCTCTCCATCAAATCACCTGATGTGGCTCTGTCATATTACAACCTAACTGTAAAACCAATTTCCATTTTAGAAATCAAGCCCTGTTTGAATTATACAGCTGCAAGAATCAAAGTGACGGATCCAGACTGGATTTTTGTAGACAGAATACGTGAAATAGCTCAGTGTGCACATTTGTGTACCTATGTGTTTGTGTGCATGTGCACCATCAAAAGTTTACAGGAAGATCAAATTTGCTTCCTAATGCAAAATGAACACACAGGCTGAAGGAACTCCACATTCAAATCTAGCCCAGAATAAGTCTTGGTGGTTCTGTTACAAAGTCCTCAAAAGTGGGTTCAAACCTGAACTTGCAATCCTAGCCTTTTCTGGTTTAGAAAACAGATGTCACTACTGAGAGGTCCAGACCCCTCTTGAACTTTCAGGAAGGAAGAAAAATCAACGTAGCAAAGTATCCTAGAGCAGCTGTCCCACCATTTCCCAGCGCTCACGCATTAGGTTAAATACTACAACAATTTCAGTGGGACCAGCACACTTTAAAAGATGTTGTCTCTCTGTCTTTTTCTCTCTCTCACTGAATGATATTTCTGCCCACATGCACTGACACATACAGTGTCTAACAAGGCTGTGATTCATTTTCAGTTCTAGTCATGCTCACAAGTGATGTAGCACACTTGCGGTGCCTTCAGAATCTGCGTAATTTAGCTTCATTTTCTCTGCCCCCACCCTGCATTAAGTGAAGTTCCAGCAAAGCCAAGTCATCTCCCACCAACTCACCCTCCCACCTGCTTGGGGGATGTATACAGCAGGAGTCTGAATAATAAAAATAATAATAATAAAATTATATTATTTTTTTTAAAAAAAGAGAGAGAAGGGGATGAGAGCTTGAGAGGTACAGTGAATTGTTAGAAAGCTTCCTAGCATCTACAGGGAGCAAATAATAATAATAATGGGATATATACTACCAGATCACTGAAGAAGCTATATCAATCCTGAATCATCTCCCCTAACGTGTTAAAAGCAGCAGTGTGTCTTGCATTGTGAATATCATGCATGTTCATGCTAAAAAAAAAAGACTGACATTAAATCAGAATCCCCGATTTACAAAGACAAACACCTCCTCAGCCTCTCCCACAGTAACCTCGTAGTGACCATTCACTTGTCCTCTGGCCTGTTGCAGTGACTTTGACCAAGCGCAAATGTCAGCAAAAGCCATTAACGCGCCCCAACTGCAAACCTCTCGTATCCAGTGGCTACCATCCATCATGAATTACACACCGTGGTTTTGTGATACAAATTACAAGCTGCTTCTGAGCTAAACTCTTATGTATTTGAGGCATGAGGCCAAGCTTGAACAAAGTGAAAGACGGGCTTTTTATTTGATAAATCTCATTATCTCAGTGGCATTCAAAATTCATCTTAGACACAGAAATGCATCACAAAGTAGTTCTCTAGTTACTTGGAAGAGCCAAGATGCTTTAACATGTAAGTTAAAAGGTTTTTACACCCCCATCACACTAACACTTCTAGCTCTCCTCCACCTTCAACCTGGAACTGTGTTTTGATGGAACAGAAATCTTGATTTTCAAAAGAAAACCAAGTCAACTGCATTTCTTCAGCAAACGTCCCCAGACAAAACTGACTCACTGCAGACTCCTTCAAGCAGATCTTAGTGATCTGCATGATTTCCTTAATCCCTAACCAATGACACAGGGAAAGAAGAATTAGCATCAAAAACTAGAAGGTACTTCAACATTACGGGTATAATACTGAGAGGGTTGCTGTCACCTCAGAGCTACAGCAAACTAAGAGGATGCCTATGGTCTTTCTTCCTTTACATGAAACACATATGCAAGGCTCCCCACCCTGTAAGACACACACACACAGAGCTAAGCAGCCTCTCCTGTTGCTGACCCCCCATTCATGACCAACACAAGTAAGCCAGAGCAGAGATTAAACTCCCTGCTTGCTGTAGGGGCCCATCTCCTCCTCTTCCTCACTCACTAAATGCTCACTCAGTTTGGCCACACAGCTCACCAGCCCACTTACTTGCACATCCCTGGCTTGGGCACACAACCATCCTGCAAAAGCAGAGCCCAAGAGGACACCGGAGTTTTGGGCCACCCCAGGCTTGTCCAAGCCTAATGGTTGGGGAAGGTAGAGTTCCCCTCTCTGCCTTCCCACCGACCTCCTCTTTTCTGCCAGGACAAGCCTGGGCTGATCAGGAGCTGAAGAAATACACTGAAATTTCCTCATGGTCATTTGTTCCTGATCCCTTCTCCTCCTTCTCAGAAGCTGTCAACTCCATCAAAGAAAGGGAGGAGTGACCACAGCCAGGGAAGGGTTGATGTACATTTCTGATGCATACTACATATGACTGGGAAGGAAGCGGATCATCCTGTGAGGTTGACAGTACAAAGGACTCTAGGAGCTCTGAAACGTTCAGAGGCAGATAGTTCCTGGGGCTGGATATTCACTGGGAATAACGGGTCAGGCAAAGAAAGCTGTGGAGTGTCATTTCAGCAGATGGGCTACTGCCTCATTTTGCAAATTGAAGAACTGAAGCACAGGGAAACTATGGGAAGGTTTATTGTGGAAATGAAAGTCGAGCCCATGTGTTTTGATTTCCAGAGCACTCAACACAAGTCCAGCCTTCTTCATCCACAAAGTCACATTGTAAACATCCTCAGGGCAGGGCCTGCACCTCTCATTTGCTTTACGTCTGTGGCTTCCAATCTTTCCTGGTTTGCAGATCCCTTCATGCTTTCCAATAAGGCTGTGCATTTAAACCTGCTGACAACAGGCTTGCTTTCCCTGGCTTTCCTGCACATCTTACACGTAGCCTGTGGATCCTTGTGAGACAAAAACCACGGTCTGTTCTCCCTCACTGCGAATTCCTGTGTGTCCCTCTTCCTACTGATTCCTACACACCACAAGAGTCAGCAGCAGGCATTTTCAAAGTAGCCCTAACTCAGCCTAGTTGCCCTAATTCAAGACAAAAGCGCAGAGCTTCCCTGTCATTTTAGCGTTTCCCATCTCAAGGTATGGGAGCTGTTGATCTCCCACATGAAAATGCATTATGCTGTCAGCCCAGCCTAAGGGCTGTTATTTAATTTACTTGAGGAGGTAAGTGAAAGCCCCTTCATGCAAATGCTTACAGTGTGATCTGGAAAACAGCAGGCGTAATTAGATAAAATGGCAGCAAAGCCCACCAGGGAAATAATGTTAATTCATGAGGATTTTCCTCTCCACCTCCCTCTCAGCAAGATTTGAAGCCAAGGGCGGGGGGGCGGGGGGGAATATATCAGAATGCACCTCAATGATCTATCTCTTGGTAAAGTAGGAAAACAGGACACCAACCACTGGGGTCATCTAAAAGATGCCTCAGCACAGCACCTCTGGCAGGATTGGCAGCCCATGCTCCTAAGTGATGAAGCACTGAAAGCAAAAATTGCTCTGTCACTGTCATAAGTTATTCTGAGTAGAGACATAATGAGCCAACATCCCTAAACTTCGCACCATCTCCTGACCGAGAAGACCTGTCACATGATAACGTTATCACTGCAACCCCCTACCCCTAGTAATAACAATATAAACCAGAGCTCTTCTGCAAGTCTTGAGAGCAGATCTGGCATTTCCAAGCCAGTCACAAATTCTTTCCCTCAAAAACATCCAGGAAAGGGTTTTGACCAAACCATGCCACAGCATCATTGGTAAAGGAGAGCGCTAGGCCACCACGCTCTCAGTGCACAGGGCACCAATACGACCAGCAGTGATGCTCTTGCAGTGGCCTCGGGAAGCTGTAGCTCTGTGTTTCAGCTTCTGCCAGCTTCTCTCTCCCACCTAGAAGCCAGCCAGGAAAGTCACCTCCTGATTGCTGACCTGCCACTACCAAAATGGATTCCAATTAGCCAACTCACTCACAGCTATTAGGAAAGAGAGACATTTTTTGTTGTTGAGTAATTACTCCTCATGAAATGGCTTACATCCCTAGTTGATTAGGTCACAACACACTGTGAACAAACTGATGTAACAGAGATATCTTTAACCTGCTAAATTAAGGCATACTTTCTCGATATAGAAAGCTTAATTGAAGCCATGCATGGGGTACTTACCAAAGGCATCTAGACACAGAATTGTAACATTCAGTCTCAACTGCTGGTTGTTTGTGAAAGACAACCCATACACATCCAACTTGCATATTAATTGGGGAAAAAAAAAAAGCTGGTTTGTTTGCTTACTGTGAGGATAGTAAGTGGCTCAAAGTGAACAGAGTAGTTCGACATCAGCAGTTAAATATGTAATGGCAATATTCAGGTGGCACGTATGGAAGAAAAGAGATTTTCTTGTTTGTTTCCCTATATACTTTCCCCCAACTAAGAAAGCAAAAATCTCTTCCTCTAGTCAGGGATTCACTTGTTAAAGCGATCAGAAATACACAAAGGTTTTTTTGTACAAAGCCCTAATAACCACATAGTAAGCATCAGCCTTGCCACAGTGAGGGTTCCCAAAACACAGCCCATGAAGCCCCCCAGAAGAATCTTTAACCACAGTCAGCCCAGGTTGCATTGCACATAAGTTTGATTACATTTTCTCTCCCTTCACAAAATGCCAATCTTCAGTGTCCCTCCACAAACAAACCTTCAGCTGCCTGGAGAACAGCAGCTCCACTGCCATTTCTATCAAGTCATCCATCGTAGTACACCAGTTTACTTAAAACCAAACCCAATTCCCCAAGCCCGTAAATACCAATGACTTCCTGATTTTGGGACTTGCCCATCCATTAAAAAGGAAACCGTTCTCTTTACAGATTGTGGCCCTAATCTTTCAAACAGTTACGCCTATGCTTAGCAGGAGCACGCAAGCGCTTCGGTCCAATGTAAGCATTTGTCGAAGCGAGGCCAATATTTCCTGTTGCAGTTAAAAACACATTATACAGTTAGGATGGAAAAATACGACTGTGACACAAAATCAACCCTTCTCTTCCCATTTCAGGGTGGGGGGGTCGGGGAAGCACTCACAGTGTAAATATATGTGACAAGGGCCTGGATAGAGTGAGTGCCATGAACAGCTTTATACCCTGTTGGCTTTCTAAGTCTGGAAACCGACTGGGTGTCATTTAATCTCCTAGATTAAAATCACTTAGCGAATATTGTATTGTTTCACTGTTCTCGCTGTCATTTCAGCGTTCGGGGCCTCGCCGGAGCTCTGCTGCTGGCTAACTCGCCACTAATGAAACCTCGCACAGGAGCAGCTGCCGGAATCTGTGTCAAACTGCATCTGGCACCCATCTATCTTCCAGCCATCTAAATTCACCTCTGAAATCATACAAAAGCAGCCGCAGAGCTCCCTGCAGCCACTCCAACACACCAGTCTTTGTCTCATCAAGCCTGTTAAGCAATTTAAAGCAATTTATTTTTTTTAATTTGCCTTGTATTTTACAGTGGCAGCTTTTTTCAAAAGAAGTGAAGAAGTTAAGAAAAAAAATTGGTGGCAGGGGGAGATGGAAAAAAAGTACCTTTTTTTTTTTTTTTTTTTAAAAGCCTGTCAAGCTCTCAGTAGACTATCATTAAACCAGTTTTGGCTGAAACTGTATGTTTAGGGGTTTTCCAATGGAGACACTCTGGTGCCTGCAACACTTAGACAGGGAGGGGAGGCTGCTATACAATTGTTGAATTGTTGTCATGGCTATTAAATATGCTGTAGCACAAATACCCAACAGGGCTGAAGGTTTGCAGTGTATTGGCTCTGGAGAGGTATCAAAAATACTGGTATTAACTAGCAGATAACTGAGTTATACAAACACTGAATAAAAGATTAAGTCAAAAGTTGTAAAAGCTTTATTAACTTCACTTCAATCCCTTCCCCCCTTCCTCCCCCTTGCCCCCCACTTGGGGCTTAAAAATACCCTGTAAATTCAAAGTATTTGACGTTTACTGTAGCGTTAATTTGACCGAGTCTCCTCTAACGTTTGGGGTAAAACTGCCTCTTCTCTCTTTGCATTTTCTGCAGAGGACAGGAGTTTTGCTCCACCGTCTCATTAGGCTTACGAGTGGCAGTTGAGAGAGTGGCACAGTAAAGCCATGACTTGCTGACTAAAACAGGTTAATGAAAAACAGGCTAGTGACTGAAATTGAAACTTCTCATTTCTCTCAAGAAAAGGGTGTATTGTCAAGATAAAGTAGAGTCTCGCGTGTCTATTAAGCAACTTTCAGAGAAGTGCTGCTCAAAACAGCAGCATCGCAACCTCCACAGCGCAGAGGAGGGAACGTGGCGCTCAGAGCAGGCATAGCCCCAGCACCCAGCCAGGCCGTGCCGGGAGAGACGCTGTCCTCTCCGTGCCAAAACCCAGCCAGCCACTGGGAAGAAGCATTAGAGAACACTGCGTGTGGAGGGCATGGGATGTGCTGGGCTCCCCTCCCACGGTGAAGCTGTCCATCCAGCCAAACAGGTCACGAACCTGGTCCTGGTGACATCCGGCCATACAGCACGGAGGACTCTAGGTGAGTGTGCCAGGCCTTCCGTAAGGGCACTGGTGGGCGAATTCAGCAGGCGTTTCCTAGACTGAACGCTGCTAACTGAGGAAGGAGCAGGAGAAACAGGATCTGTCAACCCATCTAATTAAGATGCATTTTCCCCATGCAGACTCATGCACGTTTCTCCAGGCTATAGGGCCCTCATTTCTTGCCTCAACCCAAAGCAGTCTTAATGTATTTTACATTTCTATGACAATTTGTTCTCAGCACTTCTCAGGAGGGAGAAGCACAACGTACGTGTCCTAAGAAAATGTTTGCACGCTCACAGACACCTCCATTTCTGCTGCTAATTGCGTTGCGTCCATCCCCTTTGCAGCTATTCTGTTGCAGCAACTGGACCTGTTACTCCATGCTAACCCCATTTGAAAAAAAACTGAAAGTGCGCTCCTCTCCTGTGAGCTTCCCAAAGTAACCACACAGACTTGAGAAACTGCGTTCTTTCGCAAAGGCTACAAGTCTGGCCACTGGTATTACTGCTCTTCTACCCACTAAGTAAAAAGATTTGTTTATGTCCTGTGTAGGGTCACGTTACAAGGGTGCCTAAAATGAAACTTCCTGTGCTGAGAGGCCAAGTGAACATCCTAGGCGGCCCCCTCCAGCCCCCAGTTGAGCTCTGCAGTAGGACTCACAACAGCCCCAGTACCATGGCCACTAGGAAAAGCAACATAGATCAACAACTCATTTTTTACAGGCCAACGGGCCGACCTCTGGGCAGCACTGGAACGAGTCAGCATAAAGGTGACAAAGCTCTGTATACCATTATAAATCATCCAAACCAGCTAGCAGAAAATCCGTGCGCTGATGGAGTTAGCTTATACCTTTTTCTTTTTTTTTTTTTGCCTTTGTAAACAGAGTTCCCCCCCCCCAATCATCTCCAAACACCCATATGGCAGGTATCATGAGGGGCGTTCTCACATCCCGCTCTCTGAGAAAGCCAGTCCTGCTAACCGAGAGCTCGCACAGCACGCTCTGTGTCTTGCCGGACATCACACCAACAGATGACGCAAGCGATGCCTGTTGTCCAGGTGGTGGTGCATGACCCATTTCTGGGCTACAGAAGTTTGGTTTAGGAGGAATGTGCAATGTCTAGTGACAGAGGGGGAAGGAGGAACAACTGTAAGAAACTCAGGAGCGAATCCGAAATGCTGTATATTGGCTCTGTGTTTTCAGAGGGAAGTGAGAGGCCGAAACTAAAGCACAATATCACAGCCTCAGGACCTCACCATCATGGAGTGGAAGTAAGGAAGAGAAAGAATCCCCATTGTTGGAAGAAGAAACTTTTGCTGCTTACAGCACTAACGTCCCTAAAATCTAGTTTCCTTAACAGCACATGGCAACATGAAGGAGAAATACTTTAAAGACGGATAGGAAATTCCCTTCTCCCCTGCCTTCCAACAAGCCCATCCATTCAAAAACTATCTGCTTCCCCACCTGACCACTAATAGATAGTACCTGCCCAGCACCACTACCAGGTGGCTCAGGTTTTATGCATGTATAAGCTGTCCTGTAACTGGGGCAAATGTAGTCTCTGTTCATTTACCAGGTGGAGTATTTCTTTAGTCATCCCTCTCTCACATGATATATGCAACCAAATGAGCTCCGTAGCAACAGGGTAAATTTTCACAGCTAACTCTCCCTCTTGCAGGATTTTCTTTGGCATGGGCTGAAGCATCATTGGTTTTCTTGTCACTTGACGATTTTGCCATGTTTTAGAGCAGCTCCTCTGACCCAGAAGGATGCCAGCACTGTCCTACACATACAGACAGTATTTCAAAGTTTACACCACTGCCCTCAAGTCACAATCCAGAGGGCATCCCACAGAGGTTGTGAAGAAAAGGGAAGCAAAAGATGTTGATTTGCACAAGGCATAGTGCTCCTGTAATTAAGGAGACTGTCGGTTGGTCTGCATGTACTTTCTTGAAATCTTTGGGGCCTTCCAACACTCCCAACCTGCTGATCTCTTCAGCCATAGGGAAGTCTCTGCAGATCCCTGTAGATAAGCTGTCCTGGCACTTCAGTCTGCGCACACAACCCCTCAGACTTGTGGTTGGTTTGTACTATGTGGCATGTGCTCAATGCCTACCCAGAAAAACATAATATAACAAACAAAAAAGCCCTCTCCAAAATACCCCATTCCTTCTATTGATTACGGAAATCTCCCCATTTCCAATTCCCAGGAATTCCTGGAAAAGCAGGCAAGCCTTTGTGCCTACATCTCCTGCAATATCATTTGAAGAAAATTATTGTTTAAATAATAAAAGGAACATTTTTTTGATGGGGAAAACCAGAAAACTGAATAGAGCTGTTTTTTTATCAGGTGCTGTATTCTTTTCATGAGTTTTTCTACAGTGTAATAGTTTTCAAAACACGGCAGCCAAGAATTCCCTTCTCCAGTTATCTATAAATCAGGACTGGAGAGAGAAGAAACAGTTCCAGAGTGTGGTATGCATCAGTCTGAGCAATCGCTCCAGCAAGTCATGCAGTACACAGCTACACAGCCTCAATTAGTAAAAAAGGGGTCATCTATAAACCAAGTACAGAAAAGTTTACAACTCTGCCAACCAGCCATGCTCATCTGTTTAAAGAGGGGCAAAAGGCAGCTACCTCCCCGCCAGCAGACACTGCCCAAGACAAGCAGAGACCAGGTTCCACTTTTAGGAGTTTCAATCGCAGAAAGAGCACCAGAGATGGGGACAAAACTATTTGGCAAGGCAGTCATCATGTCCTGACCACACTCCTCCGTGAGCTGTGTGAATAAGCTGTGTAAATGTTCTGGCTGACAGGCAGAGGGGCAGTCGCAGGGTCAGTATGCTTGAGCCATATCTCAAAATGTAGGGTGTCACCAGAAGGCGGCACAGATCAGAGCATGGAGCGGTATGGACAGAGCAAGGGAGGAAAGCACCTGAATAGAGAGGGAAATAAGAGCTAGAAATTGGGCAGGGGGCTTGCAGGCAAATATAAGATAAAATTTAAAAAAGAAAAAAATATATATATACAGCTGCAAACTGGTGCAGGAAGAGCTCCAAAGCAAGGAGGTGGGGAGGGAAAGATAAAGGGAAGAGGGGGATCTAGACCTGACTATGGCAGCAGGAAACAGTTTTGGCGCTTTTTTTCCCCCCACATTCATTTGGATAAAAACAATAAGGACTGAGGTATGAGTCCAAGAATGGGTAAATTTCCTGAACTAGAAGCAAAAGATGACCCAGTTTGAACAAGGGGTTTAAGCAGAGGGAAATCAAGAGGAGAGAAGGAAGTTTGGAAACTTGTGTAGAGAAGATAACAGCAGGATTTAGCAGCCATAGGAAGGGGGATGGGTAAGAAGAAGGGAGTTAAAAACAACAGAGTTGCAAGCTATGTTTCATGGCACTAATTCAGCAAAGAAACAGCCTCAAATGGATGTAAACAATGGACTATTCATTAGGGGTTTCATTCCCTGCAACCCAACATAGTATTGTCTGCAAGTTCCTTCACACACACACACACTAAATCACAGAAAATGTGAAACATCAGATAATCTCAACAACTTGCCTCAGAATCGCTGCCCTCAAGCATGCACTGTGCTTGGCAGGCTCTTCTTCCGCCCATCTGCCAACACGTGTATGAAAATAAATGATTAGGACCCCAACACAGCAGTTCTGTAGGGGTCTGAAAGTAAAAACCACTTTGCAAACATCTGAACAATGCCCATAATGTTTGTGAAGCTTAAAATGCAATTCTGCTCTTGCCTGCTCCCCTCCATCTCTCCCTCACATCTAAAGTAGGAGGTGACTGCTCTGTGTGTCCTGTCCAATGGCCACACCACCACCAGCAATCTTTGCAGGACCAGCATTGGTCAGCCTCCCTGAGCTGTACCCTACCTGCCCTCATGCCATCTCTAGCACAACTGACCATTTTCTTAAGTGCCATACTTTGCTTTCACACCACCTGAGATGCTGAGGCCAACGGGGAGCAAAACCCAGCCTGTAGAGCCTGTGAGCCAGGCTCAGAGCTAGGGAAAGATGCTGCTGTGCTTAGGCAGCTGATGGTTCCTTATAGCAGCTGGCACTTCGTAAGTAGTTAGGATCAGGGTTTTAAGCTTGTAAGCCAAGTACTGCTGGTGCAGAAATCATCAAGAGGTAGCACAGAGGAAATCTGATGGTGCTATTTCCATTCAGCTGTGACAAGGCAAGCCTTGCACATTTAGGGTCTGACTGTTAGCTACACCAGCCAGCCTGAAACTCGTGCACAGCTTTGCATGAGTAAAGGACAGGCAGTGACTAACAGCACAGGTACATGAACTCTGTGGAGCCTTTTTAAGCTGTCCCACCCCAAGCATCCTTTCCCCATTGCAACAGGAGCCTCCCACACTGACAGAAGATGATGTGTGCTTGTATCTCACACTACCCATCTGACACAGCAGCTAAACCAGCAATTCAGTTTGGAGCTACATTTTCAGTTGCAGAAGGTACAGATGCACATTTCCTTCCGATGCCTCTATTAGGGTAAGAGGCAGATTGGATAGCTAGAAAATATGTTTGACATCTGTATTTGCTCATCTGAGCTTTTTCTGTTAGAGCTCTCTAGTAATATCCCTTCCTGAGCACTGGGGTGCATGACAGGGCATCATCTTGTTCTCAAAGGTGACTTGGCTCTTCGGGCTGCCCTAGTACAAGCACTCACTGCCTTAGATCCACAGCCCCTTAGAGGGAAGGGTCTTGTGCTTCCCAGTAAAGGGCTAGCAACCATGGGAGGCATTTGTAGGGCAAGATGGAAGAAGAGGCAGGTTACTTAGGCTTCCTTTTCCCTCACCTATATGAAGACATCTGCGTAAAGGACCTTTCGTAGTGCATCCTTTTTGTACTCATGGGCAAAGGCTCAAAGGACCTATCTGGTCTGCAGAGCACAGGCGGTACAGCCTCACTCAGTGGCTCTCATGTCTGGCAGGATATGACCTGTCTTTCAGGAATACAGCCAGCCTGTCTGGAGGACTGCAGGGAAAAGCTCCTGACAAGGGGCTGTCTCACACCAGTTCTTCCTCTTGCCCAGGTCCAAAGTTATACAAGTATAGTGCCTTGGCTCCGTGTTACATCACATCGCTTCCACCATGAATTATGCAGATGTAAGAACTTTGACTCCCTTGAGGTTTTCACTCAACTTCTTCAAACTCTGACTCCTTGCACTGAAGGTCTGTGGAGACGAGGGAGGGAAGAGACAAGTCTTTTCTTATCCTTAGTCTTGGGCATATGGGTAACAACAAAGCACCCGATGCTGTTTTGTTTGTTATCCAGAAGTGCTGCATGTTTCATTGAGCTCTGGAAACATGCAAGCAACACACAGCCCACACGGGGAAAAAAAACTGGCCTGGAAAAGTGGCACGAGGAAGTGAAGAGCTCGACAGTTTTAATTCAATTTGTGTCTTTAATATTGCATGGACGCTCTTCGTTCGTGTTACACAGTGCACAAGCAGCACACACAACAAATCACTGTCTGATACCCTGAGAAAAATAAAGACACATAAGCTGAAAATACGCAGATTCATTTACGTTTCCCCTCTCATCTCAGTATGCTTTTATGTATTTGGTTCACATTTAGGGTTCATGTAGTATCTCAATACAGCAATCACACTGACAACTACGACGGTCTAGGGACACCTTCACAACCACCACATAAGCGGCAGGAAGCAAAATGCTTGCGTATAACACTGAAATTCCCCTTTTCAGCTCTCTGAAAAGCCCCTGAGCTGGGTGTAAGGCAGCCTTTGGGGCTGTAGGAGATAAGTCCCGGAGCTTCTGCAGCTCTGCACACGTTTTAATTTTAACCTAAGCTTCAGCGTGAAAGGGAACACAATTTCTACCTCTTTTCACGGTGAAGATAGCCACCAAAATGTGAACTGAAGGTTGGGCAGAAAAACTGAGGAAGCGCAGAGAGTGGGCGTTGTAAGTCACATGTGGTCTCCAGCATATGGGTAACAGTCACACTTAAATAAGGAAATCAAATGTCAGTCCACTACTACCCTTTCCAAAATGAATCTCTACTGACTCCCAAGAATATCCAGCTTCAAAGGCTGAGTGCCTGCTCGCAGGAACAGGCAGACAGTAGAAAATACACACAGGGAAATAACTTGAGTTTGCTCTCCTCCTCCCTCAGCCGAAGTCCTTTTCATTAAGCATTTTTTCACTGAGCTATACAAGAAAGAGAAGCAGGACAGGAAGGGGGTGGTGGGAGGAGGGAAGGGGGAAATACAGCATTTCCCATCAACTCTACCGGAGGAAAGGCACAGTGGGGAAACGGTAGAGGAGCTGGCTGCAGATCTCTTCCAGCCAGACAAGTGCAACCAAGGAATGAAAAGGAATAACACATGGAGATCAGGGGAAGGAAAACCAGCATGCAGGAGAAAGACCAGGAGAATACATAGGAAAGGAAAAGAGGGTGAGGAGGCTCTGTGTTTTGGTGGGACAAACTACTGAGGAAATGGCCAAACACATACACCAGTTTAAGAATCAAAGAGAAGAAGCTGAAGGTTTGAAGAAAGCATCCAAACATGGAAGAGAATAGGCTCTGTCTGAGGAAAAAACATGGTCTGGAAAACACCAACAAGAAAATAAATGCTACCAAGGAGGTGGAAAAAAGGTAATGAGAACAGAATACAGAGGTTGGGCTTTCGTTTACACATTGAAATCTTCACTCAAGTTCATGTCTAACTTCAAGAAGAGAGTCTCAAATCTCAGTTTCAGCAGAAAAGATCCAAGTTTGAATTAGTCAGCCCATAAAGGATATTTTGCCACCACCTCTAATCAGCTTCCTATCACAAACAAGGACATGCCAAATATCTGAAGTAGGCTCAAGTTTAAAAACTAAAACAGTACCAGTAATAGTAACAACTCCTGGCTGAGTCACATTTTCATTATAAGCTACACACATTACCCATTCAAAGGTTTTCATTTGAAAATTGTTATTGTTGAAACTTGGGGTTTTTTATTTTGGTTGGTTTTTTGTTCTTTTAGTAGCTCAGATGAGTAGGAACAACATTTCCTGTACTATGGATGAGATGCTTTTTTGTACATTACAGGGTTTTTCCTTCCTCCTCTTCCCAGCCCTCACACACCTCTATTGGTGGGAACTTTCCTTACAGACACTGTCCTTCCCAAGGACAGACTTAGAGAAAAGATGATTTCCCTTACATAGTTCTAACATTGACTTGGGAAATGATGAAAATGGTCGCTTGGGTATACTGTTTGAGCCGATGAAGCTGCAACCAAATGTCTTCACTCTTTCTCTTGTAATTTGATACCTGGCTTTAGCGATCCCTCCAGCTCTTGAATTAGGAATGGAAAATATGAGAGCTCTGTTTTGCAGCAAAGGTTTAGAGACAGGGCGGGGGAGACATCTCGGGGCTACTTGCAAATGGTATTTGCTTTACACTGGACTTTAACACCTGACACGAACAACCCATGTAGGCTCTGTGTACCCACACATACGTACCTACGTCTGTGCTACAAAGCACTGCTCAGCGCTGTCAGAGCTGGTGGTTTGAAGCCTGAACCCGGATCAGGTCTGAAGCCTGATTTTTAAAGCCATTCCTTTTACTTTGTACCTCTCTGCTCCAGCTGCTGTGGGTGCAAATAATGACATTTAAAAGTAAACAGCTACCACTAGCTGAGGGAATGAGACATTAAAAATGCCAATAGCTGCTTTCTGCATAACTGCAGTTTGTCGCAAGACTAAAACAGGATGCTGGGCTGAAGGCTTTATAAAAACGTTGTCCTTACTCATCATGCTCATCTTGCAAGTCCTTTGAAAAATATTTTTAAAGCACCTCTCTAGTTATATGTCTTGTTATGTGTTCTCAGCCACACAACCAGCAAATTCCAAATCCCAGAGTACAAGAAACCCCACACAAACACAGCACTCAACGGCAGTTTGCAGCATAACCGGCGTTCCCAGACTGCCCTCATGCACCAGGGAAGGGTATAATGCGTTTGCAGGCTCACAAGGCAAAACCTTCTCCCTGAGCATTGTGGCTCAGCCATTTCAGTGACACAATTACAGCATTTGCCAAGTAGCTTGCATCATGTAACACGCTGTGAGGCTTTTCACAGCAACACAACTCGCAAGCTTCCCTTTCGGGGGCCCATCCCCAAAAGCCCTGCTGCAAAGTGCTGTACCGCCCAACACCCGCGAGCTTCCCCCACCTCTGTGTGAACAGTAGCAGGAATCCTGCACCTCTTTTGCTCTTTTTTGTAGGAGGGTTAGCCCTGCCGAGCTCAGTTTAACGCTGGCTCCCAGCGTTTACAGGGAAATATAACTCTGTCACCTTTCAGAACATCACCCGAGTCATCTTCCCAAGTTTGATCTAAATCAGGTGGGAAAACAACAAGGAACCAGTGAAAATACTTTTGCTGTGTTCTCAGGAATATGAATTTGTGGTACCACTAGTTGTTTGACAGAGGTAAAATTTTAGTTAATTTAGTTAATTTTTTTTCAATTAAATCCTGTCCTTAGAGCCATATGATGATACTGGCAGGTAACGTTGAAGATCCAAGTGGAAACAAAGCTTAACTTTGCCTTCTTCCACTATAACATAAGAGCACTCATTTTTTACAGACCGGCTACAAGATTTCTAAAAAAAACACACTACAGCTATGAGATGACATGTATCAGTAAAGCCATAGCTTTGTCAGGATGGTGAAAAAAAGCAGTGTGCAGTGCAAACTAAATAGTACAAAAACACAGCGAATTAAGCAGTTGGTTCCTGAGCTGAGGTTTGTAAAGATCTGGTGAGCTGCAGGATATTGGCTCTCCATCTTGTTTCCAGCTGCTTCTACAGATGTCCGGGCTCCTCATTGCCAAGAAGAGCTAGGAGGCTAGTGAAAGCAGCTGGAAGAGAAGGAGGTGGAGGAGGAGTCAGGCTTGCTGCCTCTGGGGAGGGCACGAAGAGGAGGAGAGGGAAGCAGGCACCGCCCACATGTGCTCCACGACTTTGGCTGAAGGTGCTGACCATTAGGAAAAGGCACAATGTCCAGGGAGAGGGGAATGAGGCATTGGATGCTTTGGAGTATTTTTTCCTTTTTTCCTTCTTTTAAGGGAGCTATGGGAGAGAATCAGGTCATTGGGTAGCATCTCTGCAAGAAGCTGGAAGCAAGGAGGGCAGAGACTCAAAGAACCAACAAGGAGAGGAAAAGAGACAGAGAAAATATATGAGAGAGAGAGAGAGAGAGAGATCAAATATTAGTGGTGTATGCAAGAGCAAGAGAATCACTGAGCAGATGGGAGGGGGGGAAAAGAAATGATTAATAGAGAGTGTGAGGCCCTTCCCCCTCCCTCAAGCAGGACTAATCACGTGGAAGACAGCTAAAATGTTACTTCCTAATATTGCTTTGCTGTGGTAGCTGCCACATGATGGAGGAGAGTGAGCCTGTCCCCAAGACAAAAATCTCCCTACAAGATGGGAACAAACCCCTCGCAGCAATGCAACCGCCACCTTTTGACTGCTGGTGCCAAAGGGTCGTCTGTCAGGACACATCTGTCATATCCTGAGAGTTTATATCTGTGTGCTTTTACCACCAAGTCCTGCAGCAAGTCTAAAGCAGCATTCTTGCTTTCTCCCTGGCCACCTCCCCTGCCTTCAGACTCCAGAGAAAAATGACTGGCCTTCTTGTGCAAGCCAAATCCAAACGTTCAACTTCCCTGCATCAGAAGCCAGAAATCTCATCACCTGATGTCAGAGCATACCTCTGACCAAGCATTTGTGGAGCTGCACCTGGATACTAATCCGCTGCCTTCTCAGCATGAAAGCACGGGGCGAGCTTTGCCATTACATGTATTGATCAGAGGTGCCGGTCAGCTCTGCAGCTGGCCTGCTCTGCTCAGCTTACAGGACAAGAGACAGCTCTCCCGCAACGGGAAGCACAGGCTTCCCTTGCACCACGCGCTTCTCAGGCTGGCCACCACAGAACAGGAGAGAAGGAGGGACCGCCACAGAAACACCCACCCAAAGACATTTGCTAAAAAAAGAAAGAGGCTCCCATGGATTTCTGGTGGCAACCTGCCACCAAGGCTGCCCTACGCTCAGCTCCCACGAGACAAGTGTACAGTCCTGTTCCTGAGGTATGTACTAAACAGTTTATTCCCTCCTACATTTTACAGGTGTTATCATGTCCATTCATCCCCTCAGTTTTTTTCTTCCATGGACTGAACAACTCCAATACCTTCATTTTTTCCTCATAGGTCATGTCTGCTAAATCACCCATTCATGCTGTTTTCCTCTAGATTTTTTTTTTTTTTTGGCCCACTTTCGAGTTGTTTTGCTGTTTTTGAAGGCTGTGAACAGAAAACTGGTTCAAGACTCCAGCTGAGACCTCCCCAGGCTGAGCTGAGTGGAAGGATTGCTGCACCCTCTTGCTTATAAACCCCAGCTTGCCTTTTTCACAACTGTACGAGCCCAGTGACTCACAGTCAGCCTGGAATCCACCATCAACTCCAGTCCCTTTCTGCAGAGCTGCTGCTCAGCCAGCCATCTCCCATTTTGTATCTGGGAGGTCCGTTATTCTCACCTAAGTTCACAACTTTGTGCCTCTTCTGAATCGCCTCATTTTTTCCAGGTGATTTCTCCACTTGGTCAACATTTTGAATCCTAACCCTGTTCTGCAGAAAGCTCAGAGGTCCTCTCATGTTGGCATCATTTGCAAGTGTAATTAGCATCCGCAGCAGAAAAATCCCCACTGTGTGTCACTTCTGGGGAGGACACGCAGGAATTGGCCACTGTGGACACAGACTGGTCCCCTAATGCGTTTGTGATGTTGCACCCCACAACAGCCAGTCCCTGGAACTTCCCCTGGAAGTAACCTGAGAACCATGATACAGCATGGAAGATGAGGGTGTCAAGGGTATTGTGCAAACATGCTCTGCTCACAATGGACCACTGTGCTCTGCCACAGGACATAATAAAAATAATTCAGATCAAGTGCCATGCTGCAATTCAACCCAGTGTGAGGTAGACAACCACAGACAATTTAAAAAAGAAAATAAAAGGTGCAAAAGCCTCAGCAAGACAAAAATGAAAAGGAGCATTTGCCTGATCATGATGGTGGAGCATCCAGACGAACTAACTGACGTCTCCTGCCAAGAAACAGGCAGGGTCCCCTAAAAACTTCCACCAGCAAGCATCACTCCTTCTGCAGTATTCAAAGCCAGTTAAATCCACACAAGACATCTTTTCCACCAGGCACTGTTTCCCCCCAGGGCTTTGACACTACGCTACTATGAAGGCAGGTACCTTTAGACTGATAGAAAGTGAGCAAAAATTCAACTGTGGCTAAAGGCAAGGAGGCAGATGTAAGGCAGAAGGGGTGGCTACGTTTGCATCAGACAAGTGATCTGGAAGAAAGGACCTGAGGGCATTTCACACGCAACTTACCCCACTCAGCCTTGCTCTCCTCCCTGTGAAAGAGCAGCAAACATGCCCTGGGCTCAAGAGAGTCTGGTCACCATCCATAGCTCACGGGCAATATGGCAGAAGGATGCTTTGATCCCAAGCAGCGTTTTGGGGCAGCAAATTGCAGGTGTCCTACAGGACACTGCTTATTAATCCTGTAGCACATAGTACTGGGCTGTAAATTCCATCAATTGCCCACTGTTTAAATAAATTAGTTTTCTTACGAACAGGAGCATGCTGGGACCAGTTATAAAACACATCTGACTCAAATCCATCTGATCCCTCTCCTAGTTATGCAGCTGGAAGGACTTTCACTTTACACTGGGAAAAACGATGCTTAAAATTTGACATGTCCTTTTACTCCCAGTGTCCGTGCTTAACAGAAAAGCAAAGAACAAAACCCAGCCTGTGTCTACTTTTATGATTTGAATCAGCAGGCACATGGGACAAGCCCAAATGCCAGGAAAGTAAGGAAATCCTGGATCTTAGGAACCTCCAGCAGAAAAGTATCTGGTCATAATGCCAGTGGGGTCTGTAACTTTTTCCTTTATGAATAAAAAAAGCCTCATTTAGCATGGTATATGTCAGTAAGATTGCCAAGAGATTACCATAATTGCCAGCACTGCAGACCTTTGCTTTGGACAGTTTCAGCCCCAGAACGACCAACTCCTACCTCTGAGGCCAGACAGTATAACCACTGGCAAACTAAACACTGCCCACGGCATTTCGTAAGATGATGATGACAGTCTAGAAAGGCACCACGAGTGGACCACTTAAAGGAATAAGAATGTATTTTATTTATTCCTTTATGCCAGATCATTTAAAAAAAAATGCTGCAGGAGATTGCAGTAGAGACAAGCTAAGATTTTTGTTTGTTTGTTTCTGCTTAGGGTAGAGCAGCCTCACCAAATTAAGTTTACACAGTATGGGAAGAAAAAAAAACAAGAAAGAAAGAAAGAAAAGAGTTCAATACTCTTAATCATTTTATTAGGATTTCTTTCCTAAGCTCAACAAAGCTTGTAGTTTTTCTAGCTCCATACACCGTATGAGTCCGCCGATCAGCAAGATTTACTGCATTCGGAAGTCCTGGGTGGAGTGCTCCAGCAGAACTGGACCACTGCTACAGAAGGATTTAAAATAAAAGTGATGTCAGGAAATGGGTGGGGGCAGGGAAGGGGAGCGTAGCAAATGACATAGCCCACGATCAGGAAACTCACTTGGCAAGATTTGTGGAAAACCGGAGGTATACAGGAGTAAAGCCCCATAAAGCAGTGCTCCGGCTGCTCCCACCGCTAATCTGTTCCCATTATCAGAGCTCAAAGAAAAAAGGACAGTTGCCAGCTCTGGAGAATTGGGAACGGTGCCAGCTGACGACACGCTGTGATAGGCAGCCGCTTGGGTCTGGGTGAGGCCTGCTATCATGTGATGTGCGCTTGATAGCAAGGGAACAGGGGAGGAAAGCACCAACTACAGAAAGCACCTACTGTCTAGTTATTGAGTAAAGGTAAGAAGGATGCAGCAGGAAGGAAAACCAGAAAGCATCCTGCAGCTGTAAGTCAGATACAGCACATTACTATTACAAAGGTAGTTTTCCCAGAGATGGCAAAAGCCGGGAGGCTTCACAGCAGCACACAGATTAGGCAACGCCACCCTGAGCCAGATGCAGCTGTAGTGCTACATCGCTTTCAGGCAGAAATGTGTCGAGACAGAAGCAAAGTAGCAAAGCCTTTTAACACCTGCAGACAGGCCAGCAAATCACCTAAACCTCACCAGAAAAGGGGTGACAGCGAAGTCACCCTGGTAGATCTGGTTAATGGAGTTTGGGGCTCCTGGATAACCAACGCTGCACCTCCTCAGATGGCATGTGTAATATGGGCCAAAGTGATCACGGAACCTTGGAAAAGTTGAGGACTGGATGTGGCAGGATGCTCCTAGGAGGTTATATGTGCTGCAGCAACTTGCAGAGGAGCGTGGTTTTCTTGTTCCTACACTGAGGAGTTACCTAGAGACAAGGAACTTCAAATACGTGAGTTCCCAAGATGGGAACATAATCACAGCAGCTGCAGGATGGTAATGCTGTCAGTGCTGTCCCCTCCCCAAACTGCGAGAGTCACTGGAGTCCTCCTCTGCACATACATCCATGCCTGGACACGCAATTCTGTGCCACACATCTTAGAAGCTAAACAGATATGGCAGAGGGATGGGAAAAGGAAGTATAATAAGCAGGAATTAAACAGAGCAAAGGGAATAGCAAATGCAATACAGCAAAGAGAATGTTTAAGGGCTGGACACTCAACTCGGGTCTCCTGAGTTGCCCTCCCACCCTGCACACACCCTGCTCTCCTCTCCTGTATTCCAGTCCGCTGGAAGACATCTGTTTTGGGAGGATTCTTTAAGAATTATTCTGCAAAGCACCTACACTATTGGGTAGGTTAAGTATTAACCGAAAGAATTTTCCTGTCTAAAGAAACTAGTAAACCTAAATAAAAAAAGCAACAGAAGCCAGCTTTGAAAGCCAAAAAAGGTATTAGCGTAGCACAATCATGAGAAATTTGGAGCAGCAGAGAAAAGATGGAAGTGTGTATAACATAAGCAAGAGTTAAAGCAAACACATCCAAAAAGAGGATAATTCAAAGGGATGAAAGTCTCTGAAGGCATTGGTATTTTCACAACAGTTTGTAGTCATAAAACATTAGGTACCAAACAATAAAAATTACGTGTTTCATTTAAGAGTGCCTCGGCCTGGAAAGATACTTCTGTTGGCACCCACTGGTTTTTGATGAATGAACAGGAGTGCAAGCCGCACAAACAGGTCTGTGCCACAGGCAGAGACTCAGCTACAAGTTAGCAGATCTAAGAGCTCAACCAGGTTAGAAGCAAGAGGATCACAGGTAGAAATTTTACCTATAGTAGATATGACTTTTCACCAAGGACCATATTAACAAAAAAGGCACTAAGACTATGCATCCCTTGGAGCATCCTACTCAGTATGCCAAAATGTTGTATTTGCACAGTACCCCCCAAAATTGAATGGTTGTTCTGCTAAGCAAAATACATTTTGCTGCTTCCTTCCTCCATTATACTCACACAGAGAACTGGAAGCTTTACTTTCCATAGCTGTTTTTTCTCACACACGCACACAGACATGCACATCTAAGAAGCGAGGGCCTAATTAACACTTAGTGTGGGTACTTGTTGATAAGCCCTAGAAATTTCCCCTTTCAAATCACCCATCGTAGGCAGCCATCCGGCGTGCTCACAGGACAGCCCAGTCCTGCACACTCATGACAGACACCGCTCATGGTTTGGCAGTGCGATGGCAGGTGGGCAGGTGATTTAACACCATGTATCTGACTTTCCAAGAGACAGAAAAATACTTGGATATGCTTAGTAATAACACTCCTAGGACTGGGATTGTATTCTTTTTGAGACTGTTTAATTAGGCCATGAGTCACACATGATACAACAACTCACAATGCAGTTTGGAGAGAATCAGGCTTTACTCACAACTACAAGATAGTGGGGTTTAGTCCCTTGGCCTAGAGGAATCTGTTTTCCCCACTGATCAAAAGAAGTCAAAATTAGAGGTGCAAAAATCAATCAATTGTGGCTGAGTGGTACTTGGAAAGCTATTGCTAGTACTATACCCTAACACTCCCTGTGTACACTGTCTCTGCCATGTGAAACCAGTACAGTCACTACCTGAAACCAGAATCACCAGTTTGGTTTAATTTCTTATGTCGAGTTATTGGTAATTCGCTCTCTCTTTAGGTGTCTGCGCTCCTGCTTAATTACCCCAAGTCTCTGCCTCTGGGCAGTGGCAACTCTTACAGTCACACACCCGTATCTCCAGTTATGTGAAGGAAAATATCTAAATATCTTCTACCCCCTTTACACACCGAGTCTAAACCCTTTTTAAAAAAAAAAAAAAAAAAAAAAAAAGGGTCAGCAGGTGACACTGACTCCATTACAGTCAGTAGCAGCTGACTTTCCAGGCACCAAGTTTCATACCAACCGTTCAGCATGTTTTAATGGCTGGTGGGTTCAAAAGCTGCACCAACTTCAGCAGCATTAGAAATACCAGACTTTCTTTTTGCTTTGCTTTGCAATTTGTCTTCAGATCTGAAAACAAAGCTGCTCAGTTTTGCATGGTTTAGTTTTGAAATCATGCACAGGTACTGAATTTTGTGACATTTATGCCTAACTTCTATCCCAAGCTCATTAAAATCACTGCTGAAATTTGCCCAATTCACCCCAGGAAATGTTAAGGTAATGGAAAATTTATGAAAAAGAAAACCTGAAGTCAAACAGATCTTCAACCAGTCAGTTTCTGGAACAGAGAGAAGAAAACAGAAGAAAAAGCATTTTTGGTATACAAAACCAAACAAAACCAATGCTTTAAGAAGAGCATGCACTTCAAGTGGGAACGCATGTCACTAAAAATATTTCTGTGCTCCTGTATATACCTAAACACAAAGGACCACATTATACCCCAAAACCAGCCCTACTAAACCCATCAGCACTGTCTGGTCATAACTAAGGAAAAAAAGTGACCTGTTATGCAAAATCAAATCAACTGGAAAAAAGCTGAAATGTGAACTCAGTGTCAGAGAGTGGCAGCTCAAGGGACCAGACTGAAACTAGACACCAAAGCCCAAGCTGAAATAACCAAAATCCAAAGACATCCTCTTCTCCTTGGAACCTACACACACAGCTTCTCTTTGGTAAATTAATAGGTAATCTTTGTCCCTGCAAGCTTTTTGATACATCACCCACCAAAAGTCTTGCTAACAGTATAAAAATCATCAGCAACCATGGCAAGAAAAGATTCAGAGCCTGAGCTCCTTGCATCCCTCCAGAACGAGGTCACTTCAGTTTAAGGCTGAATGATCCTGTCAGAAAGCCATGAGGGTATTCTGCCCATGTTCATGCCCATCCTGAATAAGAGCAGCGCTTTGGAAATGGTTTAATTAAGGGGTTTTGGCCTTTTTTTTTTTTTTTTTAACATGTAGTTTTCAAACAATGGTTAAATATGCTCTACTGATAATAGATGAAAAGAGAAAATGCACGAATGTTTTGGCTTCAGCATTCATTAAGAACACGTAGAGCAGTATAAGGCTTCTTGCTGATTGATATAATCAGTGTCAGACCTTACACTTTCATGCCTACAGCCATACCACCTTTAGCTGTGATCCAGGCAGTTCCTGCAAGGCAAGCAGGGTCAGGTTGGGTCAATACGCAAAGGAGAGGCCCCCAGGGAAAGATCCAAGTGCTGCACATACTGGAACTGGTAGTGATGCAGCAGCACTGCTCTTCTCTCTCTCATGGACTGCCTGCCCCCAGGGAAGCTGCTATACAGTCACACGGCTGCACGGTATCTTACAGTATCTGCAGCACAGTATCTTACAGCTTAACAACTCTCTGTGTAGATATCAAAGGAGGCATAAGATGCCCTTATGCAACACAGATAACTCCACTTTCGAAGTAGATACCACACTATCCATATAGGAGGGGGGATAAGGCAGAACACCTTGTACATCGCCTTGCATACCCCATGCCTTGGCTCACTAACTGCCCTATAAGCAAACCTGGAGTAAGCAAAGTTGAACCAAAGAATGAGCAGGTTTTCGTACCTCAGGGAAAACAAAACAAAACAAAACAAAACAACAGTATGCACTTTGCAGAGAAATGAAACTTCTCAATCAGCCAACTGTTAAACCCTGATGTCCTGATCAGCTTGCATTTTGGGTTACCTTAAATTCTTCACAGTTTCTTCAGGACACAGTGGGGTCTCTCGTCCCAATGCCTCATATGCTGTCGTGCTGTCAAACAGCTGCTGCGTTCCACCCCACGCCAGGCTGTGTGTCAGAGGAGAGAGGAACAGTTCCCATGTTCAAGTATATATCGTTTGCAAAGTATGTTAGGATCTTCTGTGATTAAGTCTATTAGAAGTGTGCACTGTTGAGTTATTTTTGTTAACATTATTAATGCAGCATGGGGAAAAAAGGTGTCTGAAAAGCACAGACACACTTCTTCAGCATTTATTTGTGAGCAAGCTCTAAAACCCTTTGGAAAAAGTTTACAGGAACCTTTAGGATCAGTTAGTAACATGGCTGGGTTTATACGCCTAGAGTACACGTGATAATTCCTGCCACCCCTGTCAATTTGACTTGCCTGGAGATGATATAAACTCCGAGGGGCGTGTTTTGCAAAGAACTTTGTAATCATTGCAATGAAAGGAAGCTGTAAGAGTCAGATGAGGAAAATCCCCAGAATTCTCAAATATCTACCCCTCAGAGTCAAGGTGATTTCACAGTCACGCAGCTTTAATAATGGGACTTCCTCAGGGACACAGTATTCAACATTTAAAGGAAGCATTTGAAGAGAAACTGTATTATCAACTTGATTTCTAATCTTTTCACTTTCAGCTATTAGAGGTACTTCAGGGTTACTCCTAAATGATGCAAAGTGACTACGCTTGGCATTCTGTGGAGGGCAGGGTTTGGGTGGAGAGGGGAAGGCATACTCAGCTTCTCTCTTTTATTAATATTTCCTACAGATAAAGTTCAGATTTTCATTTTTATTGATTGACATTTTTAATTTCTCAGTCCACTGAGTTGTTTTTAATATTAAGAACAGTGCCTTTGATAGAGCGCTATATGAAAACCAAAAGAATTAACAAAACAAGCCCCAAAACACAGTTTCACTTTCCACTGATCTTGCAATAAGCAGTCCATCAGAAACTCAGCCTTCTGAAAAACGTATATGAAAATGGAGGGGACAGGAAGAGAAAGCAAAAGCAAACCACGAAAGTCCTTTTCTGTTGCAGCCGCCTGCAGACTCCAGAATCATCGCCGCACCCACTTGGTGCATACTTAGAAGGAAGACACAAAAGCTGATTTAAGTGAAGTATAGGATAGTACCATTTCAGGCTGCCTCTTGATGTTGTTAGAAGAAAATCTCCAGACAAATCATTACAAGAGTGTTTAAAACTTCTCACATCAGGAAATTGCACATAAAATAACCTAAGGAACTCCCCACTGCCCCGCCTCCCCCCAAAATATGGATCTGAAGCACAGCATTGAATTACTGCCTATTTTTCCTCTGTATATCACAGGCATTATACAACCTAAGAGCGAGCAGTAAGATTACTACCTGTTAGGAGCTGACAAGTCTGAGAAATTTTACTCTTAGATGCACATAAGGTTTTTTTTCCATTGACTCCACTTGACATGAAATAGACCAAATCTCCACATATTCCTTTAGCTGTTTGTTTATTTGGTTTTTTTTAATTTGATGGGGGAAAAAAAAGTAATCAACCAACCAGTCTTAGGAAGCAGCAGAGAAACCTACGCCTTACTTTAAAAAAGCAAAACAAAATACTTTTTGTGCCTTCCATCCAAAGGGAAACCTAGCCAACTCTGGATCAGAAAACTACAAAACAAATAAAGCAGGGTCTGCATCTGTCTTTACAGTCTGCTCATTTTCTTGTGACTTTACAGATTCCATGTCCCTGTTAAAATATATACAGATATACGTTCCCTCCTAGTTGCTCTGGAAAATACTGCCACCATCAAGGAAACCTGATAGAGCAAAGAAAAAAAACTAGTGACTCACAAAATGTTGAAACACAGAAACAAGTTAAAGAACGGGTTGTGAAAGAGAAGTGTCCTCTGTAATATCTGTAATTTATAGTAACTTTCTAAGTTCCACCTCATAGAAAATGTTTTCAGATCCACATGTTGATCTGTTTATCCCCCTTGGCTTTTTTCCTCAAAATAACATTCATTATTCAAAAAGAAAAAAAAAAAGCCCTGCCGCTTGTGAGAGTTAGGGCCTAAGAAACTACCACGAGATAAGCAGAGCCCTGCTAGTCGTGCCAACCCTGTGCTGCTGCTATCGCAGACACAGTTCTGCTGAAGGCTTTGGTTGGCAAAGCCACGCTGGGTGCTTGGCACAGGGTGCCCACGGCTCCTGTCTCCTCCGCACAGCCCTGCCAGAGACCAGCGCTGTAGGAGGAAGCAAGCTCGGGCCAGCAGATGTTACTAACACTTACGCCTGCCACCAACAGAAAGGACAAGAAAAATCTTGAAGAGGCAGCAACTTGTTTTCTTCGTCAGGAATTGGGAGATGGGGCTGGGGCTGGAGAGGGAGCAGGATGGCACCCCTCAGGACTCCTACTCATTCAAAGCTGTGTTTGTCGGCATGCCATTGCTTGACTATTATTGCTACCAAAAAGAAAAATAAAATCAGTATTATAATTAAAGATCTTCAGCCATTTTAATTCAACACATTATTGTAGTAATAAGAAAATTGATTTTTTTTTTTAGTGGTAGAAACAAGCATTTCAGTTGCAAGACTGTTTTTTGTGGTGTGGTGGGGTTGTTTTTTAACCATATGGTTTTATTCCAGGTGAAAAAATCCACAAGGCGTTTACACAGGCAAAACTGGGGGGTCTCGACAGGGAGCAGCAGTACCATGGAGCTGAACAGAGGGCTGTGTACTTTACCTGACTGTCCAACTGGCACACAAATCCCTGTTTTGCTCTGTGTAGATCCATAAAAATCTGATTCCTCCTGCTCCTCAGTTTACCCCACCTCTGCTCTGGTTTTCTTGATTTCTTCCTCCTTGTTGGGCTTTCATGGCATTGCCAAGAAGAAATTGGTAAGTTTTGTGTGCTTGATACTACCCTTAAAAAGGCCAAACAAGAAGGAGAACCTTTCCAGTCTGAGAAAAGTTCCCCAGGCTGTGGGGAGCTTTGGGATCCCTCTGAGTGCGACTGGTCTTCTGTTCAGTGAGACATGAGCAAGGGAGGAGACGCAAAGGCATCACATGCTCCGTAGGACCCTGCGCCCACTGCGGGGGAAAAACAATAATTAAAGAGGAGAAAAAAAAAAAAACAAAGGAAAGAGCAGGCCATGGTGGCTAGCTCCAGCGCTATGAAGCAGGATCACTGTGGCTCCCTTCCTTTTTGCTCTTGCTGGTGTCCTTCACTTGGAAACCCAGACTTTATGCCAGTAAGCTGTGAGGACCTGGCCAAGGTATGAAACCAAACCTGGGAATTGCTCTTGGATTTTTGAATTTAGACAGAGCCAATGCGAGCTGCAGAGCAATTCTGCTCCTTCACTTTGTAGGAGTGTCTTAAAACAAACAAGAATACCCCAAATCCCCAACATCTACTGGGAACTGTCCTCCACCTCATTAAACTCACTGATGTGCATGCTGTAGCAGACACAGAACAGGTCAGGGAGCAGCTCTTGCCTTATGAAGCAGCAAAGCTCCAGTGGTAAATGCTGGTAAGAATCCTCCCTCAGTCTTGCCCCGAGCTGTTTGTGCAGTCTGCTCCCATCTCACGTGCGATCAAGTATGGAGAGCGCCCATCCTTATGATGATTCTTTACCATTCAGAAAAGTTGTAACCATTATAGAAGCACAGAAGGGGCAAAGGCGGGAGCATGCAGTGTTGCCAAGTACTGAGAAGTGATTAAAGAAGCACTTCAGCTTCACTCTTTTTCTTTTGGTTTTTAGCTCCTTATGCTACACGGAAATCTTGATAATATCAACCTGCAAGGATCAAAAAAATAATCAGAGCGCAAAGAGAAGTACCCCGCATCGTTTCTTTAGAAGCCTTGCAACATTACTTTGAAGGGGCTGACCACAAGATTTTGCTGAATCTTTGAGGAAGGATAATTCCTTTTAAGATGCGCGACAAAATCATACCAAAATTACACCTCGATAACAGACCAGCCTATTTGGGAGCCTTTTTAGGACTATCTCCATAAAACCAAAAGCAAATTTAAGAGTTTGTGTAACTGGTTAAAATTCCATATTACTAGATCCCTGGCCACATTAAAGTTAAACTTAATGCTTCCCTCAATACAAAGTGAAACATAACATCAACAGCCATCCAGTTAACTTTGTTACATGAAGAAAAGAGCCAAGCAGGGCTGCCTATCCAAAAGGACATTCTGCAGGTTCCCAGCAAGAGGAAACATGCTGCAACATGCCTCTGACTTGTGGTTTAGGTCAAGGCTAGTGCGAGCAGTTCTGCCTAACTCTTACGACTTCTTACCACCGGCAGCAAATACAAGTATTACTGACTTGGAGGTAGAGGCAAAGTGCACAGGCCTTTCCCACCAGCTCATCTCCCTACTTAAAGCAGTAGCAGGCTGGTTGGACAAGATGAGAGACAGTAAAGGAAGGAAAACAAAAAACAAAACAAGCCCCCAAAAAACAAAACAAAAAACAACCCATAAAGAAACTTTCCTACTGCACATCTCCTCCCACTCATGGCATAACAGATCTTCAATGAGGCTGCAGCAGAGAGATTAACTGCTTTCGCTAGTTGCTGGTACAGTTTTTGGAAGGGGAAGTTCTGCTGGGGGTTGTGACAAGACCCATGCAACGCACAGTACTGCTGAAGTGACCTAGGATGAGATCCCTGCTCAGCTAAGTCTGCTGTAAGAGTTTTGCAGTCCCACAAGTCACAATTTCACTGTCCCCAGGCACAAGCCAGACCCCAGAAAAGGAAGCAGGCTGTAGGGAAGGCACTGAGAGTCTAGCAGCCTGCCATCAGACCATGGAGAAGGAAAGAGATAATAAACAGACCTAAGGCAACCTGCTCCAAACTTTGTACAGAGGCAACACTGCTCAGCCTGTGCCATACCTGCCTGGGAAGGACAACTGAAGAGGCCTGCCTTTCTCTTACACACTGGCAAGTTCATATTTGCATGGGGCCAAACTTGTGATGCTGGAATTGCCCGTGGGCCCTGAAATGTAAGAAGACTGCAGCTGGGGAAAGGTCACCTCGCCACACCAATACGGCTCCAGGGGCCTCATCACCCTCCTCACACGTCTCCTGTGCTGCACCAGAGCTCTGATTCTGCCCACAGCCAGTCGTCAGCTCACCTATGGTCAGCCTGGCTATTTAGCCTGAGATTTAGGAAAGTTCTGCCCCAGCCAATTCCTCTTGAACAAATTCCTTACCTGAGCTGTCAACCTTTGTGCTACTGCAAGCTCTCAAGCACAAGCTTTCTGACTGCTTGGCTTCTGGTCTCTTCTAAAACAGTCCTGGGTTTTTCTCATAAATCAAGAACGGTCAGACCCTGCCACATGCCAGCCCCTCTGGGGAGCAGGATGTCAAGCAGCCACACGAGTCTCCAAGGACTGTCAGACTCGCAGAAAGTCAGGACTTTCCTGGTTTTGAAAGAGCTGCTGTTCACCCTTTCCTTCCCCTCTGCAAGATGAGCAATCCCAGTTGTATCGTTCTCTTAATGAGATGCACAGATCTATCCCACACTTGCTTTTGATCTCTATGAATTTATTGAGAAGTAGATGCTCAGACAGATCCTCGCTTTCTTGCCCACTTTCACAGAAGTGAATCTTTGAGACTTGTGCATCTCCATCAGATTTGGTCAAAAGGCTCAAAAGCTACTAACAGGACAGACACCATCCTAGAAAAAGTCCAATTTTTCTTCCCTGTCACACTCTTGTCCCTGCCTACTAAGACAGATTTTATGATTAACCTAGTCTGAATATACCCTAAAAGCAGAAGTAAAAATTTGTACATTAGAAAATGTTAATATTGGCAGTTATTCACATTCCCTTCCAGGATTTCACAAAACTCTGCAAACCCATCGTGACAGGACCTAGATGGAATATGAACTTTTTGCTATCTTTGCAGCAGTACAAGAAACAAAGCAGAAGTCAATGTGCTATTCTTTATATCTTTGAAATATTTGTTTGGAAGTGTCATAGATTCAAGAATAGCCCATCAAATAGTTATTCTGGTAGGCTTATCAACTTTTTTTACTTTAATATTCTGATTTTTTTGTCACACAACACAATGATTTTCATGTTTGTTTTGTCCTGTTACCAGAGCAAACCATTCATTTTTAACTGTTGGTTTTGGCATAAGAGTACTGTAAGTTCATAATGGAAATGTGTTTTCAGTGGTAGTACTGAACAATAGAAAAGTCTCTTTCAACTGTCGGGTTATGAGGAGAACCATCTGTTATTAAATTTAAGTCACAGTGGCTCCGTTTCAGAAATGCAACAGAGGCTTCGCTAACTTTGCATTTGTAGCATTGCAGGAAAACAGCCACTTCTCTAAAGGCCTTATCTGAAACCAGCACCACAAAATGGTACCTTTATTCTAGCCTAATTTGATAATGATGAATAACCAAGCATCTTTCAAATAAACCTTTTCTGGATGCTGTGGTCACAACTTACATACTTATATCCCAGTAATAGAAATTGAATATACAGAAACTAGTAAAAATCTTAGCATCGCCAGGCTCAGTTCTTTGAGCTATAACTACAACTGAATAAAGCAAACATCAGGAACTGAAATCATAATGAAAGTGCTTAATTCAATACAATAGAAAAGTCAAATTTCATCATCTGCTTGATTGACTGTTATACGGCACTTTAATTGTTCTCTGACTTCCAACACAGAACAAATGTGAATTCTACAGAGCAGCCAGGATTTCAGAACCTGGAATAACACTGGAGAGAACAACTGCAGCCACCGAGGTGGGAATCAAAATACCCTTTGGTGCAAGACTTAAAAAATCACCTCTCCACCCCATATCAAGTTATCAGGAATTGCTCTTATTTCTGTCATTAACCAACCATTCCTCCCCCCACCTTTGCACCAATTTCTCTCAAGAGCAGCCAGAGATTATCAAACCCAGCAATAGCCTTTCAACAGCTTGGCCAGTTGAAAAATCTCTCAAGTTGTACTGCTATCACTGCTGCGTGAGCTGACGTCAGGCTGTTGTTTACTGGAGATGGGATGGTGCCAATTTCCACTGAGCTGAAGACAGCCGTGTCCGGCCTCTTTTGGCTGTGCACAAGCAAGAACGAACTCCTTGTGTGTGTTTGCATGCATGCACACATGTGGGAGAGAAAGAGTGTGCATGTGTGTCTATTTGTGGGCGCACACAAATGTGGGGGAAAAGTGACTTGCTTTTATTTTCCACTGCGATACCAGAAGTAAAAACAACAAAAAAATGCAACACTCCATCTTCTCTGAGAAACTGCAAAGGAGAGAAAGGGAAACGCTGACATTTTTCTTGCAAGAACTATCACAGTATGGATGAAAATAATCATGAAAACATAATGGAGTAAAAGAAAGCTTGGGATACCCCTATAATCCCTATAAAGAAGTTTACACAATTAAATAATTAAAAACCCAAAATCAATAAAAGGACTGAGGTGAAAATGTGAATACTGGACAGCCTAGAAGAAATAGCTATGTTTTACTAGGACTACTCAAGTTTTCAGAGTGACTGCATTGCCTTCCTCTTCTAAGACTAGGAAAGCCCCAGGTCAGTGTTAAGTAAAATTACTTCATTAAAATTTGCTATTTAAAAATATGCTAAGCCATATTAATAGTCCAGAAGGGGGGGGGGGAGGGGGGAGGAGGGAAAAAAAAAAGAAATCCAACCAAGTCTGACTTTTTCATAACATTTGTTCACTTACGTTATTCCCTGTAAAGGGGCAGAACTTTGTGAGTGAATGTGTGCAGATGGGAAGGGACAGAAGATACATGACAGCATCAAGTCCTCTTTTCAAGCACAACTTTTACACACTACAAATATAATTCTCTTGATGGCTGTAAAGATCCATTTGAAATTTTAAGTGTTACACTATAATTTCTGCCTGGAAAAACACTCCAGCATATTTGAATTTGAGGAACACAAAATGCAATTATTTGCACCTCAAGCGAAGTTTCCAGTATTCGCATCCAAGCATGGACCGCCACTGTCATCTGAGTCAAAGAAGTAACTGTACTGAAGATTTTTGGTTCCACTTAACAGCTTCTTCCCCTCAGCACCTAAATACACACTCCTCTGCCTTCTTACTTCCCATGAATGCATCACAAGAGGATCATCATATGCACACCAACTCACTCTCCTGATGATTTTAACCCCATCTTATCCCACCTTCTCATGGAACTTCTCTTTCAAGTTTAAATAGTTTTTCAAAAGTTTCTATTGAGTCAACTATCTGAAGAGGTTTTACAGACCATTAATACTGCTCTGTAGGTTAACCACAAACAACATAAATAATTGTTTTCCTCCTCGTTTAGGGAACTACTGAGTTTGAGATCCACCCCCCCCTCAACATCAGTGGCACAGTACACACAGAAAATATGCAAAACTGGGGGACCTTAATTTCAACTACCAGAAATAGTGAACTTAACTCCTTAAGTCCAATGTTCTATATTTATGTTTATCAAGTCACCTATTAAAAAAAGCTGGGAATCAGCACATCCATCCCAATCCCCAAGACAGCTAAAACATGAAAGAAGCAAAAATATTTAACCTTTAACATAAAATATATGAAGGCGGCACATTGGCTACAGCATGCAAGTTAGTCAAGACCTTGCAGACTGCCTTCAAAAGAACACTTTCCATCATTGCTGGTCAGTGGTATTAAATTGATACACTATCAGACAATAAAATACATGCTGCCTTTCTAGTTTGTGACAAATTTTCAGGGCTGGTGACAATTTTCAATATGAAAGTTTGGTAACTTCTACTCTGAAATGATACATGGCATCTCCTTATGTTAGTTTCCTTCTCTCAGTCAATTACTTCTCCTCCATGCAGGCTCAAAGATACCAGACAGGATATCACCACCTAAAACAAAACTGAGAACTGGCATTTTGAAGTCTAGACATGATTTCCTCTTTTGGAAGTCTTCTCATCTTTGTACCTTCCTCATGTAACCACACCGGGGTAAAAAGTTCTCAAGGGGGCCTCATTTAGACTTTCTGTATACAGACAACAGTTCAAAATAGCATTTATTTCTTTAAACCAGAACCATATACTAATAACTTGGTCGATAACTACATTGAATCAGCAACACTTATTTTTAACACTTTCACCTTTTGCTTCATGTCTCAGGGACAAGGGGGACACAGCATGGATCGTGCACGCTGTTGGGATGCAAGGACCCCTATCAGTATCTCACACAACTTCCTTAATCCAGTCTTCCTTGAAATGCCTCTTGTATTCTTTAAAAATGCTGCTCAGCACATACATTTGTAAAACTGCATTTACAGAGCATTTCCAGTCAGGCTCATGAGACATTCTGTTCCATAGCAAAGCACTACTGAATAGTATTGAACTTTATATAGACATGCCAGCACGGGCTTTGCCACACAGGCTGATCTTGCGCCCAGCAGGTGAATCTGAGGGGGCTTTTTTTTTTTGCTTTTATAAGGCTGGCACCAATCCTTTCTGCATTCATGCACTTGAAATTTTACTGTACCTAGCTCCAGCACCTATTTGGAAATTCACTTTCTGTGAATTTGCTTGCCAATGCATTGTAGAGCCTTAAAGGGCTGCCTTAAACAAAGTGACCCCCAAGGAACACTGTTTCTGTGGTGATCTTGGTGTTATGTTCTCCAGCTAGGTCTTTTTGAACTCCTGTGCACGTTCTGTGCTTTGCAATTTGTTCTGATGACAGGCTTTCAGAATGTATGATTGCATATATTATCTACATATATATGCATGGTAATATTCCTTGGGCTGGCCACCTTCATTTTATACTGCACTCTCTGTATGTATTGCAAATAGGTTTAGCCTCTGCCTGCATTCAGTCTACATGGTTTGACCTTTGTTTAGCTGTGCTCTTCAGCTCTTTTACTGCTTTTTCATTAGGGAATCATTTGCACTTGCCTTCCACATGCACACTGCTCTTTGGAAAAAAAACAGCTCTGTTTCTCACTGTGACTGACTTTCAATTTTATCTCTCTTTTATAGATGCTGGGAAGTTTTTTGGTCTGGAGAACTATTTCAAGGGTGTGCACTGCTCTGAATAAGGGAGCTGAACAGTTGTGATTACACCCCCATGACAGAGGAGAGATTCCAGCTGCTAGTATAGTGAGCAGCTGGGGGACTACAGCTCCCTTTCCCTCTGCAGGTGAATCTGTCCCATGTTATGCTCAGCAAAATGTGGATTCAGGAGGACTGAAATCAATCTGAATTCAATGAGCAGCCCTTAAGATTCCTGTTTCTCTAAAACTAGAAAACTGTTTTCAATCACTTACTCTTTAACCTAAAGGAATTTAGACAATCCAAAATACTTGGGTTTAGGATTACCCAAAATCCTAATTTTTTCATGTTAGCAAAAGAAGTTTTTCATCTTTCAGTTCAAACCAACCCACATTTTTGGTTCAGCCACAAAATGAAAAGCAACGCAGTTAATCATGTCTCTAATCACTTCTATCACGACTCCCCAATTTGCTAGCTATTCAAAAATAAAAATCCCATGACTGAGTTTTACACTACTATGTAATGCTAGAGCAAACAGTCTCAGCTGATCTCTAGTTCCTTCTAAAGGAGGAGGAATACCCCTTTCCCATGTGGTATTCCTCACACAAGTAGACACAGCATTCAAACGACCTTCTGGGAGTTCGCAATCCTCTCCATTTCTCCCACTGCAGCCTACAGTAAATCTCGATTATCTCATATGCCAGATTCAGAACCAACACAGAGGATTTCAGCCTCTCCAATTCCCCGACACAACATCACTCAGGCCAGGAAGATGTGCAATGCTGCAGCCAGCATCTCCTCTGCCAGGCTCTGTTCCGCACACTAAACAACTCCAGCAGCTTCATTTACTCAGTTTGCTTTTTTCCTGGTCTAAGATGTGGTTTACTCCCAGCTCCAGTCATTGAACATCAGTCCCGTAGATGCACACGTAGGAGATTGTTTCCTGCCTCTTGCCACCTGACACACTATTCTCTCCACTTTGTGCACACACAAGACTAAAAGGCAAGCCAGCAGCAAGCAAAAAAACCCACCCCAGTACAATGTGCGAACATTATAGCAGATCACACCCAGATCATACTACAAGAGTTTCAATCATAAGCTCAAGCCAATTCAGTTACAGGTTTTTAGCATATCCCTTTTTCTTTTTCCAAGGAAACCAACTCATTTTTTTCTCCCCCCCCCCTCTTTTTTTTTTTTCTTTTTCCCCTCTTTCTTTTGGTCAGAGGTTGGCAACCTGCAGTATGAGAAATACAGCCCCTGATCTCCAGAGTCTCAAGAGACATGGATCACAGCTGTGATCTTTTGTGTCAAGAGGGCCTTGGTGCTGCCAAAGATACAAATTTCCCTACTTGGTCTTCTTCGAGATTCCAAGTTTTTGAAATTCACAGGTTTCATTTTATTTTGTCTGGCAGAATGTACTTGAGAATGGCTTCTAGCAATATCGAGGAAACAAAAGAAACACTTTTGGTAGGTGAGCCTACCAGCTGTATCCACTGATACACAGGCAGCATACAAAAGCATGGAGCCCTTAGTGATGGGTGAGAATACAGTACATCAAAGTCTATACTAGTGCACCATGCAGAGCTATATAAAAAATGATAGCAAAGTGAGCCTGAGGACAAGGCAGGACTCAGATCTCAGCTACAGACCTCTGAATTCAACCAGGAGATCCCCGTGGAAGGTTAGGGTCTACTTTGATACCAAAGAAATCTTTTTTCAAAAACCCAAGGCATGAGGGAAAGACCACTAGTTTCATTCTCCAGCCTGCACACAGCCTCAGCATTGTTCCAGGTCAAGAAAGCTGACTTCTTTTTTTTTTTTTGTCACAGTCAGCAACACAAGCCAGAAAATAACTCCCACTGCCAACTTCTCTTTCCACAGGCATCAGAACACCAAAGGGACTCTGTGGACTTGTTGACTGTTTAGCGAGAAGCTTGTCAGGACTTCCTGGAACAGGGAGGACATGGAGGGGCTTTGCACCTTCAGTCGTTCTTGGTTAAGTCAGAAACACGCATCATGAGCACACTGCAGTGGAGTTACACAATCAAACTGAACATTGTACTGAGTACCCAGTCTCCTTCTCCCTACCATGCCCCCTCTCACACACACACAGTAGAAAAACCCACTCCAACCAGTCCCAGAGATCCTTCAGTAACCCAAATGTTTGGTTCTCCATTAAAAAGGAAAGGCTTTTATTTGTGCTACTCCCTAGTATCTTCAGGGACAAAAGGCTCAAGGTCATCACAAGGCCTGAAGGCCTCAAGTCAGAACAGCACAACTTGTCTTTCCGTGGGCCAGCCCGCTTTGTGTGCTGGGGCCACGTTGGAAGGAGACACAGGCAGAGCATGGCTGTCAGAAGCAGCGCACTCAGCACAGCCGTGACACCGGCCCCACACACAGCTTCTGCTGCCTGTGCTTGTAAAAGTGCCAGGGCTGGATACAGTTAAATACCCCAGGGTGAGGGGAAAGCCCCAGTGATTTTCAAGCCACAGCTGCTACACCATTTGTACAGTGGAGAAAAACCTTAGTAGGTAGAGAGGCACAGAAGGAGCTGGCAAAGGACTGCGAGTTCTCCTTTGCTGTCCCTTTTCTATCTAGGCAGTGGCAGATGATTTTGCTGTGGAGTCTCAGGTGTCCTGAACAATGGCTGTGGAGCCAGTCCCTGTTTCGGTGGTAGAAAAGAAACTGGCTTTCTGGGGAGAGACAGAGACAAGTCAAGCCAGTTCCAGACTGTCATTTTTCCTACTGGCTCATTCTGCTCAAATCACAAGCTGGAAAAACTGGAAAGGTAAGCAGTCCAAATTAATGGGAACATCAAGTGAACTGGTTTGTTTATGTATTGGTTTAACTGGAACAGGGAACACAATTCCAACTTTGGGCAGTAGCTTTGTAGACATTTCCTTAGCTTACCTTCTACCTGAGAAAGCCATGTGCAGGCCTGACTTATTCCTGGTCTGTCCTCAAAACACATCACAGTCTCTTGAAGCTTCATGCCTGCATGGCACCCATGACCACAACTCTTATTATGGGATGGCAACAGTCATATCCTATCAGCTCATTCTTCCAACTCCATGTAATTAGGAAGGGGAAAAAAAAAAAAAAACCACACAGAGCAGGAAGCTGTCTTTTTCCTCACACCACTCCTCATGCTTTATTGTTGCCACATCTTACCCATAGCATAGCATTTGCCCACCAAACTGCTATTTTTCTTATGGAAGGAGAAAAAGCAGTTTTTAGAGCAGTTTTTAGGAGTCCTACAACTGGTAGGAAATAATCAATTTAAGCCTAATGATTAAAAAAATCCCCAGGTATGTATTTATAGTTAATTTCTACCATAGAGCAGCCTTCACCAGATGCTCAATTGCATTTCATCCTTAAGAGCAAACAAGGGCTCCTGCAGATCCGACCTTTCCAGCAGAGCTGTTGCAGATGGGCAGATTGTGGTGTCCTGCTAACTATCACCGAGACCACAGCGGTACAATGATTCTACTTACTAAAAGCAATAAGTTAAAGTAAGCACCACAAAGGGAAGAAAAGTGGTATGGGTCTTGCACACCATTCCTCTTAAAATTCTTTATAAACTGCAGGATGGACCGACATTCTGCAGATGGGGAAATTCAAGCGTAGTGGCTTTGTTACAAAACTCAGTGAGCGAGCAAGTGCCTAATACCCCTGTACACCAGGGCTGGTCATCCCCACCTCCGATCCATATGATCAGCAATCCCAGAAATCAGCTGCTTCTGTGTGCACATTGAAGACCTGAATGAGAACATAAATGAGTCAAACCGCCTTGCACAGTTTAGAACTACAGCATGACATAACTGCAAGTCATTGCACACAGAAATTTGCTCTTATTACAGTGTATTGCAGTTGGTCAGCAGGCTAAAAAACTCCACTCAACATTTCTGGCTTTTCTAATTAAGCTTATAGACAAAAAGTCTTTTTTCCTTTAATGACACTGCCATTTATTGCAAAACTATGATGAGTTCTTATCTCATTGTGGTGCCCCATGATAACTCATTATTCACTGAATTTCACTTTTTGATGTATGAGAAACAGCAACATATACTTAAATAGCTCTATTTAAAGTGGCCCTATAGTTGAAACAAATCATTCCAAGAACAGCACTGCATTACAGTCAGAACTGCTCAAAAGCTTAGGATACGATATTCTTCAGTATTCACAGAGCTTAGTATCTTCAAACAGAAATTACTCAAGCTGATGTATCTCCCATTATTATTAAGTCAAAGTCCTTCCAAATGAGAAGAGGATGATTGATAGTCAGAGATTACCAGGGCCAACATAGTGAGAGATCACACTCTTTATGGCCACAAGCGAGCCTGGGGGGGGGCTCAGTTCCCCCATAGCCGAGTACGCTGGGAACACTGCAAAGCACCCTCAGCACCCCTTGTCTGAGAGCCCAAGTGTCTCCCTCATTCAACACCAGATCTCTCTGGTGCTGGTGGGTAACAGAGCATTGCCCAGTCCTTCCAGGCCACAGGTGCAATGCAAGCTTTCAAACTTTGTAAAAGCGAGAAACAAAAGAACCCACAAAAACAACAACAAAAAACCTCACAGACAGAAAACAGCACATGCACCAGCATAGCTCCAGGCCTTTCCCCTACCCCTCCAGTTACCCTCCAGAAGGTAAATGCTGTGAGATGTCAGGACTCTCCCACTGCTTGGATCAGGTTCTTTGCTCTGCCCTACGCTGATGGGATTGTCTTCAGAATTCAAACTGGACCCGGGTTAGAGGTGGGGAGTCCAGTTTGGTATGTCTAGAAACACTCTGGAAAGTGAAAATACAGTCATTGGTGCAGCTCAGTACTAGCTTCCTACATTAGATGCTTATGGCACACTGGTATCGCAGGAGAGGAGGAGCCATATTCACATGCCCTAAATTGCACCTAAGTCCCTGTATCTTTTATTTTTTTCCAGCTGACTCCTAGCCTTCAAAGCCCAGAGCCTTAGGTGGAATTTAGGCCATGAGAACCTGCTCTTCAGCCTCTCAGCAAGTGGAAATACCCACAGCTGACATGGGCTGGAAGATATTGAACACGTTACAGGAGAAAATACACCTGCTGAAAATACACATACAAACACGCACGGCAACGCAATTCTTTTGCCTCGGGGGTCCCCAGACCAGATTTTGAACTCTGACCTGTCACAGAAAGAAAAGCAGAGCTGAATTTATACACATGGAACATGTTGCAACTGGACACTGCAGGTGAAGTGCACAATGTGAACAACCTCCACCTGCTGACCATGCTCTGCAGGATCCAGAAGCCAGTTTTCAAAGCAAGACACTGTACATATCACCCCTCATCCCTATTACCACTGTACTGCTTACCGAGGTCAAGCCACTGAAATGCTTCCAAAAGCATGGAGAGTGTTATTTCCTTTCCATAGCTGTTATGTATCAGGAAAGATCGTAAGCAGATAATCTCTCAGGCACAGGTAAGAAAGATGGCACAGTTAATGTATCCAAATCTTTTTCACACACAAGCACACACCCTGAAATAAGCCAAAAATGCTAATTGTGTTTATTACACTATAGTATAAACAGCAATCATGAAGCTAAAGAAAGTAACAAAGCATCCCTGCCTGAAGGGTCTTCTCCAGGCTACTATGTATCAGAGGAAAGAAAAGCAGAAGCTTGAGACATGCTAGAAGAAAAGCTCTCCCCAGATACAAAGTCCAGCGCTGAACCCTAAATTGCAGGAGTATTTCACTCTCCAGGGCACGGTGGCTTTCTACGACACCGTTTCACATCCCAGCTCCAGAGCGTCCTCCCGAAAGCACTTTGGGAGGGAGCAGACAGATAGTCTCTTTCACACAGTGTTCAGCTTCAGCAGTGCACGAGGGTTTCACAGTCCCTGCCTACAGTCATAACAGCTCCAAAGGAAAGGGGCACAGCTGTTATCACCTCAGAACAGGAACTCTGCTGCAGAAAGCCTATAGACCCCATTGGCCATCTCCCTCTCCCCCAAACCCAAAGTACACTAGGGAACAGGCCAGTACTTCACACCCCCGAGCCCCGCATGTCGCTGTCTGGAGTCAGCTAATAAGAACAGGGCTGCATCTTAAACCCACCCATCACAAAAAAGCAGGAAGGTTCCTCCATCTGTGCACTAAGACAGGAACCTGTCCTTCAAAAAGCCAAAGTTCCTCACTTTGTACACAAGGCACTAGCAACAGTGGCCACAACTCTGTATCCTCCATGCAGCAGAGCAGGACTCAGCTCCCTCAGGTGAGGCAGGCTGATGATTTCCTCCCTGCCATTCCCACCCCAACCCAAGTCGTCTGAGGTCTTGCAGGAGCAGTGCCCTAAACCTCCAGGCTATCCTGTGCGAGATGGAGAGATGACTCTCGTCTCCTGCAGCAGAAACTAGCCTGCCTTGCAGAACAGACACTGGTTAAAATGCAGAGCAGGAAGGGGGAGCAGAGAGGCTCTTCTTGTTCGCACAGGCACTCCTCAGGAAGAAAGAGCCACTGGTCCCAGCTCTGAGGACAATGGGTCCAAACACCAGCTCATTAAATGCAAAGGCCCTGGGGGGGCAGCATATCCTGGACTCTCCTCTACCTCACCTCCAACTGTCCTTCAAAAGAAGGAAGCAGCAAAGACATGTCCAATCCCATGGGCATGCGTTTGGTGAGTTTCAAGAATGCCTCAAGGAGCTTCAGCAGAAGAACATCCAGCTTCTACATTTAGGTTTGAACTGCATATTGAGCTGGTTGCTGCTGCAAGATGAGGGCATTTCCAGTCATGCTCAGCAACAGAGAAAAATGACAACAGATTTGTTAAAGCAGTGTACCAAGATTAAGGAGCCCTTCTTTCTACTGCCCATTCTGACACCACATTAAACACCCCTCTACATCAAGATGGGCAATAGAATTCTTTCTTGACATGACAGGAACACCTGAGACTAAGTTAATTGAGTCAGGGCCTTGGTCTTCTTGCAAATCAAGTGAAGGACAGAATATATACAAGGTAGTCAGTTTACATGAACAACATATGACATTTTTTAAAATCAGACTTTTTTCCTTGTGCAACCAAAACTACTAAATTTTGCCTTGTCCTGTGCAAAGCATACAAGCTTAGAAGCAAAACAAGGTCTTCTCCCACACTTGATGTTACACTGGCAGTGCTAGATGCCTTGCTGCTCATCCTCCCACACCTGGGGATGTTCCATGAGTACCCCACTGTTCCCATCCACTCCATGTCACACTCTAATAAAGAAAACCAGTTAATTGCTGTTACTTCCGCTTCCCTGTTCTTGGGCTGCTGAGGAGGCACCACAAGCAAAAGCGAACAACATGCAACTGCTCTGTTTGTGTGTCCCGAGGACTGCGTCTGCACGCTGGTGCCTGAAGAACAAGCACATTGCAAAAGTGTTATATTTCCAGTGGCAAGATGGATGGGAAAAGTGCCAGCCACTAGCTGTAACCCTTTTGTCATGCCAATTGCTGGCTGCTATGAGGATGTATGTTAGATACCTCCTTAGAAAAGAGCTCTGCATCTCATCCTTCCAGATGGAGGAGGAATGATTCATACGCACATAAGCAATGCTGGAATGACGGCTGAAGAGAAAACATTTTCTTTGTTTTCTGTTTTGTGTTACAGATATGCTCAGGGGCCCTAACTGCAACAAAAATTGAATTGATGACACTTTGTGCCCCAAGGAATACATGTGCAAAACCCCAGTGCTACTTCTCACTGGCCTTGTCAAGACTCATGTTGCACACACACACCTCACGTGCCTCATTCCCCTGCTTTCTCATTTTCACAGCATTTCTCTGCATAGAACATGACAGAATAACTCCACTTACACAGACGTCACATCAAGCAATGACAAATACAGGGGAACGCGTCCAAGAGACAGATCAGGTGTCGGGAGCTCTAAACTGACCAAGGACTGAACTTGTAATGCAGAAGCAAAGCAAAGGATCTCTTTTCTTTCCAGACACACCAGAGACCAAAATGCACACGTTTACTAGGCCTAGATGGCTGATAAATGCAGAATAGACAGAAGGCTCAGCAGTCAGAGCACTTGTCTGCATGGTGCCCATTTCTTTCATGGAGGCCACTGCACATATCCTCCTCCCCACCTCACCTGCACAGCACCTTTGCCACACACTCACACTCCTCTCAAGGGCCCTGCGTCCTGTGAATCTCATTCTGTTTCTCAGTACTAACCTGTAAAGTCACACCTATTTACTCTCCTCTGGCCTCTCTCAGATTTGTGAAGTCCTTGGAGCAGAGATTATCCGTAGGCACCTGGAAAGTATCTGGAATATCCTGAGTCCTACTGCAAGTAAATAAACAAATAGCAATGCCTAAGCACACAATATGTATATTAAGCCAAGCATGTAGCAGTCATCTCTGACAACAAAACCGAGGGTGGTAGCTTCTTCCTACAGACAGCGGTAGAAAATCTACACGTTGGGGTACATCCACTGACCAGGAAAACCTTCAGATTTGCCTTCCCTGCCACCCACTTCCCTCCTTCCCCCATTACATTAACAATTTCTGAAATCCATGCCCCACTTTTTATTATAAATTATTCTAATCAGTTTTGTGGCATGGCAGAAATCCAGCATAACCTTCAGAAATACGCATGCACACACTGGCTACATAGCTTCTTCATTTCATAGGAGCCTTTCACAACAGCCTGGTGCAGAGTCTGGGAGGATTTGGCAACCCTTCTGAGCAGCACCCCCATGGTGGTGACCCTTTCTGAAAGGGTGGTAGATGCATTCACCTACACTACTTCCTCTCTTTGTAAAAGAAGGATTTTTTTCCTTAATCTCTCATTAAAGCCAGGAAAAAGTGTTCTCCTCTGCTGTTTTTCAGGTTGAAGAAGTGTGACTTAGGGGTGGTGAAGGGACTAGAGAGAACATCTACAGTCCAATGCAGACCTTCTTTCCCACCCCACCCTCTTCTGAATGGAAAGATGTAACATAGGCTGGGTAACTGCTCCAGCTCCTTCAGAATCAGGGTTCAAGTGGGGAAGACATGGAAAGGAAAAAGAAAAAAATAAAACAAAAACCACAGAAAAGCCCCAGAGATAATAAGGATTCTTAACTTTTCTTGGGTAAGGAGCACAGGCTACTTTCATAGCTCTTGAAAGAAGCCCTACGCAGTCTGTTGACTCATGCTGTAACAGCTCCAGAAAGAATCTGGATCTGTGGCTTTCCCATAAACTAACAAGGAGGTCTGAACCCCATATTGGGGAGGAAGAATAAAAAAACAACAACAAGCAATTTAAACACAGAGCACTACCATCTTGTTAAATACTATGTTAAGAACTCATCTGCAAGTCTGTCTTGGCCAGTGAGGGACATAAATCAGGAAGATACAGTAATACTCACTAGCATGCAATTAGTCAGTGCTGTAAGCACTTTAACTCTGGATTTCTTGGATTGTAACATTTCAAACACTGTTGTTTTATAATAGTGATATGATAGCTGTCCAAGCACCACAATCAAATTATGCTACCAGGACATTTGGGCAATGGATTATCACAGCAAAGGAAATGGATTATCACAGCTTTTATTCTGAACAAGGGAAGACTTCCTCATTTTGAACATGACAGGGAGGAGAGTAGAAGACTACGAAGACTATACCCAAGATTCCTCCCCCCTTTTGGACTTTCCAAGGTAAGAATGCCACAAAAGTCTGCCAATCTGAAAAGACAGAAACTGCCTTTCCCTACAATTTGCACTGAAATATCTGAAAACAGGGAATAAATTAAAAATATTCCAAATCAAAGGGCAGTTAAAACAGCCTCCTTGTGTTGACTGAACACTGGAAGGATGCCCTATTCCTGGGCATTTTCCCATTGCATATCTGGTTGCTACCCTCTTTCACTCGATATCAGGCAACAACTCTCACTACCACCAGGCCTAGAGACTTCAGCTCTGTTCAGAAACTTCACTATCAGGTATGTTCCTTCTCACAGGAAAGAGGGCCACTTACCTTCCAAAACCTTCAAATTAGCAGGTTTAACAAAGGATTGAGGTGTTCCTTTAAAAAGGTTTAACAGTTTAAAGGTTCTCTTAAAAAGGCTGCACCTTTTACCTTTACATTACCACAGAAAACCTATCTCATTTTATACCTTAGTTCTCACATTGTATCACAAACCAGATATTAGCTTTTTTAACTTCACAAATCGTGTTTGGGTTTTTTTGTTGTTATTGGGGTTTTGGGGGGGGGTTTTTTGGTTGTTGGTTTGTTTGGTTTTTTTAAAGAGTATTTTGTTCCCTTCAACACATATATACATACTTTTTGGTGCATGGTACTCAAGAGGCCCTGATTCCGACCTCAATTTCTTTGGCAACGGTCAAATATTCCAGCACAGGATGAGGGAAAACCCACTAAGTCTTAATAACATCCCTGTGAGGCAGTCTGAGAGGTCACTGGTAGCCATGACATATTAAAGATGAGAAAAGACTAGAGAAAAAACAGAGAAGACAGCCAAATAAATAGAAGCAGAACAACAACAACAACAACAAAAAGTAGAACTGAGCTCCACAAGGCACAGAAGCAGCAAAAAACCTTCTTTGCTATAGCACAGGGCACATGTCTGAAGCTGATGACACCTGAGTATTATTCCTGGCTGTGGTCCTGACTCCTTCTGGATGACTGCACCAACTCATGTCACACCTCCAAAAGGCTCTCCCTTCACATTTTCCTTTTGGATTATGGGTCAGCAGTGGTGAACCTTTTCCTTGCCAAGGGCAGAGGACACTAAATATTACTGGCATCCCATACTTCAACATGTGCCTTAGCACTGCATGACAGCAGCACAACCGCTTTCCATACCAAAACCAAGAAGTGTGGGCCACAAAAAACAGAAGCTGGATGCCAGTCCCCCAGATTTCACATTCCCACTGTAAGCTTTTTAGGGAAGGATCAGTTGCTATTTATTTGTACTCTGCGTAGAGCAGTGTTATTTGGAGCTGTTAATGTGATTCTATAAGCAAGCAGCAACACTGGTAGTTGATTAAGACTAGAAAGAACAACAACAAATGGGGAAAAAAAAAATTGGCTGGAAAGAAGTGGAGGGAATCAAAAACAACAACAGAAAAGGAATTCAGTAGGACAGAAAGAAGGAAACCAGACAATGAAAAGATGCTTAGAAGAAGGGAAACCAAAAAAAGATAACCAAAAGTAGAAAAGGCATCCACAGGAATATCTGACTTAATTTCAACAAAAAACAGGGTGCACTTTTGTTTTTTTTTAAACCAAGAATGTTGAATTCGGTTAATCAAACAAGCAGTATTTTATTTTGCCCCACAGCAAATATATGAATACAGACTTTTAAATTTTAAAGAGGAAGATTCCAAGCTCTCAACACACTTGTTCTCCGAACTAATGCTTTAACCACATTAGTAACAGCTTATGAAAAGACAGCAATTCCTTCTCTATCTAGAAGCTACTTCTTCAGAGTCAGCATCACTACTGTAACTTTGCAGTCATGAAAGATTTTATCCTAATTATTTCTTGGGACCTTCCTCCCTGTTTCACACGTTAGGAGTTAAAAAGGTTTTGTTCAGGTTCAGCTGACATGTCTTCCTCCCTGGTTTTTTTTTTTTTTTTTCATTTCTGTGTTCTGAAACTGTCCTCAGTTGGACACCCGTGGCAATGCCAGAGATATGAAGTACTGTGGATCGCCACAACTACAGGCAAATGTCTTAGAGAATCAGGAATTTACTTGCATACTACGTTACTCCAACTCCCCCGCCCTTCCTGTGACTTCACCTGCTCATAATCATTAGAAAGCAGAGTGTCATTTCTAAGCTGTGGTTGAGCATTAAAAGCACCATGCTGGCCCTCACTGGCTCTATTTAATTAGAGATTAACAGAAACAATAAAACATAGGGAGAATATAAACATAATGTTGCCAGTTTCTCAGTAAAAAGGTTTGGGTTACCAAAGAGATAAGAGGAAGGCTGCCTATTTTATCTGTGCAGCCGGACCAGCAAGTTTACATTTGCTGGAACCACGCCCCCATCAGAATTCCCTCTGAAATGTCAACACAAACCATATTATTAATTTTCCAAGTTGCTGACCTTTACTGTTGCCTGCATCATAAAATCCGGCATTTTGAACTGTTTCTATTCATACAAGAACATGCTCCACACGCCTCACGATATCTGAACTCTGTACATACACTGCTCACATGTCACAAAACAGATGCTCGCTGCCGTGTCCCTGAAGAAGCTGCTGAGTTGGACCTTCCCAGTTCTGTAAAGTCCACTGGATTACCATCAGTTATGCCATCCACCACTAAGGCAGCCAGGTTTCCCAGGTTCCCCCAAAGCTCTTAATGTATGAAATGTTTCAGAGTATTTTATCAAGGGTCACAGCATACAGGTATTTTAAAATAAAATAATTTGATTATGAACTTAAGTTTAATTTCAATCAGGAAGAAGAAAAAAAAAAACCCATAAAGTCCTTGGATTAGAAGACAGCCGTTCCCATTTACTGTTCTCCCAATTAAAATGTTTTATATAGATCATCAGAACTTAATGCATCATACATGTTACACAGTGCTCAACATAAGGCTGTCGATCTGTCATTTCTCTGTAAGTACTTAATGTGATGAATGATCTGGTTACTTGTCTTTCTGGTATAAAAGCAGGAGAAGCTTTGAGACAAAGAAATAAAGGCCAATGCATATTACAGATCTTACAGTGATTAATATCAGTCCTCCTGACTCACATCTATGAAAACAGTTAAGGTCACTATTTCTCTTTTATTTTTACCATGGATTTCAGCACATCTCATCAGAACCCTCCAAACACTTGAGATAATTTAAAGCAGAAACAGGAATGTCAGGAACATAACAGCATTTGGTCTACAACAAACAATGCCACAGCAGCATGTCATAAGAAAAATAAGTGACCTTCACTCTTGCCTCTGCTGACAGACAGACACACTTGAAGCCACTTGCGGGCCAGGATGTTAGTGTGATTTCTGGAATACAATCTAATAAATAAAGATTTAAAAGAGTTAAAAAAAAAATCTGACTATTTATTGTCTGAACTGAAAAACCTGCCTTCCCAAATCAACTAATGGCTTGGCAAGCCTACATGAAAGGCAGACAAACAAATAGCATCTTTTCCTTTTAACATGGAATCTGCAATAAGAAAAAGAAATCAGCATTTTATTGATTTCCATAATACCATCTCTACAGCTTAACAAACTCACTCAGCTGCTAATGCTAATTCACTGATGCTATGGAGCCTTCCCATATAATTATACACCCTCCACTTCGCTGAGCCCCAGGGCGCTGTTTCTAACTTTCCGGAGGACCACTGCACTGAAAGTAGAGACAAAAAACCTCTCTTTCATTACCCAAAGCAAACTGCAAACCAAATTTTGCTTATTTAAATGGGAAATTAGAGAGACTTAACTTTTAAGACAGGGAATAATCTGCCAGCCTGCATGTATTTTCCAATTTGATATCGTGACAACAAATTCTCATTTATACTCTTCTCTCTACCCCTATTTTTTTTCTTCCTGAGAGTACACAACAATACAACATATAAATATCGCAACAATTACGATTTCTAGGGAGAGATTCTGAAGTCCTTCTCAGCTCAGAAGTGTTTCAAGGGGGTGATTCAGAATCAGACATAGATATTTTTGTGAATGTCACTATAATTAACGTTATAAAAAAAAATGTAAAATGTTACCATTGCTATAGGGAATATTTTATAAGTGAATGTGTATTTCAAAGATACTTTTAATAAGTTTTTCTTAAAAAAACCCACAAACCTAGAACACCTTCTAAACCAAATTAAAGGAAGATATCTTCTCCAAGTCCAAAATCCAAAACATCCTAAATTATTAATAAAGTATGCCATTTTTCTCCATTTCTCAAACAAATTCAGCAGTCCATAACCAAGCAGACAGCTCCAGTATACTTCAGTGAGAGTTTTGCTCAATTAGGGACTGCAGAATTCGGCCCAATTAATCTAGTACTGTCTATCTGGAAAGAATGTGGTAGAACTCTGCAGTGTAAACACCCTCCCTAAATGGCTGTACCTAGTCCCCTTTCTTGCTCCCCCTGTTTACCCTGCCTTGATATTTCAGATCCAACTGCACTGTAATCACCATCTCCATCAAGATTCAATGTGCCATTTGAGCTAAAATAGCTTAATTTTGCTATGGTTTCCCATGCATGTATTAATTTGGAACCGGTTAATCTATTTCCTCTGAGAATGGTGAAATGTGTGGATTTTTGTTCAACAAACAAACAAGTTGACAGTATCAATACAGAGTTGGAGAGCCTCTAAAAACAATCTAGTTTGCATAATTAATGTTAATTACAATAACATCTCAATCAGTGACACAAAAGCTTAGCAATGAACACAGTCATACAAGGAAGTGAAAACATGAAACAAACATGAAAGAATTGTGTCTTGTTCTGAAAGAGTATCAAGCAAACTTTCAAGAGATTTATAAATAACATAAAGGCAGAAGACAGTTCTGCTTTGTTAGACATATTTTCTTTACAGGCTGCTTAGTACAGAGCTTTCTTCTGAGATTGTAATAAGACAGTGGATCTGAGCTGTGGACACACCAGATAGTATTATCTTTCTACAACATCACATCAAAGCCATTATCAACTGCTTTAAAGAAAAACAACTGAGGGCCTGATCCTGCTGCCAGTGATTTCAATAGCAAACATTTAAACAACACGATGTGAATGTTTACGGGGTTCTGGAGAAGGAGGGGAAGGAAAAAAAACCCACCAACCCCAACTTGAACGCTGCATGTATGCATGGATTCCCGCAGGCATAGAGGAATTTCAGGACAAGATAATGAATTTTTCAACAATCTCTTTCCTACTTTCCATAGCAACAAGGGAAAGCTAAACACACAGAAAACTTACCTGCCTGTTTCACTGGTAGCACAGAAGTCTTAAACAGGGGTTTTTTTGGTACGGTCACTTAACAGAGCAGCTTTACATTTAATCCTCCGTTTTCTTCAAGACCCAAGAAAAATAGTTATCCAATATATTCTTATTTCAAGGCAAGGGAAAAAAGAAGTAGTTATGAAAAAATAAGCACCACTCTACCTCACCCAGATTGGCACTGTAGTACACAAGTAGTCATACAAGCATCGCAGGGAGTACTTGCGCAGTAAAGTACCACTCAGCATGAGTAAGGGTGGCGTAATTGGGTCTGATGAGAGAAGGAATCGGAGCTTGTCACGTCACTACTATAGGGGCCTTTCTGAAAACATGGGTTTCTTGATTACTTTTCACATGAATGCAAAGCTGCTCCGTTAAAGTTAGTGAAGTTACACCAGTGCTAAACTAGTACCGGCGGAGAAGCAGGCCCACTTCATATTGATTTAAGAGACCACAGTTTGAGGACACCCCATAAAGGCAAAATAATAGACATTTAGGCAGTTTTGGGGTTACGTTGGGCAAGTTACTCCTTGGGATAAGGACCGATTTTCTATTTGGTATTAATCTCAGGGCTGATTTTTTTTTTTTGTTTCTCTCCCCCCCTTTATAGGTAGAAGCAAGACCAGATTTGTTAAAGACTTAATTTCCTCTAGAAATTTACTGATCTTAAGCATACTTAAGACTACACTTAAGTAGTCACTGACTAAAGCCATACTTTACTACTTGTTATTTACAAGAGTGCTTGCCTTAAAAAAAGAAACTTCATGTGGAGGATTCTTAGAATGATGCTGGCCTTTCCTCTTAACAAAAGTTCTGCAGATTTATTTTTCAGACGTCTGAGAAAGGTGATTTTGGAGCACTGTGAGGTTTGGTAAACCTTCAGTTCAGCAATTACTTTCCATATGATATGAATTACAAAGATTGAGCAATTAATATTAATAACTAAGCCCAGCGAAGTACTAAGGCTTCAGACGCTCTGTGTATGGAAACGCTGCTCTGCTTGCTGGGGTTTTCCATGTATCTGTTTTATTTTAGCTACTCTGAACGTATGGCACATGAGAACGTACACCACGTTCACGTTTCTAAAAATACATTAAGGAGGAAAACAAAAAATAAAAATCAATGGCAATGAAAGAGAGACATAACCATTTTACATTAAGCGCTCCCATTATCAATCCAAGCCACCAAAACTCCCCGCTGCAGACCAGGGCTTCACCCTACGATTCACACATTTTCCTGCCACACCAAGTCCAGCCCAGGTAATACTGAAACATCCAGGCACGACAGGGTGGGGAGGAAGATGGTGCACCTAGAAATGAAAAAGGTGAGTTTCCCTGGTTTTCCAAGAAGGACAGTGGCCGGAGCCCGGTCCGGAGGGGTCTGGCCCACCGCTCGATGCGGGCGGCTTTCGGGAGCCCCTCGCCCCTCACGTCAACCTTCACCACAGCCTCAACTGCGGTCTCAACCAGGGGGAAAAAAAAAAAATAAAATAAAAATTACAATCAAATGTGTCATCGGCAGCATGACACGCATTTGTAGTTGGCAACGACGCCAGGCTTTTGTAAATTTTTTTTTTTTTTTCCCCCCCCTCCTCCTTCTTTTCCAGTCCGAGGGGGAAAGTACCTCCCCGGCCGGTGCCAGGCTGCGCTGCGAGGCGAATGCCCCCAACTTTCAAACAGTTGGCAGCCAGCGGAGGCACCCGGCCCGCCGCCGCCGCCGCGCTCCCCCCGCCCGCCCCGCCGCCTCCACGGAGAACCGGGGGCTGCCCCGGCCCCGCCGCCCACCCCTCGCCCCCCCAGCCCCGGCAGGCAGAAAGGAGCGAGCCCGGGAAGGCCGTGCCCGGCACTCACCCGCTCCGGGGGGCTCCGCGGCGAGGGCCGTTGAGGACCGTTGAGGGAGGCGCTGAGGGGAGCGGGGGGCGGCCGAACGGCGGGGGGTGCCAAGGGGAAGAGGGGGCGCGGGGGGGCGGCGAGAGGCAGTGGGGGGGGGGGGGGGACACACGACACGGGTGAGGAATTTAAACTGGAGGGGGAAATTAATTTAAAATGAGCGTGCGGCGAGGCGCCGGGCTGCGCGACGGAGGCGGCGGCCAGGCGCTGAGGCGGCTGTGCTCTATCCCATGCCGCTGCGGTGGCCCCGGGCGGCGGCGGCAGCCGAGCTGGGGGGGAAGTTGGGGCCGCAGCCGGCAGGGAGGATGTGACACCGTGACAAGTACGGCCCGCCAGCCATGTACCGGGGGAGGAGGCGGGGGAGGCGGCCGCCAGCGCGCAGGGGGCCGGGGCAGCCCAGGCAGCGCCGCCCGCCCGCACACGGCATTTAACGGCGCTGACGGGCCGCGCCGTGACTCACACACGGGAGTTAGTCACAGGGCGGGACCGCGGGGGGGGGGGGGGGGGTAGGCCGCCCCGCCCCGCCCCCCGGGCGCCCCGCCAGCCTACGGGGGCGCCGCGGCCCGGCGGATTGGCGCGGCGGCCGGCCAATGGGCGCGCGGATCGGCCGCCAGCGCTGGAGCGGCCCCTCCGGCCCAATGAGTCTTCTGAGGACACTGCCGCGAAGTGCTGGGGAGGGCCGGAGGGACCCCCGCGGGGCGGGAGCTGCGCCCTGGCCTGCCGCCGCGGCCAACCGGCATTGAGGGTTGGGTTGATGGGCGGCCCGGCCCGGCCCAATCAGAAGGGTGCGGAGGAAGGTGGAGGGAGGGGGGAGAAGCGCCTCCTCCCGCCCCCTCGCCGGGAGATGGTCACGCAGGGAGCGGAGGGCGGGGGAGGGAGCGTGACTGGAGCCGGCGGGCGGGCGGCCCGGCGCGGCCCGGCCCGGGGGAGGGGCGCGGACACCCCGCCGGCCCCGAGGGCGGCGGGCCGGGGCGCCGAGCCGGCAGCGGTGTGAGGGCGGGGGCGGGCACCGCGCCGGCCCGGGCGGGGGTCGCCTCAGCGAGCGGGGGCACGGCGCTGGCCGAGGCGGGGGTCACCTCAGCGAGCGAGGCGGGGTCGGGCGGGGCGGAGGCGGCGGGCTCGGCGCCTCCGAGACCCCGGGGAGGGGAAGGGCTCGCCCCGGGGCTGCCTGCGGAGCGGGGCCGGCGGCCGGGAGATGTCCGGGGCGGAGAAGGGCTCGCCCCGGGGCAGCGCGGCGCAGCCAAGGTCGTTTCCCGCCGGAGGAAGGAGACCGGCGCTGGGGCCTGCTCCACGGGAAGCCGGGGCGGCCCCGCTGGCACCGGGCGGGAAGGGCTGGCCGGGCGCCGGGGGGAGCTGAAAAGCCTGAGGCGGGGGCTGGCTGCAGCCAGCTCGGCTTCCCTCAGCCCCACGGCACCGCGGGGTTTGGAAGTGCGAAGATGGGGTTTGCTTGCGTTTGACAGGTGTCGTGGCTCACGGTCTGAACGTTTCCACATCCCTCCCCACCTTTTCATCTTTTTTTTTTTTTTTTTTTTAATTCTGACAGATTTTAGAGAACAAAGCGCATTTCAGGTTCCGGCGTGATGTCAAAATTTGACCAGATGAATGAAAAAATAAAAGTAATAGCGTTGACAGCTGCATTATAAAGTGCAATTCCTCTTGTGCTGCTGGGGGGAATTGACAGATAGGAGCAGTATCTGAGGTGTAAAAAAGCAACGCCGTTTTCACAAATGATTAATATTGGAGGAATTTATTTTGGGTAGAGTGAGGAAGTAATGCCCGCTAGGAGTTTCCAACAAATACTGGAGCCTTACCAAAAATTTAATCCCAGTGAGGGAAATGAGATACTCAAATTGCGTTTCACCTCTTCATCTCTACATACAAACTCTTAAACTAAGACCTGGTTTTTGCAGTAAAAGCGTAAAATAGCTGATAGACTTATGTAAGATAATGAGATAACGCTATCAGAATAAGGGACTACATTGGCATTTTCCCAGGCTGCAAAAATACACAGTTTTGTTTGCTTTAAAAACTTGTTCCCTGGACAGAGTGCTATAAATACAGATTTATTTATTTTTTTCCTTATTTTGGCATCCACAGTAATTGAAGAGCTGAAAAACTATAACCTGCAATAATTTGTTCTTGTTTTTCACTTTAGAAATAGTGGGACTAGTTACAGTTTTTTTCCTGCTTGCTTTTATCGAGATCCAGGGAGCTGGAGTGAAGATTTCACAGTTCCTCATTTGAAGCAGGAATGTTAAATCACACACCAAAAAAAAAAATGTCCTTTAGAGTTCTCTCTTTGCATCTAAGGCATCATCCTGCCAGCTGTCCTATAGTCCATAGTGTCTTGGAAGAAATCCAGGATGGACGGTACTCGGAGTGCTGTAATACGAAAGGGGAAGAAAAATAAGACCAGTAAGGCCATTGTGTCAGGGGAAAAAAAAGCAGGGGGGAAGAAGTGGTGCCATACAGATTTGGTAGGGCTTGAGCAGGATTTTTTCTTTTTCTTTCATCAAAGAAAGAGCAGAAGTGGGGTCTTACGCCTTCCTGAACATCTAGCACTGCCACACAGTGAATTTTAAGAAATGAGCTATAATATTTTATGTTACAATTTTACCCCCCGACACTATGAAACATACCTGGCTTAATGCCTTTGGGGTTTCTCCCAATACCTTCATTGCGCTGAGGGGCCAGGGAGTTTCTTACATGCAGCGTTCCTTGGGCAGTGGCACCGCTCTGCTCATCAGCTGCATAAAGCCATAAATCTTTCAATTCTAAGATAATATTGGGAAAATAACATTGTTTAATAACTACCCCATCTTCCCTGTTTCTTCAGTCTGCTTTGAAAGCATCCGAAGGCTTCCCCACCCCAACTGGCGCGTTCATAAAACTTTGAGGATTTGTTGACTGGTATTTCCTTTCCTGTTGAAATCAGTGGAGCTCTGCTATTGTAAATGCTCTTGCTTTAACTGCTCTCGGATTAGAATAAACCGCATCCCTCCTGTTGTTCTTTTATTGCATTTTATTTTACACATACTGCATTTTGATCCTCTTCTGAGTAATTGGCTGTTTGCATTAAAATTTATGAATATGAACATGCATTTTGTTTGGCACAGACCTGTTTCCATTGAAACCCAAGACGGTTACCTTGGTGTAAGGGATTCGTTCCAGCTAATCATTGGGAAAAATGAAGGATTTTTATATGTGATCCCCCTATTTGAATTGATAGCAAAAGCAGAGGATTTAAGATGTCGTCTTTTATTTTTTTCCCCTGCCATATTAAGAGGTTAAAATACTTGCAAGGTTCTGCAGCCTTCAGCAATGCTCACACAGTGATTCATGCTTAGCGACTTCCGAACGCTGCACAAAAGAGGGCTTTGCATCAGATTCTGTGCAATTTGGCAAATAAAATGAAGAACAGAGTATTTACCATTCAATGACAGAGAAATATATATATATACACACACACACACATATATATACACACACCCTCTTCAAAGAACTGAAAGGGGTGGGAATGTCAGGGTAGATTGTCTTTTTGTGGTTGTATCTTCTTTAACAGCAATATTCTGACGGAATTGAGACAGAAATTGAGCTCATGAATTTGGGCGTGATTGCTTCTGGAGGGTGAAAGTCTACAAGCAATCATCCTGCTCCGCTGCTACAACGTACTATGGGGGCTTCGCGCGCACGCTCCCAGAGACAGCAGCCGAGGTAATATTTCATATCATTGCGGTGCTGCAGCTTTCCCAATATACAGCAGTTTTTCTTCAGGGCCAGTGCTGGCGAGGAAGCAATTATATGAAGATCTTGGCTTTTACTTTTAAAATCTCAATTTCACAGTTACAGAGAAAAGTTTAAAAACACGGCCCACTGCCGAAGGTGATTTCTGTTTGAGGTGGTTTATTTTGGTTTTCGCAAGTTTGGTTGTTTAGGGTCAGTTGTTCAGGAACATGTTTGCTTCAGCTGAACTGAGCCAAGCTACTCTTCACTTAGACTGGGTTTAGAAATTACAGCGTTTCCACCAAACTGCTTCAAAACTGCTTACAGTTAGGCTAGTGCCACTTAGACAGGGATCAGCTCAGCAGGGATAGTTGTTGTCCCTGGCTTGGAAAATCAGTAGCTTGCCCTCCGTAATTTGCGTGCGGTGCAGAACTCTGGAGGAAGGTCGCGCGTCTTGTGTTTGGCTCTGGCTTTACCTGAAGGTTTCCACAGCTGCTGCTACAGAAGTCATTAGAGAGAAAGAAACAAACCACAAAACCCAAAGTAAAAGGAGCTCAGGCAACCAGGTCTGCTCAAGGCGCGTGGTGTGCCTGTAGCCGGGGTAGGTCCCAGGAGCTTGATGCAGCTCTCCCACCCTTGTAAATGGGGAGTAATTCCCCTGAAGCCCATGAATTTGAGGTTTCAAAGCCCAAATCAAAGCAGGGTCTGGCAAGAGGGGCCTGACCGCTTGCATCCATGCACATCTCGAGCAGTCGGAAATCTTTGATCCCCAATGCGGGTATCCTGGTGACATAAACTTCACTTTCAGCTACATCTTCCAGGGAGCGTCAGAAGGTGTATATCGTGTTCAAGGGAACACTTGCTAAAAATATTTGTTCTTTTGAGTGTAATTGAGATGATTTGGTAGATAGTTTCACGCAAAGACGTGAGAGCCTGGCTTTTTTACTGCACGATATCTGTTTACAAAATAAGGTTGTTTAGTTAGTTATTGACCTCGGGGAATACCTTTAAAAACCTGCAAATATTCACTTATACATGAATAAAAGCAGTGAATTTCCTTCAGCTGTGTTTGCTTTTTGAAAACATTCCGGTCAATTAGATTAGTGGCTAGAAATGTTTATGGAAAGAATTTTAAGCCCATTTTAGAGGGTATTCATGGAAAGCAAAATTTTATCTCAAAAACACAGTCATCTTACTGGGTGTTAATTTATGTTTGTCAACCCAGGGAATACAAACCAGTATTATATGTCTGATTTGCTCAGGTCATGTATCTCTCCTGTTCATCCAGTCTCGTCTCTTTTTCTGCCGCGCTGCTTCCTATTCCTCTGCTGTGCCAGGGATGGAAAATGTAACATTTTATTTGTTTGCTTCACACCTTCTGCATTTCCCTCTGAACAGAGGGCTCCTTTCTTGAGCAACAGTGAAAGTAAACCGCTATCACAAAGCAAACTTGGGGCTCTGGAATATAAAACCACTCCCTGCAATATTTAAATTCCTTTGAAAACCATCCTCTGCCATATGTCTATAAACACTGTCCAGCTGCAACAAGCTTATAGATTCTTGGAGACCATCTGAATTTAGCAAAGAAATAACAATCCTGTGTTCTGAGATAGAGTCAATTGCCATTTTAAACATTTCATGTAGATCTTCAGATACTTTTTATTCTTTCTCTATTGGCAATTGGTAGGTATAACTGGGAACAAAGGCATGCCAGTGTAATATACTTACTTTTCTTAAATGAGGTTCATATTTCTAAATAGTTATATGAAATTATATTTATTACAGGACATACAGTATAATTGTGCAGTTTAAGAGACTGAGATTTAAGTTTAATGTCATTACTACCATCACATAAGCAGGCTAACCTGTGTGCTCCAGCAGTTTAGCATCACGTTCCTGATCCCTTTGCTTCGCAAATGACCAAGAGAGAAGATCCAGAGGTCTTGCTGCAAGAAAACAGACCCTCCTTTACCTAAGGAAAAAAAAAATGTAATGGTTTTTATCCCTAAGGCACGCTGTTTACACACGCATTTGTAAGCGGCTCCTACATGTTACACCGTGCTGCTTCTGTTGGTTAACGCTTTCTGCTGTCCACATAGCACTGTCAAACACCAACTTTTCATGTACTTTTAAAACTCAAATTACTTCACTAATATCTTGTAAGTACTTCTGCTTGAACAGCTTTATTGCCTGGTTTACAAACATTTATGATCTAATACATGAATGTATAACGTGCTGAGTTGCTTGTATTATTCCATTACCAGAAACCATGTGACATTTATTATATTAAAATACAATACTGAACACTTCACTCTTAAGTCCAAAGTCCAAACGACAGTTTAAATATGTTCTTTTATTTTCTTTCCCTACATTTGTCATAGAAACTAGCAGAACTTTTACATGGGCCTCTTAAATGCCTAACGGGTATTTGTTATTTGGCAAACTTCCACAGCCAAGTGTGCTAGAAGCTTTAAGATTACCTGCAGCACTACAGTATCGCCAGTTGTCATCCGACTGCAGCCCGTTTGGGGCAGAGGCCGTGTGTTTTTTCCTGCTTAGGAATGGAGTGGCAGAACTGGGACACTGACAAAAATACAATAAATAATAGCAATGAACCAAGCACACTTCCTCTGTCAAATGCCAAGTGTCAAGTACTTGTAGCAGGGATGCTTTTGTGTGGTCCATGAGAATGAGATTTAGTTGTAGGAAATACCCGGTGAGAAAATTTCAAACACAAAAGTTCGAGAAAACTAAGCTGCATGTGGAGAAACACACTGAATTCAAGAGTAAATTATATCCTATGAGATGCTTGTCCAGCTCGAGTTGCAAGTTCCTTAAAATCAGGGTTTTATCATAAGAGAACTACCAGACATTCATTGTGAGCCACGACCACCAATTCCTCACACATTGGTGCTGGCAGGAAGTGGGGTATAAATGAAAGGAACAATTTTAGTCATATGGCAATCTGGCAAAGTGCTTTAACATTTTAATTACACTGTAGAAAGGTCAAGGCTGGATCCGTATTGGTGGAGGGATAATTTGCTTTTATGGTTTATGAATGTGCCTCTGCAAAACTGAAGAACCAAGAACTGGAGAATAAAACAAAATCTTCCTGTGTCGGCTGTCAGTTCTGATTCGCTTTTAAAACAGCCTTCCAGAGGCATGCTGAAATTTGACTGGCTTATCCCAAATTTCCAGGGTGACCATGCAGTTCTCAAGGCAGGGCTGGGGCATCTCTGGGTTGAGAAGGATGCAAAAAGCAAGTGTCCTGGCTGTCAGTCATGGCACAGCGTTTGGCGTGCCGAAGGGAATCCGTTTGTGCTGAGCCACCTCTGAGAAAGGGTCTGTAGGCTTTCAGCTTTGCAGAGGAGTGGTGTGAGTTGGAGAGGACAGTGGGTTGCACGGCTTTTCAGTATCACACTGTGCACCCTCCAGCATGGTCAGATGAGAAGGATTGCTTTCCCTGTGCCAGGACACTTCCCATCCCCTTTCCATCAACTTGTTTTTAACTGGTGGCAGCCTGCTGACCTTCCTTATCAGGGATGGCAAACACAATTTTGTGAGACCTCTAAAGGAGCTGCATAGTGGTAATAAGAATTTTCTTTCTCTTACCCAATTTTCAGACCCAGTCCTGCATAGCCCATAAGACCATATCACGACACAGCTCCCACTAAGACAACTTTAGCAAGAGATGGTGCACATCAAGGTTTAAAAACGTGATCAGAAAGTTGTGAAGGGGTGAGATTGTCAAGAGAAGGTGACAATCCCTTGTTCTGAGACTAAATGTTAAGCACCATCCCCAAGTTCAAATATAGCTCTTGAAATATCTGTATCCTTTTTCAATAAGCTATTTTCTAAAAAAAAATGAAAAATAAAAAAATAGCACAAAGGTTTAGGTTTGGGACTAGCTGTTTGCACTTGGATATGTGGTTCCACTCCAAGGAGAAAGACCCAGGCCCTGTTATTTGCTTGCCAGCATCGATGCAAGCCTCAATCCCCGCGGGGGATGTGGCTGGGCTTGGTGCTGTACATCCCTCCCCAGCATCGGGAGACAGGCCCCGGAGCCTGCAAGGCCGAATAGATAAGCATGGAGCAGGGTGCCATACAAAAACAGAGAGGTAAAGTGATTTACTTAAGGATAAGACTCATCTCTCCCGAGAAGACACCCCCACCCCTTGATCACTTTATCTCTGCAGTGCTGATGGCGCTGCAAGGAACGGAGTCTCCCAGGTAGGGCAATGGTTAATTCAACGAGAAAGCAGAAGGAAAATGTCTTGCTGCAGATTTAATTCCCACAGTTGTCCTCTCTTACCGCTGTTTTAAACCCGAGGGCCTGCGTGCAGGCAGGAGTGTTTCTGTTAGAAATGCTTCTGACAATAAATATTGTGAAAATCAGCATTGTTTTGTTAAAGAAAGAATGGATGTGCACCTCCAGTGACCTCTATTTTTCACTTCACTGAAGTGATTATAAATGGCTTTACTTCTCCATCAATGCCTTTGCTGTGGACACTATTCATTGTTTTTACCTCGCTGCCCACATCCAGGTGTAGTGAATTTTTTGCTCACATTTCCAAATGCTGCCTTTGCCCCGAGCTGGGGCGGACTGCGCTCCGGCAACAGTGATTCAAAACTTACTGCTGTGGTTATCCATGCTGAAGGAGCGCCCAGGATGGACGCGCAGGTACCGTTTCCATCTGTGGCTCAGCTTGGTCCTCATCGACTCACCCGCCGGCACGGGAACAGGGCAAGGGCTGGAGAGAGGCGTGGGTGACAAGGGCGCTGGGCACGTGGCCTGTCCTTCAGAGAGCGCGCGTGGCAGCTGGAGCCTGGCCCTGCGGTCAGGAGAGCATCAGAAGATGTCGTGGGCCAAAATAAGGGTCAGGGCTCAGCCTGGGTATTGGGAAGAGACACAGGGGGAAGCGCTTGGCAGGAATTGGGGAAATTTGCCAAGCTCAATAGAGAGGTCTCCCCCTCCCTGGGCTTTATCCAGCCCTGCTGAGGAATAGCGGAGCCAATGCCAGGAACTGGAAAGTGAAACTGCACAGAGAGGGAAAAGAAAAAAAAAAAAAAAAAAAGCAAAAAGAGACAGAAATCAAAGCCGAAAAGCTGGGAGGAAAGAACACCAGAGCAAAAAGCCAGTGTGCTGGAAGTAATTTCTTCAGACTGAATCCACCGGCTGATTTCAATAGCGGAGGGGCAGAAACCTTGCTGTGCTCGGGAATGTCGCGCGCGGACCCACCGGTTTATTTACAGCATTTCTATTGCTCCCCCTCCCGCACCGAGCTAAAGCCAGTGAGCAAGACGGAAGGAGGGAGGGAGAAAAAGAGAGGCCGAGAGCCTTCTGCGGTTGGCGGGGGCCTATAAATAGCCGGTGAAGTCTTCTAATACCAATAGGGTGCGTCACTATGGCCCTCCCCGGCTCCGCTCAGCAGCAGCCGTGCCAGCGGGAGCGGGAGCTGCAGCAGCACCCAGAGCCCAGCAGCTGGGCTTGGCACCCACGGAGCTGGGAGCGGGAGGCCGGGAGGTGCAAGGCGGGTTGCACGCTGTCTGCCGCAGTCTGTCTTGGAGAGAAAGGGTTGGGCGGGGGGAATGAGCCACGCGTCCTTACGAGCCGCCTCGCTCGGGCGTTGCAGAGCGTATTCCAATTCTTGCTCTCTTGGCTGCCCAGTCGGCACCGGGGAAATGCCTCTTCCCGGAACAAACCGGCCTCTGAGGTCTGCGTCTCTGCCTGACTTGGGTGTTGGGGGGGATTTCTGAAGTCCTGCCGTGCCATTCACGCCCCCACCTCGCTCCTCCTCACCCCGTAGTAAGGGTCAGAGGAGGAAGAAGAACTGATGGAGTAAGTTCGGCAAGATGGGCAGGCTGGTTCAGTGCCACCAGCCGGCGATGCCTTCTCCGCAGTTTTAAGTGTTGCTCTCAAAGGTGACTAAAGGCAAAAGTCTGAGGGCTGCTAAAGGGGATTTCTAGCCCAAATTTCCCATCCTTGTCACACCACTGGAGATAACCCTCTTGTAAATAAGGCCGCTGCTCCTGCCTGGTCTTTGTAAACTGTTGCTGTCTAATCCAGATTTCAGGGCTGGGGTGTTAGAGGACCTGGTGCCTTCATTTTCTGAGCTCCCGCTATCAGCCCCATAGCAGCAAGCTATGGTAAAGCACTTCTTGCAAAGAACCTGTATCTAAGACAGTATAAAATGCTTCCATACATATGGGGGACTTTTTATACTAATTAAAATGAGACTCCAGTCATTTTCCCTTTTTTTTTGCAACACTGCTATATTTTTGAGCATCCTGACCTGCTTTATTTCAGTCATTTCTCCATCTGCTTTGTATTCTTCATTGCTCCTTGGAAGGTTTTGCAAACTCGGATGCAATTTGATGTGTATTTCCAGGAGCGCAGTTAATGGAGATCTCCTTATCAGACACCAGTTTCAGTGACTTATGATGCTACTGATAAAAGGGTGAGGATGGGCTGGCCAAATCTCACTGGTTTCAGCTGTTTTCCTAAAGAAATTTTTCATTTTGGAGCATTGTAGAAATTGCTTACGTCAATCTGACAGGAAGAAGTGGAGTAACCCTATCTGGGTCTATTTGCTCAAAAATAAGCCTGTTAAACAAGAAGATGCCAGGCTGGCACAGGCAGGTCTCTCTGCCGAGCCAGTGCCATGAGATACGCTCCTTTTCAAGGAAGATGGTAAATTCTCCCAGATTCGGGGCTTTCCGTGAGGTCCACCAGCACTGCGTCAATGTCCGGCGGAGGAACCATCTCTCCATGAAATTGCACTGCATCCAGCAACTGGAGACCCCTCTAAGCATCCTAATTTCCAAAAATTTCCTGAAGGTGTTGAAGCTCTGGAGCAGCGTGGCGTTGGCTAAGAGCAGCCTCTGCAAGAGGAGGTGCAGCTCTCTGTGGATTTTTGAATACCCGGGGGGTTTATCAGTATGAAACCCAGCACAGAGAGAGGGGGATGGGGGCAATGGTTAATCTGTTTGGATATCAACAGAGGTCCATGGCACTTAAGGATCAGCACGTGGTGGGCTCTGCTCTCCTCTCCAGAGGAGACTGGAGTGCTTGCAGCAAGTGATAAAATGCGCCTGAGAGCAAGCGGGACCATCCCCATGTACGAACAACTTGCTCCTAAGCTGAGTGTTTGACTCCAAGCATCACTGTTTTCTCAATGTCCAAAAAGTTTAAGCTTCAAAACAGTTTGTTTTGTGAGCATTTTGAAAGGATGGGTGCAGAAAGAACTAGCGATCCCATCTCCCCTTCCAATAAAACCCCCTAAAAATCCAGTGAATAAAATTCCTGACGTGAAACTTCTGCCTAGGCTGCCTTTTAAGAGGAGACAGTGAACTTGGGAATAAAGCATGTGCCCCCAGGCACAGCTCGAGCTCCCAATGCAGGGGCCGGGCTCACCCCCAGATGTGCTCTTCTGCATCCCATTGCACCCAAACCAAGCTCCATTCAGGTTGCAAGAGCCTAGGATGGAGACAGTTGTGCTCTGCCGTGTGTTCTCTGCACCAGGCAAACCCCATTCCCGAGGATGTGGTGTCTCAGGTGCTGGCTGCTTGCGTTTTTCCATCATGCTGGAAATGTCTCCATCACACTGATTTGGTCCCCAGCTCTGCTCTCAGCAGAACGCAACCGGAGCAGGCAGACCTGTCTCAGTCTTGGGGAAAACCTCAAACCCCATTCCTCCATCTCACAGCAGCCTCTGTTAATCAGAAGAAATTTGGGCAGGTACATCTTTTCATGGGGAAAAATAAAACATGTGACTTGAAAGAGATCCAAAACATCTTTTTTTCTAACAGCGAGGTCCATGCGGACAACAGGCTTGATACGAGCTGGGATCTACCTTTCTGAACCGAAATCATGAGGATTACTCACATGTTTAAAAATAAGCCCGCGTTGAAATTCCCTTGTTGGATTAAGACCTAAGCCCTGCAATTGTCACTTTTCCCACCAGAGGAAAGTGCCAGTGGCTTAACTAAATATACCATCCGCAGCGCGGCCTGCCATTTCCAGATTGTTTCTCTTTCCCCTTTTACTGGAACTCCTTCACGTTTCTGTAAGTTTATTTTACTTTTTGGTTGGTTGGCTTTTTTTTTTCACCAATTCATCACCTTTCCCGCTATGTCCCTTTCCCTGAGCCATATGAGATCTCCCATCCTGGCCTTTCCATGTCTTCCCCATCTTTCTCTGCCTGTTTGCCACCCATTGCTTCAAACTTGGGAGAAATTACCCATACTATAAATGGTGGACAAAATAAAGCCAAATTCAGTGTGGATTTGTGTCTCTTCTGTGTCTAACGATATGCCAGTGCTGACAGAAGTTTTTTCCAGGGTTGGGGCAATTTGCTGTTAGGGATTCTCTGATGTCTAATAAGAGTTGTGCTGACACACAGCCATTTCCAGGTGGTACGCCCAGTCTTTGGGATGAGTCTGATGAAGAAAAGTGGAGTCATGATTTTGTCACATGTAAAGAAAAAACTAAGAGCAAGAACCAGGAAAAGGCCAGGATTTCATGTGAGTCCAGTGTTTTACTCTGTACTTATTTTGCTTTGAAACAAAAAATGTTCATGAGCAGCTTTTTAAGCATTTTGGTTTCTCTTTATTCACCTGGTCTGACCTCTCTCTCCTTCTGCAGTCTTCCTTGCTGGAAAAGAAAAGAAGATGCTAAATAAAAATTAAAAAAAAAATTTAAAAAGGAAGGAAAACCGATTACTTTTGAGAAAAGCTTCACAGAAAACCAGAATAATTCCATTAAATCAGAAGTGTAGCATGGACCAGCACTGCTGCTTCCAGTATAGTGCTGATACCCCTTTTAGATGTCATTTCCAGGCATAAACTGGATACCCACATGCTGTGCTCTGCCCGTGGGCTTGCTCAGGGACTTGGCCAGACCTGGCAACTTAGCTCTGGTCTTCGGCATCCATGGGAAGTGCTCAATCAGGAGCAGCACTGAAGGCAGCTTTCACCCTGGTTGCTAGCCAGCCCTTGGCTTGCCAGTCCAATTTCAAGGAGCTTGGGGAAATCATGGGCTCCCTGGATCCTGGGGGAGCTCCTTCAAATGCTGCTCTGCTGGTTGAGCCAAGGCTGCCCGTGCACCCACAGCTGCCACTCGGCTATTGCTTGGGTTGCCATCATGCTAAAAATGCAGCAATAGAAGCGTGCGGCATTTTGCTCATCACCTAAACCGCTACCATGGGAAAAAGCCCAGCTATACCCAAGTCACTCCCAACGTAGGCAACACCACAACTCCATGGGACTCCCCTAAAAGATAGGAAGATGTCAGCTCATTAGCTTTTTGTTCAGTGGGGCTCTTCTACCCAAAACCTTGGGGAAAAAAAATGAATGCCTTTTCTGTGCATTCATCCTACATGTTGCTAAAGAAGAGAGCCCGAGAGCAGCCTCCAGCCCCAAAGCCAAACACCAGGCCAACCACATGCTCCCTGTGCAGCACCTCATGTAGTGCAAAGCCATTCTTACTATTTTTCATGTATTTTTTTCAGTATTTAAAACACTGTGAGCTCTCTGTGGCAGCCTGCCAACAAGAGGTTTTCATGGTATGACCAGGAAGGGGGTTTTGCATGCCCCCGCAGCTTGCATGAGGGTGTTCAGGGTGCCAAACCTCACTGGGATAACGTGGGACGATGGGGGCCAGCAGCGCTGGAGATGAGCTTGTCTCTGTTCCAGGAGAGCATCCACAGCATCTGAGCCAGGGAGACAGCTAACAGCCAGGCAGTGCCACCAGGCAGGCATCCCACCACTGGTCCTCTTTCATTTCATGGCATAGACACAGCCTTTGGGGCCTTTCTCCATCTGCTGAATTTAGTTTCTGCTGGGGGGATGGGACTGAAGGAAGAGAAGGGGGTGTCAGGAGAGAGACAGGCTCAAGGACCTTTGCCTTTCTGTAGGAAAACTTCCTGAAAAGCTCAAATGGCCAAAAATCCGCAAGAACCTTTATGGTTGACCCCAAAGGTGGGTTGCAGTGTTTCAGCTGAATTCACCACCTTATTTTACAAGGCATAACCTTCCTTAACACACTTCCCACCCCACATCTCTAAAGTAACCCCATAGCGTTACTAAAAATAACCTCTGTTTACTTACTGATACCATCACTAGCAATGTTATGCTTCTTTTCAACTACCATTAATTGCCAGCAGCAGCTCTCCCAACCCATCCCTCTCCACCGGCAGTATTTCAGCCCAGGATAGAGCAGGGTGCAGCCCAGGGCTTGCACACCACTCTGACATACCGACTATACAGGAACCAGATCCGTCTTGCACCCTGAAGGGTTGATTTTAGCCATGTCAGGTCATGATGCTAATTCCAAGACATCTCCCCTCCACTGCTATTTATTTTTGCCAAAACCAAGAGGTCACAGCTGTGCCTGGCAATTCCCCGAGAACCTGCAGTCTCAGCCCCCCAGAATTAGCTTTCTACAAAGTGAGGAGGTCTTTGTGTTAATAACCCTTGTGTTTTGATAGCTCAGTCAATATTTTGGTAGCTTTAGGCAGCACCTATAAATTTTGGATGTGATAGACCCCTCTTGTTAGCTGCTGAGAGCCAGCTAATGAAACAAGGTGAGGTTTCATTCTTCTTTTCTGACCACCTCTTTCTGCAGCCCACTTGCAAGGGCTTCATTTGTCCATCACCACAGCCCAATGGGCCACTGAGACACTATAGAGACTTAATTTTAATTGCTTGATTTAATCACTTTTCCAGCTCTGTGATATCAGCTCCGTTAAATGCCCAGAGTTTAACGGCACGTGGGGTATTTACCCATGTGCAAGGAGGATGTTAAACGCTCTTGAAGTGTGATTACCTCTATGGGCACCTTGCCTGGGTGAAAATCCACCAGCTATGGTCTTGGATAGGAATAGTTAAGACACAAACATTATTTCTCATAATGCAGTGTAAGCTACCCCGATCTGTGTTTACAATAAATATCCCTCTCTTGCCAGGAAGAAGTAATTTTTCCCTCTCCAAGCTGCTTTTTTTTTTTTCTCTGGGCCTTCCTAGCCGCTGCATTGATCAGCGTCTCAAAGAGGTCTTAATTTGGGCAGTTTCCTAATGCACAATGTGTGCAATATCAAGCTTTTTTCAAAAATTTTCTGGTACAAAAGAAATGTATTTCAGAATGAGGAGAACAATTGCCATTATAAATATCAAAGCATGATGATACCCACTTTGTAGTTACATTCCAAAGGACACTTTTTATTCAAATTCCTTCTTTTCAGGAGCTTCCCCTTCTGAAATTTCTTGCTGTTGTTCAGTAGCCCAAAGGGGGATTTTTTTTGTGTGTGTGCGTGTGCATGGGAAGTTTGGCATAATTCATTCAGGATATTGTGGTAATGGGGTTATTCTAAGCATGAAACAAGATAATTTTCACGCCTTTTGGAAGCTGTTCTCCTGTTTGCCTAATTTCAAATCGTTTCCCTTTTGATGGGTTACTCCTGTACGTTGCGGCTGATGCAACACCGTTTGTCCCGGACACCACGACAGTGCGTCTGACCAGCCGGAGCTGATCCTGATGTGGGCACCAGGCTGTTCTCAATCACCTGGGATAAGTCCCATCAGTGTGAGCAGGAGCCATGGATAGGTCCAAGGGGAAACCATGGCCTCCGGTCTCCTCGCTCGCTCCTCGCAGCAAGCCCACTCCATCACTTGGAGGTCTGATGGTACCCCCCAAAATAGATACGGATATCCTGCAAATCTGCGAGGGGCTCAGAGTAATCCTTCTGGGCTTGCTCCCTCCCTGGGCTGGGTGAGTTGTGATTTTAGGGAGCACACTCAGATCCTTGTCTCCTCGCCAACAAGAGAAAGCAAGCAGCTAGTGCCTGCTCTTACAAGGGACGCATCCTCCACTCTATCCCATCCTATCCTCCTCACGTTAGCCCCCGTTAACCACAGTTTAGATGCTTCAAGTGTATTTAGGGGCCTGGAAGTGCAAATAGATACCTAAAATCCCACTGACAGCACAGGAAGTTAGGTGCTTACCTGCTTTTGGACCTTCCCATCCCACCGCAAACTTCTGCCGAGCTCCTTGCTGTATCTTTAGGGATGAAATAGCCTTGGGAGTTTGACTCATGAGCATGCACACCATGCATATGTGCTTTGCTGAATTAGAACCTGGGGGTGTAAGCCTTTGAAATGCTTTCCCTCAATTTGAGAAGATAATGACTAATGACTGATCTTTGCCATATCGCAGTCCTTCTCACTATTATCCTGAAAGTATAATAGCAGTATGCGTGATTCTGATGACGATGATGATTTGTAATACCTATAAACACTGCTACTATTGCAGCTAAACCCTGCATCCTTCCCCAATACATATGATGCTGTTATTATGGATATATGAAATGCACATGGCAAGCGAGACTCAGCAATTTCGGAAGTCCAGCCCCGCCACGCTCCAGCATCACGGCGCTGCCCGTTGTGCCAGGTGGAGGAGGGACGAAGGCTTGCCAATGGAGGCTTTATATCATCTTGGGGCTGCCCCCGTGCTGCAGCTGGCAGGGGACCAGTGCGGCTCCTGGCATCCTTTCTCAACATCTCAGGGCAGCTCTGATTTATGCCTGGCTCCAGTCGCCCTCCAAGGGCTGTCCCAGCCAGGGCATTGGGCGCTTCCCTTATCTCCTGGCCATCTCCCATGATTTCCATCCCAAGCCTGGTTTTGGGCAGAGAAGCAAGGATTGCTATGCTTATGCTTGGCGTATCTTGAGATCCCAGCTATACAGGAGGCTATAATCTTTATGGCAGACAAAATATTTGTCTGAAATGCAAATTAATCAATAAAACTGCTTTTTGGTGGTGGAACTGGTCATCTATTTCCCTGGCACGTAAGAAGAGGGCATTCCCAGCCCCTGAAGCTTACAAAATAAAATAAAACACCACTGAAAATTTAACACTGAACTGTGAAATGACAACCAGAAGAAAGACTTTTGTTTTCCCTCTCCTTTTTTCTTAAACTGAACAGTACCTACCTGTTTAACTTGTAGCTAAGGATTATTTATGTAGGGCTCTTGTGTAGGTAAAGTGCCACGTCCTTGGCCCTCTGCCCACGTAGCACAGCGCGGGATCTCTCATTACAAATTGCAGCTGTATAACATAACAGGAAATGTGGGGCTTTAAGTTATTCCACTGGAAAGATTAATTATTTGGAAAATAGTTATGCAGCAGCTTTGTGTATTTTTGGAGCAAAGGTGACCAGCACCATCTTAAATTTAAAGAAAGAAAGTCACTGAGAAGGAAGAAAAAGAGGCACTTAAGAGAGTTGAACTGGTGTGCGACAATTTTTTCTTTTTTTTTTTTTAAATAACGTTTGAATCATTTGCCGTCCTGGAAGGAGCAAAGCCAAGCTCCACAAAGGGCAGCCCTGGTAGGGTGAGGGTGGTGGAGGAACAGGAGCTGCTGGATTCAACTGGACCTTGACCCTTCTCATCCAAAATCCCATCCACTTGCTTGAGGGGAAGATGCAGGAGCCCTGCTGATGGGGGACGCAGATGAGAAGAGAGGTTGGAGGCACAGGCTCGGCGTGATGGGTCTCCTCAGAGTATGCTGCAGACAACCCGTGGGAGGACACCAGATCCTGGGGAGCCTCTTCCCTCCAGGTAAACACTACTGAAAAGGTAAACATGGTGTCTGGAGGGGATCTCTTCCCAGAGGGCAGAGGATGGGATGATAAGTGATACCTCCTGCTTGTGTCAGTCCATCCAGCCTTGTCCGCCTAGCCATGAGCTTCCTTATATAGCCTAGTTCATGGGATTTTAATTTGCTCCTCTGCATGCGAGCGATCACCCCAATTAAAGGAAACCACTAAAACAGCAAACTTGCTGCTGCAGTGCGTAGGCATGGGTGACGGCCAAGTTCTCCCATCGCCTCTGCAGATGCTTCCCAGTGACTTCAGAGAGGTCTGCAGCCAAAGCGAAATGTCTCACTGATTAGGATTCTTCTTAGCATCCAAATGTGCTTAAATACTGGAGCTCTCTGGAGGGATGTGGTTTGGATAAAGAAGTGGTAGTTATTTTTAGGCAGCACAATGCACCTCTTAGTAAAGTTTTTCCACTCAGACACTTAACCCGCAGCCATTTCATGAGAGCAGCTATCCCACACCTAGTTTTGACCTAACCTGGTCTCCCAGGGCTTTTGCCCACGGCTGTGATAGGGACCTGGTGGTCCCTCTCTGTTTGCTCAGCTAGAGCTGCCAAAATGAAAGCCCTGAGGGAGAAACCCTGCTGCATGAGCATCTCAATGGGTTTTGGGGGGAACCTAGTAAAGACCGTGAATTCTGGCCCATCAGTCGTGCTCCTAGACTCCTTTTCTCCCCCGCAGGCAGGAGGAACAGGCAGGAGGTGCCCCAGCAACAAATGTGGATCCCAAACCATGTCCAGCATTCCTCTTTCTATCAACGCACAGGAGAAGGCTGTTTTCAAAGCAGCACAGTTTTCCCAATCCATACTAGGAAAAGGACAATTAATAGTAGATTAATAATAGCAATATGCTGCATTCAAGGTGTGAATGTCTCATAATTGATGCACAATGGTCCATTATTTTTCATTTTTACGTTCCAGGTCCTGGCAAAGAACAACATCAGATTCAGGAGGGACGTTTCTTATAAAATCAAGAATGCCTTCTACGTAAGTAGCAAACCAAAACAGAAAGAGCAGTCTCTTAACTTTCCAAGTTTTTAATTTCTGCCTCATTTGCTGCTACCTCAGACTAACCAAAACTTCATGTTTGTCTAATATAAAAAACCTATTTTTGCAAAACTCTTCAAGCCACAGTAGTTTAGCTCTACCATAATAACTCACCACTCTACTATAGCAAATGTTAATATACAAAAAAACCTGCTGCGTTTAAAAAAAAAAGAGGAGGAAATTATTTAATTTAATGCCTCTACATTTCAGTGCATTTGGTAGAAGACAGAAGGCATATTTTTCATCAGCCAAAAAGTAACGTTAGTGGAAGGCTACTTTCTTCACTGCATTGCACCTCATGTGGCTGTTGGCTCTATTATACCCGTAATGCGTCCCCAAAACAGAAATCCACAAAGTCCTTCTGGTTTGGGACCTGGAGAATCCCACCCTGCACCATAGACCAGATCTTAGCCCAGACAGATACCTGTGTGATGCCTGGCCAATGTCTGGACAAAGTATCTCTGGTACCATCATAGCACAAGTGAATTACAAGCTAGCTAATGGCATGTGTCCTAACTAAGCTGTGCAAGATAGGACCATGGTCATTCAAGGCCTCATCTAGACTCTGGAAAGAGAGACCCTATAGAAGACAATCCTGTCAAGCTATAACTCCTGCTGGGAGAAATATCTCTTGCATCTTCTGGGCCATTGACTACAGGGGCAACCCAGGATGACAAAACTCCTTATTTAGGTTTTTCAGAGAACTATTTGAAGTTGGATGAGACAAACAGAAGGCAAAAGTGAGGTGTGTGGGGAAAAGGTCAGCAAATCTTGGTGTAGTACATAACATAAACTTTTTACAAGGAAAGAAGAGGCCACTGTAAATAGCAGAAGGGTGGTTAGGTCTGAGCCTAGCAAAAAAAGTTCAGCTGAGAAAAAAGGATGGCATAGAAAAGCTGAGAAGCTTTCAAGAAACCAGGTCTTTTGGGCACAAATCTCATACATTCAAAAGTCATCTGAAGACAGAAGGTGCCTGGAAGAGCAAGATTTTACCGCCAGCTCACATACAACCTCATTGTACAACCAAAAGCGACACCGGAAAGGTTGGTCTTTTGAGTTTGCCAAAGAGCCAGATGTTTCTTGCCACAGGGAAATTATCTTCCGCACCTTGGCATCTGGTTCCTGTAGTTGCCAGTAAAAGAACGGGACAGGCACATTGTGCGGAGGGGCAGGTGGCACATTGCAACAGCTTTTTCAAGTAATTAGCGAGAAGTATTACGACAATTTTTGGCTGAAGTGATACAGATAAATGCTGTGAACAATGTCTGTGAATGCGGCTCGGGGAATTGCTGAAATTAGCATTTATCTCTTGATATTTCAGAGTGCTGGGGTAGAGGATTTCAAGAATGAAGGATTATTTGGCAATAAAACCCTATTCCTGGTGCTATGTGCATCAACGAGCAGATCCTTAAGTGAGCAGCCAGGCAGGCAGGCTATGAATTATTGTGCTCCCACTCGCACTGACTTCTACTCCAAGGGGTGAACACCAAGCCCTTGCTAACCTTCCTGCAGGGTTGGGTATTTCAGAAACTAATCTAAGAGCAAGCAAAGGGCTTGAAAAATAAGACAGAAAAATAGAAATTCTCTTTATACTCCATTTGAGGAATGTACAAAATGCTTTAGAAGCTTTTGCAAATCTGGCATCTCAATTATCTGCTGGGGCCAGACTATTGCCTTCATAGAATCATAGAATCATAGAATGCTTTGGGTTGGAAGGGACCTTGAGAGATCATCGAGCCCAACTCCCCTGCATGAAGCTCTGTGAGGTCCTTCCCTCAAAGAGGGCATTTTCCAGGTGAGAAAAGTTGTATGAGCACAGGAACAACGGCTCCAGGACCAAATCCCCTGCTCATGGGAGAAGGTTATCTATTGCAGATCCCCACGGAGCAGAAATTACACTAGTCTCTGTGCTCCCCATCCTGGGTCAGAGGGGCTCCAGCCTCTCCGTCCTACCTTTCCCTGGCCGCCCCTCTACCACCATCCCACTTTGGCCCTTGCCAATCTCCAAGAGGCTAAAAAAAGGTAATGGGAATGTCTTCAGAAGAGAATTCTGGAAAAATCAGGAATGCTTCTTAAAACCCTGGCTTCTGTGACATCCATCTGCTCAGAGCACACATTAGCGGGTTGTTTCTTCTAAATTAAAAGCTGTGATAAACTCAGCTGCTCTTGGCTCCATCACCATCTTTATCCTTCGGAATAATTTGCTGAGACGAAAGGGACTATTCCCACCTCCTAGATAACTACTGGCCCGAGTTGCCTGCACGCTGGGGCAGACCTCTGCATCCCACTGTAACAGATCGTGGGTCTTTTTGATTATCCCAGAGCTGCCAATGGAGTGGGGCGGGGGTGCAAGTGGCACTGGGCATCCTCGGGATACAGCTTGGACCATGTGCGGTGGACCTGCTTGGCTCCTGAGCACTGTCACCGTAATCACAGTGGAGCCTGGCAGACGTCTGAGCCACCGACACTAGCAATTAAGTGTAATTATCTAAGGGGGGGGGGGGGGGGGGGTGGTGTTATATGGAAACACAGCCCTGCCATGAGTGCTGATGTTCAGAGGTAAACACAGAGCTGAGTGGAGTCAACTATCTTTGAATTTTTTTTTTTTTTTTTACAGACATGCTCACTGTTACAGAGCTGAGCCTTAGGAGGTTTTTTTTACAGATACCCTGTTCAGATGGATGAGGGACACCCCACTCCTCCCCAAATGCCATAGAGGGATGAGGATCTGGCTATGTCCTCCATGCAGAGTTACCCCAGCAAATCTTACCCATGGGGGGATTGGTGAGACATTGCCACAAGGGAGCGAGTGATCTCACAAGATCTCGACATGGTGAGAAATAGGATGGAGAAGGCGAGATGGGTGTCCAAAGGATGGGTGAAGATGGACCCTGCAAACTGGGAGCTCCTGGTGTTATGGTTTATATGTGGTTTTGGTTACCTTGAGTGAGGGTGAGCAGGAAAGGTAAAACAATGACCCAGATAACATTCCTGGGCAAAACAAAGGAGAAGATATTTATTGGGGAGTAGCTCCTGGCTGGCTCCAGCCTGGCGGCGAAGAGTTTACTCTTCTCAAGGCTAAATCTGAGATCAAAAGGAAGATCTCAAACATTAGAGGACTCCAGGGCCCAGCCAAGGCTTGGGGAGGAGGGGGATGGAGAGGCTACAGAGCCGTGCCCGCTACCGGCAGCTGAGGAAGGCAGCCACATCTTTGAAATAAATAAAAATGTCTTTACTTGGATGGGGCTGGTTTGATGTTGATCAACCAGCTGGCTGGGCTCACATGCCTCTAGACCAAAGAGGCTGCTAGGCATGAAATCCCAGACAGATGTGCCGTAGCCACCCAGGAGAGCTGTCCCTCTGCCTTGGGGGACCACTTGACCACCTCACTTTGGCTTTCATGTGTTTGATAGCATGCAACATCTCAAAAAGATGCTAACACCTCCCCACCCTAAAAAAAGGAAATCCTGAAAAAAAAAAAAAAAAAAAAAAAAAAGAAGTATTGCAAGGAAATAACAACTTCGCAAAACATCTTTCTTTGGACTAAGGTGCTTTGGATGGTATCAGGCAAGATTTTCGAAAGTGGCTTATAATTATAAAACAAGAAGCCATGTGTTTGTGCCAAATTCTTCTGAAGCTAGCAGGGGGATGACCTTGAATCTGGCCCAATGGGAATTGAAGGGGATAGTACATTATATCCCCTCAACTTTAAATTACAAATGCCTCGGGACAGCAAGGCTTTTACATATCAAGCAGAGCGCTTGGTAAGAGGCTTTGAGGTGGGAATGGCAGCCCTTTATTTTTCTGAGCATCCCAGGAATGTATCAAGGCCGTAGGGAATGTTAATATATTTTATTGGACAAGCTGCTAGAGCTGGAAACAGCTTGTCAGCTGTTGGGCACACGAATGCTTCCAGAATAAAAGCAAAAAAACCTTAAAAGCTTTAAAAAAGTACCCAGAAATATTTCACTCATGCCAACAACACCTTAAATAAACCATCAAAAGTAGCCAGACAAAAACTAGAAATATTCCCAGAAACCAAAGAAGTTCTGTGAGTGTGGACCAGCTTTGGGCAAATTATAGCTGGTTTGCGTGAGAGGCAAAATTTTTCCCTACAAAATTTTCCTAGAGAGTGTACTCAATCCTCCTTTCTTTTCTATCAAAACTTGAAAATTTAATGAAAAGATTGATTGAAAACCAGCCAGGCTTGACACGGATGGAACTCTGGCCTAGGCAGTTTTTCTTTGATTCAAAATTCTCAATTTTTTTCTAAAAATAGCACTTTAGGAAATCCCTGTGGACTGGCAGGGTATTCTTGTGGTTGCTGGGAGAGCTTGAGTGACCCAGGCATCTTGAATGAACAAGGCTTGATGGCAGGAGAAATATTAATGTTATGAATTAACCCAAACTGGAGAATTCCAGCTCTGGAGCCTCGTCCCATTTTGCATTTAATCCTATTCAGTGTCCAGGCCCAGACAGCTCCTGAGTCTGAAGCTCTCCCAGTTGCTGGGGTAGTTCAAGGTTTGGATTTCTAAGAAATACAATTTAAAAGACAAGACAAAAGGCAAGGCAAAATGGAGTAATTCTCATTCTCTGTATTCTTTTGTGGTTCTTGATTTCCTAATTCCCTTGTTTTATGGTATGAATCATAAGGAAGGTTAGATGATTTGCAGTGAATCTGTACAGCCAAAGAGTTATTTAATCACTTACTACCTAGGCACTTGCTACCTGCTTTGCCTATCTAGAAGGCATTTTAAAAATAAATAAATAAATAAATGTTCTTGCTCAACTGAGAGCCTGGATATTGCTCTGACATTATTTATTCATATTCAGAATTTGCCTAACGCCATGTTGAGTCAAGCTGTGGAGTTTGTCCCTGAATCCCCTCTCACTCCAAGCACTTCTCCATCTGAAGAAAGGGAGAATGTTATGAGCAAAGTCCACAGGGCGTGTTTCTTCTATTGCTATGCAAAAGGCACTTCAAGCGAGGTTGACATCAAAGTGCTACCGTAAGCACCAAGCATAATAAGCGCCAAGGAAGGACTGCCACGATACATACATCAGGAGAGAAACAGAGACTGCAGAACAGCGTTTCCCTCTCTTTGGGCTCCTTATTGTGGTGAGGTTCTTGTCAAAGGCACAGAAAAAACAGCCCCTTGCAATATCAGACATTTGTTTAAGTCATGGTGGCTGCCAGAAGATAATAGCCGTCAGTGTAACATTACAAATCATTCTGCATAATGCTGTGCTGATTACCATGAAAGCAATGGCAGTATTTGAATTTTACTCAGGTTTTTTTTTTGCCTGTCTTTGTTGCCATGCTTAGCTGAAGAGCTCAATGTGGCAGCCTCTCTAAGGCAGCGTTTTGTACTCGGATCTGCATGGCTGGCCCAATGTCGCTTGTAAATTGCTCTTTTGCTGCTCAACAAAAAGGTTCAGCAGGTACCTTAGGGCAGGTGGATGATCCTACCGCACATCATCCTTGCGGAAAGCCTTTGTGGGCTCCTCCTGTGGTCCCCTTCAGCAGCAGCACCGTACGGCAGTCCTGTGATAGGGGAAGTGATTTTCACCTTCCTTTCAAGCCTGAAGAAGGGAAGCACAAAAGCCTGAAGTCACTTGCCTGCGTTCACACCTGTATGTCTGGAGTCACAAGGAATGACATACCCAGCCGCTCACCCAGGCATCCTTCAAGTGCCTTTAGCAGCATCAATGCCATAAAGCTGCCGTAAAACAGAGTTCAGCTAAGATTTTTGCCGCCACCACCACCTTGAGTATTTACCCTGAGTATTTCTCTGTAGTCATGGGTATGCTTCCCGCAAAACCTGAGCTAGGTTGTTTAAGATGAGCTTGGGTTAAACCATGACATCAGTTTCATGGTGTTTTTGCAGTAGGAAGGTCCTGGAAATCTTGACCAGGGGGATAATTAATGAGGGATGCTTGGGAAGGTACTATATTGTGATGAGCAATTATCCAAAGGGAATCTTCTGCTGAGAGAGGAGAATGTTTTGTAGCCATGGCAAAAGCTGGCACTTAATTCTACTTGATGTGAAGAAAAAAAAGATCATCATCAACATTTCTCTGTGCTACAGGATGAGAGTCCTCGAGTCAGGGATGTTGCTGTAGGGAGTCAACTGGATTAAAAACGTAATTAAAGGAGATGTAGGAATGAAGTATGACAAGGGGGATAACTATGAAACAAGGAGCAGAAGAAGGGCTGATGTTTTCACCTTAACAATCAGGAAACCCAGTCAGGACAGCTATTCAATCACAAACAAAATGTATTTCAATACCTCTCCTTGCCTGGACAGCTGGGGCTTCTGCAATCGTCCCCCCTGCAAAGCACACCCATAGAATCATAGAATCGTTTAGGTTGGAAAAGACCTTTAAGATCATCCAGTCCAACCAGGAACCCAACACTACTAAGTCCACCACTAAACCAATTAAGGGTAGAGTAGCAATTTCATGTTTCCTGGCTTGGTGGCTGGATTATTTTTTAATTAAAGTAAAAACTAGGAATCATTAAGGTTGGAAAGGACCTCTAAGATCATCAGTCCAACCATCAACCCACCACCACCATGCCCACTAAACCATGTCCCCACGTCTACCCGTTTTTTGAACACTTGCAGGGATGGTGACTCCACCACCTCTCTAGGCAGCCTGTTCCAATGCTTGACTACTCTTTCCGGGAATAAATTTTTCCTAATATCCAATCTAAACCTCCCCTGATGCAGCTTGAGGCCATTTCCTCTCGTCCTATCGCTAACTACTTGAAAGAAGAGACCAACACCCACCTCACTACAACCTCCTTTCAGGTAGCTGAAGAGAGTGATAAGGTCTCCCCTCAGCCTCCTCTTCTCCAGACTAAACAATCCCAGTTCCCTCAGCCGCTCCTCATAAGGCCTGTGCTCCAGACCCTTCACCAGCTTCGTTGCCCTTCTCTGAATGCGCTCCAGCACCTCAGTGTCTTTCTTGTATTGAGGGGCCCAAAACTGGACACAGTATTCCAGGTGCGGTCTCACCAGTGCCGAGTACAGGGGGGCAAAAAGCAAGGGAGCAGCACATCTGGGGCATCAGGGTAATGTTTGGACAGCCAGATGTGTCTGTTGGCTTCACGCTGTGCCCTGCCTTGGTCAGAAGGGCTTTGCCAAAACATTGCGGAGCTGGAGGTGCCGTGCTTGCCCGGTTTCATGCAGCTGGAATCTAACCCAAATTAATTATATATGTGCTCCACTTAATAAACATATAGGTGTCTCCTACCTTCTGTCCTGTAGCAATTTACTTGGTAAAACTGCAATTCATGTGGCCTGTCCTTGAGTATCTGGCTCTGCTGCACCCAGTGCTGTTGATGAGGGGCTGCGTCTGAAGGGGGAGCGTATAGATCGGGTTTAGGTGCTTTCCTGATCCCCACTCCCACTGCTTCTTCTCAAAGGAGCCTGAGGGGTTTTTGTGAAGAGCCTGAGGATGGGATTTTTGGACCATGGGAGGGGTTATGGTCACAAAATCATCTGGAAAACATGCCAGGCCCTCTAAAGCATGGGGTCCTGCCAAAAAAAAGCCGGCGTAATGCCCTCAAAGGAGCTGACATGTCCCCTTCCCATGCTGGAGCCTGCTCTGTTTACAGCTGAATCAACCTTTAGTTCACAGTCAGGTTTTCCAAAGCCCAAGAATTCACTGTAAATGAGGCTTTCTGCCTTTTAACCCACCCCTGGAAATGCTGTTTCCCCTCTTCCTGGCATCGCAAAGTTGCCAGCAGCACTATTTCAGAGAGCAGAGAAGAGCCGTTCATCTTCTTCTTTAACACCCTCAGTTTTTGCTTAGGTCAAGACATGCTCATCTACCATTTTCTGGTGATTCACAAGCCAGAAAAAGATCCTGGCTGCTTCAGAGGAGGGGTGCATGAAGCCCTCAGTCACCGTGAGTCACTTCTCTGCCAAATGCTAATTTTGCATCAGAAGCATGTTTTACATGTATTTTGAGAGGACTTTTTTTTTCTTTTTTTTTTTCCTCTCAGTTCTGTCATTTGAGGACACACCCTGCCTGGGAGGTGGGGAGCACCCAAAAATCCTGTGAAACTTGTGGGTGCCAGAGCCTCTTATGTGGGATTTGAGACTAGAGCTTCCTGGGGTGTTAATTGGTGTAGACCTCCTGATTTTGGAGAAGAAACTTAATCAAGTTTGTAACCAGTACAGTGGTCTAAGCAGGATGTTAAAAAATAATCAGAAAGGTGAATCTTCACATAGGCTCCTGCAAGGAGTAAGATTTCTTAGGGGTCATTGAAAGCACATCTTTGGTCTATTTGCTGCCATTGTACTTAAAAACCCTTCTTCCCCAGTGGCAGCAATAACAAGTCTGGTAAGTTTTATGGCATTTTCAGGACTTTTCCTCTCTGGCAATCTGTATACTTGATCTTGATCTTTTGTTATGTCCTTCTCCCTTTCTCTTCCTTAATTTTATCATGCTAAACCATGTGATTATTAGCTGCCATAGTAAATTAATGTCGATGATCCAGAGTTAAGAGGAAAACGAGCAGTTGGTACCATTGCAAGCTTCTCTTCTCCTTGTAGATAAAACTTGGTAGATCTTGTTGGACCCACACATGCTGTCATGTTTAAATGATTAAACATTGGTCCTTGGTGGCTGAAGCCTCAGTATTACATAGTAAAAATGAAGCTTGCAGAGGACATCCCTTCTTAGTAATGAAGTCAGTGCGGATGCCAGAGATTTAAGTCCCTGTTCCCCAGCACACGCAGTACAGGCTGCGCCACAAGCAACCACATGGAAGTTTCTCTTCTTTCTTCCTTTTCCATCTAATTGAAGGTTAGTGGTTTCCACCTAATCGAATGTTAGAGTGGCTACAGATGGATGACAACCCACAGAGCTGTACTGTGAGATGTCCTTGTTTGGCAGGGTAACATAGAGTAGCTCCACTGGGAGACAGAAACTGGGGCCAAGGTGGGAAGAAAAAGAAGAAAGAGAGGAAGCAGAAGCTGGAAAATTCCTCTTTGACCCCTCTCCCACCACGTGCGTGACCACTGAACACTCACATGAACTCTAAGTGCTGGTGAAACAGCCTGAAACACCAAATGAAACACAGGCTGTGCCCAGGGGCAGTAGAAAGAATGAAGAGAGCCAAACGTTATCCCTCCTCTAGGAGATGTGGGACATATCCTGGCACAGGGAAACCTGCTTTGCTTCTTGCGTGAAATATGCCCAAGAAACATCTTCAGCGCTTGATCCCCAAATGAGGGCTTCTAATTATTTATTTACATCTGCAATTGTCTCTGCTTGATGCTCACGTACCTGTGTGTACTGTTGAAGCTCACTAGTGAGGGATGGGAAAGCCCTATTAAATCATTAAGCCTCTCCCCTGAAGTGCAGGCCGCGTGCTCTCAATCTGATAGAAACTGATACTGCAGTTTATCTCTGTCAGAAGTGTTGTGAACACTTAGTGTCTGTCTCTTAATCTCATTGTTTTCTTAAAATATCATGCCCTTGGGCTCTGCTGTTATTTCAGCAGAAATAGGGTAGTACGAAGGGAAGATTGTGCTTAACCAACCTGATCACCTTCTGCAATGAGGTAACTGGGTGGATGCAAGGGGAGCGGTGGATGTTGTTTACCTTGACTTTAGTAAGGCTTTTGACACTCTTCCATAACATCCTCATAAGCAAGCCGACAAAGTATGGGTTAGATGAGTAGACGGTGAGGTGGATTGAAAACCAGCTGAATGGCTGGGTCCAGAGGGTTGCAGTCAGTGGTGGAGGTAAGTGGTGCACCCCAGGGGTTGATACTGGGGCCAATGCTGTTCAACATCTTCATTAATGACCTCAATGATGGGACAGGGTGCATCCGCAGTGAATTTGCAGACAATACAAAACTGGGAGGAATGGCTGATACACCAGATAGTTGTGCTGTCATCCAGAGGGACCTCAACAGCCTGGAGAACTGAGCTATCATGAAGTTCAACAAGGGAAATTGCAAAGTCCTTCCCCTGGGGAGGAGTAACCCCAGGCACCAGTACACACTGGGAGCTCACTGGCTGGAAGGCACCTCTGCAGAGAAGAACCTGGGGGTCCTGGTGGACACCAAGTTGCACGTGAGCCAGCAATGTATCTTTGTGACAGAGGCGGCCAACAGATTGGGCTGGAGGAGGTGATCCTGCCATCAGGAAAGTTGTTGCCAGCAGGTGGAGGGAGGTCATCCTTCCCTTCTGCTCAGCACTGGTGAGGCCACACTTGGAATGCTGGGTCTGGTTCTGGGCTTCTCAGTACAAGGACATATTAGAGAGAGTCCAGCAAAGGGCCAATAAGGTGATGAAGGGACTGGAGCATCTTTCACGTGAGGAAGGGCTGAGAGAGCTGGGACTGTGCAGCCTGGAGAAGAGAACACTCGGGTGGGGTCTCACCAATGTGGATAAATACCTGAAGGGAGGGTGTAAAGAAGGCAGAGCCAGGCTCTTCTCAGTGGTGCCCTGTGACAGGACCACAGGCAATGAGCCTAAACTGAAACACAGGAGGTTGAGGTTCCTCCTGAGCAACAGGAAACGCTTTTTCACTGTGAGGGTGACTGAGCACTGGCACAGGTTGCCCAGGGAGGTTGTGGAGTCTCCATCCTTGGCGATATTCAAAAACTGTCTGGACATGGTCCTGGGCAGCTGGCTCTAGATGGCCCTGCTTGAGCAGGGGGGGCTGGACCAGATGACCTCCAAAGGTCCCGTCCCACCTTAACCATTCTGTGACTCTCCAATTCTCTTTCTGACTTTTTTTTTCCAGCTGAGGAAGCCTTCTCTGCCTCACGTTGCCTATATTTTTGTAGGTATCATCAGCCAAGGTTTCCAGTATGGGGAAACGGAATCCTATTCCTGGGTCTTCAAAGACAGATATTCAGCAACAAGCACTACCTTTCATCAGGTATTTCACTGCTCTTCTCCAAAGGGACAGTATCATAATCATAATCTTCAGTGGGTATCAGCAACTATGGGATTTTTTAATCCAGTAAACCAGGGCTGTGTTGTAACACCGTGATATTAGCAGAGTCTTCCTCTATTACATCCTGCCTGTAAGTTATATTTCAAAGGGGAAACCATTCATACCCTGCCATCTCCTGAGCTGGCCAAACATCCACAAGCCTATTGCTAATCGGCTTTCTCTAATGAAAGCATCAATTCCTAGCAGCAATAGTTGTCATTAAATCAATAAGACACGTAACCCATTCTTCTGGTGCCTCACATGAACACTTGACCAGCTTGTTAACAAGATTTGCTAACACTGAGGTCCCACAGTCCAGAAATTTCCCATTGATGCTGCAAAATATAATGTTATTTGACTTACAGAAGAACTTTCCTGTTTTGCTTTGTTCTCCTAAATATTTTAGCCCTGTTTTCCCTCTGATTTTTCAGTGTTTGAAACCTGTGGAACAACGTTGCTCAGGTGGAGGCAGTTCAGGCTTGAACGAAGCGCTGACAGCAAACGTCAGGCATTGTTTTATGCAGGTGGTCAAACACTGCCACAGAAACAGTCAGTTCTTGGTTTGCCCAGCAATTTATTTTTCCCCCAGGGAATCACTAAACTAACTCCTAGTCATGCCTAAGGAGTTTCCTTCTTTCCCTGGGACCTATTACTGATTTTTTTTTTTAATCACTTGAAAGTAAAACTGTGGCCTCTTATAGTCTCCCAACACTCTTCTGGCTGGTAAAAACCCATTCCTGGAAATCTGGAGGCTGGCTAATGTTTTAAGAATTAGGAGATGACCCTAAGGTTGGCAGCTTTGCCTCCAGAATATTTCCTGACATTGAAGTGCAGCTGACGTGGCTTTTCTCTCGAGCACCAAGAGCAGCCTTGCTGACAAGGGAGTGCTTCTATGGTGTGAACCAGCCTTTTTTACTGTTTTTACAGGTTTTTGGTTGCTGGGTCTGACTGTCTCCCTGAAAGACCTTCATCCTTTCTCCATGCATGTCTGTGTGTGCATTGACATAGTGGGATCGAGGGCTGCAAAAATAAGGATCATACTGCTGACCTACTGGCTTGTAGACTGTAATTAGTTTATGTCTGAAAAGCACAGCAACAGTGAAATGTTTCATGTGTGTCTGTTCAGAGAGACAAGCAGGGAGGCAAGGAGGGTGATGATGCTAGAGGAAGAAGAGGAGAAATATAAAAAAAGCGAACAAGCTGGCAAAGAAAAGGCGTCCAGAGGTGCTCAAGGACGGAGACACAAGAATTCACACTGATTATGGAGAAAAAGAGGCTGTGCTTCAAAACATAAAGGGGAGCAGCATAGAGAGATGCGAAAGAGCAGTAATGACAGGGAGACGGATCAGATGGGCAAGCCGTGGATTGAAGGTGAAGGCACAAAAGGGCAAGGACAGATACATACGGCTTTGCAATTAGCGGCTGTGATTTATGTTTGCTTCTTTGTCTTATCATCCTTCCCTGGCAGATGTCCTGCAAGCAGTAGCAGTCAGGGAGGCATCTGGGGAGGGGAGAGAGGGGATTTTACATAGTTGGACTAACCGTGAGGTATGAAAGGGACTTTCTAGTAGTCTGTACAACCTACCCAGGCAATTCTCATTAGAAATATATTCTAAATTAAGTAGTAGCTGAGCTTTTATTAATAATTTTAAGAGATCCCATTACCCCAATATTTGTGCTTCTCACAGTAGGTTTCTGTTCCCTCAGACAGAGCCTGAGCACTCAAAGCTGGTTTGGCTTTCAGCTGGTGGCTGGCAAGGGGCTGGGAGGAGGGAAGCAGGAACAAATGTGGCACAGAGGAAAAACTTTCTTTGTTGAGACAAATCTGCTTCACTGCTCCCTGATCCTTTCTCCTCATCCTGACCATCCCCTTTCCTCTGTACACACAGAAAAAAGTTTCTATCCCATCCGTTGTGCCAAAGCTCAAAGCAACATGATTGCGTGGCCATCACTTGATTAGCTAGCAAGGCTATGAGGCTAATGGAGAAAGTTGAAACTGGGGAAGTGGCTTAGATATTTGATTTGTTTTCAGTAAGTTTTTTCCACCTCTGTTCACATGGCAAGATTAACACCATAAGTAGGGAGCAATGGGCTAATCTTAATCCAGGGCTGGCCCAGAGGGAGCTCCACCACTACCGGTCCCCTCCACGGAAGAGGGGGCACCCAAAGCAGGAACCGGGGCTGCGCGGGAGGAGAAGCAGAGACAAATGGGGTGAATCTGGGAAAGGAGGGGTGAACTCCCTTGGGAGCAGAGGTTGGAGAGGCCTGGCTGTCCAGAAAGGGCCAGCTGTAGCCACGGCAAAGGCGAGTGGTGGGGTGGGAAGGATGTGTGGGTGACCACGAGCTCCTCTGCTGGGTGTCCCTTGGAGAGTGAGTCAGGACTTGTGGGCTCAGCCTTTCCTATAATAGTTTGGGCCAAGGGTGTTTACCCTGTCTGCTCAGGCAACCCAAGCACAGGCACCCTTTGTAGTCCTCCTGCCCCTGCGGGAACACACCTGCAGCTCCAGGCTGATGGGCTTCATGCCTGGGGCACCTCGGGACTCATGTCCCTCTCAGGAGAATCAAGAAATAAAGCTCCTGGAATTGACTGTATTAGCAACGACACTATAGACCCATGTATAAATGCAACTACATGAATATATTAACTTTGCTTCACTGTTCAATAGCTCCAGGAAAGCTTATGTTTGGAGTGAGCACACCTCAGTAAATCGCTCCTAAACACCTAATCTGTTGGCCTGGCAGGGCTCACACTCTGACAGCCTGGAAATGAGACTGTAAGTGCATTTTTTTTCCCTCCCTTATTCTTCTTTTGGAATTTATTTTGCTGTTTTTCTCTTATCCGCAGGTCCTTTGTGTGAGCGTCTGGTACCTGCTTGCCCAGCTTGGCTGCTTTTTCTTGATATCCCGGCCTCTTCCCTGTCTTCCTTGGAGGCTGTAGCAGCTCCTCTGCCCTTAGAGGAGCTCAGGAGGGGCCTTGCCTGGGAAATGGAGATTTGCTGCCTCTTAGGCTGAACAAGAGCACACACTCACGGTAGTAAAGCATTAAATCTCCTCTGGTATCATGTGTAAGAGATACAAACTCCTGGTTTTCTATCTGGTCTGGGGAACGGGCATCCCTGGCTTTCCTCTAAGAGAGTCTGTGAACAGCAACTGAGAAACACAAGTCAGGTAAAATACAGGGATCCCCATTTCCACTGGCAGCTTTTCAGGGAGTCTGTATACCCTAAAAAGTCTAGAAACAGCTGCAGGGGACAGTGTCCCCAGCTTGCTCCTGGCCAGAGCTCCTCCCTGTGCTTGGAGGTGACTTCTCCTTCCAGCTGTCTCCTGCTTCCCCCTGGAGCCAAGAGCCTGCACCAGGCTCTTGCAAAAGAAGCCTTGTTAAAGGTGGCTCAGCTGAGCATCTGTGAATCCCAAATTAAGAAATAAAAGGAAAAAGTGGAATCCTTTAGGAATTGAATCCATTTTTGTCCTGGGAAGCAAAGGTTACTGGCCCAGCCTAGCTCAGTGGGGTGCTTCAGGTTCTCTGGAGGAGAACTGGGGTTTGCCCCTTCCTTGGTTGGAACAGCTTTGACAAGTTTGGGAGGGAGGGAAGCAGTGGGAAAGGATGGGAATTAATAAAATAAAGCTAGGGGAGAGAGAACTTCCTTATATTAATATTCACTGCCCAGTTGCAGAAAGGGAAAAAAAAATGTTTGGATGTTTGTTGCACTTCCAAAAACACATAGAAGTGAAAGTGCATAAATTGTTTAAAAAACCAACGTGTTAAATATTACTTACCCGCCAAAACTGGAGGCAGGGGCAGAGAAAAGAAGACAACATCAATTGGAGGGAAAGTGGAAAGTATTTTGATTGAAAAATGTCAACAAGCTCTCCTAGAAGCAACAAGCAGCAGTGATTGTGTTTGTACAAAACAAGCCCTTCTTCCCTACATAGAAGATTGGTTTTATTTTTCCGGTTTCAGATCACCTACCTTTCCCACAAGAAAGCCAAATAAACCCCACCCCGACATCCTGACTCCCCCCGTTGAACTCTGCAGAAAACCTTGGGTAACAGAGAGGAGAAAAGAAGAAAAAAGCCTTGGAAACAAAATACAACAGCAAGATCCAGATCCTCAAAGACCTAAAAATAGCTCTGAGGGCTGGGATCTGTGTTGGTGATGACGTTTTGGTGGAGAAGCTCTTCCTGTGCATCCTGGCTCCTAGCTCAAATCCAGGCATGGAAAGGGATTTTCTAGGTGTTTGGGTTGTTGCAGGTTTAGTGGCTCGCCAATGACTTCTAGGGTTTTTATTGCCTAATCCTACATGAGTGCTGTAGGCTGAGAGAGGCATAATCCAGGCTCCTTGAATGAATCTCGCAGAGTTTTGTTCTTAGACAGAAAATGAATTAGGTTAAGCAGGGATTAGAGGAGACACACCACATGCCCACTTGGCCCCATGCTATCGCAATTGTTTATGTGTGATCTGAGGAAAAAAATGGTTTGGGAAAAAACAGTTGTAAAAATTAATGGGTTTTCCAAAGCGAAAAAAGCGATAATAAAAAGGAAGCTCAGAGGACTGGGGAGACTTTCTCAAAATGGCAGTCCCATGGCACTGAACAGCTCTGGAGGTCTGGGGGAAAATATATCTAGGATGGAGCCAGCATCCGTGGAAAGATGGAGGTTCAATGGCTGTGGATGGGTCTGAGAATATCAAGACAAAGCTTTGCTGAGCAAAGAAGGGCTGATAGGGAGAGGATGCCTTTAGACCGCAAAGATCATGAAGATAACAGGTGGTGTCTTAAAAACTGCAGTCGCAGTGGGTGGGTGGTGATGGCCCACGGGTGGTCTTCCCGAGCCCCGGTGTTTCTCTGGCCCCAAGAAGCCAGATCCTGCCCTGCCTGCTGTGCTGGAGCCGAGCTTGCTGAGCATGGAGCGCGAAGCCCACTTTCTAGATTTTCTATTTTAAGCAGCTTCCGTCAGAGGTGAGGAGTTGAAAGTTGCCATGCCGACGGAAATTTCAGACCCTAAAATAGTCAAAACTTGCTCCTGCATCATGCAAGCGTGCGTATGCTTCCTGCGAGGGAGGCAAGGACCAAGCTGGAGGGTGTAAGGATCCTTCTTATGCAGGGGGGAAACGACCCCCTCAAGAAAACATGTATAGGATGCTTTCAGACTCCTTCCCTATAGGTGTCTGGGTAAATTAAGCAGCAGCAGGCAACAGACAGCAGCAGCAATGAGAAGATCCCAATGCTCACGGCATTAAAAAAACCTGATTATTCCTGGTTTTACTATTAAAGTCACTGCTAGAGATCTTAGCCTCTGGACCTGATGAGGAATCCAGTCCTCAGTGTGAGACATGGAGAGCGGAGGAACAGAAACCGTGTGGTTTAGGAGGGAATATACATTTCTCAGGGAGGTTGTGCACGATGCTTGTGGGGCAATAGCGGTCCATCACAATGTAAAAGATTTGCAGCTACCTGCTGGAGATACCTGAGGGCTGTACCAAGCCCCCAGCTGTGTCCTTGTCGATCATGGACCTGAAGCCTTCTGTCATACAGGACTAAATGGGCTTGTTTTGCATTTTCTCCCACTGTTCAATCCAATTTGACCAAAAATCCCAAAATGTGGATTTGGTTTTTTTGTTTTTTTTTTTTTAAACTGGGGTAGCCCCTGCAGAGATGCTCAAACTACTCAAGCCAGTGACACAAATCTGCCGGTGGTTAGGGGATGGTTTTGCCTCTTGTGTGTGCTCAGGCAAGGCTATTCTCCAGCCTCACAGAAGCACAAATGCAAACGCTGTTTAGCCATCCCTGAGCAAGGATAAAATAAACTCACTTCACATGCTCAGGGCCAGCCACACTCCCGACCCTAATGGGTGCTGGAGCATCTCTGCGGCCACCAGAAATGAACCCCAACAGAGCCCAGGAGGCTCCTTGCCACGGTGAGTCTCAACGTGCATTTCGGCAGGGGCAAATCACAGCTCACCTTTCATTTCCCACGTTCTGCCTTTTTTTTCTCTCTCCCTCACTGCTATTGTTTTTCCCTGCTTGCCCCTCCAGCCAGTTGTCGCTCTGCAGTCCACACTTACAAATGTAATTTCTTTTGATTCATGAATATTTCACAAGTGCTCTCTCCCCAGGGATGGTGCCTGCCAAGGAGGAGGCAGCCTCTGGGGGGATGAAAGTGGTAGCAAATGACAATCTTAATGAAAGATCTCTTCTCCAAGGGCATCTCTGCAGAAGAGTACACCATCCTGCAAGAGCTCCCAGCTCATCAGAGTACGCCCTGCTCTCCGGCTGCTTGAGTTGCCTTTGGTGGTGGATGTACAGAGAAATACAACTTGGTCTTTTCCCAGGATACACCATATGTGTTGGGATGCTCTGGTCTGAGCTCCTCATAAGACTGGTGGAAACATCTTCCCTTCTGTAGATGTACAATGGCATAACCCAGAGAGTAGCATGATGCTTTGGGTGGATTTTTTTCTACCTGATGTTGGGACAGAGGAAATTCATCACATAAGTCCCTCCATCCTGATACACATAAGTAGCTGATAATCAAAGTGCATATCAAATCCAATCAACAAACTAAGCACCTTCACCAAGGAAATGTGCACGTGGGCCTGTGTTTCCCCATACCTCCGTATCTCCATCCCTTCCCAATCTCCTTGCCCATCTCTTCTACACCTGCAGGCCACCAAGAGGGGCTGGCCCGCAACTGTTTTCCCAGGCACTTGTGACCCCCAGACCCACCCAAAATTTTTCCAGCAAGGCCTCCTCCCTGCTGGACCTCCCTCGCTGTGCAGGACCTCTCGCTTCACACCGGCTTTCTGCCCCATCCAGACTCAAGATGGTTGTGTGTGCAAATATTTGCCTGACCCCAGCAGTATGTATATAGCTGCGTGTATATATCCCAGTGTATGCATGGAGCTGCCTTATAGATATCCCAGCTGTCTTAGCTATCTGAACGACACATCTTGGATACATCTTAGTTATTTACCCGAGTAGCAAGCGCAGCCAGTGCCTGAGCAGCGGCCACGGTGCTGTCTGTCTCTCCGACAGTGGGTGGCACTATGCAATCAAAATAGCTTTGCTTTTCCCCTTTATTCCACTACCTTCATTTTTCAGCCTGGTGGGGTTTGATCCGTGCAGTTTTGGAGGGGCAGGGAGCATGGGTTTCACACTGGCAGCAACGCAAAGCTGAGGTTGATTGGAGGGGCACTCGTACAGCAAACTGCAGGCTAACTGGAGGATGCTTCCCTAGGAAAATCAGAAATGCAAAGTTACTCTGAAGGCTGAGCCTGGTTTGAGTTGTGGTCTTCATCACTCTTTTTTTTATTTAAGGAGCAAGAAGTGTCTATTAGGAAAAATTGAGTGCGGTTGCTACTTTGTTGCCCTTTTTTCTTGTAAAACACAGAGAATAATTGCTGGTCCACTTTTTCATGGTGGTGTTAATTTGTGACACTCTCCTACAAATAACTTTCCAATATTGGGAGTCGGTGTTGGGGTGCGATTTTGATAACAAGAGATGTAGAACTTGATTTGCATCTGTTGCAATAATTTTTCTTTGTGTTTCTCTTCTGTTAGGGATGCAAGGGAGATACTTGGGTCTGGCTTTTACCTGCCCTAGGACTTTATCATCAGCAGGGTCTCACTAATTAGCACCCATTGCAAAACTTCTGCCAAATTGAACTGACCACAAGTGAACAACAGTGAGATGCTGTGGTCCATGAGTCCATGAGTGATGGTACAGTCAGGTTCATCACTAGGGGAAGGGACACAGAAATGTTTGCCCAGATTGCTAGGCTTGGCAGGAGCGCAGAGCACTCAAGCCTGTATAAAAATGATGTTCTCAAAGAAATTAATAAAGTTTCTATGATATTAGCAAACACTGAGCTGTATGGCAAACTGTATTTAAAAGCTGAATGGTATTTTTTACCTAAACCACATCCTTGACAGGGAAACAATGGGATGCTAAAGAAATAGTGAGAAAACAACCACATGTTCATGATAAAAATGCAGAATCTCCTTCTCAAAGGAAGACCTGATTTCAAGGTGGCCCACACACCAGAGCAAAATCCAGTGTGTTATGTTGGGTGTATCCCAAACCAGAGTTTCTCAGGTGAAGGCTGGTGAATCATTTCCAGGTGATACATTATACCAGGAGGTGTCAGTGTCTCCTGCCTCTGCTCTGCGTGCTTGCAAGGGGTTTAAGGTAGGGGCTGCTCAGAGTTTGCAGCTGAGACTTGTGCTGGAGCTAGGTTCTATTCGATGGAAAGTTGCCCCTGCTTTAAGCAGAGAAATGGGACCAGCTTTCAACAGCAGCATGGTCCATGGACAAAAGCAGCCGTGTTTAAAGAGGTTAGTAGGGGAATTATGACTTCTGTTTGGCTGTTCAAATAGGACAGGCGTATATCCACATTCGTACAAGTCCTGGTTTCACCCTAAATGAAACCAACCCCTAAATAGGATACTAGGAGGAAAACACTGTGCTCACACTTTACTTAGGCAGCCCAAGTAACGTGGTACCCTGCTGAAGTCAGGGTGTTGGAGGGTTTGTAAAACAACAATACATCATCTCCCTGGAGGGCATTTTATCCGAGGGTCCTCCATTCTCTGTCACATCTTGTCCAGTTCAACTTCCCTGAGGCGGATGAAGACCCAAGTGAAGAAACTGGAACACAAACATCTTCAGAGCAAAAAACATTGTGTGACCCTGGTAGCCACTGGTTGTGCCTGCAGCACCTCAGGCTCAGTTTAGAGGACAGGCTGCACCCAGCCTGGCACGCTGACTGCGTGGGCATATCCATCAGCAAGTCATGCCGGGGAAATAAAATGCAAACAAAGCGAGTCTGTGAACTGGAAATGCTCAATGTCACGCAATGGATTCTGCGCTGGTGCTGGCAACCAGGAGGGCTTGGGGCGGCCCTGGGGCGGCCCTGCCTATGGTGATGATATGGGACTAAGCTTCCCTCCACAGAACACCATCCCCAGGACCTCAAAAAGCTACAGTTCACCTTGGAGTTATGCAGAAGCTAATTCTTCATTCTTCTAGAAGATGTTTGGAGGAAGTTTCTGGGAGAATAACCGTGCTTCTTTTGTGGGCCAGGACTAGAGAAAAGGAGACTTTCACAGCACTTGGAGACCTGGGCTCTACACGCAGGGGGAGCAGCAATGGACACCAAATCTCCCTGAAGTGCAGCAAGAGGCTGGGCAAACATAGACAGGGTTCATGCAACCTGGTGGACACTCATTGCAGACCCCAAAAGAGCACTACACCAGCAAAGGACATGACTGTGCCAGGGGGAGTACTGCTTTTTCCGCTTCCAGAGGAGATGTCTTTGGCAATTACAAAGCGCACTCCACTTTTGCAGACCAGTGCAGGTGATTGGTGTCTCCAGGTACCACTACATCAAGCTTAAGGGACGACGGCTCCTACAACACCAGTCCATGACCGATCCCAACCCCCTTGTGCTAACAGTGTGTTTCTGTGTGTTTCTCCTTTCACAGCTGTGTCAAGGTCACACCCTGCTCTTCTTTATTTTAAAGCAAATGATTCCGTGGACTTTATGCCAGTACTTAAGATTCTCTAGTGTCTATACATCAGCCTAGCTTCAGTGACCAGTGGGTTTACATTAGCTCACACTAGCTAGGGGCTGGCTCAGCCTGTTTGCTGACGGCGGTGCCATATGGTTTAGTGTGGCTCCAGCAAGGTTCATCTTACTGGGACCAGATGGGAAAACAAGGGGGTCTTGTCCCAGGGGAGATGTCTGGGTGTGAGAAAACACTGGTTTCCCCAAAGCATGCTGCCTTTGTGCACCTTGGCATCCAAACCAGCAAAGACTTCAATACAACGTCAGCCTCCCTGCTCCTTTTTGCAGAGGCCCTGGGGTTCAGGGGTACAAAAAACATGGGCAAGACCTTCACCTTCTCCTTCACAGCATCTACTCTGCTCAGATGGACAGTGCTTAATAGCAGGGGAGCACCAAGTGACAACATCTGCTGCTGTGGGAGCTGCTGTCGGTGTGGTGTGGTTTTTCTGTTCACTGGTAGAAAAGCCAAACTCTGCCCTCACAGTGAAATCCGTGAGGTTTTATGGAAAATCAGGCAAGGCAACCATGGTCCTGTCACCTATGCCAGAGCATAGGGGGCCAGTTTCTCCTAAGATCAGCCTCACCAGTCCCCCATCTTTCTTCTTCCAACAAGAGCAGAAGCTCATTGTCCAAGAGCTGTCCCCACCATTCCCTCCCCATGCAGTGTGTGCCCCAGTTCCTCATCCTTTTAGTGGCAAAATTAAATTCTGCCTACGCAGCTGGGAAATGTCAAGCTCTGCCCAGACTTGTGCCCATCCAGTGCCCATGCAGGCTGCAACACTCAGAAAGCCCCAAGGCTGAATCCCTTGGCTCAGACTTGTCTACCCAGCTTTGCTCTCCATCACTCCTCTTCATGCCAAGCGTGGACATTATGGCTAATGTGGAGGATTCACAGCCCTGGCCTGAAGCACTTACCATCAACACGATGCCCTTAATGAAATGGTTTCTGCCAGGGTTGTTTAATGAGACGCATTTTGCCATGTTTTATCTCGGTTGGATGCCGCGGTGGGACTGGCAGGAGGTTTGCTCCAGCAAGGCCAGAGTCTCGCCCATGAGCCAGAGGCTTTCAGAAGTGGCTTTGGCTTTTCTCAAATTAGGCTGCTTGTGACTCACAAACTTGTGTCTTGCTTTCAGATGAGAGAGAAAGATAGAGGAAAGATGGATAAATAGGCAGACTGGTGCAGGTTTCATCCCTGCAAATTGCTTTAGCTAAATCAAAGATGTTGCTAGTGGGCTTTTGACATGCAATTCCTGCCTGCTCCTCAGTTAACCCTTCCCTGGGAGCAGAAAATGAGGTGATTTAATTTCCTTGCCAGGACTAAAGCACAGTGTTAGGAAGGTGAAACAACCCCTCCTGCTTGTGCACCGTGGGGGTCTGACAAGCAGCACGACCATGTGCGACATGTATGGGGCTCCATCACAGCTCTCCATGGGGCTGGGGACCCCTGAGTTTGTCCAGAAATGCTTCACCAAAATCTGTAGCATTTCCCACCAACATTCCCTTCTGCCTGAGATCTGGAGGAGGAAACTCTACGTGCGGTAACCAGCCACAGGGAGGGCTAAGGAAGGAGCCAGCAATAAGAAGTTAGGTAAAACTATCTCGTGTCCCCTTCACGCTGGATACCTGCTTCACAAATGGTGGGCTATAAGCTCCCAGGAAATGATTTTTGAATGTGCACAAGGCCAAAGCGGAAGTGCTGCATTCCTGCTGGCTAAAAGAGAGCCAAAATTACAGTAACACACCTGGTTGCAACAGTTTAATTATTAGAAACTTGAATTTCACCAAATGTATTTAGAAATAAAAGCTGTATTTGCCAGTGAGGCTTCTGATACAATCACAAGAAAATCTCCCAAGATATTTGTGGGGTTTTCACTTTTAGAATTGGTTTATCTGGTGTTAAAGAAAATCTAGGCATATATTTAGGAGTTCTCCCATTGCCAGTTGGAATTGCTTTCCATAGAGCCCAGGTCCTGCGGAAGGGCTTGGTGTCCTGGATACGGTATTTCCCTGTTTCAGAGTTGGAGCTGTGTACCCTAAGTATGTGTGTGTACCCTCACACAAACTAACACATCCCTTCTTATTTAACCGGTTCAGCTTCTTGTGAAATATTTCTACCAGATTCTGTGCATTTTCAGCCCAATTGCTCTGAATGTAATTACCCAATTTTATTAAAACTCTGATTAGCCAATGTGATTAAAAATGTGATTAGCCAATGCAATTATCCAATAATAGAGCTGGTCCAAAAATTAAAAGCAGATGAGAAAAAAAGAGGGGAGGGGAAAAAAGAAAATCGAGACATCTGCAACAGATTTTTTTTTATTACTTTTCCTTTTTGACAACGTGAAGGGAACAACCCTCTGAAGCTAGAAAAGGATTGGTTTCAAAGTGGACCCCCCTGCCCCCTGCCTTATCATCAGAATTCATTCCTTGAAAACGGTTTTCTGTCTGAAAATGCTGACCCAGGAAAGATTTTTTGCTGTCTTCCCTGCAGTCCTATTTAGTCGCCTGGAGGCACATGAGAGATGGTGTTGCCTTGTTCCGCATGAGCAGGGTCAACAGTGGTCAATGTCCCACAAAGAAAAACGCATCTGGAACCTGCTGAAGCTGGCTGGTGATGCTCTTCCATGAAAGACACTAAGCCCCAGTGATCTCCTTGTGTTTCTGGGGGAATCATTTGGGGATGAAGTGGGAACCTTGCTCCAGGTCTGCAGGCAAATGCTGTGCCGTGCACAGCAGCATCTCAAAGGCTTGCATATTTCTTTGCTCAAAATAGTCCTTCCAAGAACATCCAGTGGTCACTGCCTCAGCTTTCACTGACAGGCCCTGAGCTCGAGGGCTATTGAGAAACTCAGTCCCTTCCTTTGCGTTCGGTTCTTCGCCATTTTCTGCACCATGTGAACAGGCACATTAAATCTTCAGACACCAAATCAACACAACTCTCCCAGCTCAGTAATGGAGGTTATAAGCCAACTGAACAAGTCAAGGCTTACTTCTATGCATTCACTTTTCATTCTTCATTTGACTAATTAAGCAAGAAACCTGGGTCAAAATTAAAATGATTAAAACAAATGAAGCAGTGTAGAGTACACCCTTAACTGTGCAGATCATAGGTCGCTCCATCTGTACTTGTTTGCTTAGCCCACTCCGGACAAAGTCCTAGCAGATTTTGAGCATTTAATTGTCAACTCTTCATTTTTTACAGTTCACTGCTTGCAAGCCCACAGATTGTGCAGACATTGAGAGACAAAGGGCCAAATCCTGCCCCATCCTGCCCCACTGGGAATGAACTGAATCAACAAGATGGGCAAGCATGCCACTGAGGGTGGGACGTGGCTGTGCCCAGCTGCTCACGCTGCACTTTGGATTGAGCAGAAGTAGGAGGCAGCTTTATTTTATTGCAGAAGAATTTCCTACCTTGCAAGACCCACGGTACTGACCTCCTGTCCCCATCAGCTTCATGTTTTCAGCTCAAGCTGGATCTCACAATTTGCCCTGAACCCTTTCTCTGGCTGTTTCCAGCTGGGGACAAGGTGCGGCCAGTCTCCGGTCACGAGGCTCATGGCCATAGCTCATCCTTGTGCAGGCCCTGGGGTACCCTGTCTGCTCCCCTTTCTTTCTGCTCAGCACCAGATCATTAGGGGATCAAGTACCACCCAGCCACCACTTGCATAAATGTGCTGCAGCACTGGATGTATCTGCGCTCTCCCTGGCAGCACACATGGTCCCCTGGAGGAGAACTGATAAGAACCCAATCATTTAATTTTGGGGAAGGAAACCAGGGAGATGAAAGTGAGCTGCACTCCTGTCTCAGCCCCACATCTCCTGGCCATGCTGGGGTGAAAATGCCATGACACTTTTGCAGGCAGATCACTGACCCCTTCATTAGCCAGGCCCAGCTGAACATCTCCTTTCCTGCCTCGTTAGGAGCTGTGGCCCCTGCACAGGTAAGTCAGGGTTCGGGATGCATGCAGGGAAGGGCAGACTCCAAACACCAGTATTTTTCTATGCCCCAAGGGTGTAGGTGAGAGAGTGCATCTGCTGGCTTGAAGTGGATGTTGTTACTAGAATTTGGGATTCCTTTCGGATTAAGCATCATGCAACACTCACAAGGCTCCACTTAGCCGACATGCCTGAGCTGTGCCTGAAAATCTGATTTCCCTGTCATTACTTCTAAAACAGTGTTTGCCTCTCCTTCTTTCTTTTTTGATTCTTTTCATCCTGGCCAGTTGTAACATGCACGTCCCTGTTATGTTCTTCAGATGTACTGCTCTGTTTTTACTTGAACTAAGTAACTCTCTGTGCTCTTTTCTCCCCCTTTCCCAGTATTGGCCCTTTCCCCAAATTCCTGGTGCAGACAGTTTGTTTTCTATGGTTTTGCTTCAGCTGAACTTGGTTATTGAATGTGCTTTCTTCTTTCCAGAGAGACTCCTGGTTCAACCCCTGGGCTGTTTTTCCAGCACATTAAGTGTTTCCATGTCTTTTCTCTCCTCCACTCCAAGATTTAGTTTTATCCTTTAAAAAAATAGCAGTAACCTTTTACATCTCTACTTCTGGCCCATTTTCTAAGGACACAAGATGTATATAATGGTGCTATGCGTGGGTATGTATATGTCTACCTACCGCATAACTTGAACCCATTGGCCAAATTTAATGCAGGTGGACAGAGAGTTAGGGGTCTCAAAGACTTCAGATTCTGAAAAGTCTCATGAATATGTGCGATTGAGCAGACAAGGAAGATGTTCTGTGTTCCCTAACGAAAGGGCAGAATAGATACTGTGGTTTTTGGGGGAAAAGCTCAAAAATATGACCCAAGGGCTCCAGATCCAAAGGTAAATGAAGAAGATGCACTTATTTTTCTTTTAAACCCCATGCTTTTTAAACCATAAAGTCTTGTGATTTCAGAGGGAACCAGACTCATGACTTTTAAACCCTTGGGTATGAAGGCAGTGATGCTGGAGTCTCCTTGCAGCCAAGAGTAGTCAATAGACCATCGCAACCCCACGACAGTACCACCTCATCTCCTCTTTCATGCTGGTTCCCTGCCAAGCCATTCCTAGAGGCAGGAAAGCAACGGTCCCAGCCTGGAGCTATGCTATTGCCTCCAAATATGTGGTACAGGTCCAGGGAGCAGACAGCATGGGACAAAACAGATCAAAAAGCTGGATGTACTGGGTAGCCTTGGGCAAGTCTCTTCACCTCCCCGTGCCTCTGCTTCTCTTCTCACCCCACAGAAACCCTTGATGGTAGGACTTTTCCCTGCTATGTCTGTACAGTACCTACCACTACAGGGTTCCCACCAGGTTGTGCCTTGCAGGGAGGGACTGCATCAAGTCCTAAAAAGTCATAGTTATGGGCACAGCCATCTCATTCAAGAGCCATGGGCTCGGCATCACCGTAGAGAGCAAAGGGGATAGTCTGGCTTGTAGGAGGCATTTGTCGGGGGCTTTGTTCCTTGGATGGGTGCCCCTTGGCTAGGGTTTGTCTCACAGGCACTCTTCCCAAACAGCTCCAAGGAGATAAAAGGCTGAGGTGGGGAAAAGGAAAGAAATGGAAGAGTAGGAGGGAAAGGAAGACAGAAATTGGGAGACAGAAAGTAGGAGACAGCTCTCTGTCAGAACAGGTAGCTGCTGACTCAGGGCTAAATATTCCCTTTTGAAGACCAAAACGCTTCCCTATCCCCAGCCTCCTGCATCCACAGAACCTGCACAAGCAGCCAGCGTGGAGAAGGTAGGCATTGCTCCCCGTTGAGGAGCACAGCTGAAAACAGCCACATTTGCCTCCTTTAGGAGTTCAAGTCACTCCCCGTAAGGTCTGATATTCAAGGAGAGCTTCTCCAGTCCACACATTCACCTTCCTTCCCAACCAGATTTCACCGCAATATGGGTGTTTTACCTACAGTTCCCACACAAAGAAACCCCATTAGCTGTAACCCAGCTTCTCCCTCCCTGCAGACAGCTATTTACAGGATTTCAATGGGTAGGTCTGAAATGACTCCATGTCCAGAATTGCCACTGCCAAAGGAAGGAGATGGGGGTCTTTGCAAAGGTCTTTAATAATCTTACTGTTGCTCTGGCTGGCAGCTTTCGGCATGTGTCCCACATTCTTCAGTAGCCCTTTCCTTAGCAATGAATAGGCTTTTAGCGCACTCGCATAATGGTTTCTTTTCCTGTGGCACTCAGAAAAAGCTTTCAGCCTGCTCCAGCTGCTGCCTCTGCTGCCTCTCCTTACCCACCAGAAAGACGCAGTGGCTCTGCTCAGCATATCCTCTACCACTAATAGAGCCACTCTTTCACCTCTGAAAAGAGGTGGTGTGTGAGCAAGGGGTGAAGGATGGCTTTGCCTCTGTTTATTTTTCTTAAAGCTCCTTTGCAAGCTGGGGGTTACAAGGCTGAGTTAGGACCTCTTCACCCCCCCCAAGAAGCCCACGTCTCTGGCGGGTCAGCAGCCCCGATGCAGAATCAGGGGGCTTCAGCCTGGGGCTGCCACCCTGCTCTGTGGCTGCACTGTGCCAGAGACTGAACTTGCACTCTCTGCTGCAGGAGGTCTTGGCTCTGACTTAAGGCAGGTGGAAAGTGCATGCTCCTCCTGCTTTGTTTTCCTCATTTTAATTCCCAGCAGGGCTGTTACTCCAAAACCTGCAGTGACAGGACTCCTACACTGCCACAGCAGTGTGTAATCTACTCTGCATGGGTATGTTGTTGTTTGGTTTTTTTCTTCTGGATTTGATAATGATGCTACTTAATTAGGGAGCCAAAATTGCTTTAGTTCAAGCTAATAAAAGGGCCTTTGGAGCTCCCAGCAGTTATCTCAGATACCTACATTAGCAGGTACCCTAGACAGCTTTGAAAATTGTACAATAGATAACCTAAGATCAGACTCTCAAAGGCTTTGAGATCAAAGAGGATTACAACCCCCAGAAAAACATTAGGTACCTGTGTACTTTTCTAGGTCTGGCTAAGAAACTCGTCTGAGACCATGGACTTCAGCAGCAAAAAGCTCATTTTCCATGCTGCAAGCATGATGGGAGGAAAGGGAGAGAATGGCAATGCAACATGCTGCTGTGACTTCTCAAGAATTTGAGGTTATTTTCATACTAACCTGCAGTGTCATTACATGAGTTTCTGTGTTTCCCCTTTCTATTAACTCTGGGTTTTTTTTGTTTTGCTGTCCAGGAAAGCACTGAGTATGTGTTTACCGTTTTCCTTATGTATAAGTGACTCCCCCACATTTCCACATATTTCTATGTATCTTTTCAGGATTAAAGAGAAAATCCACACCCCCCCTCCCTCCCCCACCTTTCTCTGGTATTAGGACAACTACTTTGGGATTCACACAGAGAGTTGGGACGACAGTAGACACAAGGTAAGTTTTAGCCTGGTTCCTAAAAAGTTGTACATTGGCACATGCACTGGGAGATGTGTCTCTATGTGGCTCATTAATAGCTCTTCATTCCAGCATGCAATTTCACTGAAATTTCACTGAAGGGTGGAGAGCTCACAGGAAGTGTATTTCTGTGAGTTTCATAAAAATAGGCAGGTTGGCTGAAGTGAAACCTCCACTGAGGAGCTGTCTGAGATTACCTCTGAGCAGAAATGTGAGGATTCACAGCCTTGGAGACCTACAGCCTCATTAGATGGGTTGGTCTTAGGCATCTCCTGGGCCTGAATGCCAAATTCCCTTCATCACAAAGGAAGGAATTGCACTGATGGCTGAACAGCAGCCTTGGAGGACAGAGGCAAAGAAGCTTTAACACTTTCTTAGATCTGTATTTCACGGATATAGCAAACACAGCAAGTTTTTAGTGGTTTGATACTTTACACCGGTGGTTAATACACCCACTTAGTGAATCAACCAAGTCAGAACACATCGCCGGCCAGATGCCGTCTTCTGCAGTAGGTCAGATGCAGTCCTGGCAGCTACCTGCCTCTCACTGCCCTAAAGGAGATTTATACAGTCCTGAGGTCTTGGCATAAATGACCAAGTATGTATTTTCTTCAACAGTCTCCACTTCTTACACCAATCATGTATAAGCTTAATTTTTCAGGGAGAAGGGGAGGGGTCTACACTGACCACTGACATAAACATTATTTCAGATACCCCCAATGATGAAGTATAGCTGTTAGAGTAACATCGCATCTGACAATATTAGGCAAAGTGGTGCGGTGCTAAAATAGCAGTCTGAAAAATGGAAGTACCTGCTTTCTCCTTGGCACTTTTGCTCCTGTTACAGCATTACAGCAACACGCACACACACACATGGAGGAATTGCTCTTTGCTCCAGGCTGGTTACTTTTCTGCCTAATCCATGCACTGCCGTCAGCAGCCTTGTAACTACTGACTGTGCTTGAATCTGCGGCCACGGACCTTGGCAGTAGTACATGTAGCAGTGTTACTGCTGAAGCGCAGCGTCGAGTAGGGGAACAACTTCTCTGGTCGTAACGGGCTGCCTTCATTAGCTCCTATCTGCTGACTCTGCTGCCTTGGCTGTAGCTGGCAGGGGAGAGAGGAGTTTCCACCTGTCATCAATCTGTGCCACGCTCAAGGGGTGCAGAAGAACCAGGAAAGGTGCAGAGGGTGACAAAAGCATGCAGTGAGCTCTGTACAGGACTCACACCATCTCTGGAAAAGAGGTGATGTGGTTCAAAAAAACAACAGACAAATTTGCAGGCAAAAAACACGGGGAAGGCTTTTAAATCCAAAGGACTGCAGCTGGAAACACCTGAGCTGCAGATTGTTGGATACTTGGAAAGTATTCTCAGAAAATATCACATGGTTTTGCTTTGCTTATTCTTACGTTCTTCTTTTCCAGTATGACTGTTCGTAGGATATTTTGCTGCTCTTTTTGCGTGGCCCTGAGGATCTGTAAAGCTGCAGTTACTTCTCAGAGACCTGTTCGGTCCACACGTTTGCTCCCACAGCCCCTTGGTGTGGCCACTGTCAGACTCCTACAGCAAGCTGGGGCCACGGGAAGACATCCTCACAGGCCAGTGGGCAAAGGGCAGCTGCATGGTCCCTACGTTCCCTGGCAGAAGCTTTACCACTCCTGTTGACTGTCATCCCAGTTTACTGTCACCCATAATCAGGGATACAGTATTCATTGTCATACCGTAATCAGGGATAAAATGTGTAAGGATAGAGATTCCCCTTGCTGCTTCTAGCCACAGAATCACAACCAACGTTCAGAAATTGCTCATGCTTTTTTCTCTCCCTAACATAGCTTTTTATAGCATACTCCATACAGCTGATGTAAAGCAAGGCACGTTCTGCTTGTGTATTAATCCTTGAATGCCAGGCAAATCCTCAGCTGTCTAACTTACCTGCCTCCTGCCCTTGGCAAGGCACTTTATCAACCCACAACCATGGGAGAAATCAGCAGGCACTTCTACTTGAAGCTTTTGCAAGTTCTTCATTCAAGCATGTTTCCCATAGCTGAAATGTTCCAATCGTTTCCCTTGCTTCTTCAGTAGCAAAGCTTCACCGTGAGAGAAGATCACATAGCTTGTTTTCAGATCAGCCCAGCTTGTTTTGCAAAGCCTGACCCTGCGTTTCCCCCACCAGCTAGAGGCAATGTCCCCTGCTAGGACAGGATGTCACACATCCAAGATCCTGAACATCTGTGCTCATTCTTCCCCTTTTTTCTGCTTTTCCCTGCTTTACCCTCAAAGAAAAATCTCAGGGAAATCCTATGGGGAAGAAAATGCCATTATTCTTGGGAGGCAAGTCGAGGCCCTTCTTTCCAGAACATACCGATTTGTTTTTCTTCATGTTTGTACATTATTATGGTTTTGAAAAAGAGGACAACACACCCAGTTTTAAATTTACTCCTGTCTTAATTGAACTTTGTCTCCAGAGCCATTCAAACAAGCCTTAGAGTAAACAAGGTGTGTGGGGGGATATTATTCTATATTTTTCATCTTCTTGCTGGTAAAACTGCATGTGCCTTTGGAGGATAAAGTTAAATATTTACCCTAGGTCAACCATCCCTGTCTGCAGAGTTTATATTTTGTTGGAGTTTCTGCAAGCGTTATTTGCGAAATTCCTTGCCTGCCTCGGCTATTAGAAAATGCACCCATAAAGGCCTTATTTTTGGTCCTCAGAATATTTTCAATCAGGCATGAGAACTTACCTAGCCTGGATAGATGGTGAACCTACGTGTGACACTGTGGTAGGATTGTGTTTGGGACAGGGCTATTTAATTTGCTAGCCAGGAACCTACGTGCAGCAGGACCTGATGAATATTCTGGGGATCTGGCATCACTGAGGGCCAGGGGCATGTCTTTCTGTGGTTTCAGATGTCTTGAAATCAGGCTCATTCCGATAAGTCCAGGTGGTTGCGTGTGGGTGGCTGGTCCTGCATCTGGCTTGCAGTGGGGTGAGCAGGTCGGCGGCACCAGGAAGAGATGAGGAGCACACTTCATGTTCCTCCCAGAGGCAGGCGGAGAGCATTTCTATGATGGGGCTGGAGTCTGTCCAAAATGCTTGGCATCCCAGGCCCAGAACAAAGTCTTTTTGCCAAGCTAAAGTCTGCATACCAAGGAAGTGCTCTAGGCCTTCCTGCCTCAGCCAGCGTGCTGTGGCTCTTCTGAGGGCTTCATTTTTCCTGGTGGAAAACAAGCTCTCTCCCACATGTTTTTCATGTATGCTCCTCAGAAAAAGGCCACTCTGTAATACAGCCCCCTGGGACACTGCAGGCTGTCCAGAACATCTCCTTTGGGATGTTTGGGAGCACCCTTATTCAAGCTTCTCTTGAAAAACACAAATACAAACCCCAACCCCTTCCTGCCCTCTTCCCTTTCATCTTGCTCCCTCCTCTCCCCACCAGGACATCTAGGCATCACTCTTCAAAATACTTCAAATCAAAGCAGTCATGGGAGATGGGCTGACTGACGATATCTTTCTAAGCCTACAGGGATTTCTGTTAGGTCTCCCAAGAACAGAGGGTAAACAGCAGCCAGACCCAAAGGAAGCTCCTGAAAGCCGCAGATGACCTTGCTGGTCTTACGAAGAGGGAGATAGCGGCAAGAAGACAGAGGGAAGCGGTGGTGGCACGATGAGCGTTCACTGCACTCCTGCTGCACACAGCTGGTATGCAGTTTCGTAGGAAATGTGGCCCCAGGGCTACTCTAACCTGTGCCAAGAGGGCATGTATCAGGTGTGAGACTCAAGGAGCTGCAAACAGCTCTTTGAAGCCTTCCTCTCCTCCCCTAGCAAAGAAACTCAAGTCTGATTTCTTTCAGACTCTGTGTTGACCTTCCTCAGGCATGGAAAACTCCTCTGTTTCTTATGGGCTTTTCCACCCTCTGAAACCAATGTCATTGGAGCATTTTTGTGCCAGCAACTTAGTATGTGTTGATGTGACCCTATAAGTGTTGGAGAAAACACCCACCAGGTGGGTTTATTGTCATAAATTATCAAAAGCTAAGGGTATAGCAATTGTACTTTATTTCATGGGCTTTGCTCTTTCAGAAGTATTTGTTCCGTATAGTCTATTATGCTTGTGCCTCGTGGTACTACATAATAATACCTACCATATGCAGTAGATACTGTGTAGTAATGCAGAGTGGATTCCACTTTTTTCCTTCCCCAAAACCAAAAATCACAAGGCAGAAGCTGTCTTTAATACCTCCATTTCTGGCTGAGATGAGCAGCACTGTGCAGTTAATGGTCAAATCTGACTTTCTCCAGAGATCACAGCTGTTGCTATCCAGAGGACTGATTTTATTACAGAAGCCACCATGAAGTCCAGACCTAGCTCCAGATGTGGATGTCCTCAGGGCCAGGGTACCTTTATATTTCTGAGCTCAGGGCAGAAAAAGAGTAGGACACAGTTCAGATGCCAGGTTAAATGTCCTCTGAGGAACAAAAAATCATCTTGAGTTTGTAATTTTGGATGAGTATAATATATACAGAAGTCATAGAGGGAGGAAAATAATTATTTTCTATGATACTGTTGTATAGTCTGTTTTGGGTGACCAGTCTGGTTTTTTTGTGACCTCCTGCCCACACGCACACACACACACTGTAAGTCAGGGTAGGGAGGGAGGTCACACAACAGAAATTACCTGAAAGCTGGGTATCCTAAACCAATTGTCTAGGTCTTCTCCATACTCAGTGGAGCATGGTAGATACCCCCTTAGGAATTTCATCTCATCTGCATCAGACGCATCTTTTAAAAGGGGGTGACCTTCCCTATATCTCTATTGACTATGAAAAAGCAAGAATTAGACATTAAATGTCTAGGTGGCAACAGCTAGATTACATAGATCCCATCCTAAGTGTCAATCCCACTGATATGCAGCAAGATTGCGGCAAAGGTTAACAGTGGGAATGGATGAACAGTAGGAAAAAGGAATTGTAAGTTTTTCCTCAGAGAGGTCTCGATATCAACTTCCTTCAACAAAGCAGGACCTTTTCTGAGGGAAACAGCTCAAAATAAGTCCTGTACTCTGCTTTCTTGGTGCTGAAACATAGAGGGAAAGAACCTGATTCCCTTACAGCTGTTGAGATGTTTTCATTTCCCTTCACTGAGGCTGTAATTTCAAATACCCAACATAAAAAAAAACTGTATCAAGCAGAATTTGACTGGAAAACAGCAGAACTTCTTCCTTTCTGGGCCAGTGGTGAAAACTATGTTGGCTGTCTCCTCACCGAAGGCAAAAGGAATTTTTTTTTTATTTAAAAGGAACTGGACTTTTTTTTCTAGTTTTTTTGCTGCTGTTGTTTTTTAGTTGTTTTTGCCTGTTTATGATCCCTCTGCTGATTTCTGGAGGAAGCACTCCAGCCCTGTGCAGGTGAAAGACATCTCAGACAAAAAAATTCTTCAAGTAGCAACAGGGAAAGTCGAAAACCCTAATTTAGAAGCAACAGCAGGTGGACATTGGAAACATGCAGACTCACTGGAAAGCTCCCAAGATCTACAAGTGCTGAAATGAAAACATGACACGATGGATCAGTCAACAGTTACTACTGAATAAGTCAGCGGGCTTCAGAGTTAATCACTGCAGCCATCCATGAACTTTCACAGGGTGCGGAAAAACAGTTAGCTTTGCCTAGAACGTCTTTGGGATGATGTCTATTGGTATGGTGGGAGGTTCACATGCTCTATTCTTTCTTCTTGGCAAAAGCCTTGCCATCCGAAGATATGTTAAGAGAAGAAGGATAACTGTTTGGATCAGTGTTTAAATCAGAAAATCAAGAGGGAAAAAGAGGGAGGGGAAATTGGGAATCTGAATTCTCATGGTGTCATTGACCAGGAAGCTTGACGCAAGCATCCCTACATCAAGGTGTTCTTCATGAAGGGCTGGCTATCACCAACCAGCCTTAGCATGGGTTAAAAAACATGCAGTGGAATCTATGATCCTGGAGGTGCATGTTCCTGCAGATCACCCGGCTGTTCTTGTGGCACTGCCCTGAGCAAAGTCAACCCCGCAAGGACATGGGGAGATCCTCCAGGAGAGAAGGAGCCTACTGTCGATTCATATGGTGGAAAAGGCTCTATTTTAACTCTTGTGCTGGTCTCGTACATGTGCTGCTACTGATGGGTTTTCTGATTTAATATGTTCTTCTTGGTCATAGCTCCCTGAAGTTCTCCCCTTGCTTTTCAGTTTGCATATGGAAACAGCATTTCTGCTCATCATTTAGTTTTAGAATATTTTCTCAACTGAAACAAGAATTCTATATTTTTGTATTTATTTTATAATTTTCTGTGGTCCTTTCTTTTCCCCTTTTCTCTTCCCCTTTTCATGGGTAAATGGAAAGAAAAAAGGGTGAGACCAGGAGAGAACGGCAGGGAAAAATGCAAGGGAAAACCAAAGCACAACATTTTCATGAGGAATACTTTCAAAATATTAATTAAAAATCCATTTTAGAAATCCTTCTGATGGGGAAAGAAATAATTATTTTGGAGGTTAATTGTTTATTATTCATAAACCTATTTGCCAAAAAATTTCAAAACTGATTTTAAAAGACCCACGTAGCTTTTTGTTCCTTTTGAGGTTGGTGGAATTAAATGTCTCTGAAAGGGTTTGCAGATACTTGCTTTCCTGTTTAGTTTAGTCTCTGTTTCCTCTCTATGCTTATCCTAATTAAGTGGAACATTCATTCCCAGACTTCCACAAACCAAGTGTTTCTCAAAGAGAAAGTTATCAGGAAAAAAAATACAAAATCAATAAGAATATGCCTGGCATCTTGAGTCAAATTTCGGTGCAAGAGCAAGCTGCGAGTCAAGACTTTGCATTGAGCTCTGAGGTGGGTGGTGGTGGACACAGTTGCTCATCTGTGGTGTCGTTACCTATTTAGATGGAGACAATTCCCAGGAGCTCCAGCCACGGTGTCGGGATCTTCAGGTCTATCCACAAGGCTGGAAAGCAGAAAAGAGTCTTATTAAATTGGGATTATTGCCCCATCATGCCCTGTCAGTCTCTTTAATTAGTCTGGTCTACTTGAAAAGCAAATGTGTGGCTGGTTGTTTTCACAGCGCGTTTTCTGCTAGGCTGTGCTTTGCTGATGTCAAGGGAATGAACTGAAATGAAACCCCTCCTAAAATCCAAACATGGGCTGAAGCTCGTGCAACTGGCTCCATGAGCAAACATGACAGTACTGTACCTCCGAGGCCTTTGCAGATTTGACAGCCCCGGCTGTCCTTTATCAGCCCCTCGTACCGTCAAGAGGCATTGTCTGCTCCTCGGACAACATGCTTGTGTGATCAGACGTGGGTTTCAGCCCGGTTCCTCAAGGAAGCGTGCTCAGAGCCCACGTGTCCGTGCCACCCTGCCACTGATAAGCCCACGGACCCGCTGGACAGCTTTGACCGTGGGGCCGGGAGGCACAGCCACAATCTGTCCTGGTGCAGAGGATGGCCTCTGCCTCTCTGAGAGGTTCCTGGAGAGAGGAGGGGGACACTGAGGGGACGTGTGTGAACCATGGGACACTGAGGGGACACGTGTGAACCATGGGACACTGAGGGGACGTCTGTGAGCCGTGGGGACGCTGATGGGGATGTGCAAACCATGGGGACACTGAGGGGTTGTGTATGGACCAACCATAGGGACACCAAGGGTACGTGTGTGAGCAATGGGGAACTGAGGGGGACACTGAGGAGACATGTGTGTACCATGGGACACTGAGGGGACACATGTGAACCATGGGACACTGAGGGGACATGTGTGAGCCATGGGGACACTGATGGGGATGTGCAAACCATGGGGACACTGAGGGGATGTGTATGAACCAACCATAGGGACACCGAGGGTACGTGTGTGAGCAATGGGGAACTGAGGGGGACACTGAGGAGACACGTGTGAACCATGGGACACTGAGGGGACACATGTGAACCATGGGACACTGAGGGGACATGTGTGAGCCATGGGGACACTGATGGGGATGTGCAAACCATGGGGACACTGAGGGGATGTGTATGAACCAACCATAGGGACACCGAGGGTACATGTGTGAGCAATGGGGAACTGAGGGGGACACTGAGGAGACATGTGTGAGCTGCGGGGACACTGAGGGGACACATGTGAACCATGGGACACTGAGGGGACACGTGTGAACCATGGGACACTGAGGGGACATGTGTGAGCCATGGGGACACTGATGGGGATGTGCAAACCATGGGGACACTGAGGGGATGTGTATGAACCAACCATAGGGACACCGAGGGTACGTGTGTGAGCAATGGGGAACTGAGGGGGACACTGAGGAGACATGTGTGAGCTGCGGGGACGCTGGTGGGGACGTGTGTGAACCATGGGGATGCCGAGGGGGCATGTGTGATCCATGGGGGACTGAGGGGGACACTGAGGGACACACTGGGGGGGCCGTGTGTGAGCCACAGGGACACTCAGGGGACATGTGTGATCTGTGGGGAGACTGAGGGGGGCATTGGGGGGCCATGTGTGAGCCACAGGGACACTGAGAGGGACACTCCGGAGACGGGTGAGGGGACATGTGTCAACTATGGGGACACCGAGGAGGACACTGAGGGGATGTGTGTGAACTATGGGGACACTGAGGGGACGTGCGTGATCCGTGGGGAGACTGAGGGGGACACTGGGGGGCCGTGTGTGAGACACGGGGACACTGAGAGGGACACTGAGGAGACCAGTGAGGGGACATGTGTGAGCTCCGGGACACCGAGGGGGACACTGAGGGGATGTGTGTGGACTATGGGGACACGGAGGGGACATGCGTGATCCGTGGGGAGACTGAGGGACACGCTGGGGGGGCGCGCGCGAGCCAGAGGGGCACCGAGAGGGACACTGAGGAGAGCGGCGAGGGGACGCGTGTGAGCGCTGGGACACCGCGGGGACACTGAGGGGATGCGCCTGAACCACGGGGACACGGAGGGCCCGTGGGTAGGGCGCGGGCGGCTCCGTGGGGGCGCGGAGGGGACGTGCGGGGCCCGCGGGCGGCGATGGCGCTGAGGCGACCCGCGCCGGCGGGCGGGCGGGGGGGGGGGGGGGGCGGTGCCGGGGGCGGGGGGACGGGGGGGGCGGTGCCGGGGGGCGGCGCGCGCGGCCGCGGGGCGGGGCGGGGCGGGGCGGGGCGGGGCGGCGGGCGGCCCAGTGGGGCGCGAGGCGCTGCGCAGGCAGCCGGCGAGCGTGGAGCGCGCGGCCGCCTGCCGCGCCGGGCAGCATGGAGGCGGCGGGCGAGGAGGCGGCGGGCAAGGCCCGCAATGGGCGCAACGGCTACGCGGAGGGCCCGGCGGCGGCGGAGCCGGAGCCGGGCGGCCGCGGGGGTCGTCTGCGGGGCTGCCGGGGCTTCCTGCGGCGCAACGGGCTGGTGGTGCTGACGGTGTCGGGGGTGGTGGCCGGCGTGGCGCTGGGCGCCGCCGTGCGCGGCGCGGCGCTGGGCCCGGCGCAGGTGGCCTACCTGGCCTTCCCGGGGGAGCTGCTGCTGCGGATGCTGCGGATGGTGATCCTGCCGCTGGTGGTCTGCAGCCTGGTGTCGGGAGCCGCCAGCCTGGACACCCGCTCGCTCGGCCGCCTGGGAGGCATCGCCCTCGCCTATTTCCTAGGCACCACGCTGCTGGCCTCCGGCCTCGCCGTCGCCCTCGGCTTCATCATCCGCCCCGGCGCCGGCGCCTCCGCCCTCAACGCCCCCGGGCTGGGGGTGCCGGGCGCCGTGCCCACCAGCAAGGAGACGGTGGACTCCTTCCTCGACCTCGTCAGGTGAGGCCGCCCCGCTCTCCCCCATCCCCCTCCCTCCTTCCCGCCCTCCCCGCCGCCGCCGGAGGATGATGACAGACCCGGCGGTGTTGCATGCTGCAGCTGACAGCTCCTTCCCCCTCCTCCTCCTCGTTCTTCTCATCCTCTTCGTTCTTGTTCTTCTCATCCTCCTCCTCCTTCTTCTTCTTGTTCTTCTCATCCTCCTCCTCCTCCTTCTTCTTGTTCTTCTCATCCTCCTCCTCCTTCTTTTTCTTCTTATCCTGGCTCCCCCAGAGGCACTGCTTTCTGCCCAGGTACCCACAGCCCGGTTAAGTGTAGGGCTGCATGGTGCTCTACCTCTCCCCCTTTTAACTTTGGCTGGGTAGCTGCAAGGATGGGTGCAGGCTTGCTCAGAGCTCTGGGTGCCTGGGCCCGTTTTTGGTCCTACCTGGAGGGAGAGCAGCTCCTGGGTGCTCGCTGCAGGGCAGACATGGCCTTGCCTGGCACCTTCCCCTGCCCCGCTGCCTGTTGTTGCCTGTGTCCTGCAGGCAGGGCAGGGCAGGGCAGCTCTCCCCATCCCTCACACGCACCTTTTTCTTTTATTCTCCTACCCTTTACTCAGTCTCCTCACACAAATGCCAACCTGCCTCTTATAGTGCCCTCCTGTAGGTGCAGGGATGGAAATGCAACCCTGTATTTCCATCGAGGACATACCCTAAACATAGTCCGGCGTAAGGACACCCTGTATGTTTGTGAGCTTCCCATCCCACCTCCACACCTTGCAGAGACAAGACTCGCATTCCCCAAAACTACCTGGAAGCAAGACTTCCACTTCTAACCAGATCGTAGTCTTTTTGTTTTATCCTTATTCCTCCTTGCAAAGTTGCAGCCTTCACCTTCTTTTTTTTCTCAGAGCCCATGTCTTGTTGAGATCTGTCCAGCTCTTTAAATAAGAGAGGAACTCTTACAAAAATGAGGCAGAGATCCAGCCAGCTTTTTGAGTATCGGACTGCCAACTGCAGTCTCTTGTGCTTTGATGAATCTTGGTGCAGAACCCCAGATGTGAACAGCTGATGTGTTTTGTTATCCCGTGTCTGGCTCTACCGCTTTTCACACCTGAGTAGTGTTGGACAGTCGTGGAAAAGTGTATTACAGGCGACTGAGAAAAGCGGTGGAATAAGGGAAAACTGGGGAGCGGCAACTGGGTCCCTGCTGGCAAGCGTAGCTGAGGGAGTGATGGGAACTGATAGTGCTTCAGTAGGCAGCGTGGAGGTTTGCTGAAACACTGGAAGGTGAATGGCTTTGGAGGTGGTAGATGTTGCTACCAAGATGCAAACAGAAGAGTAAGGGAGGTGACCTGCATACCAGTGAAATGGCTTGAGAGTTGTGCTTAGCAGATATCTTGGTAATTATAAAGCTGAGTGAGGGATTTTTTAGATCATTTGCTTTGCTTTTATGAGTTCAGTTTTTCAGCTGATAGACTTTTTCGCTGTGTCTGGGTAAATGGTTGTGGCAACAAAGATAAAAAGAGTTTAAAAAAAACAAATAAATCAACCCCAAAACTGTATTTACAAATCCATGTTAATGTCCCTTTCTCCCCCCAGAGAGAATTATGTTCCCTTTGGACAGAAAAGTAAGTCTGGTTCCTCCCATTGGCAACCACATACTTCGTGTCCTCAGCCCACCTCTCTTAAGGACGGATAATTAAGGATCTCTCTTAAGGAGCAGCAATTCCTGACAGAGCACCTTAAGAAGTAATAACAGGACGGTGGGAGTAGGTGGGCTGGCTGTAAGGGTGACATGGAGTTGAATGGAAGTGTAGGCAGGTGAAGGAAATTACAAAAAAAGGAGTCAGCACAACTGGGAGAGTTGGCAAGATGACTGTAGCGGTGGCTGCACTGGGTGCATCCTGGCGTGGCTTCTGTAGCTTGTGTTTCATTCCTGTGTCGCCATGCAGCACGGAGTAGGATGTAGCTGAGAAACAGGGCAGGGATGCTCCAGTGAGCTTCGGGCTGTGGGTAACATCTGTGAAGATGGGAGCAGAAAGCTGTGTCTTGCTCTGCTCTGTAAATGCAGGTGGAGAGTTCATCTCTGAAGGGATTATGATGGTGAGATTGAGTCCTTAACTCCAAAGTAATGCTCATAATGATGAGACTTGGGTAGAGCATGTGGGTTGCAGAAGGGATTCCTTCGGGGAAATAAAGGGCCAGGGGCTTTCCCCCGATGCATGTACAGTGGGCTGTGAATTCAGCTTTTTCTTGGAGCCCCAGGGAAGGGCTGTTGCAGCCACATTGTTGGGCAGTCCCGTTGTCACAGCAGTGACAGCAAAATCCAGTCCAGAAAAGATGGAGTAGACACAGCCATCACTAAAACTCCCAGTCTTAGCACAAATCCCTGACAGACTCGGGTAGAGAGAGTTACGTGATTTTTTGTAAATAATATCTCTCTCCCTCTGCCTTTTAAGTTTTTGGGTTTTTTTTAACTGTTATTGAAAATGTGGGTGTTCTGGTTTGAGCATCGGTCTTGGTCCCTGCTGTGATGGAAGGTACCAGAGCAACCTCATCGTTAGTTAACGAGGTCTTGAGTCTGTAGGGCCTGGAGGGCTGAAACCATTGCCTTCAGTGTGGGTGGGTCTTGCAGCATCCTGGTTTTTTTGCTTTTGCTTTTCCTTTTCCTTCTTTTGGTCATGAAGCTTTCCATTAGACGCAAGAAAACTTTGTTTTCAATTGTGTCACAAGACTGGTTGTGTCCTTCAAGCCTTCCCTGCTCAGTTTCAGATAAAAGGTAAAAATGAGGCGCAAATGGGTAAACTGAGTTCCCCTACACCACTGAAAGCAGATGTAAAACATGGCCCAAGGAAAAAACAGCGAAGAGGAAATCACAGCTGTGAGTCAGTATTTGCCATGGCTTCTGCAGGGATGACACAGGGTGTCCTTTCCCAGGATGCAGATCCCTTCTGCTTTTGGGAATTGTATTAGTTAATGACCAAAGATGTTGCTTTCCATTGTTGCAGCGATGTCTGGAGGCCAGCTTAATTCTTGGTCATGATTTTCAGTTTCCAAGTCTAAAGCTTCCATGCAAACATGCACCTATGCATGCAGGCACAACCTCTGGAAAAGAGATTTGTCTTGAGCTTTGGTGGCAAAAGAATGATGACTCACTGATGAACCAAAAGGCTGTCTCTGTGTTGTTTTGCCCATTGACCATAACCTCCAGGTCTGATTTGTCTGCCTTCCTCTGGCTGGAGGTGCTGGAGCACCCTCCTGGTTTCCCTTCTGGCAAGTGCAAGAGGTAAACCTCGAGTATGCCTGGCCAGGGTTTAGACACGCTGTACTCTGCCGCAGGACATGGGGTGGGGACAGCAGAGCTGTCCTGAAGGTGCCTTTGTGACGCACAGCAGGGATGCTGATATCTCATCATCTCGGGTCGGTCATGTGGGAGCTCCCTAAAAGATGATGGCCAAACGCAGGGAGAGGCTGCAGCTCAGCTATCACAGGAGGGATCTAGCAAGAGTTCAGAGGTGCTTCTACAAGGCTGATGGCTTAAAAAAAAAAACAAACCAACCCAAAAGTGGGGCATGCTCTGAACTCAAGGGGGGACCTTGGATTTGTTTAACTCTGTCCCATGTCAATGAAGAAAGACAGGCTTCTCCAGAGCACCCAGTTCAGGCTCTTATATTAAGCCAGGGTCTGGAGCACTCTTACTCTTCATGGTCTTAGCTGAAGGTGGACCTTGTGAACATCTCCAGAGCATCTGGCATGGAGAGCGGTTCGGTTGTACCAAATAGGCAAGCGCTGAGTGCCAGAAGAAGATGAGGAGAGTGAAGGGAAATTTTAGAATTTCTGGTTTCATCCCTTACTTGTTTGCTTGGTGGAGAAGGCAAAGCAACAGGGAATAAGGAACTCTTGTCAGCCTGGCTATCAAGTGGGTAGTGGCTGGAGGAAGAGGCTAGCTGTGATACGGTGGGCTCTGGGGCTCAGCACCCATCTGCGTAGGTGACATTGCAGAGAGCCAGCTTGGCTCTGATCGCGCCAGGCGTCTAACCAGGGAGAAACAGGTGAGGAGGAGAGGGGTAGTGATAAAGGTGACTCCAGCCACCAGCTAACACAGCTCACCTATAGCTTGTTGGAAAGCGGTTGAAACAGCAGGATCAAGCATTTTGCAATAATCTATTGATTTGTTAACACTTTTGATGGGCAATTGTCAAGACTGCATGTTTTGATAAGGTCAGAGTTTTGGTTTAGCTCTGATTTATATTTCCTGATTCAACAAAATTAAACAGTTTCACAGAAACCTATTGATTCTGTCAAAATTTCCAACAGCGGGTGATCCTGGCATTTCATTTCAGTGAGGTCAATATTTTGTTATAATTTCATACAAAAGACTTCAGTAGAAAATCTCACTCATCAAGAAGGAACATTTCAAAGTATTTTACAACATTTTTTTAGTGGGAAAAAAGGTCTGGAACAGGCTTTCTTTGCCCAATTTTGGGATGAAAACATGTTTTGAAACCATGGAATTGGCTTTGGGAAGGGAGTTCTGTTTTTAATCCAGCTTTAGCCGTAACAGTCTGGGGAGGGATGGAGGTAGTAGCATCATCCACTTTTTATAGGAAGTGTATGCAGGGGTCCAGGTGTCTGCCCGGAGCAGTAAGGTCAGGGTTTCTCAGGCTGCCAGGCAAATCTGCAAAAGCAGTTTAAATTTTATTGCTCCTCACTGCCCTTTTTGTCTCTCTGCCAGAGGTTACCAGCTGTGCTGCCAAAGGGAGTACCCACGGCACTATCAGCAAGCCCGTGCGTTGGCTCTGAGAGCCTTTGGAGCCGGAGGGGAGGCAGGCATGAGCTTGAGTACAGGGAGACACATCGGTCATGTTTTGCTGGCTGGACTGCAGAGCAGATGGCCAGGGTGGACCATGGGGTCCAGAGCATTCGTGTGGTGACCTTCGCTGGGCACCGGTTGCTCCAGTAGCCACTTGCTTCTTGTAGCCTTGGTCTTCCCTGTGAGTCACCCAAAGGCAGCACCTGTGAAGGCCATCTCTGAAATCCCAGTGTGTAAGGAGAGCAAAACTTGCGTGTTAGGAGAGAAGGAGGAGATGCCACATTTGTAGTGATAAATAGAGTAAGAAGTGGCCAGGGAACAGCTGCAGTTACGCCAATGGTGGGTCCCCGAGGTAGGCTAACCACTGGGTTTTGTAGCTGGATGGCTAGCTCTTAACTCCGGGGTACCCTCAGAAAAAAGGGAGGTAGTAATGTTACTGTCCACCTTTGCTGGTGTCATTTTCTGAGCCTGGATCCTCTCTTGAAGTACAGAGGTTGCTGACTGATTTTTGTAGGAAGTATTCAGCGTTTTCATTCATGCGGCTGCAGTGTCTGGTGGTGTTTTTTTAGGAAGCCTCTGAACGTTTCTGCTCCTTTGTTTTGTTCTTTATATTCATTGCCTTTTACTACTGACTCCCCCCAGTTATGTTTTATAACAACAAAGATGCAGACTGGACCATTAAGGCAAGAAAGTATCAAATATCTGCTATAAGTAAACGCATTTTCAAGTTTCTGTGTGTTAAAGCAAATGTACACACTCACGTCCAGGGCATGTATTGTGTGTCCATGTACATATCAAAAAGCAGATGAGAAAAATTGTTGTGTGATATTGAATGAAAATGTTGGGACAGAAAGAAAAATAAAGGTACTGGAGCAATGGAAACTGGGCTCTGGCAGGTTGCCACAGATGGCAATAAAGTTGCCGGCAGTGGACACCGACTGTTGAAAACATTTCATTGAAGAAAACCAGGAGATAACACAACACAGAGTATTTTTTCTAGGCTTCCTCACAAAAATATGTTTTCCAGCGACAAGGTTTTTGGCCTCAGAAGTGGAACCTTTTTGTAAGAAGCAATGCAAGAGGAACGCATAGTATTTTAGGGTTTCATTCTGCTTGCCTGGATTTCCCTTCATGCTTTTGCTGTCAGAGCAAAGTTGTTTGCAGAGCTCTAGCAAAAGAATCATTTAGAAACAGTTGTTGATAATAATCCCTTACACAAGCAATGAAGGAGTTCCTGTGCCATCCTTATCCTGCTGGTGGAAAGATACAGGGTAAGGAAGAGAGGAATTTGCCCATAATATCAAAATTGAGAAAGATGAGAACTACAGCCCCTTTTTGCTCCCTTTGCAGCTCCAGGTTTCCTTAGTCACCTGGGAGTCCCAGCAGCAGGTGCTGCAGCTGAACTAAGATTTCTATTGCAGAAAAAAAAAAAATACAGTGAGACCTTCCTGCTGAATTTGGTTAGAGGAGTAATGGTCCCTTCCTCTCTGATGGGAGCAGCTCTTCCCTGGGGAAAAGGAAAAAGCTACATTTATCTGGCTGTGCGTGGGGAGCTGGTGTGATGAGTGCAGTATTCAGGCAGAAAGTACTCGGACCCTGAAACTCCCTCCCTTGGTGCTGCCACTTTTTGGTTTCTATTTTAAGAGGATCTGAGATGAGTGCTTTCACACACTGTGTGTTGTGCAGGTACATGGAGGTTTCCTGGCTCAGCCCAGCTGTCACTCCAGCCCCAGGACGCAGCTGTCACCCTTGACAGCTGTCAGACGGATTTCTGATAATTGTTTTTTTGGGGGCTGTCTGCATGACTTGCAACAGGCAGAGAGAGACTTTCCTGCCTGGTCCTTGGCGAGGGGAGTAAAGTCTCTCTGTACCACCTACTTTGCCTTTACACCGCAAAGGCAGTTGGGTCCATGTGTGGGTAATCCATCCCTCTCTGTGGAGCAAGGTCCCGGCAGCAGTGGAGCACCTGGGCTGCATGCCGCGCATCTGCCCCTATGCCATAATGTCATGCATCACTGGCTCGGCCATTCTTGCCACACAGCAAGTTTTGTCTCGCTGTATCTTGGGGCCAAGGCTGCCCAACCCCAGAACCCTGTGCTGGGCTCCTTATCACCCAGACTCAGGGCTTGCTCAGTGGCGTGCTCTTGCAATAACCCACATATGCTTCGAAAAGGGATCTATGTTCTCTAGCACAGGGCATAGCAGTGTGGGGGGGGTGGGGGCCATTAGAAACAGCAGCGATAGTCAGCAATCCAGGGTTTCTTTAAATTCCACATTCACATCTGGTATGGGCTTTCAAAGCAAAAAAACCACACTCAACTTCTCAAGACTTGGTCCACGCGGAAAAACCGACTGGCAGACACCCACATTTAATTTACATGCCTAATTACCCAGCTCATCAGCTTTCTTGTTTGCTGGCTCACCCAGGCAGGAGCGGGTATTTGTGCTTCCCCATGCGACTCCTTCGCTTGGGCTTGGGGACATGGCGAATGCTGGCTTGCAGGGACAGAGCTGGGTCTGGATTTCTGTGGTGAGTGAACTTTGCCTCGCCATGCATGATGAGCAAAGCCTGCAGGCACAAGTACATGATGAGCCCAGGCAGGTCAGCAGCCAGCTTTTGGCTCTCCCTGGAACACGCAGCTTCCTTACCCCTTTTTTTTAGGCACTGGTGTGGTGTTCTTGCACAAATCCATCCTACAGTAAAACCGTGTGGTCTGACCCACCCATAATTAAAGCTTAATTTAATTTGCAGGCTGACTGATCTTAGGTGAGCGGTGAGTGTAGTCTTTGCAGAACTCGTGCCTCTAAGATAAGCCATTTATTTCTTGATTGCCTTTTATGACCCAACATGTTTTGTTCTTAAACTTCAGGATTTGAAACAGAGGGGCAAAACTTTTTTTTTACATGTTGTTGTGACTTTGCAGCCAGGTGTACTTCTAAGTTGGATTGAACAAAACACACAGCTCCTTCTGTGCTGCTGAATTGAGATCCGAATTTTTTACTTGGTAGATTGTGAAAAATGCTCTTTGCTGTTCTTGGAGTCGAGTCCTGCAGCTGGTGCTATGCTCATATTTTAATAGCTTTAGAGCTATTCACACTTGAAGCAAGAACTTGACCCTTGCCTTGCTGTAGCAGGGTTGCTGGCTTGACTCAAATATGTGCTTTAAGTATATGCTTGGAGTTAAGTTAGTGTTTAATTACTGAGGCCCATGCCTCACATACTGTGTAAATTATGGAGGGTTTGGTTTCTCAACCACATTTAAACATTGGAGAACCATATTGTTTAGGCTTTAGGATTGCTTCCTGTGGCTTTGTTTCCTCAGGATGGAAGAGCTGATTTTAAAAAAAGTAGTAATTTGATTTCTGGTTGGTTTTCAGTCTTTTTTCATCTCTTTGCCTCTTCAAAATCCAGTCAATTCTTTTTTTTAAAAAAGTAATCATCCTGCTATGACAAGCTGAAAAGAAATATCCTTAATTTCCCAACAGCATGTTTTCTTTTCTTTGGTTAAAACTGTGCACTGAGCTGGGCCCATTTGTGTACGTGATGTTTTACTCGTGGTAAAAGTAAGTCTGCTCTTACTTTACATGAGGCTTTTATCCACCAGAGAGTTCCTGCTGTGCAAGAATTGATGCACGTTAGCTCTTCCATTGATCTTACTTGACCAATTCTTAAGCATCTCTGCAGTGTTAGAGCTCGCTCTCCTACTTTCAGACAGACAGCTGTATTGTCAAATTTTAAGGAGAAAAAGTTGCTGTTTCTTTCATGCTCAGTGGAACATAGACTCCAGAAGCCAAATTATTCTTACAGCAATTTGGCTTTTGCAGCTGCCTCCTAGTACACTTGTAATGCACCAGAGAGGCTGAGGTAGTTCACAGCAGCCACTTGTTTGATGAAGGTCCATGTACTTTACACTGCTGTCAAGGCTGTGGGAAAACCCTCACTGTGTGGCAGGATAACAGAACCATGCAGTGGAAAAGACTAAAGTCCTTATCTGTGCCATATCTTAATCTCCCTCTTGCTTTCAAAGATTTGACTCTGCTGCTCTGTTTCTTGCTGTGGTTCGGATTTTTGCTTTCCATGTCACTTGTGGAATCATCACAACTGAAAGCCTGGTTTAAAATCAGGTTTAAAACCCTGGTTTGCCAGGGTAACTACAGCAAAACAGGGGGGAGGTTAGCAGTGCATAGCCTGGAGGTAGCTGCAGCTTCTTCAGAGCGGCAAAAGGAGCAAAGGATGGGGAGCAGCTAACCAAATGTGTTTTGCCACAGTTAACTGGCTTTGGGTAAGGTCTTTTGTTTCCTTGCCATAAGGGTTGCCACGCCTCCTTGATGCATTTGGCTGGCAGTGTTTTCAGTTCATACCCCTAGCCTTCCTGCCCTCACCAGCTAGGGTCCCATTGTGACCCCAGAGAACAGCTATTTTGCTTTCTGACGCAGCAAAAAAAGCTACCACTTGGCTAGGGGAACAGGTGCTCTTTGCTCACCATAAGCGGAGAAAGGAAGTGTAGCATTAAAACCAACTATAAAATACAACAAGAAGCAACTTTTTCCTTACATGGTCCAGTTAACCATTTTTCCTATCTTTGTTGCTTCATAGGTGCACATATACACTGGATGCCCAGTAGAAGCGTACGTTGCTTTGCATGCTATCCTCTCTGCGCAAACCCGATGCTCGATTTGCATTTCTGTATGAGGGCGCTACCGAATTCAGATGTTGCAACTTCCCATATGAGTTGCACCTACTTTCATCTCTGCTGTTTAACGACCTAAGCCCTTGCAGACAACTCTGGCCCATGATATTGTTCTGCTTTACCTCTGTGTTCAGGGAAGCTGACCTTGTTATGTTGAAGGGTTAAGCCATTCTTTTAAGTGGATTTTGCTGATTGTATTGTCCTTAGTGTTGATGCTGTGAGCAAAGTGTAATCACATGAGTAATGTTAAAAAATCTGCCTGACCCTGGAGGCCATAAGCTGTTGCTGCAGCTGGTGTGACTAAGCCAGTTTCTATAGCCACTGGCTGATGGGTGTGTATAACTAGCATCGTGTCTGATTGCCTCTGGTGTCCCTACCCCAATGGTTAGGTGTGGCAGACAAGCAGGGACCTTTTTATGTGAGCAAAAGAAGATGGCATTCACACCTCTGGAGACATACCAAGACATCTGCCCCATGCTGCCAGAGTATCTTCTGTAGTATGCACCTCACTAATGCCAATATGCTTGCCTTTGCAAAAGGATTTCAGTTTCTGAGAGTAAAATACCTTGGTGTGTTCATTTTAGAAGTTCTACAGGAAATATTTCATTTTCTTGTTTGTGTTTTACAGAAACCTGTTTCCTGCAAATCTTGTTGCTGCAGCTTTCCGAACGGTAAGATATATGTGAACTTTGGACATGAGCTACAGTGCACGGACAGAAAAAGTGACTGCTCTTTTTTGAAAAAGGACTAGAAAGATGGTGTAGAAAATACCAAAAGTTAATTTACTTATAGTAGGTGGGATTTTTAAAAGCACCTGATATAATCAGACATACAACTTCCATGGCAAATGGTTTGATTTTGAAAAATACTCCTCAAACAAAAGCATATTCATAGCCTATGTTTTGTACCTCCACCAAAAATGTTCTTTAAACTTTTATACTTTGGGTGCCATGTTGGGCAGCAATGACAGCTCTGCTTTGTGCGAGGCTGCTTATCGCTTTGCAGGAGCTAGCTGGGAAACCCTTGGGTACGTAGTTTGGAGCTGGGCTCAGAACAGACAAGGCTAAAGACTTTTAGGCTCCCATGTGTGTAAGCATTATCTGTTGCCTGATGCTTTTATTCAGTATTTTCCATTGTGTCCCTTGCTGGATTATTTGCTCCACCTGGCTTCTCTTCCGACAGAGGACTAAGTGTGGTAGGACGATAACTGGCACCAGAACGTAGTGTGGTTTAAACTGATGGGCAGGAGCTGTGGGGCTCCAAGAAGATTTTGAGATAGTTCTTATTGCTAATTTTAGATGCCAGGATAGACACCGTTGAGAATACTGCTGTGGGGCAGAGTGATTCTTTATGATACAGAAGCAGAACAATAGTTTTGCCTTCATGGTATTCTGTGGGTTTGCTTTTGGATCAAAACCAAGGTCAGACTCTTAAAATCACGTTCTGTTTTGAGTGTATATATAATACAATACAAGTCAATATGCCATAAATAAAAATAGGAGCAGTACAAAAATGTCATTAAGAAAAGGATATTCAATGATACCTTAAGTGTCAGGGTTCTGTATGTTCACGGATGAAATACAGAAGTCCTCCTTTCCTCTATGCTGCTGTTGTCGTAGGTAGTTGGCAAGTATGTAAGATTTTCTTTCCCTTACTTTATATCTAAAGAAAACAAGCCCAAAGAAGTGCCCTGCTTTTGCAAGGTATCTAGCTTATCTATCAAAGTAAACTGTTGCCCAAGGTTTTAGATATTTTACTGACAATTTTAATGCCTGCCTCACCATTTCTAACAGTGGAACAGTGCAAGCACCTGCTTCTGCAGGAGCCATGCGACAGCGTGGTGTGTGAGCAACAGCATTCCTCAGCTGCTGCCCAAACCTGGGAGCTCAGGGGGTCACAGAGCACTTCTCTGTTGGCACATGGGGAAGGAGCTGCATATGCTGTCACTCCCTTTTCTTGCATAGGACAGGCTTGTTAGCCTCCATAGTATAGTCTCCAGAAAAAGTCCTCCTAACAATAATCTCCTCCTTGTGAAATGCTAGATGATATTGATGATCTGATCAGCAAACATTGTGGTTTTGTTTGGTTTTTTTCGTTACCTGCAGTATGCGACAGAATATAAGATGCTGCTCAGAAACACTACCTCTGGAAATGTCACGTGGGAAAAGGTAAGGTCACTTCTTAGGTTTTTATACAAACCCTTGTCAACTGTAATATTTGACTACTTCGCAGTCTGTAATCTTTTCCAGCAGTCACTGGAAAGAAACAAGTACTTTTCTTTGCCTGGAGCTGAGACACATACAGGCCAGATGAGTTACCCACATCCTCACAAGAAATCTACGATGGACAGGAGAGTTGGGTTCAACTGATCTGACCCTTGAGACCTTATTTTTAGGCCATGCTTTCTTACACCTGGTCTCAGTTGATCTAAATTTTGATTAATCACTCTACCTAATGTTTCCAAATAACTTTCTGTAGACTTGGAATTAAAATAGGAATCAGGCTGGCTGAATATGTCCCTTAAACCTTACTCTTCATTAACAGTTTGGAGAGAATGAGCTTTTTTCCACTACCCAAGGCTCTTTAAAAACCAACCAACCAAACAAACAAAAAAACCCCACAACAGGTTAGTTGAGAATTTTTTCTTGTTGCTATGCTGCTGAAATTTTGTTTGAAGCAGTAACAAGAGGTCTGAAGGAGTAAAAATTATAGACAGAACATTACAAATAGGCTGCTATTGCAGTGGTGTAAAAAAGGAAACTAATTTGCAGGTGTACCTGAGGTAGAGGGTGTTACCTTCCATATGTAGCTCGTAGGACTTAGAGATGCTCTATATCCTGTTGAGTGGCGCCTCTCCTGTGGCACGGGGCTGTCAAACATCTTTAGCCAACATATGGTCCAGCAATAATTACTGTTGTCTTACAGGCAGCATGCTATGAAACAGGCCCAGTATCCCAGCCTGTGACGTGTCACCTCGCTCCAAATAAAGTATCTCATGTGCTTTCATGGCATTTTGGGGAGACAGGTCTGAGACTGGAAATTACTTTCAGGGTTATTTTCTATTTCTCAGGCTCATTCTGATTATCCGAGATCAGTATTAGATGTTGGGTTACTATATTTTTATTATGACTTGAATGCCCCTAGGGCAAGAAACTTGTAATATTTGTATTTGTCATGGAAGGGCTCAGCTGGGACTTGCCCACCAGTTTGTAAAACCACTGAGGAAAAAAGCAGTTTATGCTCATCCAGAGGGACTCTGAAGCATACCCCTGAGTGCAGGAAGTACTGGCCTTATTACTTTCTCCTCGCCATGCATGGTGTCTGAGCAGGCGATGCAGAACAGTGTGTTTCCAAACTCTGCTTTCGGCTGACAGGCTGAACTTTCACCAGCCCTGGAGGCACGGTGACAGGTGACTTGGATGGCACAAGAAGAGCAGGGCAAAAGTCAGCCCTTGCCTAGAAGCCTGCTATCACACCGTGAGCGGTTTCACTGGGGAAGAAGGCAACCCCATCTGCTTGGGCTTTGCCCCTGCTTGTAGGATTGCATTAGCCCAGATCTGCACTCACCCCATCTGACATGGGTGCACAGCAATGACTGCAGAAGGGCCATGTGATCCCAAAAGACCACTTTCTCTTCTTACACCATTATATCCTTGGGCAGTACATGCCCCATGCAGCCTCGTGCTGCTAAAAACCAAGTTCAATATGAAAGACTGTAACGATGTGCTCTTAGCCATGTGTGTTTGCTTACAGAGTGTAGAGTTGTTCTTCATTTAAGCAGGGGTGAATGAAAGGTGAGTAAGACTCTTCTTATTCATCTTCAGTGTCAAGTTTGATAGGGGCTCCTTGGCAACCAGGCACGGATCAGGGCCAACCATATCCAATGGACATAGGCCTGGCTGTCAAGTACTTTTTTAATGCTTGTTCAAAGCCATCAGACTTCCTCAAGAGAAAAGAATGCATCTTTTGGCAATTTAAAACATGAGGTTCTTTTTCAGTTTTCTTCTTTCCTTTTCCCATTTATCAGACTCCTGTTTGATGCAATATCAGAGAAAATATTCTGAATTTGTCACTGGTGCCTGTTTTTGCCAGCAGTTATGATGTAAATGTTATTTCCACTATTACTTTTCCCAAACTTTTCTTCAGTTGTTGGAGTGAAACCAGAGTTGAGCTTCTTTAATTCCAGAAGACGCCCTACTGTCTCTAGGGAAGAGCGGACCAAATAAAAAGAAAGCATTGTCTCAGTTTTGTTAGTTCAGTTTCAGTACTGGTCTGACCATATTATTTATGGATAGATGAGTTTGGTTAAGTTTGGAAAGGAAGAGTATGTTTTTTGGATAATACGTAGTATGAATATCATAGCGATAGAAGTTGGGTTCCAGAGAAACAAGATGATATTCCTATCTAATGTTTTCTTTCATCAGCAGAATATTTGATTGAAGAGGAGAAATGATTTCCTTCTACTTTCCATATGAATAGTGTAGAGCAAAATTTTTCCATTGATTATAATTCCCCCCCCCCCCCACTGGTTAATAGGCCTTGTCTTCTCTCACTGATACGAATAGCGGGTCACGTAGGTGTCTGCTCAGCCACGTCTTTTTTGTTGTTTCACATGCTCCCCCTGTGTTTACCTAGCTTTTATGGCTACATCCTCTCTGTCCCTTTGGCAGCAAGGCTTCCTGGGGCATGGACTATCTCAGTTCCCCATCTGCAGCTGTGGGGAGAGGCTGTGGGGGACTCTGAGTTCCTCTTGTAGCAGCAGTAAAAATACACAAACCTGTGATTGCTCTTCTTCCTCACATCACACGGCTGCATTTTCTTTTCAGCCACCAACTACTGAGACAGCTCAATGTCAGCAGTTGTTTCCTTGATAAGCATTTTGTTTCAAGAGCTAAAAAACAATAGGATCTTCAGAGAGGTTCAAGGACCAGAAGAGCTCCATGAATCTTCCTACCAGAACACATCATTTCAAGCAAACAATAATGCATCCCATAGTTTAGCCAGGAACAAAGCTCTCGTTAAAGCTGTTTTTGTTTGGTGTCCACAATGCTGCTTGGTTTGGCAGCTCCTTTGGAGTGATGCTCTCTTCTGTTAGAGTACAAAAAGGCTGTTCAGCATCTGCCAGTTTTAGAGGCTGGGATTGAGAGGATCTTCCGCTGAGGATTTACTGCTGGACTCTTTCCGTGTTGTACTGCAAGGAGGTGAAGTTCCCTGAACGTTACAGATTGTTCCCTTGATTTCCAGGGAGTAATTTCCTGCACTAAGTTACTACTCTGTGCAAATAATGCACCTTCTGCCTACATCTGCAGTGATGGGAGGCGATGGTGAATGTTGTGTGTTGTAAAGGAATTGGCTCAAGAGGGAGAAAGGGAGAGCAAGACCCGAAAGGGGTGGCAGGATGACAGTGAATAGAGGGAAACAGCTAAGAAGGTTTTGGTGGCTGTGCACACAGTCCTCCCTCTGGTCACCAATAATTCAGGGGTCCCCATATCAGATGAGCTATGCTTGAAGGATTAGTAGGTGTCAGCACTTGGAGAACAGCGGCAGCAGTGATCGCAATGCTGGGAGCAAGGTGGAGAGAAATATCTCTGAGGGTGAAAGAAGACTAAACTCCATGTATTGTCGTTCTGGAGAGGTGTAGGGGAGTTTGAGGAGAATTGGCCAATTTATGCACAGTAGGCCAGTGTGAAGGTTAAGACGAAAGGTGAGAAGCCACCTGTGTCCTGGCTGTAGTTAACTGGAGATGCTACTACCTCTTGCCCTCCTCTAGCTTCCCAAGAACAAAATTTGGCAAGCCTTTGGCACCCATGGCTCTGAAGAAGGTAGAGCAGCTGATGCTTGTGGGGACTGAATGACCTAGAAGAGCCCTGGACTTCTCTAGTCAGGGAAGTGACCTTCCAAATTAAGCACTAGGAGCTCTGGCCCTGCTTCTCCTGTGTGCATCCCAAGCTCTGTCCTGCTCTGTGACCCTGTGTGCCCTACACGGGTGGTGGAAAGCTGAGCAATCCTCTTGCAGATTCAGTACACTTCTGCCTCATTCCTGAGACTGGATGTTTGAGAAGCCCAAATGGTAGCAGGTTGCTGGGCTTCAGGCTCGCACTGCTGCATTCAATGAGTTGAGAAGCAAATCTCCAATAGAAGGAGTTTAAAGGGCAGAGATGCTTTGCAAACATCAGTATAAAGTAGTATAATGAAATTCCCTCCCAGTAACATCCATGTTAAGATGCTGGGCACTTGCAGCAGCCTGAATTTCTGTTCCATAGCAAAGTTTGATATCTATTTTTTTTCTGAATGAGAACCGAAACAAAAGAGCATTCAATGTTTTTAGGATATTTTTTTTTTGTGGAAAAAGTTTGGGCCCATTATGGTAGAATTCTGTTCCGAGCTGAACTTTTCATATTAGCCTTGTATCAAATGAACCCAATATAAGATGTTATAGTATAAAATAATGAGTTGGGGGGAAAAAAAAAAACCCCAAACTAGAAGGTGAAAAGTTGTGTCAAAATGAAAAAGTGTTGCATTCACTCTATGTGAATGAAGTTAGTGTTTCTTTTCTGGTGTAAAAATGTTCACATTTTGCCCAAGTTGACACTTCCCAGAGAAAGCTTTGGTTTTGATGGGATGACATGGCTGTGCTATTTTACTACACATTTAACTTCTTCCTGCTAATAAATTAGTCATAAAATTGAGAGTCATACATTGATTTGTACATTGTTACTGATAAATTGTCACTGAAATTTTGTTAGATTCTCTTCAGCCTTATGGTAAACCCTATCTCCTACCCTAGAGTTATGTTTTACCAACAAAAGTGAAAAATAGAAAAACATGTGCATGCCGTGTACACAGACAGTTTGTTCAATTAATAGGAGGGTGTCATTTTTTTGTCTAACTTTTCTAACCACAGAAGAGTTTAGGGCTTTCAGGCACACAAAACAGAATACAGACAAAACTATCCAGACAGAAAAAGTGTTACCGTGTGTGGAGAAAACAGCACGTTTCTTCACACATCTCTGGAGATACACTGTGCCCCGTTCTTAATATCTTGTCCATGTTTTCAATTCTTTCAATCAGAAATCAAATAAATATTGACTACTTAGCCCTGAACAAGCAGCTACCATAAAAAATTGTAGATCCTATATATAATTATTTTCTAGCTAGCAAATAAAAAAAAAAAGCCATAACCTGTTTGTAAACACTTCTGTTAACAGCAATTTAGCCTTCATGCTTTTGTGTGTAATTTATGTTTTATCCCCTTCCCTGCAGTACTTTGTTTCCACCTGCCACTAAGAGACAGTCCAGTTCAGCAGTATACTTCCAGGAAAAATATCATCTCAAGCAGCCTGGTTTTATCAGATTTAGCAGATCAGTATCCCAAGTTCTTTAGTCAATATTCGTTTCAAGCTTTCAGCTCAGAATATGTTTTTCTTTCTTAGTGTTGAGCTAGTGTCTACTTAAACTAGCCAGAAGGCCAAAACGTGTACACAAACCTAATCTGTTTTAGAAGCCCTTCCAAATAAAACAACAATTTGACATGTTGAGCTTGTACAGCCAAGTTGAGGGGGGGGAAAAAACAGTTTGTCAAAACAATTGTATTTTTATGTAGCCACAGGAACACTCATTCAGTTTGTACGATGCTACATTGCCAAACAAGCTCTAGCTCTATTTGAGAAATAAACCACGAAGGGCCAGCAGAGCAGACTTGTGAGTAGACTGGTTTCTGGCAATAGGTGGGTCCTGGTTTTATCCTCTTACTTTTACTGTGCAGCTACATGATTTCTGAGAAGGGGAACAGGTATTTCTTCTGTTCTCTCTGCATCTCCCACAGCTGACGTGGACAGATGAATGAGCAGGTTTCCAGGGTTTGCTACCTTTCTCTGCCCCTCTCCCCCCTTTCTGCTTCATAACATTAATTGTTTTCTTGTGGTTTTCACCTTGGTGTAAATATTGTACTAAAGTGATGGAGCTGGCAGTTTCTGAGAGCAGATTCCCATCAGAGGCGCCAGGAAATAAGAGCATGTTTGGGGCCAGACCGCTGCAAGCCTCTTGGAGGTATGATTTGTTTGGGCAGTAGAATATCACAGTACTGACAGTGAATGATGCTTGGTGGAATAAGCAGAGCTAGGAAGTCAGTATCACCAGTATCTGCCACTTGTACCTGTGGTCCCTCCCACACCCATCGTCCCTCACAGGGAAACAGGGAGGAAGGTTTCAGTCTTTTGACTGCACATGTGTGATTGGTGCCTGTACTGTTTCACATCTGCAGTGGAGCTTGTCCTGAGTAAACTGGGGAGGTTTCCTGCTCAGGTCACTGAGAGCACACGTATCATATTGAAGAGCATGAAGGAAGGTAGTGGCAGGCCCTTTCCTTCTCCAGTGAATCCATGCCAGCTCATAATTAGGGAGGTTTGTACCTGGACTGCATCCAGATCTTGTTTCGTTTCCTTCAACAGAATAGGTTCTTCCTTCCCAAAATTGGTTCTGCTTGTTGATTTCAGCAGCAAAATGAGGTGACCCTTTTTTGGTGTGTTTTGTGCCGGCCTCGCATCTAACAAGCCTTCTTTTTTGCCTCTACAGATCCCTGTTGGTACTGAGATTGAAGGGATGAATATCCTGGGGCTGGTGCTGTTCGCTCTGGTTTTAGGAGTGGCGCTGAAAAAGCTCGGCGAGGAAGGGGAAGATCTGATTCGCTTCTTTAATTCATTCAATGAGGCAACTATGGTCTTGGTTTCCTGGATTATGTGGTAAGTGTGTGACTACAGATACATCTGCAGTACACTATTATGCTCAGTTCAGGAATCTCACCATTTATCCATCTCTCCAGCTTTTTCGTACCAGATCCCTCATCATAGAAAAAGTGAATGTCATGGTGTCACATGATGGGGTCTTTTCTTCTTGCTTGTGCCCTGTAATTAGACAGTCATGTACAGCTTAAGGTATCAGTCTGGAACACTTCAGAGGGTTGCTTAAAAATCCTCTCCAGGACTCCTTCTTGATTAATTAGTGGAAATAAGGCTTTCTATTTCAAAGCAGCATAAGCCGATAGCTAGCTGCCATCATGTGCCTACAGGCACTGGCCTTGAATGAATAAAGGAGATGTGAGCAAGTGAGGAATATGATCATGTGAAGGCCAGGGATGTTTGTGCTTGGAGTGCACTTGCAAAAGCAGTGTGCAACTAAAATCATACTTGTAGATTCATGCCTTGATTTTTCTGTTGGTCTAAAGGTTACTTATACTGACCTGAAAGATATCTCAGGAGAACAGAAGGTAGCCCGCTCACTGGTATTGGTTTGAGAGAAACCCTGTTGAGTGCATGAATACAGAGCCCCACCTGTCCACTTGCATCAAAGGATGATGGAGAACCTACCTCCCTTTGTACAGAAGGGAGGAACAGTCTCCAGGGCTATGTTCTCCATCCTACTGAAACTAGTGCTGGCTATTGAGTGTTTTGCCATTGTTATCAGTAGAGCCTGAGTTATATGGTGGATCTTTAAATCTCTATTCCTCTTCTAAGATCTCTTTCATTTTCTTGGGTGAAGCAGGGACTAGTGTTACTAGCAGAGTGATCAATTGTTTCTTATTTGTGCTTGCTTCTCCAGAAGCTATAAGGAAAAGCTAAGCTTACCTTAGCGGAAGTATTTTTTCTCCCTTCGTTCTGCATTTTTCATTCCTACTGTTTTCCTCCCTCTAAGAAGTAGAAAGGTTTTAACGAAACACCTGATTTTACACAGGCAGATCTCTGTGTTGCTGTCATAAGGAATTGAAAAATTCAAAGTCTCAAAGCAGCTTAAGTCTTTTACTCCTGAGTGTAATTCCTTGGACACTGAATACTGATAAGAGGCAGTTCTTGTATTCAGCTGATTACAGTGCTAACACTTCAAGTTGATATATAATCCTTTACTTTGTGGATTATCAGGACCACAGCTGACTCTTAAACACTGCAGTGCATCGTAGCCCTTAACTTGTTCTCTCCTTCCTTAAGGGTCTTGTGTCATCCTGGTATTTATTCAAAATCTGTGAAGCTACATGTACTTCCCAAAGGATACTTTGGAATGGGTGAAATCCCATTCAACAGCTGCTCTCGTGTTTAGCAGCACTTTGGTCTCAACTTTCAGCTCCTTCCTCTCCAGCCTCCCTCTTCAAGGGCAGGGATCCAGTCTCAGCTCTGAATCTGGTGTTCATGTTTGCAGAGCTTGTGCAGGAACGGGGCTCAGCTAGGTCTGGTTAACCGGGGCACTCAGAAATGTAGTTCAAAGGCAGTATGTTGCAGAATTGCTGGAGGCTAAGTGGGAAAGGTTCAACAGGCCCCCCTAGAGATTTGGCCAAGGGAGGACAGAGAGAGGATGCTCACATTGATCTGGGACATAGAGAGGTGCTCGCTACACAGAACAGAGATGCTGCAGAACCACTGAGGGAGAGGCAGGCTAGGAAGGAGTGAGTGATCTGGGGAACCTTAAGGCTTGTCCACCTTTCCAAACCTTTGCATGCTTAACCAAACCTTCTGAAGTTTCTCCTTACTCCATAGATCAGCTTGTCTGAACATGGTCATTGGATTGGAGGGGAGAGTAGGAGAAAAAACATTCTTTGTTGCTGAGATGTACAGACAGATCTTTTGTAGTCACATGTGTGCTTGGAGCAGGGTTTTGGAGAGCTGGGTGATCTTTTAGTATTTCTTAATCTTAGAAGCAGAAATGGGTGGAGCATGGACAGTATCATCAGAGTTACTCAGACACAGACATCCCAAGTAGAGCTTTGGAGGAACTGCCCCTGGGCCTGAAGTGATTCCTGCGGTTCATTTAGGAGCTGTTTTGCTGTAGGTGCAAGGGCAATTCTGTCTTCCCAGCTGCACTACTGGGACCAGAGGTGTGGCTGTGGCCCGCAGGTGGCCCTTGCCCTAGAGCAGCTCCAAGTGTTCCCAACAAAGGAAACGTCAAACAAATGCTGATGTCCTAAGACGTGGCACGTTTCTAGATAGGAAGCACAGGAATGTACATGTACATGGCTGTTGGCTTGAGGGAAGCTCTGGAAGCCTGATCATTTAACTTAGTCTTTTGTAGGTAAATAGCAGAGTTAATCGCTATCTTTGGCACGTGCGTCAGCAGCCTTTAGCTGAGCTCTCTGGTATGAGCATAGCTTTTTCTTTCCTATGCTGAATATGTTGGCACCCAGTATGTCTACCTTTTTAATGACCTAACTTCATACTTCTGCTGGTAGTCACCACATGTGATCCTCTTCTTCCACCTGTTTCTCTGTTCTAATGACATGATACTGCTCCTTTTTCTTTCCTACCATCTGCCATTCCTTCAGCAGTGACTTTAGCTTTAGGTCTTTGCCTGCTTTCCTCCCAGATGGATGAAAACTCCACACCGGTGTCTTGTCCTGATAGCTTCTGCCAGCATTTCTGCTTCCCGCTTGGCTTCCCTTTGGCACTCTTCTGGCTGTGTCTTTGAGGCCTAGGTGAACAGAGCTTTTTCAGTTTGACTGCTTGCCTTCCACCAAGCAAGAGTGTTAGAGAGGCCTTCCAAATTTATTTAACCTGAGTGTGTGGTGAATAAGGTGCTACCCTCCAGTAGGAGCAGCATATTGTTTAGAAGAATGTTATCTCCAGGATGGAAAATGGCATATTTTTCAAGGCTTTTTGTTTGTACTTAATGACAGGCAATATTTCTTTACACAGGTATGTACCTATTGGCATTATGTTCCTTGTTGGGAGCAAGATTGTGGAAATGGAAGATATTGTGCTTCTGGTGACCAGTCTGGGAAAATACATCTTCGCCTCTATTCTGGGCCACTTCATCCATGGAGCCATCATTCTGCCGCTTATTTATTTTGCATCCACACGTCAAAATCCATATCGTTTTCTCTTAGGACTTATCACACCACTTGCCACTGCTTTTGCCACTTGCTCCAGGTGGGTTTCTGTGCTTCTTCTGGGATTATAGCCTGGTTATATTTGTCATTGTAAACTGGTTATATCCCAACACCAAACTGTTTTGAGTTTTAGGTGTGAATATTGTTCCTGAGATTGCAAAAAGAGACTTCTGAGTGTAGAGAGTCTCACTGCTGTCAGCAGCCTGCCACACAGCACATACTGATAATTAGCTGTTGAAAACAATTCCTCAAAATATTGGGACTGTAGCATGATGCTGAGTTTGAATTTTTGGGGGGAAAATGTGAAAGTGTTTGCTTTAAAAAGATCTTGCCAGCTGTTGTTTCAATTTTAAGTAAAGTGAGGGTCAGTAGTGAGGGACTTTGTCCTGAGAAGTTTAGTTCTCCGAGTTCAGAAGGATCTGGAACAAGTTTAGACTAATTTTGCAGGAGCAAAGCAGACTTACTAGCTAGTGTAAAGGGACTTAACATTATTGATTTCAAAGATCTGGTCTGATCAGCTTTTATTTGTCATAACCAAACTATCAAGCATGTCATTTACACTTTTCTCAAGGGACAAACACCTGATCAAATATCATAACTATATAAAATCATTTCAGGTCATCTCCAAAAGTAGATGCATGTCTGTCACAGAAGCTGAAGTACATGAAGTAGGAAAGGGTTTATGAGTAAAACTATGTAATTTATAATGGAAGAAATAAATCCAACAGTGATTTTTGTTTTTTAAATTATTTGCTGTTCATTTGAGGTGGTACTAGTACAACATTAACAGAGATTGCTGTTGCATCTGTTGTGTTTATATTGGCATCTATTGGTGTATTTTTGTGGTTTGAGATTTGATCATTCCACAGCCCTGTTAGGCTGCATACTGTGTTAAGTCATGCGTTCTTGCTTCTAGGAGATTAGAGTCCTTATCAGCTATTTCTGGGTGGAAGCAGATTATTAAATACCACTGCTCAAGACCAACAAGGAGGGTCCCTCATTGCTGTCGTGACAGAGAGAGACTATAAAATGGCATCGTTGTCTTGACAGTCCTGTCTGCAGCATGCTAGAAACATGAAAGCCATGAGGCAGTGACTTTGCATTCAGTGCATCCTGACGCTTTGTGTTTGATTTTTCCCTATTCTCTCTTTCTAGCTCAGCCACTCTCCCATCGATGATGAAGTGTATTGAGGAGAACAATGGAGTCGACAAGAGGATCAGTAGGTTTATCCTGCCTATCGGGGCAACTGTAAACATGGATGGAGCTGCTATTTTTCAGTGCATGGCAGCTGTGTTTATTGCTCAGCTGAACAATGTCGACCTCAACCCTGGGCAAATCTTCACAATTCTGTAAGTTGCTTGCTATTGCAACCACATCCTTCTGGCCCCCGGACAAATTCAAGCCTGTGGTCTCTCTGTTCATAGCTAGCAGTTTGCATTCCACATCTCTGACCTAAAGCTTGCAAACTGCTATGAAACATAATTATAGGGTGATTAAAGGATGGAGGCTTTCAAGCTTTATAAGATTTGCCAGAATCTCGATTTAATAAAAGGTGGAACCTGGGAGGGGTAATTGAATTCTGAAACAGACTTTGAGCTCTTTAAAGCTGTTTCTCACGTGAAATTCCTCTCCCTGCTTAAGCATCTCACTCCCCCACCCTCCACTCACCATTAAGCTGGGTAACTGAGGCATGCTGCTCTACCCAGAAAGCTACTCCTGATTCCCCCTCTGGATGTCTTAGAAAATCGTCCTGCCAGCTCCTCAGTTCCTTATGTATCAAATTCATACTAAAGACTCTGCTCCTGCTTACCTCTGCCCTTCCTACCATTGCATTGCTGGCTTCCCAGGTCAGACCCATTATCATTCCCCTCCTGACTGCTTTGTACCACTATCCCCCCCACCACCTCAGTCCTGCCTCCTTCTCTAGAACTCTTTCCCCTCCATGCCTGGAATATCTTCCCATGTCCCATATCCCATGAAATGTCATTCTCTTCATTTTCCTCCTCAAAATCCCTTAAGTGAGGATCCTACAAGGAGTTCTAGCCCTTCACTGTGCCAAGAAGCCATAGCTGTATCCGCCACGTGCCTCCTAGGGCCGGTTCCTGGCATTTTTTTACCCTCCCTGGCCAGGTTTTATTTCCTTCCTTATTGCATTTCCCAGTATATCGTTTGTCTATTTAAGGCAGGGCTGGGGCATTATTTTCTTTGCGGATGGCCAGATTAGCCTTACAGGTAGTCTTAGTGAATCAGGTGTTAACACAGGCCTGAGGATTATGCAGTGATAGCCCAAGGAAAACTCAGCTGTAGACATCTGCACACAAAAAGGTGTGTGTTCTGTGTCTAGAGCACATGCACCACATGTTTCCAGCTCTTGATTTAGGGTCTGTGTTTGAATGCAAATGAGACACAGAGAAGGGACAGTACCCTGCATGGCAGGGTTTAGTTTTATACATTTGGGGCCAGGAGATGTAATGTACTGAATGTATTTGAACTGATACATGACTCGGAGATGGATATATTAGTAAGGCAGCAGGATATAGTTGTGTTGGTTGGGTTTTTTCTGAAAAGGCAATCATGGTATTAAACACAGAGCCATTGCCTTAGTAGCTGCTGTGGATGCCTGCTGAGGAACTGTGCTCTGTACCCATTACTTTGCATCAGGAGGCAGGAAAGGGTTTGCCTGGGAAGCAAATGATCTATGTGTCCCATGCTGTAGGTTTGTTTACAATTCCCACAGCGGGGAAATGTGTGACGTAAGTGTAGAAGAGGACTGCTGTGGAGCGCCTGCTAACTGGGTATGCAAATTGATTTGCAGTGTGACAGCTACTGCATCCAGCGTAGGTGCAGCCGGGGTCCCAGCCGGAGGAGTCCTCACCATCGCTATCATCTTGGAGGCCATTGGACTTCCGACCAACGATCTCTCCTTGATATTAGCAGTGGACTGGATTGTGTAAGTACTTTAGGCCACACGTATCTGCTGTTGCATGACATGTAGCATGTTCAGCTGGAAACATGGGGTAGGGTAGTCAAAGTAGCACAGTATGAAATAAAACCCTACAAGATGTGGCTGCCTACAGGACAGGTAACTCTTGACAGATAATGGAAAAGGTGGTCTCTTCTCAATTAAAGCAGTTAGTATGCTAAAATCCCTCTTCAGCTTTTTTACTCAGCCTTTATTGAAACATAATTTCTTCCTGGTTTCAATTCCCTTTAGAAGGGTTGTTAAAAGTTTGTTCAGAAGGTGTTGATATTGCTGGAAAACAGTTGGACACTAGGAGGGAAGGGGGAAAAAGGAAATTGAGTCTGAGTAGTGGTGAAAAGCTTTCTTGGTCACTGTGGGAAGCAGTCTCCATCAGAAGCTGTTGTCAGCTATTGTTTGAACTATTTTTGTAGTTCAAGACTGGTCAAAGCACCAACACAAGCGTCACAGAGAGGTGCTGTCCATTGGCAGGGCAGGGACACAGAGGGTTTGCGGCACCCATCACAGCTGTGGGCAGCGTCACGGCTGAAACATGCTGCTGGGAGTCACCAGTTTAGTACACAGCATTACCACCTTTTCTTTCCATCATCTGGGAAAGAGATAAGAGGTCAGACCTTTGCTCAGCTCCTTCTCTTCTTTCCAAGAGCCATTCCCCTCCTTGAAACATGAGAAATTATCTCCTTGCCTAGCTCTGTTCGGAAGAGCTTATCTCACCACTTAGTGTAGTTATGTCCTTGTTAAGGCCTAAATTTACCTTCTGTACCACCTAAATTAGATTAAGGAAAGCCTAGAAAATTTGTTTTGCTTTAAGTATTGGGGACCCAGCCACAAGTACATGATAAGTGTAAATGCCACAGGCAGGTGACTTCTTACAGCTTAGATAAGCCCCATGGAAAAGAGTGTCTCCACTTTCCCTCAAACAAGCCTGGCTGGCTGCTGTTTTTCAAATACTAGAAAATCAGACTGGAAGGGCTTCTCTGAGCACTCATGAATTACAGCATGCTTAGAGTTTAAATGCTAGTGAAGTAAGCGTGACCTGATAATTTAAAAGCATAATCTGCTTTCAGGCCATCTGGTTGAAGTTGGGTAGTGGGCTGAAATGACTGGTCAGTATGGGTCAAGCGATCTGAAACCTTTAGGGTTTTTTTCTAGTTGGTGGGTTTCTGGGCAGTTCCTGGTTTAGACAGTACATAATCCCTCTGCATTGCTTTTTGGGAACACCAGCCTCTCTGTATAGATGGTGTACTTCCACAGCAGATGTGGAAATTAGGATGCCTGAGGATACTCTGGAATTCCAGAGGCTGGGGAAGGCGGCAGCTGTATTACCTCCTTCCCTTCCCACATCACACGTGTCTGTGGAGCATAATCATATTCCTACAGCTTCATTAGGGCCATCGAACTCTTTCTTGATGTCAACTCTTGGGGATCAGCCACATCCAAAGGATAGGAGAGACAGGCAAAGCAGTGGCTAGCTCTTTGTATCCTGTCTTCCTCAGGGATTACATAGTAGCTGTGCTTTTCACAATCTGTGCTCACAAGTGCCTGGAGGCAAGAGTGAAAAACTTGCCCTTCCTTTCACTCCGGGCTGCCCTCAGCCTGTGTTGTGCTGGCTGCCTTCGTTTCAAAATAAGTAGCATCACTCTGTGGTCAACACTTTTGTTCTAGTCAAGGAACTCAGTCAGGGAACAACAATCAAGGGTAACAAAAGGGGGAAGGAGGGAGGGAAGAGTCCTGTGTCTTGTTTTAATGCCAGCCATTTAATTACCGGAGAGGACCACAGTTACAAGTTGACCACATGTTGAAGTTAGTCTGCAGAATGACTAACAGAAGTCTCGAAAGGCACGTGAAGAAACTGTTCTTCTTTATGACTCATAAACCTCCTCTGTTAGATCCTGGGACACAGTAGTTTTGTGTTGTAGGACCAAAGATTAGGACAGGTGCTACTAGCAAGAAGTCCAGAGAACGCAGTCGTTCTGCCTGCTTTTGGAAGGACCCCTTTAGGTGTTTGGGTTAAGGTACAAGTCTCTCTAGTTAAAAAAGAGAGCCAGGTGCTCTGATTCACCTTCTGGATAAGCCCAAATTAAGTTCCTGCTCTGAACTCACATTTGAAAAATGCTGGCCAGGGGAAGAAGAAGAGGAAGGAGGTGAGCTGGGAAAAGAAGGATGCCTGAGAAAGAGTAGTACCATTGCTGCAACCCACTGAGAGACCAGAACCAGTTGATGGTAACAGTTGGGCTGACCTTAAACCAGCTCCGGTGCACATTTTTAGTTCTGAAATGGTGATGATACTTGTGTGGAAAATACCTATGGTAACAACATCTCCCTTGTCTAGCTCCACTGATGTTAGTGGATCAGCAGGGGTAAATCAGCTCCCCTTATTGCATTGTAACTCTCTTAAGCTGAAAGCCTGCTGCTTTGTTTTTTGTTTCTGATCTTAACCAGGGACCGAACCACCACGGTTGTGAATGTGGAAGGGGATGCCCTAGGAGCAGGCATCCTTAATTACCTGAATGAAAAAGAAAAGAAAGACAAAGAGCAGGAGCTAAAGGAAGTCAACGTAGAAGCGGTCGCTAACAACAAGTCTGAAGGGGAAACATCGCCTTTGGTAACCCACAAAAACCAAGTCTCCAACGCAACCAGTACACCAGACCCTGAATCCAAGGAATCAGTATTGTGAACTAGAGGCCATTCATCAACACGCGTCCTAGAGGTGGACCGGGGACTTGTTAACACACTTAGACATTTGCAGTGCTAACAAGGGCTGGATGGCTCTTGAAAGTTTTCAGTTCCAGTCTGTTTTGAAATACGCTGGCCTGGGGAAGGGGAGGGAGGTGGGGTGGGCAAAGAAGGGGTGTTGAGAAAGAACACTCGCTTTATAAGAGTATTTTGATAATTTGTATGTATACATGTATATGTGTTGCACATGCACACACATATACATGTATGTGAAAACAATGCCATTGAGACTTCCGATTTAACAAGACTTCTGTTAGTAAAGGCTTATATGGGTTTGAGATGGGGAAGTAGACAAACCCAGTACGTGCTTACTGCACGGAAAAATTAGTAAGCTGCTTGTGCTGCTGTTCAAATGGAAATGCAGTCTAGAAACTCCAGAGTGGGTGAAAACGTTGCTTAAATTTAGTTTCTGGCCTTACTGACCGTTACAGACACGACATGAAGCAATATTTTTCTCCCACTCCCCTTCCTCTCCCATTCTCTGATCCCTTAAAAACGGCAAAGATATCCTGAAAACTAGCTTTTTCTTTTTTTAAAATTTTTTGTTTCATATCTGAATTAATAGCTTATAGGGGTCCGACCCTTGTTCCATTCCCTCACTGCGTTGCAGCTCATAGCAGCTTTCCTGCCTTTTGGTGAGTAACTCCCAAACTTTGGGACCAAACATAGGAGATCTTCGTGCAGATCAAGGACTGGTTTTCTCCTTTCCTCTAACCAAGCTGTTAAGGAAAAAATCCAGAGGAAACACAAATTTTGTTAAAGTAATCCCTCTGGGGCTGTAAAATTGTAGATTCTGTTCCAGCATAAATATGTCTGAAAGAGGCTTGCCTGTGACAACATCAAGAAATCAAGAAGTCAGTTCACTTCATGAAAACACGTATGCTCCTTTGCTAGCACGCCATGTCCTGCTCATGTTTATTTAATGGGTCAGTCCAAATGAGTTAAGTCATATCCCTCTTACGGCAAAACTGAACAGGGGAGGAAAAAATCTGAACACACATCATGTGGGAACTGACGACAGGCAAATCTGAGTGTTGGCTTGAAAGGGGAAGAACAGAGGCGAGTTCATAACCGTGGGTAGTTCAGTAATCTCTGTGTGTTGGGACAGCTGCATACCTGTTCCTGCTAGGAGTTTGGTCCTGCTACAAATGCCCTTCTGGCAGCAGCTTACATTTAGTAATTCTGGGTGGTGCTGGGCCGGGGTAATGCTTAGTGGCAGATGGTAACCTTTGCTTGAGGCTGAGCCAAATGCTTCTGGATTCTGACTCCACCTTTTTTCCTTTGCAACATACTGCCTGAATTTGTATGCCAACCTGAACAAAGTCCATCAAGCTCATTGCAAAGATCCTGTTGATTTATCTTGGCTTTTTGGACAGCAAATAGTTACAAAATTAAGGCTCTGTGTGTGCCAAGATTTTCCTGGACTTGTGACACTTTCCCTTGGCTACTTTAGCAAGATGATTGCATATTGTCAGTCTCCACACTGTTAATTCAGCAATATATATTTACACTTAGCTTTGATGTAAAGTAATGCTAAGTCTCCCTTTTTCTTTCTCCTCTCTTTCTTCAGAGGAAGCTATCTTGGAAAGATATCCAGTTGCTGACGTTTATGTTCATGGCACTAGGAAGAGGCAGCTCCGATTTTATAGCAGCAGCAGCCTTCATTTGCAAAGCATCCTTGCTGGTAAAGGGACATAGTGAGTTTTGCAAAAAAGATGCTCAGAATGAGATGTGGCTACCTCTCTGAGGGAAAACACAGTGAGTGCGTCATTACTAGCTGTTTAATCGTGTACAGCAGGACTATGCAAACAATTAAAGTAGGAAAGCATTAGTCAGCCCACTGAGAAACTGCAGGTGGAGTTTCTTTTTAACCAGTTTGTATAACCATGTCCACAAAATTTGGTCATTCCTTGGCTTATTTTCAAAACGGAAGGAGACAAACACTGTTCTCTAGGGACATCCTTTGCCCAGTATTTATTATTTCATTTTTAGCAGATCAAGACCCACTGAAACTTTGCATTTCCTCCCATTAGAATCATCCCAACTACTTTCAAGTCAGGAAACCAAGAGTGCACTTTGTAGCTGACAATGAAAGTCAACAAATAAGAGGTGTTTTGAAAAATGTTGGAGGTTTGAAAAAATGGTTCTCAACATAACCTTTTTTCTTTTTTTTCTTTTTTTTTCTTTTTTTTTTTTTTAAACAGCCTAAATATTTCTTTGAAAAATCTGAAGGCACTAGAAGCCCTTTGATTTAAAACAGTATGTGGATGTCTCAAGGAAGCTGAAAATCATGACTGTTCCCTGTGGGCTGGGTTCTGTAGTTGCATTTTATCCCCCATCAGACATTTAGCCCCTCTGATACTCTCCTTGACCATGACACATGCAGCTGGGATCAGGACATGAGAGCAGGCAGTACTCAAATGACAATTCCCATGAAGCATCACAGTACCATTTTGGACTAGAATATTTCTCAATTTTTATTTTTTTTCACCCCAAAGCTGTTGTTGCCCATAGGTAAAAGCACTTGCCTGGGCAAGTCCAAAGGCTGGGCTTCCTTGCAGGCAGCACCTTGCCATTGCTGTACTGATCTTTCTTCCCTGTGGTGCTGCAGCAGGAATGTTCCTCGTCCTTGTAGCAGCATGCCATCAGCTGTGTCACATTATTTCTGACAGTAGATCCCAAGAAATGGTAAATTAAAGCAAGTAACTCAAGAGTCATCTTAGTATTTTCCAATAGCAATGCAGAAGTTCAACGTCTTTGCTGAAGAATGCCTCTCCCAGTCCCCACTAGTGGATTGCCACATTTTGCATCGATGTGAATATCTAGTCCCATGTAAAGCTTGTTAGAGCGGTTACATTTAAGGAGGTCAAATCATTCTCATAGCAGGAATTTAACCAAGGAAATCTAACACTCCTCCACCTGGAAGCAAGTGCCATGGGGTTTATATGAACCAAGAGTATTTGGGTCTTAATCTGCCAGAAATCTGTAATCTTACAGAAGCCCTAGTTTAGACTTATAAAGGTGCCAGTTCTTTTGTTGTTCATGCATGGCAAGAAGGATCCCAGAGTTTCCCATGGCAGCAGGAATGCTGGGTAACTACTGCTTGTCAGAACACCTTCTTGGTCTTTTCTCTATCATGTGTCAGAAATTACATTTCTTGTTTTTCTGTGATGTTCCCATTCCTCATGATGGCTATGCCACATCTTCTAGGGCTCTCCACCTGGCTTCAGGGTTTTTTTTTTTTCTTAAGCTACCAATGTAAAAGATCCAATATTACACTCTCCCGGACTGTAAAAAATTTGGCACACTCCAACAACTGCCCTTGTAACAACATGAATCCTGATTGAAAGCCTGATGAGATAGAAGACTTGCCATTTGCTTCAAGTGGTCAAGGTCTTCAGGTAAGGCCACCGGGAGAAAAATGAAAGGGCTGTTGAAGGATGTGCATTTTAGATTCTGTCTTTGACCTGCAATGCAATGTGTTACATTGGGAACTTCCTATTTCAGGTCCCTGTGCAGCCTCACTCCAAGAGGCTATGAGCTGAGAAGGTGCTCAGCAGCAGTGGAGGTGCAGCTGGTAGTACCTGCTCTGCTCTCACCCAGGCACTCCACGAATCTCATACCAGTGTGGTACTTAACTCCAGTGTCTCTTGACCGGACATATGTTTATGTTCTCCCAACATGACTGTAAATTGGAAACCTTTAGTCAGTTGCTTTTTCTTTCAAGAGGAAATAAATTCCATCTAGAAAACACTATTTTTCTTTTTTGTTTTAGTCTTTTTTTTGAAAGGTACAAATTCTCTCCTTAGGAAAGCAGGCTCATGTCCTACCCTCTAGTACAGTGATTGCTTTTTGGGAGAAAGATATGGGAATACGGAAGAGAAAAGTCTGCAAGCCTTTGGCATATGCAATCCCATTTTGTCCCTGATGCCATTTACTCTTCTACTTTTACCTTCTCCAGTGAAGTTTCTTTGTCTGTTTTGGACCATCTTTTATTTCTTCTTCTCCAGGACTGGCTTTCCACTCCATGCTTTATGCATCACTGCCTGATCTCACCCCATTTCCTGGAATGCCCTATGCTGTTTTTATGTATCGGTGGCTCAGGTATAAATGGGAGAGTGGACAAAGTTTCGAGGGCTCCCAGATCGTCCTTGGGAAAGTAGTTTGCATTCTGCCTTACTCCTGTCCTTAACTCATGAGAGGTTTGTGAGTAATTTAAAAAGTTGCTCTGAGAGTGCAGAGCAGTATCTGTCTCTCATCCTGAGAAAGGTGCTTGTTCTGTGCTGTGGGATGTGGCTATGGACGCCTGAAAAGCTGTAGTGAACGATGGAGGGTGCCAGCACTTGGCTGCTGTTAGGATATTTTCAGTAAAGACCCATTATTCCCAAGAACTGAGCTTTAGCTGAGCCTCGGCTGATGTGTTGGTAATTGCACTACAAGATTCAGTAATTGTGAAGGACTGTAAACCCTTCTGGGGATGGCTCTTGCAATCAGGATGGCTTTTGTGTTGAAAACAGACTAGGGCCAAACCCAGGGCTTCCCCTGCAGAGATGTGACAAACAGGACTGTGTCCTTTGAACATAACAGAAACGTGGAGCCAGCCAAAGTACCAAATCAGTTGGTGAAACAATCTCTGCTTTGTCTTTTCTGAGCAGCCCTGTTACTGCCTGAAAAGGCAATGCTCTGAGCTGGAGGTGGCGAGAGGTTGGGGGAGACAGTATGAGGGGCAGGAAGGTTTCATATGTGCTTGCTCTGTTCCTATACTCTTCCCTGGGTATTTGCTGTGGCCAGTGCCAGAGATGGACGTGACCCAGTGTCACCATTCTTAGACTAATTCTCCTGTGGTTCCTCCATATTTTACAGCAGCAATAATGAAAACTGAGGCATTTAGGCAGTCCCACTTTCAGTCAAGTCAAAGGCCCTGGTATCTTTGTGACTGACCACCCTGCCGTATGTTGTAGGTTATGTTCACGAGAGCTTGCAAGAGGTACAAAACCACCACCTCTTTCTGCAAAGGTTTGCAGTGTTGGTCAACAGTCCGGGCTGAATCTTCAATCTGGTCCTCTGCTAGCACAGCACGTTCCTGCAGCCACTGCAGAAGGATGAAAAAGCATCTTCCTGTTGGAAATCATCTTTTTTCCCCCTGACCCTCCCACAGGCAGTGAGCAATGGGCTTCAGGTAGAAAGTCAAAGGACCAAAAGACAAACTCTCACTAAAGGAAAAATGTCACATCTTCATTGATTTTAACTGGCTCATGGCAGTTCATAATCACTCACAGACCTGCCTGTAATGACTGATCCTGTGACTAATGAACAGCACAGAATTAGGCAGGCCACATAAATCCTCTGCCTCTGCTTCCTTTTCTGTAAATTAAGTTTACAGATACTTATCTGTCTCTCACAGGCAATAGTGTGGAGGATAGTGAGTTGCAGTGTTGGAAAAGTACTCTTAAGACACAGTCCACTAAATCTTAAAAAATAATGAACTTTTCAAAAATCTGAAAGGAATCAAATAAAGTATGCATCATGAAATTAGAGTTGCATTGAGCTAGAGTATGAATGACTGATGGAAAGGAGATCCAACATATGGATTTGCGGAACTAACTCAGGGAAAAGGGGGGAGCTAGTGTCAGTGAGTTGCATTTTAAAAAGCAGATGAGATTCAGTCAAGGGGGGTACAGTGCTCTTACATCTGCCTCCGTCCACCTCCACCTAGGATGCCACGAAAGCTTAGATTCAGGTAAAATCACAGACATCACCATGGATTCAACATCTAAATTAGGAGCCTTGACAGCTTCATTTCTGTCTAGTTTCAATGGAAGAAAGAGCTTTTCAACTAAAAAAACAAGTTGTCTTGGCAGTTTGGGCAAAAAGGTGGAGAAAAAGAAGGAAGAGCTGGAGGGTTGCAGGGGAGCATCACAGAGGACAGGGTAAGCAAGTGGATGAAGAAGTTAAAACACTAAAGGAAGCGCCTTTTCCTTGGCATTTTGATACAGATAGCATCAAAAAGACTGCAGGCATTTTTCTAGCATGTAGCAGAGACAATGCAAATCCCTGCCCGCTGACTGGCCAGGATTTGCAAGGAGAGGCAGATGCCAAGTGCTGATGTTTCTGAAGCACACCATCACTGAGCAACAATGAAGCATGCAGCGCGCCAGCGTTGGGCTCTGATAAGCTGCTGCTAGCCACGACCACAGAGAAATAACGGTACAGTTCTGACCCACATTCCTCCTTGCAGGACAGCTAGGACAAATGCTCCTCAGATAAATGCATGGTAGCTGTTATTCTCCAAGGACAAAGACGACCTTGTTATCTGTGTAAGCATATTGATGAAAGCCATGTTCACTTGCTGCTTCAGTTTGAGGGAGGAATGACAAGGGTATGACAAATGATCTGAAACTTTTTCCAGATATTGGGCAACACATTTGAGACAGTTGCCACTGAATATTTTAAGTGTGACGAGGAGTGATCAAGAGCCTTATTTGGCTCCTGTAGCTCTCTGTCCTCACATCTGAGCAGCGGCTTGAGAAATTAATGTTAACACTATTCATTCTCCACATGGGGTCTTTACAGACATTTGCAACCAGCAGGCACCATTTCACAGCTGCGGAAGTGAATGCACGCAGAAGGTGAAAGAACGCTTTCTTGAATCATGCAAAGAATCATCAAGGAGGTTAGGAGCAGACCTCGAATCCTGAAACCAATTTCATTGTTAGCTAACAACTATCACCTACCTAAAAAAAATAACAGCTGGGGGTTTATAAATACATTTGAATATTGATACCAGAGTATTAATAGCATGTTAGTGCAGGATGATCCCTTCTCTTTTTGGAGGAATGGGAGAAGTGTAGGAGAGTTATCTTCTCTCTAGGATGGATTTTTTAATAGAAAAAGAAAATCTCTTTTTCATTGAAGAGTTCATGGTGTGGTTACTTACCTAATTCTATCTCAGTGTCAGCAGATATATTATCCTCAGCAGCTATGACATCTCATTTGGATTTAACCACTGATCTCGGTGCCAGCAGGTGAGGACTGCGGACATTTCAGCAGGCCAACTGCTCTTACTTGAAGTCCTGCTCAAGAAACATTTATACTTGTCTTTCCCAAGGCCACAGATGCTGTTTGCAAGGCAAGCAGGCCTACTGACAGGAACCAGTACGAGGAAATGAATTTTGAGTCAACCCTGTTGTAATGCAAAACTAATGGTGTGGTTTTAAGCCACAGAGACCAAGAAATTCGGTATTAGATGTTCCTTAGGAGAGCTTTCGCTTGCACCTTCTGATAACAATGCTGAGAAAGTAACATGCCTCTTTTGCAAGCATGTATTTAGGAACTGAAGCTAAACTGCATATGACATGTTGGTGCAACTTAAGTTAATTGCAGTTACGTGTTGCAGAGAGACATTACCAAGGGAAATCTTCTCTGAAGGAAACTGTTTACACATGCCTGAATCCCCCTGGATTACATTCCCACAGAAAAAATTGTGCTTAACCATAAAAAATACTCCAAATATTAACTGGTTTGGATTGTAGCTTTTTTTAGAACCAGAAGGAATGCCACAAAATGGATGGGCCAGGGCCTTTGCTGGTGTGCATTAATGTAATTTCCTGAGCTTTCAGTGGCTTGTGGACTTCTGATAGAGATGACGCCTCCTTAGCAGCATAGGTGTTTGGTCTGGTCCTCTTAAGATGATCATGTTCAGTAAAGCAGCAGTAAAGCAACTTTTTTAAAACTTGCTGGCTATAACTAGAGGCATTTTATGTGCTCACAGTATTCTTATGACATGGTGCCTCCCACAAGAACAATGCATTTTCTAGGTGGTCAGTGTGGATGCAGAAGCAAAGATTCCGAATTTTTTCATCGTTTTTCTTTCTCTGTATCCCTCTTGCAGAGTCTGCTGTGGTCCTTGGGATCTGCCCAGACCCCAGCAGGACCAGGATGCTATAGTACACAGATTAAACTTAAAGATATTCTAGTCTCACGTGAGGACACAGACTGTCTCACATCCTGTTATGAGGGGACGAAGACGTAGCTTCAACTTTGGAGGAGGGTCTGGGCTGAAGAAAACATTACTTCATTAAGGCAATACCTTAACGACGTTTTACACGTAATAAGTCAAATAACTGTGACCAAGCTAGCACAGCCCAGGCTGCCTCCATGCTCTGCCCCACAGTAGATGCTCTGTTGACATTACTTCCCTGAGGACCAGTGTAGAGGTAATGTGTTTGACATCCCTGAATATTGCAGTCTTTTAAGAATATAGCCTTATTTAGACTTCCTCTGACACTATCCTGGCTACACTTTTGTAAGGTCATCCACAAAGCACGTGCTCTACAAGATGGAGACCACACGTAGCACTACAAATAGCTGAGCATACCTCTGCTAATGGGAGATGAGCCTCTTTTTCCAAATTGCTTCTTGTTTATGGCAAACTGAGGCTGACTCACCGCTTTGTGAGGGTGAAGATTTTGATTAGATTTTGATTAATCCTTCTAGATTCAGGGACAGCAGGACCACCCCTAAGGTACGAGGAGTCTCTGCAGCAGAGGTACACAATCTGCCTTATTATCCTTAAAGGTGCCTTGTCCTGGCTCCCTTCAGGACAAATTCCAAGTTGCTGTTTGGCTTTCAAATATAACTATGCACCAAAGGTGAGAGACTCCGTTATCCCTGGAGACAGGAGGGAGAATGTGATGTCCTGGTGTGGGACAGGGAAAGTGAGTTTCTTTTCTTTATCCTGTAAGCTCATTTGTCAGCAGTCCTGCCTCTGATGTGTGTATGCGTGTGTGTGCTTTTATTTCTACATGAACACAAATTGCTCTAATTAGGAGGGAGGATTCTTGTATTTTTATATGCTAAGCCATTTGATTAATTACTTTAATAAAATGACAGACGGATGAACTCTGAAACTCACTGCCATCTGCTCCAGTACAATCCAGTATCACTGATACAAAGGTATCTGCCTTCAGATAAAACCTAGTGCTTAGAGTAACCACTCCATTAAGTACTTGTTCCATGTGGGTGTGTTGATCCTTGTGAACATCTGTAACTCTTCCTCTTTTAAAGCTATTGGTTTGATCCATGTGACTCTGTATCAGCCTTTTTATTATCTACCAAGAACAGATGTACGTGCACATGTGCAAAAAAAGACCATATTGTTGTATCTGGGGGTGTGTGACCCTCAAGTAGATATTACAGATGTTTACTGTGCAGTGCACTCTTCAGTGTAAAAACTCTCCCTGCCTGGGGAGAAAACAGTCCTGTGGCTCAGGTTGAGATGGTTTGTTGTATAAGGAGGGTGACACAATAGGATGCTCTCTCTCTTTTTCCTTTCCCTCATGGAAATGTATATTTGTTCTCTCTTTGTGTAGCTTCTCAGCCTGAAATAAAAATCATGCTGAATAGAATTCACGTTTCCATCTTTGTTTGGAGAAGACCCAGCCTTTTAGCTGAATTAACCTTGCCTAGGCAGCTGGCAAATTCTCTGCAACTCCTTTTGAAATGCTCCTGAATGAGAATTGTGTAACTTGGTATTCGGGTCCACTTTCCCAGATCATGCCCTTTGCTGGAATGCTGGTGTCCCTGATTATCGGTGTATCACTCCGTTTAGCCCCTTCCCCTGGAGCCCAGGGCAAGCCTACACAGGGTAGTATTTCTCCAAGCCCTCTGCACAGGTACTCAGCTCTATGGGGGCCTTGGGGGAGTTCAGAATAGTAGGTATTTTTTGTCAACGTGTGCCATAGTGGAGTACAAGAGCTGACGGACAGACCTGCTGCCTATTCTGCCAAGCAAACAGACTTTGTTCCCTGGAGGAGGACTGGGGAGTGGGATAAACCATTTAGCAAATTCTTTGTAGTAGGCAACCGGACTGGTAAGTTCAGGGTAATTTTGTATTGGATACATGCAGTCAGTCTGAGCAGTGTGCTGGTTCCAGAATTGAGGGCCTGGGCTTGCTATCAAGGTAGTTTTGACACCACTTTTCCATTAAAAGCTCATATGTCTCTGTAGGATAGATTTTATCCTGAGATGCACAATGCAGAATATCATAAATCCTAAAAAAACAAATCTACTATATAAATGTAGTTTGGTTAGTTTCAAGCATTAAATTCTGGTCCCAGAACTAATAAACAAGGGTGCAAAATTTGCAAGAATTGCAAGCACCAGAAGTATAATTTGCAGGACTTGCCCAGGTACAACTTACAAATTGTGATGGGTATTGTGTCTTGGTATATGAATTTTATGAAACCATCAATGTGGTGGTTTCCAAAAAGCCTCTCTGACCCCATGGTTGTGTCTTTGCCTTCTCACTTCCTAGCTGAAATGCTGAAGAGATACTGGGAGGAATGCTAGACCAGCAAGCTAGCAGAGAAGCCTTGTTGAACCTTAGCTCTTAGCCATTCAAACGTCAGCCTTGGATACAGAGATGGGCTGCTGCCTAGAACAAGCAGGTTTTCTGAAATCTTCTGAGGTAAGTGGTGGTTGTCAGACCTGTAGTGCCTCGCCATTTGAAACGCATGAAGCTTTATGAGACCCGTGGAAAAAATGTGAAATGATTGCTTGTCTTTAATGAGAACCGAGTCAGGCCTTAGACTGAGTCCCAGCTGACTCAAGCAAGACATTATTAGAGCTTGCTAGGCATTCTTATTAATGCCAACCAAAACAGATAAAGTTTCTTATGATATTTCAACAAATAGATAAAAGTTAGAAGACGTTCTAATTAAAGTTCAATGACTGTCTTTTGTTTTTCTACCACCACCTGCCAGTCTGGCCACGTGCTTTCCAATTTCTTAATAATTTCATCTTTTTTTAAGAGGAGGAGAGTTTTGGGGAAAATGCTTCCCACTTCTTCCTTCAAAAAAGCTCTAGGAAGGTGACACACATTTGTCTAGTTCAGATGAAGAAAAGCATTTAAAAATAAATTTATAACAAAACCCGCTGCTATTGTTGTAACTTAATATTTGCAGAGGAAATCCAATTATGGCCAAGGAGTAGATTAGTCCTTTTTTTTTTTTTAATCCCTGGTTTGTCTGATTAAGATAGATATAATTATAGGGAAGTGCTCTGTGAGTTAGTTAAATGGAAGACAACACCATTTTGTTATGCCGTGAAATGAATGGTTGGGGTCAAACGGGTTGTGTGGCACATCTGTGCTAACAGGTCATCTTCCAAATATGTAGATTGATGTTAGCCTGTTGAAAATCAAACCTCTGCTATCTTCCCATTATGAGCATTCAAGCCAATATACAAGTATGTTGTACCTCCCGAGTCTCATGAGCTGTGATGTGCATGAAAATAGCCTGGCGAGCTTACAGCTAACTTGCTGTTCTTGCAAGTTCTTGCATCTTGGATGTCAGAGTCGAGCCATCATGCTACAGAAGATACCTGTGGTTTTAGACTGGGCAAGTAGGGTAGCAGCTGGAATTTATTTCCACGTTTTGAAAGTTATCCTCATGATCGTAAGGGTTGGGTTTGTCAAAATATATAGCAGGGACCAGGCAAATTACAAACTGGCTCTGAAACCTAGGACCAGAGATGCAACGCAAAGCCACTCCACAGGCTTAGGTAACAGGACTTCACCCTCTCCACGGGGACAGTGATCAACAATACAACGTAAATTACTGTAATTACTGTGTCACCAAAACATGTACACCATCAGGCAGACCTGGATTCTCCTCATCATGGTGTGCTAGAGTATAATTAAATGGCAATGCCCACAGCTACTAGAGTTTGAGGGAGGCCTACAAACATTCATAACACAAATCTCACAAACCGAGTAGGATCCAACCAACAGCAGCTGAATTGTTAAGATTAAACTTCCCTGGTACCGCGTCATTAATCGGCTTGAGTAATTTGACTCACTGAGCATCCTGAAGGCACTGGCCTTTGTCCTTATAGCAGTACCATTCTTGCTGAGGTAGGAAACCAGTGTGGCCAAACTCAGTATAGATCACACAGAAGGGGACTACGGTATTTATTTACATTTTAAGCTGATTTTACCTGCCTGCACTCGTTCTCTTACAGATTTCGTTCACAAACAATAAGACATGGCTGTTCAAGTGGTCTGGCCCCGATCACTTGTGTGCAACACAACAAGGGATGACAACTGTCAAATCTTCACTAAACCTCCCAGTTTTGGGACAGTTCTTTAATAATCTTTAAGAATCAATAGGTTTTTTTGTGGTGGTCCTTTGCTGGAGTCTCTCTTCCTGCTAGGCTGCCAGGAGAAGGAATGGGAGATGTGATATGCCACCATTCTCCTGTTACCAGAGAGGAGGGTCTTTCACGAATGAGTTGTGTGTGCTATGGTCTTATTGGTCTGCAGACCTTCTGGGCTTGACAAAAACTATGTACTCTCAAATTTTTTGTTGGGAATGGTGTCATTTGTTATGAATATAAGCCACTCTTAATCCCCCTGCTCTGCTATTTCTTCTGATACTTACATAAACAGATTTTCATTCATACCAGTCCCAGTATTTCTTTTACAAATTTCTGCACTGACGACTGGTTCCTGCAGATCCCAGCTCTGGTTTTGAAGAGCCTCTTGGTTCTGCTCAGGATAACATACAAATGACAAAGGGCCAAGGCATCCCAGCAATTAGAATGAAAAATAAATCCCTCACATTCCTCACTGAAAGTAAAATCTCACATTTAAAAAGTAAAATTAATACCAGTTATTCCCATTATTATATATTATTGCCCATTATAATTCACATTCATCGAAAGCTGCCACCACCTCTTAACCAGCTGGCTCCTATTTTTATTTCACAGCAATGTGTCGCCTTCGTCCAACAAGAGGAAAAGCATAGCGTCTGGACCACACCAACTACATCCCATTCACCCCCCCTGCACCACGGGACCTAGCCCTGATCTGCAGCTGTGTGGGTGTTTTAGAGGGCCTGGACAGAGGTAAGGAGATGCTTTGGGGGAATATGGAAACTTGAGACACCTGCCTTTATGGCTGGATCTCCTGTTGCTGGCGGTCCGGCCAGGCTGTTCGTGGTGTGATGGGTACATCGTGTGGCCAGAACGGAGAAGTGCAATTTCTATTTGACCTTTTTCTTGGGCTAAATTCTGCCACTCTGTCTAGCTGAGCAACCAAGTGGTAAAGCAGTGGAATTGCCCAGCTGCTAGCACTGGGGTTCATTGCTCTGCACTTCAGTGTTGAAACTAAAATAGATGTCACTCTAGTTTTTCCTCTGTTCTTCATTAATCCTGCCTTACATGTTTCATTTGTCAGCTGCTTACGTCATATTTTCAGGTGCTTCTCCAAAATCAGGAAGAAAAGAAGCAGCTACCTTTTTTAGGAAATATTCAGGAATAGCGCAGTAGTAGCTGTGATGATCTAGAAGAGTGAGGGAAACTTTGTAGGCTTTCAATGAGTCTTCTCATTACTTTATAAAGCAGCTAAAACATGGCTGAATTTGAACCTGCTTATTTTAGACATTACTAGAGCGACTGCCCAGCTGAATGACTGGATTCCTCAGGGGTCTACCATAGGTCCAGGACCATAAGTAGTTGATTAGTGACACAAATGTTGGAACAGAGAAAAATCTGCAGGTCCCACCTGGAGGAGAAGGTCTGGGAACATGGAAAAAGAGCAGGGCTGAAATTAATAGCAACATCGGAAAAACTGAGAGAAGGTCTGGGCAACAGAGGCTGCAAAGAATTAATCTAGATGAGAGTAATTAACTGACTGATACTGGTGGGAAATGGCAGATTAAGGAGCAGGATCAGGAAGTTATAGGCAGTCAGAAGCATGAGTCAAATACCCTGCGCTGTGAATAAGGCAGATACTATACCAGGGTGTGTAAACAGGAACACAGCCTGGACTACCATACCAGTTTTGCCTAATCATAGCCAAGCCTGCGCTGGAGTTTTGGACCAGGTTTAGGTGTTGAGCTTCAAAGAAATGTGGCCCAAAGAGCGAGAATCAAGAGGAGAACGAGGAGAACAGTCCAAGATGTGGAAATCCTGACCTCTGGGGAAAAGGGTTGTTAGCCTCAAGAAGAGAAGGACCTCACCCTGCAAACACCTTTCAGACAGGGGTTAGGCAGAGCGAGAACACCGCAAACAGTCCTGAGCAGTTTGTACAAAGACCCAGAACCACGGGTGAGAGAGTCTGCCAGCCAGCCTGTCCTTAAGGAGCGAGCAATGCGGAGCTGTCACATTACAACATAGGTATTTTTATAAATCAGTGCCTGAGCAATTTTAACACAGCAGAGGAATAATGTCAATCACTTTGATGTAGCCAACAGAAGCAAAGAAGGCTTGTGGCAGCTCCTTCCCACCTCGATGGTAACACTGGAAGATAGGCAGGTGTACTAACGGGTTACATGTAATATTAACTCTCTGGCTGTCTGAGGCACAGCATCAGAAATGGAATAATTTTCCAAACGCAGGCAAATCCTCCTCACAGACAATGCCCTACCGCTGGCCAAAAGATGGCAAAGGGATTACAACCAGTTTTTCTTTTCACTGCAGTACTCTATTAATATTGCTAGCAATGCTCTGGGAACAAATAGGTCAGGTCTAAGCCCTACATTTGCTGACATCTCATCCATCCCAAACATTTGCATTGTGAGACTGCAAGTTGATGCCGAAGATAGTGCAGATGCTATGCAAGAACATGTGGTGCACATCCAGGCTTCAGGTTTCATCGCAGAGTGTTAACTATTTGGCTTGTAGTGTGAGACTGTTCAAGGTAGAAAGAAATAATAAACTGGTGTGCTGAAAACTCTGGATAACAGCACATCATTGGTTATGGGCATATTAAAATTCAGGATACATACAGCTGGTGCTCCTGATGGATCCGGTTCTGTACAAAAACATGGATATTCCCACCAAGAAGGTAGAAGTTTTTGAAGAAAATGAAGTCTTCCTATCCTGGCTTCTCATATACTAGAAATGCACCACTTTCAAATCTGATTGTCATAAGCAAGTTCTATTTCACGTCATAGATTTAGGGATTACTGGTGAAATGCTGTCATCCACAGATTGGGTGAAATCATTTGTCTTTGCTGGGGAAGCTTCTGGCTGAAATACAAAACTTTGAAAGAATCCTGAGGTCTCAAATCAGCAAGAAAACATCCATCTTAGCCTTTGCCAGCCTTGGGTGGGAGTTTGGCTGGACTTGACCCTGTATTACAGAAAAAATAAACTAGTTTCTCTTCAGCAAAGTTCCTAACAGAGAGGGCCAGATGTCAGAGGATGAAAACTGGTATCATTTCCCTGCAATTTTTAATTAATCTCTCCTTTAGAACACCAGTTTAGTCCCCCCTTGTTTATTGACACCCTCTCAGCATGAGCCCAAGGAGAGGGGGAAGATTTTGCGGCACTCTGGCTGTTCTTGTGGACATCCTGGCACTCGTTTGATGGGAGGCGGAACAGGACACGAGCCTTTCCTGCCGGGGCTGAGACCGCAGCCGAGCGCTATTCAGCTCGGAGAACAATATCTGGCAGCTTGCAAGTAATTTAAACCAGCTAAAAACAGCCGAGCCTAGGTATGAATCATGACCCATCCGTGTTTGCTTCAGCCTTTTGACTCGCCTGAAACCGGCACAGCCTCTACTGGCAGGCAACTGGTTCCCTGGAGAATAAGCAATGAACAACATTTTTAAAGGACTTTTCTTTCGCAAGGGCTTTGCCTGCGTGAGTTCCAACAAAAAAAGCCGACTCTCAAAACTGTGCATCTGAGGCAGGGGGATGTGCAGCCCTCTGGAAAGACCTGCTGTAACATTCATCAAAGAAACCCCAAATATAGAAATATTATGCAGGAACAGAGATGATGTGGGCTTTTTCTTGGCTGTGAGTTCTGAGAGCGCCATACCACGTTATACCACAGTGTTACAGCTCCGCTTTTTGAAGAAGCCCTGAAAAAGATACTCCCACTGTGTTTCTCTAGAGACAAAAAGCAAGATCATCCAGGATGGCAAATGGGGCCAGTTCCACTGAGGTCAGTAGAATAAACCCAGGCCATAGCAGCTGGGAATCTGGACTGTAATACACGGGGTAGCAGAGCTGGAGCATGCTGCAGGGCTGAGGAGTGTGGCCAGCGGACCGAAGCACTAGCCGGGGACTTGGGATACCTCAGTTGTTTCCCTCACCCTGCTGCCAGCCTGCTGAGCGAACCCGAGACGTCTCCTTGGTCCTTCACGGCCTAAAGCTGGCAGCAACGTTGTTCATAAAGTGCTTTATCTAACTGACCTCTAGGAAATCTCAGCCTTATCTAAGAAATAAGCTCCAGGAGCAGATGATGCAGACAAAACCCAGTCAGCCTATGGACAGAAACAAGGGAAAAAGTTTGTATTCTCTACGGGGCATGGGCGCGCGTCGGGATATGGCTGCTCCATCCAGCAAAGAAGGCTCTGGCTGGGTGCAAACCCCAGAGCAGCCCGCTTCATCGTGGGGCGCGAGGACTCAACCCGGAAAGCTGCCCGAATGGCAGGGCACGACCGGCAGCCGACAACCGGCCCTGGACGTGCTGCGAGGGAGGAAAGTCGCACCGGGACCTCCACCGGGACCTTTCCTGCTGAAGGGGCTTTGCGTCGCGCTTGTCGGATGCCAAAATTAATTTGCCATTACGCGTACGGTCATTGCTCACGCAACACCATTGTTAGATGGTTTTCCACCCCAGAAACAACGCGGTAACACGCGGAGCGGAGCGGAGGCCGCCAGCGCACAGCTTAACCCCGGGAAGGTCAATATGTAGGAGACAAGGAAGCACCCTAAAGTCACAAGCAGCTCCTCAAGGGCACCGCAGGCGTTGCTGCTCCAGCAACGGCAGCGCCCGCCGGTCCTGGGGGGCTCCTGAAGTCCCCGGAGGCGGGCGGCTAACGCGCTCCACCCCGTGCTGGGGTGGGGGCCCCCGGGAGCGGGGCGGGAGCGGGGCCGGGCCGGCAGCGGGGGCCGGCAGCGGGGCAGTCCCGGCCGCAGCGCCACGCTGCGCTCCCATTGGCTGCCGGCCCGCAAGGGCGCCCTTGTTGACGTGGCGCCCCCGGCGCCCATTGGCTGGGACGCGGGGCAGGGGGCGGGGCGGCGGCGGCCGCCGCGGGGTAGGTGCGGGCCGGGCCGGGGCGCGGCGGCGGCGGCGGGGCCCGGGGGCGGCGGGGGGCACGGGGGAGCCGCCGCCGGTGCTGCCGTGGCCGCCCGGGGGGCCGCGCTCGGGGGTCCCGGGGGGCAGCGGGGAGGGGGAGCGGGCGGCTTTCGCGTTGGAAGCCCGTCCCCGTTACCCGTGGCGCGTTGCATCCGTGTCTCCAGCACTTCGGGGCATCCCCGGGGTGCAGTGCCTCCTCGGCTTTATTGCCTTCATTTCTACTTTTTTTTTTTTTTTTTTTTTTTGGTTAATCTGCCATTTTTTTTCAGCTGCGGGAAGGCTTTTCGGGCAGAAAGCGTGCAAGAAAAGGAGCAAAAAAATATCAAAACTCGGATGCCGCAGGCCTGAGAGGCGAGAGCGGTGTGGTTTTTTCCCCAAAACAACAAAAAAAAAATCCCGGCCCAGCAAAACCGGAGCTGGTGGGAGACGGAAACTCTATCAGCGTCAGCTGCTGTGGTTGGCCCACCAGCCAAGTGATACCCACGGGCGGTGGGACGTCCCTCGCTGGGACAGAGCTCTTCTTGTCCGCTGGGTTTTGCGCAGCTCTTTGGCAGGCAGCTTGCTTCCGACGACGTGAAAAAAGTTCAGGGATCGCTTTCCTTGAGAGATCCCCCCTGGACCTTCCCCTGTTGAAATGAATGAAACGGCCGCTGTCTTCATCTGTTATCTAATAAAATCAGCCGCGGGTACCGTTCCTGTGCCGGCCCATCGCTGGTGAGACAACTGAGGCCTTGGGTGTAGCCGGGATTTCTGGCTCTTTTCCTGTGGTTTTAAGGCCAGTGGAAAATCTCCGCCGTGCCAAAGGCTGTGGTCGTACGTCCCTCTTCGTAGCTGTGTCAGTCCTGCCTGAAGATTTGGGCTCGCTTCTTCCCGTCGTGAGGGTTAATCTTGATGTGTCGCCACCACCGGCAACCCGACCTCTGAATTTTTGCAGTTTTGTTGGAAAATGGTGAGAAACCTTATTTTCTAGATGCTTTTGTAGTTGGGAGTTGCACTTGGTAGCATTAGCGTTTTCAGTCTGGTTTGAAATACAGCTTTTTGCCTGATCGTTCTGCGTATGGGATGTGTGCGACTTCCCCATCTAGTTTGCATCCAAGTGTGGCTGGATGTCCAGCTCCCCCTGAAATTAATTGAAATTAGCTGCCTGAATTAGAGACTTTTGAAAACGCAGCGAAATCTCTGGTGGCCCTTGGAATATCCGTACAAATACTGAAATAAGCAGGTTTACTCTCACTCATGTGTATTGGCAGGTTTCCTGGTTTCTCTTTAGCTTCCAATTAGCTTCTGGAGATTTAATGAACCGGTGAACCAGCACTTGCTCTTTTTCTAAAGACTGATGGTGTCCTAGAAATGTATATCACTCTATGCTGCGTCCATAAGATCAACAAACAGCCTTGAAAGTTCAGAACAGTTCAACCTTGGCGCTCCTGCATACAGCTACAAAAATAACAGATGGGTTGTGACCTATAATTTTTTTTAAATGTTGCTTAACACATGCTTTTCAGATTTAAGGTCAAGCTCATATGTTTTGTAGTTGTTTTTACTGGGCTGACTGACACATGACTCAAGCTGCTAAATCGGATGGATTTAATGATGTTCAGCATCACTTTGAATTTAACATGGCATCTTCTTAAAAATAAAGAGGTACCGAGGTCAATCATTAATTACTGCACATTCAATTTAAAACTTTAAAGTCTGCTTTGATGCTGCCTTAAGCTTTTTTTTCTTTTATGTATTTTTCAAAATCACTACCCAACAGCAGAACTAATTGTCGAGGCATTTATATCCTAAGCTACGGGTGTCCAGCACCTTCCTCTCTGTTAAGATTTATATTTACTGGATCATTTTTGGATGTACAGCGCTGTTGGTACGTGCAAGGAGGGATTAGAGCCGGTGGGATGCCCGTTCATGTCATGATAATTGGTGATGTTCTCTGCTGAATCACCTGCTTCTCGTCACGGAGGAAAGCACCCAAAATGGTGAATTTAAAGCAGGCTGTGTGGCTCTGAAACGGAGCCTGGAATTTAGTATGAGGTACCTTATGATTTGTCACCCCGGCAGCTTTTTGCTCATTAGGTTTTGGTTGGAAAAGGAGGAATCCAACCAGCGAGCATCGTTTCTCCTTGCGGCTGAGGCCCTGGCTTTCAAAGCCAGTAAACAAATATATCTCAGGGGATTTTCTGGGAATTTAGATCACCTGTAAGTTGGATTTGGCATTGGATTCGCTAACACGTGCTCGCCTGACTGTCTAAACACAACTAATTCCAAGGGACCGAATGGGAGTCGGCGAAGGCTGGCAGGTAACAGGGGGCTGCCTCCTGGGGCTCACGAGACCTCTGGCCTTAAAAATCTATACGATGGATATGTGAAGAAATCGCACACACACTATATGGGAAACACGCATGGGTTCATGAGTGGTTTGGGGTACTCTTTCTGTTGGCATCAGAAATCTACCTTCTGTTAAAGGAGATATATATGCTTACATATATTTTTATGATATATTGTATAAAATGTAGGGAATTTAGCAGGGGTAAGTTTATCAATTATGTTTATTGCAATTACCATGCCTTTTTGTTTGGATATACAACCTTTGGGGGGGGGGGGGGGGGGGGGAAGAGAGCAATACCGTCAACTTTAGGATAACGTGATGTGCGTAGGGTTCTATTTGGTAGCGACTTAAGCGATCAAGTGGATGAGTCCAGGTGTCGGCAGAAGGGCACGGCTTGCGTGGAGGGCTGGGAGAGCTCAGGCTTTGCTCGCCCTCCCCGCAGCTGCTGCCGTGCTGAATATAGCTGCCCGGCAGTTGCACGGGCGGCCGGCTCTCGGGGAGAGGGAAGGCAGCTGCGGTGCCTGCCGCGGGTTCTGCCGGGGATTCGGTCTCCCCTGGAGACCCGGCGCGTCGCCCCACTGCTCTTTGTTCGCATGCACGGGCTCTGCCCGTGGGAAAACCCCAGTCGCCAGAGGGGTGGATCATAAAACGAGATTGTGACAAAAGAGCTGACGGAGGGTGTGAGTATCAACTTGTTTCCTACTTCCAAGTATTGTTTGGGAATACTTTCTTTCCTCTTTTTTTTTTTTTTTTCATTTCTTTTTGAGTTTGCTGTTGATGCTCCCTTGGCTGGCCTCTCCATCACTAGCCCAGCACTAGCTGGGTGAGTACCAGCAAAACCACTCTGCCGATGTTTTCCTAATGCCGGCACCCTGATTTGGGCTGGAGTTGCTGGAAGAGGCTTTGGTATTCCCGGGGCTCTGAGGATGCCCGCCTGCGACCGAGCGGCGCAGAGCCTACGCGTGGGGATTTTGGCAGCGCCGGTTTCGATGCTCTGTGAGGAGCCTGCAAGGTGTCATTTGTGTTGAATTTTTGGGTCATGCTAGCTTGGTGAACGCAAGCAGAGGCACTCGGCTGTGGCTGCTGCTCACAAAACAAGGTCCCTCGTGTGCTATATTCGGTCGCTTTGATTTGGGTTGTTGGTTGTCCTGCTGCAGCTCCTCGCCTGAGTTGAGCGTGGGCAGCAAGAGGGGGGTGGTGGAGCATCTCTGTGCGTGGAGCACGCAGGGCTCTGGCTTTGAGAAAAATATCTCGTGTTAGAAGGATTTGCAGCAGGATGCAATGGGCTTGGCTGTACAGCACACTTGGAAATACGTCATCAGTTGAGCAAGTATTTCCATTAATTAATTTCACAAAGAGTTAATGTCATGAATTAGAAGCTGCAGAGCTAAGCGCCACGTTTGGGTTTTACAGTCTCCTACCTCCCCCTCTAATTTTTTATATATACTTCTCACTTCTGGGTGGCTTCCATTTCAAGGTTTTGAACTTGTCTCTTAAAAACCCCTCAACTTTCCACCCCAATGGCCTTCAGGGCTCAGACACGCTAATAGGTGCTTTACATCCTAGTTAATGATCTCTCATTTGGGGTCAGTAACCTCATGGTGCACAAACTGTTTGTGAGATTGACCATTAATTCAGGAGACAGTTGCACCGTGCCAGCAAGGTGTAAAGCACAGGTTTGTTCTCAGAGCGGCCAGAGCTTTAATTAGATTTTCCCTGTGTGTCGTGTCCTCGAAATGAGAAAATGCTGCTCAGACACAAAGGCAGGTTTGCTCTTTCCTCTGTCCCACTTGATGCACCGAGATGCAATTTTGTGATTTTGGGGGTCTGATCCAAACACACTTAAGCTCTTTGTTATTAGACATACACAATTGCTTTCCTTGGTGTGGAGACGAAGGGGGACGGCGAGTTGCCGCTACCGTCTGTTGTGTGTTTCAGAGAGCCCGAGGCTCGGCATCATCTTGCGGAAGTTCTGTCCCGATGGCCGTGGATGTGGGAAAATCGCTTCCCGAAGCCTCGCTGAGCGGGAAGGCCGAGGGCGATGGCGGGTGGGACTCCGCAGAGGTGGAGACGGACTACCCGGAGCTAGCGGGCAGCCTGCACCGGCTTTTAGGAGCAGAGGAAGCCAAGCCCTGCCCGCAAGGGACGGCGAGCGCGGCAATGAGCGGACGCAGCCGCTTGGCCACTGGTGTTACCCAGGGAGGCTCGAGCTACCACCAAGAAGCGTCTTCAGCATCCGCATCCCGATTTCCCAGAGCAAGAGCAAGCCCCTCGGAGACAGAGACCTTAATTTATGGAGCCGCTGGCCCTGGCGATGTGCCTCGTCACGTCAGCCACCGGTTGCCTTCCCCAGCAGAGCAGCAGGTGAGGGGGGTTGTACGCACAGGTGTTGCTGCGTCACCGGGAGGTCCCAGGCGAGGTGGGGACTCGTTTGTCGGGGCTGTCCTAGCAAGGGCTTTCCATCTCCCCCAGCCAGAGCGTGCCCACCCCAGCCCCAGGCTAAGCCGTGCGGTGGGGAAGGGCTTGGGCTCCCACACCTGAGCCCTTGCCTCCGTTCCCGTATTGCTGCCACAGAGCTGGAAAGTCTCTTGGGACTGGGATCCTTAAGTAAGTTCCTCTTGCTGCCAAATGGCTTGTGCAGTTTCCAAAGCCCTCAGGATACCCTTCCTTAAAACCAAACCCCACTCTGGGCTCTGGGCGGCTGCGTGCTGTCCTGCAGGTGGAAGAGAGTTGCCCTTCCAGCCTCTCCTCATGGCGGGTCCAGGGCTGGGCTTTTATCTCCATGTCCCAGCAGCCTTTTGTCTGGATGCTGTGCTTCATTTCACGCATCTCTCTCCCTTTCCTTTTCCGCTCCTGTCCTCGACCAGCTGAAGGCATCGGGCTGTTGGGAGCTGGCGTCCAGCCCTCCCAGCCGGCGCAGCTCCGCAGAGGAGAGCATCCTTGCTGGTGGCTGCCACGATGCCCATGCCGGCCGGCGGAGCCCAAGGCAGGGAGCTCAATCCCCATTTACCTCCACCCCAGAGCTCCTGCAGCCCCAAATCCCCCCCAGCCCTGAGAGTGCCCTGCGGAGCCGCTCCGCGTCGAGCCTCTCCAGTCTGTCTTCAGAAGAAAACGACCCCTCCGGAGAGCGGTCCCGAAGCTTGCTGGCCAGCGCGGACGCGCCTTCTCCTGCGGCCGCCGCCGCCCGGGACCTGCGCTGGCGGTGGGGTGCTGCGGAAGGCAGGGTGCCGCGGGCGCGCAAGCCCTTCAGTCCTCTGCTCGAGGACCGCAGCACCGTGGAGCGCATCAGGGGGATGTCATCCTACCAAGCCGATTACTGGGCATGTGCCATACCAGATTCGTTACCCCCGTCTCCAGACCGCCGCTCACCCCACTGGAACCCCAATAAAGAGTACGAGGACTTGCTGGATTATGCTTATCCGCTGAAGCCAAGATACAAGCTGGGAAAGATGCCGGAGCCTTTCCTCCATGACTCGGGAATAGGTTTGGACAGCTTTTCTGTTTCCCCCGAGGACACGTTGAGATCCGTCAGCATCTACGGCCGAGGTGGGCAGGCCAGGGGAAGTGGAGAAAATGGGCGTCGGAGGTTTGTGGCCTCTGCAGAGAGGTTCTCCACCCCAGGGCCTGGTAAAAAAGGCTGCTCAGGAGGTGGCTCATACTATGAACCGTTACCTATTGCAAAAGCATCCTTCACAAAGAGTGCTTCCTCTCGTCCTTCTAGAGGTTTTGCTAAGGATGTAACAACGGAGTCAGCGGGGCTGGGTTCATTTGGCCACTGTGCTGCGGATGGGAGAAGCTGGTGTACCAGAGGGAGCCCCTTTCCAAACTGCAAAGGGCAGGTGAAAAGCGCAAATGGGTTTTTACCTACAACGCGAGTGCTTCCCCTGAGGAAAGAGTGGGAGGGTGATGAAGAATTTCTCTCCCTGCCTCCGAGACTGTGGGAGCTGGAAAGGCTGGCGCAGTTTTTGTCCGATCTTTCCTTAACTGTAAGGACGCCCGGGCACGACCACCGTAACCTTCCACGTCACAGCGACAGCAGGCAGCCCCTGTCGTCCGAGTTTCGACGAAGTTTCAGAGAAGTGGGTGGCAGGGACGACAGAGGGAATATTGAGGATTATGCTGGGCTGTGGCACCCCTGCAGCTCTCGAAAGCCCAGCTGGGAAAACACCAAATCGTGTGGTCAGATCCATAGGGATCCTCTGCGGGGGCTTCATCTACCGACCAGTCTCAGGGACACAGTGGATGGGACGTACCTAAATGAACCACGGGTCAAGGGGCATCCGAAGAAGAGCCAACAGAGCGAGTCCCTTGCACAGTGTGTTAAGGTAGGCTGAGACCGGAAATAAAGTTTATTATGGGAAGATCTCACATAAAATGTGCCTGTATTTATGGCACAGTTAATTAAGGCTTCCCCTTCTGCATGCTGTTTGGTACCTGGCAGCTGGTAGTAATTTATGCAGGGGGGTTCACTGGAGCAGATAATTTCTTCTGATGGAGCAAGAGCTCATCTCGCTTTTCTCGGGGCTCAGCATTGCGGGGCTGGGCTCGGTGGAAATGTGGCACTCGGTGTCCCCCAGCCTGCCCGTCCCGCAGCGCCGCTGCACCGGGAAGATGCGAGAGCCACGGTCAGGGCTGGACCAGCGTGAAATCCGGTGTTTGCTGCCCACCCCATCACTCCGGCTGTTTAATGCGGTGTGGCCAGCCTTGCCCTCAGCCCAGGCTCGCTCATCTTCCCCAGACTGCATCCTGCTGAAGGGTGTAAGGCAGCCAGGCAGAACTGGTGGAGTTTCTCTTCAGAGTTTCCTGGTTATTTGTGAATTTTTATTTTTCAGGTGAGTGATGCCTCATGGCCATCCTGCCACAGGTGCTGTGCTCCCCATCTGGTGGGGATTGCTCCCTGCCTTCCCCTCCATCTTCTTCCCCACCCCAGCCACAGGCTGAATTTGGAAGCGATGCTGGGCTGTTTGCAAGAGAGTAATTATTATTATGCACATAGCTGCAAACACCAGTGCAACTCATTCCCCCTCTTGTATGCGAATAACTCTGCCAATTAAAAAGGGTCAGCATTAGGGTGTATCTGTCACCCCAAATCGCGGTGCCAGGGAGAAGCAGCTCAGCGTTATAGCAAAACCCCAACTCCCAAGGAGCAGGAGCAGGGCTGGAGTCTGCTTTTGCTGAGAGTAGAGGCCCCTGGGTTTTGTGGAGCATCTTACAAAAATAATCCCTTACCAAGACGCTTTAAAAATAAATGAAAGCACTTAATTGAACGAGACGAACCCTTGGGGAAAAGCAACTGCAAATTAACTGCGCGGCTCCGGTGAGGAGGGTGTCTGGCTGGGAGGTGGTGGAGGCAAACCCCTTCAGCCTGGGTGCCGCTGGCTTCCGACACCTCTCCGTAGCAGCCATTTTGTGGTGACCCTCAATTCTTGCCCCACGGTGATTTGGGGGTGTGTTTAGGGGTTTAATTTGCCTTTTGCCTTGTTTTTTCAACCCTTGGTTTCCCAGGCTCAGGGATGTTTGTGTGCTGAGAGGAGGTGGATGCTGCCAGCCCCGCGGCAGGAGAGCAGGAGGGAGCAGGTGCTTTCTGAAACACTGCTGGCTCTCCTATTGCTGTCCCTGCCGTTATCTTTGTTGCAGAAATAGATAAGTAACCCCTTTTGTTATGCTTCGTTAAGTAGATGTTTTGCTGCCAGCTGGAAGAGCTAATTCGTTGGCTGTACAACGTCGCGGACATCACTGACAGCTGGGTCCCAGCCTCGCCGGACACCGAGAGCGTGAAGGCATCGCTGCACCGCTACTTGGTAGGTATCGCCGCTGGCTTTTCTTCCCCCTCTTCAGTGCTGCGGGCAGCCAGTGGCACGAGGCAAGACACCACTGGCATGGTCCAGGTGGGTGACGCGGGGTGCGTCAGGTGTGCAAAGCCCAATCTGGGAACACTGGGAACCTGCTCAGGGGAAGCTGCTCCCTGGACAACCTGCCGCAGGTGCGTCTCTTCCAAAAACCTCTTCTAAGCAGTGCTCCTCTTCGCCTTCCCTTCCCAGGAGTTCAGGAAAGATGTGGCCAACCACCGGAGCCTGACGGAGAGTGTGCTGGAGAGGGGAGAAGCTCTCCTCGACTGCATGGCATCAAATTCGCCAGGTGAGGAGGAGCGCTTGAGCAGGGCTGGTCGTGGACACAGCCAGTGATGCTGGTCGTAGCGTCTGCCCCCTGAAATCCCTGGCCCCACATATGTGGGTGTGGGGAAGCGGTGGGCAGAGTTTGCCATTCAGCAGCTGTATGGGAACAAAAAGGGTTTTTACACCTCCATTGCTGTCTGGAGACTTGGAGGTGAGGTGACTTGGAGGTGTGAAGCGATTACTCCCAAGCGCTTTCAGCTGCGCGGTGCCTTGACCTTCACCTTGCGCCGTGCCAGCCATCGTGGGTTGATGGATGGGTTTCTGCCTCCTATGGGTCACTTAGGTTCTGATCTTAGCTGCAGCATGGCCGGCCCCCACTGGGCTGTGGGATGCTGTCGGCCTGCGGCTGCGAGGAGATGCTTTTGTCCAGCGCAGGGGGAGGTGATTTTTCACACCCTGCTTGCACTCGGTGCCTCCCGGGGCGGGTGTCGGCAGCCAATCTGGGAGACAGCCCAGCCTGGCCGGTGGCGCGGCACGCGTCGGGCAGTCGCTCCGGTGATGCAGTGCATCCTGCGCAAGGGATTTCCAAAGGGCGCGCTGCGTCTGCAGTCACCAAAGGGGCTTCAGTGGTCAAGTGCTGCATTATGGCTGGGCTTTCATACACAGTCCCAGAGGTTTCCTTTGGGAGCCCCTACTTCTGTTATCTTCGCTCAACCTGCAGCCTCCTAGGTCGCTTCCCACCCCCTCCAAACTCTGCATCACAACTTGGATGGGATGAAGAACGGTTTATTGATTTCTAACACTCAATTTCTTTCAAAAGTCTGTCTGGGCAAGTGGAACTCTTTCTTACTGCTCTTACAGACATTGAATTGTCACGTTACTAGCACCTCCAGCATACGTTTTGTTTTCCAGCTCTGAAAGACACGCTGGGTTTGATTGCGAAACAGTCAGAAGAGCTAGAAACCCACGCGGAGCACTTGTACGAGTCCGTTCTAGCTGCCGTGGGTCCCATGCAGGGCAAGGACGGGATGGAGGACTAGGGGGTGCAGCGGACGGCTGCTCAGTGGGTAAGCAGGGGGGCAAACCAGCCTTTCTGCGGCGGAGGGAGTGGGAGGGAAGTGTAGGCAGATCAACACTTAAATTAGCAAACACTATACATCAGGCTTTATTATTATTTCTTTTAATTTGATGTTTGGAAAGCCTAAAAGGAGAAGAAAGCAAGGGCCATCTCAAAATGGATGCCCCATCGCCTTTAAATGTGTGTCAGTGACCCAGCTGATGAAACCCAAGAGCGTGATGAGGGCGAGGGCAGCTCCTCGGAGGGCCGCGGGGAGCCGGCAGGCAGGTCGCTGTCAGTCAGGGTGCTGGGGCCGGCAGCAGTCCGGCACAGACAGCTGCTCTACCGAAATCACTTGGACAGCAGGGGGAAGATGAGAAAGGGCTAATTTTTTTGGTTGGGTTGTGTTTTGTGGTTTTTTTTTTTCTTCCCCCTCAAAGTAAAATTCTGCTTGCCATGTCATGGTGGGAAAGGGAAGCAAGTGAATTCAGGTGTAAAATATGGGCTAGAAAACGTTTGCCAAGTTCTTGGAACATCTTCCTCGAAATAAAACTGCAGTGACAGAAGTGTTTCATGGCAGGAGAGTTAGCGTGGAGGGGTGCGTGGTGTTGAGGGCAAACATAGCAGCGTAGATGGGGTCAGCTGCGTGCTGCCACAGCCCTCAGCCACTCACACTGTGACTGGAACTCACTATAAAACTGTGTCTGTACAAAACAATCATGGCTGTTAGCAAGGCGCTGGGTCTGGAGATGCAGGAAGGCTCTTAACAGCTTCTGAGCACCAAGAGGTAGGAATTTAGGAACTGCAGGCTAACCTTGCCCACACCCCCACCCTCCTACCCCCATTAGCTCAGAGTGTGGATTTCCCCATGGCCCACACCATGGCACACCTTAAAATTTGGAGTTGCAAAGGGAAAAAAAAATTTGTTTCCAGCACTTGAGGAGAGTAACAATATCTTAAGTATGGGTTTGGGTGGTTTTTTTTTTTTTTAATTGCTAAATATACATAACTATATCCTGTACCCTACCAAGTGTATGTGGAGGTGATTTAAGTATAGCATGGGGGTTTGCTGTATTGAAGCCAAAGCACAGTAGCAAACTTAATCCATTTTTATTTCAGGTGCTGCGTCTATCAGACCTGGGCTTTGCTAGCCAGTCTCGGGACAGCTGAGAAGAAATGCAGCAAGCACCACAGCACCTCTTTCACCTTTTGCAGAGATGCCAAATACCTGTGATCACAGCGTTGGGAGTTAACCAGCCCAGGCTGATTTCAGTTTGGTTTTTTTTACCGTGGCTTGAGAAAGGCAAGCTGTACAGCAGTTACTTGGCTCCTGGGATGTCTAGTTAACAGTGCTGACTACGTTGGGGAGTTTTGCGAGTGAGGAATGTACAGCTGGCTCTTTTTTTTGGTTTGTTTTTTTTAATGTAGCTTTCCTTTTTTTTTATTGAAGTCGCCTGTTCCACATGTTAACAAAATGTCAGGAACATGCTGTTTTTCTAACTGAGTAATCCATAGTGTGCCGTGCAACTCACTGCTAAGTAAAGCTGTGTGATTTTAATAGCTGTGTTCTCATGTTTTGTTTATGCTTTTCAAAAAATAGGTGCTAGAAGCCAAGAAATAGCAACTCCTTCTGGTTCTTGGGAGCAAACTGAACTCTTGTTTATAATTACCATTCCCTGCTGAAGCAGAGCCTATTTAACTTTCATTTGCTTATTCCTAAAGAGCCGATATGCTATATGAATCTCGATAAAAAAATAAACAGGTGAGTACACTCCAGGAAGAACCAGGTTACGTATAAACCGCTGTTACCTCTTAGCTGCAGTAGTTGTGTTAGCGCTGTGCTAACGCAGGTTTCCCTGGGTGAAGAGTTGTGCCTTTCCCCTCTTAGCTCGTGCAGTTCATCACTGCTCACAAAACATTCATAAAGGGTTTCCAGACCCTTTCTGCAACAGAAAAGGGCATCTCTGAAGCAGCATAACAAGGTAAGTGGCCAAAAAAAAGCTACGGCCAACTACAGAATGTTGGTACTTGGCTTTAATTAACCTTTAAACTAAATGGTGATCATCATGTTCTTGTGCAGAATACATCATTTCCTCCCATTCTTGCAAACAGAACAAAGTGAAGTTTCTGTACTGCACAAGTAGAAGGTGAAAGCCTAGTTAAACCGAAGCAGTTACAAATGACAAATAATTAACTGAGTTTTGTGGGCTTTTTTTTTGATACTCGCCCATCTTCTACCTCCTCAGCTTAAAGGGCAAGTTTTTTATTGCCAAGTTGCAGGTGACAATTCATAGCTCAGCCTAAGTTCAACAAAAAGCCTCGAGCAAATGGTTGCAGCAAGACTGGTCTCACCGCCTTTGCCAACACCAGGTCCCATACCTGTGGGCCTTCAGGGTAACGCTTGAACAAAGTTATAGCAGGGCAGGGTGCGAGTTACATGCAAGGACCAGCTACTGCTGCTTGTCTGCTACCACTTGCAAGTCTTAAGGCTGACCCATTATGTCAAAGGTATTTAATATTTCAGGGCACAGGTAAGAGACTACAGTGCCCTTGTCTGGGATTTTTTAGGCCTGCTCTACCCTCTTCCCCACACCTCCAGCCTGACAACCACAGGCTCTAGCATTTCACAGCACCAGCCCAGTAACACAGTAATGACTTACAAGGGGGGGGAAAAAAAAAAACCACCACCAAACAACTGGTGTAGCCCAAGTTGGTTTTGCAATGCTTTTATTACTGTATATATTAACATTGTTTTGGATAGTATGTAGCAGGCATCTTGACATTTAAGTTCATTTGTGCACTTCTCTGCAGGGAAGATGTTTTACCCTCAACACACCTCCTTCTTGGTTCACTTCCTGATCTTAGCAGCACTCGCTACTCCTACTGCTCCCAGGGAGGAGCAAGTCACATTTATATAATGAATTATACCAACAAGCACATCTCTAATAGAAAGCACATCACTTTATTGTGAAGGTCTCAAGTGGAAGAGTTCAACTTAACCATAACAATACTTCATGTATTACAATTGCCTGTTGATTGATGCAACTATGTTGAAGAAAGCTGTTAGCCAAAGTCACCCCCCCCCCCCCCCCAAAAAAAAAAGGATATTCTGCACCAATTTTAGTTTATACCTCACAACATACCTAGGCTATATTTTTTACTATCACAGGGTGTATTTACTACTAGGGGAATGTTACATGGTCTTTCAAACATGAGACTATTTACAGAATAGGCTGAACATCTGAGTTTAGATAAAGCTGAACAATTTTACATGTATAGGAAGTGTTATAGGCTAGCTTTCCTGTGGCTTTTAGCTAGACATCAGGCACTAATGATTTGATTAGCTCTGTACAAAGAATCACACACTGTCCAAAACCTCTTGGCTGCTGGTTAGTTCCAAATCATCATTTGAGATAGCGCCTACTTTGAGCAACAGTCTGTTGTGGGGCTTCGCTGTCCCCATTTCATCCTTCTGATGCCTCTATGCATAACAGAAGAGAAGCTAAGCTGTTGCACTAAGTCAGAAGAATATTGATTAAAAGAGGATGGAATTAACAGTATATAGAAAAGACATAATATACTGGTAGAAAGTTATACCACCTCAAGGTTACGTTGAAGTCATTCATGTTAGGGAGATGTGCCGTTCTCTCCCCTACTACGCAAAGCGGACAGGAATTCCCTAAATCAAGTCCTTGAGAAATAAATTAAGTTCCGAGACTAAGTTAGGGAACTGTTGTACATTCAGAGTGCATTATGCCTCCATGAACATTGGCTGGGTGTTTCTGGTACAGCATACGTGCCTTAAGCACCATGACAACTCAAGTTTCCTGGGCCAAGGTCACTAGTTCTAGTTACAGGGAAGGTCTCCGCTCTACTAGAAGGTCTGAGAGCCATGGCTGCACACAGATATGTTTTGTGCACAATGCAAGCCTGATTTCCCCCTTAGCCATACAAATTAAGACAATATTTATCACCATACAGTTTGATATTACTTCCAATAAGTACAATATTTATTAAACATTTCTTCAGTTTTGTTACATATTGTGCAACAAATTACAATAGTCTGCAGCCACAAATTATATGCAGAGTATGAAGAAACTATTCATCAGATAGTGTGATCTTTCCATTTATAATTCTACAAGAAGGAACTACCAAATCAGATGTTACATATATATCTTACTAAATTTTATGTATGGAAAGTGACAGACACCATTGTGCTGATTGATACAAAATGGCTAAACTTCATCTTCAGAAGACTAAACCTGACATCTAAACATGCCAATAGAAACATCAAAACAAAAATACATCCTAACCAACCACAGGAAACAGTCTGGTATCAGGAAAAGCAACAAGGATTACACGTTTATAAACCAGCACACAAAGGTTTAAAACAGTTCTGAAAATGAAGTTAGCTGTCTTGAGTCAAGGGAATAAAAAAAGTCAGTATTGACCATTTACAATCTCTGACCTTTGTGGAGACGGTAAGAATCTGTTGTAGTGCAGCTACATACAGTACAATTCAGGCAATTTTTTTTTTTCACTTGGGTTCAGATTGCAAATTCATTGTTGTGAGACAAAAGGGGGGAGGCAAGTTTTAGCAGCAACCTCCACTAGACTGCTTGACTGGAGTGCTCTGAATTTTAACATTGGACTTCTCTGCACCACCAGCTGTCGCTCCCGGACCCATTCGTTTTTTAATCTCAGCAGCCATGGTCATGAAAGACTGTTCTACATTTGTGGCATTCTTTGCACTGGTTTCCAAAAATGGAATTCCAAGAGAATCTGCAAATTCCTGCAAATCAAGAAACAGTGAACAGTAAGCTCATACACTGATTCATACCTCACCTTGTTTCCTGGTGCAATTCTGGATAAGCCACAAGTTCCTAGACCACCGCCCCACTCCCAGACTCCAGCGTGATGATGACTTGTGCTGCAAGGGGTCATTAAACTGCTTGCATTTACAGCACCTTGACATCTCCATACCAACACACTTCCCTGCACTAGAGCTTACTCAAGCACATTACGATCCAGTCTAGGTGCTCAACCAAAGCAAATACGCATTGATATCAACATACCTTTGCTGTTGTATAGTCTACTACTTTCTTTGTGGTCAGATCACATTTGTTCCCCACCAACAACTTGTTGACGTTTTCACTGGCATAACGGTCTATCTCCTGCAGCCACTGTTTTACATTATTGAAAGACTCCTAGGAGATAAGAGAACTGTAAGCAAGACCCTTAACAGAGAGGACAGTTCAGCACTGTTCAGTAATGACTGGGAAAGAATATGAAGCTGTGTACTTCACTTATCAATGTGATTCACAACCACAAGAGAGAGGACGCTACACTTCAATGCTACACTACTCCCGATTGCCTCGGGACAAGCAAGTCAACACAGGGTCTATACAGCTCCTCAGTCCATGCTCCACACCCTACACAATCAGCCCTTCCTCCCTTGCTGCACTCCCCCCCATTATATTTCCCTGCTCTGTATCTTCAATAGTCAAGAACTTCTACCATGTAGGACTCTTCCTCCTCCTCCTCCTCCCGTAGAAGAGATAAAAGACATGGCACACAGCTGAAACCAGAAGACTCCCAGGCATTTACAAAGCAGCAGGTATTAGGTGCCAACCACATTGTTGTAGAAATGCTGGAACAACCTTTGACTCCAGAAATGCAGAACTGCCATGCTGAACTGATATTCAAGTTAGAAAAAGAACAATCGGGTTCAATTGCTATTAATTCCAGAAACTCTACACTTCCTAAGAGCCCTTCAAACAGGACAACTGCACACCAGTAATCCTCAGAGATTCTTTCACAGAAAACACTGGCTCGGTTGTCTCCTGTGCACATGCTGACAATTTTCTGTTTCAAATGCCAGTTTTTATTGTAGACCAAAGTTCAAACACATTCAGAAATCTTTCAACAACTTCCATCAGTAACTCGGACTTCCTGCTACCAAAGGCAGGGTGAGGAGTATTTACACAGAACAATCCATTACCTGCCCAGCAAGTTTTAGGATAAGCCTAAGATACAATTGCTTTAGAGCCACAGATCCCACTGCTCCTTTTATTTCTGTGTTTAGCCCCAAACCGGAGACTAACACATAGATTTGGCTTGATAAAACCTCATGCAGCCTGAAGAACATGGTCACTGTCTCCTTAAGAAGTGCCAAGTTGTTAAATTCCCAGTTTTATTTACTTATCAGCCCAGTGTATTCCACCTGGAGAAACTCTCCAGGCACAGGTTTAACACTTACCTGATCTGTAACATCATACACAACTATGATGCCATGAGCGCCTCTATAGTAACTGGAAGTGATAGTTCGAAACCTCTCCTGTCCTGCCGTGTCCCACTACAAGACAAATAATAGGATCAGTTACTGCAATGTCACTGTACCAGTGCTACACATTAGCTTCTAGAAACATAGCTCAGCTGATCAGCCATCCAACTACAAGCATATAACCCAAGTCACAGCTACAGGAGTTGCTCTGAAACTGTATGCATCAAATTGGATCTCAGACGATCAAGATATTTTAACCGAGAAGGATTACACTTCAGTAGGTACTTTTCCAGAAGTGTTCATTTATTTGGTTTTGGACAAGTGTAGGTAAGAGATCCGAGGAAAACATGAAGCAGTTTTGACCCATGGAGAAGCCATGATTCAGTGGTCAGAAGAACATGAGCCAAGGCTTGAAAACCCGTTAGGAATAAGACCAGAGAGATGTGGGTCTCTATCATGACCACTGCCTTCAACTTCCTTCCTCAACAGGAGCTCCAAAGGTATTTAAAGGCAACATCCTCTTCAGAGGATGAAGTGCAACAACTCAAACCAAACCTGGTTCCTTTCTCCTGCTGGGAGAGTTAAGGAGAAACATTAGGTGCTTGACCTCCCCACCAGGACAGGAACAGCACTTACCCAAACATTTCTCTCCCTAGAGCCATGTCAAGAATAGGGCTCACTGCATATTAAAAATAGTCACTCACAGACAGATTTCAGTAGCAAGAACATTCCTGGTGGGCTGCTCTGGACTCAGGACAGCAACATTAGAGTCTGGAGACTCAGACTCAGGCTTCTGGGTGTAAACTGGGCTCCCGCTCCACAACACGGCCTGGAATCCCTGAGTCATTGCCTTCAAGTCCTGAGAGCCTCTGCTCGAGCTGGAAGCAGTGGCTGACAAGGATTGTGTGACCTTGCACAGATATTAGATTTCATTACACCAGTCACCCTTTTAGAGTGCTTCAAGATTAGAGGAAAGAACTGCCAAGTCTCTTCTTCTGCTTATTCCAAGTGAAAGGCCAAACACATAACCAGAAAACACTCCCTGTTACAAGCCTTTGTGTCAATTTTTCCATCCAGGTCAACAAAAGCAGAGTTTCCAGCACTAGGCAGAGCAGTCTGCTATTAACAGCTGCTGTAGAATTCAGGCATCTTGGACAACTATGTGATATTCTTGCACTTACACAAATCCTTGCTAAATACTGCAGAAGTACACCAGTTTTGATATGAGAGCACTCCAGCCCAGGATTCTACCCTTCCTCAGCTCACAGTGCCTTGTAAATACTTAATCTTTCTCCTCTTCCCAGGAAAATAAATTTGTAACAGGTCATTTCCTCTTTCAGGCAGACAGCCTTGACAAGCATCCTTCTTAAAGGAAAAGTCATGGGAAGTCTTGTAATCTTGAAAAAACCACCTAGCCTCTTGTAACAGGGAAGATAATCGCTTATATTTTAATGATTAAAGTACAAAGATAACTACCAATAATTATGAATGTAATTCTGTACTTCAACAGATTAAAGTACCCAGGAGTTGAGAAATACTACTTACTATCTGAAGCTTGATTGTTTTCCCATCTAGTTCTATAGTTCTGATTTTGAAGTCCACACCAATCGTGCTGATGTAACTTTCTGTGTACGTGTCATCCTGGGAGAAAGAGTGAACATAAGTCAAACCAGCTGCACCTCTTCTGCAGTCACCTACTTAATTATGCAACAGGCAGACACCAGGCAGGCAGAGGTACTTAATTCCCTAGCAAAAACAGTCTGATCATTTATGGCAAAAGCCAGTAGGTAGCTGGGTGTTTTCACTGAGTATTTACTCTTCAAAAACTCTTTAAAACTCTTTACTCTTTTAAAACACACCTCAAACAACAAGATTTATGTTCCAAAAACTAGTCAAAAAGCCTCTTTTCTGTAGCGTTAAGTCCTTTTGAACTGTAGTTTAGAAAACAGACCTTGCTCATGTTGGCAGATTGAAGAGCTACTTAGAATAACCATTACAGTTATTAAAATGCCTCAGATTTTTATTCTCCTTTGATGTTTTTTCATCTGTATTACACAGCAGCTACCTGCAACAAGTCAGAGGCTTTGCCTCAGTCACACTCCACATCTGGATTTCAGATCCTCTGCTGCCACAGCTGGTTGCTAAGGCAGTTTAGAGTTACAGCTTGGGTACTTGTGTTAAGCCCTCTGCTCTGCAGTCTGTGTAAACACAGGAAGGAAAACGCAGCACTGGTTTAGCAGCTTGCATGGACCTGACTGCAGTCTCCAGCAGGCCATGAGGCACACAGGAAGCACTGGATCAGTCTTTGCTACCTTCTAGTGCTTGTTAGCTTGGCAGCATGAAGGAAGTTTCTATTCCCAAAGTACCAGTAGGATAGAACTTCATGTAAAATATACCACAAAAGTCTTTATGCAACCAACAGCTATCACAAAAGTAAGGGATTTCTTTGGTGGTGAATGGAAGACACCTTAGGTAATACATCCGCCTGAGGGAACACATGCAAGTAAGAATAAGGCATTAAGCCTTTTAGAATGACATGACATTTATTTCCTTAACATTTCAACGCTCAAAAGGGTATGTTTGAAAAGCCTGATGCTGTTTAACCTACAGCAAGAAGCACACAGGTAAGTGAATGCCGCAGTAATTCTTTATGTCAGGGTAAAATAGCTCAGTTAAAGTCAAATTTCTAAAGGAAAAAGCTACTTAGTTGAAGAGACACCAGATAACATAGCACAAACTTAAGCTGGCTATCAAAAAAGAAAAGCTGGATTATTTACATGAAGCCAAAATTAATTCAAAAGTATCTGCAAGAAAAGCAGGCTAGACTGATCTGGGAGTACTGCTCCAGCCTTGGTGTCACTTCCAACCCACTGCCTCCAGTTCTGTGAGCAGAGCAGGTTACATCTTTCTAGAGTTCATACTGGTTTTAGTGTCCCCCTGTCCTAATACTGCACAAACAGTGGTTGCAATAGCTTTAACTGAGGTGATGCTATGTGCACGCACCAGACCACTGTTCCACCATTTCATATTAATAACATGAAACACAACAGACTCTTGCCAGAGGTGACTAGAGCAGCTGTTTAGGCTGTGAAACTGCTGCCATCATCTTGCACTAGTATCAAACTCCAGTTTCTAAACTAATGCCCCATATTCTCCCTCCCTTTCCTCCCATGGCAACATAAAGCTGCACTTTGGCATAGACATAGATAAGGAGTTCACTGGACTCCAGCTTCTTCTACTTGGAGCTGTCAAACCCATTTTAACTTTCGACATTGACAGAAAAACTAGAGCTTCTTGCATCAAATTTCAGCCACAGCAGCCCACCAGCAGTTTTAACATTTATTATACACTCATACACTAAAAGCAGCATAAGGTCTTGTTATTCCTACTGTATTATTTAAACTACTTCTCCCTCTGGCTAAGCAATTGGTAGGCCTTTTCAATGAAGACATCAAACTTCATCTTGCTGAAAATATTCAGATCAAGTAGCAACTGATCAAGGTCTTGCCCTGACACATTTGTACTCTTCATGCCTGAAGGCACACACACACCAGAATTCAAGCATGTTCTTCCATCTTCAGTGTTCTACCACTAGTGTAATGATGGAAGTTAAATTAAGGTATCTTGCTCTCAAGTAACAGGAAAATGAGAATTAAACTTAACTGGGCATATTCTCAATATTATTTTTTTCTGTATTACTCAGTTACATCAGCTAGAAACAAATGCAGAAGACAGAAGGGTTTTGCAACATTTTAATTATTCCTTGGTATACCAGACTTGACAGACATCAGTCCTTTCAAGTAGTTCTTGTAGCCAAGAAGTTCTTGCTAAGTACCTGGTAGCTTTTTTACATAAAGTTTTCAAGCATGATCACTTACTGCAAACCTAAGTAGAAGGCAAGATTTCCCAACACCGGAGTCTCCAATCAGAAGTAGCTTGAATAAATAGTCACTGCAGAAAGAAAAAAAATTAAGTCACTTAATGAAAAACACTATCTAGAACCAAGTTCCTTATAGCTAGTATATTATGATGTTTGAGAAGGGAAATTAATTCACTACTAGGGAAGTCACAACTCCAAGCTTCTCCACCCAGTTTAGACACTCTCACAATTTACTTAATTTACTTGGTAAGAGAAGTGTGAGGTAGGTGCTCTGAACACAGCATTTTTGTGTAGAACCGTGCTTTCCTAGGAAGTTACTCTGGGGGTATTAGTGAGACTGTCCCCAAGACTAACACAGTCCTACTTCAGCCCTTTGTGGTCTAGCTAAGATTAAAACCATGCTTTGCAATTAAGTGCAAGCCTCATTGTTTGGTTGAGTGACTCAAGTAACACAGAGATGGTAATAACAGCCTGCTGTCCACTGCAGCCATTACCTTCATATCATCTTTAAAGTCAAAGGCTTGATTCCACTGCCCGGCTTCACAAATACCACATAGCTGGCTAAAAGCAGCCAATTCTTTCCCCAGTTTAAGTTACCCAAATTTAAGCTCCATCAGAATCCAACAGCACAATATGCAATTTAAATATACAAACAATGAACACTAAGTTTAGGGGCCTGCTACAGCAAAATGAACATTCACCTTCCACGACAGACTATTAACAGCTGACAGTGACCATATACTCCACTTGCCTTTCAGGAATTAAAATAAAGCTGAAACCACTGCCAGATGAGAATACATTCATTCTCTAGAGGATGTCAGGTGTGATATTAGTAATTCTCAAGTCACACTGGAAGAGGTGACAATTCTTTTTTTGCTTAAGGTTGAGTCCTCCCAACATTAAGGGAACAAGTGCAGCATCACCAGTGACCAACCTGGTCTTATACTTCAAAGAGCAGTGAAGATTTCATTGTTGGCAGAACATTAGATTTGCTGTTAGTCTTAAGACTAATGGGGCAGTTTAATACTAGAGATCAAGTAGCAGAGAAAAAAGCAACAAGCCACCACTTACAGAAGTTATTTTGCTTTGTAAATACTACACTAACCCATTCTAGGTTTACAACTCTTCAGCCCTGTAGTGTCCAGGATTAAGTCCTGTTCTCATTTAACCACAAGAGTTTACAACAGACATATTTCTATGCCCACTTGAACTGAGAAGTCAACTGTCCCCACCTATTATTCCCCAACACCACCAATGACTCTGGCAGGAATCCAGCCAGGAAAGTTCATCTGTCCCCAGCTGGTAACAGCCAAGCAGATTGTCAACTGCTCAGCTTTTCACCACCCCTCTGCTCAAGTGCCCAAATGACTGTCATCTTGGCTGGTCCCAGGCTGCAAGAACATGCTCAGCTGAAACCTTCATGTTTCCACAGCACTTCTCTCAAGGCTAGAGAGAAGTCAGAAGTGGTAAAAGTAGCAACTAATAAGCTGATCCTTGAAAATGCAACCTTCCCCCAAAGCTTAAAGCTAAAAGCACTCAAGCTATTTAAAAAAAAAATGAAAGTCAAAGGATATCTAGCAGTTTACGGTCACAGAACTCACTGCTCCACCTGTCAAGTCATGTACTAATACAAGGCAAGACAGTTTTAGTAGAAGGACAGTTATTAACCCAAACTGTTCAGGGGAGATAAGTTACATTACATCACAACCCACATATTTTAACAGCTTCAAGCTAGCTGAAGCTTTATTACTGACCAGAAGCATTATTACTGCTCATACCCTTACACTGGTGATCATGGACAAAATACATGTTTGTTGAAGCTTGGGCCTGCCCATAAGGCGACACCAAAATCCCTTCTCACAACCTGGAGTCCTGAGCACTGCCCCCCTTGTGTGCATCAAAAATACAAAACAGTTTCTTGTTCTGTGTAGCTCCACTTGCCAAAACACCACCGCCACACTGACAAGCTAGTGGTTGAGGATGCACAGTTGTGGTTTATCACAAAAAAAAAAAAAGTGTTTTAAGCCTAACAATCACTGAGGTGGACAGTATTGACTAGTGTTACACTCCCCCTCAGCTACCCAGCTCTGCTGCTTCTCAACCACCACCATCACCCAGGAACTGAGGCAAGGGACTACCTGACAGCAACTGTAGCAAGAAACATTTAAAACTTCTTACCCCCACTAATAATTTAGTTCCAAGAGCAGCAGAGAAACTCAATGTAATCTGGAGACCAAGGTAAAGTACAACTGCTCTGAGACTTGGACCACTGTCCAACCTATTCCTCCTTCCCCAGGATTATGCATAAACTGAAGCCACAATTGCCTCAGCCTTCAAACAGCTCCTTCCTACTTCAGCAGGAAGTTTCAGTTGTTCAGTTCTCTGCAAAAGCGGAATCTTCAGCAATACTGAAGTTAAATTATTACTTACAGTAAGCACTAATACACTTGAAAGTATTAGAGCTTGCAGCATGTTATAATCCTCTTAAGAATGGTAACACATGAGTATTACCACTATATTGTCTTCACTAAAATTAGTAGAAAAAATTAATTCCTTCCTGGTATAGGTAAGGCTTCAGCTGTGAGTCTGAAAGGTTCACTTCAGAGGCTCCCCTTGCTTCCAAGGGGAATTCAGGTCCTTCCAGCCCCCAAACATCAAGGGACTTGTCTTTCCCTGTTACTCTTAGTGCTAAGAGCAGCTCCCAACCAGATCTACCCTGCTATTAAGTCTTTTACTGTTCAGAAGCAAACAAAAATTATAATAGTTTATACACAATGCTACTGTTAAGTAAGTTAAAGCAACAAGAACCCAGGAGCCCTAAATACAGGTTTTGACATCTTTGCTATTAAGACCTTCCCTCACTTTGGGCTTCAGTATTTCCAAAGCAAGTGACAACCACAGCATCATACAGTGACTTAAGCCACCTGCCTTACTCTCACCAAAATCAGGGCCAGGGCCAGTCAGGCTGCAGCATGGTTGGAAACTGCCTTTACTGAGTTAGCTCCGTCTGACCTTAGAAATGGGTGTTGTGTCACAAAAACCTAGTTTTGCCAGATAAGCAAGACTGACACTTAGACCTGCATCAATCAGAGGGATTTTAAGTAGAACCTTGCTATTTAGGTTTTAAAAAAGTAAAATCATTCCATATTCCAATGATATAGTGCCTTCCTTTCTAGGTACAGTTGCTTTAGGACCTTCTAGAATACAGCAGGTGCCTATATAGGGGCCTCCGAGAACCAAATGCACAGTCCGTTACACATGGTGTGATGCTAGGGACAGCTCTCAGGGTACCGCAACAGTTTAAATCAAATAAAAATGAAAACAAGCTACATGAATTTGCAGAAATCTATTTCTAGACTGAACTACACTGATAGAATACTTGTGTTAACAGGTTCAACTGTAGCAGCGTGTCCAACAAGCTATGCAGGTTAAATTTGGGATTTGCTCCTCAAGGGCCCCACAACTGTTTCTGAAGCCACTGAATTCTGCTCTTCAAACCTGAAGACTTAACTCATCAGCTCTTCCAGTTTAGGGAGCCTTCATAAAGCAGGCCAAGCTATGCAGCATAGCCTTCTCCACACTACTTGGAGATAGTGTGAATTCAGATTTATCATTCAACTATTTCTCAGCATTTATATAAGCAAGTCATTCTTGGCACCAGTAAGAGAGAGCACACTGGAGGAATATGTGCAGCAAGGCAGGCAGGTACTGTCAGTAAGAGTGAAGCTTTCAAATCCTCCCCATCAGGAAGAGGATATGGTAACTTCCTCTTGCCAAAGAGATAAAGGATAGATATGCTAAGTTTAATTGCCTCCTGCAAAAAAAGGCACCTTCAAAACAACCCTGAAATTTTTGAGCAGACACCAGCACCCTCCTGTTAGATGCTGTTTCCATGCAATAGGCAGCAAGTTCAGCATAAGACCAGGAAGTCAAGTTGAGGACAGACCTGGCCAAAGCTGTATGGAACAAGGGACCTGTGGGCTACTAAGATACTGTTGTTCATACAGGTAGACATGTGGGGATTTTTTAAATGCAAGGAAGGTTTTATGCCCAAACAGACAAGACTAGGTAGTCATCAGTCTCCAACAAGGAAAATCTGCTGGAATCAGCTTTAATCACTGATGTCAGCTGCAAGTTTACAGTAAACAGGTACTCACAGCAGCCTCAAATCCCCAGTCTTTGTTCTACCACCCGAAAAATTTTGAAGAGGAGCATGACTGTCACTCTGATTACACACTGCTTAAGTAAACAGCATCCAGAAGACATAATGCCACTTTGCATCGCAGATTGCTGTTTAGGAAGGTTAGAACACAAATGATTTCAGATGATTCCAGCAACCCAGAAGCTATCACGCAATTATCATCTACTGAACACCATCACACAAGACTGACCCCCACCCCAGGTATTCTCTAGCACTTCCGAAGAATGCAAAACCCCCAGATTTACTCCAAAAAAGCACTTAATTTCCTCATCTCCCCTTGAAGAAGGTATCTAGAACAAGATTCAGACACTATAGAGCACTGATCAAGATTAATTCCTGATACCACTTGGCTGTTAGTTCACCCACTAGTGTGTTTATGCTAGACAGCCTACTACATGCAACTTGCAAAAGGGGTAGGAAATGCCGAACCTGACATGATCTAGTCACAACAGAGGCAATATTGACATTTTGCTCATTTAAACACCGTAAGAGGGGGAGGAACACAGAAGGAATACATCCCAGTGCTAGGTGGGCAGGTGTTTTGAGAATTTGGCTTCCAAATGCTAGGACTAATATCTCATTCTTCCCTCTTCAGCTCCTTTACTTAAATGAAAAAGCAAACTGGTCCACTAGACTGTCCCACAGCCCTGAAGTTTCAAGGAAGCTCTCAGAAGCACACAGACACTCTTCAAACCCTTGCACCAGCAGCTCCTAATCCTGTAACTTTAATAGAAAAATTGAAGGCAGCAGCTCTTTTTATCAATAAACTTTAACTAGCTATCCTACTGACCTCAGAGTTCTGGCACACCCAGGAGTGAGGATTTGGGGCTACAGCCTGATCTGAAGCTGGGATAAGGAAGCAAGAATGTGTTACATTATAGGCAAGGCACTTCTAAAAGGACAAATGGACGTCTGTATCTGTTACAGGTAACTAGAAGGAATGATGTCATAATCCCCTAAATTTTATTCCTAGTGTAACATTGATCCAAGTATACATATTACAGTGACAGATATTTTCTGTCCATCTCACCACACCCTTCCCATTTCCTATCCTCATCCTGCAGACACAACCCTATCAGAAAGTACCAATTTAATACTACAAATTAATCTTAAGATACAGCTTTTCCTCTTTGTTTCACTTTCAAGAACTCAGCTGTCCTCACCACCGGGAATGAGCACTCTTCACTGAGAATGAGTCTCCCTCAAAACATTTCCCCCACCCTCATAGCAGCACTCAGTATCTCATTGCGGGGAACTACTCTCTGCATCAGAGTCTAGAAAGCCAAGAGGCTCAGGAAAGGCAAAAAATTCATGGAAAGAGTACCCTTCAACCTGTTTCTGCGCAGACAGCATTAGCAGCTGAACACTTTGCAGACAGTTTTTCACTACAAAACCCACCAGTCTGCAAGGTAAATTTGAGTTTAATTCTGAGAGCCATTACAACCACAGAGGCACCAACAATTTGTTGGTCTTTCACCCACTACCTCCAGCTACTGTTTTGGTGTTCTCCAAAGCCACAGGAGCAAGCTCATTATTAATTCTGCCAAAATATAACTTGAGTTCCTGGCTGTATTTCCTAGTTTTCACCAACTCCCTCACACTACCTGATGACTGCTTTGCCTTCTACTCCCATTTGCTCTTCAGGTGATCTTAATGGGCCCAGAGTGCTTGCAACCATGCTGCCTAAGCAGAGAGCACAACAGCCACAGCCATGCAAGTCGGTAGCCTCAGCTGTGTGGAAAAGCATGCTTTGAGGACAAAAGTTGTTAGAAGCATCATCCATGAACACACACAATGGGTATCTAGAGCAGTAATGTCACACCACACGTGCATTTCAATACCATAACCACTTCAGTTACATTAGAGGGCACAGTGGCTTCATCATCCCAAACTGGAGTGCCAGCAAAGCCAGCGTCAGTGAAAGAATCCTAAAAACACTCTTCAACACTGAAGTATTGAGAGTGCAGTACTTGGTTTTTAAAGTGCTTTTTAAGCTAATCCCAAGTCTCTCCTCTTAGTCACTCAAAAAAGCCAGGAGCAAACCAAGGTTTATCATCCCCAACATCCTGGTGGGCAAGCCACTGCTCTTACAGTTGCCAGGATACAAACAACTATTGACCAGAGAGCTCAGACATCCTTACTCTCGAGCAGGCCAATTAGAGAAAAAGGCCACATTCACACAACGAGGTACAACGACCCTCTGGGGAAAAAAAAAAAAAAACAGAAAACCCAAAAAACACAACTGTGCCATCACCAGGTTTTCTAGGCAAGTGCTATTTCAGCTCAAGACAGCCCCAAGAGCATTTCATTATCAAGTCACAGCGTTGCAAAATCTACATAGGCAAGAAGTGTTTTGCAAGAACCATGTGACACACACATGACTTGCAGCTAAAGTGAAGGGTGGACCTCTGACTACTAAGCTGCCAGCAGCAACCGGCCAGGAAGATCGGCTTTCACAAAGAGCTGGTTTCCCCCCTGTCACTTGTGGCAGCCTGGGCTCCGATGCGCATTTCCGAGATCCGGAAAAATCGCCGTCAGCTGCGCCCATACTTACTTCGCCGCCGCCGGCACTCCCGGGGAAGGAGGCGGGATGCCGGAGCCACCCGGATGGCCGGGCCCATCACGCCGGATTACAGCGGGGACATCATTAACTTTTCATGGCCCCCCAATGCGGCTGCCCGTGTCCCCGTCCCCCCCCGCCCGCCCGGTGCCCATAAGCCAGCCCCCGGGACGGCACCAGCAGGCCTAACGCCTGCCCGCCGCCGCCGCACGGCTCCCTGCGTGACCGGGGGCAGGCGAGGGGCCGCCGAAGGGCCCTCAGAAGGCTCGGCCCTCCGCTCCCGCCCCCCCCACCCCCCGGGGCCAGGCCCGCCGGCGGCCTGCCCCCCCCCACCCCGCGGCCTGCCGATGGCGGCGCCCCCGGCGCGGGGCAGCGGGGCCCGGGGCCGCGGCGAGGCCCTCCCCCGGCCCGCACTCACTATTCGGGATTCATGCTGGACATGTCCGTGGGGCCCGCGGCCCGAGGGACGGCGAGCGCGCTCTGAGGGGGGGCTGTCGCGGCCTGGCACCTCCCGCCGCCGAGGCGGGCGCTCCGCGGATGCAGTCGTCCAACGGCTGCCGCCTTCGCCCGGCGCTCGGCTCGGCCTGCCCCTCCGCCGGCGCCCTGCCCGCTCCGCGGCCTCCGCGCTCGCTCCTCAGCCCAAAATGGCTGCCAGAGCCCAACCAGGAAACGGGGCGGCCTCTCGCCGAGCAGCGCTTACATGGCCGGGGGGCGGTGGCGGGGCACGCCGGGAAAGCGAGTCCGCCCCGCCGCTGTCGACCCGCGCCGCCGGGCGGCCGCGCCCTGGGCCCGGGGACTCGCTTTCCCGGCGGCCCCCGCGGCGGCGCCGGCGCATGCGCCCCGGCCGGCCTTTCTTCCCTCGGCCCCGTCGGCTCGGCGCGGCGGGCGGCGCTGCCGATTGGCTGGGGAGGAGCCGGCTCGCGGTGACGTCAGCGGGAAGACGTGGCAGCTCGGACGAGTCACCGCGCGGGCAGGAGAGGGGCGGGGCCCCGGCGGGCGGGGCGGGGCAGGGCGCCCCCCGGCGGGCGGTGGTGGCGGCGGGGGGGTCCGGTCGCCCCGGCCGGGCGGCAGCGGCTGGGGGTCGCGGCGGGGCCCGGCCTGCGGGGAAGGGGCCGCCCCGGCCGCGAGGGGCCGCGCCCAGGCCTCCCTCCCGCCTGGGACCGATGCCCCCCCCGGTGTGGCCCAGCCAGGGCTTTGTTTTTCCCGTTGGTTGCGTTTCCTCCGCTCTCAGCACGGGCGACGCGAGAGGAGGTGCCCGGCCCCGTCGCGGGTGTCTGGCATCCCCGTTACCGATCGGGGCTTAAAGTGCTTCACAGAGGCCTTTGGGTTTGTTCGGCGGGACGAGCGCGGCAGGCCCGAGCGGGAGAGGGTCACCAAGATGTCCCCTGCGAAAGGAGGCCGGGCCTGCGAGCGCAGGGAGATGCAGGGGGGCAGCCCGCCCTGCTGCTTGTTTTACCATTTACCTTCGCGTCGGGTGAGGGGTAAAAATGGAGGCATTGTGATAAAAATAGGAACAACAGGGGTGGCTGGCAGCGCGACGACATCTGTAGCAGAACAGGGCGCCCGTAGGAGTTAAGACCTCTTTTCTCCGCGTGCATTCATAAGTAACAATCCCTTTTCGCACTGCCATTGCATCTTTTATCAAAAGCACTTAATGAGAATTAATTAGTCACATTTCATAACATTCCTTGGGCGCAGTAAATACTACTACGCTCATTTTGCTGCTGGGAAACAGGCAGGGAGAGACTGTCACACACCCGGGATCTCGGAGCAAACGACTTGTTAAAGCTGGAAGAATTCAGAATATAGGAGCCTAGTGTTCTGGTCAACCACTTAAAACAAATTCTTACTGAATATCAAGTTGTATTGCTGGCATTTTTAGTTGTTTATGCTTTCAGATTTATTCCTAACAAAGTCCTAGCCTTTTCAACACCATCAGAAAGAGCACATCGCTGCAACGCTGTACATCATTCTAGACTCGTACACAGAGCGCTGCTAAACCTTGCCAGTCTTAACAGCTCCTCGTAATCAGCTCGGGAATTTAAATCCCCACTAAATACATATTATCTGACGTTATTTCATTACAAAGGGCATAGTATAATACATTGACCAACGTTTATCTTCCAGCCGGCTCAAAGGACGGGAGGAACAATCCACAAATGGATTGCGAGATCACTGAAACATCCTGTGCAGGGAAGCGTGTGTAGGACTTCGTCTTCATACGGCAAGCTGGGAAGCATTACTGCGGCCATCTAGATGTTAATCTGTTCCCATGCTGACTTCCACCAAGCTGGAAGTCAGCAGCCATGTAAGTACACCAAGGGACTACCGCAACAACCGACGTGAACAGGAGACTTTCCATTGGACGGAAACAGAACAGAGCTGAATCCCCAGAGGAACTGAAATTGCACAGTCTTCGCCTTTTTTCCCCCCCACAACAAGATCATGAAAAGTCACTCATGCTCCATGCATCTTCATGGTTTTAATATAGTTATGTTCAGCTCCTTAAAAAAAGTCAATAAATTGTGCCGGCTATAATTGAAAATAGCGAGCATTAGTTAAAAAAGGTTATGGGTTTCCTTCACTTTCCTGCATTGCTTGTTGGGTAACATAATCTACAGATGAATCTACCACATAAGTGACTGTATGTACTGCTTCTGTGGTGGCCATCATTGAAGATTCCACTTCCCTTTCCCTATTACTTTGTGTATTTGTGAAATAATACCCATTTTGTTTGATGTTTGCCATCAGAAATCCAGCAAACCCTTTGAAACTCTCTCTTCTCTCGTACAGTGCGACTCTTGAGACGCTCTGTGGAAGGTGACTAGATATGCAGGAATATCCCAGATGAAAAACTTCATTTAGCAGACAGCATGTCATTCTCTGCTGAATACGAGAATTGTTTTTGCAGGGACATTTTTAACATTTGTGCTTTTACTTTTCTCTTCCCCAGTGAAACAAAAAGCTCCAACCACCCCAATTCCTTATTCTGTTGTGAGGAATAATGCTTACAGGCCACAGTAAACAGGGCTCTGCCACGTATGGCGCTGCATAAATATATCCAGCGAAGTCAGAGCAGACACAGGGACAAACCAAGACCAGCACTAGCTAACTATGAAAGCCACAAATCAGATTTACTTCTGAAGTAGGGCACAGGTTAATAAGAGTGTGGGATGCTGTTTCATCTCAGAGCAATAATAGCTTCCGTGTCTGAGAAGAGCATATTTAATCTGTATGACTGAACCAGCAGCGTGGCAGGCGTAGCAACTCATGGCTCCAGGCCGGGTGTAAGGGCAGTGCCAAAAGCGCGTCTCCTTCAGCTCTGCAGGGAGGTGCAGGGAGGGCTTTCCGCTGCCCATGTGGCAGGCCGAGGTCATCTGCTGCTGTGATGTCATCTGCAGCGGTGTGTCTGCACGTGTACCTGTTTAACTGGATGAACAGGCTCAGGACCCCTGCCTGGTTTCTAGCTGGGATTGGAGGGATGATTTATAACCCATGTATCATATTCTGTCCTGTTCCTCCTCCTTCCTTAAGTGGGTATTCATAGTTTGTCTTGAACACCACGGACCACTGGACGGTGAGAGAGGCCTCACTCGTCTCTCGCTAATAGGAGCATAATGCAAGGAGCAATATCAGATACCAGTAAGGGAAACATTATTCATATACCTTCAGGGCTGAATTCTGCCTGTGCCAACAGAGGCTGATTTTATCCTGTTAGTGAAATCAGCTGCAGAACTTCCTTTGGCTTGGGCTGTAGCGCTCTACCAGAGCAGCCTAGGAAAAGCCGTGAACACAGATTACCTTGAACTGTAATCACCTTCCCCAGCCCTGTCCACCCCAGGGCAGTATCCTGACCCACTAACTCATGTGTTTGAGGTTGAACTCTGCTGGTTCTTGGTTCCACTCAGGTGACCTGCCATCCCCTGCTCCCATCTCTCTCCTCCCTGGGCCACAAAATGCATGTGCCAGAGGAGGCTCTGGGAAATAAGGGGACAGGAGGAAAGGGGATGGGAGGGAGAGAGAAAGCAAGCTGCACTGGCTGCAGGCAGGTGTAAGAGGGGAGAGGAAGGAGAAAAAACAGCACAAATGATGGAGGAGGAATGTTACAGCTGCATGACCTCAGGTTTTGCATGGCAGTGCGGAGCCCACATGCCTGCTGTGCCGCGGGGCCGTCAGTGGGACGGTGAGGGTATCACCCATGTCGACTGCAGCCTGCAGAAAGCAGCGAGCCGCATAGGATTCATTCTGCCTTCCTCTTCTGCCCTTTGACCATGAAATGGTCAATATTTTTTAGCTCTACAACCATGCCACACAGGCACAGGAAAAAGGAAGGTTTCAGGTCTGGTCTCTACCACTCTACCACAGTTTTTACTCTGAAAATGTCTGTCTTTCTCCTGTGTAACGGTTCTTGAACCAAAGGTAGAGGGAATCAGGCTTCTGACCCAGAACTGCCTCCCCAGAAAACTGTCATGTTAGCACAGCAGTGTTCAGATAGCATTCAGCTCCTGCCAGTGTCCTCTTCCCTAGACTATGTATAAAATGAGAAAAAAACAATTTAGGTGTTTATTTCCCCTCCTGCCTTCCTCTGTTCTTCCTTTTCCCTCCCTCTTCTCAGTGTCTGATCCATGTAGTGAGAAGCTCGCAGGCTAATAGATGCACAACAGCCACGCAGAGAAGGTCAGGTACCAGGAATGCACAACAGCGAGCTGAGACATTGCAGCTGACTCTTTTGATACCGGGAGTGCTGGGAAACAAACACTGATTTTAGCTTATCAGTAGCAGCATGTCTCTCGCATTGCTCACAGTCCTCCCATGTATTTAGTCTCTCTGCAGGACTTGTCAGCTACCAGTGTTTTTCTGACAATATAACCAGTCCATTTCTGATATGCTGGCAGCACACCTAAAATGGTGGTAGCAAATTCTTCTCCTTATTCATTCTTGATTTAGGAAGTAAAGGGCAAAGGAGAAGTAAGTTACTGATGGACCTGTGGTACCACTGAGAGGTACAGAACAAATTAACCCATACTCAGGTGTAGTCTGATGCCAGAAAAACAGAAGTGGAGAGGAAGATGGTATTCTGGAATCGTTTAAAAGAGCTGGTCCACTATCACACATTGCTTCTTAGAGGAGGGAGGTAACCAGATGGTGTAATGGATCTTACCGGTCTGTAAATCACCAGGAAACCACTGATGTACAGCTCTACCTCTCATTTTTGCCTCATACAGCCTGTGCTTTCGCATCCTACAGTGAGGGGAACGGAGCCACAGGTTTCACATTGGTTCCAATCACAGGCAAAAACCAAGCAGATACGAGCAGGGTGAAGTGTCAAGAGCACTTGGTGAAGGGATAGCAGGATGCTTGGAGAGCAGATGTCCAACTCTGGTGAGCTAACTCTCTTTTGTGAAACTCCTAGAAGGAAACCTAGCACCTTGTTCTGGCTCCTTTCTTCAGAATCCAGGGCCAGTTTACTTCAGTACTGTTGTGAGCATGTGGGAGGTTTTGTGGCAACTGTCACCCAAATTTGAAGTAGAAAATTATTTTGAGCAGGACATGAAACAGTGTAATAAGCTGGCTACCTAGTAGCTTTGATATCTTTCTTTACATTTTACTTTACACTGTCACCACTGTTCAGATCTTGATTTCCCAACCTTCTGCAAAACTGACAATACCACATTTTGTATTGCATGAGTAGCCATGGAGGAAGCAGAGGGGTTTGGTAGTTGGGGTTTTTCTTACACAAGCCTAGTGGAAGCAGTGTAACACTGCAAGCTTAGGACAGTAACTGAATACATTTGCTAAAATCATAGAAAAAAATGGGTTGGAAGAGACACCAAGAGATGATCTGGTCAGTTCCTCTGCTTTAGGTGCATCTATTTCAATCCCAATAGTGATATTCTTGAAAACGTCCAGAAATTACAATCCCACTGTTCCCATGGGCCATTTATGACAGGACTCACAAGAAAGGTAAAAAAAGCTCAGTGGTAAAATGATTCCAAGGATAAATTAAGCAGCTTAGGCTTTTAGTTAAGGTTGCTGGTGAATTCAGTACACTTTACTTCATCTGTTACATCCTGGGGATCTTTTTAATCATAATCTTCAGTGCTGCAAGAGATAAAGAAGAGAGAGCTCAAGCTAATATGCTGAGCTTCTGTAGCTCTCTGCCAGCTGAGGATCTGGCCTGTTTGTTGTTTTTATAATGGCAGCTCAGACTCTGGACCACAACTGTGCAACAGGAGGTTGGACTCTGAGGTTGCCATCTCCTGAGCACCTGATGTCCTGCTTGCAGCACCCATTTCCTTCTAGTAAATGAACCCTTTCTCATTGATGCAGACCTTGGTTGACTGCCACATAGACATTGGGGCAGAGTGCTGCTAGAAAGCACGCTTGAAAAGGGCCCAGAAACATCAGGAAGTAAGAACGCACGGGTTTACTTAAGTGGGGATCATTGACTCTCCACAGATACTGCCAAGGGCTATCTTCTACCTCTGACTCATATGTTTTGCAGCCCAGTGGAGATAGCAGGGTAGTGCGCCATGGAATTTGGTTGCTCTGCTCTTTGCCTAGGTATCTATTTGCTTAAGAATTTGATTCATCATAGCAGTTATCATCTGAATGCTCTGGCATGTATTCATCCAGCTGGGCTGGCATCTCCCTGCTTGGCACAGGATGTTGTTTAACACTGACATCGACTTAATACTGGAGGTTGTTTTACTGGGTTTTGCGCGTGGTTTTGATGCCAGGGTTCTGGAAGGGAGTTTCACCCTGTTATGCTGAAAATCTTGTATTTTCTTATATGTGTGTATGGCATCCAGAAGTGACAAAAGGATACATTTCTAATGAAAAACAGCAAATCAAATCCGTGGCTGTACTTTCTTTCATCTTTCCTTCTACTGTCTCACCCCTTTTCTTCAATACCAGCTTTTGTGCCATTATTCTCTCTTCTGACCTCTTCCTTTTTCAAAAACTTTCTCCTCAATTTTTCTTTGTTCATGATACTCCTCTGTTTGCTCATCCTTTTTACAGACTGGCCTTGCACAGCATCTTCCATACTTTGTGTGTTGTACACTTACAGGGGCCTGCAACATGTGATTCCACAACAGAATGCCCCCCCTTGTTTCATGGCCTGACATCGATGATGCCATTTTACACTTTCCATGATCTACATTTTGGATTTCTTTCTCACTGTTCTTTGTGGGTTTTTTGTCTTTCTTGCCCCTTGGCATTTTGTTCTCTCCCTACTCATCCCTTGTAAGCTCCGTCTAACTTGGTTTGGGGCGTTCATTAGCAGCCTTTTGAAAACGCTTGCATGTGCATGTATAATTTAGTTGTGTGTCAGGAGAGAAAGTCTCAGACCTCTACAATGACATTTGGGTCTGCAATTGAATATTAGACTGTCTTCTGGAATTATCTGTTTTCACAGTGGCTACAAATGCAGACAGAAATGAGGAGCCACCTCCCACACTACCCAGGAAAAAATGCATATCTTCATGAGAAAAGGACAAGCAACTTTTGCCAAGCCCCATGGGCACTTTCCTCTCCCCACACAGGATTAATCTGGAGTCCAGCCAAGGCAATGGTTGGATGCACTGTTTGAGAAATACTGTTACAGCTCAAAGATGCAGCACTAACTAGACCCCCAAAACACAGCGCATACTGATCTTTTCAGTGCTTGGCCCTCCACAGCCTTCTAAGCACAAAAGTCTTTCCTACAACTCTCAGATGTCTTTCTTACAACTCTGTGTTTTTCTCGTCTGTACTTTCTTTTCAGTTTCCTGCTATATTTCATGCCTAAAAATGGCAACAGGCAAAGAATCAGTCAACAAGGCCACTTAGTCTACCCAAAACTGTAAATGAAACCTCTATTTGATGCTGTATCTTCCTGTAAACAGGTGCATTTCAACTCAAGAGTTTTACTTCGATACGTATTATGGGATTTGGGGAGATTTGAAAATAAGGTTACATAATTGGTTTATCCTATCAGTAATGTTGATAACGGCATACCTTCCTTGGCTGGCAGACTAAACTTTGAGTAGTCATACACTAAATTAAACTAACAATCAACAGAAAACCAGATGGGATTCATCTTTTATTATTGTTATTCAGCATGAATCCTTAAATGTAACAAAAGCTCAGGGAAAAAAGCTCAGGCTCTGGATCTGTTAAGAGAGTCAAATGCCTTCATCCTAACACAGAACAGACAGAACTAACTGAGGCTAGCTTATAGACCTGTCATTCATAACCTTTATTTAAAATCCTTCAGATGTCCGTTCAGGAATAGGTATAATCCCTGTTATTTCAGACAGAAGCTCATCATTTGTATCATTTATATCATACAAGGGTACACCACTACCTGTCCTGTGAGGAGGATAGTACAGATCAGTTTAATAGTTTTTGAAGAAGCAAAGAACTGTCTTTGAATGGTGAAATACTGTGATTTTTGGTAGCAGATTTTGAAAAAATAAAATTAATAAAGGCTTCATTCTGCTTAAAATGTTAATCAGTGAATTCAAGTGGTAAAACTCTGCATAGTAGGAAAGCCAGTATGAGAAGCAAGCATTCAATGGGTTCTTTAGTCCACAAACAGTAAGGAACCTAGCTTCTGCTTTATTGAAACAGATACACCTATAGGCTTCAACAAATAGGCAATACATCCTATTTTACACAACTTATCACTTGCAGATTTTGAAGACCCATCTGTGAGTGAAAATGAGTACAGACATGAACCCTTTATCTGGATTGTACAAAAGCAAAATTAGGAAATTACACTCAGGATTCAGCTAAGTGTGGAAAATTTTCCATGCAATTCAAAGTTTTAATGACTGTGTGAGTTTGTTTTCCTTCTCTCACTTTCTCGCTCTCTTCTTCCTCCCCGCCGCTCTGTTTTCTTTTTGCTTATTTTGAAGTTTTTTAAGATTGCACTGTGTCTGCACTAACCTGGTACACCTATCCATACTGTTTAGACACACAAACTAAATAAAGCAAGAAACTCTTAAATTCCATAAAGGTGTTTCATTTTCAAGCTAAGAGGCAGCAACATTTAATTACTAGCAGGGTAATCCTGCAATCATTATTCACTGGAACCACTCAACACAATAGAAGGGTGCTAAGCTGATTCTAAATGACATTGTGTAATGACTGCCAAACTTAAAAAACAAACAAACATGAAAGCAAAGGTTTTAAGATACAGGACACATTGCTGGAATGTGGTAGAAAAGCATGATTCAAGACGAAAATATCCACAGTGGAAATTAATTTTTCTTTTTTGTTTTTGTTTATAAGGCAGACCATGTTAAAGTCCAGATTCTGTATTTAGATGCTTAATTTAATTTAATTTAGATCTAGACTGAGTTCCAGGTATACCAAAACGTTTCTCCTAGATCTCAAAAGACTGCTTACCACTGTGGGTGAGGGATGAACAATCTGGCCTATTAGTCACCTATGGATTTTCTTGTAAGATGTATTCTTCCATGGCTGGGAAGGTTGTTGCACTAATTCATCAACACAGTCCTTTTCCTGAGACCAACCACAGTATGGAAATGGCACTGATGAAGCAGCTCCGGTTTCTCCCTAAAAGCAAACAAAAGGAGAGAGAACAGATATGTAATTTCAGGAGCTATAAATTCACCACTAAGAAATTAAAAAAACTATTTACATTCTACTGGCTATTGTGGTGAAAAATAATTACAAAGAATGTTATTCAAGATAGGGTAGTGAAATTATTTGCTCCTTTTACCTTAAGAAAAAAAAAAGCTATTTAAAGATCAAGTAATTCATAGGGAAATGCAATCACTCCCTACACACTGCATGCATTGCCTATGTTCATTAACTAATGAGATTCTTTTAGTATCATGCAAAAAAAAGGTCACTTTTGAATACATGAGATTAACTATTCAAATTTGGCTGTTATCTAACACAATATTGCCCCATGTAATATTCATTCCATAGCTGGTGTTTTATGTCCAAATACAAAATCTGCTAAAATACATGGTTCAAAAGACATAGTAATGTCATATCTAAATCAAGAGCATCAAAAAGTGGGGTGGGGCAGAAAGTCATGGAGGCTTATTATGTGAGATAGCACTTGAAGAAAAAAAATAATCAGGACAACTACATTTGCTTTCCTATTTGGTATCCACAAGAGATCCCCATGAAAGAGATATAGCACACATGGGAACAAGGGTGACAGCTTCCTCTGTGATGATTTTATTGCTTTTTGTTCTAATACTATAATTTAGAAAGGGCAATGGACTCCTGTGCTTTCCATCAACACGTAATGAATAATATGAGACCCCAGCCTCCCTCATTAATTCAAAACAGTCCACCTGATCTTTTCTAGAGTATGCCCATGTACTAATTTAACACTTAGCAAATTGAATGACTGACCCACTCAGAGCAGCTATGTTGGGAGGCACCCATTTCTACAAAAACATGATGCCATACTCTCCCCCAAATCCTACTTTGCGTAGTCATTCCAAATTGTGCAAAAAAATCATCCACCCTATTTTAGTGGTTACATTTTATGCTCCATGTCATAAACCTGAAAGATTATTGAGGAGGATGCAGCCTATCTAAAATTAAGAGGACAAGGGGAAACTGTGCAGTGGCAACATGTAATTTTGCGATGTACATTGCAACCACAGGGGCAGAGAAAGCTAATGACATCTGTAACTGCCTCCCATTCATGGAAACACCTGTTACAGATCTTTCTTATAAAAGCTGAAGTGATGCATCTTCATTTTCTTTTGGTGGGCAGTCGCTGTACATGATAAAAAAAGCTACATAAAATGAACTGTGGATACGGCATTTAGTCCAGCTATAGCTTTTTCAGTCCTGATAAACCCATTAAACTGAGCCAGAAATGACTCATTCTTCTCAATACCATTGCTCCAAAGCAGCTGACTGCAGAGAACCAAGATACTGGCCTGCGATAGCAAGACAGAAGAAAGTGTTCCAAGAAAGTTCCAACTATACCTTTATGTTCATTGCAATTATGCCAAGTTCAAACACATTTCATCTCCTACTTGCTGGACTATATCCTGAAGGACAGCCTGGCATGCATCCAATGAGAGACAGGCCCTGAAAGAAATATAATGGGACACATGTAGTTTGTCTAATAAGAAATGTCTATTAAATGTTTAAGGCAAGGTTGATCTTAATATCCACCACTTGCTTAATAACTGAGATTGATAAAAGGGAATGACAGGATAAAAATGCTGCACTTTGCCCTTCATTGTATCTAGACATGTATGAAAGTCACCCAGTACTTTAGACTCCTTCCCACAGTCAAGCCAAAAGCTAAGTGTTCAAGGCAGAGCTGAACTGTAGGGAACGATCCTACGTTTTTGTAACAAGATTCCTGTTGGCTTTTCCATCCATTTCAGTTAGGCTCCACACATATACAGCCCATTTGGCAACAGTGTTCTTAACAAGCCATTTACATTTTTAATTAGTTTATTGTAAAGCTTAATTATTGTAGTTAACTTTTTTTTTTAAGCTATTGATATAAAAATGGAGACTGAACCAATATCATGACCAGTAAGTTTCATGTTCACTGAAAGAGTAATAACGGCTGACGCAATCTGCTTGTGCCCACTGACATAATCACATAATCACAACCAGCTCAGATAAAGATGTTCCCCTTCATTATAGCAGCACTTGTATGGACACTAACGCTTACAGAAATGTTAATTGCCATCTGAAGTAAGCTAAAAGTTGTAGTATATGAAAAATAGGAACAATAATGCCTTGGTTTCACTTTTGTTTCATAGCTATAACACGGCAACTGTGAAGCCACAATCTGAAAAGTCTCCATCTTGCTTCTGTATAGAAGTCTCTGTAGATAAGCTTGCAAAATAGGACTCCGAGGAATATATTCTGATTAAGAAGGGAAGAAAAATAATATATAGATGGGCTATTCATTTAACCAGATCGGCACAAATATGCCACCTGAGAGGAATCTACTAATTTTAACCAGCAATTTAAATACCAGAGATTTTAAAAGTGTGGCTGTTCAACTCAAAAAAAATCTTTACATTATATCATAGGAAAAGTCACCAAACAAGAAAACATTTGAAGTTGGACTTTTGAACATGTGTAAATGAGATGTATGAAGGGGAGCAAGGACAGGTAGGGAACCTCCAAATTTTGTAGGGTGTTCAGGATCTTTTGGGGGACTGCAGTCTGCTTCCCTGCTAAGCTAAGTCCTGAAAAAAGTTGGTCTGAAAGGTCCATGTTCCTTCCACAGGCTAGAAAAGCAGAGAGTGAGTTTCACTCTTCTCAAAAAGTATTGAAGCAGCTGGTTTAGTGTGGGCAGAAAGAGAGTGACTTACGGTTTCCTGGCGGGCTGCAATCACGTGCCACCCCTCCAACACTACAGAAGGAGATTGCATGCTGAATAAACCTTAACTTGTCTAGTTCAAGTTTGAGAAAAATGGCCTTCTGCATGTAAAAAGCTACTCCTGTATCAGTCTATATCAACAGCTGGGGGAGAAAGGAAGGAAAAAGGGAACTTTCAGTAGTTTGATTTGATCTAATGCATGTAAAAAAAACCCCTTTGTTTTCTAAAGAATGCTGTTCTACAACAAGCTAGCAATGGATTGTAAATTACTGGATGTAAAGAGAAAATTTTTATATATATTATACTGGCAATTTATGCTGCTTGCGTGAAATAATAAAAAATGCATCCTTTTACTGATTTTTATACAGAATATTATCATATTCTGGCAGAACAAAGTACATCAGCTGAGAAACTATCTCACAGTGTGTGATGTCTAGTATCTCTGCCAATATTAGCTTTATGGACCAGGTAATAATATTATGTTAATAACTGCTGATTGCTATTTGTGGACCAGACTGTTCCAATACCATGGTGATGAGCATGCTGCTAGTGTCTGGAACAGATGGACAGAACACAATAGATATTTGCCTTGATTTTAAGACAAATAGGATTACCTGTTTCATTAATAACACTACATGAAAGCACAGACAAAAACACATGGTTCTATCTCCATCTCCAGTAACTGACAGGAAGAAAAAGTGCACATTTATAAAGACACACATTGCATGCAACAAACAATTGACCCTAACTTTCAGGGAGAGCAAATCTTTGAATCACTTGTAAAGCCAATGCAGCTGCTTTACGCTGTTAAGAGTGGAAACAAAATTCACCACCTCACTGTCAGCAATGTAGCTCCTTTGCAGCTCTCTGCAAAGGTGATACTTCAGGCTGGAGATGAGGCAATTGCCTGCATCTTGCCCAACATCACTGATTCCCTACCTGCTGATTTAAATACCTCTTACAAAGAAGAAGTCACAACAGTTTTCCATCATTTCTGGAGAAGAGAACTGAAAGAACAAAGAACGCCACTTCACCTCATCTTTTTGATATGACAAAGAAATAGGGAGAAAAGTACACTTCAGTTTCACTATGTTGTTTCTTAAGCCCTACCAGCAGATAGCCACTTTATTCTGCACTCTCTTCTTTCACAGAAACAAGGAAGAAAGACCAAGAGGCAAAAGAGGAGGGAATTGTTTTCACTGTAGGTTGTGCAGTTCTGTTTAGAATTAAGCCCATGATATTGGGAAAAAATTATCTCAGGGCAATCTCATACACAGTACAAAATACGATGCCATATACTATTGACAAACTGGTTTTGAATGACTGGAAAAGCAGTTATGTGGGGAAGAGAGCTCTGACACAGAGCACTGGGACCATAACAATAACAAGTCCTTTCCTATCTCAGCGAAAAGCCAAAAGAGGAAACTGGAATCTACTGCTTTCATATAAGAGCTGCCAGTTTCCCACTGGTATCAGAAGCCAGTCATGTTTGGAAAGGAAATGACCTATTGCTGCATGGCAAAGCTAGCAGGTGCAGATGGCATGTGAAAAACTTTCCCAATCACTGATCTGCCAAGGTCGCAAAACAGAAAGTACAAATGGTTTTCAGGACAATCATTCAGTTCCTTCCAGGTCATCCACAGATTCTGAAAGCACTTTATTCAATTTGGCATCCAAAAAGGTTTGAAATACGGCTGCCAATGTAGGTGAGGTGTCAGATCACTGCAGCGATATATCCCTCTCTCCCAACACACACAAACAAAATTCTATCAATTATGTATGTCAAGGAACGCTAGCATACGTTGAAAGCACCACAATCATTCAAACGAACACAGTGGCAATGCCTTGTCTTTAAATTTAATCATCTGTTAATGCAGCCAGAAAATTTGTTCAAAAGTGTCTGCTGCTCCTGCAGCACTGTCTGGCCTGCAGACAACTCCACAATGTCAGACTGCAGCAGAGCTGTGTGAAAGGAGCTGCTAAGCACGGCTGCCAACACTACAAAAGCGAGCACGGACCGTCTCACTGCGTGGCCGTGTAAAGTGTGCCTCAGGATGAAAAGAGCAACAATCATGCGAAGTGCTGAAAGTCTTAGGAAATGAGATTTAGCATGCAGCCTCCGCTGAACATGTCAAGCAAGGTCAGCATGGGGGAAGGCTGTTAATCATGGTGTGTTGGCGGCAAGCATCAAATCCTCAGGAATAAAATGAGAAAACTTTCTGCTATGCTTTCACTTTCCATTCCCTTTTTACTGGCAAATAACACCCATCTACATCTGTCCAAGGAAGCATGTCATACCACTACAAACATAAAGAGATTTTGAGTAGGTCCCCGTTCACATCTGAAATACACAGCTTGAGAAAACAACAGGAAATAGCAGAACAAAGACAGTTTCCAAGAACCACAGAGCCAAACCAGCACTTTGTTCTTAGTGGGTAAATTAAAAAATCTTCTCTGCTGCTCTGTGGAGCAGGGTGAAATATAGCAGAATGACTTATATTTCTGCAGAACTTCACATTTGCAAATAGTGAATGCATTCTCATTTGTTTCCAGTAATAAAAACAGGTTGGATAGGCTAGTTAGAGTGGAATTAATTTGAAAGCTAAGCAATGATAGCTGCACATACAAGACAGCATCCCTTCCTCCTTCTGAGGGACGAGTTCCTCTACTCTGAAATGGGTATCAAAGATAGAGGGAACAAATCATTTTCTGAATTGCCTGTTTCTCTTTATTGACTATTGACCATTTGCTGAGAGAAGCTGGCTGGAATTTAGGGTGTGATTCATTTTACTTTGTCAATTACTTCTGAGCTCTCTTCAATAAAAAGAGCAAAGCTGTGTACAATACCATCGTGGGACTCTATCTTTATTGTCTTAATAATTCAGTCTATTAATTTTCATTGGGAAAAAAACAGACTTTCCATGCTTTGGCACTAAATTTTTAGCCTGGGTTCTAGAAGTTAAACTACGTGCTTTTTGTTAACTTTATTATCCCCATATCTAGCAGAGGTACTGCTAAATGACTACCACAAATTGGTCTGGAACAATGAGATCATATTTCAGGGCATGAGACCAGAGAGTAAAAATCCCTACATGCAAGGCTTTGCCAGCTTCAAGGAGCAAAAAAAAAAAAAAAATGGGGAGGAGGGAAGAAAAAGAAATTAAATGAAAGACTGTCTTGTTCATGAGCTGTAGCTTTCAGATTTTCTTACATATTCACCAATGAAATCAGTGAAATATTATTTTAATATTCTTTTACAAAATTTTTAAGCGAACAATATTCAAAATATTACCCAAGGAACACTGAAAGTGGTACTGGAAAATGTGATCTGAGATGCTGTGACTTACACTAATCGTGTTAAGAGGAAAATCATGGCTGCTATGGGTGTGGTCTCTGCTCTCAGGCACCAGGGTCACACTCTACATAGCCTTTGTGGTTAAATGTTGTTTGCCATGATACAGACACTTCCAATACAGAGCTTCAAAGAAAGACTATTCAGGCTAGGGTAAACAGGTAGTGATACTTCTCATAAGTACTCTCCCAGTCTCCAGCTTCCAAACCCATTTGCACCTCCTGCAGCCATGAACACATACCCATGTCTGCTGCCAAGGTCACACAAAAAGACTATTCCACTCACAGAGTCAAGAGAACCATTTTGTTCGCGTACTGTGCCAAGGACAATGAGCACCCCAAACTACTCGTTTAGATTCACATAGTACATAAAGTGTTGATATAAACAGAAAGAGGGCACTTTAACCTTCATGATATATAAAGGAGGCCTTAAATTGGAAGACAACTCTTGTTTACTGTACGTACCCAGCAAACTCGTAGATGATACCCAAGGCTCAGTTCTAACCTGCTGGCAAACATTATGTTCAATGCAGGAAAATGGTCTAAGGAGCCTAAAAAACCATAACTACTACCTTCTTTGGCCCTAGAGTTGATTCAGATGTTGGCTAAGCTTATGCAAGCACAGATCCGAACAGTCAAGATACCTGTGCTCGTTTACAACCACCCCAGCACTGCTCAGGTAGGAGTCATCTGAACACACCAGTCACGCCACCTATGAGTGTTATGAAACAGTCATTTGACAGGTTTGACACCACCCTGAATTCCTTAAAGATGGGAATCCTAATCTACCTACCTTGGTATTGTTCAATATTATAAACTGCAACTGTGAAAGTAGAGCTTATACCCTGCAAGATGACTGCTTATTAGAATTTAAAAAGTAAGGCTTGGAAGGCAGTAATTGAATACAGAAGTCTACTGTCTCGTAGAGTAATATATGAAATGGTATAAAAGCGGGGCCTAGAAATTAACTTCCTCAAATTTAAAAAGAACTTTTCCCTGGATAAGAGCTGTGTTGTTAGACAACACATCCTAGGGTCTAGTCTACATATAGTTCTTGTAGAAGCATTACTACTTTCTAGAAGCATAAGTTATAGTTTGTTTGAAATATTATTCTGTTACAAGCCCTAGTTGCCGGTACATTCTTACTGAGAATTTCATTGAGGCAAAGAAGTCTTTTTATCACACCTGTCTACACAGATTCTCCCATCCTAGTTATCTCAACAGATAGTTTGTATTTGGTAGAAAAACTTTTGCACTTGGATAAGGACCTAGATAAAGCATTTTGTTCTGTGCAGTCAAGACCTTTTTTTTTTTTTTTAACATGCAATGACATAATCTACATGAAACCAACTTTTTTCTTACTAAGTCTGATACAAGGTATACATTACTCTGTATAGAATAAATTTTTAGCTGGTGTTAGCAAACATGAGGTAGCTTATTCGAACCCATGCCTGGAGCTAAATGAAGTTTTCAGAGACAGAGGGGAAAAACATACAGCTGTTTATTCTGAACAGTTCTTCTGATATTTTCCTCTTTCATTGTTCATGTAAGCATTTTTCTTCCCCCAGGACAAAAGCATAGCCTGCCACTACCACATATTTCAGCTACAGGTTCTCAAATAGTCAAAGGAGGGTTATTTTTCAAGTCAACCAAAGCATTAGCAAAACAATGGAGTTCTGACCTACTGGGATGAAGATTTGATAAAAATGTTGATAAGAACTACAGAAAATTGTTCTGTTTCACAAAATGTGCCTAATAAAATCGATCTAGATACATGTTCAGGTAGATTGTTTTATGCACCTGTTACTGGATTTTGTTTTCTCATTCATACCCATTGCAACTCCCACCTAGAAAAAATAATATTTATATATATTACTTTGGAATGACTAACAAGTTAGCAAAATTAATCGTATCAGTAACACCTGCCTAACAAATAGTTAAAAAAATATAATCTACATATAGATTTAGACCAACACCTGGAATACTAACTGTACATATTTTCACTTAATAAATAACCAAGTTCCAAATAAATGCCAACAAACCCACCACAAGAGTACAATGTTGTAAGCCTGTACCCCAGCTCTCTACAAAACAGCTTCAAGGGCTGCAACATGAAAGCAGGTTTTAGTGCTGCTTCCATTTACCCTTTCTATGCCCCAATTTGAGATGACCTTGCCAGTGCTGGAAATCACCAAATCTGGAGGAAGTGCCTTCTCCAGCTGTTCCGATTTCCAAAGGAAAAAAGACCTTTGTCATCATATTTTGTGTATGAGTGCCTATTCTGCTGTCTTCACTTCCTCTTTGAGTAACTTTTGAATCCAGTGTCTGCTTTTCAACTAAATTTGAAAGTGAGCCACAGGTTTCAAGATACAAAGTTGTCACAAGTTTAGTGGAAGTAGACAGCCAGCTAGGAAAAAGAGATCCAAATGGTGCCTTTAGCCAGGGAAAAGGATGTAGCAAAAGCCCCATTCTTATCAGACATCAAACAATCCATCTAGGACAGACACAAAGACCATCCAGGCCAGGGGAAAAACTTGCATGAGACAGAAATCCATTGGAAACCAGGCTTCATGGATTCCATTGCTCATGGACCTACTTGCTCATTTCTCTTAGACTTTCCTACCACACAGAGAGCTATGGTTCCCTAAATATCTGCTCATGCCATTCACAGTCCAAGTTACACTTCAACTACATCTTCTTCTCAAAAACTCCAATGTATATTTAATGAGGACCTTTTTCCACACTTGGAATAGATCTCCTTAGTGCCCCAAACCACTAAACAGTTCTTCAAATACCCTGTTTTCACCTATCTACGATTTTTCTCAGTGTAGGAAACCATTTTCACATGTGGCCTTATTTAAAATGTGATTCTGCTCACTGACATTCATTTGTAAAAGTATATGAGTCAGTCATTTTCTTTCTGTTTGTTGACCTTAGATATTCAAGTGCCCAAATGGTATTCATTTATCTTTTGTGCAGGCAGAAGTCTTGCCCGTGATGCCGTATGCTTGTGCATTATCAACAGGGCTTCAGGTTATGTATAGATAGTTTCTTCTACATCTAGCAATGCCAGTGGATAGGATTAACAACCACAGAGGTTCCTCACCACTCTTCAGATGTGCTAACTTCAGCAGAAGAGTTTATGGGAGTACTGCTAACTCAGGTGAGGCAAAGCCAGCTGCCATATCCCAGACCAGGATTTTAAACTGCTTAAAATAATCTACCTAATTGTGCTTAATATGAATTAGGAAGAACTCACAAAACCTGCTCTCTGACAGGTCAGTATGTACCAGCTAGAAGGACCCATGTGGCTGTGGATGTAAAATCTCTGTCCTCTGCACATCTGGATCTGGAACAAAACATCTGTCCGTGTTCTAAACTAGCCAAGGCTGCAGCTATTGCTATCCTAAGAAAACCAAGAAACAGAAATGGAGTCTTCAGGACTCCAAAAACACCTACGTAAAAAAAGGAAACCGTATTTCTCCAGCAACACAGACATTGTAAGACCCAAGTTTATTGCACTTTTTCATGTGCAAATACCTTTTGGCACATCCTCCAATCCCAGAAACATGACTGTGAAGGAGTGAAAATGAAAACTAATACACAGAACAACTGGTAAGTCTCAGCCTTCAACCTAAGGGTACTGCTCAGTACTGATCAGCTCTACGAGGCAAGCTTTGCACATTCTTTCACAGTTTCAGTGGCCTTATTTAAAAAACACACACTAAGAGACAGGTGCTCATCTTGACCCCAAATAAATCTAAAATTGCATCATTTTGATATTTGAAACTTAGCATGTATCTTCTAAATAAATAAATACCTTGTTCCGTTGCAGACACTCAAAAATGGTGTGTGTTCCATACCTCTTCAGCATCAAGTATGTTACATTCCACCTTCAGAAGGGTACAGGAATGTTTAAAGACAGCGTTATCTGAAAGAGCGCCGTGACAACCATACCCAGGTACCCCATCTACACACAAGAGGCACAGCCTCATATTCACTACAAAGGAGAGGCATGCTACTGTGATAGCTGTCATCTCTCTGCAGAACTTCCATATACTCAAAGCACAAATACTGTAGGCCTGTGCCTTGTCTTTGCTAGTGTCCACTGAAATGAGAGCTATCCCCACATGAATAAATTCTCAGCAATGCAACTAGTGAAGACTGGCATCTTGGACATCTGTGCCTCAGAGGAGAGCTTGAATGAATTTTCAGTTGTCTAGTAAGAAATGAGTTCACACTGCAAGCTTTCCCTTACTAGAAGGTAGTACTTTCCTCCTCCCAGCCATGTATTTTCATAAAATTGCTAGGAAGCTCGAAGACTGGAATCCTCTGTCTCTCTTCCATATGAAGTGAAATGGCCAACGGGGTTCCATATTACTAGTGCTGAATGTTGGGATAGACAGAATATGATCACATAAGCCTTATTTCTTTAGGGAATCAGGCTCAAAGAATCATCCCCCACCCCCTTTTTGCACTAAAAAGACAGCTATTAACTCACTGATCTATCTCCAACAGATGAAGGAGGTGAAGAAACAAAGCAAGTAAGCAATGATGTTAACTGGGGAATAAATTACTCTTTGGTAGTCAGATAGAAAAAAAGCCTCTGAGGAAGCTTAATCACCACACCCTGCTAGTTATTAAAGGACTGTGTGTGTGAGAGCCATGGCTGGGCGACTGCTTATGCAAACTTAGGAAAATGTTTGTTTAATAAAAAGATTAAACAAAAGGTTTCATGACAATGTCTGCTGTGTCTAACAGGACCGGACTGTTACAGAGAACCTGATCTTGCATTCAGACCCATCCAGGTAGACTACTGTGTCTGTGTGGAGCAGACAGATTTGTGCACGCACAGGCTAACTGAAGGATTCAAGCCACAGAGAAAAAAGAAAACACTGTATTTTTTGTCTACAGGCTGTGACAAAAAACAAGCTTAGGAAATAGTTCTGTTATGGATCAAGGCTTACATGCATGTATACTTTCTAGGTAGAGCAGAGTTGCAACTTACTCCATTTGAAGGATTTGTTTCTTTGCAAACTTTTAAAGGAAGACTTTTCATGTGCATCTGAATGAAAAAAATTGTAAATTGAGATTTGGTCCAAAATACATATTTTTAAACTGTGGGGCTGTAGGGAAAACCAATCAATAAATATACAAAATGTACGATAAAATTTACAAGTAAAATTCCTGCTATGAATACCCAGAGGAAATAAGCAACGCTGCAGAACCCTCTTGATTACATTTTGACCGTCACAGTGAATGGTACTGTTCACATTCTTCAAAAAGATTAGAAGTGGGATGTTGCATGGCGCTGCTGTGATTCATTTAATCTTTTTTTGTCTTTTTTTCCAACTAAGCATTTTCACAGAGGAAAAACAATTATGTCATCAAGTTCCCCTCTCTGCTGAGACTGGGTAATTGCAAGGTTTTGTGCTGATTTGTTGATTAGAAAATTTCAATCGGTGATACTATTAATAAAAGTAGGTTCTCTTGCCATTACTTTGTGGTAGTTCATGAGGGAGATAGAAGTAGCTCATAACCTGCTTGTAGACGACAGCCAGGGGACGAAGGATCGCCCAACCTTCCAGAACACTTAAAAGGAACACCAGAATTAGACACACCTCTTATTTGAATAAAACAATACAACATTTTATAGGGAGTTATTCTTGTTTGCAACATGATTTTCATAGTTGGAAGAATCAAACCCAGATGAGAATGAGACAGACTAAATTCTGCCTCTACACCGTGCTGCAGTCTTTCCCTCTACAACTATTGATCCAAATATTAAGAAAACTAGGAAAACTCATATCACCCCACATTAAAATTATTACATAACTTAGCCACATTTTTAATTATCAGACACAAAGGACAAAGCTACTTGTTTCCATCTTCAACATCTAAGCTGCTTGTCATTACGATGTTTAAGAAAAAGGGCTCAGATCCTGAGTTATTTGTGTCCAGCTCTGATTCCAGTTCGGATCTGCGCTTAACTACGCGGAGACAGCAGTGAGTTGCTACTCAAGACTGCCACCTCCTGTCTTAAATCCCTAGTCACTCACTCACTGATTAGTAACCTGATCAGGGTGCTTCTCCTAATACTCCCCTTTGCTCGTAAAGCTAATTCTACGTAGAAAGGATATTTCTTCAAAACTAATCAGACACAAATATTTACATAAGTTACAGGAAGTAGAGCAACTATGCAATATGTTGTATCTGTCTTACAAACAGTTATATTTCCATGGGTATCCAAAGCTATTAGACCTAATGAAAATTCAAAAAAGATATTTCCTTCTCAAGCAGCACTATGCTGTGTCTCACTATTCTGTGTTTCAACAGACAGGCCTATCCATTTTATTATGCACATCAGTCAATTGCCAGATAAAAATACATTACTGACATCTGAAATGTGCTACTGCATTTATAAACTGTTGATTAAAGGGAGAAAGGTTGCATTTTTTTCCCAGCGATTAATACTAACTTTAAGTACAAGTGGCATCAGAACTGCAAAAATTGAGAAAGTAGAGAACAGTCTTATGCTTTGCACACTTCAGATGTCTGACAGTCCTTTGCTTCTAATGAATTAGGAGACAACCTCGCAGTCTTTTATTCATATCTGAGACTTTCTCTTCATGAGTGTGGCTACTGGAATCAAAGCAAATGCACACTCCTGTGTTATTATCTAGCTTGAGACCTCAATATCCACCTTGTAAGGAAGCATAAAAATTCTCACACAAAAGTTTTGACTCCACTCAAACTTCACCTGCAATTTACAAAAAAAAACCCCAAGTTTATTTCCTTTCCTTTTCCTTCTGTTTCAGCTTATTTAATTTGAAATACAGGGCAAATAATTTCTGCAAAATTGCTAACTGAAAGTTTCAGCTATTTTTCAGCATAACAAGAGAAGAAGCGTTTTCCTTATTTTAAGCTAGTGGTTCATCCACTTATTTGAGCTGTATGATGGGATGCCATCCAGAGGGACCTGGACAAGCTCGAGAAGTGGACCCATGTGAACCTCATAAAGTTCACCAAGGCCAAGTTGAAGATCCTGCACCTGGGTTGGGATAACCCCCGATATCAATACAGGCTGGGGGATGAAGGGATTGAGAGCAGCCCTGCTGAGAAGGACTTGGGGGTACTGGTAGATGGAAAGCTGGACATGAGCCGGCAATGTGCGCTTACAGCCCAGAAAGCCAACCGAATCCTGGGCTGCATCAAAAGCAGCGTGGCCAGCAGGTCGAGGGAGGTGATTCTGCCCCTCTGCTCTGCTCTGGTGAGACCTCCCCTGGAGTACTACGCCCAGCTCTGGGGCCCTCAGCACAAGAAGGACATGGACCTGTTGGAGCGGGTCCAGAGGAGGGCCACAAAAATGATCCGAGGGATCTAACACCTCTCCTGTGAAGAAAGGCTGAGAGAGTTGGGGTTGTTCAGCCTGGAGAAGAGAAGGCTCTGGGGAGACCTTATTGTGGCCTTTCAGTACTTAAAGAAGGTTTATAAGAAAGATGAGGACGAACTTTTTAGCAGGGCCTGTTGTGATAGGACAAGGGGTAATGATTTTAAACTAAGGGTAGATTTAGTCTAGATATAAGGAAGAAATTTTTTACAGTGAGAGTGGTGAAGCACTGGCACAGGTTGCCCAGAGAGGTGGTAGAGGCCCCATCCCTAGAAACATTCAGGGTCAGGTTGGATGGGGCTCTGAGCAACCCGATCTGGTTAAAGCTGTCCCTGCTCACTGCAGGGGGGTTGGGCTAGATGACCTCTAAAGGTCCCTTCCAACCCAAAGCATTCTATGATTCTATGATTTACTCTGCCCTGCCATCATCCTCATGTGGAGCTAGACTCCATAGAGTCCTGCATAAGTCCTAAAATACACACTGGATCTTGAATCACTTATATCTGTGAAACACTGCAGGATGTCATCTCCACAAAAACTATACATGAGTTGTTCAGTTCAACTTAATGCACAACAATGGGATGCTGGCAATAACTTCTGATCACAAATTCAGTACCCTTATTGTCAGATATACATGTACACAAATGCAAGCTAGCTTGATTACCAGTGACTTCCTTTTGTTCAGGTCATGCTTTATCACAAAGTCATTATTGCAAGTAAATACAGACTAGTTAAATAATACACATAAATTACTGCTACCTTAGGTGTCATGTTCTCTGGAACTTTTTTCTTTTCTAAGTATGCCTATTAAAATTATATAATAAGGGCTATTCTTAAAATCCAATAGCATCTAACAATATTTTCCTTCTAAACAACAGCATTCCATCGTTGTGTTTTTACTGCAACCAAACATATACCCGTGTAAAAGTATTCTGTGAAAACTGAATTTGAAAATGCAGAAAAAGGATGAAGAATGGTAAAAAACAGTGCCATTAATCAATTTGTTAAAAGTAGCATTCACTCGCATGGGGCTTAAATTCACAGCAATGAAGAATGAATGGATTTGAACCCTCATCCTTTGAAAATGAGGTGCAAATAGACTTCAGCTATCAGAATTCTACCATCAGCAAATTATATCAAAACACTGTTTTGCATATGCTGTGGGTGAGTTTTGAAAACTGCATTTATTTTTTAAAAAGTCAGTATTCAAGCTCACAGCATTAAAAAGTCAGTGTTGTGGCTAATGCACGGGACTGGATATCAGACAATTTAGATTCTAGTCTTGGCTCTGTCTCAGACTTCCCCTATGAGATAATCACTTACAATTATCTTTTCAGAGGTGGCATCTAATTTTAGATAACCCAGCTTTGCCTGACAGACTTTAATTTCTGGAAGTCAGTTTTCAGGAAATGGTTTCATTGAATTCAGTTGGTATAAAAAGAACTCTAAACCTCTGCAAATCAGATTCATGAAACTGAACTTCCATTGGTTGCCATTTATATCTCTGCAAAGTGTCCCTAAAATGCTACCGGTGACATAAGTGGAGAATTCAGATTTATTACTATTTTGCATCCGCTGCACATGTCTAAACAACTACAAAACATTTAGGGTGATGAAGAGCAGGGTCCTGAGCATCCAGAGGCTCGCTGTGAGTGAGGTGTCCAATGTCCAACACACCTCATCTGCACATTTCAGTGCTTCAGCTTAGGTCATCAGAAATTAAAGTGTTTCAAATAAGAAGCCATAGCTTAAAAGGCAGATTTTCTTTACCATAAAACTATTTGTGGCCCCTAACTTTCAGTGAAATCAATGTAAGCATATGCCCTGCTGGGATCTGACCTTTGTGACAATCATCATATATACAGTGATCAAAATTAATTATTATTTGCAATGTCTGAACTCTATAAGATAACTTTGTTGTGTTTTAAAAATTTTGAACGGCAGATGCAAAACACGGTAGAGATGCTACATGGAACCGAATTTGAGTTGAATTTAAAAATCAAAGTAACCTTTACAATGTGTTCTTATGTTTACCTGGAAATGAGTCAACAAAAATAATAGTTCATACTCTGTAACTCTGTGGCACTAAAGAGGAAAATAATTTTCTCCACCTTGTGAAGAAATGTTATTGAAAAATCCCCAACAGTAAAAACCTGTCCTCAACATATTTTAATTATACAGCCAAATGCCTCACTCAAGAACCCTAGTGTAACCTACACTGGATCATACCATCTGTGTGAAGATGTTTTGCGATTATGGCAGTACTTCCAGCTCAGATGACTCAGAATGGGTGGTGCTTATAGGGAGGAGAATCCAGACCCTTTTGTCCTTCACAGAAATCCAGGCCTGCCAAGCGCTCTCATCCTATGCCAGGGTTGTCTTTTCTTAGCAGGAAAATTATCCTGCATAGGCTACCATGACCACACTGCTTCTGGCACCTGAGCGAGGTTGGTTTTGATAACAGGAGAGTTAGATATTCAAGATCTGGTAAAGGCCAGAGTCCCTTAATGCTAATGATGTAGTCATACAATGTTTGAGGTGTGTCTGTTCAGGGCTTATCTGCCCTTTAAACCATGATCTATTTAGAAGTATTCAGATTTCCTGAATGTTTTTCACTTACTGTATCCACTGTTTCATAAATCCAGCAAATAATACCCTGTGTTTAGTCAATTCTAAGGGATGCTTTCTGTGAATATTTCTAACCTTCTGGTTTTGGTAATGAAATAATTCTGAGACAAAGGCAAAATGGCTCAATAAGAAACAAAACCGAGAAAAGAGAAAGAGAAAAGATTGATACTAATAGGTGATGTGTCTTTCCCCTGCTCTGCCAAAACAGCTTTGGAACCGGCCTTATTAACATAGGAACTGACCTCAGTTTCCCCAGCCAGCACAGAGTTGGCATGTGCAAATCCTATACACATGCACTGAGAGAGAGGGCTCTATAGGAAGTGAAAGCAGGACTAGAAACACACGGTTTGCTGTGCTGTGGGGGAGATGTCATCTGTTCCTCCTAGACCCTCCTTTCTCTGCTCTACTAAGCAGAGCTCTGGGACACCTGTCCCAGTAACTCATTTTCCCTTTCTGTTCTGAGTATTTCCTGCCTTTGTTTGTATAGTTTCTCCATGCCTGCACACCAGGATAAGCATTGAGCACTTAATCGGCAAGTTCGTAAAAATCTATTTGACTCAGTACAAGATAGTTGTAGTACTTCATCTGGTAAGCTTCAGCACTCTGCTTAGTCATCATGCTTTTATTATCTTCTATCATGAAGCCTTGCTCTGTCGCCAAAGTCACAGCAAGTCACCACACCATCTCCTACTAGGAAACTGTGGGTAGTTCTCTCCATGGCTTTATAAGCAGTAGCGAGTAGACACTAGCTTTTCGGAAGAGAAATATTCTATTTACACAATATTATGCAAAAAAACCTAAGTTATGAAGTATATACACAAAATTACTCTGAAAATAGAAAAAAAAATTTTTCTTCTGTTTGCTTATTTCTTTACAACCTTCTAAGTGAGTTGCACTAATTAGAATATACACAGAATGGAATACATGCAATATGTGCACAAAAAAGGTAATTCAAATGTATATGGTACCCTATATTTTCATCCATCAATTCACTGATAAAGCTTTTCCCTTCAAGATTCCTTTGCATCGTATGACTGACCTACAAAAGAAATACGAATCCCTGTGTATTTTGAGTGTAGTTAAATTAAATCTCTGCTGCCGTGATTTATTTATAAGTACATTGTACTGTTAGCACAGTTCAAGCACTTCACAAATACTGACACTCCGCGGGATCTCTAGGGTGTTACACTGTTCCTCAACGCCACTCATGCAGACAACGGATCTCCTTCTCCACTGACACACCAGTGGATGCACTGGCACAGAGGAGACATTCTCCTTTACCCTGCTCACAGCAAACGACACTGACAAATACAGACCATGACAAAACTTCTCTCCCTGTTACTAATAAGGTTGCTACCACACTCTGCAACTTTCTTCCTACAGACACTGCATTCTTTTTTTCTTTAGAACAAGAAGTAATACCTCAGTTCAACTAAACCAGTAAAAGAAGTTTTAAAATAGATTTCCGTTCAAACTACATTGTATTTCCGCTCCCACATTGCACGACCTTTAATAAAACACCAAAATCTTTTAAGGCTATCCAACAACTGACAGCAATAGTTGCTAGCAAGAACAGCGATGGATTTACTGACTATACCGTGCAGTACATAAGTTCCTCCTTAATAGGCCTGTTTCCGGTGCAGAACTTGCATCCCTTTGATATGTAATCTTACATAGTGTGCTAGAAGCAGCAAATTAACCATTTATGTTGCAGTGATTGGCAGACTTCAATGTCACTATTTCTTGAGTGACTTTAATTACACTGTCATTTCTGACTGCAGTTCTCAAACTAACCCTTTGTCATACAGCGTTTTCTTTAATAAACAGTCTAAATCCCTGGTAGGAAAAGGCTCTTGACAAAAGGTACAGGGGATGTATATTAATGTAATAAAATTAAAATCTTAAACATATATAAGGATCTAGCAAATATCTAATCTCAGAAAAGTTAGTAAAGTCAGTGTGCTCTTTAGTTTGCTCTTTTTTCTTCAGGTCTGCCAAATTAAAACACAGAGCAGAGTAAATTTTGCCATCCCTGTACATGAGGAGGCATAGCTGAAGCATTCTGTCTGATGAATCAACAGATGCTTTGAACCCAAAATGAAACATTTCTCATTCAGATATTGCAGATGCTTTATTCATGAACATTAGTATGATACGGCATGGTACCGTATCCAGCTTATTGAAACTAAGACATAGGCAGGTTAAGTGATGTGTCCGGAATTATGCAGCAAGTCTAACAGCAGAGCAGTAAACAGTGTGTAGTCCCCTGTCTGAGCCCTCTATGCTGGGTTCAACAAGCCGAGTGATTTCAGATACATATACTAATTTTTCTGGACAAAGAGCAGGCATTTAAGGCAATTGCTTTACGCATCTAGCTTCAGCCAGCAATGTAAACCCTTTACTTGTATAAATATCAAAACATCATGCCCTGAAAAATAGATTAAAATACAAATCTTAAACATATCTGTATTAGAAAGCAATTCATACCACCGTAAAGCTGTTACGGCTCCAGAGTGACCAGGATGTCCTTCCTGCATGGCACTGGATTAGTCCATGTTTGTTTGCGTAGCCTTTTCATCCTACTAGGTAATGCCCTGTCTTCTCATTCTCAGTATCTGGATGTGATTAAAGTAAAAAAAAAAAAAGTCAAATATTGTGGCCTATATTTTGTTATTTTTAAAATTTCTTATTCTTCCCACTAGTCTGTAAAATTCAAGGCAGAAAAAAACCATTAGAACCACCATTATTTATATATAACTCATATAACTATACAAAAAACCTTGCACTTCTATTGTTTCTGCTATGCCTAATTGCAACAGGCCATTGTTCATAGCAGATTGACATAGCTCATGGCACAGAAATAAAAAGCAGGGGGTGGGGGGGAGGTGTTGTTGTTCCTGACTTCTCGAGTCTCGTGGAAGTCGGTGGAATTTTGGGTAACACAAGAAGAAAGTACCGGGCTGTCAGAGGCAAGTCAGGGGATCATACTTATTCTATCCTGTATTTGGACTCCACCAGACAAATGCAAACTGTTTAGCAAGCAGACCTGGGCAAAACCCCTTGGGGAGAGTAAAAGCTCTTCTGGGACGTCGAGCTATGAAATAACACAATATTAATGACACATAGTTCTTTAACAGCTGCCTAATTTCACTGCGTGCAAGGAGAGCTGGTGGATAAACCCATCGTGGCAGGGGCTGCTGGGGAGGGGAAGGTGTGAGAGGGGCGGGCGGGCAGGCAGCCCCTCGCCCCGGAGGCAGGTGGACAGGCAGGCAGGCAGCTCCGAGGGCAGGCAGGCAGCCCCTCGCCCCGGAGGCAGGTGGACAGGCAGGCAGGCAGCTCCGAGGGCAGGCAGGCAGCCCCTCGCCCCGAGGGCAGGCGGGCGGGCGGGCAGGCAGCCCCTCGCCCCGAGGGCAGGCGGGCGGGCAGGCAGGCAGGCAGGCAGCCCCCGGGCCTGCGGCCTGCTCTCCTCAGGAAGCCGGGAACGCTGCTCCTGCCCGGCTCTCTGCCACGGCTGCCCGGGCACCTCGTGCATGCGCTCCTGCGGCGGCAGAGGAAGTGTCTGTCTGTCTGTCTGTCACGACAGCACAAGCAGCCATGGGGAGCTCGGTGACACACACACACTCCCCCGCCGCGGCACCGTCCCCGTCTCGGCATCGGTGAAACGCGGGAAGAACAAAATAAATCCGGTTATTTGCCTCGATTTTCGGGCCGCTTTGCTGTCCGGCAGCGCCCCGGCGGCGGGCCCGGGGAGCGGGGCGGCCTGTGGGGACGGGGAAGGCCGCGGGGAGCCGGGCCGCCGCCGCCACCATGGCAACGGGGGCGGGGAAGAGGCGGGCGGTGGCGGCGGGGCCGCCGCCGCGCTGATTGGGCGCTGGCGGAGGGTGACGGCTTCCGGCGTGCGCGCGCGGCGGGCGGCTAGGGCGGGCGGTCGGGCGCGCGCGCGCGGGTGGGGGGGGCCCGGCGGCGGCGGTTGGGGCGGCGGCGGCGGCGGCCGGGTCTGTGTCGGTGCGGGGCGGCGGCGGCGGCGCGCAGGGATGGACACGCTGGGCAGGAAGGTGGTGGTGTGCGACAACGGCACCGGGGTGAGTCGCTCCGGCCCCGGGACCCGCCCTGCCGCCGGGGCGAGGGGGGGGGAGGGGAAGCAGGGCGACTCTTCCCCCCCCCCCCCCCCGCTCCGCGACCCGGCCCGGCTTCCTGCCGGCACGCCCGTGGGCCGCGCCCGGCCTGCTGCCGCCGCTGCTACCGGGCCCGGCCGCCTCCCTCCCCTCCCCGGCGCCAAGGCGCTGCCCGGGGCCGGCGAGGGCCCCGCCGCCAGCCCCGGCCCGCGGGCAGCCGCCGCAGCACGGGAGGTCGGTGCGGGCCTGCGGAATGAATGGGCGGGGGGGAGCTCGGCGCGGAAAAACGCCGATCCCGGCGCTTTGCCGGTGGTTGGCTTATTTCTAAACCGGCTGAGCAGAATCTACCGTCGGGGGTCTTCGGTGCTGTGCCCGGTGCGCGGGGGTTGGGCTGCGCCCCCCGCCTCCCCCCGGCATTTTGCTGTTTTACCGGGCATATCTTAATTCTCTACATGACCCGAGCAAGTCTCTCTGTAGCAACGAGCACTTAACCAAAAATACTGATTTTTTTTTTTTTTTTTTTTTTAAACTCTGAATGAGCGCATTATACATTGAGCAGCCAGGGATGTGCCCTCTGTATGCAGGATTATTAGTTTCAGGGAAACGTGTGGGGTTTTTTTTGTTTAGGGTTTTTGGTTTTTTTCAGCTACTGGTCAAAATGGAGCGTCTTCCTTTTGTTAATACCTTCCTGATCTGCAGCGTGTGCTCAAAATTGGCAGTTTTTGATCAAGAGAGCCCCAAAGGTTTTCTCCCCATCCTTTCACCCTTTCTGCCCTCCATGAGCATGCAGGCACCCACTAGAAATTCATCCTTTTGTCAGTGGTACGCAGGCTTTGAGCCGCTTCGACAGGAAGTGAAAAAGATACCATTTTAAAGCAAACAGATAAGGTGCTATAGGTGGATATTTCCCCTTGGTAATTTTGTTTAGAAATCTAGGGTTTCCCCCAGTAGGGAAATATTGTGTGGAACGTTAACACGGCTGACAGCGTGTAAAGACCTCTTGAATGAAAAAAAAAAAAGGAAGTTATTTATTTTTTTTATATACACTTGGAATAAAGAAGACTTTTTTTTTTTCTTTTAAAGCCCAAGAGGGAATAGTTGAGACAAAGGATGTTGTTAGAGATTCAGCATCCTGAATCAGAGGGTTTTCCAGTTACTGTCTGAAATGATTAGAACGGTTCAGGAAGAAAAACATCACATTTGACAGTTCTGGGGTTTGACAGTTCTGATGTCTTCTCAGTTTTCCTCCTGTAGCAAAAAATATCTTTAATGGGGCTGGGGTCTGGAGCCTTTGGGCACTTTTTACACTATCATTTAGAAAAAGGAAAGAAAAAAAGAAGGCATTTACCATTTTCTTCTTACAAAGGGATGTGGAAGCTTTTTTGTTGGTGCCCCCCCCCCCCCTCCATTGTTTAATATTCTCATACCCAGGCCCATAACCCAAAGAAATTTTAGAGCTGCATCCTTTAGTGTGGTCCTTTACATAGCAATAAATCATCGAGTTGTAAAATGGTTAGTATATTGGTAGTGACAGCAGTGTTGTGCTTTGGCCAGTCTCAGTAACGTGTGAAGTGTGGGGTAGAAGCCATTATTTTTACCCAATTTCCCAAGGCTGGGTTTGTACAGTGTAACATATCTGTGTGTGCTTTTAAATCAAGAGACACCTTGGAATGTTACATTTTTTTCCTCTGTGAGTTGTACCAGCAGGATATAAATAACTATACCAGTGGAAGGTGCCTTTATAGTGCTGCTACTGCGGTGCTGAGAGGAGGGGCCTGTGTCGCTTCAGCTTGTGTTGCTTTGGGTTGTGTTTGGCTTCGAAGCAGAACAGCATGCGAATGGAAGTACCCTGGCCATAGAGTTCATTGTGTGGGAGAGCAAAGTATCAAGAAATAATTGTTAAATCAGTAAACTCATAATATTTAGGTTGAATTGGGATAATTAAACTGGAAGAAAGTTCCATTCAGTAAATCTTCCAAGCCTCAATTGCATATTGAGATTATCAATATTATCCTATATTGTCAAACCAGTATTTTTATAATATTTTTTCTGTATGACAAAGAAGAGATGCTTTATGTCAGAGTGATTTCTGATACACTGTGATATGTCATACTTAAAACCATGATTGAAATTAAATCTCTTGCCAGGTGCCAGAAATACTACATAAAACCGGAGAATATCTTTAGAAAAATTGGGTGCAATTTTAACTTTAGTCTTGTCTTTGAAATTTACTGTTCTTGTTATGCTGCAATAGGACTTCTAATGTATCTGGCTGCAACCAATCTTTGAGGAAGAGGTGACTAGAAGGAAGTTCTTGCAACACGTAGTGTAGCAGAGAGGCAGGCAGTGGTATCTGAAAGGTCTAAAGCATTAGAGATGGATGTTCTTATTGGTATAGGACAAGTTAAGTTACTTAGTGGCCTGTAAAATTGCTCTAAGTGTGTTTAGGGTTTTTGTTTGAGAGTTGCATCAGTGGAAAGAATCAAGCACAGAGACCTGATACGAACATTAGTATTCATTTTAAAACTTGTCACATGACCTGTTTGTGAGCTTCCTCATTCTTTTTGTTTGAAAGAGTACTTGTATGTATAAGTTCTTACTGCTTCATGACTCAGTAGGAAGTGAAAGAGTCAGTATAAACCACAGTGAAATGGAGAAGAAACTATATATGGTAAAACTTCTCACATACATGGTCTTGCACACAGGCAAACTAAGTAGCTTTCCTTAAAACATTCTGAATGCATAGCAAATGCATGCAAAAATGAATGATGGTGAACCCTTGGCTTCCTTGCAGAGATGCGTAAATTCATTGAGTGTTGGTGTTATTGTTCAAGACTTGATGTATACTGAGCATTGGATTGAAATTATATGATAATTGTTCCAAGGGGTGTGCAGAATAAGAGATAGAAGAGAAACAAGCGCACTATACTTAGATTTTACTAGAGAGTTTCAAATTGAGAATGTCAGGAACAGTGAGTATTTAATGTCTGGCACTAGAAAAGAGAAGCTGATTATATTGCAGACTACTGCCATTCATAACATTTAATTGAAGATTTTGGAGGATCTCCTGTAAGGGACGGGAGGGAGAAGTCTTACGTTTCTTGTCTCCCTTCAAAAATCTACAACTATTCAAGATCTATTATATGGGGATACGTTTGTGTTTCTTAGGTGCATTTACCTGTTGGTAGTTTTACCAAGTCTGATTCTTCAGCCATAATTCGCCATGTTACATCATCATGGACCTACCAAACCAGCTGTATATTCAATATCATGTCAGGGAGAATACTACAGTGGGGATGCTCCCATTGATGGGGAGGCTGATGCCCAAGGCTGACTTGTTCTCATCTTCACCGAAATTTCATGTAGCCTGGGGGGGTGTGTGGTGGTGCTTAAATTTCAAATTTGAAGGGAAAGACACAGAGTTAAAATTTTGCCCCATCTATCTACTATTGAGTTTACCAAACTTTGTAAAAATGTCATTTTTAAGGCTCTCAGTTCTGGCCTGAAAGGGGTAGGGACAGACCATGAGTGTCCAAGCTTAATCTTGCTCATTGTAGTTCACATAGATTAAATGTGTTTTAGGCTGGTTGGAGAAATGACAGTCTGCTTTTAAAATCTAGGATTTATTAATTGCCAGCATTGTTAACTACCCGGGAAGGTATGTCAAGGCTTTAATGTGGAAAGGGGCTGGAAGTTACTATTACAGTTCAAATAGTAAGAACTTAGAATAGTATTTTTGTAGGTTGGCATTTTCTAGGTCAGCATAGTTGTGTGTGATTTCAAGAGGTATTTTAAGGTTGTCCAAGAGGCACTTACTGATTTTGTGCAGTAGTCGTTTTGGTCGTGTATCTCAGTGGTTGCTATGTAATCCTCAGGGTTTATTTGCCCAGTTGGCAGGATTTAAAAGTGTGGGTAGCGGAGCTTCTTGAGGGGTGATCCAGTAGCTTGAGTTGTAAAGATTAATTTAGATGTTACTGGTCCTGTTACTTCTGTTGACCAACACAGTTGGTGATGACTGGTGGGGAAGTTGCTTCATGCTGGGGGAAAGAAGAGGAGGAAAAGCTGTAAGCAACTTTATGGGTGTAAAGGTGCATGGGCTACCTGGAGGTGCTTGTGGTTGTACTCGGACCAAGTAATGAAACCCTAAACTGGGGAATGGGATTGTATAGGCTGTTTTATAGAACTTCCTTTTAGCCTGGCCAGGTCCTGCACAATGGAACTTGTAACAAGCATACCTAAATATTTTAGGTGCAACAAAAATTGTGTGATTGCCTTGAATGCAGTAGTTTGCTAAGTCTGAAAGGGAGGGTTTTGTTTTGTTTTGGCTTTTAAATTTGGACACTATTATTTGGACTCCACTCAGTCCTTCAAAACAGTTCATATGTTTCCTTCTGGTAAAGTCTTCTGGTGTATTCAGGTAGTGTGATCCAAAAATGCTTGTGGCTGCTCTTTGCTTTCTTGTAGCAGCACTGCATTCTTGAATACACAGATAAGATCTATGTAACTCCTAGGTACTTCTGGCCTTAATATAAGCAAAAGATTTGATAAGTACTTGCCTTTTCAGAGAACATGGATTGAAGTAGAATGAGCAAAATGAGTTGTATACGCAGTGTCATTCCTCAGGTATTCCAAACAGCTCTGCCTTTGGAGACAGCAAGCACTGAATGGGTGAAAGAAATTAGGGTCACAAAAACAAAAAAAAATTCCCTTTCCCCCTGTATTAGCCCAGCTTTAATTAAAATATCTCTTGACTCTTTCCATAACTGGCAATACAAATTTTTTTCTGAAACAGGTACCCTTTTTACTGCAGTAAGGCAAATAATTTAGAGCAACAGAAGGTGACTTCATGTTACCGTTAGTGTAATGGCAGAATTCCCCTCAGCTGCAATTAGCTGTACTCTTTGCTGTGATAATTGTTTCAGTGGCAGTCTTCAGACCTCACTTCAGAAAACTCAGTGAATGTTTTGGAAATTCTAGCAGATGACTTTTTATGCAACCTGAATTGGATAATTAAGCTTTGGGACAGGGTCCCAAGGAGGCTGTGAATGTCTGTCCTTGGAGGCTTCCAACACACAACTGGTCAAAGCCATAAGCAACCTGGTCCGAATTCAGTGTTGACCACTCTGAGCCCAGCACTGGATGAGAGAGCTCCTGAGGTTCCCTCTGACCTGAATGGTCCTGTGATGCTGTGTTACTGCTGTTACACCTAGATGGTTGAGTAATTTTGCAGATGAAAATGCATAATATTTGGTTTGGGACTGCAGGATGTTGTTCTGGCATGCTGATGTAGTGCGATACACTAAGTATGCATCAAAAAGAGAGAAGCCTGCTCTGTATGAACTGCAGGCAGGACATAGGAGTAGGACATCATATATATATATTTATATATATACACATATATATATGAACAACAGAGTAGGAGAGCTGAAGAGCATAATTTGCTGACCCTGTGAGCTAAAACTGTAACTTCTTGCTGGTGTATTTAAAGTTCTTGTTTTACAGCTGAGCTTCCTCTAATGACTGGTGGTTTGGGGTTTTTTTTTTTTTTTTGTGCTCAGTTAATCCTCACTGTTTTCTTTGTGTATATACTATCTCGGGACCCAGTGATATAAAGCTTCCTTTCATACATATTTGGGTAACAAACACTCTTTCAGAGTATCCTGTTTGGTGTGAACTACCGTCAGCCGAGGTTTTATTTGTGCTGTTGTTTTTAGAAGTGCTTACTGCAAACTCATATTTTTATCCTTAAAAGAAGCCCTGAAAATTATGAAACTCTGAGAAGTCCATCTGAATTGCACAGACTCTCTGCTAGTTCACTGTTAAACACTTCTTATAACAGCAGAACACGTGAATTGGCAAGGGTTTTTTTTCTGATGTGTAATTCATTATGCTACTGTGTGCTCTAATTGGAGAGGCCATTTAATTTGGTCTCATTGGGTACTCATTATAAGGTGATCCATTATTACCAAAATGATGGGTTTCAGGTTGCTAGAGAACTTCTTTACAGAGTGGCAGGAAATCCAAATTCAAACACTGGACTCCTTTACACCTCTTAATGGACTTAGTAGTTTAATACTGTTTCTCAAAAATCTGACAGTCTGATTCAGAAAGCATTCTGGAAAATACTTTAATTCAGTTTTACAGATCTACACATCATCTGAAGTGTGTAAAATTGATTTGAAAGTATAAATCCAGTTGGTTTGCAGTTGGACACATGCTCTTAAATTTGGGCTTTTAATTTTTTTACCCCACACCAGGTTTCTGTTGGTAAACAAAAGTAATGCATATTCTAATGAAATTATTTATTCCTTTTCAGTTTGTGAAATGTGGCTATGCAGGCTCAAATTTTCCAGAGCACATTTTCCCAGCTTTGGTTGGAAGACCCATTATAAGATCAACTGCTAAAGTGGGAAACATTGAAATCAAGGTAAATTTTTTTCATTATTATTCCTTTCTGATGGATAAAAATAATTAGGGCAGCTTTTGACTTACGTAATGTTTGGAAATGCTTTTTCCTTAATTCCCCTTTATGCTGTTGCAGTATCTCTTGCTTCATTTCTGTATTGGGTTTTATCCTGTCACAAACTACAAAGTTACTAAGGAGGGTAATCTAAAGCACTGGAGGCCTTCAGATAGCACAGTGGAGGAGGCAGCAGGTAGGGCTCAAGTGGTTCTGGGCAAAAAGGGGCTTCTGATGCCAATATGTAAATGATGTCAAGATCAGAAGGCAGAAATAGGGCAGAAGTCACTAATGTTTGTCACTGAGCTGTGCTGAAGAACTGGTGGAGCTTTCAGGTCTTTCTATACTGCTTGCTTTCTACTCACAGTTGATCATCTGTGATCTTGTACGAGATGATTAACCTTGGTTGTGTTTGCGTTTCATTGTTTCTATTGGTTTTGTTTTCTTTTGTTTTTGCTGTTGATAGATGTGGGTACTCCACCCCAGTTAGAGATGGAGAGGCTGTGTTCAGGCTACTTCATCTTGGGAGGTTGCTTCAAGCTTGGAATGGGGGTGGGGAACACTGTGAGGATCTTTTTCTGAAGTCTGGGGAACTATTTCTCACTTTATTTTGTATTTACAGAGTAACACTTCAAATGTTAGTAGTTGCTTCTGCAGTGCAGACTTCAGTAAGTGTCTTGGCCCTGCTGTGTCACATCCTCACTTCTTGCTTCTAGCCACACATTCTCATCTTGTGCTGGTTGTACTGCTTGTGCAGTCATGTGGTGAGCCACTTTAGTGAGCTGATCCAGCTGAAAAAGAGTGATTTTTTTTTTTTTTTTTTTGTCAGGTAAAGTTTTGACTGCCTTACTAGACAGTTGTGGAAGCACCAGTTTGAGAGCGAGGCAGAAGCAGGAACTTGAGGGAGAAGCGGGAAGCAACACAGAACTGTAGAAGCCCTCACTTAGGCCAGTAAAGGTCAAGTAGAACCACATATGTACAGGCTTTCAATTTTGCTTTCCTTGTTGCTTCTGAGCAGCAGCTTAGTAAAAGGGAAAGAAAAAAATCTGCCCAGTCTTGTTCCTTATTTTCGGAACCCTATGGGTGACAAGAACTTCAGTTACCTGATTTCTGCTGCTGCCTGTAAAAAGTTACTAGTATCAGCAGAAGGCCATACTTGCAAGTCAAGAGGATGAAAGACATCGGACCTTTCCAAAATGTGCTTTTTTTTTTTTTAAATATTGCAATACCACTTACCTTGTGTCAGCTAGGACAATTTGGTTGAAAGGTTGGGGATCTTTCCCTTTCACAGTAGACAGGAGCTTTTGTAAGGAGGGGGAAGACATCTTCCTTTCTCTTGCAAGAGAGTTGGGGAGAGGTGTTTCTTCAGATATCTACTTGAACTTAATGTGACAAGGAGGACCTTCAAGGAGGTCCTGGTAAAGTTTTAGGAAAGTTATGCAGTGATTTACAAGTCTTAAGTCCAACAAAAATTCTCTTGCATGAAATTTCATTGTTGAAGTCATGGGTTTTTTCCAGCTGATCTGATACAGCCTGTCCTGCCAGTTCTGGTATCCTCTGATTATCTGATAACTTAGCTTGATATTGTTACAGATGTGGTGTTGAATTGGAAAGACAGGAGGTAAAGTGGGTAATTGCTATGAGATCAGTGTGAAAGAACCAGTAAACTACAATTCTGCGTGCATTGCCTGTCTTCTGCTTGAGCATGGATCACATGGGTGTATTTTAGAGAGTATAAACTGTGTCTAGATTCTTCCTAGAAGTTTTACAGCATCTGTGTATAATAGCTTGTCGCTCTTTCTTAAGGAAACAGTGTATCAAGAGAAGAAATCCCTGCCACAGATACTTTGGGTAGCCCAGTAGGATAATACAGTAGGAAGACTTGTTAAGTGTGAGTGCTGTTTTCCTTTGTGAGATTCTTGCAGATTTCCTAAAAAAAATGTATTTCAGTAGATGGGTTTTATGCCAAAATTTAATTCTAGCCATTCACTGCAAGTTCTTACAGGATAAGTTTAAAACTGAGTAAAGGAAGCTGGCAAGAAGATTATCAGTTTAACTTTTCAAAACTATTCAGAAAAGCTGTCATTCCTGTGAAACTCAAACTCTGTAAAAAGAGTATGGAAGCTGATCAAAACTGGTTATCGTCCATCTCTGGAGTTAGTGATTTCAAGTTGCTTTGTCCATGCTTTCCTTCTGGATTCTCATTTCAGCCAGCAGCAGGGATGTAGCTTTTTCTTCTACTCAGAGTTCCCAGCTCAGGACATAAACACAAAAGTTCAGTTATTACTGGGATTATTTTGCTTACAATTGCAACCTTAAAACTCTCAAACCAGAAGCAAAGATGATGCTCTTAGTTTCCTCTGACTAATCTTTGAAGCAGGTTTGGGGGTTAATAACCTTCTTAGGAAGGCAGGGTAGCTTTGACTAGTTAAAACAATTAGGATTTTAGGGCAGATCAGAACCAGTGACTTGCTGAGCCTTAGTTCACGTTCATGTCCATGTCCTACAGTTCTGCTCACTTTCTGCCAGAAACAGCCTGGAGAAGGTCATCCTCTGGGTTTGAAGTGAGGAAAGGGGCCACGTTCTGACCAGCCTTGTTGGTACTGCCTGTCCAAAGGCAGCTGCCAGAAACTCTGAGCACTTTTCCTCTGACACCATTTGCAGAATAAGTAGATTTGCCTTAATGATGCTGATAGTTACCCTATGGCTTTTGACAGTTTAGGTGACTCAAAGTCAATTTAATCAAAGGAGGAAAGATTCTAATAGTTGTGAAAATGGTTTTAGTATAATTTTGGACAATGTTTGTACACATACAATTTTGAATGATGTTTGTACACATACACTTCAAACTTCTCATCATGCTTCCTGGCTGCTTTAATTATCTTATCTTCCTACCTCCATAGCTTGCTGTAGGGAAAGAGCTTTGAGACACTGCTCTTACTGCTACACTTCATGATTGCTCATTTCTATTCTGAGAGTAGATGCCATAATTTAAGTAAATATCTCCTATTTGATTCTTTTTGGGTATTTTTTCTGTGATACATGAACAGATTAGCCTGCTTATAGGTGAATGCTTTTATGTTATAGTTTTCAGTTCTTGGGTGTTTAAAGTGGAATATTTAAAACAAAATTTAAATTTAGCATTTGTCAGAGCTAGTTATGGTTGTCAAATGCCTTGTGCAGTCTTGTCTAGTTCATATAAACACCTTGCCCAGGGTAAAACTCCAGTGTTACAGAATACTTATGCATGGAATCCTATTTATGAGAAAAAGGCAGGTATATTGATCTTGTTTGCAATGTAAGATGTGTAAACGTGACATGCCAGGGACGTGTAGCAATAGCTTCCTTTAAAGAGACATTTTAATCTGAGATCTGGAGAATGTTAGCTTGGCCCTAACTAAACTAACTGAGATCATTTCTCGCTGTACATGCATCTCTTTTCAGCCTATTTCTACTGTGTACTTAAAAATAATTTGAGAATTTCATTTAGGCCTTTTCTGACTTTCTTGCTTCTACCTTCTTTCTTCACCTTTCTTGACCTGTTGAAGTAGAATAACAAAAAGATGGTAAGTGAGGTGCCCCTGTGCTGCTTGTTTGCCATTTTTGCTTGATGGGACCTAGTAGCTGTTATGTTATTTTTTGATGCTGTTAATTGTTCTGTCTTGTCCTACATTTTACATTTGGATACATACTTATTTTGGACGTTGTTCATTGCTTTGGTTTACTAGCAACTAATTCATGAGAAAATGTTATGTATTGTTTCCAAATGCTACATAGTCTGTAGTTTTGCAAGATGTAAGAATAACTCCTAAAGATCAACATGAGCTAAGCATCTTTAACAGTAGAAATTGCTATATTTAACATTACAAACCAAGAACTTGAAAAAACTTTCAGATTTCAGTTAGACAAATATTACTGAGTACCGAAGTGGTGGAAATACTGGATGTCACAGTACTGGCTCCTCTCTGCAAATTCAGTTGTGCTGTCCTCCTTCCTCGTCACCTACCAAGTGCGCATGTTTGCTAGCGTGCTTTTTAAGAAAAATTGTTCTGTCCTTTAACTTTGTTTTAAAAGGATGTGAAAGTTTTGTGCAACTTCCATTGCACATTTGAATAGCGACTTTTCCTGGGCTGTCCTGTTTGGTAGCATAGAGCCTCAAAGAACAGTGCGCAAAAAAGACTTCCGATTCTTCTAACTGGTGGAGTTTCTGTCGTCTTAAATTCTCAGCAGTAACGTGGCTGCATGTGGAGTTTTCACAGTACAGTTTCACTAGAGTACATGTGATTTAAAATGATAGTCTTGACTTTTGTCTTCTGTACAGTAGATAACTGAAGTGTGATCTACTGTGCAAGGGAAAACAAATAAAATGCCTTGTCAGTGAGAGGGGGTAGAAGAGGAATGGTTTGATTTAAACTATTTTCAGTTAACCTCTTTTCTATATAGTCAACAGTAACTGTTTAGGTTACCTTTAAAAGAGGCACTATAAACCGGATGCCTCATTTTTTGTTGTGCATCTTTGTTCCCTGCATTGAATAGTAGGTTGAGTAACCCTCACTTCAAAGTTTTCTGTGCCACAGCAACTGCAGGCTGCTGTGGCATGTTTTTGTATGAAGGAGCTGGGTTTTTTGCAATTAAATTAGTGTAATATTAGTATGGAGATAGTGCTGTTGGTACATAGAAATATGTCCTTATAGGCTAAATACGAGCAAGTCAGTTAAGGCTTCTTTAGAAAAGCATGGAATATAATAGGGAGCAAAGATAAGATGTTACTGTGCATACTTCCTCTGGGAAATACGTGGGAAAGGAGAAGATATGATGCTACTAATTTAAATTTGCAATGTTTGCGTAACTAACTTTAATAAACAGATTGCTTAATCGGTGTGAAATGAGTGTACAAACTATGCATTAGTTGGTTGTATTTGTGTGAGAATGCATTACTGGGGTTTTTGGCTTGGGCCTTTTGGCATGGAACGGATGAGGGTATATTTTGTATTTAGATGTCTCTCTTCACACCCTACCGACATAGGCAATATGTAAACCATTGTTTCTTTTAATGTCTAGTGTGGAACTCCTAATCTCTTATTTGCTTTTGCTACTGTTCGGTATGCTTACTCACCACTCATTATTCCTTATTTGGTATTGTGCACAGAAATTTGCAATGTGCATGGAAAAATACTCTGCCAATCCCACCTACTACCCTTACGTGCTGTTTAGCATCTCAGCCCTTAGAAATTAGTTTTTGGTAAAAGAACTTTGGAGGTGTCAGTGGAAAAACATCTGTACTTATAAAGGTCTTTGTACTATCTTTACAGTACATCTAGCTGTAACTGGGTTTATTGGTTTGTTTAAGGTTAATTGGAAAATGGAATTAATAAAGTTTATTTTGGGAAAGATTTGGGATGGGTAACAGCCAAATTTAAATATTACATGAAATAGATTCTACTTCTCTCCTAAGTACCTGAAAACAATTCTAAAATGTGGGCTTTGTTTAAGAACACAGTTGGACACAGGCTGGAGCAGTTCGCTGTCATTCTTGAGGATTTGGTGTTTGGAAAACTTTGCAAGCACTGACATGTTTCTGTATTAAAATTTTACAGGATCTCATGGTTGGTGATGAAGCAAGTGAATTACGCTCAATGCTGGAAGTGAATTATCCAATGGAGAATGGCATAGTTCGGAACTGGGATGATATGAAACACCTCTGGGATTATACGTTTGGACCAGAAAAACTTAATATTGACACAAAGAATTGTAAAATACTACTCACAGAACCTCCCATGAATCCAACTAAAAATAGGGAGAAGATTGTGGAGGTATGTCTGTCTAGTAGAAACTGATATATACTGTCATTGAAGCATCACTAAGAGTTTTTAACCTCTTGGAACACCTGGTAACTGTCTGAGGCAAAGCAGTTCTGTTCTCTAACTAAAACTTGTCCTCAGCCATAGTCATGAAGGATACTGTGGTTAAATTCAAACAAGCTGATCTCATTCAAAAGCTGTAAGCAGGCTTCTTGTCTCAAGCCGTATCACCATTAAAACACAGAATTGGAAATATACGTTTATTTTCATGTATCTAGGATATATTGATTATTAGCTATTGGATGAATGTTAATTACTTCTGTAAGCCAGTAATGCTTCAGAGGAGACTGGGTCTTGAGCAAGATGATGCTTACCAGATGGAGCAGTGTTGTCGGAGGTATCTGAGACAAAGGTGTGATGACAACCATTAATCTTTGATTAATGCTAGGGATTATTGATGAAAGCCTTCTAAGAAGGAAAGCCTGGTTCTTGGATCCTTGATCTCAGAGTGCTGCCCTGGGTGACCTAAGCTCCATCTGAATCTCGTATTAATGTAGGTTGTTAGATGTATATTGTTCAGCTCTAGCAGCATGTGACAAAGACTTGATTTTGAAGAGCAGTAATGTGTGATGACAACAAAAAGTTTAGTTTCCCGTTTTTTTTTTTCTCAAGCATCATAGGTATTTTCAATTAATGTAAGTATTCAGTGTAACAAAAATGTAATTAAAAAAATGTCTTAGAGTAGCTGATAGGGCAGGAAAAATGGATTCTAAGTTTGAAACCTTATCCATTTATCAGAACTTTGAATATGAAGGCTTGTGTGTATATTTTTTTTTCCCCCCAAATCTGTTGCTTAGTCTAATGAGAATTTACCTTTATCATTACCTGTTGACCTTTCCTTTAAAATCCTTTTGCTGTCACAGCTACAGTAGTGCTTTCTGCAACGTGGCAGTGAATATATTTGCGCTAATCTTTTCTTTCAGCAACTTGGGAGCAAGTGAAGGATAGAAAAGTTGGAAAAACTTAAGTGGAAAAAATCAAACTGTACAATCTAAATTCAGCATTTCTTAGCAATTGTGGACATTAGGGACCTATTACCGAAGTATTATGTAATGCAACATTAGTAATACCGTCTATTGTATATCAAGTCAGCTGTGGTGTGATAGACATAGCAGATTATTCTGGGTGGCCTCCGTGTAGCAGGAATGGCTGAATTTCCTGTTCAGGCTTCTTTGCTTCTCAGCTGTCTACAATAGTGTCCTTGTTTGTGTTTTCCGGCTAAACACAAAAGGCTGGGTTTTAGTTATTCTGGGCCTGAGTAGTTTTATACCACAAATTTGAAAAGTCTTGCATGGCTTCTGAAGTCTGATAAAATACTTGTGTTGTCCCATTTGCTTTTTTAAACCACTGTAGAAATTGTAGATACTTAGTCAAGATCCAGAGGATTGGGGAGAACTAGAATTCAGTTCTGTAAATTTAAATTTGAGTTAAACAGAAGTTCATTGTTTCTGTTAATATTTTTAATGCATCACAGTGTTAGGAGGACTAGCAATATTTAGTTTTTAACCGCAACATATTTCTACTCCTTTTTCTTCCATTTTTGACACAGACTCCGCTTTTTCAGGGAGGCAAGCCCAGTATGAAGCAGAGGACCGAATTAAGATTTTTCCTAAAGCCTGCAGTAAACATAATAATGTCTCTGCATTTTGTGATACAGTGCAGTAGCATTTCAAAAGAAAAGCTTAGTCATCTGGACCACATCAAGATGATAGATAATGATATATGCTGTACTTCATTCTACTTCCAGTAATTCTCTTTCCTCACCCCATTGCTCCGTCAAACTCAGATGCATAGTAACAGCAGCAAGTGTTCACGACAGCTATATTGTAAAACATATATATTTTAAAAGTGCTGTTTCTTTCATAGCATGTACAAGACACTGGTTGCTTCTCAGCTTCACCGAGTGCTTGCTGTTTGTTTGTCTCTAGTTATCTGCTGCATTCTCATTCTGTAATACCCTCAGGAGCAGCCAGACTGTAATGGCATATCATGTAGCTGTAGAGATACTGTAGCACACTCACTTCTCCTAATCCCAAACTACTGTTATCTTTTTTCCCAATTTTTAGTTCTTCCTTTCTGTGCCCAATTAGAACATCACTTTGTAGGTAATCCAAAAGCTGCTGTCATGAGAAGAAGAATCTTTTCAGAACATCCTGCTCAGTGTTTACTTCTTAAGGTTTGTTAACATATATGTCCTGTGTCAAGACATTTTTCATGTCAAATAGAATAGACGTAGATGTCTTGAAAGGAAGAATAACCACCCCCCAAAGGCCTACATGTAGGTTATAAAAGGGTTTTGCAGTGGCTTCTAAGGTTTAGTACAATATGTGAAGGCAGTAGCTAATGCCATTTGAATATTCATTTTGTTGTATGAAGATGGTAATTTAGATTTTTCTTAAATTAGTTTTTCATTTTGTAAGCTCTTGAAAGACTCATTCATTGGAATAGTGCTGGGCTTAGATAATGGCTACTCAAATGGGATCTCTTTTTGAGTTGCTGCAGTTTCAACTGTTCCTTTTCTGGCAGACACTTCTGCTTCTTGTTTCTGAAGGTACTGCGTATGTGCTAAATTGTGGCCATTACAGAAGTTACTAGCCAGCCCTGTAGTGTCTTGTTCATTCTTAGCCCATGCACCTGACTACTGTATTAAATTTCCTTTTATATTACCCGCTTCACATTGGGAGTTCCTAAAAACCCAAAGCGTGATGTTCTCATGGCAGGATGCTCTGCAGCTCACCCTGTCTGTGTTCCTTTCTGCTTGACTTCTGCGCGTGCTCACAGCAAATGTCCCGAGAAAGGCAGCATCAGTCTTCCCAGGGGTTTTGCGGTGTGCTCGATACAGCTATGAAATAATTAACTTGACTTTTCCAGGGTCAGGTTTTTGATATGGGCCAGCCGTCTAAAATCACGCTATTGTAACAGATGAGGTTCTTCAAATAGTTCAGAATTCTAAAATTGTCAGGCATCAGCTTTTTTTCTTTAAAAATATTTAGATATCTTTTACTTGAGCTGTGGGAGTATTTAGGATTTAATCAGTTTCTAATCCTAGAAGTTGCAGAAGTGCTCAGGAGGCTGCAGAATAGCAAAAGCAAAACTTCCGTATGTGCTGGAATAATTGGAGTTCATCCGTTTTTCTTGGTAAAGCATTTTAAGGAGAAAACTTCTGTACAGTATGATTTGTTTAATTGGCCTTTTTTGTGTGTTTATAAAGAAGACAAGATCCTATAAACTTTGCATCCTTTAATCCTGGACTCTGTTTCTTCACTGAAACTAGTTCAGTGATTAGGGGAACCTAGTCTACAAGACAGGCAGTTACTTTTCATGTTTCAATAAGAGTTCTGCAAACCTGTGGTTTTCTGTGTGTAGTCACAGTTAGCCCTACCTGCACTATTTCAATTGTAGTGGATTTTGCACTGATTCTAGAAGTTTGTCATCAGTTGTGTTTTAAAGAACAGAAGAAGGCAGCCCAGATGCAGAGAACGACCTGTGACACTGGGCTTATTCTAGACCCATATGCCCAGGAGGCTGTTTGGTCTTTATGTGACATAGTCTGCAGTTGTACAAAGTTTGTAGGGCTTGATATGAAGAATAAAAAAAAACCCTGAACGTCGTTAGATTTAGAGCATACACCTTTAACAAAAATTTCATTCCCGAGTCACACTTCAGTAATGAAGTACTTGGCTGGTCTACAAGTACTGCCTCCTGCTCATTAAGCACTTTGGAAAACGTCTTAGTAAAGCTGCAGAAATTGGTGTGTGGGTTTCTTCTAAGTATTCACTTTCATTGCTAAACAATTGTGGAATATTTCATACAGCTCGTCTTGTGTGAACAGGTAAGGTGTAGAACCAAATGTAGTACTTACTGCCATGAAGCAAGTAGGTTTCTAGTGTTTGTGTAGAATCTGTGTGATGACATTTCTTGGAAAGTGTTTTTGATTAACAAATACAGAATTCTAGAAATACAGTTTTCAAACACCTATGAAATTTCTTTTAAGTATTTGGCCTATTTTGGATGTTAATTTTTGCCTTCATCTTACAGGTAATGTTTGAGACATACCAGTTTTCTGGGGTGTATGTAGCCATTCAGGCTGTTCTTACTTTGTATGCTCAAGGTAGGCAAAGATAACTTAAAATCCATTTAGTTTATAAATGTGTTGCTGAGCGAAAGTACTAATATGGTATTAATGGGTCTTGGGCTTAATTCAGCACTATTGTAAGTAAGCTCAGCTCTGACTTAATGGACTTGCTTTTTGTTTTGAGGAACTATTGATAGGTACCGCTGTCAGTGTTACTTTCATGAGCCAACTGTGGAGACACGCTTGTAAATTCAAAAACCTGGTTTATCGAAACTGTCATTGTTTCAGGGTGTAGTTATTCAGCATCAAGCCTTTGATTTTCTGATAAAGGAAACATTTATTACCATAAGTGAATTTGGCGATGATGACTAGGTGACTTTTGCACTATTTTCAGTTTAAAAAAGAAGTTGATTCTTTTTCTGTATATAGACTAGAATAAATGATGCTCAGCCTGAGGAGAAACTTACGGATTCACTGAATTCAATAGAAATTCTACAATTGACTGCAATCCAGCTAGGATTTTAAGTTGTTACTCAAGGACATCAGTTCTAATAACATGACTCCTTACATCTGTTTACTAGTGGCTTGGTGTATTTAGCTGTCACATAGCAGGACATAAATATCCTTGTCCATTAACATGTCACCATAGTTCCTATGTCCAAGAGCAAAAGTGATAGGGTACCGGAAGGGTGGTTCTGTTACACAAGTCATTAAAACCAGTTGAACCAAAACCACTTTTGCAGACCTGTATATTAATTTTATTTGCTGCAATCTGTGCTGTTACTCTTTTCCCATCCCCCACCCCCCCTTTGTTTTTTCTTTGGTTTGATTCCTTATAAGTAGTTAATTGACTAACATACGCGGTCTTAAATTCTGCTGTAATTGTATGTGTATTTTACTGTATAGTGCTCAATTACTTTGTGAATAACAAAATGTGAAACAACTTAGAGCAGTCCACAGTGTTTCCACATATTATCATGTAAAACAAAGTTCAAGACTTTCTAAGGTATAAGAAACAAGTGGTTCATAGATAGAACGTTTGCTTTTGAAAATAAAAAAAGCCCTTTAAAATCCTGCTTATTTATATGACATTAAAGATTAAAGTAGTGGCTAAAATCACATACAGAGACGTGCCTCATTTCAGTGCACCGCATTTTGTTGCTGCTGTTAAAACTCTTTTAAGACTAATTGTTGCTTTTACCTGGAATTCTGTGTGCTCATGTGCCTTTTAAAGGCAAAGGGGTTTATATATCAAAACCTAGTTCTAATTAGGAAATTCTTTAGCAATTCCTCAGAACAGTCTTTTGGAGTTAGGTGTATTACCTTGTGACTGACTGTTTCCTTCCTTACTGTGTGTGTCCAATTGCAAGACTTGTGTTTGCGTAGCAGTTATTCCAGTTCACTGATAAATCTGAAGATGTGATCACACAAGTGAACAATGGCGTGTTCTTTGGTTCATTTGAGGCAAATAACCAATTTGTTTGCCTTCTGTTTACAAAGCTTGAGCAAATTACAGTAGCCGACCCAATGCACCTTGCCATTACATATTAAATGTTTCTTCGTTATTTTAAGGTCTCCCCTTAAAATATATTTTCTTGCTTTAGGTAGCTTGTGAGAAACTATAAAACTGTTTTCTAATCAACTTTCACCATTAATTCTGCTTCTTATTTATTTTGTTAGTGAAGTATAGAAACTTCTGTTTCTACATGCTTATGATATCTCAGTTTTGTACACCTTAGAATTTAATGGTTTTATGGTAAACTTTTTCCACCAGAGTTAATTTCTTTAGTCTATGAAGGTGGATCTGATTTAGCCTAATGCTATTTCTGTGGGGAAAAAAACAGATGTGCTGTATAGTCCAAATATTCTCTACTTTATGAAAGCATTGTTTTGTTTTTTGAATACCAGTCAAAATCAACAAGTCCTAATAGTTGTAATAAGGTAAACTTGTGGCCTGAATACCTCTAGGTTTCTTCATATTTGAAAAATTAATATAAGGTTGCACATATACAGCTGAATCTGAAGAGGAATTTGTGCCCCAACAAGCATTTAATGATCTTAGATATTCTCTTTAATTATAAAGAGTGCAACTTAAGATGTCAAAACACCAGGCAAAATTGTGAATGGTAGAGTTATGAGCATCGAGGAAGAAGTAGAGGTAATACTTTTAAAAAACATGTATGAAAGCATTTGTGACCATGAAAACCTTAAGTTTAAAATGCAGCTGAATGAACTGAATTTTAAATTGTGAGTACTTCTCCTAAAATGGTGACTGGGGGAGCAGAGGTTGTGTTAAGATTACAATGAAAAATCCTACCTTAAACTTGCTACTGTTCTGCTCTATTTATGAAGGTGCTAATAAAAGTTGTACCAACCCCCACCCCCATTCTTTCAGGTTTGTTGACTGGTGTTGTTGTGGACTCTGGAGATGGCGTAACTCATATTTGCCCAGTTTATGAAGGTTTCTCTCTCCCTCATCTCACCAGACGGTTAGATATCGCTGGGAGGGATATCACTAGGTACCTCATTAAGGTAAGCTGGAAAGAATTTTTAAAGTTGAAGCTGGTATCTGCAGTCCATTGGTTCAACTTAAAACCTTGATAGCAAGAAACCAGTATACGTTTTCTCTTTATTGTTCATATGTTAATTACATAAAGAACTGCTGTATTCTCTGTACTGCTTCTGTCTATCCTTACTATGTTTCCTCATCTAAGTTGCATGTGATATTCTTGATATTATTCAGAGACTTCACATTTTCTTAGTGACAGTCTTGTAGCAAGGGATTTTATTCTGCATTTGGGAAGGAAAACCTCAAAAGTTGACTTTCTTGATACATAAAATGAAAACAAAACTGTATTCTATCAGTTCTGCTCATCTATTTTCAGAAAGGCTTTTTCTTACAGTGTGGAAAATAGCATAGTGATTCTTCCCTGATTATTTAAGAAGACTATGTTTTATAGACTATTTGTTTGGGGTTTTTAAATATCAGCAACATTCTGGATTGACAAATCTTATGGTTAAACTGGAATACTGGCGTGTTCAGAAGTGAAGTCCAAAACATTAAGAATTATTTTGGCTATGTTTCACTTGTCTTTGTAATGGTTATACTGAAAGATGTAATGGCAAAAAAATTTCCCACTTGGAGTAATGCTGCTGCTATTCTACTTTTCTGGTAATAATGGATACATTGCGACAGATTTGACTTAATAATAAATTTGCAGTTAAAAAAGGGAGACTTTTAAAGATAAGTGAACGTACTCATCTACTGATAAAGAGATCTGGACTGTTCCTCTCATTTACTGCTAACCTGATATGTTCCCTGTAGCTCCTCTTATTGCGAGGATATGCTTTCAACCATTCTGCTGATTTTGAGACTGTTCGCATGATCAAGGAAAAGCTATGCTATGTGGGATACAACATTGAACAGGAGCAGAAACTGGCATTAGAGACCACAGTACTAGTTGAATCCTACACGGTGAGTGTTTTGAGACAGCTTTTCTTGTCCTGAACTTCATAGGTTTAAATTCAGGTAGCATTTAGCTTTGATTCCTTCTAAATTTTTCTTGGCAGTAGCTCACTTCCGAGACATAGGAGTCTGTAGAATCACATTACTTGGTTCTGGGAAAACTTTTTAAACCCTTTTTTTTTTCTTCTTTTCTTTTTTTTTCTTTTTTGCTTTTCCTTTTCAGATTTTCCATAAGACTTTGTACTCAATTTTGTCATGGTAGATCATTGAAATTTGAATGTTGTAGTACAGGAACTTGTAGAGAAAGTGGACTTACTCTAGCATGTCAGCTTGTTTCAGCTTCATCCATCTAGCAGTAACATGAATGAGACTGATATCTGGTGACAGGAATGGTAAACTTGGTCTTAGTGGAAGCTTCCTGTCATCACACATGGAAAAACAGAACTTGCAGGAAAGCATAACTCTTGCTGCAAGATCATCTTTTAAATCGATATTAGGAGCTGTATTGCAAGGAAATGTTTGCTATGTCAGTATCGATGTATCTGGTCCCTGATGTCTTGAAGTAAATTGCATAACGGTTGAAGAATTTGTGTCGTCTTTTCAGTAGTACTGAATGACTTCTTGCAGTGGTGACAATTATCAACAATTTCCTGTTTTAAAACATTAGGGAACAATGTAGGTCATTTCCTCTTGGTTTGTTTAGTATCCAAATGGCTAAAAGTAGTCTTCTAAGTCGTGTTTTTTCTTCACTAGCTCCCAGATGGCAGGATTATCAAAGTTGGTGGAGAACGGTTTGAGGCACCAGAGGCTCTCTTCCAGCCTCACTTAATCAACGTAGAGGGGGTTGGTGTGGCTGAATTGCTGTTTAACACCATCCAGGCTGCTGACATTGATACCAGGTAAGAGCAGAACACTTAAAATCCTCTGTCAGGGTGCAGGAGTGATGTGAGAACTGCATTTAAACAAAGTAACAGCTTTTGCTTTAGACACTAATATGTGCGCTGCTGGGGGAGGGTGTATACTGGGAGTGGGGCTTAGTCTGAGATCTTGGAGCTTAATGGGTTGTCTTGACTATTTTGGTACAAACGAGCAAGGGTAAAATCTTGAAAGCACAGTATTTTTTTTTTTTTTTTTTTTACTGCTGCTTTCTGGGATGCCTGGAAAAGCATGAGCAACTTGTGCAACATCTGTCTTCGTGTAGTGATTGGTTTTTAGATTTGTATTTACTCCCCTGTGTGTATTTGTACTACGGAGTATACTATACGACACTAGAAAGACTATTTTTTTGGGGCAGGTCTGAATTCTACAAGCACATTGTGCTGTCTGGAGGGTCCACCATGTACCCGGGGCTGCCTTCGCGACTGGAGCGGGAACTTAAACAGCTCTACCTGGAACGAGTTCTGAAAGGAGATGTGGAAAAACTCTCGGTAGGTACCGAGTCGCTGCTTTATTTGTGTGGGGCCGAGGTTTATCCTAAATCCCCACTAGAGGGAACCAAGTAGTCATAAATGACGGAAGCTGTGGGTGGCCCTCCGTGCAACGTGCAAAATTGCTGCCTCTCGGTTCTTCACACCCCTGCGTTTCGTATAGGTGGCTCGTGTGTATATACTTGCAATAAAGCCACCTTCTAGTCCACGCTAATAGCAAGTAATTCCTGAAGTCTTGGGTTAGTTTGAATGTGAAATGGGCTGATAGATGCTAGGGCGCAACTTGTAGTGTAGGTTAAATGAAGCTAATGAGTTTTTGTGCCTTGAAGTCATCACTGAGCAAAATTTTTTTTTTTCTTTAAATATCTGAAATTTTTGGTTCATGCTATAAGTGAAATACTCAAAAGTAAGAGGCTAGGGTTCTCATACACCTTCAAGTGGAATAAGGTTCCCTTGTTCATTGGTTACTGTGATAAGCAGGCAACAGCCACACATGTTACAGAGGTAACACTGCATTATAACCCTATCTGCTTTTCAAGGAGGAGATATTTACAGAGAAAATTCCTTTGAGTGGAGTTTCTAAGGTTGAACTTCCCTAGTTCTTAATACAGTGTTCTCTAAAGATCTTTTGCAGCTATGTGGAATGACTCAATTGTACACAGTGTTTCAAGTCTAAGACAGTATTTCACACATAGTTTTGACTGTACTTATTTTTGCTCTTGAAGTTAGAGCTTTAGCATCGAAGAATTTAAGGGAATATTAATTAGCTAAGCTGGTCTGGATTGTGTAAATTTAAAATCTGTTCCATCTGCACTTCTAAAACTTGGTATAATTCTAAAATATTTTGTGATTTGATGATCTGGTAACTTCTGATAATTTTAGCCATCGAAGCTTAGGAAGCATTTCACTCTTTACTGTGTTCATGAAATGCAAAAATACGGTCTTTAATTTTGTGTTCTGACTCCTGGGCTTTTTGTGGATACACTAAAAGTATAATTTTGGGGAAAGTGTCAATAGCTGTCTCTAATTTCCAGTGCAAAGTAGTTATTTTACTTTGGTTGCGCAAGCTGGAAGCTCACGCAGAGTGCTCTATGCTAGCATTTCAATTTTTTGGTTGCATTTTTCTCACTAAACAGTTTCCATTTCATTGTTCTGGTGGAAAGCACAATTTTATTTTGAAAGGCTTTGTTTCAAGAATCCTAGTTACAGTTTCTTTTCTTTTTCTTAGAAATTTAAGATCCGAATTGAAGATCCACCTCGTCGAAAGCACATGGTGTTTTTGGGTGGCGCCGTTCTAGCAGACATCATGAAAGACAAAGACAACTTCTGGATGACCCGACAAGAATACCAAGAAAAGGGAGTGCGTGTGCTGGAAAAGCTTGGTGTGACTGTTCGATAAATCCCAAAGCTTGTTCCCATCACATGTCTAAAGCTTTTTTCCTTTCATTGCCAATCTCTGAACTCACTCAGCTACATGCTATGGAAAGGCCTGTCTGTGGCCTTTTGACCCAAAGGTCAGGTTTTGTTCTGGTTTCTTGGGGTAGCTTTTGTTAAATGTTTCTTAATGTGGCTAAATTTGACTATTAAATTTTGACCACTTCCCTGCAAACAAAACAGAGCAAGAGCAGCCTGTCTACTTCATTGTTCCTTCCCGGTAGGCAATTGGGTAATTCTGGTAGGCTTTTTCTTCTGGGTTTATTGCTGTAGTACTGCTAGCTTTTGTCTCTAGTTCACAAGGGGTGGTGTGCCTTTTTTAGCATAAGAAAACGTTTAAACGGGAGTTTTTGCTATTGGATCATTGTGGTGGTTATCTTTGCATCTTTTTGCTTCTCTCTACGTGAAGATTATAATTTTTTTTTTTCCTTTCCTGCAATTAGGAATTTTCATTAAACATTGTTAGAAACTAGTTTAGCTGGAATGGCTTTAACACACTGTTTCAATGTAACGTGGTTCCATATGCACTGCTGCCTAAACTGGCTTCTGAGGTGGTTTATCCTTAAAGGTGGTGGTGGGGCTTTCATACTATATTTCTCTAAGTGGGCATGTACACAGTTGCCACAAACAGAGAAACACCTGATACTCTGGCAAATGTAAATTTGTGGCCTTAGGTGTCTTTTTCTGGAGGAAGGAGACAGGTTTGAGCTGTGTTGCTTTTCTGTTAAGGGACAGCTGGGGGTCAGTCTGACCAAAAATGCCTCTTTTTATAGCTCAATTTTGGTACTGTGTTGTCTCAGCATAGGGAGCAAGAATGTTAAATTAGCTATACTGTAATTGTTGAGAAACTTAGATATGCTGAGACAGGAGCCTCTAAACTTCTGAAGAGATTTAATGCTTTCAGAAATGCTTGTGAAAACTGTAACTATAGATATTAAAACCCCCAAAATTAAGTTTTAAAAGTCTGATGTTTTAAGTGCTTGTATGTACATCAGAAGCACTTCCATTAAACTTTACAAGTATATTAAACTAGTGCCAAGTAGTTACTGCAAATGAGTATTTCAATGACCAGTGTTTATTGCAGCAAGCAGATATTTATAAACAACCACTGGCAGTAGGTTATAAAGAATGACCCATATTTGTTCCAGTTAAAAATAACATTGGAGTATGAGATGATGTTCATTGGTAAATATCCACAATTCATTTTGTCCAGTCTTGATTTTTGATACTTAACATGGGATGGGGAAGGAAGTGAAAACCAGTGATGAAAGTGCTGTTTCCAGAAAGTACATTAAAGCTGAGTTGTTCTGAAAAATGGAAGTTGTCACTAGTAATTATCAGCCATCTTCTCTGAGTATAGTTGCCTGTATTTTCTTCCTACTAGCAGACTGGTAACTGTCTTTGCAATAAAATCTGCCTTACATAAAGCATAGCAAAAACTGCTTCCATACGAATGCCAGTTAGACTTACTTCTACTTTGCTTTTCATGGAAATATTATTATCTCTTCTTACTGGTTTTCCAAGCCTACCATAACATTTAAGCCTAAGGAAGTTAAGATCTGCTTTTGACTTCCAAACCTTGGAATGTACAAGATATGCTTTCATATATTTGCCATTTGTCTACATCTTTACATTAATAATTGACCCCAGGAACATGGAAATACTAAACTCCCTTGGATTCTGAAAATTTGCTTTCTAAATCGAGCAGACAGCTTCCTTTTGGCTGAGCGAGCCAAACAGGCAGAAACCATGTCTGCATTTCTTTAATAACAAGACAGTCGCTATAGTATTGCTAGTAATGACCATTTAATTATAGGTGGGTGGGGTTTTTTGCAGCTATATTTACTCTTAACTTGAACAATATGAATTTACAGGCATGCCGGTCATGCCTCAGTGCATGCACTTAAGCGGTTACTAGATTTTTGGGGACGTGAATGTAAGGGGTAGTCTTCTGAACATTTAATACACAAGATTTAAAAATGCTGTGGGCTTGCTTTAGAGCTATGGTTTCTCATGTGACTGTCTCTGGGCTCTTCGGACAGTGTTGAGAATCATGGAAATAAACCAAAGAATGACTTAAAAACCTTTTTTGAATGACAATCTGTCATGTGATTTTTTTCGAAGCTAGACCTTGACCCTGCAACCCCTTTTCTAAACCATCTTCTCCCCTGTTCATTGGCTTCGGTTAGATACGTGCATGTTTGAGTAAAGGTTTTGGAATTTGGCCCTTTCACTAGAGAACTTCACAGCACCGTGAGTAATAAATGTCAGTTGATTGTGCAGAATCTTGGGTTTCCATGGAAACCACGTATGTATTAAAAAACAAAAAAAAGCAACTAGCATTTTAAATTACACCTGTGGTGGATTCAGAGGAATGCATATGTAATCCAAATACTGAATGGGGTGTTCCAGTTGTGCTCGGTGTGGTTCTCCATGTGTGCGTGTGCACACACGAGAGAATGTGTGTGTGTGTGCTCTCAGCTGACAGCTTCAATATTGCCATGAAAGCAATCTGGTTTTAAAGTTTTTCTTGAAGACCAAATAACTTGAGTTGTATTTACAATATGCTTCAGCTCCTATAAAATTAGAATAGAAAATGCCGCATCAGTTGTAAGTTTTTTGGGAACATCCTATTTTTAATGTTAAGCTGCTTCAAACCTCCCCCCCCTCCCCCAGTGTTCTAGGATGTTAACCGATGTAACACAAATGGCTTTTTATACAGTTCTGAATAATGTTAACACACAACACCGGTTGAGACCATGAATGGAAATAAACATCTATTTAAATTGACAGGTCTTTTCAATACAAAAATAAAATCGGATTTTTTTCAAAGTAGATTATGTTTGCTTTGTTTCCTTTGGGAAATCACAGTTCTGTCAGTTTTTCTCTAACTTAACTCCCATCACAAAACTATCATGAGCTGCTTATGCTGAGGAAATCTGACATGGCAAAATAACGTGTTCCCTGTTGATTGCTGTCGTAGAGTGAGAAAAGCACCCCCACTCCATTCTCTAGCCAAGACTTCAACTCCCTCCATCCTAGTTTCTTTAAAAAGCAAATAAAATCCTTATCCTTGGACAGGAATCTTTTTTTAGTTCAAGCTCTATGCTCAGTACTGCAAAATGGGAAGAGCCCTCAACTTGTATTGACTTCAGCATCCCTGGCTAAGCTCAGAAGCCACATCGCAATGCTCTGTTTAGGAAAAATCTCCTTGGCATTGTGACCTCCTGTGCTACTTCACCTGCATCCCTCATTTTAACTGATCGAAGAACTGTATGAGGGGTTAACGTGTAGCATTTAGAAAGATGCACTGGTTTGAAGCAGCTCTTGCACCTGAAATTTTGTAGTTCTCAACTTGCTGTGTATATTAGTGGCTGGCCTCCTATCATGATGCATTTATCTGGCTTTTGAAATGAGCTCAGCCAGCTCATCGTACATGCTGTTCTGTATGTATGTTCCCCAGGCATCATGTCCCCAGTAGGATAATGGCTTTGGTTTTCTTAGAGTGAATCAGTATGTGCAGTTTGGCCCTGGGTGCGTCTGGCTCAGTGGCTATGCCAAATGCGTGCCAGCTTAGATACAGGTAGACAGGATTTTAATAGCAAAAAAATAAAATAAAGCCCCTGATCCAAATCTTTATTCTGTCACTGTGCATTCTTAGGGGGAAAAAAAAAAAAATCAGACTTTACCTCTGCTTAGTAATAATTCATGTTCCCCACTTCCTCCCCTTTGGCTTACTTTGCCTGACATGGCTTTTGTGTGGAAAGGACTAAATACAGCTCGGTCGACATTTGCTAGTCAGCTTTTTCAATAGTGAATTCCTCCCTGCGGGCACTTCATCTATTTTCCACAAACAAGCTTCATTAGCTGTTTCAATACTGTGAAAAATCAAGTTTGGGGTTTTTTGTTGTTTTGATTTTTTTGTTGGTGTGTTGTGTTTTGGGTTTTTTTTTAAATCCAGACATATCTCTTCCTGTGTTCTAGCAACCAGGAGAACGGTGTTAGAAAAAATTGGTTTGGACCTTTTCAGCAAATATGAAAAATCTAAACTATAATTTTGCTTTATTTGAGCCCTGCCATGTGATACTTGTTCCTCCCTAATGGGTTGGTTTGTTGTCCTGGTGGTATAAGCCACTGTCACTTTGCCATTATAGGCCTCAAGAAAAAAAAACCCAAAACTTCCATTGCTAATTTTGCCTCTTACCTTCACTGCATTACAACATTAAGGTCAGCTTTAAGTAATATCATCCAGGTAAATAGCTTACCTTTCTGTAAGCTGTTGGTGCAGCCTGTTGTCAGAGCTAACAACTGCATAAAACAAGATCGCAGTGCACATCTGCTTATTGCCTAGACAGCTGGAGAAGGGCTTCTTACCTTCCTTGTGCCTTGTTCTGAGTTCTGCTCTGGTGCTGCTGAAACGAGGAGAAGTTCAGGGAGGAGAGGAAGTGTGGGGCTTTGCTTCTCAGTTGGGTTTTTTTTTCCCCCCGCTTTGAAAGCAATTCCTTAACATTAAAGATTAAGGAAACAGTTTCTGTTCTGGGTGACGAGTAAAGCATATTAAGAGTCTTAGCAGACACTTGGGATGATGCTAAGGGGCATCTTCCAACTGCAGAACTTGTGTTCATTCCCATACCTTTTTTTTAAAAAAAAAAAAAATAATCTCTGTTCCCCAAAGCCTAGGAATGGTAATTAAATTGTAGCTGCAGGAATAATGACAGATACGGGGCCCCTTGCCTACACCTTTTCATCACCGCGCCCATCTCCCATCTGTTTTTTGTTTGCCCTAAAGCTTAAGTGGTTTCAAGATCCTCCTCTTGCACGCATGTTCTCACCATGTGCCCATTTTAAATCTCTCCAGGTATTTTAACGAATTAATTAATTGCCAGCTGCTGACCTCAACACAAGTACATCCTGTAAGTCCTGACTTGCATCAGGCGCTTTTCTTAGCACAGCAGCCCTTCTGGGGGCTGCTCCAAATCTAAACCTTTGCGTTGTCCAATAACTTTCCATTCTAAACCACTCTGTGTAACCCTGATGTTGGCTTTCCCTGCCAAAGCAGGAAAGGCAAGGATGGCATTAAGGACATGAAAGGCAGTATTTCGGGAAGCACCCAACCACATAATCTCCTTGGAATATTTTAGGGTTTTCCCATTGTAGTGGGTATCAACACGACTTCAAACTACCATGGGGCAAGTCCAGTAAGAGCAGGTGGGATTTACATTAGCACCTGTAATACTGGTAGATTGTCCCCTCTAAGATAAACTCTTCTCGTAACGGGGGTGCTAGTGCTTCCCATAGCGTTACTGGGTAATAACCTGCAACACGAGCCTTTGAAATGTGGTCAGTGCTGGAATCCATGTAGTACCATGTGAGAACAAAACGCTGTAACGATAATTGCTCATTATCTAATTATACAAGAACTTACAGCCCTGGAGGGTGAACAACTAATTAAATGGTTATCCACTTTTAAAATGGCAACAAAGAAATGAGGAATATTCATTCTTCTGGCTCTTGTTCCTGCTATTACTGTCAGCAAAGTCACGTGTTCCTTGAAAGGTGAATGGGGCAGTCCAGGTCGGACAGACCTCTCCCCATCTGGATGCTCTGAATGCTGCAAGGGGCTACTGAGGCAGGGAACTTGGTTTTAGGAGAGTAGACTGCTTACTCAAAAGCAACTCAACTTTCAAGCTGCAACTCAAAATTAAAGAGGATTGACTGACCCAGGTTATCCAGGAAGGCAGCCGATGCTGGCCTTCAGAGCAGTATGGGCCACTTTTTACATTCAAGGATTTGCTTGTGCAGAATTTTAAAGAGAATGTATCTGGAGCACTTTGTCTCTTGGTATGGGTGCAATGTGCTGGGACAGGCCTTGGTTTTACCCCATGTTGGGGCATGCTGTTACCATCTAGAAAGAGAGCTGCCTGTCAAAAAAAAGCAGCGGCATTTCTCTGTATTACAGACTCTGCAGCTTTTGCACCAGCAGTAGTAGAGCGCTGTAAAACTCAGGATGAGTGCTGAATCCACCAGTCATTAGCACCCTAGGCTCTAATTTAACTTTCCCAAAATTACCAGACAGCTTCTACCTCATCTCAAGGCACATGACTTCCTTCAGAGCCCTCATTCCTGCCTCTCAGCATTTGTGCACTATTGTCCCACTTGCATAAATACCAAGCACCTCACTGCTTAAACCAGAGTCCTCCAAATACAAGGGATAGGCCAGCCTTTTCAGAGCAGAGCAAACACCCTGGCCTGCTGTTCTTCACTGTCGTGGGATGAAGGCAGGGTGTAAGCGTGGCCCAGCAGGTATCAGTGGGACAACACACTTCTTGTGTCATAGCAGTGCTCCAGCAAGCAACAGGTGCTGGGCTTCTGTGGGATTTGGAAACGAAGTGTTCTTCTGCCTGTCCTGCCTATGAAACCCAGTAATGTAGGCATTCTCGAAACGTAGGCTGTAAAACAAAACTGTGCAGTTGTGGTGCTCCTTGGTAGCTCACAGCTCACACCTGGGACACGGCAGACCGTGGTTTAGCGTGGTTGGCTTTGGAGTGGGCCGCAAAGCCCAGATATCTACCCCACCAGAAAAGCCCCCTTCAAACATAACCACCAAACACAGAAGGCAGAATTTGTGCCCTTTCCAGACCCAGGGACTAATCATTTTAATCAGAAGCCATAATTGGGGCTGGGAATGAAATTTCGGCGAGCGCAGCGACACCCAGGCAGTTTCTGGGGAGCAGCTGATGCGCTCTTGTCCACATTCTTGCAGTAACAGGGGTGTGTACATTTTTGGGTTGCTGTTGATTACAGAGCTGTTAGCTGGATGTCTTTTATATTCAAGCTGGCTTTTCCCCCCACTTTCCCCAAATACATGGTGCAAGTTTCTGCTGTTAAAGGGGGGGGGGTGGGGGTGGTACTAACTTGGGAGGTAGGTTGGTCCCTTATAAATCAGAATGCTTGCTATTTTTGGAGGTTTTCTTAAGGAGTGGAGTGGGTCAGAAGGAAGTGACTCCTTTTTTTTTTTTAATTCCCCATCCCCCCTGACATTGTAACACAGTTGTTGCTTTCAAGAATATGCATGGTCTGTTTTCTTCAGACTGTTGGCTCGTCTGGTAAAATAATTAGCTGTTAGGCAGACAGAGGGAAAGGATCACATCTGCACAAGACAGGAAGACCGGGACAGTAGAAAGGGGGAAAAAAAATCCCTGCTTGAATCACAGCTGCCCACCATGCATAGTAACAGAGCTTGCCAAGAATATTCAAATTGATTTAGGGAGAAAAGCTGAGGAAAGCGTTTAACTCCAGCCTTCTTGGATCCGTGACAGTATCTCTATGGGCTGCTCTGCTCCCACTTTGGACCGAAAGAAGGGTTTTCAAGCCGGGTGTTTCACCAGCCATCCTTCCTCCATCCCCCTTCTTCCCCTTTTGCAACAGGAACACAAAACACAGACTAATTTCCAGGCATGAGGCTGTCTGTGAGCAGCTTTCCACACCAAGAAAATAACCAAAGGTGGGAACATTTATTTCATATTGATGGGATTAAGTTGTAATTGGATCATGTAATTAAAACCAAGAGCGAGGCAAATTATTTGTGACTAATTTTGGGCAATGGGAACCTTTTTGCTGCCTGCCATACACTCTGGATTAGTCCCCTTCTCAACAGAAGTGGTCGGCGTGTGCATCGTCTGCAAACCACCTTTTCAAGTGTGCGAATCCAAAATTACTTGCTCAAGAGTTTCCGAGCACACACATCCATTGCCGATTGTCCGCAAGCAGTTGTGAGGGTTTTGCATCAAAAAATAGGAGTAGCAATTAGTTTGGACATGTCATACAACAAATCCCTTTCCCTACTTAAATAAATCTAAATCTGTAAGGATATGCTTATTTAATTATTAAGAAATAGGGTGTTGGGAGTATTTGTTCTCAAAACCTGTTGTCTCTGGGACTGTCTTTTCCTGCAGGAGTCCCAGGCTCAGTCCCAGCAATCTCTTTGAGATAAATCTACAAAAAGATAAATGTAGAAGTGCACAGAACCGTATCCAAATGAAATAAAAGTGCTGTAACGCAGGTGTTTCAATACTTGATTTCAGGTGCCAGTGCTCAGGTTGGAAATCTGGAGCCCTAAACGTCACCTAAGCTGTGGGTGGGCCTTCCTTGCCAGCTGCAGCAGCGAACTCCAGCATTCAGCCGCTCCAAACCTCTGCTCAGCTGCAACCTCCCTTACAACGGGAGGCCTTTGGCACATAAGCTTTTTTCCAGTTAAAACACAAGTTCCCTGGGTACCTAAATGTCTGCTGTAAGGCAGATCTGCTGAGATCCTGACAGCACTGAGCAGCTATGCACTGTGTCCATGCCTAAACCACAACAGGCCTTACCAGCAAAGCGTTCTCCATCAAGCTCGCCTGTGGAGCCAGGCTGGAAGATGTGTGCGCAAGATGTTTTTGGATCAGGTCTCACACAAAAACAGCTGTGGGAGGAAATGGGCCCAGTAGTCAGACCACATTCACCATTAATATTCATTTATGCACAAATACTAACACAATCATAGATGACTTCTAAAGGAATGGGCCTAAATACCTCCAGGAAGAGACAGTTCTGTGCTCTGGACAAATGATTTAGAGGCCACTGAAAGGAAACCCAAACCCTCTTCCTCTATTTCTTGAGAAGGGCCTCTCCTGCAAAGAGTTACTGCCCATCCGTCTCCGTATAACACAGGATTAAGCACCTGAACGGCTTCGAGGGGCCGCAGCAGTGTCCTCAGCCTCTCCTATTTGCCAGGTTTTGGCAGCTCCTCGCACAGAGCTGACCAACTCCTGGGGATCCTCTGCACACCCTCCCACATGCGCCAGCATGAAACGGGGTACCTGACAGCCCCTAGCACTGGCAGCTCTCCCAGGGCTGCAGGAGAGCCACATCCTTGCATAGATTCAGGTCTCCAACTGCTTGGTAGCTCCTGCAGGAGAGATGATCCTCCCCTCCTGCAGCACAGAGCACTAAGCAGGTATCAGATATAAATGTACGCTGCAGAAAGCTCAGATACAGGAGTAAAGCAGGCTGTACGTGTAGTTAGGTGGATATGTTTGAACGGGCATGCTTGTCATTTAGTTATAAAAGGAGGGAAGATTCTGTAAAACAGAATTACATATTTTTAATTTTGAATGTGGTTCATCGGAAGCCTCGATATCACATCCCTGAAGCAGGCAGGATTAAGCACGGCAACTTCCCAAAGAATGACAGAGATCTAGTGCCCCAAACTTACAGCAGTGAGTCAAGTCATCAGCTCATGGCAAGACAGAAATGGAATAAGGAAAATGCAACTCAAGAAAAGAAAAGCAAACAGAATGGGAGAGAGACAGAGGGAAAGAGGGACAACAGAGAGGACCAGGGTAGGTGGAAGGTAGGAAGGCAGGCAATGAGATGGATACCACTGGCTTACTAACCATAGGTTACACTGTCGAGACCACTGTCACAGACACGTTTGCTGGCCCTTGCTGGTGACCATCCAATCAAGCATAGGCCAAGAATGCCCTTCAGAGGACATGGTCTGTCCCTCCTCGTTTTGTGCAAGGTCAGTGTGCAACAGTCGGCGTGCAAATGTGTGGCACTTTTCCCAATGTTTAGAGTAGAGCCGGTGCTCACCCCTGGCCAGACTCCTTCTGAAGTCAATGAAATAAGCTCTAGATGGGATAAGAGAGGTGCTGAACCATACTCTAGGGGTCCAAGGGAAATTTTCACTTGTTCTAGCACTGCATTTTTATTTTAAAGTACTTGATGCATGAAGAATTACACCCTGCTGGAACCAGCTATTTCACAGGGAGCACAGCAAAGATGGAAGTTTGGGTTTTCCTCAAGGACACAGCTCCACTTTGAGGGGCAAAGCCTAGAAAAGTGCACAAGAGGAGACATAGAAACCTTTCTCCCCAAGGTTTGCTCAAGTTCCCTGCTCATGCGGAGAAGTTATTAAAAGGGTAGGGAGTGTAAATCCACTAACACCAGGAATCCATTTTCTTTCAAACCAAATTCCTCTGTGAATCACTGTAAAGGAGCAAACGCACAAGACCAAATCCAAAAACCATGTTGCTGCCTCCTTAGGAGCCTCAGATAGATGGTTAAGCATCACCTTACACTGATGGTCCATCTGACTTCCAATATTTGCACGCACAAGACGATGCCTGCCAACTTCAAGGGAGATACTCATGTGCACAACAGGCAGGATGAAGCCTTAAAACCACTAGTAGTTACACTTTTACTGCCAGAAGCAACATTTTAATCTAAGTATTGGCTCCTGACAGAGGCTGTATTCTGAGGCGCTCCAACATCTTTGCTCCATCTGAATAATTGCAAATGCCTGTCTTTAATCTATTTTCAAGAATTGTTGGGTTTGTTTTTTTTTTTTTTTTTAAGTACAAAAGAAAATGTTTCTGTGTATACATTCATGGCAACAGAGCTACACAGAGACATAAACTAATGGAAGGTCCATATGTCGAGAGAATATCGTATGTAATGAGAACTGCTGCATTTTTGTAAAATGTAATGGGACAGATACGCAGCAGCTGTGGGTTACTCAAGAAGCAGCTAATTTAGCAAGCTGAATTCAAGGATATTTCCCAGATCTCCCAAACAATGAATAGCAGTGTTGTTTAAGATTACCATTATGCCTTACATCCTCCTTTGACTGGAAGCAGGGGGAGGAAGCCTCTATCTGTGCTTCTGGGGCAGAAGTACATGATTAGTGCCTAGCTATCATAGGAAGCCCCAGGGGAGCAAGGGGGTCTGGACTTGAAGGAAGGAAGGAAATTGTGTAGGATAAACAAAAAAGAGCCTCAGGAAAGCAGTCGAGATGGGCAAGACTTGGTGAAAAATAGAAAAGAGAAAGAAAAAAGGAAATGCTGAAGGGATCTATTTGAGTTCTAGCTAATACTAAACTTTAAAACAAAGACATCCTCTTCTAAAACAGCATTAGGAATTTAGCAGGTTTGTATTTCTATACATTTAGGTTTGTTCTAAGGCAAGGTATTACTAATTTCAAATATACAAATAGCAGAATTTTTAAGGCTTGATTGCCCTTAGATTTTATTTTTCCAGGGATTTTACTCCTCCTCCCCACTAAAAAAAAGGAAGATACAGACAACCTGGATGTGGCAGATGCAATCGCAGCTCCATTTCACCACTCACTACTAGATTCACTGAGGAGATGGGGCTGGTGTGATCTGTTCTCCCAAGGTGGCCAGTTTGCCAGCAGCCCAGGTTCCCCACAGCCACCCCAAAGAGCCACAAACTTGTTGCAGCTGTGGCGGTCCTGGCCCACAGCACAGCCCACTACCCCAGCTGCCCTGAATTCCCACTGCAGCTGGAGCCAAGTGCCTCATATCGAAAGGTAGATATACCAGGGGACCCACACCAGGATCTGCTAATTTGTATGTTAAAACAGATCACACCTCCTGCTTCAAAACAAAACAAAACAAAATAAGAGGAAAAATTTAAAATGGGGCTAGTTCAAACTCTGGCTCCCTACAAAATCTCCAAACTCTACTTTTTGTGGGGAATGTGTTTGTGGTGACAGTGCCAGTGCTGCCAAGAGCAAACTGCTGCAGTTTGCAGCCACCCTTCTGCAGCTGGGAGGTGGAGGGGGAGGATAGGGAGTGGCTAATCTGGAATCCAAATTTGTTGCAGGTTTTACACATGTAAACAAAAGCCGACAGGCCTTCAGCAAATTAAGAGATCACCTGAGTGAATAGAGTTTGCAAAGGATTTTCAGATATAGTAACTTGGTAGTAGTAACTGAAAAGGAGATTGTTGCGTTAAGACAAATTGCATTTATCTGATTCCCAGATCTTGATGTTAGAATTTCCTCTTGCTGTACTGTTGAGATAACTGAAGGCTCTATCTCCCTATGAAAAATAACGCTTGATTTCCACACAAACGGAATGAGTTTACACAAGAGAAGTACCAGGAAAGTCCACCTCTCCTGGCCAAGCTCTTCTCTCTGCTCTGCTGGTGGAAATCAGGAGTAAATGCCTGAAGCTCCGAGACTTGGTGTGCACTCCTGGGAGTAGAGCAGAGCAGGGGCTCCTGCTTTGCTGACAGAGTCATTCCCACAAGCCTGGCTTTAGAAATTCATTATAGCAACGGGCTCAAGCCAAACCTTTTGCTTAGTTACACAGAGAAAGGATCGCTCCTTCTGTTGAAATCAGTGTTAAAACCACTGAGTGGCTTATGTAATGTAGGATCGGGCCTCCAAAGTGTTTTATGGCAGAGCACATCTGGAGTCAGCAAAAGGCTATCTCGGGCCAAGGACTTTGCTCTTTGCCATAGATGATCTACACATGCAAGTCTGGGGTGTAATTCTCCCTTGAGTCACAGCTGAAAGCGAGATAACAGAGCTAAAAGAAATAATAATGGAACTACCTGAAATAATTACATTTTAAAATAGACATGTTTTTCTTCTTAAAACTTTTTGAGCTGACCTTTATGCTTAATGATAAACAAATACTACTCTGCTCTCATATCAGAACAAGGTTCCCAGAGCAATTAATTCCTTTGCACAAGGACAAAAGCACAGCCCCTCAGCAAGAGGAGCCTGAATTTATTCAGGAGTCCATAGGAAACAGCTGTTGCTTTCAACCCAGCCTCTCCTTTATCTCCTTTATTGTTTATTCATGTCTCAGCTAATACTAGCCACTGTGAGCAGGTCAGGACTCTGCACTCCAAAAAGCTCCTCAGAAGCTAATGGAACTCAGCCCAGTGCCAGTAGGGAGGAGGAGCTGGGTTTTATATTATTCAGTTCCCAGGTGGTGACAGAGGTAAATTCCTGACTTCATTAGCTAATAGTGCAGACAAGAGCCAGGCCTTTGCCCCAGATTTTTGCAGAGGGGGGCAAATATTCAGTGAGTTGCATGAAGGAAACCCAAATGCAACAAGCCAAAAATGGAGCACACCTTTGGACATTTCTCCCCTTCTCTGTGTTGACAATTCCTTTGTACTGCAAAGGGTGTTTACTCCCCCTCTCTTCTGTAATAATATAGTGAGCAGGATTATGCTCAAAAACCTGCAAAAGTTTATCTGTAAAGGCTGTGCTGTGGTGTCACAGCATGTAGAAGTGGTCCAGAGCCCAGATAGACAGGTGATACTTCTACAGAGAACAGGGAAAAGGCACTGAGCGGTGACCCCAACAGGTATTTGCTGGAGATTTGCTACCAGGCAGGGGGAAAGATGGCAGTAATGAGCCCAGTGTGAAGAACAGGAAAATGGAAGGCAGGGCTCCCATGTCCTTCTTCTAACTGCCTTCATTTGTCTCTTTTTTCCCAGATAAAATGTGGGTGTAACTGTTCAGGCATAGCATGAACTTTGAAGACTCACAGTGGATAAGGCATAGCAGGACAGCATGATGACAGCAAGAAGTGAGTTGTTTTCCTGAGCAGTCAGAGGAATTAGTGAGCTAGAAATCCAGGGATGTCAGGACTTTAGTCCAAATTGGAAAGAGCATTTTGAGCTCACCAGATTGTCAGGGGACAGAGGAACAAGCCTATGTCTCCCCTTGCAGAAAGGCTTGTTGATTTTCCTGAGTTACAAACCATCGAGAGCTGTGCGTATCACTCGCACTCTTTAAAGCGCTGCAAAACCCAAAGCAGCATCCCCATGGGGAGAGAAGAAACATGAGTTTGCCATGCAGAAGGGGAGAGGAGAGGTGAATGCCTGCTCGTAGAGCAGACCTCTTTGCATTTAACAGCAGATGACAGTGTCACTTATTTTCACAGACGGCTATTTAACAGTCAACATAAGGAAGCATCATGAATAGAGAACAGCAGACAAGGCATAAATTATACAGCTCACTAAAGAATATGGTTCCTACTCTACTTTAAAAGGCAGGCCAGATGTCTTCAGATACAGTCAACTGTTAGTTGGTGTGGCAAAACCCTTTCAAGACCAGCTAACCCAAGTCACAATGTGCGCTTGATTCACTTGGCTGATCGGGGATCTTCCTGGGCTGTGAGCAGGATCTACGCGCAGCTGAAAATACAGTGGGAATGAGTCAGTTCCTTGGAGCTTGTGTGGGAGGCAAAGACAGAACTGTGGGTGGCTTCAAAGTGTTAAACAGCCTTTTAAATTCAGGCCCAGTTTCTCAGAGGAATAAGGAAACACAGATATTCACCCAGTCTGGATTTAGTTCCATGCCTTGGGTCAGCCTTGAGAAAATTGCTCTCTGATAGTAACAGCCACTTCCCAGGCGTGCAGGTCTGCTTGCTCCCAAGCCAGTACAGCTTCAGATGTAATTCTGTGGAGTTTAACAGCATCCAGTTAGTCCCTCACGCACAGCAAGGCAGCAGCAGCTGGCCCTTCTCTCCTGACATCTGCAGGCTGCCTCCAAGGCAAGGCAGAGCCTCACCAGCTCCAGGTCAGGCATTTGTCTGTCCATCTCTGCTCCCTGCATCTCACGCCTTTTGCTCGAGCTGCCTGCGATAATAACTCTGCCAACACAGGCATCTTGGGTGCCCACTCCCTGCGATGACAGAGAGCTGCTTCAATCTTTCCAGCTCTGTATTGGCAGGGAGTTTCCCTGCCCCACAGTCTATCATTCCACCTCTGGTGCCAAGAGCTTTGGGATGTGGTCCTACCCACAAGCAGTCTGCACATATGGGGGAAAGGGGATGCTGAGGGTTAAATTACCTGGAGCATTGGAAATTCAGGCCCCATCCAGTTACCTCCTGCCAACTGTTTGCCATTCAGCCCCATTCTCCTATAGTGCAACCGGAGGTTGGTCAGCTCTAAAGAGGATTTATTGCTTTTACTGGATCAGGCTCACCCTTCCATTTAAGTGGATTAGTGTGGGTTAGCTCTAACTTAGCCCCACACAGCATTAGCCAAGTCAACGTAAAGTTCCCTACTACTGGCAACGTTGTTTTTTCCCTGTCACAATGAATTTTTAATGGTCTTTATGTGCAAAAAGCAGCTTTGCAAAATCTTAGGCTCCTGCTTTCCAACTTAGATGATTTGGCATGTGAAGAATGCAATGAATATTTAAACCTGTAGTTTGGCATAGCCTGCACAGAGCAGCTAGAAACCTAGCCCTGGTCTTTCGGGGACTGGACAGGAACCATGCAAAACCCCCAGCCTGGAGGAACAGCACAGGGAGCTTGTGAGGATACATCAATCTTCAGCACTCAACCAAAATCACCCTAGATCCATCATTCTTTAGATTCTTTTAATTAACCTCAGGATTCATATGGAGGAGCTGTATGCGGGTGGAGCTGTGGGTTATTTGATAGATGACTCGGATCTCTCTGCCGGTCGTATTTTATTCATGTGAGAGTAACTGTTGAAGGCTGTTATTTACCGCTGGGACCAGGGTCCCCATCCCAGTAGACAATGTGCAACCATGTGGTAACAATCTCTGCCTGGAAGATCTTACAATCAAACCAGATTAGACAAAAGGGTCAAAAAGGAAGGGACCCCTCTTTTGCCCTCATCGTACAGATGGGTGAACTAAGGGCTCACACACACATTCAAGCAGCCACCAGTTAAGAGTTTACTGTAATCCCTTTGTACGCAAAGTAGCCCACAGAAAAATTAAGGCTAACCAACTTAGCTTTATCGGCTGTAAAAAGGCACCTGGTTCAGGATCCATCACAAGAAGCCTTCCATCACCCACTTGAACACACAAGGATAGATGCTGGAATTTAGCCAAGATGTGGCTTTCATCTTTGACATGAAAGGGGGCTCCCTTTGACATTTTGAGGCCCACTTTTTAAAGAGCTGTTATGCAAACTTAGGCTCACATGTCCTTGAACAATACAGAGACGTGTACAACCAAAACTTCCAAAGTAAGCAACATTTCCATACGCTGGACCCTGTTCTGCAAAGATGTATGTAGGAACAGTCGCATTGACTTCGGCTGAACAAGTCCAACAGGTATCACTTGGCACCCACCAGCCACAGAGGACCACAGCTGAAAGACATTTATTTCTGGTATCAGTGTCCCCTGAGCCATGGTTTCGGTTAAGGTATCAGCCAGGAAAGATGCACGTTTCTTCAGAAATTGCTGTTGCTCTCTATCTCAGTGTGGCTTCCTGGAAATCCCAGATCTAAATATTGGCAGTTCTGTGCTATTTAATTTGTGAAGCCATCAGACCTCCTGTAGCCAGTGGCTGTCTTCACATGTGATCATATTTAGGAGGCTCCGTAAGCTGGTATGTCTTTATCTCAGTGTGTCAATTGATTAAGTCTGGCCTACATACAGTCAGCTGGACTATTCCCTTTGGGTTGTTATTATTAGCAAGACCCAGACATTTTAAGCCTTTTGGAGCCCAGGAATCTCTGTCATCATGCAAGTAGAAGCCCAAGGAAATCTCTTGGAATCATTGACTTTCCAGCTACAATAATTTAATTTCATAGATGGAAAGATACTCCTATTGATGCACAAGCAAGTGAGAAGAAAAAGGTGAAAGCAGACTTCAATCTGGCAATAACAACAAAAAAAGCAAATCACGCACCTACAGCCCTTCGGAGATACAGCCAACAGTCTCAGCTGAATTAACAAATTGTGCAGCAGACCCTTTAGCTGCTAGAGCCAGACTGAAAAAAACCAGGGCATTACTTGACACATTTCTTTGCCCTGATTGGGAAAACATGTCACTTCCCTCCTAGATATCACTGGTATATGTTAAAACAAGTATTCCACAAGCGATGAAAACAACAGCACTTGGTTTCCAATGGATGTGTCTGAGCATGACTGGCTGTTTAAGAGAGAGGTATGGTGTGAAAGTGAAGTTGCTCTTGTGGGGTGGATGTTTAGTGTCCAGTAGGGCATGACTGCCAGCTGAGAGTTTATCCACAGGTAAGGCATTCATAACAAGGTTTTTCCCACACTGTTTTCTTCATGTCGAATCAGGGATGAGCTCACACTTTGCTTTGCCTCAGTAAGAGTACTAACAGCTCTCCATTTTATCCAGCTGCCTATTTTTAAGAAGCCTACAGGAAATTAGTTTCTTCAAGACCTCAGTTTGGTTTTCACTGGCTGTGTGGTTCAAAAACCATTACAGGAGTAGGACAAGCAGAAGATTAATGGTGCAAATTCAAATCTGTTAGAAACCAAGCCAAAGTTGAATTTGTGTGTGTCTTTTTACTCCAAGCTGTGATTAAATTCAATGAGGCGTAGAGCCTTAGGACCCACATCTTAAAAAAACCCATAGCTACTATTTTCAGAGATCTGTGGCCTGATTTCCAGAGATGCTGATCATCTGTAGTTCATGTTGAAGCAATGAACAATTGCTAAACAATCAAATTAGAAGTCTCAAATTAGGATCCAAACATCAACCAATGAGTTTCTGCATCAGAACCACTAAGTTTCTACTATTTGGCTGAATTGCTCACCTGGCCAGGGATTGTTTTAAGCAAAGCAGGTCTTTCAATTGTGGTGCTTGTGACTAAGACCGAATAGATGACCCTTAAATAGATTGTGATGGCAATTCAGGCTGCAGAATTTTCCTGTATTTCTTTACAGGGGATGGAAAAATGCGTAGAAAAGCTTTGCACAAAGAAAGAAACACGAAGAGGCATTTTGGTATTGTTCTATGTATTAGCCAGGCTCTTAGAAAAATAGCTGCCAATAATTAGTCACCTAACTCTAATTTTGGGGGTGATTATATATTACTGAAACCAGTGGGAAGTTTGCCATTGACCTCAGTGGGTCAATGGCACCAATGTTTTACACCTATCCAGCTAGGAAATCTCATGGGTTTCAGGAAGAAATTAAGACATTCAACACCTCTCCGAGCAAAGCCAGTTGTACTTAAGAGCCTAAATACAGACTTTACACCTTCATCTCAGACACCCAGTTCATCTTAGTTTATATTCACAGCTACAGCACAGCTGTCTTTGAAAGTATCTGAGTCCCAGAAAACAAATATTATAAATCCAGCTCAATGCCAGCAAGCTGACAAATGAACAAAACAATAAATTTGCTGTCTTTTCACTACCTGCCTCATATCCTCAATCTGTTTTGTGTCTTTTGACACACAGGAGGCTTCAGAGAAACTGTACAACAATAGGAACACAATATCATCCTAACAATAAGAAAATTAAGGTTAAAGGATCCATAAAAGAGGATTAAAAACACTTGCCAGGAGAAGGATTTGGAGGGTGAGACACTGATGTTTGCAAAATGGCTGCTATAGGGCCGCAGCTCCTGGACATCATCACATTTGCAGGGCTATCCATATAAAAAACTGGCTGGGTAAAAAACTATCATTTCAGCACTAGAAAAATCTCCAGAGAAAATGGCAGAAGGGTTGTTATGGTATTTCAGAGAAATCAAATACATTTCAAATAAAAATTTGTTAGGCTTAATGAATAAACTTGCATCATTGTTACATTCAATTGGATTTTTTTTTTTTTTTAAGAGGCACATAAACTTTCCTGTTTGAGGGCATAAATCAATGACAAATTGTCTGATGTTGGGAAGAAATTTCCTCTGCTAGCAGATGATTCCAATACAGAGTTTCTTGTACTCTCTCCCTTTGAAGTATCTAGTACAGGCTGTGGTTAGAGACAGGATATCAGCCTGACGAACCCCAAAGACATTTTCTTGTAGCTCAAAGTTCAGATGGTCACAAACAGCAGTTGTTCTGGTTAGAAAAAAGTATCACGCATTTGCTGTAAGTTCAAAAGCTCTCTGCTCAGCACCTGGATTTTCTGCTCTTCGTGCCACATCTTTACAACCACTTCCTTCAGGAACTGGCCATAAAATGTGCTCTGATGGTGACAGCTCTTAAAACATTATGTATGTGAGTGGGTTTGAAAACACAGTCCTTTCAGGGGTGCTTCTTTGTTACAGGACCTTTTTCTCATGTATGTTAGTACATAGGCACCCTTTCAGCTTTTTAATCTTTGATTGGAAATTCAACCTAATATTGGAAAGAATTGCTGCCAGCTCGAAACCCTGCAAGCTGTCAAAAATGAGTGAAAGGTGGCTGAGGGAATGTCCTTGCCAGTTTGTGACTTTTTAAGTAAAAACTGCTTACTCCTCCTAGATACACTTTTTTTTTTTTCAAGCTGGTTTGTGAAGGTCCAAGCGAATGAAATGACCTGGCAATTGGGCACAGGGAAAAAGGTGACAGGCTAACGTGCTAAGGTTGAAACCAGTGATCCTGGGGTCCCACAAAGCCCTTCCTCATCCGTCAGCAGGACGCTCTTACTCCTCACTCACCCACTTGTAACTTTGCAGGAGTGGAAAGTGGCTCCCATTTCAAACACAGCCCTTTAGAGACAGAATTGGGGAGCTGGTGCACCATGTAGGCTAACCTTTTTATGGACTTAGGCTGTCATTGTACCTAGTGTCCCTTAGGAGAATGCGGGCGGGAGAAGACCATGGGAAGTTCATCTCGGGGAGTTGCCAGTGGAGGGGGTACTTTGGATCCCAAACCTTGAGATACTGGCATCCAAACCCTGCAGATCCCAGGAGACAAATCCTAGCTTCACTTAAGTGTATGAGATTTTTGCCACTGACTTAAGTGGAGTCAGAATTTTACCCCAGGAAACTGGGGAACGCAATCTCCTGCCATCAAATGGTCTGTTCTTTTCCAGTCTCCTCCTACCTGATGCTGGAAGGAGTCCTTTTGTTCAAAGTCTAGGGAAGCACAAATGCAGTAAATAGCATTGCATCTGTGATGGGTGCGCGAGTTTAGAAATTAAATGTATGTGGTATTTCTTGCTACCTCTCTGACACATTACAGCCCTTCAAATCTCTCTGCAAAGACAGGGGTAAGCGTGAGGACTTTGCTCACCCACCAGCCTGCTCCAGGCCTGTGGCACTTCTGGCCACACAAGGAAGTACAGCTGTGTCTCAGCCCTGTGGCAGATGGCAGAAACCATAGCTAAACTGTGGTAATGGCATCATTGCAAAGGCTGCCTTGCTCTGGCCAAATGGTTTGCACCAAACCCCTCCATTTCAGGCAGATGAATGAATGCACAGGCATTCCTACTTGCCAAAATGCCCATGGTTTCCCCACAGGCCAGCCACTGGCCCCAGAGAAGCAGAGCCACTGACCATTCAGTACCTGACCCTCCAAGTCACAGCAAAGCAGATAACTCCTCTGAGCAGAATACATCTCTCTGCTTCATCCTATTGCTATTTCATTTTCTACTTTGGAAGCCTTCCCATTTCTGTGGCTGGCTCAACCACTTAATGGGGTTCTGGGGTTTTCCCCAAGATGAGGACATTCACTGAGGTCTATTCACGAAGCGAACAGAGAAATCCTGCAGCGATACCCAATACTTGGGGCCACTGCACAGAAAACCCCTTTCATTGTTGCCAAGCCACCAGGGTCAGCCACACAGCTGGAGTTCTACCTGTTTATTTATTTATTTAAAGGGTAACTATCACTTGGGCTTTTAGCTCCCTGGTAATTTCAGATTTCTGCTCCAAAAGGATACACGTGTGCGTGCACGCACACACACGCGTATATATGTGTATATACATTTCCTGCTTGGCAGCCTGAGCCGCAGTGTTGGTCTGAACGCTCCTCTCAGAGGCACAGACCATCCGCCCTTCCTGGCAGGAATACACAGAAACTGCTGGGGGTACTTTAGTTTGAACATCAGGACCCCCACCAATACATTACTGTGACATTGGGACCTTCATTTTAGGTACCCCTCAAAAAAAAAAAAAAAGGACTGTATTTCTACTTCTATTTCCTATCTGGGATGAACCATGTATACTGCATCTGCATTCAGTCCTAGCTTCTACTCTGTCTTTTTTAGCTGCTCAGAGTTTTCTGAAACAGATTTCTAGGGATTTGAATTTTGCAATGTTCAGACTCATGAACAAAACCAGCAGAGTGCTGCTTCTTTTGGCTGCACACATCAAAATGCTCTGTTCTAAGTTGTGGCCAGCACTTGTGCAAAATGCGGTTGAAAGTTATACTTTCTAACCTGGCTTTTATCATTGTTCTCAGGAAGTTGTAGAGTAAACACTTTTAAAGTGAAATCACTTGAGTTCAGTAGTTCTGGAATTGGGCTTTTAAGGTTGGAAATGGCCCTCCAGGGCACAAGGATGTTAATGCTTCAAATTTTAGAAGTGTCTGAGCTTTTAGTTTCTGAATCAGGTCGGAGCTAAACATAATCTGAATACCGGAAATCTCAGATTAGAAGATAGGGTACATTTGGGAACATATCACACTTGATACTTCAACATCAAGGATCTCACTGTTTACACTGACAAGTTCCCTAGCCCTGTTCTTTTTTTCCTAAGATTGAAATCTCACATCAAGAGCTTAAACAGTTAATAAGCTAACATCGGCACAACACTGAAACAGAGAAATTAAGAGTGTGAAAATCAGAAAAATGCTTGCTCAAAGTGGTAAGCCTGATACTAGTCCTGTCAGTTCCCTTAAAACAGATACTGGCCAATTCTGCAGCTCATCGTGACATAACCTTAGAAAATGCAGAAAAAGAAATGTCAGTTCACATTACACTCTCTATATAATTAAGAATAATTAAGAATTCTAGATAAGAATTAAGTTTAAGGCTGTGTATGACTTTGTAATGTCTTAGCCATCCCAAAGCATGCATTAATTCTAGCTCCCCCATGCAATGATATGTATTCTTAACATCAGTGACTCCTTAGGTCATTACATGAATTATATTAAGTCTGGAAATGACTTTGTACTTTCCTTGCCACCTCGGAGTACACATCAGTGCACAGAGCTATGATTGCACGTGCAGGGAGCTGGGGTGTATTACAGTCCTTGGAAACCTTACTCTTACAACCACCCAGAGCGCTGCTGTGAGATCCTGTCTCACACGACATTAGACAGCAGGCTTGAAATCTAGCAGAAGCCAAACCAAAGTCTGTCAACTCTTCCTAAATGAATTTACAAGTGGGGAATGAGATGAATGGCATGGGATGGTTGCGCATGAGCGCAGGGAAGCAACTAAAAATATTTGTAGAGATCTAAGTACACCACCCCAAAAATACACACATACTTTCCACCATTTAAATATCTTGTCTCTGGGTGGAAGCCAAACATTTTTCTATTTATTTCCACGTATGCCACCAAGATACTAAGCAATTTAATTGCCTAATTCAAAATGTTAAGAAAATACCAGAAGGCTGAACATCCTGGAAAAGGACAAGGTGTTAGGAAGGATGTTAACTCATCTAGCATCGTGTGCTGAAGAAAGGAAAGCATTTCCGGTTACCAGTGCTGCAAGCTCACCCTCAAAACTATTTGTGAAAAAGGCTGCATTTGGTCTGTATGAGAAGCCAAGTTCTGCCTGTGATAAGCATTGGGAACACATGCAATGATACCTCTTGTTTCCAGGTGTCCTGAGAGCTACTTCCAAGTTGCATTTCTAAGTGGAATTAGCAGAGAAAGGAGATTGACACATTCCTTGCTGACTGGGCTGATTGGTTTGGTTTGTGCTCCATGCAGCAAGGCTCCTGTAGAAGCCCAAACCTCCCAGTTAATCTTCAGAGTGACAGGAGAGACGACCTTTGGATGAAGATAGTGGTGGACTTGTGCTCAGGATACTTGTGCCACAAATTCCCCATGTGACATTACACAAGTCGTTCAAACTCTCTTGGACTTGCTCATTTTCACAACAGGGATAAGTCAGTTTTGTCTATTTAAATTACAGTTCTCTGAGCAGAGTGAGAAAACCTTTTTCTTACTGAGTGATTGAAGGAGGCTGGGTGAACCCTCCTCATGCAAAAACTCTGCCCCTGAAGGTAGTGCTGGGCCACTGCAGTCGTTCCCGAGAAATGATTGACATTGTTATCATGGTGCTTTGCTGGAAAACAGGGCTGTTACAGTTGGAGAGACCCACACTGGTTATCCCTCACAGTTGCCCTCCATTCTCCCTGAATTCCTGACCTGATACTGCTTTTACCAGAGGCTTGGTGGAAGTATTTGCAGGTTTCCTGAGTGAGCACAGCCAAGAAAATCCTCTCCTTGCCCTCTGCCTCTTCAGTTTCACAGGCTACAAGGAAGAAAGTTCACACAAGTGGGACTGCTGTGATAACATTTGTCTGAACCCAAGGATGCTGTCCCAGGAGAAAGGCCTGGGGGTGAACTGGGTCGGCACTACTCCTGCTGCCAAAGCAGGGAAAGGAGAGGCCGGAAGAGTCATTCTGACCCAGGGAACAGTAGCACACATTTGGTGTCAAGTCTCTTTGCTATAGAATGCCAAGCTGCATTTGTCAGCACCTGAAACTCAGCCTGGGTGAAAGGACATTATTCTAAAATGCAATTTGTATTACATTTACTAGCGGAATAGATTTTTTTTTTTAAAGTCATAAAATAGTCAACCTTGTTTCATATGGTTGCAAGCTTACAGTATCTGTGTCTTCTCCAAACTCAATCTCCTTGATTGGATCTTGCCAAGAGGACAGTATCCATCCCAGCTGATCAGCAGGAGAAAGCCTGGGACCTCTGCATTGATTAGGCTGCAGAAGGTTGATTGCCTTCCATGGTGCCTCGTGTCTTGGTGGCGTTTGCATTTTCCACGGATCCAGGGTCCAAACGTACCATTTACTGGTTCAGTTTAGACATCTCCAGGCATAAGCAACCCCTTTGATTCACGGGCAAAAAGGACAAGAGGACACTGCAGGCTGCAGGAAGATACATGGCTTAGCCAGGCCTTCTGCAGGACAACCTGAATTCAAATGGCCAGGGAACAGCGCTGAAGTCTTCCTTCCACCAGTCAGGAGAATGTGATGAACTGTAAGGAACAGGCTGTCAGAATCCCTTTGCCCTCAGCTTAGCCATGGAGGGAGTAAACACCAACACAGGGCGAAGGATTTTGTGTGCAACGAAGAGTCCTCCTGAACACACCTGACCCACAGTGCATGTGCTTCTCTTAAGGAGTGCAGTCTTTTAAAAAAAAAAAAAAAAATTGTAACAAATATACACTTGTATCATAAATGTAAACAGAAATCATGTTCATATGAGCATGTAATATTTCTAGAAATACATGAATACAAATATCAACCAATAAAAAGTGAATGTGGACTCAGGATCTCAGCAAAGCTGTGACAAATGAAACGATGTTATTTATGCAACTGGCACATCACCCTGCATGCTGGGTGGGTGCAGATGATGCAAAGCTCTGCCGTTGCAGGGAGCAAACCTTTTATCCAAGGACCTGTATAGTTTGGAGCGTGTGCTTTTTGCCTCCCCTCTTGCACGCCGCTCAGGGCAGCTTCACTATTCAGCAGAAGAACAAGCAGCAGCACAGAGAGAAGGAGCAACGGCTTGGTTGTTATCACTTACCTACAGAAAAATAACTTTTCAGAAGTGCATGGTGCTGGCCTGACTAGCTTCCACTGGAAATAAGTGTAAAAATTCAGATATACTCACTGACTTTCCTCTGGTTTCCTCAGTCGATCGGCCGCAGCCTCGTGTCCATTTTAACGGGGTTATTGCTCTTCCATCTTCCACGTTAAACCCTCCGAGCAGGGATGGCAGTGCCAGCCGCCCCAGCGTCTGTCCTCAGTGGCAGCAGCATCCAGCCAGCCCTGTGAGCCCTCAAAAACCAAGGTGGCCTGCGCTCGGCAGCCACGTCTGCTGGCCCTCCTCTCTCTGCTTTCCCCTTTTCTTTGGGGCCACTCTGCTTGGGTGAATCAAAATAAAAACGCCCCCGCGGCATATTTAGCCCAGCCCAAAGCAGTGCATGGGATGAGGGCCGGGGGAGAAGAGAAGGGAGAGCAGGAGGGGAATCTCGGCCGCCATCATGGCCGCCAGGGCCTCCTGGGGTGTAGCACCACCAGGCCGGGCCGCCCCACAGGCGTCCTCCCCTGAAACACCTGAAAGCCACCTAAAAAACACTTGAAAAAACACCTGCCCCCATGCTCCCCGCTGCATTTGGGTGAGTACGGCCTGGGCCTGAGGCCAGCAGCATTCGCCACTGAAAAATGTAAAATAAATCTGTTTTTTTCCTCAGAAACCCCAAGGTCTCGGGGAGGCGGCACCGGTGATGGGCCCTGTTTTTCCCAGCACCGTTTCATTTTCTCCTCATTTTCCAGCCAGCTGAATAACAATAAACGGTGTCATTTTGATATGATGTATTTATATTTACATGGTACATTTTAAAGCAATAGCTACACTGATCATACATATTAGAAACAATAAAAAAAGAAGTTAAGAACTAAAATGTACATCATACACTTGTATATATATTTTTTTTTTTACACAGAGGTAAAAAGGCTTATAAAAATCAATACAACAGGGTTTTAACTTTTAGTATATAGATACAATAATGATGAGGCTTCAGGCACTTTAATTTGTTAACGTGAGCAATAGCTTGGAAAAAAACAAACAAACAAAAACTTTCCACAACAGAAAAAAAAAATTTGGTTAATGTTTTGTTACCACAGATACAAAAATAAAATCTGAATAATTTCTCTCAAATGATTGATGTCAGTATTGCAAAGCTGACTGGGAGAACACTACACACTGTTCAGCAGCAGTGTGGAAATTAAGGAGAAATATTTACAAAAAAACACCCTTTTCTATCATTGTGCCCTTACACCACTGCCTTCACAAACCAAATAACACACGCAGCAAAATCTACAAGTATTACAAAAACCCAAGAGAAGAGGAAGGAAGGAGGAGGGGAAGAAAAAAAAGGAAAAAAAAAAAAGAGGGATTTTTTTTTTTTAAACTTTTATTTCCAGACATACAGAAAGGCTTGGAGTATGTCTACTTTACTTAAATAAATAGGGGCACTTCAAGACCAGACAAAAAGCTGTAAGATCTTTTTGTAGTGTTGTGCTTTATAGAGACAAGATCTTACAGATGTTTGTTTACATGAAACAACTTTGAGAACAGAAATAAAAGGAAAAGGTTGTTCCATTATTTTTTTTTTTTTCCGAGGCTGGCTTGATGTTTACTAGACACCATTGAGAGATTTGTCAACTGCTATTAGGCACAAAATATTTATATTCCATTCAGCAAACCCAGACACATCACCCAGAGTGTAACACTCCATCCCTTTTCCACTATCATTCATTTTTTTTTTTCCCAACCGAAAAAATCCCCAGCAACTGCTACGAATTAAGCCTACCAAACTCTATGGTGTATAAGCACATTGCATACTTAATTCATGGTTGACTAAAAAGCTGTGATTAACTCTCAGAGGAACCGTTGGGACATTCCACCAAGAAAGAATGGCAAGCGTTCCTTTTACATTTATTTGGCAAATTAATTAAAAAAAAAAAAATTCCTCTCTTTTAAGACTGATGTCAATGTGCAATAGAGGGAGGGAAAGGACATGCGCCCACTGGCAATTTACTGCAGAAAGAAATTATGGCAGGAACAGCAGTGCCAGCTTTGACAAGCCAATCCCTAGCTGCCTCAAAGTATTCAGATTGTACTATGCTAGTTAGAGCTCACTGCGCTAAATCTTTTTTTTTTTTTTTTTTAATAAAAATTATTTGGCTATTCCTTGTAATATATTAGAAAAATACTCTTTTTCCAAGCTAATTACAAGCCTTGTACACAAGACAACATGACATTTAAAAAAAAAAAAAATTAAAGTAATCTTATCCTGCTGTATGCACCTTATGCATCCACTTGACAAATCTGGGTGGTGAACTGGGGAGGGGAAAGCCAGGGAGATGCTTCGGTCTGGCTCCTGCAAAGACTCACATGCTTAATCCTACACACAGACTCACAGGAACGCCGGTTGCAGGCGCAATACATCGAGACATGTGTAAGCATCTGGAGGACTGGGACCGCAGGTCAGGAAATGGAAGCGGTGGTTAACATCCTGGCTTTTGATTTTAAATACCTGTTTAGATTGCTAAATGTAGTTTCCACCGTGGATGCGTATGTTCTCATGCTCATGTATTATATAGAAAACAAACAAACAAATACGATTTTCCATATAATCCACCACTTAATGCAGCATTTCCCCAGAATTGCCATAATAGTGCTTCTGACATTGCATTGTTAGTAATTCTTTGCATAACAACAATTTTCCTCATCTGGAACCTTAGTGTTTTATTCACAGATCATTACATGGCTGGCTAATGAAGTTCCCTTTCTTTTGGGCAGAACTCTGAAAACAGTTTTATTCTTCCAATGTTATTTAGGGAAAAAAGAAAACCCTAAAATTTAAGTTTCCCTTTCAAGTAGTGGTCTGAAATGATTACAGGTAAGGAGAACTACCAGATTCTCAATGGTTGTGTGACTATGGTAACTGAGCCTTGCTTTCTGTTCACAGAGCTTTATGAACAGAGAAATAATTTCAGATGTTTGCTGAAGGAAATGACGATGGACTCTAGAAGAGAAACTGCAGCTTAGATGGCTATTTTGGCTTTGGAAAACAGAATAAAAAGCCCAAAGAAAAACCAGTGACAGAAATACTGTGTTGTGGTACAAGTTTGTTACTAGCACACCTTCTATACACACACAATAACTTGACGGCAAGTTAGAATATCTTCCAAGTGAGATTTCATTCACTACACCACCCCATTTCTAGAAATGCCAAAGCTTGCTAACACGCTGATGGTACCGCACAAGCGGAGGCAAGACGGACACAACCCGGAGATGTTCTACAATCCACCACCATTTAAAGCAGTTCTTTTCTCAAACTCATTTTAACTGAAAAGAAAATAATATAAACATGTACAAGACAGTCTGTTTTGATTACAGATTAATAATACAAAAGTCTATGCTGTAGGTTAGTTAGTTAGAACACTTGATGAGCAAATCAATGCAGTGTGAGCCCCAGACGACCGAATGTAAAGTGATCCAAACTGGTGGTTTCTGGATGCTGTTGGGCACAGTGGCTGCATCAAAATGAGTGATCTCAATGCTCCAAAACCAACGTGTTCCTTGAACTACAGGAAAAACGTAACACTTTGAATACATCTGTAGTCATCCAGCAGCTTTGTGTTTTCCACCACAGCACCTGCACATGACCCCACAGTGGTAACAAGCCCGAAGCGGCAAGTAACAGCACATACATGGAGCAATGAAAGACAAGGCGATAAGGGCCATCCACCGGAGGCAAAACATTTCATCACTGGTGTCGCACGAGCAAGGATCTGTATAGTCTCCTTCTGGATCGGACATACAGTGATAGAGCATAGTGTCTGCGCACCACATACAGCTCACTCGATGGATGCAAGTCTTGACGCGGTCTGGAGCATCCTGGCATTGACCCCGTTTGTTCTCCTCATGGTTGAACATGTCCCTGCAGTACACGCACCGCGACCTCTCACCATCTTCTTTCCGCCTGGGCTTGAATTTGACAGGTTGAGTCTTTATCACAGCACCCTTGATATCTTCACCCAGGTCAAAGTCTGAGTTGTCTACATAAGGATAAGTGTATTCGTGTTTCGAGGCCTCACTTTTGGCAAAACGTACGTAAGAGTCCATGTCATCAGGGTCAAAGTTCTTTCCTCGTGCTGGGGCATGGCGATAGTCCTCGTATCCAGTCATCCAAATCTTTTCCCGAGGATTGATGCGCACTATCTCCTCATCATCGTCTGGGAAGTTGACGTGCCGGTAGGATCGCGGTACTGACTGTGGAAGTAGGGATGGAGGTGAAGAGGGAAAAAAGAAAAATAAGCTCACTTTGCTATCAGCAATCACTGTCTCCTTGCTTAGTGAAAAGCCAGTATTTAACAATTTTGTCTTTCCTTCTTTGTACACCCTTCACTGTGACCCATCACAGTTTCAGCCTTTGGCTCAGGAATGAGTACAACTGTCACAGACCTACAACGATCTGTGTACACATGGTACAACATAACATAATCCCCCCCCCCCCCCCCTTTTTTTTTTTTTAATAATTGCAAGCCATTGCAAGCTAACTGGGAAGGAAAGGGGGAGAAAGGAAAGGGGGGGGTCTTTCAGGGATGTGGGGGGAAAACCAAACACCAGTCCTAGCTATGGCAGACACAGCCCTTTAGGTGGCAACACTGGGAAGAAACCTTACTTGTTCTAGATGGTAGTGGTCAGAGCTGTAATGGTCGTGAAGGTGTCCACGAGTGCAAATTCTTCGATGTTCGCAGGATGCAGGAGAAGCCAGTGTTCGCACAGGCTGTTCCCTTTTTTGAGAGGAGTTCGAGGAGCTATCTGTAGCATTCTGTTTTAAATGGAAAGGGGGGAAAAAAACGTCATACATTCAGCTGTTACTGCACGTGGTATTAAAATAAATGTTTTGCCACTCACTGACTTTGTGCACACCTGCAATATTGGCAACACCTGACAGCAGGCAGCTTCATAAAGTTTCACGTAACATACTTGAAAGAGGCAGATCAGTTGCCAGGCCATAAAAGCTGTCGCCACACATGTGGAAAAATAATACGCCATAGCCTACCCAGGACATATTCACCAACACCGCTCGCATTTGCTTGGCATGTTATTTGTTATACGGGGCACTGTGGGATGATGAGCGTTCACGCTAGAAGCTACCTCTGAAGAGCAAAGTTAAACTCTGTCAAATGATGCAATCGTGTAAGTCCTGAGGGCAGACTCAGACAGAGCATCTGTGTGCCCAGGCTGTACCCCACTAGTTACACCCAGGCTACAAAGATACTGGCAATTTTGTTAACCTGCAAGCCAAAAACTCCTTTACACTTTCTTCTCCAAACACTCGCTGAATTCCCGTCCATCACAGGCTACTTGAATAATCAGCTTTCCTTTAAAAATGTCACGTTTTTTTCTCGTTTTGTCACTAATCTCTGATGCGCAATGAATGTTACTTGTGTTTTTATACATTCCTGGCTCACAGTGAGCACTTTCTTTAGGTTAATTAGTTACATCATTACACAACAACGATCATGAAAGGGTGAAATATCACACAATAACCTGCTGTTGCCAATACCCGCAGCTTCTTTATATACGTATTTCTCCTCCTGTCTAAGCCACCCTCTCTCCGTAGCCCTTCCTTGGTTAAAATAGTTTCCATACAGTATCTAGAAATTCAGGATTTTGCCCATTAATTCTTTTCATAGATTGGTTGGGCTGTTTCATATTACCATGAATATCACAGGACAGCTGTTAAATGCACTAACAGATCAGGAGCAGGAAAAGGAGCCCTCCATGCACAATGATCAGAAGAGCTGTAACATTGCGCATGTCTAAAATATTGGTGCTTTGAACTAAGAAAAATCTCCACCCCCCTCAAACTAACAAGCCGTGCTGCAGCTATGACGAGTCCAAGGGAAAGATTTCCATTTGCCACAACAGTTAGCTAGAGACACAACCTCAAGAGCAGACACAAGTTGTATTGGTAGCGGGAGAAGACTGGTTTTACCTGAAAAACCTTCTCTCCTTGTCAAGAATGCACTCTCTAAATATTATTTTCCAATAAATCGTACTAGACACGTCTCTTACTCCAAGAATACAAGAACACTCATTGTGGATATTTGTTTATTCTGAAAACAACGCTCTGCAAGACTCTGTCCAAAGGTGAGCACACCTTAAAGCATTACAACACAAAATGGATGTTGATCCTCTTTAACTAGTATGACACTTAAAAGCACTGAACTCCAACTTACTTTGTTGAAAGCAAACATACAGATCTGTTTGCAGTGTGATGTAAAGCCAGGCTGGGTTATCTGAGAGGTACAACAAGCAGGATGAATTTTGAATGGCTGACCCACCCATTAGGTGGGTCAAATTAGACTTTTAATGCATGTGTTTTGGTTGTTTTTTTTTAAACAAGTACCTAGAAGCAGAACAACTCTTAAGATAGTTAATGACACTTCTAAAATGTAACTGCACTGATATTCAGGCTCTTTTTAAAAAGTGGTTTCATCAGCCCAGTCTTCAGAACTTATTAGACAAAGTCACTTCCAGTGTGGGGTTTAAACCCTTCAGAGCTAATTCTTGTGCCTATAACTTTAGGTCCTACAATATCTAGCACATTTTGGGGACATTTCAGAAGAAAATGAGCAGCTTCTACAAGCAAGTACTTCATAAGAACATTAAGCTTCCAACCTATTTGGAAAACCTGAGAAGAGTTAGGATTGAGTTACAACAGCCACCTCATACGAGTACCTTTTTGCAGTGCTGTATGCGGTGCAGACCCAGATGCCAAGCTGTAATTTAAGCTTCTCAGAACAACAACAGAAAGGCACACACCCCACAGTCCGGACAGCCTCAGCCTGCAGCATGCTCTCAAAGTTAAACTTTGACTGGCATGAACCAAAAAGGAGGCAGGGCCTTAACACGGTGCCGTGGCAGCCAGCAGGACCCTTCACCTTCACTGGAACCGCAGCCGAGCCCTGCTGTGACAAGCCTTTCGTGGATATACTCTGAAAACATTGTGGGTGCTCATGGTCAAAATAACGAAGCCTGGGAAAATTACCCAACTGGAGGAGGTTGCACATACTGGCCCTGCAACCCCCTCACCCTCCTAGATGAAAATAAAAATCCCAAACTGGATGTAACTGCTAGATAATCTCAGCAGGGCAGCTGGGAGCTATAACCAGCTCTCCAAGCAGCGTGCTATTTGCTGCCTCTCAGGGAAGGCAGTATTTCTGCAATAGGCAATTGGAAAAGAGGCTGTAGTGATTTTTATCTTGCCCGATTCTTATCTACCCTTGCTTTCCTCCACACCTTATTCTCCTTCAGACCCGGCAGGGCAATCGAGCCTCTCCTCCACATGTGTTGACATGGCTACAAAACCTGTTTGCAGCATACCACAGAGGCTGCGGCTCTGGCCTCTGCTTTCACCTTATTAAAAATTGCTGTATTTCCACGTTCAATGTCCTCAGATTAGACGGGCAGTTTGCCAACACAAACACTTACTCTAAAGCACCCAGAAAGGGAGAAAGCAAGCTATCTGAGAATAGGCCTCTGCTCACTTGTCCGTAAAAAAGTTCACACTGCCTCCTGGTTGGTGACACTAAAGGCAACTGGTTGACAAACGCAGGGTCTGCCGGGTTACATTGCTGACTGTCGGCTGGGATAAGCACCGTTACTTTCCAACAAGGTCCCCCATTGAAGCTTCAAACTTCTGTAGGAAAAGAGAGAAGGCTCTCGACACATAGGAATGAATGGTTTGAAGACTGGGGGGAAGAAAGGTAGAAAATACCCCCCTCACAAGCAGAAGGTCACCAATGAACCCCACAGGCTCCTCACCTGTGCTGCTGAGCACACTCATCAGTGATCTGAAGAGAGAGGTGAAAAACAAGATGACACACTTTTCTGATGAAACTTAAGTTATTCAAGGGAGTAAAATCAAAAGCCGTCCCTGAAAACTTGCTTAGGAATCTCATAATGCTGAGAGACTGGATGTTAAGGGGTGGGTGAGGGGAAAATACTCCCAGAGTTGCAAAGTGACAGAAACACCGTGATCTGACATGTACAATGATGCACTCTGAGCCAGCTATTGCTGCCCAGGAAAGAGGTCTTGGGGTTTTTAAGACAGCCCTGTGACAGTGTCAGCTTGGTGGCTCAGCAACAGAGTGGGGGAAAAAAAAAAAAAAAAAAAAAGGCAGCAGCAACAAAGCTGGTCATCAAGGCATTGCATGCATGCATCTGCTGTGTTTCCCCAAGCTGTCTGTGGTTCTGGCCCCCCCTCCACCCTGTGTCAGTAAGGGTATTTCCACCATGGCAAGCTCACAGAGCCATGGTCAAGACAATCGAGGACACGGGATGGCTTCTCAACTAACTAAATAGCCTGCATCCCTCCAGCCTGGAAGAGAGATGATGGAAGGGACCATGAAGATGGGAAGAGAAGTAGTCTACTGAATCATGAGTCCCATGGAAATGTGAGTAGGAAGAGATTATTCTTCTAGTATCCATCAGAAGAGAAGATGGTGAGGCATTCACTGTAACAGGCTCACATACGGTTCAAATAGGAGGGGGTACTTCTGATAGAGCCCATAGTTAAAATGTGGTTCAAGAAGCTGTATAGAAACCCTCAAAAGATAGTAAGTGACCAAGGATCAAAGGCATGATGATGCTCAGGCCTTCAAAAGTGTACTATTCTCCCAGTACCACTCCACTGGGACTGAACCTGGACTTGGTGACCAGCAAAAAAACAGGCACATTCTCAAAGAAAAGCCACTCTCATCTTGAGCCAAGTGTCATCACAAACAAATGATGGTAAGACTGTGTCAGTGATGGAAGCAGGGAACAACTTCTGTCCCCCATGACAAGACTGGGTTTTGGCTGTGATTTTCTACCACCAGCACAGCAGTGAAAATTTTGGGGAGGATGGGGGGGTGGGGAGACATGAGAGGTTTGTTGCAGATCACCCAAATACAACACACTCGCCTACATGAATACATCTAGAAAGGATGTGGTCTCCAGAGCCAGGCTATTCCACTGATGGAAAAACACATCCCAAACCATCGAGCCACCGGTCTGTCAGAGAAACACTGTCTTCCTCTAAAGCCTGTTGAAACCAATCCAGCTCCAGTATTTGTTTTTGAGGGGAAACTATTGAAAACATGCCCAGTAGCCACATAAGAGAAATGAACCCAAAACTAAAGTTGTTGGAACAGGGAGTCCGGTAAGAAACTCTGTTTCAACATGCCCTCAAATGCTCAATTAGAGAAATTTGTGCTGCACGTACTAGAGCTTTGCGATTGCTGTGGCGGTCGCAAAGTCTTGTGGTTTCGCTGCTCAGATAACAAAATCATTAATCATGACCATAATAGTAATTTTATAAAACCCATGCAACACATTTCCTTTTGCCAGTGAGCTGTACATATCTGAGCCAGCACATGTACTGCATGTTTGATATGGCTACTTTGAGAAACAATACCGGGCTTCTACATGCAAATGACTGCACTGTGATCATTTTAAAAACAAAAAAGTGTCCCTGCTTCTCCCTCAGACTTTCAGAAGTGACTCATTAAATTAAAAAACCCTAGTCATTAGTAAAGAAGATTATGTTAATCATTTACTGCTGTTTACTTCTCATTGAAATGGATTTGTTACACCAGAACGGCCGGCTAATCAAGTGCCTAAGTAATATTCTGAGATAAGCATCTACCATAAAAACCGATGAGAAAAAGAAGCCTTCTCCTGCTCCTGAACTGGACTGATCACCTTGCCTCTAATGGCTTTACAGAATGGTTTCACTCCATGTGATGCAACATCCAAGGGTGACTACAAAAAAGAAGAAAGATTCATCTCAAAATTATGAAGCAATACAATCTGCAGCAGATTGTCAGAAATTGATTGCCAGAGGGAAGTTACGGAGCTCTGTCACTTGTAACTTCCAGAAGTACTCTCAGCCAGCTAAAGCATTCGCAAGTTTGCTGTCAAAAAATAATTGTGGGTCAAGCAAGACGAGATGGTTTTTTTATTCCCTCTAGGATTTTAATGGCTACGTAAGGTGGAGAGGACAAGGGGGAATAGAAGTATCATGACGTTGAAGAAGTTGTTTTGCAAATAATGGTCCTAAAAGAATCAAAAACCTATGCCAGCCTGGCGTTTGCAAAGCAGAAGACCTCTTCAAGCCAACCTGTTCCCTACTGCCACGCTCTGCTTTGCTCATCTCCCACTGCCGTGCAAGCTCACTCACTGCATCACCCACATCTGAGGGGGACTGCCGAGACGCAGCATGGAAACACAAAACTTGGTGGAGGCTCAAGGTCTCATCTTTACCAAAGCACCCTTCTGCAACAGCCAAACCTCCTCGCAGCAGCTCCTGTGTTCACTCCGGGAAGCCTGGACATGTTAAAGAGGAGCCCATCGCCATCTTGTCATCTAAAAAGACATCCCCAGGACAAGAAACCCAGCTCCCTCACCAGTTCACGGCTTGAGGATGAGCCTGGAAAAATGAGAGCCAGCAAGCTGCATCCTCCCCCTGGCCACAGCCTGACCACCTCCAGCTGAGACCCGCGCGATGAGCTCCCCGCAGGCAGCCGGAGCCCTTTGTTTGTGTGCTCTGCCCAGGTGCGCTCCCTTGGGAGCCCCGGCACAAGCCAGCTCTTCTTCACTTGGCCCTTTTCATTTGCTGGAATAAGGGAAAACACAGCTGTGCTATCAATACGGAAAGGAAAAATGATAAAGTCGGCGAAACGGTACAGCAAGTGAGCAATACTGAGCTAAGCGCCAATCTGAAGTTTATCTGCAGAGCCTCCACTGTTTATGAACTTCACAAAGAGGAAGTCTGAGAGTTATTTCGGACGCATGGCAAAGAAACTTCCACGTTTCCAAATAAATTAAGATAAAATATAGTATCCCAGAACTCCCTCAGCTTAATCTTGCCAGAACAAGTCCTTCCTTTCCCCTCCAGCTTTTTTTTTTTTTAAAGCCTAAAGAGATACAGCACTTTTGAATTTCACAGAGAGGGGAACAGCAAAAATCCTAATTTTTGTTTCAAAATACCTTTTTCTTTCTATTCAAGAAAATTAGAAAAGGAAACAGTTGACATCTTCCATCCACCTCTAAGTGTGCCCTGCATACTCAGGACAGGCGGTTCAAAGGGGACTTCGATTATCTAAGTACTAAGAAAAAGGTTCAGTGTGAAAAATCTTTTTAAGATTTGAGACTCCTGTCTCCCGAGCACAAGCTTTTAATTTGTCATGCAAAGATAAAGCCATGGAAGAAAATGCTTTTGTCAAATTTCTGTTTGTTTCCTATCACTGAAGACAAGACAAAAATTGTGTTGCAGAAAATAGCTTCCATACATTTTTGAAACGTTTTGACACTCTCATCCACTGAGGACATTGGAGCTGAATCTTGTTCTATTCCCTAGCAAAGAGTCTGAAGGAAAAGCTTCATGTTAGATCTTATTCCAGTACAGTTCAAAGACAAATTCGCTGTACTCAACTGTTACAATAAGCATGGATTCAGATTTGTCTAAAATCAGAACAGGACTATAATTTCTCAAATGTTTGGACTGTTTCCTAGTCACCACTTACACAAATACCAATATAAAGTGCAGAAAGCTAGCTAGTTTTCCTGCTACCTTTTTTATTTTTATTTTTATTTTTAAGTTTTGTGGTTATAGCTTTTAGTGCCAGAAAGATGCTGGTGGCTGTGCCGTCTTAAGTCAGCAAAACTTAAGGAATATTTACAAGGATTCGGTGCAGAAGACCATCTCCATTAAGCTAATGCTAAACCCGATTCTGACATCATCTGTCAGTTCTGCATGGACCACAGATATGGCTTAATGGCTCACTTCGAGGAGTAAAAAGAATATATGAGAATCAGACATGGTTAAATGATATGGCAAACACTCAGATGCGGTAAGAGGGAAACCTCAGTGAGATTTTCCTGTTTCTCTTCCCAGTGATGCAAGACATCAGACACGTCTCTGCAAAAGCAGGCATTTGAACAGATACAAGGAGCAATGCCTGCAAACGTCAGAGGAGGACTGAAGACAGACAGTACCCCATTTTGCTCGGACTCAGCCTAGGACCAGAAGCTGTGGGCGGGTGCACACAACATTTCCTTCCCATATGATATCCCTTGCCCTTACTGCACCACTGGGCTAGAGCACCGCTTCAATGGAAAGAAAAATCTGTGCATCAGGTACTTAAAAGGGAAAACCAGAATGTGGTAAGGGGAAAAAACCCCAAACCACAAGCCCCAGTTACTGGGGCTGCTCCCAGGCAGCACAGCAATCCCACGGTACAGCGGTGAGAGTGGGATGGCTCTGCCTACCCACGCGGCGCTCGTGTCCTTGTCAATCTGGAGAGCCTCTCCTTACCAGGACTCCTATGTTTCCTTCTTCATTTCTGTAACTCCTCCTTGCTGTGGCCTGATAGAATTTCTTCATGCTGAGATGAGCTCCATTGCTTCAGCGGAATCTTTTTACCTAAACCTGGGAACTGTTTAAACCAACCAATTGCTTAAAACGATCTAGGGACAGAGGCAGGCTTTTCCTTTTTGCATAAAGGGCTCTGTTAATCTGTTTATGCCTTGGAAATGACATCTCGGTGCGGACTACAGCATTGTCGGGATGATCAGCTGCCCAATATTTGTGTTCATGCAGCTCTGTGAAGATTAGCAAAGCCTCCCTCCTCTAACAAGTAATATTAGCCACGTTTCCACAGCTGTCCTCTGCTAAGGCCATGAGAGACGGCCACCGAGGTCCATACCGCCGTGGGGAGGTGACGGTCCCCACTTCTCCCTCCCACCGGCTCCATCACCTGCTCTGTGCGCATGCTTGGGTGGAGAAACACAGGAATGCAGCCCAACACCATTTTCCTATCAGCTCCCTGACCTCAGCTGACCACCCGTAGAGGCTTGTGCCCTGACGGCACAGGAGGGTCTCCAGGCAAAGGAGGGGGCAGAGACGGGGGTGGGGGCTGGAGAGGGAGGTGGGTGCCAGCTCCTCTTTAAAGTCTTCCATCTTTGACCCGCTTGTCATCAGCATAGCTGGAATTCATTTGGAAAGCGCTAGCTCCTAATTTTAAGGTGCTAACAGGGAACTTAGCACATCCAGTGCTGCCGAAAAGCTTTCCTTTCGGAAGATGGATAGGGATGCTAGGAAATAAAGGAGCAAAGCTCAGCCGGGAGGTGTTAAACACTGGACATGCACGGGGGATGGCAAGAGCCTGCGCTGCTGCTGAATGCAGCCGGGAACAGATGGCTCCACATAACTCACCACTGAATCTCAGCTCTTCTATACAGAAATTTTCAAGGCAGGGTGGGGAGGGAGGAAGGAAGAAAATAAGATTGGGTGGGGAAGAAAAATGCTAATGAAAATTAGATTAGCTAACTAAAAGAATTGGTCCACCTAATCCATCGTTAACATCTTTGCTATGTACAAATTCAACACTTCAGTCTCTAAATTCAGCAGCACGCTCCTCCTATATAATACACCAGGTTACAAACGGAGGGGGAAAAAAACAGTTAAATGCAAACTTCCCACAGCAGACTGATACGGTATTTTAAGAAGTCAGTTAGGGGTCATTTATTCACACAGTTACGAGCATCCACATTATTTTAGCTGGAATTCATCACCAAAATAGCATCCAACAGCTGATGCAAACTTTTAAAATACCCTCTTCACATGCACTGCAAATATGTCAGGCTCTGCTTAAAAATGCAATCGTACTTAATTTACTTCTGCCTTTCCTCCTCCTTTTGCAGACAGAACCAGAGATAGATGAACTGCTCCCTATAATCACTTCTGATTTAATTTTCGTAAAATATTTACAAGATACAGGGTGAGCAGACCCTTGGCAGAACACATTAGGCAGGTGAGGGAAGGAAACAGGGCTATTTAGATGCAGTTGTTTGTAATGCATTTCTGTACTGGGCAGAGGTCCATCTTGAGCTCCCCGGACTCATGTATTCTGTTGTTCATCCTCAGTTACTACCAGACACATACTGGGGGCAGGGGGGGAATACCATCCTGCAGTATTTTGTCAGTCAGAGGTTTCTGGGATTTTTTGTTTTTTTTCTTCTTTAACGGGGTGAAAGGGGGAGCCTACCACTTTAAAAGAAAGTCATTCTTGAAGCCTCATGTAAAAGCACATTTCATTGTTTAGCTTTACCAAACTCCTCCTTTTCCCTTCCAAACTCTCCAAAAAAAGAAACCCCAAACAAAAAAAACCCACACATTTGAGAGGATGCAACCAAATTATGGTTAGACTAGCAAAACTCGGGTGCACACTCCAAGCGGCCTGAACTCTCCGAGTTTTGGGTTTTTTTCTTTTCTTTTCTACCTGTTACATGAGACAACAGATTCAAACCAGACTTGCCAATGTTTAAACAGCACGTGGAAATTACAGGCTTCCTCACAAAGCTCAGGGCAACGTAGTCATTTGCCCCGCGGTTCCGACTCAGCCCCCTTCGTGTCACTGCCAAGACGGATGCTCCAGCCTGGCACCAGGAGCCAAATGCTTCTCCCCCTCTAAATTACACAGAGAGGGTGGGGTGCCGGGGCCAAGCACAGCTTTGCCCACTCGCTCCAGACCTGCACCCCTCCGGCCCCACCAGTGCTGCCAGGTTATGTGCCGGGCGGCAATTCCCTAATCCTTTCTGCCCTGACGCGGGAAGCTGTCAGTCATCGCTCTGTCCCCTGGCCAAGGCCGCCTCTTTCCACCTGTGTTTACACCCCGCGCGGGGTCCGCTCCGCCTGTCACCTTCAGAGGCAGTGCCCGGGGCTGGGCGAGACACCCTGAATTGGGCGGGTGTCCCTGGTGCCTCCTACCACAAGCGCCCCGGGACAAAGCATTTTGTTCCAACACAGCAGCAGGAGAGAGTGCAGCTTACAAATATAGCTGCTTGCTGAAAGCGACTTCCTTAGGTTTATATTAAAATAATAGAAAAGGCCATTTTCTGTCTTTGCAAAATTTTCAAGCACCCTGTGGCCGAAAAAGGACTATACACTTCAAAGGCTAACTGCATAGCCTGGATTAAAGAAGGAACCTAATGGAAAACTATAGTGATACCAACTATGTATTTTCAAGGTAAAAGCATAACATTTGGCCATATTACACCCCCGTCAACACCGCCTCAGCTATTCTGTCGTCTCCTTCTTGTCTCAATTGTAGAATGAATTTGGCAGTGGCGACACGAAGCAGGAAAATGCCATAAATACTAAGCCGGGCTCAGTCACATGTGCAAGAGCCACCTTACTTGTACCACTGGCACAAGCACAGCAAAGGTCTGCAGTGAAGCTGTCTTGCAGAAGGCAGTGTATCCACGGCCAGGGGGTACGCGACGAATTTCAGGTGGCACGATGAATATCAGTGGGGTGGCGGAGGTTTTTTGCTGCCCGCTTGGCCGATCACTCTTACAGTTTCCCTTGAGCCAGCACTTTTGCTTCTCTGGCCCTACAGCGAGCTGGCTCGAGGAGCTAAACCACCGGAAAAGTATCCGCTTTCTTTTATAGGGCTAGTTTTTGGTTCACTTCCTCAGGCTGGCTCAGCGCGGGGTCAGCCATGCTGGTAAAAGGGGGACGGCAGGAGCCCCTCTCCGCTCCGCTGGCTCTCAGCAGCGCCGAGGCTGAGGATGCATCAGTCAAGTTGCATCCCTTGGCTGTGGTTTCACATACGGCACTAAAATAACCCCTGCAACCTCATTCCTGCTCCCCCAGCGCCGGCTCTGCTCTTGGCACGGCTGGGCTGCAAAAGCAAGGTGGGGGGAACCAAGCTGGCTGGAAAATAACTTGCTTTTCACAGGCGTCTTGCCTCAAATCAGGTCCCCCTTACATAATGCTGAAGAAATGCCTGGGGAACCACAGCTGAACAAAAGCAAGGCCAAAACGAGAAGGCCACAAACCCAGTCTGCGAAGCTCCGTTGACAAGCCGAGGTAGGCAAAACCACTGCACTGCAAACACGGAAAAGACGAGCTGTACTTGCAAACGCTCCTCCTGGCTGAGGGCGAGGGATCAGAGCTACGCAAGGGAAATAGCGAGGGCCACGGTGGCTGCTTTTGGGGAGGAACAGCAAAGCCCACCTTCAGCAAGGGGTCCCAGGGACGGCTTTGTCGCAGCCAGCAATTCGGGCTCCACCTCTGGATGCTCACCCCCCTGCATCCCCCCTTTATCTGGGCTGCTGCTGTTGCCTGCGGGGCCATGTGCTAAGTCCAACTAGTAAGCTGATCCAGGTTAAAAAACAATCCTTTTTAAAAAAAAAAAAAAAAAAAGTAAAAAAAGAAAAAAAACCTCTTCCCCCTCCATTTCACTGTACGTTAAGAAAGGGCAATTTCTTCTTGGCTATGTTTTGTTTCTGACACATTTGTGCCTTAAGCACACAAATGCACTAAAGCATTCAGCTCCAGATGAATTAAAAGGGAACACGCTCATAAACGGCTTCACACTTTAACTCATCACATAGTTTAAGTACATTACTACGCAGCCAAATTATTTTTTCGGAAGACTAACAGGCAGCTAGCCGACTGCAAGTGTGAAATGGCACTACAATGCACTCAGATCACAAATTCATCAGCTAGAAACTACTGCCAGGAAGGCACCAGTCAGTTCACCTTTGGAAAAGGAATCCTACAGGCAGGTTTGCTGGTGACCCTTCTCATCCCAAAGCCTCAGGTGACTGCATATTACAAGAAAACAGGCTTTCAGTAATCTGAAGATTACTTAAACGACTGCAAGTCTGGTTATAGATAACAAAATAATTAAATAGTGTATAAAACCAAAAGAGCCAGCACACTAAAATATGCCACCATATCATCATTTAAGCACAAGGAAAGGGGAAAATGGTGGTAACAAGAAACAAAAAAAAAAAAACCCTGACAAAAATCTTCTTTGAACTGCTGGAGCAAACTGAGCAAAACTCAATACTTAACTGGTGCACAAATTACAACGCTTACAAGTTCTGGCAAGATACAGCTATAAGGAAACTTCCATCACAGCAGAAGATCAAATTTCAGTTTCCTGCAGGATATATCCCAATCCCAGCGCAGGACCAACTGTGTTTGTATGTGGGAACGGTACGGAGCCAGAAAATACACTACAAGAACAGTCTTGAGAGGAAGAATTGTGACAAGAGAAATTGCTTACCCTCAGCAAAGTAGCTCAACACATCCAAGCTGCTGCTATAATTAGCTACATAAAAACTACACGACAGCGAGACTTGGAATATCTGATAGCAGTACAGGTATTTTCTGCTTAGTAATTCTTGTTACCAAACAAGAGATGCTCCTCGCCTCATCTTTACACAGACACTGCTAACGCCCCAAGCGCTTGGCAGACGGGTATGTGCCGGCAAGGACCACTTCCCATACCTGGACTGCTGACGTGAGGGGTGGGGGGGAGAATCACATCCTTTCTTTCAGGCTGGTTTTGTGACAGCAAACACCTTTCTGCCTCCACAAAGTGCACGTGGACAACCGTGACCAAATGAATTTCTGACTGCATTCCCATCATCTCCCTGCCGGACCATAGGGGAGCACTGGTTGGGTGATCCTGTCCTTGCCAGGGACTCAGGAGTTTGAAGATTGTGTGTGATAAAACAACCAGACTGACACAGTTTGGTTTAAAAAAGGAAAAAAAAAAAAAAACAACCAAAACGTTTTATAGTTTTAAAGACTTAGACTGAAATAGTGCCAAAGCAACTGAAGTTCAGTGTAGCAAGAAAGGCTGCTTTGCCCACCAGAGACTGACCTGAAAGCAAAAAAACCCCCAATAAACACAATAAAGCAATATGTAAATTGTGCGAGACCTCCACTTCCCCCTCCTTTCTTTTAAAGCAAGCAAATAAATCTTCAAATCTACCCCACAGTTTTCTCTCCTATCAGTTCCCCTTAGCTCTTCACTTGATTTACATCTCATGAATCTGTTACATACATAAGAATACACAGATTTTATGTACTGCATACCTCCAAATGCAGTAATTTTTATATTTCCTTCTGTTCAGACAACAGGCTGCGAGCGAGCAAGGACAATCGATAGGCTGAATTAGATAGTAATTGCCCCTACAGTTTTGAAGGACTTAAAGAAAAGAGCAGCTGCCACCCCAGATCACAGCAGCGATACCTCCGTCTCAGCGACAGTCATATTAAAACTATCAGAGTGAGTATAGCTTGCTTGCAGTGGTAGAAAAAGTAAGAAAATAAATGGGTTAATTTCCAACATCACTTAAAAGAAACAGGAGGTCCTGAAGGAAACGGAGAAACACGACGTTATAAAAAAAACCTGACAGCCAGAGAAAAACTTTCCACTTGACTTTCCCTACTGAAAAATCTCTTTAAGCACTGGTATCCACTCCCATTGAGTGCTATTTATTGTGAGCAAAGTTAACCTGAAGAAAGGCAGAAAAAAAAGGAATAAAAAGAAGGTAGCCTTAAAATAGCTGGATATTCAGGACCTTTTCACTGTTTTAGTAGCACCTCTGCTGCCTCCTGACCCCTGGCATAAAAACAGGAAGAATTCCACCAAGAAGCTGATAAACCCTAATATTAATGGGAAGAAGAAAAAAAAAAAAAAACAAACAACTGAAGTACAGATAAACCAATCACTTCAGGCTCTGGGACTACCTTGGTAGTCAGTCTGCTGGAACAAATCAAGGCAGATTTCACAGCACTGAAGTGCGAGGAGTGAAAGCCGTGTTCAGACATGACGAGCTAAGTTGGTGTTGCACTGACTGTTGAAGTGTAGGACGGGGATGCCCAGAGCACTCTGTACAACCTGAAACACCCAACTATAAAAAATACAAATAAATCTTAGTCCAGTTCATTGCTCAAAGCCAGGAAAGCCTTTTTTCTCTTTTTTTGGAGGGAGGGATTTCAGCCTGCTGGTTTCCGTGTGTGAATTTCTCTCTTCTTGGCAAGTACTTTTTTTTTTTTTTTCTCTTTTAAAATCTGAATTAGAATAGCTGTGGTTTACAACGCAAGCCCAAAATCCAGACATCAGAGGATGTGGCTAGCAGCAATGAACCGTTTGGCCGTACATGCACAGCACAGCTGGCTGCTGATCAGGAAGAATAACACAGGTAAGGCCATCTAGTCCTATCGCCGTGACAATCCCCTAATCGCTTTGCTCAGCCTCACAGAGCAAACAAGGTGGATTTGCTCCCGGTGACAACCTAAGAACCACACCCCACCACCCCCATACAGAGCTCTGCTCCTCCAAAAGGCATTTTTCCTTTCTATTACTCTAGCTTAGCCTTAAGAAAAAGGAAATTGCAGGCTCTTGCAGCTCCTCAGTCCCTGAGCACAACTCGTGAAAGAAAGAAATCTTGCAACTCAATGCTCCTCTACTCTCGGCAACATTGTTTTCCGTCGAGGCGTGGGACGAGAGATGCTCCTGCATCACACAGAACTTACAAACATATTCCGAAGTAATTTGACTGGGTTTCTACATGTCTACTTTAAAGAAAAAGAGCTACAGTGGTTCTTTAAAAGAACCGTCTGAACGTGAAACGACCAAGCCAGCAAGAAAAATTAGATTTAGTGTTTATCTAACTAACATAAATCTTATAAATTTTAATAGTGAGGCTGTAACACGCTTGAGGCCCACATGGGAGATGAAAGTAGGGAAAAGGTTTCATGGAAAGGCAGCAGGGAGAAATCTGTTTTTTTAATTAGGGAACCAGAAGAGATGCAAGGAGGACTGTAACGTTAACATCTGCCACGATCTGCACCGCTGCGGCAGAGAATGGGTAATTGTGTCTGTCTCTTAAACAACTGTCAGCAGCGTCCAAGCCACATGACAAACTTCCTAACTCGAACATCCCCGAGCACGGGAGTACACATTCATGCTGAGAAAGAGGCATGAGGAGCGCAGGATCACTCCAAACACGCAACTTTGTGGTGAAAACACGAGTCTGACGACTTCTGCTGGAAGCCCGAGAAGAGAAGCGGTGGCGGTGGTGGCAGCAAGATCTGTCCACAACACCTTAGTGAAGCAGAAGAATATTTTCCCTGTCTTGTAGTTGGGGAACAAAGGTAAACAAGCTTTTAGCCAGGAGTCAGCAAGAAAAGCAATGGATTGAGTCTAGGTGTCTTGAAATGCAACCCTGTAGCTCAGCCATGCACCTCTAGATCATCTCTGCTCTACCTGCAAAATTCTGCAAGTCTCATTTTGAAAAAAAAAACTAGGATTTTTTTTTTAACTATTATTGATTACATGAAACAGCTATGATTGTAACATGCACATCACACTTAGTAAGCCTGAGTTTTGTTGTTTTCTCCCTTACATTCCTGTTAACCCAGAAGGGGACTGCAGTCATTTTTAGGTTCACAAACCAGACCTGACATGGGAGCTGTTGCTCCTCCTGCCAGTGGGTGTCCTTTCTTTAGCACTAAAGCAGGCACAAGGCTGCAGATTTATCTGAAAAACACATGAGCAGCGTTTCAGTTGAACTGGTCATAAGGTTTCAGAACAAACACCTCTGCTTTTTCGGATGGGTTGCTAAAAGAGACCATTTCAGGCACTCTGCAGACTCTGGAAGACATTGACCTTTCTTTCCTTGGACTCAATTCACATTTTTCACTTCATGGTCACGTGGGATTATTATCTGTAATTGAAAGTAAAAGTGTAGATTAAGGAAAAAAATTTTGCACAAGAACTCAATTATATGGCACATTCTGTGGCTGAGGAACTACAGAATATATTCAGTCCTTATTAAACGTTATTTCTGAAATGAATGTTAATTAAAGAAGGCTGAAGATGCAGGCTGGATGGATGAAGACAAACAGAACAATCTCAGCCCATTGCAATGACAATGCTTCCCCCAACAGAGACAGAACGGATGGCTAGTCTTGCTCAGATTGCATCTCTTGAGAGGACGATTTATAATGTACAAGACAGGAGAAATTTATTTGCTAACATATGGAAAACATTTATGGGCTCTACTGAGGATCTGGAATTAAAGAAACACAACTATGTATTGTTAAAACTTCTAAATGGAGATTTCATTTTAGAAGTAAGCATTCTTCCCCTCAAGTCAGTGACATTTATTTCTGTATACTCTTGCTTTCTGCCTTGTCAGGTATGAATTTCAGAACGGGTTTGTATCGATTTGCCTAGTTGCTGTAGGTCTAATCCACAGGAAAATTATTAGATAGCCAAGTCCTGTTTTTAAAGATATAACCCATGCTTCAGAACTATGGATGGGGAGCATATGGTGAGGATGGGGCAAGATACTGCTACCCAAGTTATCATCTTGGCACTGCAAGTTACAGTCATGGGAGGAGATAAGGCTACTGACACCAGTGATGCTTCCCAAGCAAATGCTCACACAGCCACAGCTGCAGATAATTCACCCCCTTAAAAACAAAAAACCCCACCTTCTGGTACAAGAAAATGATCCTGCATTAAGCCACACAAGATCATAGCCTGAGGGAGAGCTGTACCTCTGGGGCAAACCTTCTCTTCCCCATGAAAATAACTTGCTGGATGCCCGGAAGGGTTGCGTGCTGGCTGATGAACAAACGAAATGGATGATGTATGAGTTGCACGCACAAAAATATGCACAAAGTCGTCATCCCATGGAGTGGTACTGAAGTTAACAGGATCATGGACAGTAAAAAAGACCTGTGTCAATCAATATCCAACAGCCGTATCAGGATCAGTGCTTATGTGTAATGATGGTGGTTGTTTTAAAGTGAGTACCGTTACATTGGTGCAAACATCAGTGCTGACGTGCAAGATAAAGCTGGGGTGGCCATCTGTAAAGCAGTGCAAGAAATGTGAAGTTTTGGACCGCTGTGGCTGAACAGACTGAAACATCTTCAAGGAGGAGCCAGACCTCGGGCCAAATACTTGACGCAGCAGCGCAGCAGCAATGGCTGGGATTTTCAGAGATGGGTAAATGAGTGATTAAATGACTCAATCATGCAGATGCTTTTGAAAATTCTGCCGCACGCAGTTAAGTTTATTCATGCATGTGTGGGAGAGGGGGAGGACTGTGAAGATTTTAATAACTACCTTAGGAAATAAAAAAGAACAAATGTACTTTCTCTTTAAAACAGAGCAAAAAAACCCAAACCCAACAAATCCACTGCTGTGGCTGGGGAAAAGAGTTTACAGGAAAGTTGTAAAGAAGTTTGGTGTGCAAGGATGACCAAATGGACTATGATACACAAGTCAAAAAGAAGTGCAAAGAAAGAATGAAACAGAGGGGTAAAAATAAACCATATCTCAGCCCTACCAACTTCTTCCAGTCTAAAACCCCTCCACGCTTCAGTCTGTTATTTCTGGCTTATGCAGACTTCATACTCCACCATCACCTACCACATAAATGAGAAGCTGAGAGCTTCAAAGAGCTTAGGGACTGCAGGAAAAGGAGAGACTTCATCGCAGGACAGCAAAGAAGAAATATTTGGGAAAAAGACGCTCCTAAAGCCTGAATTTTGGAGTACGACACACCTGCCCTGATGTGACAGCTTGACCAACAGCACCACGTGAGCTACCACCATTGGTGGTGTCCCTCTCACCACTCTGGCGATCACACAACAGGCGGAGTGAGCTGCCAGGCAGGGCACAGTCCTGCTGTGAACATCTCCCTGGATCCCAACAAGGTGCCAACTGCAGCTGAGGTTTCCCTCCTTCCTAATGCTACGAGTAGCTTGCTCCTCCTTGTCCGCCAAGCATCCTACCCATAAATATCTGCACGGTAGGGGGTTATCTGTCACCTCCCTAGGGTCAAGTAGGGGGGAAAATCTCTCACAGTTTCGGCTCTTCACTTTGAATGCAGGAGTTTGAGTGATTTTGATGAAGCTGGAGCACCATTCATCCAACTTTCCCAACGTAAAGCAACATCTGCTTAAAGGCAACAACTTCTTCCTCCTGGAAAAAAGCACCCTACGAGTTTAAAAATCAATACGCAACCACAAGATTGAGCTTGTGGAGAAGTACGGGAGTACTCCCAGGTCCCTAAACATCAGCTGGTTGGATTTCAGCAAAAATAGCCTTTCATATTTCCACAGGCTACTTCTCACTGCTTTAACACTGAGTATTTCCATCTCTAACCCAGCAAGAGCTGGCAGACACCCACCCAAGGCACATTTTGATGGTTGTCCCCTTTCTGACAAGCACAGAAGAGCCACACCCAAGTCCAGCGCGACATTCAGCCCCAGCAGAGCACAGCTCACCCGGTGAATTTGGGGACAAAACAGCACAAATTGGTAAATCACTCTGGCTCCAGCAGTGCCTCCCCCCGGCCCGGCCCATCCCAGTGCCTATAAATCACTTCTGGCAGGTAGTTGGGAAGCAGCTGCTAATGATAGTTTTGCTATGGAGCGCAGGAAGTCACCTTTTAACCCTGCCTGCTGTTGTTTGTCTCCCGGAGCCGTGACAAAAGGACAGATGCGGACAACATGCCAGCCATCGGGAGGATCTGGTCACAACGCAGCAGGGAACCTGCCCTGGTCCCATACTGGTGAAACATACCCTCAAAAACACCTTTTGGCTTCAGGTGCTTCCCAGTGCCTGTTTTCAAATGGCTTGATGCCAGTCCTCAGTTTTCCCTCATTCACCCTAAAGATGCAGGGAAGCATCCCAAAGACAACTGTAATTGAGTTTGCTGCTGCTGCGCTGAGGACGTCCCACCTTCCACCCTCCTGCCATCCAGTCCCCACCTCTGTTGTGGGACAAGGAGAGCATTTATAATATAACTAATGCACATACACGTGTGCGTGGGGGTTTGTGATTGGAGCTGAGCAAATAAATTTAATAGACAAAGTATTTGTTGTGAGCATCTTATTTTCAGCCCATGGAATATCCATGATCAGCTTACAATTTCATCCGACAATTTTATTCCCCCCCCCCCTTTTCAAGTGTGAAAGTGTAGTGGGGACAGTAGCTTCTTCCATTTCAGAAAAGCTCCAAAACACATTTCAGACATTACAACAAATTAAATATGAACAACTCACTCCTACTTAAGTCACGCTGGTTAGGTAGATGGCATACTATTGTGCTTTCCTCCACCTGAAAAATACTTGTTTGAACTTTCTACATTTCATGCATAGGTGAAACACCTTTAAAGTTGGCTTTTGTTAACAATTGCAACTAAAAATCTCAATTCCTTGAATACGCACCTGAGTAGCAGCCATCTACTCTACCTTGTGGGAAGCTTCTTAAGGCCAGAAAGAGAGAAGCATTAAGAGGTGTGTGCACCACTCAGACCAAGCCATAGGAAATTTGAGAGTTATTGTTTGCTCACTTCTAGCCCTGACAACATCTGCTCTGCCACGCTTTTCACGTGGCGACGGGAGGCCAACAGAAACCCAAGGCTTTACCTTCTGGAGAGGATATACTTCCATCAAATAAAACACACCCACTGGCCAAACACAATGACGGCTGGAAGCCAACCCTGAGGCATAAAAAGAAAAAACCCTTTCCAACCTGAGCATGTAAACCTGAGTGTAAAGGAGAATGACGTCGGGTGAGATGTACTTACAGTGAAGACATCATCATCGCCAACCTCGGCCTCATTGTGAAGCGTTGATGAGGAAGTTGTAGACCCTAGAAAAAAAAAAATAAACAGTTTTTTAAACAGATGACATTTCTATGCAACTTTCTTTTTTTAGTCTGGTAAACATTTGGATTCTCACAAGTTTGTATGTTGTAGATGTGTAAAAGAGTGGCTCAGATTAAGGAAGAAAAACCCATCTACTGGCAGGTGGACTGGAAAGGTAAAATCTGAAAGTGTTTCTTGACATGCAGCGGCATGGCTTCCAATGCTAATTAACTTTGTTAAAAATAGCAATAGCATTTCCAATTACAGAAGACTTTCATTTCTGAAGAACGGTAAAGCTACATACTAATCAGTGCTTGAGACTAGATCCTAAGCTGTCAAGAAACCATATATGAGTTATTCTTCATGTATTCCCTACATCTGAGGGGAAAATGATTTTTTATTGAAAAAAAAAAAAATCCCTCACTTTAACAATGAAGGGTTAGATTGGGTTTTTTTCTTCTTCTAATTTTGGAAGTTATTATATATTGTAAAGGTCTTCTCTGTTATCAGCTGTTTCTCAGAAACCACCTTGCCCCACGTAAGCAAAGCATTTGAAAGGAGCTGAAATGTGTAAAACCATAGACAAGAGCAAAATATTGGAGTGCAGTTCTCATTAATTACATGGCAATCACCTGGAAAAGTAGGAAATCATATTAAAAAAAACCTTTCCCCAACCTCCTTCCCCGCCCCACGGGTGTCCCCCTCTGGAGCCGCTCGAGAGCCTGGTCAGCACCCACATCGCAGAAGGGTAGCGGGGAGGGTGGCACATGCCATCACTGGACTTGGCAGTAAATTTATGCTGTGGCTAAAAGGGGGTGGCCCCTCTCCCTACCCCTGGCCAAGGATCCCGACCCCCTTCCCAGCTGGCTTCACCCCCCATGAGGCTGCCAAGGAGCGTGGGTGCAGCAAGATGCTCTGATGGGCGGAGAAACCGCAAGTCTCAAAGGAATCTTTATGTAAGCCCACTGTTATACTGAATTAAGGCCACATCACATCCCTAACTAAAATAGTTGAACGGTTTGTACCACCTTCATTCTGGAAATTTTTTAAAATAATGTGCTTTATATAATGCTATCCGCACCAGCCTTGGCTGCTCTCAGTTGCATCATCACGAACATGTGCAGAGCTAAGTGCGAAAGCCCACTTAAAACACTAAGTAACATGAAAACATTTGTGCCATTTGCTACATTAGCTTTAAAAGTAAAAATCTAGATGCTCTACAGAGCTGCATAGGATTCCTGTACTTGTGCACAAAACTTCTATACTTCTGATGCTACAGGGAACAAACTATTGGTTAAATATGAATATAAAGCAACAATTCCATGAAGTGATATTTCAAATGCATGCAGTTTGTTGTGCTTAATATTACCTGCTAAACTTGATCAACTACGTGAACAAAAAATGAATGATAAATGAAATCCACTGCCTGACGCTGCGTGTGCACAAGCCAGTTATTGTTTTTCATTCAGAAAGCCTTATTTGGAAGTTAAGGAGGACCACATTCATGAGGATCAGTCTGTGCTGTTAATGGGATAAATATAGATTTGCTGATTTTGAAGTATCTGAGATACAGCAGAACTCGATTTTAAAGACTTCCACTGAAAAATGAATCAGAAAGAGCACAACAGGAGTTGCCACATACTGGCATCTCCAAAATACTACTCAATACAGCCGAGTTATCATCTCCTTGAAACTTTGCACAATCCTGTGCCACTTACATAAAACATCACTTTTATGATTCAAAATGCCTCCCAGTTTTAGCAAGCAAGAAGAAGAAAGCGGAAGGCCTGGCTGTAACGTCTTCACATTAATGGCACAGGAAAAAGCAAATGAAAACTAGTTGAGAAGATTCTTCCTCTAACTGATGAGGTATTTACCAGGAAAGAGCCCTGGGGGATTAATTCTCTCCCAGTACCTACCATTTCCACGTTAAAGCAAGGACAGGGCATCCAGAACATTAAGCTGTCTTATGGAACTGATGTCCTCAAAAAGAATACACATCTGTATGTATATTTGAGCTAGTATCCTCAAAAAATAATACCATCTGTATATAAAAATATCCCGGTCACACTGGGTAAGAAAGAGAAAGGCTTTGGACCACTAAGTCCCTACATAAAGTGGCATGGTTAAAAAAAACACAACAAAACAAAAAAACAAACCCAAGCAAAAACCCCATGAAGAATCAAATTTCATTAAAATAAAGTACTATTGAATTATAGCTGTATTATGATTGCCTGATTGCAATAAAATGTGAAAAGGAAAAATTTATGACAACTTCAAAGCACAGGCAATTCAAACGCATTTTTTACAGAATTAAACAAAACCCCAAAACACAACAAAGTCTTCAAGAACTACCATTCAACTAAGAGGACGCAGACAAAACTAATTACTGCAAAAACACAAAAACAAAACAAAAGTTTTATTCAACTCCAGGCAGGAATTTATACTATGATTTAACAAAGACCCAGTAAGATGAGATTCGGCTGCATATAAAGAAGAGCCTGGGCTGTTTGAGTGGCCATTGCTAGTGTGAAACCCAAGCCTATCAAAAAAAGCAGTAATAACAGACTTGATGATAATTAAGGGGGGAAGTCTGGACAGACCAGGCCAGACAGGACTGGAAAAATACTTGGACTGAAATCCCTTCTCTCCTAAAGGGATAAGAAAACTCAGCTCTTAAAAGTAAGCTGGGGCTTGCTCAGCACAGGGTAAGCGCCTGGCTGTACTCAGACACGTGCACAAGAGATGTCCAAGCCCAAGACCTGATTTTAAACTCATCCTTCTTGCCAGCTCCATGACTCAAATCCCCTTCCCAACTCTTCCAAGGGTTGAAGTGGCCACCGCCACGTGCTGCAGTACCTTCAATGAGGTCCTCGATGGCTTTCCTCACACCTCTGTCGAAGGCTCGAGCATCGGCAGGGCTTTGAAAAGTGAGCCCGAACTTTCTGTTGTCGACTTTCCAGTGGTGGAAGGTGGGGTTTGCCTTTGTGTACACCAGGTCCTTCTTCACAAAGCACTCCAGCACCACCTGGGAGGGCGTGAGCCCCAAAAGAGGAGTAAAGTCACTTTTCCCACCCCAAGGACACAGCCGGCACTGTCTCAGCCCGGACCCAAAAGCAAGCCAAGTCATGCCTCGCATAGGGGAACATCCTTCCCTACCAAACGATGACTAATAAACACCAGACACTGTAATTGTTCTCATAACCATTGCACATTCATCTTTTGCTTGTGCTTTGAGTAGGTGCTTGCTCCTCACCCCAGGAGCCTACTTCAGACCCAGACCCAGCACCGCACAGCTCACAGCTGGTGGGGGCTCAGGTGGAAGGGAGAACCTCTTCCCCCAATAATTTTACTCAACAGAAATTTTATTCACCAGCAGATTTAGGAGGTGCTGTAACACTCCCTCACCCTTTTTCCCTCCCTCACCCCCAGCCAGGCACTCATCTCAAGCTTTGCTGTGCCAAAAAAACTTATCTAGGGTGATGCTCAGGGAGAACAGGAATGGCTTGTAAGTCTTACCCTGTCCCCCAAAACCATAAGCATGGCTCCAAAATAGTGTCAAAAAAAGCATCCTAAGCAAAATAGTATCGCAAAAGACAAACTGTACTTGAAACAGCTTTAAAACACCAGTCTTTCCAACTCAAATAATGCTTCCCCCCCCCCCCAAACACTGAGTTAGCAGAGCCTGTGCAGGGACCGTATTTTTAAGCTAGCCCATCTCTTCACAGGAGCGAATTTCAGAACAATCGAATATATAGAAATAACAAACTGTAACATCTAAAACGGACCCTGGAAATAGGGAAAAGGCTTTATTAATTTGGTTTGTGCAGGGAAAGAGAGCTCCTTTTTAGATAAACAACTACCAGGAGAAATCGAGTGCATCAATTCATAAGAGACAACTTGTCTTCATATTCTCACTCTGCTCATTCAAACCTTGAACGGCACGCAGCATAAATAATTCATGGCAGTTTTAAAGGCTTGCACTGCATTACTCAGTGCAATGTGACTGGCTTCATGGGTTCTTTACACTTCAATTCACTTCTCACTTACCCCTGCTAGGTCTTAGAAAAAAAAAAAAAAACCACACAAGCCCTTTTCCAATCATCAAAGGGGGTCCTGGGTCCATGGGCCCGTGGATGTTGAAAATTTACCTGCTCCTTCCAGGTGGTGGCATGCCAACCTAGATACCAAAAGATGGCAATTCTAGATGAGGATGAGTTCGTGTTGTCCAATCTGGTACTATTTGCACATGCCTGTTTTTTATGTTTTAAAAAAACTTGCACAAGAATACAATAGAAATAGATTTGGGATAATTCTCATTATAAGAACAGAAAAAAGTTGAATTAGGGTCTATTACCAGTTTGTCTTTCTGCCTTTCACCATGGATTAGAAATCCACTTCTTCCATTGCCCTCCGGGTACGTGACCTTGCAGACGCCAACTCTACTGAGACCACCTCCTTCTTGTGGCAACCATCCCCCACTGGAGTCATCTCGGGTCATAACCACAGCTTTGACTCGCACAATATAGCTGTCACTGCAATGGTAACAAAACAAAAACAAAACCTTTTGTGAGCATCACACAGTCTCAATCAGAGCGTTTTTCTGGAGGGCAGTATTTAGACAGCACTGGTCTGGCCCCAACCCAGAGTTTTTGCCCAGGATGGAAGTTTACCTCTGTGATGGATGGCCTTGACCACTCAAGCCACCATAGGAAACAGACCCATCAAACAGCAAGGAATGAACCCATTGGGTTTCCAGATGTCAACATACAGATCAAACAACCCATGGTACTGGACACTCTCTCCCTCATGCAGCTGGGGACAGAGACCAAGAGAGCTGGGTGAGCCAGGCAGCACCCCAAGGCCACCACCCACAGGGGATGCATTGGGGCATCAGGTCTCCAAAGTGTTGGAAGAACATGTGGAGCTCAAATAACCCATGAACAAAGTGTTTTAAGGTTTTTGCGATCAAATCAGCGAAGTGGGATTTGGAAGACAACACTCAAATTCCTCCACAACTGGGACAGCCTTATGGGTAAAAAACCACAAGCGTGGCTCCAGCTGGTACCTCAGACAAAAGGCGATGGAAACCATCTCAGCTCAGGTCATCAGGACCACACCGTGTCCCTAAAACACCTCCACAAGCATTTCAAGGGGCTTTCAAAGGTGGCATGTCATAACGTCTCAAGAAGCTATTCTGGAAGCACCTGAGATTTGGGGATAATCCAGGCGCCCATCGAAAGGGGTCAAAAGAGCCCCCACAGCAGGGGGCTCTGCTCCCCCAGGCTTCCTCCTGTACCCCTTCCACAGAGCAGTTGCTCCAGCATCTGCTGGGGACCTCACCAGGGAGGCGGTAATTTGGGAGCAGAAAGGCCACTACAGGACATAAGCAAAAGCCATGCGCCTTGCATGGGATATGCAACCGACTCCAAGCTAAAACGGGTTGTCCGAACCCCAGAGCTGCTGGGAAATACCCAAATTCTGTCCTCATGCTGCCACTGAGTCCCAGCTTGGTGCAATCCACCATGTGTTAGACATCGATTAACCCAGTGACTGCTCAGGAACAGCGCTGACGGCTGTGACACCCTCACAGGGAGGTCACCACGGCATGGTTAGATGTCAACCACAGCACTGCTGGCTGCAGAGCTGCCAAGACACCCACCAGCAGCCGCAAAGGTGCCGCAGGGGACTCAAACCTGGGCAAAACTGGGAACATCAACAGGGGATAAGAAAAAAAGATGCGCAAAGAAAATTGCCCAGGAATTGTCCATCTCCAGGCCACCAGGTGAGCTCACGAGGAGGAAGCTCAACCCGTAGAGGGCTCCAAGAGGAGCCCTCTAAAAATGACAGGTATCATCCTTTAGGGAAAGAAATTCCTCCTTGAGGAAGGCTCCATATCTGGACATTTTCCCAGCATCTTGTACAACACAACAAGAGAACGGGCCCTTTCTATCCAAAATTACAAGCAGTGGTAGCTTTCTTCATCCTGCACCAGGTAAAACTGCCTCTTGTTTTCAGACATTATTTTTGCACCACTTCTGTAATCCAAGTGCTAACACTTGAAGACTGAGTTCCCCTTTCTCTAATACGACCAGATTTAATTAATACCTAAGCAAGAAGCTTCATGGATCCTACTTAAGGCAGTTCTGAGGACAGACCAAGGGAAGCAGCGAGCACCTTCTGGGCAGAGGCGCCTGAGACCAGCTGATCTCTCCTGCAGCTAGACAGACCTCGCAAAACACATGCTGTGATTTTCCCTTCACTGGCTTTATTTTATGGATACACCAACTTTCTCACCGGACCTACAGGATGAAGGCAGTACACAGAAGCTTAAGGTTCATCCCCTGTTGCTCTGAGGACTTTGCACTGGCTGATAAAAAGCTCTTCAGCATACTCAGACACACTGCCTGTACCACAGCTGACACATGCAAAGCATTCACAGAACTGAGAAACAACATTTTTAAGAATATTTTTGCTCGAGTCCTTAAAGCAGCATCCTGGTACAGGAAACAGGGCAACCATGTCTACTAACAGATCCAGTTACCTTTTTATTTTCTAATGAAAACCCATTTCTAGGTTTTACCAGTGGCAACTTTAATCTCTTGGCTTCCTGATACTCAGAACTAAGTAAAACACTTCAGCTAATTTCCTACTGTGCAAAAATTGAGCTGCTTCCATCCAAGACAATTTTTGTTTTCTTCTCTGTACCTTTCCCATATGGTCTATAAGGATTAGCAATTAACAGATAAAGAAAAAAGAAAGCCAACTATATGTTTCTATATAGTTCTCCTGTTCTCCAAGGATCCTTTCTGGACTTATTTTTAACTCTTCTCACTTCTGGGGAACTTCCATTAAATTTCAATCTCTCTTCTGAAGCTGGAGCCGCTCAATACAACCTTCCTTCCCATCCTCCCGCAAAAGTCATCCACACAAACTGCTGCTTCTCCTTCCACGCTTGAAAACTGCCACTGGCAATATAGCTTCCTGCGGGATTTACCATTCACTTTTAGGGCAGCAGCCAGAGCCGTCGGCTGTCCCAAAAGTAATGTCATCTTCAGTTACTCTGCTGCAGGAATCATCCACTTAAAGGAAAATTAAGAAAGCAGCAGCTATTCAGTACTTTGTGATTTCTACCAATTATTTGCTTGTTTCCATCAGCTCTCAGTGATTTCTCTAGGTTCGTAATTACGTTTGAATACTAGTGGATGCCTACGCATTACATTTAGGTCCCCTGCTACCCCTGCCCATTATAATCACAGTCTGGTGGGGCACAGAGCCATACGGTTTTCATCTTCATATCCACACCAATACCGTGACCTATGGCTCTTACAGCCTCTGCCACCAAGGCCACTGATTTCACCCACATGCCAAGAGAACACCATATAAACTGTATTTCTCCCATCTTGAAGAGCTACCTCCTTAAATATATCAAGCCAGAAAACCTAGTTTCCATCCACCTACCACAGCAAGAAGACCTCTGCTCCCCTATTAGAAAAGGACCTTGTTCAGCAGAAAGGTTCACCTTTGGCAAGGTAAGCAAGCTCCAGCTCCATTAATGTAATCCCTTGGCACGCTTTCCTGCACGATCAAAAGTCACCGGTGACGTCCCCATCCCCGCTCCCAGGAGACTCCAGCCACAAGCGCATGTTTCCCAACACGCAACCGACACTGAGGGATTTAGGAAGAAAACCAAGAAAATAATGAAAGAAAAAAAGGTGTCTAAGGCTAAGAATGGGGTTTGACATATTGGTTTAGTTACTGGACTAGGACTCGGAAGCTGCACGTTAAATTTTCAAGGCTACGCACTGCTTCCTTCAGTTTTATATGTCAAAATCTTGCCTGCCGTTTCCATCCACAAGCCTAGAATAGGCAACGCTTCTTTCCCTCATGCCAGTGTTGATAAATACTTGGGAGGTACTCAAATATTTCAGGTCCATATAAGGACCTTGCTTCCTTAACGTAAAAGCTGTTTATTTTCTTTGCTATTTAATTTTACACAACCGCACTGAGGCTCTGGCTGGCTGCAAGCGCTCAAAATCCTCCAGAGCAAAGGAGCAGTCTGCAAATCCCATGTGCATGTCACTACTGAAACCCTGGTGCACCGAAGCAGCGAAACCACCATGTTCAAGTCATCCACCTGCACTTTCATGATGGCAACTGTGCAATTCGACTATTCTAGGAGAAATGGTTAATGAGATGTGAAAATATTTGGTCTGTTACCATTAATGAGATACCAATTGCCACTGAGATTAGATAATGCAAACTTTTCGTATAGTTAAAAATGAAACAGCTAAAAAAACCCCACAGCAGCCTTAGTTCCCCTCATTTTATCGGCTTCTTAAACTTATAGACCGCTCTAATTGTTGGGTTTATGGCCTACGTGCTATGTGTTTCATGCAAACTATCCTTAAATTACGCTCTTAAGTGGAATACTTTGCTATCTTAACCCTACAGATTTGTCTTCAACAGCCTTAAAAGCTTGGGAAGAAAATATCTGCAGGGATTACCCAGCTGCATGGCAGCCGGCCAGCGTGTTCCAGGGCTGCTTCAGGTTGTATGCCTGCCCCACCCAGAGCAAAAAACCATAATGAACTTGGGGAGTGAAGGTAGTGCAGAAAACCACGTGCTGTTTTTATTGGAAGGAAGAGAGCTTTAAAAATTGTAGCTCGTGGGTGTGCATATATATATATTAAAAAATACATTAAAAAAAAAAAAAAGAGTGTGTGTATAATTGCTACTATGAAGGATATTGTGAATTTTCCTAAACGAGAATTACCTTTGCGATAACTGAAGCCTGGTTGCATTACCTATAGCGTAACTTTTACAAAGCATTTGTGTTTAAGAGACAGGCAACGCTTAAGGCGGATAAAAAAGTGCTTTTCTCCAGCATGCACAAACCGCATTGTAAAATGCAGCTGACACCATCCAGCGCTCTCTGACATGAGCCACAACACTTACAGCAACCACACCGCAGCAAAACCAGTGGGGACACAGCCCTGAGCCTCGCTGTATGCCTGGCGTGGGCTTACGGCTGCAATCCCACGTCCAGGACTGAATGGCAAATAATTCCTTCCTTAGTTAAGGCTTTTATTTTGCCAATGTCTTTGTAAAAGGAGGGTCACAGCTGAAGTCCACAGCACCCTTCCACCAGCCACTCTTCTTTTCCACTTTGCTTCAAACGCAGCAACTGCAAATACCATATCTGAGATGTCTTGCAGCTAAAAATCCCAAGGGGCAGGGGGAAGAGACGTCCAACCCACCACATTTACTACTTTTCTTTGAATCACATTTATCATCTAAAACACTTCCCAGACACCTTCCGTAATTTAATAATATTTTTCCTCTAGCCAGGCTAGTTGACCAACATACAAACTTCCACACAAGTGCAGCCATATGGCACTTCAGTATTTTCCTCCTTTTTCAACTTTCCAGCTTACAAGGTCAGGAGAGAGTCAGGTCTCAGACAGAAAGGTAATCGCATGTAATGGGTTTCAAAAAATATGAACTGCTGTCTTTAATGCATCAACATTCCCAGATCCCAGATTTCAGGGAAGAGCCAAAATAACAGCAGGAGGCTCCTAATATAATGGCAGCAGAGGTCGGGCTGTTCAGCTGAACTGAACCACAGACACCGAGTGCTTAAACACAATTTAAACTATTTGGATCCATGCAAATTTAACTTCATGATTACTGGGACATAACCCGTCTTTGGCCGAGCTAGAGGTATTTCATGGTCTCCTACTTTTCCCTCCATGCCCAGCAACTCCGACAACTGGAGTTAAAGCCATCCAGTTCTGCCTCGGTGATGGCTGGAAATCATATTGCAAGGATCCTCCCTGGAGCTCATCCCGCAGCCGGAAAGCAGTGGCATTTTGATAGAAGTCATGGAAAACTGCTATTTCTGGAGTCACGCTCTCTTGATCTGACACTTGGTTCATAAACCTTCTAGCAAGGGTGAAGTATCTGCAGGTTATAATCAGCATTTTCTTCTTCAAAACCCTGACTTACCACTTTGTTAAAAAGAAAATTTCTGAGTGCACAGAGCCACAGCAAAATAAAGTTGGTGTTTCGATACCATTTAGATTTGCAGCAGGTTTGAAGCTTTTTCATTAAATACCAGCAAGAATAAAAAGCCATCTGCACCACTCTGGTCCGACCCAACGTTAAAATGGAACCTGTATAAAACCATGGAAAACCTCCCAAAAATTTTCCTTGCCCTCACCTCTGCATCACACTAGGAACACAGAACCAGCATATGTGTAACCTGTCTCTAGTATAGCAAATTTGCAACCTACATTTTTCTGTCTTTCAAATCCAATACTGACAGAACAAAAAGGTGTGCTGGGAAATCTGGGGTTCCACCTGGTCAGAGTAAATACGAGACAGTTCAATCTCCACACACCTTGCTCCAGCGATGCTGGCCAAGTCCTGCAGTACATCTCTCCTGGGGCACTTCACCTTAAACCAGTATTAATCTTACAAGCTCAGTTTCAGGACATTTCCCTCTCTCTCAACAAACCGAGAAAACTTTGTTGGCATTTAGCATTTCCTCTCCCAGCTCCTCTCTGAAAAGGGAAAGGAATTTTCTCTTCCAGCTCCCCAGTTCACACCTGGCTACTGAACCGAGTTCGGCAGCATGTGTTCAGCTTGTATACTGACCATTTCATGAAAAAAGGGGAAAAAAAAAATTATATTAACTCCAAGAATGCTGTTAGATGCAGCAGTGCAGAAGATGGAAGAGGAAAATCCTACCCTGAAGGAAGCGCCCATGTAGGATTTGGAAATCAGTGCCAGTAAGCTCTAAGATGCACACAGTCCTACCTGCACATCCCGTGAAGCACCCCAGAGGAGGAGTTTTGCACAAAGGTGATTCGATGCTGTGGATTTTCCTGGTGGCTGAGTGCTGCCCAAAATCTTGTGTGCAGCAAAAAAACCCAACCCAGCCAGGCGATCGCTCCGACAGAGTGTGAGGGGCCTGGATGCAGCGGGGATGCTCAAAGGCTCAAGTGCCTTCAACCCTCAAAAGCTCGTCGTCTTATACAACACACGGCCTCACGCAAGCAGCACAGCTCTGGGAGGGTGGGGCAAACCCAGAGAAGCACCTTTTGACTTTTTCATTCCTTGATGCCTTTCTGGGTCTAAAGCAGCCCCAAAGGCAGAATAAAGAGGGGCCAGGTCCTCCATGGCTGGGCTATGCCCCTTCCCCAGCAAGCCTGGGTTGGCTTCCAGCGCTGCAGCCCATCTGAAAAGCCTCCGTAAGAAAGATTAATAGCAGTTTTGTTTGTTTGTTTTTTTCAGAAGGAAAAGGACTTCTCAAAAAACCAAGACACCTGCAACAATCCACCCACCCGCCTCCACATCTCCCTTAAACTCCAAGGCAATGACAAACAAAGGAACCCTTTCACCAATACGTTTGTCAAACATTTAAGGCTGATTTCATTGAGTTTACGAGAAACAGCTCTATCCTAACTTGCTTGAATGGGATTTCATAATCCCATAATTATTTCAGATCCTGTACATAGAAAGTACATGGAAAAATAATTTTTTAATATATATTTCTATATTCATATAAAAAATATCCATACATAATATATATAGTGTAGACAACAAAATTTTCTTTTATTAATTTCTTTTATATGTATAACGTTTTTCTGGGGTTTTTTTCTTTTTTTTTTTTAAATGACACACACAAAAGCATCAGCTTCTGCTGTGAGAGTAACTCTCACAGCGCATTTTTTACAATGCAATGTCCCAACTAATTTGGATGCACCAAACTAGGGGAACAAGAGCAATTTTCTGCTGCAGACGGGGCCCTCAGCCCTTGTTCCATACGGATCTGGTGTTAAAAACCAGCAGGGTTTGGCACAGGCAGGGTAACACAAGTGCTGTCCACACAGCTGTAGGGTTGGGTGTTCTAGCCCTGCATGGGCTAAACCCATTTTTTCGGCCAGTGTAACCTCTCCTCCTGTGCTAGGCTTGCCCAGTGATCCCCACAAAGTGCTGCACATGTGGGCAAAACCCCAAATGAACCAGCAAGCAGCTTTTTAGGGAAAAAAAGTAGGCTTGCAAACATGCTGATGGGCAAGCAAAGATCCACTGACGCAGCTTGAGCACACGAATTTTAAGGGCTCTCCCCAGAAATTAGCTTACTATGCAAACAATATTGAATTAAAACAAAAGTCTAACTGCATCAGGGGCAGATTAACTTACTACTCACGGCCATATTGAAGCATCTATGTAACATCGTTGAAACTGTGTTAGAGCTATCAAAACCCACAGCAAACCTTGCTACAAAAATACGCAAAAAGTTTTTAGTTTTGGTGTCATCCCACCCCCCCACCCCACCCCCCAAGACAGCCACACCACCACTGGGATGCACACTAACAACAAAACTTTTAATGTGCCATCATTTAATGAAACCTCTTAAAAAAAAAAATCACAGCGAACCTCCATCTCAATGGAGAAGTGAGTTACCTCAGGGCCAACCTCCTTGCAGCTTTGCACGGCCGCTGCTTTGTCAGTGATTGCAAATTACAGGTTTGGAGTTTATTTTTAGAAAAAAAAAAAAAACACTTTTCTTCAAATGTGTTTAATGGATCAATTCTGCAATACATCAGCTGCACACGACAGTATGTCTTGGGAAGTTGTAAGGAGCAGCAAAACAACAAAAAAAATCAGTTTAGTAAGATAATGCGTTTGAATAATTTACCCTGCAGCTCATGAAGCTGGCATGCAGTACGGGCAAGAGTTGCATACTCAGGTCCTACTATTTTTGTGCAAGGGTACAAAATATTAACAGATTTCAAGGAAAGCTAATTAGTATTATCATTTACTGTAACAAGAAAGGAAGTTGTTATTGCATGACAGATGGTATTTGTTTTATATCACACACAAGCGAAAAGCACATAAAAGCTTAGCCAGTCAAACAGGTAGTTGCATGGGAGCTGCATCCTGTATTGATCCCCACCCCCCCCGCAAAAAAGCCACAACCAAGTTCCTAATTTTTTTTAACATATACTGACCATAAACACTCTGTTACTGCTATCCTATGTTAGCTCTTGAATGGTGATATTTAGCAAAAATAAGAAATGAAAACTAACAAGGACAGCAACTGTATTCCAGCTTTAGAGTTTTTATCGCGCTCCTTATTTTGTAAAATGAAACTAGAGATTTGATACCGCTCGCCAAAAATTAGAGGAATGTAATGGGGAAATCTATTCAATTCACAAAACGACGGGATTGCCACATGACCCTCTTCCCCATCCAATGAGTTTTTGCTGTCACGCCATGGACTGCCGTGATGCCCATGATGCCACCAAACGCGCTGGCCAGACAAGGTATCCCATTACTCCCGAACAACATCACATTTTGCAGATTAAGTGCTACCCATCCCAACACAGCCGTATTACAGCATGAGAGAAAATAATGCCAGGCGTACTTATCTTCAGCTACAGAATCAATGATACTCCGGACATAAAAATAATTATGTATGTACATACACATATACATAGCATTTCTGAAAAATTCAAAGTTTACAAAGAAAAGAAAAAACGCAGGAATTGCTCACCCCGAGCAATTTGCATTTTCCTCCACTCTCCTCCATTTTGATGAGTGAAGAATACAACTACATTTATCCCCCTGTAAACATCCTCCCTGACACGTAGGATACAACTACAAAGGCTAGACCATATTTTGCAAATATAAAAAAAAAAAAAAAAACCCTCTGTGAATGAATTCCAGCTGAATCTATTTCAGAGGAGGGGGGAGGGAATAAGCAGGATAACCGCGGTCTAAATATAAAGGGTTTTTATCTTTTGCCAGGTAAATTCATTTAAAAAAAAAAAAAAATAAAAGAAGACATTCTTAACTACATCAAAATGAGCATGCCCATTGAGTTTGCACTCCACCTCTCTTTAAGCCCCCCCAACCCCAATAAGCATCCATGGAGAGGGACACCAAGGGAAGAAGCTCCCCAGGTAGCATCTGTTTTCCTCTTGGTATTTAAGAGAGGGTGCACGTTAAACCATTACTTCTGAAAAAAAAACAAGAAATTGTATGTAATCATAAAAGAAACCCTGTGTTTCACAGAAGAAGTCGTACATATTCACTGATAAATTATATGCTGATTTAGAAAAGATTCATAAGGGCTGTGGGGGCGAAGAAAGAAGGGGGGAGGCAGAGGAGAAAAAAAAAAAAGAGGGGAAAAAAAAAAGAAATTATACACAGCGAAAGAACACACACATACCTGCTGGGGGATGCCATTTCCTCTACATTTTACACCCAGATTGCTCCCTTTTACCATCATTGCCACTACCAGCCTCCCGATAAAAGGGATCGGCGTTGGCTGCCCCGCGTCCCAGCTGGCTGCTGCCGAGCGAGCGGCGTCCCCCCGTGCGTGATTCAGTCTCCTTGAGGGATGTGCTGCATTGTACCGCGTGAGTCATCCCAGAGGTATTCTGCATATTACAGCCCCGGCCGGACCATTACTCATTCGCAACATCCTCCCGGCTCGGAAAGCACAAGCGCACGCACCGACCAAAGATCCTTGTTTCCCCACCCCGGTTATAGGCTGGAAAAAAAAAATAAAATAATTACGATACAACCGCCATAAACTAATAACGTGGGCGTTTAGCAGCGGCTGACAGAACAAACGCGCTTGCCGAGAGGTTGCACCAGACCGGCGGGCGCGTCACCCACTCGCCCAGGACGGCAAACAGGTCCAAAGTTGAAAGTGGGCGTCATCTCCGCCGGTAACCCCGGCCGCACTTTATTCCCCAAAAGCTGCTAACGCAGCGCTGGGACCAAGGGTCCAAACAACTCAACAGGCTTGGGGAAAGCCCTCAGCCTCCCGACGTGCCTGTCTCAATCGCAGCTTTTAACAGGAGTTTAAATGCTTCCAGTTTGCAACAAGTTGGCCTTTATAAATACCAGCTATAGGGCCTTGTATACCGTACCTTTGCAGGCAGCCCAAAGTGCCAACACAGCGACATCCCTACCTGCAAGCTTCATTTCGGGCAGTTGGTCTCAAGCGCTCCCTTGCTGCTCAAAAACTTTCATAACCGCTTTACCTCCTCATTCAGTCAGTGTGCTCCCCCCCCCCCCAAGTTATACGATCATCCCTAAATGCCCTCTCATTTTTTTAATGCAGAAATGTTGCTCAAGAACTGCCTCAGCACCAAGAATAAGAATAAAAATTGTGACACTGGGGCTGTGAAAGCAGCTTCTAAAAATACTTGCCCAGTTTCTGAACTGATCTACACTGATGATTAGGCAGGAGCGGGGAAGAAAGCTAATTTAAGTGTTTCCAGGCTCAGCTGCTTTTGCCTTCCTTAAATCCAAACTGTTTTAACCTCAGTTTGGGGCAAAAATCCCTTTTCCCCAGCATGGAGAACAGTGACTGAGGTGATGCTGCCTGAAGGCATCCTTTAGGAAAGCTGCACCCCCATTTTACAGCCATAATAACCTAAAATCGCACATGCTCTTGAAAACGTCAAGCTTGGACCAGGGAAACACCGAGCTTGAGACCACCAAGGCTTGAATCCAGTTTCGGTGTGTAGACACCAGGCTGCACGGAGGATGCGGAGGGCATCCCGAGCTGCCAGGACAGGAGCATTTGTTTGCTGCTTCGCAGCAGCACCCAGCGAGCACGTGTGCAGGTGTAGCTGCAGGCACCGATTCGCAGCTTGGCTGGATTTTGTCACAATAATGGAATCAACCTACAGTCTAAAGCCACGCAACAGGCAGCATTTTAAATGTTATAGTGGCATCAAGCGACAGCTGCGTTTACTCTATTTCAATATACAACATATATAATTTAATGGGCAAAGGGTACTCTGTTTTGGCAGAAGTGCATTTGCGACCACTGGGTACCTCATTAGTGAGTCAGAGCATCGTGCTATCCAAGTAATTAAAAAAAAAAAAAAACAAAACAAACCCAAACAAAAAAACCAAACAGGTGGGGTTTTTTTAATTTTAATTGCACATGCTCAGTCCACAACTCATCCTACCCAGATGCGCCAGGATTTGCTGCCTTGCTTTCCTCTTCAAGCTCTGCAGCAGCACTGCTTTTACCCTCAAATGCTTAACAGAGCGCCCATCAGCTCTGTCCTCAGCTGTCTCCAGCAAGAAATCAGCACACAAGTCCAAAGCAATGTCAGCCAGAAAAATTAAAGAAAGATGCCTGGCCCTTTTTGCTGCAAGTCCAGTTTCTAAAGTTTTTCTCCCGAGGGACGTAGGAAGATGAAATTAGCCTCCCAGTGCAAGACAAAACTATCTTTGAATAAGCTGTGTTGTAATCACGTTTCTGAAACAACAGCTTGAGCAGTTACATCTCCCCAAAGCTTCCCTGCTTTCTTGCCTTGCCACTCTGCTCCACAGACCAGCCCGCCACTGGTCCTCCTAGGATCTCAAAGCACAGCACACGGCGAGACTCAGGACTGAGCACCGACAAAGGCGGCTTACGGAGGAATAGCATTAACAAACACGGTTCCAGCATTACACATCAAAAGATGGGTTTACACGGAAAAGCCATCGCACCATAAAGCTAACACAGTTCCGCAGCTGCCGCAGGGTAGCTCTCGGCTCACGTGGCTGGGTTGAGCCATGACTTGGGTGTTTTCTGCAAAATCACCTGTTTGCTGGTGCGGTGGCAGCAGGGGCACGTAGGGAGACATGCTCTGCGTGTGAAAATATAAGACACAGAAAAGCCCTCCATTATAAACATTACAGTGTGCTCCATCCGTATGGATGCAACTGAAGCAAGCCATGCCCTGGCTCTCCGTCTACGCTGAGAAGCTGTTGCATCAGTCAAGAAGAACCACCACCACCTAATTCAGTTGGCTCCAAGCCCTGTCCCTAAGGGTTTTCTCTGAAGGGAAACGGATATCAAGTCACTGGATAGTTGTGAGCATCAACTGAATCACTGGCTGGATTCTTGCTTTTGCAAATGTTCTTTAAACTTAAGGCTAAGCTAACAAACCTCAGCTCCTGAGTTGGCAATGCTGCTGCACTTTTTTATTATTATTATTTTTCCCCTTAAATACTGCCCAGTCCAGTACACCTTAGCACACCCATCCCTACTAGCTCGGTGCTACAGTGAAACATCCTCCAAAGCTTTTGTGCACTTCATAGCTTAGATTGGTGAGCGACTGCTCTAATACATGAACATTTTTCCCAGTTTCCAGCGGGACGCACACTGCTACAGGGCTTTGCTATTAGAAATCTAAAGTAAACATTGCAACTGGAGAGCCAGCAAGGCGGTGGATCTGCTTTCCGCTGCCTGCCAGCCAACTACAAGCACAGTTCAAAGAGCCAAGACTGTGGTCAGGGCAAGAGGAGCCCATTTTCACTGTAGCTGCTGTGATTAAGAGAATGAAATTCAGTTACCACGTTAATGGAAGTTGTATTAATGGGCTGAACTTCTGCAGCACAACATTAACGCAGCGCACAGGACCAAGTCCTGACAGCTTGTGAACCAGGCAAAAAGATGTTTCAGCACATAATTTCGGTGCAGCGTAGGCTTCCAAGTATCTGCAGCCTAAGGTCCGTACAGGACACTCTGAAACTTGTCATGTCTCATCATCTGGGAACACCAGGCAATCTACCTAAGTGTAGCATTCAAGATTTGCTATAGCAACATTGCCTAAAGATTGCTTACTGTGCCTTGTGAGGGGTAAATGAGGTTGCTTTTCTCCATTTTTGTTTTAATTAAAAAAAAAAAAAAAATCACAAAACAAACCCCAACAAAAGACTTTATAGACATGGTCAGTGTAGCTTTTTGTCCAGCACTTCAGAGACACCCATTTCATTCATGCTGTCCTTGTTGCCCAAAGTTTCCTTGAATACAGCATTCATTCAAGTCGTGTTGTAGCGAAGAGCTGGAAGTATAGCAGAAATAGGAAAAAGAGCAGAAAAGCTGATCCTTAGGAATGACTCCGAACTTTTTCTGATGTGCTTGGGGCTGCTGAATATTCAGGAGCACTGAAACACTCCTCCCTACCTACCATTACCATGCTTTTCCTATTTTCCATGAAACTGGAGTAAGGCTCTCCCATGCTGCACACCTCTGCCAGCAAAAAAGCAAGGTGTTACTAAAAGCACAGCTGAATAGTGCTCAGCAGTTGAGGAGTCTGCTGGGCGATAGATGGCCCATAAAAGCCCATGCGGGAGCAGTTCTGGTCATGGCACAGCTCGATTCTGCTTATGCATTTCTCAGTATAGACTTCACCCAGACGTTAAGCATCACAGAACACGATGCTTTCTTAACACAAATGCACCCCAAGTACTCCAGTAAAACTAAGTAAAGAGGAAAGCTGCAGTATTTAATCTCTTGTAGACATCATCTGATCTGAAACAGAGAGGATCCATCCCTGTTTCTTTTTCCAGTTGGCTCCAGCAAGCTGTGAGCCACCAGCACAGTGGGAGCATCTTGCCATGAACTCCTGGCAGCAACTGCTTTGCAGCACAGGGCCCAGGCCGGGAGGCCATCGTCCCAGCTGGACTAGTGCAGGCATCCCTTTGGCACCAGATCATTACGTATGGTACAATCCCAGGCCCTAGCAAAGGCACAACCTATTTATAAATTACAGAGATGCTAAATGAGCATGGCGAGTTGGAGGCAGCATTTCTTTGCCATTTCAAACTGTGCAAACCAAGGCAACTTTACAGATTGGTTTAAAAAGTCCATCTCCAGGTGACTGACAGCTTGCAACAACCATTTTTCTGTTCTGGGTGTTTTAAAGCTTAGGCCTTGGACAGACACGTCATTCTCATAGATGAATGGACCTTTGTACATATGGATGACAATAAAAAATGACCCCAGCATAGATGGGTATTTCCATCCAGGATGCAGAAAGGTTCTGGGTGGAGGCCATGTGGATTGAATTTTCTTGCAGACAGATCAAAGGAAAGCTGCTGAGAGCGTCTTACTTGACTCCAAATAAACATCCACCACCAGAAGAGAGGTTACACAAATGACATGCACCGAGCTCCTCCACACCGGAAAAGCCTCGTTTGCTTTTCTTCTAATTAAACCCTTCCTCCATAGCTCCTAATTGATACCTGGACAAACAGCTGTAATACGCTCCAGGAAATCTAACCCTGTACTTCGCACTCATGTAATATGGACTGGATCATCAGAGGGCAGGCTGCAAATTTTTATTTTCTTGATAAAAAACTGGTTAAAAAAAAAAAGCTAGTAAAACCCCAAGACCTCCCCCTTTCCTTTTTTCATGCTTAAATACTTAGTTCAAAGGAGAGGTGCTTTTGATGTCCTGCCTGTGCACGGTTTGCATCTGAATTTGTGTTTTTCTTGCACCGATATCGGTATCTCCTAGATTAGCCAGATGGCAGAGCTCAACCACCCAAAGAGCTCCTTGCCTCTACGAGGCAAGCAAGATCAATCACTGCTGCAGACGGATACATACCTCTCACCCCTTGAGAAAACCGATTGCTATAAGCAAACACAGGTTGAAGAGCTTGACTTGGCTGGTTGTTCCTAAATCAAATTTTTGTTTTATTTCAGCTTTAATCTAGTCTGTCTAATATAACAGACGCTTTACTCCAGTTTATCTGCAACAGATCTCAACTGATGAAGAATCCACAACATTCCTAAAAAAAAAAAAAGTGTGAATCTTAACTTCTAACCATCGCATCTTTGCTTTCCCTTAGGATAGAATTTTTTCACATAAAAGTGCTCCCAGACTAATTGTGTGTACCCTAGACCATGTATATCCAGTTTCTTCTCCGATTTCTTCTTTCTAGATCTCAAATCGCTCTTGCTGCTCTTTCTGAGGGTTGGCGTTATCTTTCACAAAGCCCTCATGCCAGGACTCAATACTTCATGCTAAAAGCCCCTGCAAAGGCAGCAAGATGCAGCAGACCACAAGGCAAGCACCATGATATGATAACTTTTATCCACCTACATTTCTAAATCAACTGAAAACTTCCATAAAACCGTGCTGACCAGCTCCAAGCTCATACTCTCAAGCTGATGTTGACTGCACCTCCTCTCAGAGAGCTCCCTGTTTTGCTGGCAACTGACTTAATCTGACTGGCTTAAATTTTCAAGATCATTCCGCCTCTCCTCTAAGAGTTAGCAAAACATTATCTTGCCCTTAAAACATACCTTGTCCAGCTTTTTCCACTGCTCTTGAGAATAAATTGCTGTTTTATAGCCTTAAAGGAAGATGCTTAATGCTTAATGACTCTGCCTTTTTAGTAGTATGGGAATTATTTTATTAATTTAGGGTCCTGACCCTCGCAGTCTGCCTCTTTTGGAGCACAGAAATGAAACGGGGCAGGTTTCCCCTCCTGCATAGAGTATACCTGCCCTGTATCGGGATGCCTGGCATTAATTATCACACAGCCTTCCGATGTTATTATTTAAATCCTATAGCGACCAGAGATTTCTCACCAATACCTTTGGTTTCCTGCAGCCAACTGTGTGCATCTCCCAAACTCTACTTTGTTCTCCCTGCAGCCAGCTTTCCTGTTTACATCTCTGCTGCCGCTTCCCTTGCAAAGCAGAAGGGCTTTGGAAAAAGCACAAACAAACAACCGTTTCCTCAAGCTGCAGGGAGTTGTGCGCCTCTCTTCCTACCACCATCCTTTGCCCGGTCACAAGTGTCACTCACATTTAACAGCTTATACTTCCTGTACTCTGTTTTAATAGGCAGATCTTTTAAATGCTAGAAGATATGGTGGTGTGAAACGCCCGCTGAATATATCACTAGCAAAGAGCAATTTTGTTCACATATGGCAGAGAAGTCAATCAGTGGAGATCACCTCGGGGTCATCCCATATTCTCATTCTGACGGGTAAGAATGAGTTGTTCCATGTGCTGCACGTTCATGTTTTCATGTCCATTCCTTTCAAAAAGGTTAAGTTTTAGGTATGTTTGCCTAGGGACACTCGGTGTCCCTCTGGCATATTGGAAGGTGACTGAAGCCTCCCATGGCCTTTCCTTTGAGCAGCAGAGATGGCGAAAGAGCTCCTCATCCTGTTCCCATCAGGGTTTTTGGTGCACTCAGTATCAGGTGGGAGCTGCAATCTCAAGTCTTCCAGGTTTAATTTGTGAATACCAGAACATCAATGCCCCACACAAGACCAAAAAAACTTGTAAGCTTAGAAAATACCTAGTAACAGGTTATGCAAGTCTATTCATTTAAAAGGCCACAACACTCTGTTTAAAAACATCAAAAAATGAACACTGAAAAAAAGCAACATTATCTTCTTACTCAAAATCTGCAAGAAAATATTTACCTTTTATCTTTGGGCAAAGCCCCATCTATACCTTGCCCACCCCCAATAAATTATTAAGGTAATGTCTAGAAGGCAGAAAGAAGAAATGCCCTGATTTTTATTTTCCAACTTACCACTTGTTTTTCACTGTCTCAAGCTGTGTTACAACCACTCTATGCGTGTTCAGCGGAAGATAATCGAACCACAAGTGTTTATCTCAGTCCAAAATGGCCTTTTTTTCCCTGCCTCCCCTTAAACTCAGATTTAACTAGGGTTTTAATTCCTGTTTACAAAGGACACAAAATCGACAAGAGGGGATGTCAAAGGATAAGCATGCACTTCTACTAACTTGGTTTTCTTTTTCCTTAAGGTGGTTTCATCCAGTTATGAGTCTCTGGCTTTCTTGCTTAGGATTCACCTGCCTCTGCCACTATGTCCACTAATATCTGGGAGCAGGAGACATTTCAGAAAGGAAGAGCCTTGGTCTGAAGATGGGTCTCCACTGCATTCACGCAAAGGGAGGACAGCTCTGCGCCCAGCACTCCAGTGGGATGTTTTGGCTCCCAGACAAGACAGCAGCGGAAGCACAGCGTGCCAAGACTGCCCTGCAAGGCCTTGTTGTCTGCTAGAAATTAATATTCAAACAGCGATGGTGTTTCGGCATGCTAAGGGAGAGGAATATGCACACATTGCCCAAAAGCAAGTTGGATATGAGCTTTGCTAAACAATTCACACCATGATGGGAAATCACAAGTTGTCAAGTTATCTGGGGGGGGAAAAAAAAAAAAACCAAAACCAACCCCCCCCCCCCAACCAAAACCACACCCCAAACTTTTCTGAGTCTGTTCAAGTGCTATTTCCAATATTAATCTCCAAGGTGGGGCAAGGGGCAATCCAAAAGTTAATGCCTTAAAGGACCCACAAGCTGCTTCTTTGTCCAGAGATGACCTTTTATTAATGTTAAGCACCACGGTGAGGCAGGTGCCCAACCCATGTTTCCTCCACCGCGGGGACAGCCCTGGAGGAGCCACCAGGCCAACGCTGTGAAGACATCGATGCAATTCAGTGTGTGCCGCGGAAACCCAAGGTGGTGCCAGCATGAGCATTGAGTTTACGGGCAGCATAACAGACCCAAGCTTCAGTGGATTCAGTGACGGAGTCAGATGATGACAGCTCCATATGAAATGGAAAGCTGAGGTGGAAAGCCAGCTACTCGTCCCAGTCCAGCGCTCTCCCTTGGAGATGTATGGATGATGCATACCATCAATTTTGAGGTAGAAGGGAGAAACCGCATCCTCGCTTCAGCCTGTCCAGATGTGCTCAGGCTGTAATGAGTCCATGGAGAACTTGGGAGTTGAGTCCCCATCCACCACATGCATGCATGCACGTTTTAGGAGGAATGTATTTAAATGCACGTATTTAATGCACATATTTAAAAACTGAGCTGAGATTAGCTAAAAGTAACAAAAGTTATCAGTGTAGTAGCTGAAAAGATTGCCTCCATCCTGTTATAACAACACAACGCAAGAGTTGGAAAATGGGCACTTCTCTGTTGACTACCAGCCAATGCTCACTTTGCTAATAAATTAGGCGGAAATCCGTGGCCATCTCGAAACAAGACGTAGCGGCATCCCTCTTCTAGGAGTCTAGGTAACACTTGGACAGGAGACCTCCAGATGCACTTACAACCAAATAAATGAACTTTAGCTGAAACAATGCTTCGCCAAAACCAACACAAAGACAGTGACCTCTGGAATTTGGGGCTACTTGCAGATGTCCTAAAGGATGCCATAGACTAAGTCATACAAAAGGTACTTTAACCCCTGGCAGTGGTTCATCTAGATATTTTTTCTAGCAAAAAGCCTTATTACTGAAGGAGTTTCCTATTATTTGCAGGAAAATTCAGAAGAGAACAAGTAGATACTAATTTGTTAAAGAGACAGATAAACATGTACAGGAAATACTTCTATGAAGGTCCTGATCCTCTGAAGATTAATAATCTACAGTACTGGAGACAAAACCATGACACTGAGGAAATAAGCGAACTATAAAAACAGGAAGAAGTGGAAGTTTATTTTTTTTATGTTATTTTGAGGGAATATTTGTTTTTCTGAAGCTTAAGATACCGGCAAAAGCCTCCATCTGCAGGTCACACTATTCTCTATACAAAAGCAGCTGCAGAGAGTTTCCTCACCCAGGTCCCCAGAGCTGTCAGTCTGGGGAGGCCATCCTGCACATTACGGATTAGCTGCCTCCCTAGCCAACATTGTTATTTGGTTTTCACCTCATTTAAAGTCATTACAAGTCACTGAAAGGGCTGTTGCTGCATGCACAATGTTCTGTAGGTGATACCAATAAATCAAGTTGTTATGCTGTTGCATTTCCCCCCGCAGCCACAGGATGAAGGCGCTCCCTCCAGATATGTATTTCAGTATATTTACTGTAATACTTGATATTAAGGTAGTACTTGTTGGAAATGAAGGGTTCTGCCACAAACAGAAACGATATATCAAGAAAAGCTGTTCTAGACTCTCCTGCCTTGGTTTTTGTTCAAATCAAAATAAAACTACCATCACCGTGAATTACAGTCCCTCCAAGGACGCAGCAGGGATGTGCTGAAGCCAACCACCGCTTCTGCAGCAACTTGGTGGCACAACTATTTTTGGACCATCACAAGTCACCTAAGCTGAGCAGACACAACCACTTGTCGGGAGGTGCTAACCTTTTCTTCCATCTCAAACATCTCATGTTAGCTCATGGTGGTATCACAAGGAGCCCTCAGACCTGTGTCACGTCTTATACAGAAGTTATCTTACTTAAGTGAGTCGGGTTGAGGCACAGTGCTGCCCAGGGGTCTTCTGCTATTAAAAAAGGTGGGGAGAGTAGGGGACAGGGACACCACATCAATTTGTCCTCACCCAGGAACTTTTTGAAGCAACTTCTCCACCTCCTTCTTGCAAAAGCCTGCAAAAAATCTAGATCATTCCCATTGCAACCAATGCTATACAGATGTACTAAATGCCATTCTAAGAGCTGAATTAAGCTCACATCTGTCTGCAGAATTTCCAGAGCATGGAAAGACATAACTACATAAATGGAATTTAACTTAAACTGAAAAAAAGATTTGTTTAAATATTTATGCTTCTGAAATGTTCTCATCACTTTGCTCTTTAGTACCATATACTGTTGAATTATTTTTGTCCACTGGAAGTCATCCCTTTGAACCAGGACATTCATCACTTCGGAAATATAATCAAATTTCCACGTTAGTTAGCAGATGTTAGTTCTATGAAGGATAACGATCCACCTCAAAAAAATGAAGTGCAATACTATCAGCCTAGCTTTCCACTTGGATTTAACCTCTACCACAAGCGCTGAAGAACTAGATGTTATTTGTATGCTTACTGTACGGAACATTTGTATAGATATTTAAATATCTATATATTGTATCAAATATTAAGCATTTCGTTATTTGTCTGACACACAATATACCAAGCCACATGTTTTCTGGTTTTGTACATCTCAACTAGGACAGTGACCAACTATAACAACAGTAGAATCATAGAATCGTGTAGGTTGGAAAAGACCAGTAAGATCACCCAGTCCAACCATTAACCTAACACTACCAAGTCCACCACTAAAACAATTAAAGGTACAGTAATAATTAATTTCATGTTTCCTGGCTTGGTGGCTGGATTATTTTTTAATTAAAGTAAAACTAGAATAGAATCATTAAGGTTGGAAAGAACCTCTAAGTTCGTCAGTCCAACCATCAACCCAACACCACCATGCCAACTAAACCTTGTCACAAAGTGCCATGTTTACCTGTTTTCTGAACACCTCCAGGGACGGTGACTCCACCACCTCTCTGGGCAGCCTGCTCCAATGCTTGACCACTCTTTCAGTAAAGAAATTTTTCCTAATATCCAATCTAAGCCTCCCCTGACACAACTTGAGGACATTTCCTCTCATCCTATCACTAGTTACTTGGGAGAAGAGACCAACACCCACCTCACTACAACCTCCTTTCACGTAGTTGTAGAGAGCGATAAGGTCTCCCCTCAGCCTCCTCTTCTCCAGGCTAAACAACCCCAGTTCCCTCAGCCACTCCTCATAAGACCTGCGCTCCAGACCCTTCACCAGCTTCTTTGCCCTTCTCTGGACACGGTCCAGCACCTCAATGTCTTTCTTGTACTGAGGGGCCCAAAATCAAACACAGTATTCAGGTGCGGTCCCCCTGTACAGTGCTGAGTATAGGGGGACAATTGCTTCCCTAGTCCTGCTGGTCACACTATTCCTGATACAAGCCAGGATGCTGTTGGCCTTCTTGGCCACCTGGGCTCATGTTCAGCCAGCTGTCAACCAACACCCCCAGGTCCTTTTCTGCCAGGCAGCTTTCCAGCCACTCTTCCCCAAGCCTGTAGCATTGCATGGGGTTGCTGTGACCCAAGTGCAGGACCCAGCACTTGGCCTTGTTGGACCTCATACAATTGACCTCGGCCCATCGATCCAGCCTGTCCAGATCCCTCTGCAGGGCCATCCTACCCTTGAGCAGACTGACACCCCCGCCCAGTTTGGTGTCATCTGCAAACTTACTGAGGGCCACTCAATCCCCTCATCCAGATCATTGATAAAGATATTAAACAAGACTGGCACCAAAACTGAGCCCTAGGGAACACCCCTTGTGACCGGTCGCCAGCTGGATTTAACTCCATTCACCACAACTCTCCGGGCTCAGCCATCCAGCCAGTTTTTTACCCAGCGAAGAGTACACTGGCCCAAGCCACGAGCTGCCAGCTTCTCTAGGAGAATCCTGTGGGAGACGGTGTCAAAGGCTTTACTAAAGCCCAGGTAGATGACATCCACAGCCTTTCCCTCATCCACTAGGCGAGTCACCAAGTCATAGAAGGAGATCAGGCTGGTCAAGCAGGACCTGCCTTTCATGAACCCATGCTGGCTGGACCTGATCCCTGGTTGACCTGCACATGCCTGTTGAGCGTACTCAAGATGAACCGCTCCATAATCTTTCCCGGCACCGAGGTCAGGCTGACAGGCCTGTAGTTCCCCGGGTCCTCCTTCTGGCCCTTCTTGTAGGTGGGCGTCACATTGGCAAGCCTCCAGTCATCCGGGACGTCCCCTGTTAACCAGGACTGCTGACAGATGATGGAGAGTGGCTTGGCAAGCTCCTCCGCCAGCTCCCTCAGTACTCTTGGGTGGATCCCATCTGGCCCCATAGACTTGTGGGTGTCCAGGTGGCATAGCAGGTCGTTAACTGCTTCCTCCTGGATTATGGGGGGTTTATTCTGCTCCCTGTCTCTGTCTTCCAGCTCAGGGGACTGAATACTCTGAGGATAACTGGTCTGACTATCAAAGACTGAGGCAAAGGTGGCATTAAGTACCTCAGCCTTTTTCCTTATCCTTGGTGGCAATGTTCTCCCCCTGCATCCAATAAATGATGGAGATTCTCCTTGGCTCTCTTTTTGTTGTTAATGCATTTGTAAAAACATTTTTTATTATCTCTTACAACAGTGGCCAGATTGAGTATGGTCAATTAAACTGCAGTAAAATCAGAGAAGCAAAGACCTGACTCTGAAACAATTTAAAATTTCAGTTCACACAAATCATTCCTGTCTAGAGAAATGCCGATGCTGCTACAGTGCCGTAGAGAGCATCGACATGCTCCCCAATGACAAGGGATAAGGAAAGGTCTGTGCTCGAAAGCCCACCTGAGCCAGCCAGGCTAGCTAGTAGGTACCTGCCTTATACCAATTCACATTCCCTGTTGAAGTGATTACTTACATTAAAATCCAGGTGAACTGCTGCACAACCAAGTAGACCAGCTGTTAATCTTTTCTAATTTTTGTTTTTGTCTCCCACGTCTGTTAGCGTACGAGGGTTTTGCACGATGAAATGTTTTACACCACCTCATAGCTCCTCGCATTAACTGATGGTATTGGTAATTAAACAACTCGCATCAATTACAAGCGGAAATTGGAATAATAACAACAAGACACAGAGCGAGCCCTTGAGCGCCAGCTTCTAGGAAATCGCTATCAAGAGCACTGTTAAAGTTCACACTCTCCAGCTAATTAAGTATTTGAGGCAGCGGTGAGAAGCTGCACCCGTATGCAGCACTCGCCAAGGTTCCCTGTGCTTTGCACCCTGAAATGTCACCCAGAAATGTCATTTCAACCCTGAAATGACACCCAGATATTCTGGCTTCACCCTTTCTTTGCTCTAGACAAAGACGAAGGAACTAGGTACCAAAAAAAGCTGGACAATACTTCCACAAAGATACTAAACTGACTCCTGCCATTAAAGCAGTTCATCAAGTGTGAGCCAATTAGCAAAATACAAGTCTGTTTTTCTCCATCATCTGCCAATACCCAAGAGATACTTTCAGAAGTCATAGATTGGCTCTTCAAGTCCCTTTCTTCAAAGCATATAAAAATAGTATGAAGTAACAAAAAAAAGCAAAATAAAATGACAGGTGCCTGGTCCAAAGCAGCATTCCAAGCTTTGGCAGCCCTGGTTACAGAGCACGCAGTACACAAGGACAGCTGTAAGCCAGCTGATGCTGAAAGTGTTGGACATTTTTTCTGGGGCATCTCATGGCTTCTTGGCTTTCCACAGCCCTGGTTGCACGGGGCGTTTTTGCCTTACCTGTTAAATCAACCAGTGTTTGGGGTCCATGGGTACTTCAGCAAGTCAGAGATGCATGCCAATGACATCAGAAATAAAATAATAATTAAAAAATCAAGCAGCTTTAAAAATTTCCAGGGCACTTACAGACTGTGGACCCTCCTGCCAACCAAGGTAACAACAGGGAAGGCTGGGCTCTGCTGCCAGGGACCTCAGACGCCCATCATGCCTATAATGACCAGCTGTTGGCGGTATGGAGGATGGTACAGGGAATATTCCAAAAATCCTGCTCCTGGATAGCACTTGGGACTTCCTTGTGACCCTCTGCCAAGTAAGCGGCATTGCGAACGCAAAGTGGCTCCTCGCTTGCCTTCCTGAAACACTGCTGTGAAATGGGCATGGATGGCTCTTATGAGCCCAGCAGCACCCATGCCTTTTCCAAACTGCAGATTTTATTGACTTTAACCTGCTAACAGCCGGCAACGCAATAACCCGCATCCACGGGCTGCTGAAGATCCTACATCCCAGTTAGATCTGAAAGGCTAAAATTAAGCTCTTCCTTTGACATGGAGTAATTTTTGCTTGGTGTTCCAGTGCTTGTTCAGGCAGGTTTTCTATTCACCTGGGGCAAGCATGCTCTTCAAGCTTAATTGGGTCATATCCCAGGCTAAAGAATTTAATAGTTAATTGAAACATCACGCCAACCTATGGTCTGCTCCGCATGTGTCTCATGCCTCGCATGGTAGAAGTCCAAGGGCGCGAGAGCGGCTTGGGGTGGGGAGAAGGTTTAATTTTAGCCAAAAGGAAGAACACGTTCAGCACACAGCCTAGCTAAAGAAATAAAAATAAAATAAAAATCCACTCTGCCACAATCCTGCTCCATGACATGGACAGACTACTTTATGCATGGTCCATAACACAGAGGAGCACTAAATGGCAAAAAGCGTTCACAAAACTAGAGCTACAGCCATAGATGACGTAAGCCAAGACTGCTGTGCTATGCAACATGGGGAAAAAGCATGCACAATGCTTGCAGCTACCAAAACCTTGCAGCTACCATGAATGCCTGCACCGACACACTGAGGGAGCCCGTTGCAAACCTCATTCTCGAACTGTCGCAACCGCTGGGCGCAACCAAAGGCATGGCCTTGCAGAGGCTGCCACCCGCGCTTGGGCAGGAGACTGTATCTGCAAGCCACCTCCCGGTCACCACACACACGGGAAATACCTTCTTATATAAACAGGTTTATTGCAAGCCTATATATCCCTGTGCCAGGTTGTTGCGTGTTTTTGTATGAAAAACCAATCTGAGAGAGATTTTTTCCATGTCTGCCTGCACACGTTTGATCAGAGGGAAGACGGTAACCGCCTTCTGACCTTTACAACAAGCCACTCTTGACAAAATTAAGGCTACCCTGCAGAGGGAGTTACCTCATACAGAAGCAAATATCTTCCTTAAGCACAAAAGAGGTTAGTGTATTTTGCATTTTAATTAGATCATGAATGACAAAGCCACATTTCTGCAAAAAAGTTCCTGTATTCGAGGTGTTCCAAAATAAAATGAATATACAGAGACTGGATTTTAGCCTCCAAGTATTTCCTTCCCCATAGTTAAGGTCTACAGTTTTCTGAAGATAAATATAAAATAGCAAGAATACGTACAACAAGAACACATTTCAACTTCTTTTATTCAATTCAGCAAAAAAACTCTTGCACAGCAGCGTTCACGTTCCCTGCAACACAGCACCTTCCAACAAGCCACATTTTCCCCTCTCTCCAGTCTTGAGTTTTTCTCTGGGTTTTAAAAATTTACCTTTGCTGTCAAGGGAGTTTCTAATTCCCCTTTATGAATTATACAGCAAGAGATGCCTGAACCAGGTGTTCAACCAGGCACATTCCTATTGGAGCCATCCAAGGAAAACCCTGCTTGGTTTTCTGCCATCTTGCCAACCTGGGGCATCTCAGGCAATCTATAGGTAGGACTTTCCTGGACCTTATGTTGTGCATCCTCAAGAACAGGATTTTAAACTTCTGGAGATTTTTTTCTGTCCAGAATTTGAAGCTAAACATCAAATCAGCAAAACACCCCCATGGATTACTTCCTTTCATTGATGAAGAGTTATCATTTTCAAGTGTCTTGAAATGCATGACATAACAGGAAAATTTACCTATGGATTGAAAAAAAAAAAACCAAACCTTTCTGCATTTTCAGTACTTGTTGCAAGAGACCTTGAGCATAGCTTTAGGCACCGGACAGTTTTCTCCTAACACACCACCACTTCTGTAAAATGCAGCACGGTTCCCTTTATCGTTTGCTTTGCACCGTGGGCTTCCACGCCACGCGCCTTTCCTCGCCAACCACAGCCATCCGTCATGCTTCAGTCGCCTCTCCCTGGCTATTTACTTAAGGCTGGGTACGGCCAGGAATTCCTTCGCGTAACAAAATGTACAACCGTGCTTTTATACGGTGCATTTCAGCGCTGGAGAGTGCTCTCAAGGAGTTTCCCTCTTCTGTCCCGAGGAGCTCATTTTACTCCGAAGTACAGGGAGCAGCAGAAGTCTCTTGCTGACAAAAGTCACGTGCAGAAGTAGAGGAAGGGGGCTGCGTATTTATTCTTTCCACCCAAGCAAACGACAGCTTAAAAGAGTGGTTGGGTTACCAGCTGTTGGGAGCCTCTTTCAATTAAAGAACTAGCTAAACCAAAAGCATCCCTCTCACTTGGGCTATTTCGCAAACAGGGGCTCAAGCGTGACCTTGTGCTCCCCACTGCTTCACAGAAGAAAGCAGAATTGGGCTTTCCTCTGCAAACATTATAGCAATTTGGCGCTGCCAAGCAAACGCATAAAACTGCCGTCATTGTACCTCCAGAGTCACCTGAAGCTGCACCGGCATCGCGCATCTGGGTGACATCGAGTGCGCCAGGCAATAAGGATGAGCCTGAACTAGCAGTTGGGGTTGAAGCCAACAGCACGTCCCCCTCTATCCTGTCATGCTGCTGGGCATCTGCACTCTGCCAGGAGCCAGAAAATAAGACATGGTACTAGGCTTAATGGGTAAGAAAAACCCCAGGTGCTCTGTACCTGATAAGAAACAAGCCTCTGAACAATAACCCAAGGAAGACGCACACCATCTGACACTGGAAGATGCCGTCTGCAGACACGAAGAAGATTCACTTCTGCTGGTCTAAGAAAAATACAGTCACCACCTTCCCATGCACCTTGTAGCAAGGGGTGACCCAACTGGCCCACGTTCACTTTGTGGAAAGTTTATAAAACCACAAACTGGAATGAATCAGTACAAAAAACATTAGTACTTTTTCTGCTGACCCATCACCAATTAAGTCAACAAATTTCTCTACCATCTCATCCTTCCCTTCTCTCCCCACTGCTCCCATTACACGCAGGGATGTTTACTTCCATATACACTGCAGAAAAATCCAATACTAACCGCACTCAAAAGAACTGTTGGTAGCTATTTACCAAGTATTTTTTAAAGCATCCTAATATTTGTACTGTCACTTTTGGAAGAAGATGAGAGAGGATGTGACGGATCTCTCTTTGACGCTCATTTCGTAGCTGAAGGCCAGCTAATGTTAATCATCTGAAGAGACAACCTCTTCCAGGCACAGGTATGTTCTCTGCAACCACCAGCAGCAGTTTTCAGCTAGGTCCCTGGAAGTCCACTGAATGAGTCCTTTATAGCATTAATTGCAATGAACAGTGTATGTTATATATTGTCTCCAACTGTTCCACAGACAACTGGTCAGAGACAACAGATCCAGAAGCTCCTCACAAAAGCAGCTGGGTTTTTCCACCCTTGCTTACAGGGCAGGGGTTGCTTTACTGTTGGACAAATGTGGCACCTGGCTACTTTAAACATCTAGTCCCACCTCTACAATTCATACCCCAAGCACACAAATCAGAGCAACTTTTTCCTTCTTAAAACATGTATAGGGAAGTACTGCTTGCAGTCGAGTACTTTCAAAAGTGTACCAGACTCACCTAGAACCACAACCTGGTAAACGGTCTTGTGAAAAATTATTCCTCCTATTCCTGTAGCAGAGAGGAAGCAGAAGAGGGAAATAGTCTAGTAATATTTAACTGGCTTTTCTTGATACAAAGTTTGCACAAAAGGTACGTGTTTTACTGAAATCTCAAAATTTAAGTGCTGGAACAAAGGACACATTTTCCTCTGAATCATCTTACCCCAAATCAACACACAAACCTTACCTACATTCATAATCCAAAAAGAACTGATCTGCAAAAACATCTAGCTTTCACTGCTTAAATCACTGCAGAACTTGGAGTGCCTTTTGTCCAACAGAGGCAAAAACAAAGCAGCAAGTGCTCTCCTGCTCACTGCTATTCCCCTTTTTTTTCTTTAAGTTTTGTTTCTTTAAGTCAGCGCTGAGAAAGCAAATTAAGCTTCCGACTCTCAACTCCTATAATCACATGAGTTATGCACTGGCTCCAGTTTATATTAATTTTCTTTTTAAAACATGAATGGGAAATTGTACACAAACACCCTTCTTTCCCCATCCTTTCCTTCCCATTAGGAGGAGTGTTTGTTTTTTTATTCGACCTTACGAAAGGTTGGGGAAGCTATTCCACCAATACTCTGATAAAGTTAGCCCACCCTTCCTTAGAGATAAAGGGAAGGAGGGAAAAAAATATCCCACCCAAACACCCCCACCAGCAACAAAGCTGCTAGTTTTTTTTTTTTAAATGACTTTTGTACAGAACAGCAAACTGTATCAACAAATTAACCCCATTTACGATTCACCTAGAGCTTTCCTGAACAAGAAGATATAGAGGTACAACGGGTGCAGAGGCACCAGCCACAGCAGAATTTTGGTACCAAAAAGCCAAACCCTCACACCCAAGATAAAAATGCCTCAGACGGGGCTTTTTGTGTTTCTATTTATAGACTTTCATGACCACCATTTCTAAAATAATCCATATGGCTGCTAGCTTTAGGGAATAGTCTTTTTGGTTGCTTACAGGTGTTTGGGGTGGTGGAGGGGCTTTTCTGCATACCTTGGAAATTTATTTCGGGGACCTTGTTTGAAGGCATGCACACAGAACCAAACAAAATGAGTGGTCGGTGACAGACTTCGTTAAGCCGTAATTTTTTTCATTCATAGGCTGTGATTTCAAAGGGCTCCTTAAACTGCTTGCTGGGGAAGGATCGGCATGGCTGAGGTCAAAAGGCACACCGACCGCTAGCTCCACACCCAAAAACTGAGAGACCCCAGCTACATCTTGACCTCTGGGTACACAAGCATTTCTGGGACCCAATAATAAAACTGGGAGAGAAGCAAGATTTTTAATGTGCAAACACAGGAGAAAAGTTGGGTAAAAACATCACTGTGCCGCAGGCACACATATTTTAACATCCTTGAGCCCTGCATCACGCAAGACAGCCACAGCAATCCCAGGACCAACAAACTCTTTTGGAGTTCAATCCAAGGCATCAAAATAAGCCTATTTCTGCCTCCCCTTTATCTGCCGTCTGTTAATCGTTTCTACACATACCACATACATATAAGCACAACTTTTAGGTGGGGGAAGACCGTCACACACACGCGCACATCAAGTCGAACGGATAAAATCACCCACCCTCCTTCTGTCTCTGCCCATCTGCACCAAGCTGCACAACTCTTCCTTTGGAAGGATTTTAGCCAAAAATGATCACTTATCCAGACAAACTGACCTGAAAAGGTTTATGACTTCTGGGTAAGGGCAAAGGAGATGCAGACTTTTTAATAACTGATAAAAGCACACACAGACCTGATGAAGAGCTCCAAAAAAAAAAAGTTGATATTTATCATATAACTTGTTTTAGTAACTACTGTAAAAGACACATCACTGACCTGGTAAGATCGTCCAGACCAGCAGAGTTTATGTATACATAGGCATCGGGGGAAATGGTTTATTTGGGCTTTAAGGTTCTTCCTGTAGGATGCAGTGTTTATAAAGGGTATTTCTAGAACTTCCTGACTGCATTTGTGAGACCATGCTCTCTGTATGCCTCCAGCTCTTCTCCACACCAGCCCGCCTGTCCGCAGTATTTATACCCAGCGCCTTAGAAGTACAGAGGCTGTAGATGCTTCAAGAGAAGTCCCGTGGCTCAGGAGGACCGAGCTCCAAGTCACTAAGGTGGACAAGATAGAGAAAAATTACAGTTCTTCTTGATGTGCTTTTTCCTAGAAAAATCTGCAAGTTATCCTTGTCTATATAACACATAACGCTGTTGGGTTTTTAACTGCATCTTTAAGACGCATTTAGTCCCCTTTCTCCCCCTCTCCTATCACTCCCCCTTTAATTTTTTGTTTTATTTATTGTTTCTAACCAAGCTAGCTAACTCTCTGTATTTCACTTCCTTCAGACAACAAGCAGCAGCTCATCTCCAGCATTCCTTAATAACTTTCCAGCCATTCAACATTTGGGCTCTCATGCAGTATTACAATACTGAAATCCTAAATACTTGCAGAGAAAATAAAACAGAAAATTTTTCTCTTAAGCAGCTCTAGTGGTTTAATTGTACTGCAGCCTTTTATTCTTGTTTTTAAACACAGAAAAGCTCTGCACTAAGTTTTTCCTCTAGTTCAACTAAACATCAGAGGCTTTTTTAAAAGCACAAGATCATTCAGCAACACAAGTATTGGAATTACTATTTTACAAAAGTCTACACCATTTCCTAACCTTTCTATCTTTACAGCCACCAAACTGCATACATCCAGTAACAACATGTAAAGCAATGATGGGCTGCAACCAGCTTAACACCTCCCATGCCAAGTTTCAGTCAAGGATTAATTATGTTGGCAGCACTATAAATCTCCAGCGATAAAGTTTTTGCTGTAATTTCACCAGTATTAAAAAAAAAAAAAGCGCAAGCGTGCTCCACTAAAGTATCAGTGGCTTTTCTGTAATTTATACATGCACACTTTAAATACATGGAGTGTAACAAGCTCTGAAATACAGGGATTTATGCTGCGTTCTTCAGCGGTGGCTGTATCCTGGCTCTCCCCACCAAGGCAGCAGGGGTTTTAATAAAAGTTAAAAAAAAAAAAAAAAAAAAAAAAATCAGCACTAAGGAATCAGGCACCTTGGGTTTTAGGAAACGTGATCAAATAAGGCGGCTGCATTGCCAAAACCATGTAGAAGATGGTAGAATGCAGGTCTAGCCCCCACTTTCTGTAATGTGCTCTCCCACATAGCTCTTCAACAGCCAACCGGCAGCAGAAGAGGGTGAAATTTCTTCGCTTGCCAGTGTCGTGAGGATGGTGCACCTAAGACAAAATTATGCACTTGGCTTCCCCATCGTGCCGCTGGACTTCTGTCCTGCACCCCCACCCATGCGGTATGGATAAAGGATGGAGAGATGCAAAGGTCCAAGCATTAAAGAAATCATGCTATTGAACAAAAACTAAGCTAAACAACTGAAAAAACTCTGAGTGCGCTTTGAATTAGCCTGGGTGATACTTGCTGATCTCTATGTAATTTTTAAGAACCAGACTGTTTGTAAATAACCTGCAACCCCAGACCCAGAAGCCCTGCAGCAGCGGCAGGGTTTACTCGCCAGCTCCACTGATGCCTTCCAGCAACTTGTTATGGCATCCCTTTGATTTCTGGAAAACAAAAAAAAGTAGCTCTCCAGTATTAACACCTGGATACTTTTTCTTTTCTCAGCCTTCAGCGATCTTGTGAAGACCTCACGAGCAACCGCCCCGGTGGTACCATCCTGGCAGCCCAGCCCAGAGGTGGGGTGATGGGCTGCAGGGGAGGAAGGACGCACGTGACGAGCCGCCCGGGCTGCCGCTCGCTACGGGGGCAGGAACCCAGCTATTCACCCCGCCTCGCCTCATTTTGTCCCACCGCGAGGGAAAGCACACACTTCCCTATATGCTGCAACTTGAAGCATTAGTAACCTTATATCAGCTTGGGGGCATACCTTTCTACTCATAAAACCACGTAAACAGCCAGCTTGCCTTCCGAGCGCTTAAAAACCCAGGCGGGAGTGTTTGGACATGTCAGCGGAAGAAATGCAGCGAGCGGAGGTGAGCCGGGCTCTCGGCTTTCAGCGAGCGCAAGCGCATGACAGAGGAGGGTGAGCACGACAGGTATCTTTTCGGGCAGCATCCCCCTCACCGCAGGGACCTGCTCAAGGTGCTATGGGTGAGGAGTCATTTCGGCCACAGAAAAATGAGTTTTGCCTGCATTTAAAGGGAAGATGCCCCCACCGAGAAAGAGATATATACACACAAGGCTATGAGAGTGCCTTCTTTCACCTCCCATTCCCCCCCTGAAAAATGATTTCCACCACCAGTATGTGAATTAATAAATAAATAAAAAGCATAAATGGTCTAGAGACTCAAAAAGGAAAAATATTACATAGATGTGCTTTAGCTCAGATGCTAATTGCTGCTAGTGGCATCAACTAATCCTAAGCATGGACTTAATTCCTATATAAACCACAACATTTATGAAATGTTGTCTTTCCACAGGCAAGGGGAGGACGAGGAAGGAGCTGGTAGGCAAGACCGTGGTGCTGCAACAGGCTCCGGTGTTTAGGGAAGAAGCTTCATGATTTCCCACAGTGTTTTGAAACTCCAACTGCTGTGCAAACACCTTCAGTATACTTCAGCTATTACAAAGGAAAGGAAACTGATCTTGCTCCTAACTACTCAATGAACAGGCAAGCAATGCTAAAGATTTTAATGTATAGCGCAGGGAGGGAAGCTGCCTAGTCTTCAGACACACTTTTAACTAGCAAAAAAAGAAGGTAATGGGACTATCCAAACAGGACTTATGTATAACGCAATTAAAAAGAATAATCTAAGCGTTTCCAGACCTCCTCGGGACTTGAGTGCATGTGCAGAACACGCTCCTGTCCTTGCACGGCAGCGCAGGTCCTTACAAGCAGAGAGACATGTTTCCCATACGCTAGATCAAAAGACACTATCAGGTTTTACAACACATCTCCCAGCGCCATCAACGTGAGTCTCACGAAGAGCAACAACAGAGGTGTAACAGCAACCAATTCAACTCTCCTATTAAAAAAAAAGGGGGGGGAGGGAAGTGGTTGCTCTCAACAAGAGACACACACTTTCGTTCCTAGAGAGGTGTACACAGGTAACAAGTCCTAATGTTACTACTGAAAGGCCATTTAATACACATGCAAACAAACAAACAAAAAAAACATTTCATTGTTCAGGTAGTTCACTCAAGACCCTATTTTTGGCTTGCATTTTGCCTAGTTTCTGTGGCACCTTGGACAAAAAGCACTAGCTAGCAAGGAACGAGCTCCACCACTACGGTAGCCTTCAGGCCATGAAACACATTTCTCCTTGCTAGGCACCACTGTCAAAGTCCAAGTGCTTTGCGGAGGTGGGCAACTCCGCAATCTCGCTTTTGAAAACACCACAGATGGGGAAATCAAGTAATTTTGTTAGAAAGCCCTATAACCCCTCCTCCCCATGCCTGCCAGTAAGAAGTTTCCTTCCTAGCTGGAATAGCCATCAGCTATCAGGCTCAGCTCAGCTGATAGACTCAAGATCTCTCCCCCGATTACAGCACTCATAGGAGTTGAGAACAAAGGGGAGGGAAAAAAAAAAAAACCAAAACCCCAAAACATAGTCCTTGAAGTGTGAGTTGCAAGCAAAGAAAGTCAAAGAAGAAAGTTATTCAAAGAGCCTAAGAACAAGCAGGCTGGAGACAAAAATAATAATTTGGGTTAAATCTCACTTAGACCTACTGCAACAGGTAGAACCTGCCTGCTGTTGGCAGAAAGGTTTTTAACCACCTTGAAAGCACACTTTGTAATGCTGCTTTTGATAAAACACAGCTGCCTTTTAAGGTGAAGCATCTACTTCTACTGCATGAAGCAGACCACATTTCGCTCCAGTGGCTCCATCAGGTGTATGTTATGGGAGACCACCTTCCCCTGACGCTAGGGAGAAAATATTGCCGGTGGAGACAGCAGGGTTTAGTTTACAGCAGGGTTTAGTTTGCACCAGGGGCTGCGGTGATGGCAGAAGTCCTGCTTCCAGACAAGAGTGACATGGGAAAGAATAGGAATAAAATAAGCAAGAGACAAAAAAACCCCAAGAGTGCAGGGGAAAGGGAACAAAAGAACACAAAACAAGCAGCAAAACAGAGAAAGAGGGCAGGAAAGCACAGAAACCCAGCAGGAGGAGGCAACAGCCCCTCATCTCCAGCTCTGCGTGGAGAGCTGCGCCAGCCTCGGATGGAGGCAAAGCTACATCCCCCGTGCCAGAGGGCCGGCCAGCGGGCACCGGGGCAAGCCCGCTGGCCTGGGTGTGATGGGTACACGGCAGGGGAGGGAGGAACCACCCCTGACTTTGCTAGAGAAGGGACAGCAACGAGACAGAGTGAAGACATCCTCCTGCACTTAAAGGAGATGCTCTTCCTCTGCCCACACGTTTGGTTGACATTGAGCTGCACCAGGAAAAGAGGTGAGGAACACCACTGACATTTGCGGGTACCAACACCGATGGTCACGCTGATACGATAAAAACCTTAAAAACGACTGTGCCAGCGGGCAGCAGCACAGCATTCGGGTATTGCTTTGCTATTCTTGCTGCATTAGCAGGGCTCGCCCCCACGCCCCAGCTGCGTTTCTGCAACCCGCCACTCTTGACTCACCAAGCGGAGGGGACCAGCAGATGGCTGGCCTCGCTGCGCGAGGAAGCGAAGTGTGAGAAACTATGCAGGCAAACCCAACCTTTGCTCCGAAAAGCTGATGCAAAACGAAAGGTGAGGGTGAGGTGCAAAGGGAAGGCATCAAGAAGGTGGCCAGCGCAGCCCAGCTGCACTTCCCTGCAGCTTCAGAGGGTCAGGTTTTCAGTTACTGAGCAAGCATCAGAAAAACAAATGATTAAAGGAAATTTGACAAGGAAAGGGGGTGGACGTGGGTAGGGAAAAGGGAAGGAAGGAAGGAAGGAAAAGAACACTCACAAAATCTTGGCAGAAAACCAACAGGGTGGAAAAGAAACAAAAAAAGGAGCATTAGAAACCATCAGCTAAGCTGACCCATGGCCCAGGTGGGAAGAAAGGGTCAGTGCAAGCAAGCTGCTGGGAGATGCCGCACCGCTCTGCTTGCTGGCAGGCTTGGAGAAGACCTCTCTTAGCAGTGCCAGAATTTACGTGACAACAGCTTCTCACTTGCTTTCTGCAGTCCAAAGAAATGGGGACCGCTGCGGCTCGCATCTGCTGTCAATCAACTCCGCAGTCTATTTGTGCCTTTTTTTAGTCAACTGACCTTTTTTATTTCATTTCTTTTTAAATTTCCGCATTGCTTCAGAAGTTTCAGTCCTCCAAAAATCAAATGCTCAGCTTAGTGAACAGGGCTTATATCTAAAATGCAGTCTCCAGAGCTGTACTTTTAGTTTTACTGATCTCTGCGCCCTCTGCACTCCTGCACATCTCTTGCAAGGATTACCTTCTACTGTTAAAAAAAAAGGGGGGGGGGGGGGCAAGAAAAATAAAACAAAACACATTTTTCAATGAATTTGCTGAAGGGAGCAGTTCCTATGGCCAAAGCTCGTCCTATCAGCGGAGAAAGCAAGAGGTGCTCCTTTGCCGACGAGCCACAAGATCTCAACTTCTGCAGAAACAGGGCGCTGTCATTCAACGGGCTGGATCAGCGTGCAACCCTGCTTGCGTCGGGATGCGGCCGACTGCCCACACCCGTTCGGTACTCAGACTTTCCCAGTACATCTCTCCCAGGTTTAATACCTCCAGAGGATCATTTATTCTTATTCTGCTGGAGGGAAGGAAATTGAATTTACCCATTCCTCAAGCATGCCAGAATGTAAGAAAGAAAAAGGAGGGATTGAAACCAATTGTTAAGTTGTCTCGCAGCCCTCAGCTCCTATTTTCCAGCCTGGTCCAGAAGAAGGACAATTACCATCATCTCCCTGTGGTTTGGTGGCCGACAGGAAACAATTTTGTGGTTTAAATCCAGCTACCAGCGAACTGACTCCACGTTAAGAGGGAGCCTCGCCGCACAACGTACTTTTGTTTGCAGCCTCGGGATTTAATTAAAACGGGCAGATAAAGCCTACCTTTTAACCCACGCTCGAGGGTGCGCCCCAGCGAGATAAAACCCAGGCTGCAAAAACAGGTCAAAGATGATCCCATTGCTGGTGCAGCACCTGCGCCACGCTTGAGCACCATCCCACTGCCACCGTCCCACCACGCTTCTTGTCGAGGGGAACCTCGCAGAGGAACCTCACTTTCTGGCCCAAAGGCGGGTTGTTTAGGTTTCTCCTCTTCAATATAGGATCAGGGTTATCCGAGGGTGGCCTGCGGCAGTAGCGTGGACTAATGTGCTGAGAAATTCAAGTCCAGCTCCCTCCCGCTTGTGGCAACTCTCTTCCCACAGGTGTCCCTTCCAGTTGTCCGACCAAACACCCCCTCCATACGTCTTCCACCTACAGCTCCTTTCCAAGTCATTTCCAAGACAGAAGTAGAAAGGGTAAATCCCTTTTTTCATCCTTCACCCAACAGAGCTATTATTCCCTTATAAACAGCAACTTCTCCCAGTAACCGAACAAAGCAGCCACTTACATGTCGTATTTTAAACAGGCATGTTTTCAGGCCAAGAAATAAACAGTTATATTTTGGCAATCCTTCATTTCCTGTCCTCTTTGCGAGCAATAATGTCATGACACACAGCGTGTCCCATGCCTTCCTCCCCGGCTTAAGCTTGCAGAAAAAAAAAAAAGTTAGCTGAATGAGCCACTTATGACAGCTACAGAAAAATCATAAGTATTGGGCAAAAGCATGGTGAAAATAAAGGAACAAAAAAAAAAAAAGAAATTAATTTTTCAGTGTAAAGGGCAAACTGCAGTTATCAACAAGACTCAGTATTCACAGCAAGCATCGCCGGTCCCTGCTCAGCGACGGAGGGAAGCAGGATTTTGGGACCAGCGAAAGGACAAACGAGCATGAGTCAAGTTTAATTTTCTTTCCCTGGAATGGGAAAAATGCATCACCCCGAAGCATCGGTGCGATCTCTCGCCACGTTTTGCTGTCCCATATGATACTGCAGCAACCCCCTACGTTGCCCGAGACGTATCCCACTTAACCCAGCTCATTAAAAACCTCCGGGGGACCAGTCCCACTTGCAAACACTTGGCACGCGCGCTCCGGGCTCGCTGGAATAAATCAAGCATGCGTTTGCCGAGCGGCAGGGACACCCCGGGGACACAGCCGCTGCCTGGCTTGGGCAGGGCGTCGCGGCTCCATCCCAAGCAGCGAAAGGCTGTGGACCAACACTTCCTCGTTCTCTGACCTTTTCCATTTAATTACTTCCTGTGACTTTCTTGGAACCGTGCATCGGAACGAGCAGGCGGCAGCCTCCGGGTGTAACCGAATCACTTTAAGGGTTCAGCTCCATCCTCCTACTTATAAGCGGAAAGACGCCAGCAGCCCACCCGGGAGCTGCCGGCTGCGGAGAGGGTCACGGCTCGCAGCGGGCAGCTGCCCCTCTCCTGGGTGCAGGCAGCTCTGCCCAAAACTCTCCCACCGCTTATGCTCAGCGCCGCAGCTTCGTGCCTCCGGTTTATTACCGGGCGTCCCCGTTTTTCCCCCCCGCCAGCAATGTGCAAAGGAGAAGCGCAGCAGCGATGGGGGGGAAGAAGGGAAGCAGAACTAAAGGCTGAGATGCAGAAAGAGGCGCTTGCTTTGCAATGACAAATTGACCTCTAAGTATCGATCTGAAACGGTGCAGTCATGAAGGGACCAATGAGTTTCCAGCATCCTAAGCCCTATTTTTTCCCTCCTCCGTTTTATAAATTGTTTCAAAACTCAGAATCTTATCGAGCTGTTCTCAAGGAATTAAAAAAGAAAGCCAAAACCAGGGGGGAAAAAAACCTCACAGTTTACTTGAAGAGGGTTATTTTAAAATACATCCTGACAGTGGTCCTTTTTTTTTGGTAATCTGGCTGTTAACATTTGCTCACAGTACACTCTGTGAAATGAGAATAGCTATGCAAATTAAAGCCAGATATCTAGGGCAAATAGCACGCTATACTACCATTGTTCTGACAGCTTGAGAAAACTTATCAGGAGAGCCTGTCCTTATTTCTTTTAACACCATATATATTGAAAAAAAAGGGAAAAAAAAAAATCACTTCACCCACCATGAAATGAAAAACAACCCATGAGTCACCAGCTTCAGCGACGCTATCAATCAATGCAAGGCTGGAAGCGAAGAGCTTACGAAGGAAACCATGGCTTACCTAAAACACCTAACCGTGCCCTGCGAGGCGACGGCCTGGATCATACCGCCACGGGCCCAACTGCAGCCTCCAAAACAGCTCTCAAGACGTGCACCGGGGTAAGGACCAAGGTGCATCATTTACCCTGAAAGCCAACACGTCCAGCCGCCAAGCAAACAGCTAACGCTGGCCTGGGAAGCGGGCTGGGTACCAGCTCCCCATGAGCACTGCTGCTCCCCATCTTCCAGGGACCAAAGCACAACTTTGCTGGGTTGACCGGTGACCCCAGGAGGGGCGGCGTGACCCGAGAGCCGCACTCGCCAGCCCAGGTAGGGACGCACACAAAACCCGTTAGCCAAAGCCTCCCCCCCCCCGCATGGCAGCACGCGGAGGAAGAATTTACTCCAAAACAAACTGCAGCCTACAATTAAGGGGGGAAAAAACAAAGAAAAAAAAAAATCAGAGCTGAGCGCTCGCTGTTTTGCACCGACACTCACCTCTGCACCGAGCCCTGCAGGAAAATGCATTCGGAGCAATGTCTTCCTGCAAGGTGAAGGTTGGTGAGCACCGGCTTTCGTCCACTGAAGCGCGTTAGGTTTGCCCCTGCAGTCTCAAGCCCAGGGACAGGGACCCACCTCTCCTCCTCTTGTCCAATTTGAGAAATGAAACCAAAATACCAAACCAAGAACTGGTGGGTTTTTATTGGAAATGAGCTGGCCACATTTTTCCAGCCTGCTAGGTCATGGCAATCCCCGAGAGAGAAACTCAACGTGGGTTGTTTTTTTTTTTTTTTTTTTTTTTTTTTTGAAGAACCATACCAACTTCAAAATAACCACAATTTCAGAAGCTACATATAAACACATATTTATAGTCTCTTCATTAAGAAGTGCCAAAATAACAATTCTTCTTAACACGCGCGTTGCAGGCAGAAGCCATTTCCTTCACCGCTCACATTTCTCCAGTAAATCACCTTAAAATAAGTTTGACGTTACAAAGGTACAAGCGCAGCACACGCCGCCAATTATGATTTTCTCAGACTCCAAAAACCGAGCCGAAAAGTTGCACAATTTTGACGCCGCTTTATAAGCCCTGGGAGAAGTCATTTTAAAGCGCGGTACATCCTATGGCGCTTGGCACAAAACCAGTGCTGCACGCAAGTGAGTCATTTTTCTTGACTGTCAAAACCCAGAAAGAGATAGCCAGGAACAACGTTTAGGCCAGCACGGCTTGTAAAAGCCGTTCCTGTAATTGCGCCGTGATATCTTTTAAGTTTTATTTTGGGGAAGAACAATTTAAAAAAGGGAAAAGAGCACCGTCGGGCATTTTGAAAGCCGTGGTGCGGCCTCTCGGGGCGGGGGGGGGCTGGGGGTATCTGCGGGGAGGCTGCGGGAGGGTTCCCGAGCGGGGGGTGCCTCTGCGGGGGGCGGGGTGCAGCAGCACCCGCAGGCCCCCGGGGCGGGAGGGGTGCGGGGAGGGGGGGGGGTGCCGGTGAATGGGGAGGCCGCCGGTGACCGGGTTTATGAATGCGGCGTCATGTGACGGCGGCGGCGGCCGCCCTCCTATTCACAAAACGGCGGCCGGGGCGGGGATCCGCGACGTGCCCCCCGCCCCCGCTTCCCGACACCCCCCCCCCCCCAAACCCTGGGGGTGCGGGGCGGGGGAAGGGGAGCGCACCGCCGCGCCGCCCCCCCCCCCCCCCCGCCCCGCTTCCGCCGCAGGCCGCCCCCGCCGGGCGCCCCGACCCCCCCAGCCGGGGCGTGGAGAGGTGGCGACGAGGGGTGCCCGGGGGTGCCCCCCCCCCCCCGCACCCCGGCGTCCCCGCGCCTCCCGGGGGTTTTTATGAATGAAAAGGCGGTATGCAAATGAGCGGGGCCCGGGGGGGGGGGGGGGAGCGCGAAATGGCGGATGCGCGGGCGGGCAGCGCGCACACGTACGCGCGCGTCCGTGTCCCTCTGTCCGCCCGCGGTCTGGGGGGGGGTGTGGGGGGGTGAGGATCCGCACCGGCTCCCGCCGGGGCAACAAAGGGTGGCCCCCGCCCGCCCGCCGCCCCCGGCCCCGCTCACTCGTCAGGGTAGGCTTCCTCGGTCATCTTCTCCCCGTCTAGGCTCATCCCTCGCCGCGGGCGGCCGGGCTGCGCCTCCGCATCTTCCTGCGCTTCACATGGCGGGGGAGGCCGCGCCGCGGCGGGCCGGGGCTGGCGGCCGCGCCGGGCCCGACGGCGCGGGAGCGCGGGCGGCGGCGGGCGGGGGGGGGGCGGGGGAAGGGGGTGGAAGGGGGGGGCTACGGCCGCGCTCGTCGCCGGGCGGCGGCGGCCGGGGGCGGAGGAGGAGGCGGCGAGGCGGCGGTCAGCGCGCCGCGGGGGCGCGGCGGGGCGCGGCGGCGGCGGCGGCGGCGCGGGGTCCGGGCCCGGGGGAGCGGCGCAGCGCCCGGGGGCAGGCGGCGGCGCCGGGCCAGCCCCATGGCCGCGCTCACGCCATGGCGGGGCGCCGCGGGTGGCGGCGGAGCGGGGAGGGACGGGGGGAGCCCCGGCAGGAAGCGGCGGCGCTGCCGAGCGGCCGCGGCCGCCGGGAGCGGGCAGGGCAGCGCCGGACCCGGGCGGGAGGGAGGGAGGGAGGGAGGGAGCCGCGGCGGCGGCGAGGAAGGAGGAGACGCGGCTGCCAGTGGCGCCTCCCCCGCGGCGGCGCGGCCCGCCCCGGCCCGGCCCACCGAGCCCCCGCGGCGCAGCGCCCCGGGTGCGGCCGCCGCCGCCGCGCTCGCCTCCGCCCGCCGGCGCCGCCCCCCGCGCCGCAGCCCCCGCGCCCCGCCCGCCGCTCGGCTCGGCTCGGCTCGGCCCGGCCCGGCTCGGCTCGGCTCGGCCCGGCCCGGCTCGGCGCGGTCCGGCTGCGCTCGGCTCCGCTCTCGGCTCACCTCAGCGTGTCCCGGCTGGCTTCGGCCTCCGCCGGCCCCGCTCCGTCCTGCGCAGCCCGACCTCGCAAGGCCCGGCTCGGCCCGACCTGGCCCACCCCGGCCCGGCCGGGCCCCGCTCGCCTCAGCCTGACCTTGCCCGGCTCGGCTGGGTCCAGCCCAACCCAAGCCAGCCCGGCTCGGTTCGGCCCAAGCCCGCCTGGCCCGGCGCAGCTCCTTGTCACGGCGGACGAGGCCCGCAGGAAGGATTTGGGTTCCTGCGGGCGAGGAGCGCAAGGCCGTGTGGGCAGCGAGGGCTTCAGCAGCCCGCTGCTAGGCGAGGAGCTCCGGGAGGCCGCGGTGCCCCCACGGAGCAGCACCCTGGGGTGCCGGGGCTCCTCTGCCCACGCAGCCGGGTTTCCCACCACCCTTGCGCTCTTCCCGCCCCATCTTGCCCAATACAAGAGCTCAAATCAGCCCTTGGAGCCACGCTCGGCAGCGCTGTGGGGGGAGCGCAGGCCTGCTGGTAGCATGGCGCAGCTGTTTTTGATGGTCAGTTTAAATGGTTTTTGCTACAACAAACAGTGACCATAAACACTCTCCCAACTTGTGGTGTGTCCACAGCTACGCCGTGACATCTCCTGCCCCGGAAACTTGCTTGGCCCACAGAGGAGGGGCTGACAGGAGCTGACTTTGGAAAAGAAAGTTTGGCCCAAGAAGTTGAATAACTAACAGTGAGGTTTGGTTTTGCTTTCTCTATCAGGTCCTCTGTGACTGGGCAATCCTGGCAGAAGAAATCTGTCTGTCCCAGCCAAGCACATCACCTTGCCCTTCTGGCTTCTTGGCTGCAGCATCTCTTTCCCATTGCAGGTAGGGAGATGTCCCGTCTCTGCTCTTGCTGCTTTGGGGATATTCAGACACCGTACGGCTGCGATTCCTAAGGAAGCCACTTACCGATTTGTCTTTCAACTCTAGTCTATGGGATTTAGGCTTGAAGGGGCCTTCAGATTTTGGGGTGGAAATTGTGTTTCTGCTCTGTTGGGTTTCAGTTTCTAAGTGCAGTAAATTCTCTTTTCAGGAACAGAAGTAGAAACTTGGAGAAAAATCTGTGGACTGCTAGTAATGCGATGGAGGCAAGAGCTGATGAAAGCTTTGAGGTCGTCTTTATGGGAGGTTACCCCCAGGGAGAAGCAGCACGTCCTTTGGAGATGGTACCAGAACCCACAGCTTTGGTGGCATTACGATGTTATAGTAACGCACTTGTCATTGCTAGAGCTTCGGCCGCAAGACCAGATAACATGTGAGAGCGCAAGCCCGCTTCCCTCCCCTTGGCAGCCTGCGGCGTGCTCATTCGAGTGGCAATGCTGCCTCTCTCCCCGTCCCCTTCCCACCCATTCGTTCCTCTGCAAAGCACAGTTTGACACCCCCTCGGCTGTGCTAATGCATCCCCCCGTTGGGGAGTTACACTGCTGGATCTGCTAAATGGTCCCAGCTAATAATACCCCCCAATACCTCTTTATTTTGGAAAGTTATTCAAGGATCCAGCTTGCAGAATGGCATGATAAACATCTTGGCAAAGCCGAGCTGGCAGCGAAAGGAAGTGTCAGGGCAGGAGTAAGCGGTTGGGGGCAAGGAAATGGCAGGAACGTCTTCAGCTGCTGTGCCATAAAAGACCAGATGTAATGATTTGACACACTTCCACCCATCCTATGTCTTTTTTTTCCCCCTAAACGATGCTGAGATTGCACAGACGTCTAACATCCTTAAAATCTTCTATGCCAAAAATCTCTGTGGTCAGCAGGAGCATCGATGCGCGTGAAGTGGGGAGCGTGGCATTTAGCAGTTGGCTACTACAGAACCAGTGTACGGGGAGAGTTATGGCCACATGAAAAATCCAGGGTGCAATCGTGTAATTAAAAGGCCATTACAATGCATACACCACTGCGGAGGACTGGGTATTAATCGCTGTCTGATTAATGCTTCAGAGCTTGCCTGCGTGATCTGGGATGTATTTTTGTGTACTTGTGTATGCGTGTATTTGCCCCAATGGCGAGAAGCAAATGTGTCTGAGGCTGGAAGCTGAAGTTTTACTCGATCTAGTTTCTTGAGTCATTTCCTGTGGATTTGCGAGATCTCACATTTGATCTCTGCTTTCACTGTCCTGCTAATTGGGAAGCTGCTAAGCTATTTATTCTCCGAACAATTTCTCTCACTGCACAACCCTCTTACTATTGTGTATATGCCTTTCGTACCGATAAATATTGAATTTTATTTTCCTATTATTCAAGTAACCGTGCTGGTTCTTGGGAGTAGCGCTTTCAAGAGGACTGACTTTTCTGAATGAAAAGGTTCTCAGAGGTGCGATTTCTGTTTGTGCATTGTACTGTTTGTATACAGAGCTTCTGCTTACACACAGAATAGCGCTTCCCTGTGATGCGATCGTTACGGTACCTAGAATTAATTAGCCATTGGTGGCAGAGCTTCAAGACAGCAGCTTCTGCATACTAACGATCTGTGTGCTATGACTGTCCTGCGTTTTATATTCGAAAGGAACGTTTATTTTGCAGCGTAGTATTTTAGTTGTTGTAGAAAACCTGGTATATGGACCTTTCTGCTTGGACTGAAAACGGACTTCCCCAAAGTGCTGTTACACCTTTAGCTGGCACTTTTTGGGGTGGGAAGTGCTGGAATTTGAAGTGCCAGAGTTTAGAATGGCATTTACTGCAGGCTTGCAATGTAGCCTGCTCCCTTCACCCACTCTTGCTTTTAAAAGCCATACATTTGAGCTGAAATCTTCCACGCGGTTGATTTAGGAACCTAAATATGAATGTTGGTACCTTGTTGACTGTGCTAGTTTCAATGACTTTTCCACTGACTCACACAGTGACTTTGAATGAGTGAGGAGAAGTCAGCAGTCCTGAATCACACCATCCTCCAGACAATTACCCCCCTCCCCGATAATTCTTTCGAGCAGCAATCATATTTTAAAAGCAATGATTACATCCGTGTTTCCCCCCCATTATAATTGCTGGGAATTTAAGAGCTACAGAAACAATCTGCAACATTTGCAGTCAGCTTGAAAGCTTTCAGAGTTGACACGTTTTGCGAGGTCACAGAGTTTGGAAATACAAAGCTTTTTTTTCAGCAGGAGTGGGATTTCAGCATGCAGTTTGGAGAGTTGTCGGGAGGATTTCGGGCACCTGCCAGAAGAAGAAGAGGTGGAGGGCTCCTCGCAGTCTTTCCAGGGTGTCCTTTTGATGGGCGGTAAGACCAGAGCAGGAAAGCAGAAAGGGACCCTCACTGCCAGGTGGGCTGCTTTGCCCAAGATCTGACTGTCCTGCTGTTTTCTCTATTTCTTGGTTTTCGTAACCACGTGTTTTACTAAGAGAAAATGGTGACAAAGCTTATGCAATCTCTTCACTACTGCTTGCGTGCGCCTCTGTACAACTTTGAGATGCTGGGGCTGGTGGCCAGGGGAAGAAGGGGAAGGGAGGAATGGGAAAGGAGAGTAGAGATCTCCAAAATAACCCAGTGCTCGCTGGTTCAAATAAAATAAATGGCTGGTTAGAGGAGCAGCTCAGTGCTTTCAGCTGAAAGCAGAGGTAGAGCAGGAGCTCAGCCCTTTCAGGACACCAGGGGACCCACCTGGGCACCTGCAATGTCCTGACAGCCTGGAAGGCATTGACCAGTGCTTGCAGTCAGCCACTTGCAGAGTCACATGTGTGGGACAAACCTGGCTTCATTCATAGCTGTATTCACAAAAAAACATGTACTCTTCTTCACCCTCTCCCAAAATAAAAACAAGTTTTATTGAAATGAAGGGATTGTGAGGAAAAGGGGGCTTTTCAAAACCCTTGCTTTCCTACTGGGCGCTCTGATGTCCTCTTAATATTCAGCAGTAAGTGATTTATAGCCCTCCTGACATGATGGTTTGGTGTTTCCTTTGTGTGCATAACTTCCTTCTGATTTAAAGGAATGATAACAAACCCAAATTGTAATCTCACAAGCACATGACACATTGTCTTTGTGGTGCAGATAGCAGGAAAATGCTCTGATCTTGAGTTCAGCGCTTCAGCCTTCCCCCCCAACCCCCAGGTTTCACCCTGGTGATAGGGTGGCATTAGCAGGTTTAGTGAGATAGCAACGTTGGCGGGGGCGATTCCGTCAGACGCAGTGATGCAGGATGACGTTTTTTGGGAGTCCCACTAGAGATGAGTCCCCGGCATGGACTCAACAAGAGATTGGGTGCAGAGCTGCTTCTTGAACTTCTTGCATACCTTTTTTTTGCTGAATACTTGGAAGGAAAAACTGCCACAAAACCGTCACGTATCACTGTCGGTTCCCCAGCAGTGCTTTGCTTCTGTCCATTCCCGGCTCAGAGCGTGCCCTGGCCCACTGGATTGAAAAATAAGTGTGCACAAACTCTGCCAGTGTCACGGATGCACTGGCAACCTCAGGATTAGTCCTAAAGCTGGGCTACTTTTGGCATGAGGGAAGGGCTGCTCTCCTATCAAGATGCCTTTCCACCCTTGAGAGTTTCTGCATTTTTGATACAGCTGTTCCCAGGGCCTCATGGGAGCTGAATAAACGGATGCCAAATAATCTGTTTTTACTTCAGGAAGCATAAAAGTGGATGGATCTGGGAAAAACACTGGAGCTGTGCACACCTTTTCCTCCCTTCCTTGGGGAGTATTTGAATTAGGCTTGAACCCTTAAGTGTTTTTTAAGAAAGTTGCCTTCCGATACCCAAACTTCACTCGATAACTCGTGTTCCTCCCTTTCTCACACAGCTAATGGGAGACCATCCCTTCCGAACACCGGTATCTCCTTTATTGCAAAGCCCTTCAGTCGGCCTCAGCAGGCGACGGGATGAACTGTTGACTACTTACCTTGGCAAAACCAGTTTTCGTGGCTTGACCTGCTTTTCTCACCTAGCGTCTTGCTGTGAGTAGAGGGTCCTAGTTCAGTACCTGAGCAGTTACAATTGCGGGTTTACCCAGTCCAGGCCCAGCCGTGGCAGAAACTCTCACACAGGTATTGATCAGGAAAGGCTTCTGGAGTTAAATTAAGCTTTTGAAATATGGAAATGAGGACACGTCTGCATCACGCGTTTAGTGGCGTGTGGTGCGCAGGGGAAATGAGTGGAATGAGCATTGTGTGTATGCTGCCTGTATCCTCCTTAACCGAGCCCTCGGCTTCAGGGCTGCTCAGTGACACTGACCCACGCAGTCCTTTACAGATGCTCGGCAATATTTAATTTCAAAGGGTAGCAGTCCACCCTCTTCTCCAGGCAGATATTTTTCCTTATGTCAACATCCTCATAACAACTCCGGCTAGGCAAATATAGCACATGGCTTATGAGTGTCCTGGAAGGACTCAGAGGTGGAGAGTTGGAGCTAAAGAAAGTTCATGGTTAACCCCATGCACCACTGGATGGCTTTGCCAGGGATAAGTCTCAGCACACGGTGAAGAAGCTGGGAAAATTTAATGGTCCTGCAGAGAGCACCACCTTAGACAGCCATCCTCCAAGACGCTTGCATCGCTGTTCCCAAGGATTCCCATGGAAAATAATCATATACTCCTTTTATGTCCTTGTAATCACAAACATATTATGCTTCCCTGCCCACTTCTAAGGAGAAAAGTAATTAGTCACACCACACAAATCTTTTGGGACTGTATATATACTCCGGTATGTATTCCAGCTCTCTCTACAAGGGAATGAAGACGCACAGCTCTGCTCTGTGCATGGTTATTAACAGACGCTGCCATTTGCAGAAACCGGGTGCAAGGCCTTTCACATGCTTAACTGCCAGCCGCATCTCCAGCAGCGCTTGCTGCCAGGGTTAACGAAGCCCAGAAATGCAAGCCCAGGTTATGAGAGCTTCACGCCTGCAAAGCTAAAAGCACGGGCTTGCCTCCCCAGAGCTCGCAGCCTGCTCACAGAACTCCCTTGTTTTAGATAGGAGCCTCTCCAGTCTCTTAGCGAAAAAAAAGGGCTGGTTATTGCCGGGTGCATGTTCTGACCTTAAAAGCTGGAAGTAAAAATGATCCAAGATATGGGGCATACTGAAGTGGCAGCTGAAGGGCTTTTTTTTGTTCATTCTACAGTTAATACCATCATGCTAAAATTGCAAGCGGGGAGGAGTGAGGGTTAATTTAAGGTTTATTGTGACAAAGAAGAATTATTTAGAAAGTGCTGGAAAACAGCAAATGGAAGACATTCTGGAAAATAAGGCTTGTTTCCATAGTCAAGAGTACTTGACTTATGTTGCAGGAAACCTCCTAGATCCATGGCAGGTAAACATTTGTCTTTGATTCTGGTTTTCTCTTTGAGTCTATAAACCCCAGCATTTACACTTAAATGGATGTGCTGAAAGCTGTGTTTAGGAAGACAATTTCATCCTCTCCTGCACGTACTTGTAACACGTGATAATTGTTTAACTGCAGCTTTACAAAATATGGCTGGAGGGGTGGTTTGTATGGGAGTAGTTACGTGGGACTGATGATAACTGCCTGATTCGGCCCCACTGAAGGCAGCGGCAGCCAAGGATCAGAAGAGACTTTATATTTTAAATAGCCGTAATGTACCTTCAGTGGCTTATGGCAAATTCCTGCCTCCTGATTTCACACATTGGAGAGGTCCCATTGACGACACGGGGAACACACGTGTATGCTAGGATCATGTGTGGCTTCAGTGTCACACGTGTTCAATGTGGGCATGCATCACTGCAAAATTATGGGCCTTGCTTCAGAAAGGTTTTCAATTGCCCTAAATTTCTGGGGCAACAAAGAACAAGATCCTCAACAGTATCCAGACACCTAGCTTCTTATGCATCCCTAACTCGGCAGCACTGTCTGGCATTTTAAGCATTTTATCGCTTTTTTTTTGTTAAACAGGGAGCTAGAGAGCTTATGAAGAAGACATTTTGGTGACTGATGATACTGTTTTTAATGCCATTGGTTTTGTCTTCATCAGACCTACCACAGAGTCTGGGCTCTTTCATTCTTTGCTTTCTGCTTCTCTCCCACCAGATCTGTTCCTCCCATACGATGTAGTCCAAAACTCACTGAGGGGTGATAGAATTACCCTAACCGCATAGCCTGTATGCATTACCTTGCATATAACTGCTGCTTCTCATACCAAAGCTATCACCAAACTACGAGTATTTAATTTATTATTGCATAAAATTCTCTGGATAACTGTGACATTGAAAAGCTGCTTATATATCGGTTCCTGCTCAGCTCTAAAGAGATTTGGGTCTTCTCTTTGACGTTTCTGAGTCTAAGGAAGTAACAAATGTAAAAGCTCTCCTACAAGACTTGATCAAAGGCCTAGGAGATGGCAGTCCGAATTTTGGCCCTTCTCCTCTCTCAGGGTCACAGGTAAACTGGGATAAATCTTTGTCTTCTTGAAAGAAAGATTGGATAGCTGTCTTGCTGTAAAATTCCGGAAGGGTGCAAAGCAGAGGTGATTTTCACCTTGCTGTAGCAAGTCAAGGTCAACTCTATCCCCTCCGCAGATGGACTTTATCTCTGCTAGTTAACGGGATGAGCAAGGCACCCTTTGAGAAGGGGCACCAGAGCCTGCTGTCTTCTGCTTTCTGAAGAATACTAACAGTGAAAAGGACTTTGTGCCACTGCTATACAGCTGTCACCAATACCACAGCCAGAGCTTTACTTGACCGTAAAATCTGCTATACGAGAAAGTGGTGGAAGCCTTGCAGTAACTTACTTTGCTGCACACAATTACCCCAAAAGGGGCTTTGACCTTTTCACAATGGCATTTCATTATACAGAATTTTCTCATAGTCATTTTCCAAGTATTGGGGGGAGATAATCACTGAGGAACATGAGATCGTGTAAAAATATAATCACCCAGATAATAAATGATATACGGCAACTTTTGATATAGTTAGTGCATCTGTGTAATCATATCTGGTCTTATATACTAATTTTCATTAGTATCCTTCACAGTCATTTGTAAGGGTGGAGAAGAGCATTGGTCTTCCCTTACAGCAGAAGAAATCACAGCCCCAGGAGATACCCAGGTGTCAGGCGGAGAACTCAGGCTCAGGAGCACTTGGGAGTCATCTAGGACCGGAAAACAACATCCACTTGAGCTTAATTCCCCATGCTTATTTATGTGTGTCTAATTGCTTGGCTGCAAGTGGTATTTAAATCACCTAAGCCCCTCTGTTCCCCTGTAATTTAGGGGACAGAAAGGACAGAAATAAATTTTAACATGTTTGGGAGACATACCAGTATTACTCCAAACTTATGAGAATCCTGGTGTAATGTTAAATTCTTCAAGCCTAAATACCACACTGCTTATTCTCTTTTCATAGTTTATATCAGCATGGATTAAAATGCAATGCTGCTAGGAAGCTGTCCCATCCAACTGAACGTGGTTGTAATCATTTGCCTCGTGTGGCCTGAGTGAAAGTGCTCCAGTGTGCATTTCCACCCTAGGAAAATTCTTTATGCCTTGATTTCCAAGTTTGAAAATAACTCTCTACAGATGAAACACATTTTTCACCCTCGAAAGAAGTGTTTTCACCTACAAATACTTTTTGCTGCCTAAACAAGAGCCCTTTCCTTTGCACTTGTGCCAACATGTAACTTGGATAAAGAATGAAACTTAGATTCTTAGTTATAATGCTTCCCCCGACTTTTTTTTAATAATGACTGTAAGACATATGCCGCCTCTCTTCTGAATTTTAATCTTTCTAATGAAGGTGTGTTTGAAGAAGGCACGCCCTTCAGAAAACGTTTTGCGGTATCATATTTGTGCCTTTAGTGTTGAGGACCAGCTGCCTTTTCAATTTTAAATGCACTTTTCAGGGTCTTACATCACAGAGGCCTAAATTAAAACACACTTACCATAAAGGGGTGCAGCATATGCATTCATCCTGGAAATTGCACTGCGACATGAAAGATACACCAAACACTATATGTAATTTCGAAGATGAGCAAGGCTTGGCCTTTCAGATGTCCCACGCGAGGGAAGCACCCACATCCCGCAAAATTGCAAGCTTCTGAATCATGGAAGTCAGATCATAAAGCCTCTAATTCCCACTGGTTTGAAGACATGTGCGACTGCAAAAATTGAGCCCGGTGCTGAATCGGGGGTGGCTGACTGCCTGGAGGATGTGAGCCTGTGCCGGAAGCCCTATGGCCAGGCACCCGGCGCGACCCAGGGAGCTGCAGAGCTCAGGGATGGGGTAACTCTCCCTTTCTGCCTCCCAGCTCTGCCTCCACGTGGTTTTCAGGCTCAGGGGTCAGGGTCTGGTGGCTCCCCGTGGAGTGAAGATTTTGCTTAGTGGTTTGCAGGCTGAGAAGGGCTGGTCATGCCCAGTGTAAAGAATTATTTGTTTAGCTCTAGGTGTCTTTCTCTTAGTTGATACTATTGGAGAAAATTTTTCCTCTCTAGTGTGATTGTATAGACCAGGAGTAATACCACTGGTGCCTTTATTTTGGATATATATACCATGGTGAGACCAGCAGCTGGCCTTTAACGTAGCTCCCTGAAGGTATGCAGCTATGGAAACCTTGCCACAGGCTGTGCATCCCTGCAGAACCAGAGTCCTCCTTTCAAGGTCCATATGGGATTGATGCCAAATCCGTTCTCCACCTCCATGTCTCCTGGGAGCTGAACGGGAAGCTTCAGAGAGCCATCGGCTCCATCAGCCTGTGGGTATACAGAGGGACCCCCCAAACTCCAGCTGCAGTGAGACTTCCTCTTCTGCCTCTATTCGATGGCAGTCTTTACTCATAACTCACTGTTGGGGGAAAAGATTTTGCAATCCGTTTCGAGTATCAGACATTGGCAATCCCTCTCCTAGAGCGTCGCGGTTGGAGAGTATCCTGGGCTAATTTAGGAGGCGCAGTGCTCTCCCGTGTCTAGACATTGCAGTAAATGTTATTCAGCTGCCTGCAGGGTTACTGGGCTCAACACAAATGTGCTAGCCAAGCTGAAAAGGAAGAGGAAATATGGGAATGTTCACCACCAGAAGACACTGCCTCCCTTGACATTTTCATCTGCAAAACAATGGCTTACAGAGAGTTTTGAACTGGAAGGTGTTGTTGACCTTTTTCCTTTTCCTCTTTTGATTTTTGTTTCCTGTAGGAGAGTCTCTGGAATTACTTAACATTGTCATTGAATCCTAGGGATTCCCCTCCCTGTCCTCTTCCAGTGGTGCTACATCTCCCAAGTTCCCTGTGATGCAAAATTGCTGAGGGAAGACATTTCTGTTTAAACTGGAAGGCATGAACACAAGAGCTGCTCCTCCCAAAGGAAATGTTGTTGTTCTTTTTACTTCCACGTCCTCAAATAAATCTTAAGTTTTTGCTCTGTACCCGGGTAGGTCCACTTGGGACTTCCCAGTTTCCTATAAATTCTGATTTACTCTCTTGCTGAGTCCATGGAACCAGATACTAAACCCGTCTTACTGGGAAAAAAAAAAAAAAAAAAAGAACAATAAACCCTAATTGAAATATTTTGCTGAAAAATGTCACAGCATAGTGATTTTTGAAACAAAAGCCCAAGAAATATTTTTTGCTTTTCTAAACTAGGAAAAAAAATGCATGCATATACCCCTTTGGTTGGAGTGGAACTGGAAAAGTCTGATACGTCGTACGCAGTGCCAGATTCAGGGAAAGGAGAGCCTGGCTTTGTCTTTTTATGTGTATTTGTGTGTCGTTGTGAGGAATATTTTAGGGTCTGTCTTGGGAAGTTTTGTCGTGACGTTGAGGAGAAGGAGGCTGTTTCAGGCACTAAGGTGGCTCCTTTGGAAAGTTTGAGATCTGGCTGCCTGCCCTCGGGTGCCCCTGAACTCCTCTATAACCTCAGTCAAACCACGGGGGCTCCGCACCCGGCTTCTCCCTGACTCAGGGCAACCAGATGGCCAAGGCTTGGGTCCGTCCTGGTGACCTAACAAGCATCTCTGGGATATTATTTTGTCCAGATTTTCTTTTCTGAATATGTTTTTCCTCCCAACAAGCCCTTCTTAATACGCAATGAACTGACCTGATTCCATGCCAAGAAAACAGGATTCTCCCTCCGTGCAGAGGACACGTGCCTCGCCCATCTCACCACCCTCCCCAATTCTTCCTCCCTTCACTGCTCCTTTCTCCCTTCAGAGCCATCACTCAACTAAGCACCTCATAACTTCTGTGCATTTATACCCCAGCTCTCCCAGATCTCGAGGGATAAATTCCCTGTCGATCCCACACAGAGGGATCATTCTTGTGTGGGCAGTGTCTTTAGGGTGCAGCACACAGGACCTTGATGCAGGATTCCCTGGCTGAAACCCAGACACCACGTTCCCCTCCACCACGTGAAAATGAAAGTAAGCTTGGCCACAGCAAAACCACAGAGCAGTGGTGGGGCCTCGTGTGTTTGGGGAGACAGTGTAAGGCGCCCAAAGCCTTACTTCAGATTTTCAGGGGGTGCTAAATGCATGGATGTGTCCGTCAGCAGGACCTCCAGAAGGACAAAATGTCACTGGGATCCCCACTACAAAGAGCTGCCCTAAGGTCGGTGTCACAGGATTTCCGCAAGCTTGTGCTTATCTTCTAGACAAATCTCCTGGGGAGAAAAAGTCACACATACACAGGTACAGTGAGCACAGCTGTCTGTTGTGGGGCTGTAAGGAACCGCCGGAAACCCGCGGAGGAAGATGCAAAAAAAAAAAAATGTGAAAAAGGGAAAGGGGGGGAGGGAAGAAGCTGTTTTTCTCAAAGCTTGGCTGCCCTTGCGAGCAGAGTAACATCCCCAAAGAGACACACGCATTAGGCAGGTTTAGACCATTACAACCTTTTTGTATTCTGTAGATGCTGAAATAGAGGGAAAGAAACTTCGCTGCACAAGAGTACAGTGGTTAACCTGCTGTTTTCAGGAGAGTGCACCCACGAGCAGGCACAGCAGCTTGCTGTGCTGATAAAGCTCGTTTCTGCTCTGGAGTCGGGGAAACTGAGCCATGGGAGCAAATTGACTTGCCAAAGCTGCACAGTAAGTGTGACAGAGTTAGAAAGAAGATTAAATATGAACAGATTCCCCTTACCCTACCTGCTTCACGCACTTATGCAAAAACTGTATCTGCATTGAGTGTTTTAGATGCTCCTGAAATTCATGAGTCAGACAGCCTGGATAATACAGACTCACTTCTTATGTAGAAGTTAAAGTTGAGTAAAAACAAGGCCCTGAGGGTTTGGTTTGCCCCGAAGGAGCAGAGCTTTGTTGCTCGCTCTGTGTTTGCCCACGGACTGCATGGCAGGGAGGCATAAAGCAGAGCATATGCCCTCTGGAAAGACCTAGGAAAATGATAGCTGCCTCAGTTCAGGGGCTGAGCTGGAAAATGGAGAGAAAAAAAAACTGGATTGGGTCAAAGTGAACGAAACAGCCATTTTCCCTTTATTTTTTTTTTGTTCAGGGGAAATGAGAAAAAACCCAACGTGTTATTTTGGGTCAACCCGAATTGCATTTTGAATATAATGTTTTGTTTTGAGGTTAGTTACCCCTCTTGCTTCTCACACTTTCTTTTATTTCAGGTCTCTTCTGAGTGGCAAATGCCACTTCAAAATAGCAAATCAAAGGGTTGTGTTTAAGAGGCATTGAAATAAAATGCTGTGGCATTTTCAAAACAAACTGTTTCTTTCAAGAAATGTAGATATGTATGTCCTTTCCCCCTATATTTTGGGTACAGTTGAAAATGTTTGCCATGTTTCATTCATTTTGGAAGCTCCAAAATTGCATGTTTTGGGTTTGTCTTTTTTTTCCTAGACATTTTTGGGGTTTTTTTGGCCTCATTCAGTTCCTGCTGAGCAATTGCTTCTGCAGAAACACGAAAAGGGAGGTGTGTAACCTGGGGAATGGGGGGTCACAGCTTGTATTAGCGAAAGGCCCTGGGAGTGCTTGCAACTCCTGGTTGTGTCTTCAGGGCACAGGGCAAGGCTCACAACGGCGCCTGGGGCAGAGCCCAGGCTATGGCTGAAGGCAAGAGCATTACCAGCACCCTGGAAATAAGTTTCCCGGCAAAGATATTGAAGAAGCAGCAGTGAGGAAAGAGTTGAGGCAACAGGGGATGGATGCGTGCAGCTTTGCAGCGCTTGGTTTTAAATGGCATGCCGCTGGATGGTTGGTTTCTAATAACCGGATGGCTGGCACCAGCCTTTCATCCCAATAAACTCCAGGTTTTCTCAGTTTGCTGGCAGGTCATATAGATGAGTAGGGTCACACAAGAGGTGTTGGGGGCTAGTTTTATTAGTGTGCACCCCATCCCCTGTGGGGCTCTGCCGGGCTCTCTCCTTCAGTGGGTTTGCCCTGTTAGGGCTACGGGTGTGGAGGTGCACTAGAAGCTACCTCCCCGCTCGAGCCAGGGGCTTGCCTGCTCACCAGCAGGCAGGGTAAGGACGTACAGAGGAGCAAAATGCCTTGTGCTCACTCCAGATAAGAGAGGTGATGCTGATAGGCATGAGAGAAACATCCCAAGCAACTGACTGAAGCAGAAATGTGGTTTGCAGCTCGAGTGTTTGCCCGACTTGTTGGCACTCCGCAGGCAGGAGCTGGTCCAGGGGGACCATGGCTGCACTACGATGTCCAGTGGACAGTCAAGTCCTAGACCTTCTCCTTCCAGCTGTAACATCTAATGTGAAAGCAGTAGCCCTTTAAAAGCAGATGGTATGGTATGGTAACTGGCAGCTTAGGTGGCGGGCATTTCCTTCCAGACCAATAAATAATGCTGTGTGCTCTGACTAGCAGGGGACAGAAATTCTACATTCAAGCCATTTTAAGTTAGCAAACTCTTTTTCTGATTTTCCCAGAGCTGGCCAGCTGTGGCCTTCTGTGGTTGCTCTAGCATGCGATGTTTTGTAATGAAGCGGTGGGGTCTCAGCAGGCCTTATTCTGTCACAGGAACAATGGAGCATGGACTTTCTTTATATCCTGAAGGGCATCAAATAATAAGAACAAGAAAAGTTGTCCAGCTGTGCTTCAGCTGGACTAGTTTTCTCTTTTCATTTTTTCAGTCAGCCTTAGTAGACAGCGTGGCTGCCTAATTCACTTATCTTCCGAGGAGGATACTTAAAATGTAAATAGAACACTGGATTTAAGAAGTGGTGTGTGTCTAGCATGAAGAAGTAAGAATTACCCCTGCTGGAATAACTTTCCTTTCATTGGGATTGTGTTAGGGAGGAATTTGGCCTGCTACATGGCAGCTCTGTGCACAAGCTGAATGGTGGCATCATTGGCATCTATTAACATCTAGAAATTCATTCCTAACCTTAGTCACCTCAGGTGATTTATGCTTGAAAAGATCACATAGCCTGGTAAATTTGGGAAGGATAAGCAAAGGAATACCAACCCAAACTGCCTTCTGTCTGGCAAGGACTAGGGTTACTCAGGTTTCTTGGCAGTGCTGAGCTATTCACTACTTTGGTTTAACCCCCTGCAAAGTCCATGTAGAAGTGAAGAATTGCAGGCAAAACCTGCTGGCTGGTCCCCCGGCTCAGAGGAGTGTCCAGAGGTGGCTGTCACGACTTGCTGGGGCTCAAGGTGTTGCGGAGAAGGAGGCCAAAGCATCCGGCAAGGCCCCCGCTGGCCCGTGGGAGATGTGCCTGTGAAGGTGCAGGCGGATGTTTGCTGCTCACAGCCTGTCTCCAGTTGCTTGTCACAGCAAGGTGAAAATGAGCCCGATAAGCAGCTTAAAGAGCAGATTTTGAAGGGAGCAGGTCGAGGGACCTGTGGGGAGAGTGGCAACTGGTCCAGCACAGCTACAGCCGGAGGAGGATGTGTATCCCCACCCGTATCCTCCCGCTGGGAAAGGACCGCCTGGGAGGCAAAGCCCATCTCAGCAGGGACCTGGGGAAATAGGTGATGACAAAACAATTCCCCTGCACCCACTGAAGTGCATCAAGCAGGCTGCATGGGGAATGGCTTATACGTTAAGGCCATCGTACTTGCTATCGGATTTTTTGTTGTTGTTGTTGTTGAAACCACTACAGAGAGCAGCACGTTTCCAGGAGCCTGGCTCCAGCAAGCAAACTTCCCTGTGGCTTCCTGCTGGCTTGGGGAGGATTCGTGGCTGGGGATGCTTTACCTCTTCCGTGCCAACTCGACTGGAGCCATGTCTCAAGATAGTTCTTTGATATCCTATACAAAGGATTGTTCCTCATGGTGTTTTTGTCATGAAATAATATGTTTCTACAAAGTTTAATCTGATTAAAATACAAAGAATTAGGATGGGGGACTGGATACGTGCAAAGTGGTATTTATGTATCTGTTTCTTTTGTTAATAGATAGGCCTGCCAGTCCCACAAAAACTTAAGCACGCACTTAGTGTTCCCGGTGGCTAATCCCATGAAAGTCTACTCCCAGCATATAGTCAAGCACACACGTACATCTGTATAAGGCACAGACTGCATGGTCCTAATACTGATGTGCTGACTTAGGGCTGTTGCGTTGTGAATGTTTGCGTGCCTGGAGCGTCTCATCAGATTCAGGGATGCATAAACCCTTACTGTCTGGATCTACAAGGTATTAAGTAGGACTTGGAAAATGGAGGACTGGCAGGGAGAGGCAAGACGTTATACTTAACGATGTGAAATAATGGTAGAAGCCAGGCACAGGATCATTAAATAATGGCTTTGGTTGTCCATTATTTACTTCAGCCTTCCTCCCGCCTCTGTGAAATGCTGACTCCTGCGCTGTCTGTCTAGCAATGGCACAGTTACCATCACTTTTTTCAAAGGAACGCTTTTGTTTAATATTTCGAAAGCAGGCCTAAAACGTACACAAGTATCAGTGTTAGGCAGAGGGAGAGAAACCTCAGAGATAATGCAGTATATGCACATAGTAAGGCATGCGCCTTATCTCTCAGTAAAATTGGCGAATTACTATCAGTGCCACAACAGCATTCTCAATTACTGCAACAACTTACGGCCTTTGATACAAGACCACCAGAATTTTTGTCTGCAATCTGATAAAAAGCCAACTGTACCAAAGCAGTAAAGACATTAAAAGCAAAACAAACAATTAAAGGAAGTGGGGGGAAAAAACCCCAACAAATGAAAAACTACAGGCTAGAATTTGAATTATATGACGTATTTTATACTGAAAACTCTCAGCATATATTACAGTACTGTCTTGAAGGCAGATCTGTTGCCCATGTGAGACTGGAGTGACTTACACTGGTGCGTAGGTACTGCCGTGCAATTATGGGATCTCTAGAGCATCTGTGATTGCGAATCCTTCCTTCCTCAAGGACCCCATAGACCTGGATACTTGTGGACATGTGCTGGGTTTGGCTTTCAATTTAACCTGAAGCAAAAGTCAGCTTGAAGCTGCCAGAGGCTGCCAGATTGTGCCTGGTTTCAGATCAAACCCCTGTGAAAGTAGTGAATTGGGTATGGTTTCCACTCAAAACCATAAATCGGTCTTGATTTGCTTGAAACTTTGCCCGGGTTTTTTTTTGTTTTTTTTTTTTTAAAACTTGGCCTGTGTTCTAGGTTTGTAACAAAACCTAAAACAAACATCACTGGGTTTCAGGTTTAGTTGTGAAAGTTTAACACAGAAACCATTTTCCTCCGGGGGGGAAGGAGGCATACTGGCCTGTGCGCTAAGGCTGAGGTTCATTTTTTATTCTTTTTGAGAATGATGGTGACAGTTTGTAATTTCTACCTTGAAAGCAGCTGGAGGAGAGGCTTTGGCTCAACATCTGATCTGAAGGACAGAACGGAGGAGGGTGACCATCACATCCCTGCTTGGATCTCCAGCCTAGTTTTCCCATGGCTATTAGCAACGGGGAGCGCATTAGCGCAGAGAAGCCCCGCTGTCTCGCTGCTATGCCATTTAACTCAGACCAGCACAGCTCTGAATCAGGGTCAGCATTTGATAGCATGGAGGCCAAAGATAGCAGGAGGACAGATTTTTGCCTGGCACACGGTAAGATCAGCAACTGGGAACCATGCCACCACAAGAGAAGGAGCTGTAAGAAATTGCAGCTTCCAGCTCACGCTGAATTCCCGTCTCACCAGGAGTGAGGCTTGTCATGTAAGGAAGCAAGATACCATCCATTAATTGCTGGCAGCATTTTCTCTTTCTGTGAGATAGGAGCTTCCGATCCCTCTTGTGTTTCTCCCAGCAAGCTGAGCCTCACATTTGGGAAAGAAAACTTGCTCTGGTCCGCACGGCAGGGGAACCAGGACTCCAGCATTTTCCCATTAGCCTAGTGCTCCATGTGCCATGTCGTGCAGTGTGAAACAGAGATTTTTTTTTTTTTTTTTTTAAACAAGATTACTACTGCGCACAAGGTCAAAGACTACAGGAGTTACTGTTTGCCATGCTAAAACGCTGCTGCTGTCTCTGATGAGTGCAGATACGCTGTGTGGTCCTTACAGCTTTTGACCCAGAAGCGTGAATGCTAACACCAGAGCCCTCGTGGTGTGCCTGGCTGTAATCACAGGAAGCTCATTCATTACTCAGGTCCTGAAGATATGGAAGTCTTGGTAATCAGTTTGGATGGGAAGGGTAAATTAATCATTTCCTTTTACACTTGTTGATAGAGCAACTCATTCTGTCATGAGAAAATTTGGAAGTGGGGGGAGTTTCAGTAAACTGTGAGTAAAACCTGCGATTTCAATCAGATGTTGTGGTCCAGCTTTGTTGCTGCTTTTCTCTTTAATCTTACTTCCCCTGTTTCCTCACAACAGGGCCTTTTTCAGGACTAAGCCATGCTTCCCAGAGCCATCCTTTTGAGGTAGCTGGGACAGTAGATAACGTTTTATCCAGGGAATGGACTGGGAACCTAGGGAAGTGCATCTGCTGTCCCCATTCAGGGGACTGGATGAGATCCTGGAGAAAAATGCCCAAGGCAGTACAGCTACTATTATCTCCAGCAAAAGCAGATTAGAGACCTCCTATGGAAAGTAGGAAAGGAGTGTCCTGGGCAGCAGGGAAAAATCCTTTCTGCCTCTGCCTGGCCTGTTGGGCACTGCTGGACTCTCCTGGCTTGCTGTTACAAAAGGATCTGAAATAACACTCCTCTGGCTGCTGCCCTGGGCTAGCTTCATGGGACGGGGGAAGTAGTGCCCATCTCCAGCAGTCTGTGTCCTTCTCCTGGCATTGCCTTACTCTTTCAGGGATATTTTAGCCTCTCCAGAGGCAGCTGCTGAAATATTTTTGAGCATAGAATTGGAAAATAAGGAGAACTGAAGCTGGGGCTGGGTTTTTTGTTTTGGTTTGTTTGTTTTGGGTTGGGTTTTTTGATACATCAGGCTTTAAACTGCTAATTCTAACAATAACATTTCAAATCATAGTCCAATAATACCACCATGTGTTTTAGGGATGTTGCTATCATGGTGGGTTTAGATGCTTGTCTAGATCCTACCAATTTTGGTGGGGTGCATACATAAGGGTCCTTCATGCTACTTCGTAACACTGAGGTCTGAAACCAGAGATCATTAGCACAATGGTACGTGTCAAATACATTTAAACATCCTACATCATTTAGATACAGTAGTTGTCACAGGAAATGAACAGTACCTTTGCGTGGCTGTTGTATTAGAAGAACTTGCTCCTTATATTGCCTAATTGCTTACCTGTCTGCTGCAATCTCATTGTGCTAAGTAACATACCTTTTTAAAGCTCCTTACAGTGGCTATTTGGTAGGGTGGGATGTTATTTAAATTAGAACAGGGGAAAAAAAGAACAATTAGTGTTTCCTGAGATCACAGAATCACCTTTCAGTAGCACCAGTGGGAGATAAAGCTTGTTAGTTAATTGGAAGAGCTGAAACCCCAAGGCACCAGATGCCAGAAGAAGACAGAAGCACGTGCTACAGGCATTTTTAGTCTGCCAGGATTGCATGAGTGTGGCTACACTTTCCATTTACAAAACACAGCTATTATTGTTTTTATTAAGTTAGTACATGTGTGAAATGGTCTTTTTTAGACCTTTTTTCCTCAAAGCACCAGTGCTGCTTTATCTGTATTGAGGCAGTGAAAACGTTATATGCTACCAACCCAGCTGTGCACCATGTTAGTTTATGGAGCTGACAAAGGGGTTTTAAGTTAATCCAGCTGATTTGGGAGTTCTCTGATACAGAGCTGACCTCTAGCTTCATGTTGATGACAGGCAGCACAGAGTGGTCCCATCAAAGGAACTTGGTACTTCGGCATCTTTAAGCTGATGTAAGTGCTCCTTCTCACTCATGTTGTATTGGGATGATGCTTTGGATATTTATAGTTAAAGCTGTCAGTGGGCAAAACACCGCCCTGGGGTGTCAGAGACCTTGCCAAATCAGGTAGTACCAGCTGGACTGAGCTTGGAGTGAAGTGACGAAATGTTGGCTATGTAAAATGCCTGTTGGTTGGGTGTTGGTAACCCTGCTGCTTGCCAGGACCTATTGCTGTAAGGCAGTAGCCGCAGCTGCTCCTTTGTCAGTCGATGGCCAAAACCTGTATTGATTGTGCCAAACCATTTGGTTTCTGCTCTTGCTCTGGTTCCTCATGTCTTGAGTGAAGCCTCTGCTCTTCAGCTCCTGCTCTCTGCCTTGTATTCCTGAGTGCTGGTGCCTATCAGTGCAAGCGGTGGTCTTGTCAACAGTTCATGTACGGAGGCTGCAATACGGGGGCATAGGAGTGGGGAGGATTTCCCTCCTCTGCCTGGATGGGTCATGGGACCTTTCAGTGTGCTGGGGAGCACCATGTCCAGAAGGGTTTTTGAGAGTTGCCTTCCTGGGAAGCGCATGTCTTATAGACCTTATTCTGGCAATACAATGCTTTTGCCTATGGGATTTTGCCCCTGAAATGAAGTGATTCTTTGCCGCTATAATTGTACCTAGGCAACATTATTACTGACAAAATGATGTCGTTCAACCTTCCCTACCTCCTCATAGCACTGTAATCCAAATCGCTGTGTTGGTAAAACAAATGGCAAATTTACAGAAGAGAGCTTGAGCTGATCTAATGGCAGATTGCTGCTAGAAGAGGGGAGCAAATCCCCCCTTTCCCTCTCCACCCATTTTCTGCCCTTAACTGTGACTATATGGCTTCCCCTTTTGGGCCCGTCTTCAGCCTGTTTGGGATCCTTCAGTTGAATGCGCTGAACCAGAGGCTTGAAAAATGAAATCTAGTGAAAAAGTAAAAACCTAAATCCACACGCACTAAACAAGGAGATTTTTTGAGCATGCTGGTCAGCAGAGGGTGGAGTCCAGCACATGGGAAAGGAAGGGACAGAACGCAGAGTGAAAATGAGAGTCTGCAGTGAGGATGGAAATGGGATAAGGAAGGAAAGAGAAAGGAAGGAGGAAGAGGAGAGCAATGAGCTGTTATTTAAGCCCAGCCATTTGGTGGAACTTCACCTTTTTCCTGTAGCCCAAGTCTCAAGGTGAGAGACTTGTCCCCTGGCTTGCATCTTTGGCAGAGACCATTGCCATTTGTTTGCAAATGGGTCTGGCAGCAGCGATGACAGCCACAGCACCTGCCTGCATGTAGGAACATGGGATGCACATGATGGTTCGGGCTCCCTTACTCCGGACGTCTGGCTTAAGCTGTTGGCCTCAGCTTACCGAGCACTGCTGCTGGACACATTCGTGCACAAAGACCTGGGAAGAAGCAGGGAGTTAAGCTCTGAGGCAGGGAGGAAATGAGCTGAAATGAATGTAAGAAGCACTGTTTTCAGGCTGCAAGACGTGTAATAACTAACCTGAACAAAAGCTCTCTATCCCAGCAAGGTGTTAATTATATGCCTTGTCTTTCTGGATATGTGCGAACAGGGTCTCTTTGCCCACTGGGAACAATAGGTGTAATTATTATTTAGTTGGAAAGAGAGGAAGCCCAGCTGCCTTTAATGCACAGGATCAAATGAAGGCCAATAAAGTGTATGCACACGTGGCCTGCACTCTGTGGCTTAGTGTAACCTACAGAGTTTGCCAGTGTAATTCTAGGGTGTGGAAAGAAATCAACTCCCCCACTGCTGGCAAGGCGCTGGTGTAGACAGAGCTATGCTGACAGATGAGTGTTTCTGACAGTTTAGTGTGTCTGGGTACGTAGGTGGCGTTGCCGTAGGCTGAAATTCCCTTTGGTGGCACAGGCCATGTCTCTGCTAGGGGGTTCAACCCATGCCGCTCCACGGCAGTCGCTTTCACAGGACAGGCAAGGACAATTACATTTTGTTGTTGTTGTTGTTACTGCAAGATGTCTCCTAGCCTGCGACTATGTTTTTCATGCATTAGTTTGCTGATGTTCCAGATGTATTACGGTGTACAGCGTATGTTCGTAACAGTTGAGCTCTGTGTTTCAGTCTCTGGCTAATGAGTGCTGTAGGGGAATGAAATCTGTGAGGCTGAAGCAGGAAAGTATTTATGCCAGAAAGCGACGCAGAACTGCTCAGGTCTGGTGGAGGGAGGCAGGGGGCTGCATCATGAGGACCTTGTAGAGACAGAGGACAACCCAGTTGAGCCTGTGTATATGGCACCCTCTCTCCTACCATTCCAGAGCTAAATTAGAAGGTAAATCTCAAAGCCATCATAAGACTGTCAAGGTAGGGACTGATAACTGATACCAGCAGTATCTGTGCAATTCTCCCTGCGTAAGACATCCCCTATGCAGAACAATCCCATGGCATAAAGCTGCCCGGCTCTGCTCACTGTGACAAACCGTAGATGCTGCTCACCACTTCTTCAGCACACTCTTGTTTATAGTGTACTCCTCCAGCCTGCTCATTTGCTCCTTCGCTTTGGGAACCAGAGGATTTTCCCCTTCCTGGCTGAGCACACAAAGTGTGGACCATTATGTCAACATCCATGCTGGCTCTGATTTCAAGAGTTGACTGTCATCAAGCATCAGTGTCACCAGGGAGCTTTCTGCTAGGTATGGTCCAGACAACTGCTTGGACCGATCTTGTTAATGACTTATGTGCAGCTGTAGAAGAACATGGAAACCTTCTCTGCCAGAATGCTAGAGGAATTTCTAGGTTTAACCCTCCATGGAGTACCCTAGGCTTTGAATGTGAATAAAAAGGTGTCTTCTGGTAAATGAGATTAATTTTATTAGGAGGGAAAATGTAAGAAAGTTAGCATTAAATTTGGTCACAAGTACAGTAAGCGTTGGTTGGAAAAAAGCATAGAGACCACCTTATGGATAGCTTAACCACTAACTGAAATCTGAGAGTGCAAACATAGACCACAGATCTTTCTGCTACCTCCTCAAAGCATAAGGACTGGGCAAAGAGGTGCTTTGACTAAAGTTTCTTTCCCTCTGCTAAATACATGCTTTTCCTGAAGAGGTGCCATATATAAAGAAGAAATCACGCTAAAGGCGTAATTTTGTTTTCCAAGTCAATGTTTCATTTGCCTCCTCTTAGAATATACATTTCTTTACTTATGATCTTGGCATGGCTGTACATATTTTCTATTCTCTTCAGGGGTGGTTTGCTTTGTTGTCATAGCAATGCCTTCTAACTCCTGCACTCACCAGTTTCTTTTCAGGTTCCTGCAGGCTGCAACCAGTCCCTTATTGTGATGATCACATCTCCTAGCAGCTTTAACGCCTCTTTTTTTATCTCCTAACTATAGGCACATTCAGTAGCACGATTCTGAAGACTTCTGGCCCAAACAGGTTTTCAGCTTGAATTTAAAAAAAAAAAAAAAGAAAAAAGGCAGTAACATTGTTTGTAGCTGTTTGGGGTTTTCATTGTTCTACTGATGATCTAATATTTCAACATTTTTGTTCATTCATCTTCTTAGCTTTTCTTGGACATAAGTTATTGACATTGAGCTTGGACATGAGCCTTGGTGATCTGGCTATCGGAGATGAGGTGCACCAGGCTCATCAGCGTTGCTTGAGGACTGTTTTTCCCTAGGTCGTGATCATAATGGCAATGTGAGGCTGGGACCAGGCCAGCTCAAACAAAATTGTCCCATTTTCCTGTGCAGTCTCGCTCAACAGCTTTCCTTCTGCAAAGCTGCACTTTTAGAGGCTCATTGCCTCCCCTTGTGTCCAGCTCCACCTTGAACAGCTGGTGAGGCACAGCTCTTGCAGCTGTTCACTGCTAAGGCAGGCAAGAAAGAGTTAAAGCTACAGGAGTGAGGGAGGCTAGATGGATTTCTTAAACTCCCTCCCCTCATCCAGAGCACTCTTTTAGTATGAAGTAGATCATCGCAGCTATAGGATATTGCTGGACATGGGCAAAGTGTGATGGGGTAAGAACTCACCTTTGCACTCAACCTCTGGGCCCAGCTTTGCTGTGGGCTTCCTTGTCCTTGAACAAGTCAGTCCCTCTATCCCGCACATCAGTGCACCCAGGGCAAAAGGGAGAAAACACTCTTTCTGCCTTATACAGGAGGACAAAATCCTTCCAAGGCCATCTAGGCTTAGATACCCCTATGGACGGGACAATGATGGATACTACGTAGGGAGAGCATAGACTTTCTTTGTCATTTCTGCTGTCTGTGGCAGACCACAGCAGGGAGAACTGTGGGTTTGAAGGTGCTGCTCAGCAGCTGCCCTGAACTAAGGCAGGGATGCTACTTCGAGCAATGTACCTAGATTTAATTTGAAGTCCAACCTCCTTGTATTACACCGCCAGCATATTCTGCAGCTGCTGTTTTTATATGTATATGGCAAACGCTTTCACAGGATGGGGTGATTCTACCATCTTCCACTGCACAGCTCTCCCTCATTTTGTTGATGCAAGCCGTGCATCTGAGAGGATACATGAGGCTTCCAAAGTAGCGAGCCAGAGGAGCCGTAGCCTATACGCTCACCCCTAAATATTTTCTTGAGACAGATTATTACAGGCTTGCATTCCACCCTTACCACACAAAATACAAATCATAGAACAGAGATGGCTCCTGCTCCAAAGAGCTTTGTTCATCACACAGTGGCTGTATGAGGTTGCTGGCTGATATTTTGTTGCTGTTGGAATTAGTTTCAATATGAATCAATACCATTTTTTTTAGCACGGTAGGCGCATACGCTATACAATTGAAAGCAATTTTAAAGGAACTTGCGCTTTAATGAAACTCCTCTTGGGTTTCAGCTCCAAAGCGACTATCAGGCAGGATCATTAGTTATTTGCTGTCTTTGTAAACATTACATTCAGTTTGGATTATTGTTGTTGTTGTTGTTGTTTTTGAAATCAAAGATGTTCGGTTTTCTTTTTCTTTTTCCCCAAAGTAGGAATATTTATCTTTGAATCCTCCAACAGCTTTGGAATGCAGCCTCCACACAGACTTTAATAGCAAAACCCACTTCTTCTGACTCAGGGACCATTTGATGAAATGTCTAGAGAAGCAAAAAGCAGCAACAAAAAAAGCTTTACACAGATGCTTCCCTGTGACTAACAGAACGTCCACCCAAAGTGGAGAGAGTATAAGTACGTTTGTCATATGTGGGTGTATTTTTCCCATACATTCATTTTTAAAGCTATGCAGTAGAGCACTATAAAATTATAGTTTTACAAATAAGCATTATTTGACCGTCACTGGGCTGAGCTGATGACTCACTCTGTGACCTCCATGCAAGTCATTTGATTTTCTTGTTCCTCAGTAAGACTAGCTGGGAAACAGGCTGAAAAAAAAAAAAGAAAAGAGAAACCCAGAAGACATTGCTGACAGTATGTTCCCTACCTAAGCTTTGTGTGTTGACTGGAAACATGACATTGGAAATAAGAGCTTTACAGCTGTTGGCTTGATGTCTGTGCCCAGCCCTGTAGGAATTGTGGGTGGCCAGTGTCTCTGAAAAGCATGCTCTAAATATGGGTTGTGGTGTCTGACCTCTTCTAAAACATTAACAGTAGAAGACTTGCAGTCAGCTGCCAATATCATTACAGTGTCCCACCAATATCATTATAGTGTCCCATTGTCATTGTGGTGTGAGCTCAGTCTTTCAGCAATATAAATGTACCATCTCCAGATGCACTTGGAAACATTAGCCTTATAATACAGAGCTTACAGGCTTCAGCATGTCTCTAGCCATCTCTGTCTTTGTTGTTTACTTTCTGATACCAGGTTTCTCTTTGACCTGAAAGCTACGTATTTGCATGTAAACACCTTTTTTTATGAAAATAGTTCATTATGTCCAGAAAGCAGCATAGTTGTATAGTGTTTCCAGGGCCCAAAGTATTAATTCATCCAACCCATGCAGTATTACCAGCATTTTGAACACCTCCTCACTGTTCAAAAGTTGTGGGGCAAATCTCAAAGAATTACCAGGTCGCTCTGGTTTTAAAGACCCAGTGTTTGCTAGCCAAATCCAGGTGCCCCTTCTGGCTTTTCTTTAAAGCACATCTATGTTATGTTTTCGAAGTCATCTTTGCAGAGGATAGCAAGAAGGAGAAAATAACTTTCTTTAATGACACTGGGGACTGTATGCAATCTCCTGGCTCCAGGAGCTGGGGCTTAAGGGTGAGGCTCGGAAAGTCCTGTCTGTTTTGCCTCTGTCTTTGTTTTACATATGTTTCCAGTTTATTTTCCTGTTGCTATTCATTGCTTTTTTGTTTTGCTTTCACCAAGCTTTTCCCTCAGTTTCCACCTAAGGGGCCTTGATCTATTTTGAGGAGGACAGCAGTTATCTTAAAAAGAAATCTCATTAACTTTATTTTGACTCGTTCTTTCTGGTTACCAGTTACGAGAACCCCTCCTTCCAACCTGCCATCTAGTGTAATTGCTACCTAGGAACAGCAATGTTAAGCTTTCCTTATATACCGAGTGACTTATTAGGTCTCAACTGTGAAGCATCTATACCATACCTTGAAGGCACAAGCTTGCTTCAGAGCTGACTCATGACTGACAAACCAAATCTACTGGATTTACGTACCACAGCCAAAGAAATAATTGCCCTTCTTAGTCTGTATTGCCTGTCCATCAGGTGCTGGCATTTCTGCAGCAGCGTTGGAGAGCGGGTCTTGTTTTTCTCTGTCTTTAGGCCCAGTTCACGCTCCGTCATTTAGCTCATGCGTCTGACAAGGACAGGACAATGATACCAGGTGAGCAAAGCCAGCATTTCCCTACGCAGCTGTCCAGCTAGCAGGATTATCTTGCTAGTCCCTGATGCTGTAGCTCTCCTCATCCTTGTCCATTGTGGTCAGCTGCCTGGGACAAGACAGGGATCTGGGATGTGGGATGAGTGAGACCTGCAAAAGGATCCATGTGGTGGACAAGCCTGCCGAGCAATGGAGCTTATGAAGCGATAGTGAAATCAGCCCCAGGAGGGTGACTCCTCTCTCTTCTGAGCATGTAAGCTGCTGAAGCTGAGTCACAGTCCCAGCCATTTGGAAGGATGTGGGGCTGGAATGAAATATAGCAACAATTAACAAAAGAGAAATGTACTGAATAAGAGCCTCCTCCATTTAATTTTCCTTATGGATGTTATTGATTCATCACTCTAGCAGTCCTGGCTCCCACCCAGGATGCAAAGGGCATAATATAGGTTGTCTGGAGGCAGTGGCTATGGAAGACAAGGAATGTTCCTGTTCAGTATTTTGTACAGGAGATCTTCTCTTACGTGTCCTACCCAAATTGCTTATGTGGAACAGCAAAATGTATCATGGGGAAAGAAATGTGCCATTTTGGATTACTGTGCTATTTGAAGGTGGCTATTACCAAGTGGGTAGTAGCAGTCACTGCGAGTAGTTGTTCTGGGAGCAGCTGATGCAGTGAAAGCTGCTTCCTCTGCGTCTTCATCCCATGCCTCTGTGCACACAACCCTATAACTACAGCTTCACCCAATGACTTGCACAGCCCCACACCACCTCCAGTTCTCCTCATCATACAAGTCCCACCTGCTTTCCTATACCACACCAACAGCTAGCCAAGCAGCAGACACTTGCGGTGTGAGGGCTCAAGTAACCAATCTATAGGCTGGCTGGTGTGTGCACACTGCTGGGTCACCCCATGAGCCGATCGGGTGACTGTGGAACTACGTGGTCTTTCCTAAAACAACGGCATTCATTTGGGCATCTCTTCTCAGCCCGGTGCTGATTTTCATTAAGCTTGGTGAGGTTGCGAAGATATTATTTTCCTACCTGTCTGCCAAATTCAGCTGGAATTGGCCAACAGGTTTCAAAGCATTTGAATGGGGGAGGAGGGTGGGAAAGAGGAGGAAAACAGACAGCAGGATCACATAAGCCTCATTTCATTAGGAAGCCAGGCTAAAAAAAGAGAGTTTAACTTCTGGCTATTAAAATGTTTGGATTTGTCTTGAATACTTAGCTATACAAAGAGAATTGTTTTTTATCCAGACGAGTTAATAAACAGGTGTCATCGCTGGACATGTTTGAGAGATTGTTTTTCTGTTACCTATGTGAGTGAAGGGAAGAAGGAAAAAATCTTGATGCTTATATATTTGGAAGGGGAAAGTGGAGGAGTAGAAGAGATTATGAGCAAACAGAGGGGGCAATGCTGATCATATACAGTTAAAATAATTTTTACCATGGTAACAAAAAATAACCTCCCCTAGAATGCACTTGAATCCACAGAACCAATGTAAGCAAAGACAGCGATGAAGTATGTCTTGTTTAGAACATAATTCGTGGCAGCTCCAATGAAATTCTTAATGAAGTATGATATTTTCCTCTTAAAAATCACTTTTTGAAAATGGAAGCTGTTAAACTCTTTTAATCTTCACTTCCAATGGTTGCCAGCAAAATCTGATCCAGGGAGTCAATTAGAAAGGATTCTCCTGTGTGCCAGGTTTAATGATCTCCTTGTGCATTGAATTGCTATGTAACTCCTCTCTAACTTCCTGCACAGGGTTTAGGGTTGTTAAATCTTCTTTTCCAGAGGTACCAAACAAACGTTGGATTGTACAAAGCTAGTACCATTGCATCTATCTTGTAATAATGAACACGGTCTTGAAAAGGAAGGGGGTTGCTTGGATTTAAATGCAGTCTTAGGGAAAACTTTCCCCTCAGCAGTTACGGTTTGCTGGTGAATACAGTTATGCGTAAGAATAAACTTTGCTTGGTTCTTGTGCGGAAGAAGCTACGTATGAAAAAAAGAGTGAATCCAAACCCTAGAGTCTGTGTCTTACTACTCTAAGCCAGCTGTCTGAAAGGAAATGGTCAAAATCTTGTCAATCATTAAGAAAGAATTTGTTTACCAGATGTTCATAATAATCCTGTGAATATATATATAAAAAAGGGAAATCTGACTTCTTACTGAGGACCACGGCTTGCCAATCCTGTTTCATTGACATCAGCAGGACTCCTTGTGTCACAGAGGGCAAATATTTTCTGAGAGCAGATTCCTGTTCTGAACCCTCCTACGTCATTTACGTACATGCCATCGTTACAGGATTGCTCAGAGGCTGCTGCGGGTGACCTCTTTCTTCCCGTCTCCCCCACACTTAACAGTCACATGTGTGTGAGCCTCTCGGACTCAGAACTGGAGTACTAATGCATGTGGTCTGGGCTGGATCTAGATGCTACGTGTGGCAGGGATAGGAGGTCTCCTCCAGGATCACCAAAACATCTTTAGTGAAAGGGTAGTGGTACATTTGAAAAGGGACATTCAGCCTGGGAAGCCACCGGAGAGTGACAGCCCAGAAGGACACTCATTCTCTACTCCATCCGGTTGGACCTATGGAAAGATAACACCGCTGTTGCTTGATGGATGGTGATGCTTTTGTCCATCTAGCATCCACTGTGGGCTTCAAGGAAAATCTGCTGGCTGAGCTCAGCCCACCAGTTCAGACTGTTTGAGCCAGCCTGTCTGGTTGTGCCTGAAGTGGATTAGGCAGCACTTAGATAAGGTGATCCCACCTACAGAGTCGGGAAGGTGGTAACCCTCTAGCAGGCAGGAGCTGACAAGTAAGTGGGAGGTGGATAAATCTGCAACAGAGCAGCTGTTTGCATCCTGGCCAGGTCTTTTAGTCCTAACATGTAACTGCCTTCCAGGAGTCAATTGAACAGGAGCGGAGGCTGCTGAGCCTTGAAAGAGACCCATTTTAGGAGCAAATTGTTGCATTTAGTCATTTTTGGAGGGATGCTCGGTCCAGATGGGGGGATTTAGTAAAGATGGTAGCTTTACCTTAACACCGAGTCACTGTAAGATGCTGCCGCACGCTCCTGGCAACAGGAAATAGCAGGCACCCTCTTAGACTGCTGGATTTGGGGGTGTTTCATTGCTCAGAAGACACAGTGAAAAATAAGCTGGGCCAAAGGACAGTGGTGTCACAGCAGCAGAGCAGAATGAACTGGCCACGGCAAGGAAGAGTTTTGTAAAGTGGAGGAGCGAGGTCCCTGCACAGCCCCCCAGAGGTACAGCCTCCGGGGCCCGGGGTGCCAGGCGGGCAGCTGGTTTGAAGCCAGCGCTCGGCGGCTTTGCAGGAGGTCCCACCGCTGCGGAGGGCGGGCAGCCTGCGCCCCAGGAGGCCCTTTTGGTCCCCAAGCCAAGCGCCTAAACTCTCCCCTTTTCAGTGAGCGGGGCTGAGGTCTTGGATGTGCGCGGGGGGCGGCGGGCCGGCGGGCGGGCCCCCAGCGCCGTCTCCCCCTCGGCCGTGGAAGGGCGCGGCGGGGCGGCCCTCGAGCGGCTCCGCGACATGGCGGCCGCTCGCCCAGCGGCGCATTTCCGCGCCGGCCAGCCCCTACCGCGGCCGGCGCCAGGTGTGGGGGGGCCGGCAGGTGTCCGGGCGGCTCCGCTGGAGCCACGGCCCCGCCGCCTCCCCCCGCCGGCCCCCGCCGCAGCGCTGGCGGGGCCGGCCCTGAGGGGTCCCCGGCCGCGCCGCCGGCCCCGGCCCTGCCTGAGGGGAGGGCGACATCTTGTGGCCAGGCGCGCGGCGGCGCGGCCGTCGGGGCAGCCCTGGCATCGCGGCCCTGAGGGCGAGCGGGGGGCGTTGAGGGGGGGCTGTCGCCCTAAATCCCGGCCTTGTCCGTCGCGGCACCCAACCCTGCCGCTTTTGGAAGGGTCGTCTGCGGCGGCTCCCCGCTCTGCTCGGCTGGAAGAGGTAATTCCGAGCTGCTGGTGGAAATGATTTCCCTAGCTGGCTCAGCCTCCCCTGGAGGGTGGCAAAGCTTCAGCCGGGGCCCTCTGCTCCCGCCCGCAGAGAGGCCCGGGCAGCTGGCATGCGTCGCTGCGGCTTGTGCTGGGCCTGCCACATGGTTTAATGTTTCTGAAGATGCAGGTACCTGTAAAGGGAATAGGAGTGGGAATCTGGCAGGGGTTGGCGCAGCGGCGTGGGCATGCAGAACTACACCCTCGAGAGTGGGAGCTCTGACATGTTCTCGTTCCACTTCTGATGCAGTGGGAGACAAGAAAGAGGAGGCAAATTAATGAGTGACAGCAGTGAGGGTCCCGTTAGGGAGGGAGAAGCAGCGCTCTGAAGTTACTCGATTGGGGGCAAGTTGTTCAGAGCCTTTCCCCAGCGTTTCCTACACAAGGTTGTTTCTCTCAAGTCCGGTATGAAATTGCACTGGCTTTTCTTCATGCAGAAGTGGGCCCCTGTTGCATCTCAGTGTCTCTAGTTGCATAAGGAAGAATGATTTGTCGCAGAGTGTCCTCCAGTGTTGTTACATCCCACCAGGTTTCCACACGGATTCTGATGAAACCACAATGTGAGGGCCCACGAGTGAACATTAGTTATCAACTGCCATTCCAGTACTACTTGTGAGAGAGGTAAGGCTAAGGGAAGCTAGCGGTGGACTGGAGATTAGGAAACCTTGTTTATATTCCTCTTTCCGTTACTGAGTGGTGAAAGGACCTTGGCTAAATTGTATCACCTTGTAAGGCCTCGTTTTCCCATCTGTAAAGTTAATAGCCGTCCATTACAAAGCACTTCAAGACCTGTCAAACAGAATAATAGGATTTCTCATTACTGAATTGTTTCGCAGCCTTATTTTTTAACAACTGCTTCTGATTGGTTCTTTAGTAATTTCAATAAATGAATTAATTTTCAGAGATGATGGCTTTTCTTTTTGTTTCAGTGTTGAAATAGCAACATGTATTTTCTTTCAGGGGAGGGGGCGGTTTGTGCGGTTTTGCTATTCTATGTATTTTTGGTTTACTAAGATGGATAAATGAGCAGATGGCTCATTCTGATACAAGATTGCAGTCAGAGTTTTACAGGCTATGAATTAATCTTGCACATAAATATTTTAAACATTTCAGCTTTTTTTGTGTATGTGGAAATAGCTGCTTTACAAACAGTCTTTTGTATCAGAGTCCATCCCCATTCCAAATAGCACTGCTTCCTGTGAAGTATAATCACTTGCTTTCCTCATTTATATATTGGTGTATAATAAAATGCATGCCTAAAGGGAGAGATCTGTCCTGCACAGGTGCTGTAAGCACCAGTACTTCCCACTGAAAACAATAGGAGCAAGGCTGATGGTCCTGGGTAGCCTGCTCTAGGTGACCCTGCTTGAGCATGGGAGTTGGACAGATGACCTCCACAGACCCCATTATGCGATTCTGTGACACCTTTGAAAGTCAGATCATGGATTTGCCTGGCTTTTCCACACCAGGGCTGAGAGAATATTAGTCTGGGAAAAGGATTATCTTTTTGCTCTACCCAGGCATGTCATGCTCAGCGGACTTTGAGAATACCTGTTGACTGACAGGATGCAAGTAACAAGCTTTGCTCCTGTCTTTGTCCCCAAAAGAGGCATATAGGCACAAAAGCAGTTGACACAAGTGCTGAGGTCCTGCAGTGCATTCAGCTTGTCTAGTCCCCATGCACCGGAAGGAAGTCACTGCCATAGAACAGATTCATTTGCCTTAGAAGGATCAAGGAGATGGGATGTGATAAAGTTCCCCAAATAAGGAATAGTGTAGGAATAGTGACAGGAATTTTCTCCTTGTTCCATCATCTGTGGAATATAACTCTCTGGCACATCCTCTGCAGTAGCAATGGGACTCACATCTTTGAGTCCCTGCACATTGCGCCATCCTTTCATATATCTCTGTCTCACACTTTCATGACTCGATCCCCCATTCACTCCTGTTTTGTGAGAGAGAGTGCTGATTAGCCTGATCTGTCACCTGCCCTCACTCCAGCTTGAGAGGTGGGTCCAGTTTGGTCTCTGATCTTTAAGGAGACCTGCTCCTTGCTGATCATGTAATAGTTTTAATAAACTGATTTGCAGGGGGGCTATTTTTTTATTGTGATCGTCATCCTGTGACACAGGTCCAGCCAGGAACATGCCCTTGTCCTCTGAGGTCTTGTAGAAGAAAGAAAGAAGCAGAGGTGGCCACAGAGGCATGCTCACTGTAACAGAAAAACTTCAAAGCTGCTGACTGAGGCCAGTCGCATGACATTTAACAAGGCTAAGTGCCGAGTCCTGCACTTGGGTCACAACAACCCCATGCAACACTACAGGATTGGGGAAGAGTGGCTGGAAAGCTGCCTGGCAGAAAACGACATGGGAGTGTTGGTCAACAGACAGTTGAATATGAGCCAGCAGTGTGCCCAGGTGGCTAAGAAGGCCAACAGCATCCTTGCTTGTATCAGGAATAGTGTGGCCAGCAGGAGCACGGAAGTCATTGTCCCCCTGTACTCAGCACTGGTGAGGTTGCACCTTGAATACTGTGTTCGGTTTTGGGCCCCTCAGTACAAGAAGGACATTGAGGTGCTGGAGTGTGTCCAGTGAGGGGCAACAAAGCTGGTGAAGAGTCTAGAGCACAGGTCTTATGAGGAGTGGCTGAGGGAACTGGGGTTGTTTAGCCTGGAGAAAAGGAGGCTCAGGGGAGACCTTACCAGTCTCTACAACTACGTGAAAGGAGGTTGTAGTGAGGTGGGTGTTGGTCTCTTCTCCCAAGTTACAAGTGATAGGACGAGAGGAAAAGGCCTCACGTTGTGTCAGGGGAGGTTTAGGTTGGATATTAGGAAAAATTTCTTCATGGAAACGTTGTCAAGCACTGGAACAGGCTGCCCAGGGAAGTAGTTGTGTCCCCATCCCTGGAGGTATTTAAAAGATAAGTAGGTGTGGTGCTTAGGGATATGGTTTAGTGGTGGACTTGATAGTGTTAGGTTAATGGTTGGACTTGATGATCTTAAAGGTCTTTTCCAACCTAAATTATTCAATGAATTCTATGATTCTATTCCTAGAAGCAATCACAGCTGCCCCGTGGGAATGCATCTTCACATAACGCGGAATTAGTCTGCGGAACTCATTGTCGCTAGATTACATTGGGACCAAAACTCAGCAAGAGACAGAGAGAAGAAATCCTCTTTGTCTGCCTAATTAAGAAAACCAGTCTCATAATAGTTTATGCTAAACATGTTTTTTGAAAAAGACACAAAACCTGATGGAATCAAGGTGAAGTCCAAATACAAGTATGGGGAAGAAATTATTGTTGATCTCTAGCGTCCTGTATCCTTCTCTGAGATGATTACTGCTGTCTGCTTCCCGAGCTGGAATTGGGTAAGATTCAGTAAGAAAGTTCCTAGGTGGGATTAGGGGTTGTTCAGTTGGCTGCATAAAAGCAGATGGTAATGTCAGTCAATCAGCCAGTTCAATCGTACATCTCTCAATAGCCATTGCTAATCATTAGCACTGTCAATAGATTAATCAAAGAACTAATGGGCTTGGGCACAGACTCTTACCTTTTGCCTTTTGAATAGCTTTCTCTAGCAGCATAGTGCAGCTTCTGGTCAGATAAGGATTGAGTGGAGAGACTGGCCACTAGCATTGGAGCATTTTGCTTTGCTATTTGAAATTTTGCATAGCTAGGCAGTAATAGAAAACTACTGTGAATGACTCCCAAAACAAGAAGCCAGCGGCTGTCTGGTTTGCACTGGGGTGAAACCTGCTCTAGAAGCACTGTTGCCATCATTAGCACATTTGAAAGGGAGATAATGCTGGGGAAGACCTTCCTTGTGAGGGGTTTTGCTGTTATCCTCCATGAGATTATGAATGGTCCAGTCTGTTGGTCTTTTAGTCCCTTCTGTATTCTATGTTAATGGGGATTTCCAGGGACCCCACAACTTCAGAAAGATGCTCTGTTCTCTCCTTTATAGAGAATGGAATGATTTTCCTTAATTGTTCCCAGTCAGTCCGTCTCATTCTTCTTGGGGGTTCTGGATCTATTCCCTTGACAGCTTCTTGCCAGACTGCTGTTTCTGAGAATGCTCCGCCTTCCTTGGGCTGTAGTCTTTTATTCTAACCACTGCTAATCAGTACATACATAGCTGCAGAACGTGAAGTAGCTGCTCAACACATTAACTCCTTGGTGGCTGGGTAAGTAACGGCCTTAAACTCAGCATTCTGCTCCTCAAAGAATATGAAACTATGGAACTTCCTATTTTCTTCTGGGTGGTCTCTCTGGAAAGGAAGCACTTTGCTAAGGACTAAAAGAAAACCTGATTTTAAGGAATTGCCTGAAGAATGTAAGTTCCTATAGGAGAGAACAGAACAAAATGTCAGTCTCTAGTCTCAGCTAGTGAGTTCCTTTGGGGCAAAATTAATTGACTACATGCATAATCATATGTAGCATAATAGAGGAAAAATAGCAATCCTGCACATGGCCATCCTTCATTCTGCTTCACTTTTTTTTTCTTCTTTGTGCTTAACAGGAAAAGTTGAGCAAATCTCACAGGAATGGCAGAGGTTAGCTTCATCAGCTAGTGTATTTTGATGGAAAAGGTTTAAGAAATGCGATTCCCTTATTTCCCAGGCAGGGATGTATGTAGCTGCATGCTCTCCGCCATATTCCACTGGAACTATCCTATCCCAAACCCTAGTGCACCACCACAGTGGAGGAAGATCTTCACCTGTTTCGCGCTAGCATAGCTACATCAAGATTGATTTATGTCCGTTGAGGATAAGGGCCATGGTGCTTGGTAATCTGCAGCTGACTTGGTTTATGCATTTAATTATTATGAAGGTTTTTGGAAGCCATCCTTAGGTCCCTTAGGTATTTCAGTGTGATCATGATTTTCTCCCCAGTGTGATTGTATATCCTCATCTTGTTTCCTTTCCTCTTGCCTTTTGGTTTTCTAAGTGATCTAAAAGTTCCACTGCCAAGAAGAACAAGAAAGATGAGGCCTATTTTCCTCATTCTTTGATCTTTAATAAATTGGAGCCAGTAAATTATATCTCCTAGCGATTCTTGTGTGTATCATATCTCTCAGGAAACCACACTGAGACTTCTATAACAGTTTAAGGAGAAAAGTATGCTGAAATTAGCCTTTCATTGTCTGTATTTGATCAGGGAATATATGGCCTAAAATTTATTTGTATTTTAGTAAAAACAAATCAGTGGCTTTTCAGATCCCAAAGCAAAAGAAAGAGATAATACAGAGAATAATAGGAAGAAATCACGTGAGCTGTTTTGTTGCTCTGTGTGTGTTTAAGTTTATAGACAGAACCAACAAGATGATGCTGACCCAGACTGACGTGTGACTCAAGGCAGAAACAGAAGGTCTTCTTTCAGCAAGGGGAAAAACAAAGTCAAATGCCACAAAACCTGATACTGTGGGGAGAATTGATTTTTGGGATACAGAGACTTCACGATGGTAATGTCTGGCGCTTAGGCAGGGTGAAAAATTCGCAAGAGATACTGCAGAAAGCCACATATAAATTCATCTCTATATCTTTGGCCAGTTGTCTACAACTGACCTTGTAGCAATGTGTATACAGGGAGAAAAAAGAAGATTAGACCCTGGAGAGGATGCCCTGTTTGTGTGTATATATGTATTTATACACACACATGCGTGTGTGCACACATACATATATGTACACTTATCTACATAGAAATGGACTGAGCACATACGTGTTTATGAAAGAAAGTTTTCCTGCTCAAATTGACAAAAAAGTGTGCCACCATAATTGTAAGTTTGAAAAACACTCAAACAACTTTGATGGAGCTTGAGTGTCTTGGGCCAGGATTGGTAAAAGATGCCTGAAGAGCAGTGAGAGCTGGATTTCAGAAGTGCCTGTGTGTGGAATCCCCAAATTTTATTTGCCTACATATCTTGGCCATTTAAAAAAGAGTGCTGGGTACCTACATCCTTTGGGGTGTAGAAAATAACTGCATTTTCCCCCTGTCCCAGAAAATCTGCTATTGAATTTAGGTGCAACAAGCAGTGGAGGAGGCCTTGCATTGTTCAGTACCTATGCTGGGATGCTTTGTTCTTCTTTGTGCTTAACAGGAAAAGTTGAGCAAATCTCACAGGAATGGCAGAGACCAGCTGGCCACGACTGACTGTTGTGGTTGGTCTTGTCGACTCTCCATGTGAATTCAGGAAAGGGAACTGCTGTGTTGGCCCTAGAGCTGAAGGGTGGCACGAAAATAATACTGCAAGAGCTACAACCTCTATGAGTTTTCAGTTCCTTATCACCCTACTCAAGGAACTTACCGTTTCTGCTTAAGTGAGACTTGTAACTTTTGGAGAAATAATCCTGTATATCTTGGCAACAGCTTAGGCTTCCCCTGAGGTCTCAGTTATACAAGACCCTGTTGCTTCACACACAGCATTGTCTCTGCTTGTGTAGGAGTGTTAGGGTTTGAGTATTCTCTAGGTTGTGGTCACTAGATGGCAACATGATCACACACAGAGGCAGGTTTTCTATTCCCTTCCTTGGAAGATACACTCTCTGGAAGGACTCAGAGGACCGGAAGATTGCATTCAACTTCCTTGATGCCTCCAAGCTTTCTAAGATGGCAGTCAGTGAATACAGCCTTATAGGGGATGTGCTGGGTCAGACACAGCATCTGCAAGTTACTTCATATTGCCAAATTCTTACTGTGTTCAAAGGGTCCCATCATCTACCTTGAGGGATTTGTAGTGTAAAGAAACTCAAGTCAAATAATTTTTTTCATGGTGGTTCTCAGCACAATATTGTTAAATTATAAATAAAAAAAACTTTCTGTTTAAGTGTATGCATCTCTGTGTGCGCATGATTGCATTTATACAACAACTTTTATCTTGTACCCAGCTATTTAGAAGAGCAGTCCGTCTGGGCATCAGGACAAATAGGATTCAGGTCTTCCTGTAGGCTATTGATACTGCATTGCTGAATTCTAGCTTAGCCCAGTGGGAAGGTGGACAGCAACCCTGGCAAGTCTCATTTTCACTAGCAGTTCAGCATTTCTGCTCGAGTTGGGGCATCCTGTTTGCTGGAAGAGCTGCACAGTCTCAGATCCTGCTAAGTGGACATTACGGGTTAGCAATGGCCATTGCTGATGGTGGAAATATGTAATCCACAGACTGACACAAAAATGCCATCACAATTATGCAAAGGTTTCCATAACAACTAACAATTTTCATCTGCATTAGTCTTGCTCCCATCCTTCCCCAGCTATGGGGTCAGGATATTTAACAACTGTGATGTTCAGTGATAATGAAATAAATACATCGAGGGTCCTGAGATAACTCATGTCTTTATACAAGATTAGCATTATTTATTTGGTTGAAGGCATTGGTGCCTCTGTTTTAAGATGTGTCAAAATATTTATCAATTTTTTTGAGTACTACATACCTCCTAAACACTCTTAGATGTGTCTCCACTTTCCAAAAGAATCATCAAGGGAGTGAACATTAATTAGCTGTGTGTTTACAGTAAGTGGATCACAAAATATTGGCAGGGTCTGGACATTTGTGTGCCAGCTGACTTGGGAACCTTTGGTGGCTGAGCCTTTCAGAGTGATTGAGATTGATGGGAAATTATTTCAGGGGCAGGACTCCTGTCTGAGGCTGTTATCAGCTGTAGGAGCAATATTTTCCAAAGGTGAATCAGTCACCAAGTACAGATAACTTCTCTGTGCCGATACCCTGCCATCAACCTGCAGTGTTTTGTAAAGAAAAATGTCATCCACACTGTGCAATGGAACACACTGTTTTCTCTCTGCTGTTTGCCTGAGACTTTTCTACAACTTCAGTGCAGACAAAAGACATACTTGGTTGCCTGGCCTTCAGTGGGAAGTGTAGGTACGAAACAATTATTGTTCTCAAACTTAAGCAGGTGTATTATTACAGGTATGTGAGAAATCTTACACTTAACAAGCCAACCTTTCTGTCTCACAGCCGCACATTAGCTTCTCATTCAGCAAAGTACTTCTTTCTGCATCTAATTAAAAGCATCTGCGTACATTCTCTTGAAACCATGTCCTTAAGCATTTGGTCTTTAAAGACCTGTGAAATTGGATCAGTTTGGTTGGAAGTCATTTTATATTGCAGATCATTTGTTTCATAGTTTACTGTGACAAGGTCACAAGAACCTACTTTGGAGCTGAAGGGATCTGATGGAGGCAGTACATCTGTTTCAATATGCTCCGCCAGTGGGCCACAACTGAGAAAGGTCAGGAAAAAACATCCACCTAGATGAAGACTCTGCTGCCTGAGGTAGCGGCAGTGCGTGCATTTCTACTGTTATTCCTGGTCACACCATTTTGAACTACTGACGTGCACAAACGTTTCCTGGTGCACTGGCCTCAACCAAAGACATCATCTTCATGTATACCCTGACAGAAAGACCCTTTGCAGGGGATAGATCTCCAGCCATATCGCTCACTCACTTTCCAGCAATACGCAATCCTCAACTGACACTTCTTCCACAGTGACTGAGAAACGTAAGGGAGCATAAGGAAACATAAAGGCATGTGAAAATATAAAGTCTGTCTTCCTCCTCCTAGGAGGATATCTTATGTTAGGGTTGCTGCAATGGAGAATTCATTCAAAGACTGTATCTTCTCTTACTCTCCTGAGCAGCGTCCTTGAAAATTGTTTCCTATGCCAGCCATTCTTTGGGAGGAAGGACTACCACCTGTAATCCAGCTGCTATAGCTAGTCAATGTGCTGTTATTGCCTGTTCAAGTTATTTGATCTTTTTTTCTGACATCTTCACTCTGAATCCCCTTATTCTTGACTCCAGCTAACGATAATAAGAATTAGTAATGGAGAAATGAGCTCTTCACCCCTCATACTTTCCTGTGCCTTCCAGGCAAAATACTGACTTGGTAAATCCGTTGCAACCTTGTGCAGGAGGGCAGAGTTAAAACCTGAGCCCGAAGTCCCTATTTTTATTTTAATTTATTTATTTAACATTTCATTATAGCCCCTGAGGCGTATGTGCCAGATAGAAAGCATAAATGCAGGGAGCCAAATTCTCCTTGGAGGGCTCTATTCTGCATGAGGTGTTCAACAGCTGCATGACCACAATATCTGCCTGGAGTAATCCCACTGCAATAAATGGAATTACCTGGATGGTGTAAATAAGAGCAGAATATAGCCCCAAGGCTACTTGCAGTTATTTTGATTTTTATTGCTGGCCAACAGATGAATCCTCTTTTTTTTCCCCAATAGCCTGCCAACAAAATAGCACTGTTGTTATGATTCTGGTATTTTCCTGTCTTAATTAATTGAAATTGTTATTAAAATTCAGTGGTCATCTAGACAATGCCAAGGTATTTGGGAAGCCTTTTTACCCCATTTTAATTGTTGTCAGCGCTGTCCAAGGTATGCACTATAAATGGGAAAAAGTGTAGTCTCTTTCGTTTAAATCTCAAACTGAAAAAGCTTGCCTGATGCTCCAAATAAGACTATTTGATTTGATATGATTTTTCATAGCTATTTACTTATATCATGTAGGGGACTAAGAATGCATCATGTGTACTGGTCAGACCTCCTTCAAAAGGAAATAGTAATGCGTCATCTGCATTTGCTAATGCATCTCTTTTTAGCTGGATTCAAAGCCTGAAAATGATTCTCAGCTGTAAGGATGTGTCTCTGTGACACAAACTCAATCTTTCTGGGTGTTGCATTTATTAGAGGAATTGCTCAGTAGACTGCGAGAATGACTGCAGGAGCTTTTCCAAAGTAACTTAGGGGAAAATCTTAAGTATTTTCTGTATTTATTCAGAAGAACACAAGTGAAAACAGCAAGACATTGCATTTTGTCATTCTCTTGTGCCGTCATGTACATGCAGTGTACAGTGTGAAGGAGGAATACATGTATTTTAAAGCCGAATATTCCAGAACTATTTTACCAGGAATAGTTTAGATTTTGCTCATGATTTTGGTGATATGAAAGCAGAGGAACATCCTGGCCCCAAATGGGCTTATTTCCAGAACACGAACAGGAAAAAACCTGGGCCCTAGGTTTCAGCTCACTGTTCTTAACCTGTACCTGAGCGTTTGCATGCTTATGTGTCTTTCCATTAAACTAGCAGGGATGCTCCAAGGTAAGCTAAATTCAAAATGCTGAGGGGTTTTGTATTTTTTCGGTAATCCTGCATTTCATGGATAATAAGCTTTCCTCAGGCTTTCATTTTTTGGCTGTGAAGGTGCTTCCTCCAAAAGGGAGCCCTGCTAGTACTGTGTGGAAATCAGCCTCAGAGCTCATCGGTGCTGGGCACTTCAGACAGGCTTTTCATGTGTGAGGAGCTGATCTGCTTATGGCCTACACAGCTACTTTTGACTTACTGTGCTAATGTAAGAAAGGCACAGGTCTGGGGCTGACAGTCAGCAGGGATGATGCTCAAGCTGCTCGCCTTGGTTTCCCCGTTGGTGACATGACAATTTCTCTGTCCTGCAGAGGCTATGTGAAGTTGTTCGGTATTTGTAAAGCAGTGTGGGGAGGCACATTCCCACCCTCACCAGGCAGAGGAGCATTAAAAGGTGCTCAGTCAGCCTAGGAGTCCTATGCAGCATGAGGAGGCTGGGCTATAAAAAGATACTCGGAGTGGGAGAGCTGTGCCCTCGTGGGAAGTAGGGTTCTGGAGATGGGGCCCTGTGTTTGAGGCACAGCAGGATCCTGAGGTTACCAGGCAGCAGAAGCTGCTCGCTAAAGGGTACATGATCTGTTGTTAATTCCAGTGGCTGTGCTGGGAGCTGATGAGGATGGGCTTGGTGGTGGGCAGGGAGGGTGCGAGGAGGAAGCAGTGGGTGTTATCCCCGCAGGTGCTCCAGGTGAAGCTGTGGTGCTCCTTGGGCAGATGAAGCTGCGTGCAAGATGTTGTTAGCGTTCTGTGAGTGGCTATCTGCGTTGTGGGTTATACCTGGGCTATGGATGTGGGGCGACCTGAGCTTGCTCTGTGCAGAGACATAGGGTGCGTTGGCTCAGATGCAGGACTAAGTGAGAATAGTTATCTCTGTCTATGTAGTGTCGCTTTACTTCAGCTACTGTAGCCCCACCTGTGCAGTGCATTGTCAATGACTCCAGTAAGCTGGCTTGAGACTGGTGGTGGTGTAGGGGTCAGGAGGCCTGACGGATCTGAGCTGAATCTGTGTGGTCAGTTTGTCTCGTGTGTGCTCCCTGGTGTACACCTTATTTCTTATGTTATCTGCAGTTCACCATTGCTGGATGTTTGTTAGGGGAGAGATCCTTGTCCTTTGTTACTCTAGCTATGTAAATTATACTGTATATTGCAATATGTAACTATAAAGGTACATAATTCTACAATCTTTCTTCCTACTTTGAAATAGTAACCCTCTACCATTAAACTGCTTGGAAAAAACGTAACTTTTCATGGCAGATCTTTTCCTAAAGAAACCTCAGTTATTTCTGAGAACTGTGTTCTTTTAAAGTTGTCAAGAGCTAGGGCAATATTAAATAAATACAAACAAATGTATACTCTATTTAATACTTGGGTGTCTGGTTGTATACTTAAGTAACCTTATGAAATATACATGTGGAAAGGCAAATTGACTTTGACATGTTAAACACGTTGGATAAAAGCTTATCGGGGGCTGTAAAGAGTTTGGTAATAGCAGTGGGTAGTATTATGAATAATCAGTCTTGTTTCTAGATAGCAGCTTCATTGTTAGGCAGAATAAATGATTTCACTCTGAAATTTAATACTGTTGCTGCACTTTCTTCATATATCTCTCTCTGTATCTATATATATCTTGCGTTGATTGAAAGCTCTGATGAATTTTACTTGATTCCCCCACATGGTAAAAATTTACAATGGTATGAAAGTTATGAGAGAACACTTTTACTTAAAGGAAAGGTCTGAATGATAAATGAATTAATTGACAGGCAGATGAAAATACGTCTTCTGGTCATCTGAAAAATGATATGTTATAAATGCAACTGCAGTTGCTTTTAGCAAATGCCAAACTAATATGAAAAAATGTCTTTGGCTAACTTCTTGCAGCTCTACAATACAGAATGCAGGCTCCAGCATTTTGCTTCTTCTTAGCTGAAGGGTAGAGCGTATTCCCTCCAGAAAGAGTGTACCAGAGTTTGCAGTCCTTCTCTTAGTTTCCAGTGCAAGTTTAGGCTCTTGTCCTGCAATCCCATAGGAGCTCCCATGCTCTTGTGAACACATGCGAAATCATACATACGTGTCCGTAGGAGACACCGGGAGTGCTTCTGTGTCATCCACTTCTTCCACTGCCTGTTGGTGGCAGTCACATCCTGGTCCCAGGCTCTGACTGCTTGAGGAAGGAAGGAATTTCCCAGATGTCATGACAAAGCTAGGAAAAGTAGTTTATCTTGCCTCTGTCACATGTCCCAGCCTGTAACAGGAGTTGGGATGACTGAAGTCCATAGTCCATAGACCTGGAGACAGCAAAGCTGGAACAGCCTCAGGGAAGAAGGTTGGTGGACAGTGGGGAGGTGGGAAGGGGATTTATACTGATGCCATTCCTGCTGACAGGGTTTTTTTAGAAGATGTGGTAGTTTTACAGAAACCTTCTACCTCTGCCTTTCTTTCTGGAGACGGTATCCCACTCTTACTGCTCTGTATGATACTGTGATACTGTCTCTACTATTGCTCTGTGCATATTTTGGATCACCTGTGGGTTTTTTCAACTCTTTGGACAGAAGATGTCAAGAATATTGTCTCTGTTCCAGCTGAGAGGAAGAAGATAGAAATTTCTTTCTTCCTTTCCATTATAACTCTTCCTTTCTTTCTGTCCACCAAGTTTCAAACATTTCTAGGTACTCTGTTTTCCTAGCTCCTCTCATGTCTGTTTTCTACCATCTACAAACTCTGGCTTGTTTTTAATTCTACTTTCCTTATTGCTTGAGGACAAGACTGGACACAACCAGAATTCCCCATGGCATCCCCTGAGACACATCCTCCCCGCTCTCTGCTTGTAATCCTTTGTTTATGGTATTTCAGCCAATTCTCGATTAAGGATCATGTGACAGTGTTTATATTCAAACTGAATGCAATTAATAAGTGTCAAGACATCATGAAATGCTGTGTGAGTTGTGTGCTAAAAGACAAATGTTCTATATCTAGGCCTTTCCCTTCAGGCACTAATTAGATAATACATGTTTGAAAGGGTTGAGTCTGTCAGTCAGGCCATAGATCTGTAAATCCATGTTGAAATTCATATGGCAACACTCATCAAACCACTTAAACATGTGCTTAAGTCCTTTCTGTGTTCAATCAAGTACATAAGCATGTGCTTAAGATTTGGGTCTCCAGGCAGACCCATTGAAATTAATGAGAGAAATGTTTTTCATCTCTATGCACCAGATCTCCATCTTGCTACCAGGAAAACTGAAGCCTTCATTTACCAAGAGCAGAGTCATTCTAAATCTGACACTTCAATAGATATTTAGTGCACTTATTTAAAGCACTGGAGTTACTTAAAATAATACTTAGGAATGTAGTTTCTTTCCTCTCTTTTAGAAGTAGTTAAGCTCCTTTAGTGTGAGTAATAGGACTCATCTACAAACACTTATCAGTGGCTCTGTTTCACATCCATGAATATTTGTGGGAGTCTTTTCCATTGGCCCCAAGCAGTTCATGGTGAGGTCAGTGTGGTCTCTGCTAAAGATACATGGCCTTTTGGATCCCGTGAACCGGAAAATGGGAAGCCCTGAGCAATAGCATGTCCTTTGTCACTCATACTTCTGACATTGCAAATTTGCAGAGGACTCCTCAATTCCCAGAAGTATTTGGGCACTCACCTGGGAGCAAAGTATCAAAGGACGTTTAGATATTGCCTGTACTGCAAGCAAAGGGAAGCCTTGAGGCACACAAGACCAAACCTATCTCCTCTAGGGGTAGTTAGGCCTGCTAGAGCACCTGGCCAAGACTACTGTGCTTGCTTAGATTGGCTGCCTCTCACACAGCTGGGTGGATGGTAGGCAGTTTCGTGGCCATGTCCAGAACATCCTGCACTTTTGTGGAGACTGCCCTTTCATTGTTCGCAGAAGAACAATGGCTTCCTGGCTATAACAGCTACAAACTGACTTACATGCTTTTTTTGGCCTGAAACTAATGTTTCTTTTCCTCCAAAACGCAGGCTAGAAACAGCCAACATTTTTCTGGGAGAAAAGAGTAAGAAGTACAACAGGTTAAAATAGGTAGAAATAAATTTATCTGTTCTAGAGAGAATAAATGGAAAAGGGAGCTTGACTGGGACAAAAGCTCAGGTTTCCAGTGAAGTCAACTAATCACAACTCTGGAAGAAAGGCGGAGCTACAAGTCCTGAGCAGTTCTGGGAACTGGTATTAAGAATACCAGTTTGAACATGGTGGCCTACATCTAGAACACCTGTAATTCTTTAAGCTAAACTACTATTAGAAGACAGCCACTCTTAAAATCTTAACTCCTGTTCTGCTGAGACTCCCTTGCATGCTTCTCCAAACAGCAGAATAAATCCATTTAAAGGCAATGGGCACTGCTTGGCCTGCCAACACAGCCTTGGCTACGCTTATGCTTTCTGGTTCAGTGTTTCTGCCAAAAGGTAGAGGGCACCAAAAATGTGTAACAGGTAGAAATAAAAACAAGTTCTAGAATGTCTTGCTAGTCCTTTCCAGGGACTGTCTGTATTGCCCCCAGGGTGCTGAAAGAACGGGTGGTTTAAAGCCTGAGGGAGTGCAGGTTTGCATCCTGCAGAAGGCTTTTACTAAAACTCTGAGAGGAAAATGTATTCATGTTGTACAGTGCTACGCTGTGACCAGACAGGAGTGAAAGTGCTCCATGAGAGTTCAAGAACTCGTCAATCAAGACCAAAATGTGATTGTGAAACGAGAACAAAATCCATAGCCAACATTTCAGGATGAGATGACAGGGCTCAGTTAGATTGGAGTGACCTCTAACTTAAATTAAGGGTAAACTAACTGTGATCGGTGGTGTAAATCTAGTGGGTGAATCCACGTCTTGGTTCCTTGCCCCACTGCTGGCTGTCGTAGCCTGATATGAGGCAGTGGAGTCTGACCCAAGGCCTGTGTGAGCCAAGGTAAGCCTTTCTAAGAGCTCTGAGCAAGCCCTCAGGGGCAAACCTGGCTTTGTAGTGTCTGCTAGTGCCCCAGCATGCTCAGAAGAGATGTTCTGTTCAGTTTAGTGCTGTTAGCAGCAAGCTACCAAAATCCTTATGGCTGGGAAGTAGGCAGTCAATTGGCAAAGGCTTATGAATACGTGCAGTGTTCAGCATTGGTTGAATCTGCACTGTTTGGAGGCAGGCCCATCTCATGTGATGGTGAGTAACCCAGTATGATTTTCCTGGCAAGTGGCGACTCGATGCCAGCATTATGAATTATGCAGGGCAAAGCAAGGTCAAGTGTTCAGGTAACACAGGTGTTCTTAAATAATCCATGGACCATGAGTAGCTTTTGTGATTTCTCATCTTCTTCCCTTCCCCCTTATTTTTCTGTTGTTTTCGTACTTCACACAAGACCTCCCAGCTTCCAGGCCTAGTTCCTGGAAACTGGAAACAGCCTTCTCTATCATGCACAAGTGGACTTGTCAGTGGACTGTCAAAATGGACCAGCAAGTTGTGTTCTCATCCTCCGTAATCATAAGGACCTACTGTATTTTACAGCTTTTCATTCTTGAATGTTTCTAGCCATCCTAATGGAAGATACTATAATTAGCAAGTAACACATAGGTGGATTCCTCTTTTTTGGTGCAGCTGCAAACAATAAATGCAACCTAGTGTCTACATCAGTGCAACCTCCACCAAGAACAGGACACATGCAAGGAAACTCAGCCAAGTGGCATAATTCCTGAAGCAACCGTAGAATCATAGAACGCTTTGGATTGGAAGGGACCTTGAGAGATCATCGAGCCCAACCCCCCTGCAGTGAGCAGGGATTGAACCTGTGAACTTGGTGTTATTAGCACCATGTTCTAACCAACTGAGCTAACCCGGCTGGTCCACGTTGCAACAAGTTGCGTCTTACTTAACCTGTCCCCACTGGGCCAGCTTTTTTGTTCTGAGGAGATGGTATGTTCTTGCATTCAGTTGTTGACCTGGCTGACTTTTACCAAACAGTTTCTCTTCAGACTCTGGAATGAACACTATTCAAATAACTTGAAATCAATTTACTGTCAAGATAAATGAAAAATAATTATGCTAATAAACTCATGGGGGATGTGTGGTGATGATCTTAAGGCCTGGATAAAATTCTGTCCACACTTAGTTGCCGAGCTGAAGTTTTGTGGATGTCATTGCTCCTGAAAGGAGGGAAGGCATGTTGACATAATGCCAACAGGAGGCACGTCGGAGGCCACCATTCTGTCCAAAACACACTGTGAAAGATCATGGCCTAACACTTGATCTGAGAAGGTGGACTGAATGTTGAGGCAATGCATGCAAAGAAGAAATCCTTCTTCCATATCCCCACACTGAATTTCAAGATCAGTTGTAAAGTTAATCCTATGCGCCTTATGTTTTCCTACTGCAAAACCTCTGCTCCATGGTGGTCTACCTTGGTCTCCTGAACTCTCCCATGTCTTCACATTCTTCTCTCAACATGTGTTTGCGCTAATTCCATCATTAAGCAAAAATCAGGATTTGGGTAGAGTGAAAGACTGTAAAATCATCTGTGGGAACATGGGGTGAAATGACAACCAGAGAAATGCTTCCACTGCCTTCATGTTTGTTTTGAATAATGTGTTGTTCAGCTTTTATAGAGTTCATCAGACCCAAAAGCGATTACTGAGTTCTGAGAAGGAAATGTTGGTTTTGGTTGAGTCATACAGCCTGTACAGAGGAGGATCTGGGGCAGGTAGGGAAAGAGGGGTGACATCTTGATATGAATAAATTATCGGTGACATCTTGATTTGAATAAATTATTGGAACTAAAATTTGCAGAACCTTTCTATTCCATAGGGAGGAGTGGAAAGTGTGAAACTGTCCTTTGTTCCTTAGATGAGTTAAGGACTTAACGTGCTTACTCTTCCTGTTTCTCTTCATCTTCTTCCCCTTCCTCCCTCCCTTTCCTTCTGTGCTATCTCATGAGTCAGAGTGGGTGTATCACATGTAATTAGTCTAGATTGCTGTTCATGTTGGAACAGCTACCTTGCAGAACTACCTTTCATCAAGAAAAATCTGCCTGAATGACCTGCAGCAGATAGCTAGGTGACCTATTCCACTTGAGAGACTACTGTGCAGTTTGATGCTTGTTGGATTAGGAAGTGTGACCACAGTAATTAGCAGGAAGTTTCTGGATCTGGATATAGCACGTTAAATCCAGGCTGGGCCTTAGAAAAGTCTGACCTTGGTAAATGAGAGTGGGCAGGCTGGGCTGGGGTGCAGAGATGAGACAGGCAGGAGAGGATGTGAGAGAGATGGATTTGATGTCGCAGAGCTTGTCACAGGCTAAGGCAGGGCATGTTTTTTTCAGAGGCTGCAAAAAGAATTGCTTGTAGCTCTGTGAGAGAGAAGGATATGAGTTAAACCAGACTGACTTTCTTCCTCCAGCACACACATGCTCCTTAAATACCAGGGGAGTACAAAGGGAGCAAGTCTTTAAAAAAAGATTTGTTCTATAGACTGCAAAGATGTGCCATTACTAGCAGTCGTACAATTTATGGGAGGCAAATGTGCACGTGGGGCTTTTATGAAGTGCAAGTAAAGCAAAAAGATAGAGGGAAGGAAAAGGCATGCTCTCCAAATGCCCATCTTTTCTATCAACAAATGTAGCCTTACAGGCAAAAGCTTGGGTGTTTCTTTTTCCCTTGGTGTTCTGTGTGCTTGTATTAGTCACACCCATTTATTTTTGGCATAATTCATGCACTATTTGAAACTTGGCAAGAGTAGGGATGTTATGGCCAACAGTCAGTCTTGCTTCAGGAGTTTCTATGAATATGAATGCCTGAAGTTCACGTAAGCTTACTCTGTTGCTATAGCAACAGATTTGTTGTGAAATCCTTGTATTTTAAAGGCTAGATTCTGTAAATTAACTTCATCTTCAGTAGGATGTGTGATGCTAGGGATTTCTGCATGTATTGTTTTCAGTGAAGTTGCAAATGTTAGGGGAATAGATAAATTTGAGGATTTGATGAGATTAGATTTAGTCACAAACAATTCCAGCACTTAAGATCAAAGTAAACTAGTTTTGTCCCCCATTCGGAGAGGGGCTGAGCACCCTCAAATCTAGCAGGGTTCAGAAAGAGTTGAAGGTGCTGAGTAACACAGTTCAAGATGCTGCAGAATGGTGCCTTACACATAAATAGCGCAGACCCCGTAGAGCAACCAGCACCTACAGGGATGTGCCAACGTAAAACAACAGGATAGGAAGCGTTTCATAGAAACAGAATATTCAAAAACTGCTAGACTTTTTTTTTTTTTTTTAAAGGGAATATTAAAATATGTTTTTGTTTTTCTGCTTGCTCAGGGATGTCTGAGTCTCAGTTGACAATGAGCCCTGTCCAGGCAGACCCCTGCACTGAAGTCCATATGTTCTGTGTGGAAACAGGGGTCATTGCAGGTTCAGGGTCTTACTGCCTCTTCATGAAGGGCCATCAAATACACATAATAAACTAACTTGGGAGTGGAAAGGAAGTAGAAGCTATTTTTTTTCTTCCTGCTGTTTTCTTTCAGTTGGACTAATCATGGTATAATGTAACTGTAATAGGTTAACAATCCCACCCCACCCCCAGATGCAAATGGGCTTTCCAGATAGATGGGATCCTTTTTAAACAGATAGTGGAGCCTGATTTCCAGTTTTTCTGTAAGTCCCTGGGCCTCCCAGTGTTTGCAATTGTTGAAGTAAATGGAACCCCATGCAGTGTGTAAAGCTAAACCTGTGTTTGAACCTTTGCGGGATCTAGGTCCAGAAACGGCTCACACCAAGCATCTAAAAAGGGAAATGAATGCCAAATTAATGGCTCTTCTTACTCTTTGACTTGGGTGCCTCTGGTATTTCAAGGGCTTAGAGGTTTATGGGATGCTGGGTCATTCCCATTCTGCTAACAGGAGTGTACGAGAGAAGGGGGCAAATCCCTGCAGGCCAAATGACCTTTTAGCAGTAGCTTAAGGGGATAGTTCTCTTTATGGAAGTGGGCTGACTTGCAAAACTGTATTTTTATATAAAGCTGTTTTTGGTTAGACCAGTACATAAAAGTATCCGAAACGCAAAACTTTGATTTTGTGGTTGCAGTCTCTAAATATTTAAAAATGACCAAAATCCTTTTAAGATTTGTTTCACCTTTTCTTAAAAACTGCTCCTCCAATTCCTGTCAGGTTTCACTTTTTATGCTGATTTTGCAGTCAGGGATAAAGTAATGCTGTGAGATTTTAGGGTGGGAAAAAAGAGGGTGCTGGGGGCAAGAGGATAGGCTTAAAAGTCTCTGAAAACATTTAAAAAAAAAAAATCTTTGCTGGAGGTTTTGCGATAACCATGTACAATAAGCAATGTGCAGTCTTGCCAAAGCAATTATCTGATTTCCCTTTTAGAGTACAAAACAAACCTATTGGCATATTCAGCAATAGTCCAAATTACCAGTGACATTTTTTCATTGCTATAGTTTAAAACAGGATGGTGGGTTGGAATAATCTGTCTTTTGTAAGGATTGCTGCTTTTCTTATAGTAAAGGGTTGAACTGTATTTTAAGGGAAATCAGAAGCTGTCTAACTACAAGATGGGCACTTGATAATTGAAGAAATATATGAATGAAGAAAAGCATGTGTATTTCCTAATTCATCCAAAGAAAGACTCTTGAACAGTTTCACAGGGCACTTTTGGAGCTAGAAAGGGAAATTACAGATGAATCAGAGTCACTGCTGATGGTTTTGCTTGCCATCTCTGAGGTCCATGAATACATATGTCTGTACTGCAGAGCTACAGTGTAGTGCAGAGCTCAGAGCTGGCCTTAGGTACACACAGCTTGCTGGAGCCACCCTAGGACTCTTCTCCTTTCCTTCTGTTCATCTGCTCCCATTTTGTTAAGGTATGACCCATCAGCTGACACAGCTTCCTGGGCTTAGCAAATATCAGATTCACCTCTTACCTGGCCACTGCCTGTGGGGACAGTTCTACTGTACTAGGTCCTTACTGCTTTGTTACATCTTTCCCATGGAAAGATGTTTCCCTCCTTTTTCATTCATGTGCGGTGAATCTGTTCAGGAGACTGATCCATCTGAAACTTAATCACTTCTTTTTTTCTTCTTTGGTGTGGGCTATTTTCAGCTGCGCTGGCTCCTTAAACTGGTTCACATGTATGACCACCAATAACAGTGCAAGGAAGGAGGCTGGATTATGTGATTTGAGCTACAGAGATGAAGATGGGATCAAAACAGGCTCGAGCTTGAGCTACTGTGAAACCTTACCCTCAGGCTTGGATGCTTGAAAAGGGAGAGAACTTAGAAAAGGAACGACAGGGTTGCAAACAGAGTTGAGTTCTGCATGTAAAGGCATGGGGAATTGAAGTCATAGGGTAGAGAGACAACCCACACATTGCTGGGGTCTTGGCTCAAGGTAGGTAGGTAGGTTATGTTTTAGAAGCTGGGGGTGGGGAGTGAGGGTTTGGGAGGGCAACCTTGTTTCAGGCCAGCTCTGTTTGAGATACTAAGCTGGCTTCTCCTTAAGGTTAGATTAGCTTGCACAGAGACCTGACCTATCATAGCAAGTATGCTTTGACACCCAACCTGTCTTAAGTGACAGTTCCCAGCCAGAAACATCCCTCAAAGTGCCAGAGAGATAGATAAAATGAGAGGATTTCAGCATTGTTCTTTTTAAAGTGGTGTCCAGTTGCTGTGTTCTTGGTGCTCAAACAAAACTGGAGATTAAGATGAGTCTAATATAGAAGGTCTTACACAAGGCTGTCTTTAGTCTGCCTGGTGCATGGCTACCTGCCTCTAGGCGCAGGTAGAAGGCAGGTACTGAAACTTGGAGAGGCATCCCAAGGCATCTTTTGCAGCACTGACTGCTTGTGTGAGTTGGCTGAGAGCAACACCTCTCTGTGCTTCCAGAGCAGGAGCATTTGCAGTTTTTAGCCAGTACCAGAGATTAGCAGTTCAGCCCTTTGCTGGGACAGACTGTTCCACATTATGTTGTGTCCATTAGGTTTCCGCTCAGACAGAGAAACTCTTGGCTTTCCAAGGCGCGGATCTTGGCCTTCCCTTGAAACGTCTCGATAGGCAGCCTGACCACATTCACTCAAAGGTAGGGGGTGGCGTATGAGACTTCTGGCTCCCTTAAAGGAAACAAACGCAACGAGGCTTCAGTATAATGACAAATTACTATCAGGATCAGGAGGCAGGCAATGCTCTGCATATTATAATGTGGTGTAAGTAGCTCTACTGGCTCCCATCTCTAGCTTATTTTGACATTTTCTGGCAAAGCAACACTGTGATCCCCCCCTCCTTCTTCCCCTTCCCCATTATTTGCTTTGTATGTTTAATTGGCAAATTGGAGCAAGCGTGGAAGCTTGGAAGGTTGTTTTGCCTGAAGCTTGGCTTTCTAACAAACAGCTGGCCCCAGCTCCAGGTCCAGATAGTTTGTTCTGGACACTTGAAGGAAATGCATATTTTGCAAGTGGTCCATTGAATGTCACTATGATGGTCTGCAGAAATTCAGCTCTAATGAGGTTTGTCTGGTTGCAAACAAGATGAACAGAAAGCACTTTGGAATTGTCAATTTTTTTTTTTCTTTCCAGTTTGGGATGCTGAGCTCATCTCTTATTCTAACTTCAGTTCTTAAGCACAGAGGTGTCTTCTCCTCACTCACTCCTTTTGATGACCAGGGAAATAATATCAGTTTATGTGGCTTGCGAAACTTAGCTTATTGGTTTCTTTCTTTTTTCTTTGGGACAGAAAGCTCCACAGAAAAGTACTGCTGGCTCACCTGTTTTAGGTTATGCTATGTCTGTAAAGAGTAGTATTATACAGGACTTGCCATCACTGGACTTCTAGTATTAACCCTCACTATACCAAATTATCCTCTGGGAGAGAGGTGAAAAGGCCTCACTAAGGTTATACAAAAAAAGAAGTACCTGAACAGTAAGAGGTACCGGATCCCCTTGTGCTGCTGTCCTACCCACTGAGCAAGATGAAGCAGCAGTACAAGGAGTAACTGAAAAGAAGTGGTGATCAAGAGCAAATGGACTGCGAACACAATGCCCGTAATTAGCGAGACAAGTATTTTTTTCATGTGACTGTTATTGCTAATGAGAAGAGTTCTTTTTGTCCACTTCTTGAATTGTAAGTTTTAAGGGGGAGTAGAAGCAGCTAAAAAGTGCTAATCGGTGAGCAAAGGGAGAAAGATGTCTCTTTTAGGTGGCACAGGCTTGTTTTTCTGGGTTCAGACTTCCTGGATCAAATTCTGGGCTGATACTGCCAGGGCAGAAGAGGCATGCAAGCAAGGACAGAGCCAGCAGCTGAAGTAGCACAGGGCGGGAACCGGTTACCCACACTTGGCCTCTAAACACGGCAGGGAGGTGGCTGCAGGAGTTGTGGGGCAAGGAGCGTGACCTGTGGAAACTCCAGGTAGAGCCACTGCTACTCTCAGTTAAGAAAGGTGCTATCCCAGATGTCCCTTTCCAAGGTAGGTAGTTAATGCTGGCTGAAGGAGTTTCCCCTCTTACTTCCCATCAAATTAATACCTGTGGGCCCAATGGTAGGGGTCTAATTCCTTTCCCTTCCTTCCCATCTGCTGTCTGAACTGCATGTGTGGTCACTGCCTGAACTGGTGTAAGTCCAAAGACGCCAACTTAAGTTAACTAGTCTTCACCGCTCAGTTAAGTGATTATTAACAAGCCTTGCCCTTTTAACTTGGGTCATTTTTACTAGGACTTGCTGCTGGTTTCTTTAGCCTGACTTGTTTAGATCAGAAATTAACTGTTGCATGACCTGCCCACTCCTTACGTCTTCTGGCAGAGGTGGAAGGGTGGGCAGCGACTGAGGTAGGTCCACTGTGATTAGAAAAGAATATATAAAAGCAGTAGAAGTTATACCATTGCTCTTCTATAAAAGTTTCAGCATTAAGGATGTGTATGGATTTACTTTTGCTAGTTTATGAAATAAATACCACATCTAAAATAATTAAATCAGGACAAACAGTGTCAACCAGTTTTGGGAATAATGTATTTAATCATGTTGTCTGACCTGTGGTAAATATGTATGCACAAGCACTTAGTCCTAGAGCTGGTAATGTACTTTGAAGATAGCTAATTTCTGTTGTTGAAAGTTAAGCTAATTCAGATGAGTCAAAACCCTCCATTAGACTCTGTGTCCTTGTGCAGGCAATTACCACAGCTCAGCTGATGCTCAAAGTCTTGAAAGTGTGTCTGATGCCTGAGACTCTCTCATCATACAAAAATTGGGAAAAATCTGTGGCAGACAAGCTGTCTTTTTGCTGTGCTTAATAGCAGGCCTCAGTCCTAATGGATACTGGTTGGTATCACTGGAGTATGGAGATAGCATGCTACTTCCCTTTGAAGTTCCATTTACTGTCTTCCTGGAAGCATGGTGAACTGTGGCCATGAATAACATCTAGTCCATGGTACATTTTGCAGAGCAAGGGTATATTTCTTCTCATCCTTGTTGAACACTTCACTGTGCAAGGAGACAAGAGTCTGGGTGACTGCCCTACCCCAGCCTATCCAATAATGCAGAAAGCTGTTTCTAACCTGGAAGGACTGCTGGAAGATTTTCTGTCATGGGATTTCAGTTTTCGCATTTGCCCAAAAGCAGGATCCCTCCAAATTCTTCACTGGTGAAACCTAAGCCACAATATGAGCAGGGAACTGTATCACTGGGAAATCTGATGCTAGAGAAATCCATCTTGACCAACAGACCTGGTAGGAAGTGGCCTGTGTTGTCATATTCTGCACACAACTTTACAAAATAGTACTTAACATTCTTTACAACCTCAAGAGCACTTTGCAAGCATCAACTAATCCTGGTAGTGCCCTCCCCCCCCCCCCCCCCCCCCCCCCCGCCATTTTGAGATACTAAAATAGGTGGTATTATTCTCAACCTAAAACTAAGAAGATGACCTTAATGTAGTTAAGTGGGTTAACCCCAGGCCACCCAGTGCAGATACAAACCTTGGCTCCTGCCTCTGTATTTGACCACACCCTTAAAACTGGTATTTTGGCCTGCAGCTTGGAGCATGTAAGTACTGCAGGTGAGAGACCATGACTGCAGGGAAAGTCAAAGCTCTGCAGGGGCCATTTTGCAGTACAAAAAGAGTCACAGTCCCATTACATACCATTGTGTCCTGGTTAGGTCACAGAAAGCAAAGGTCTCCAGCCAAGCCTTTGTGCATGACTAACGGCTTTGAAGGAGTAAAAGCCCACTGTACCCTGCTATACAATAAGCCTCCAGCTGGACTCTAATTAGGCAAATGCAATTCCATATCAGCCCAGAAATTTGGGCTTGGTGTAGACTCAATTCTTTTCCCATAGAAGCCGGATGAAGTGAAACCTCTGGCTTCAGCTTGGCTCAAGGTCCGTGTCTTTTGGGGCTGAACCACAGCTTCAGTCATAAGAAAAACTCTTTTTGACTGAAGTGTTTGGTGACACCATCTCTTTCTGGAATCAGTGTAAAAATATAAGAGAAAACAAACCAACCTCGGCTCCTGATTCTGGTTGTATATTTTTCCCCCCAGAGAGTGGACATATCAGCTGTCTGGCCTGGAAGCAACTGGCGATGTTTCAAATACGTGAACATCTTTCCAGTTTTCGAAGAAGCTGTGTGTGGGTTGGAAAGAGGGCTGACTGCCTCCGACTGATAGATGAGCTTTGGAAATTCTGCCCTTGTTTTTAGATATTTTCAAATATTTGGAGAACAATATTAAAATAAATGACTGACAAAATGATGATTACACTTTTCAATATTTCCATGGTTGCACAATAAGGACAACACACGAAGAAAGAGCTGAATGTTACATTATCGTTGTAGGAGCAGCAAAAGTGTCAACATTCATTTAAGAACAAAGTCACACAGACGATTTTATTTGTTCCTGATCCTCCTCTGTGATACTTCAGTCTGTTTACACAGTGTTACCCAGACTGACATTTCCTATGTGTGTCCAAATTAATTTAATTTAAAATTGCAATGCATACTGAAGACAGAGAATTACAGCTCATATGCAGTAATCTTCCAGAAATTCACCATTGGTACTGATTAGCTTTTATTAACACCACTAACAACTGAATTCAAACTGAATGTTATTTCAGATCACATTAAACTGATGATGAGTGCAACATTTCTATTGTTTGGAGCTGACACAGATCCACTGGAAAAATGATTCCCTGCGAGGTACAGATGGATTTTTTAGCAAATCAGAACACAAAATGCGTTTGTTTTAGGCTCATTATTCTAGACCAAGAAAATACCCTGAACTGTGTCACAATGTCTTTTAAAAAGGTATGTTTCCAAAATCAAGGGGGAAAAGTATTCTGGATAATAAATAAATCCTTTCAGCTTCAAAGAGTCCACTGTGGTAAGGATGAATGAAAACACAGAGTTTAGGAATATGAGGAAAGTGGTTTAAGTAACAAGACTGAATAGCAAAGCCCATCAAAGCCATTAAGGCATAAACCAACAGATTTTAAAAAGTGAGAGTTGAAGATTATTTAGCATGGTGTGGAGGCTTTGCAGAACCCATTTCAAATGAGGATGGAACAAAAGAATGAGCAATTGCAGCTTTAGGGGAGATTTATTTCAGTGGAAGGGAAAACACTTGCTCTCTGATACCAATTAACCAACAAGAGGACGGCGTCACAAGCCCCCAGTATTAAAAATGTAAATCCCAAGCCCAAGGGTGCCTGAAATGCAGGCCATACAATTTGAGGAGAGAATGCATAAAGAGATAACGAGACTTGTATTCAGACCACATCGGCTGCCTGATTATCTCCTTGCCTTCTGCCTATTCTGCTAGCTTACAATAGGAGAGTGTCAGGAGAGAGGAGCAGGAGGCTCCACGGGTGAACAGGATCACCTTGGGAAGTGGGCTGAAGTTGATCAACTGTATGCCACAAAGGTTAGGAAAACAGAAGATTAAAGCCTGATATGGTACTAGGAGGCAAACAGGTGAGGGAGGAGCAACATAAAAGAATTGTGGCACAGTTTTTGTACCCTACGACCCTGGGGCTTTGTGTGGGGCTTTAAATCAGCGGTTCCCAACAGAGGGCGTGACAGGAGTCTTTTGGAGCCTCTTGGAGAGTTAGGATGCATTTGCTTACTCTCACAAGGGGTCATGACCTCAGCTGAGACCATGACATCCAGAAGGAGGGTTTCAGGGTGTCATGAGCGACATGGGAATCCTGCTGCAGATGTGCAGTTTGCAACTCAAAAGACATCTTGAGCCCAATGGAGCACAAGGATTCTGGCTGGGAAACTTTGGACCAGCTGCTTGCCATGTTCAAGGGGGCTGTGGACTGGAGCGGGACAGCTAAAGCTGAGCATCTTTATTAGTACTGATGCAATTAGGGCCCACGTTGTCCCCCTGAGGATCTGCCTGAACTGAAAAGCTGGATCTGGAATCTCTCAGGCCTTGGGCTTGAGGCCAAGTGAGGCAACATGGACTATTTTGATCATACCAGCTCATTTCCATGCTGTCAGGGCAAGAGGTGAATGGTGATGGGCAGATGAGCTGAGGTTCTAGCACTAGGAGAATCATAACCTTATTCAGCAAAGGTTACCTTGGTTTAGTATTAAAGGTAAACAGCTTTTAATATAGTTTCTGTGTAATTGCTGTGGTTGATAGTAACGATCTGATGCTAGAGAAGAAGGGACAACATTGTAAACTCCAGAATATAGCCTCAAACACAAGACTGTACTGCTACAGAAGAACCTTGGATCACGGAAATGCTATTTTTAATGACTGTAGGTGTTTCTTCATTATATTAAGTAGGCATGTTGCTGCAAGACAGGGCTGCCTTTGATTTATGGTAAAGAGATTGTGGTTGGAATTAAACGAAAATTCATAGGAAAATGAATCTAAATAAGAATAATTGAAGAGATTCACGGTTCATTTGCGCTTCTATTCATCATGCCTATTGTCTGAAGAAATACACTTATTTAAAGCCAAATGACAGATTATAATTTACTAACTTCGCATTCATGACACCACTGTATTGTCTATTCCATAATCAGAAATGTTAAGCCTGAGCAGTAATTTTTGCAAAATACTATTATAGAGTTATAAATGTCATTAAACAATAGAGTGAGATAGTGCCTTGTAACTTCAATCTCTGGATTAAAACAACTACCTAGAATGAAAGTATTCTATTTAAAACCAAAGTCTTGGCACTGTCTTTTCCATTGCCATTATGTGGTAGGTCCTTGTTTAATATACATCTATTTTCCACTTGCTTTAGACTCTCACTTTTATTTCTTCTTTCAGTTTTAGAAGTCATCTTCTCCACTTCTAGTAGAACATAATTCAAAGGTCCACAGCCCTTCCTTGGGAAATGTTAGAAGTGGATTTACAGTGCTGCTGGGCAATCTGAAGTTTGTAAGAGCAGAAGCTATAGTGGAAGAGGAAGCAGGTACTTTGGTTCAGAAAGCCTGGCTGATAAGACTGTGTTGGGTTATAATAACTGCATTTACCTTTCAAAAAAGAATTGGATATTTTTGGAGAGGCCATAGCAATTTAATTTCTAGGAGCATCATGTTTGCTGCTTGCTCTTGGACTTTGAGCAGATTCTATTCCATGTTTTAACATACCATGTAAAAGCTAACCAGAACTGGGATCTTCACTGTTTGAATCATACCTCTCCCCCATCTAAAGTCAATCTGTGCCTCAAGGACACTTTGACCATGTTGAAAACTGAAGCAGGCAGTTCAGTCAGGAGCTCATGGAGGCTTGTTAGAGGCAAATCAGATACTTAGTCCTGTTTCCTACATTCTCCCGAGCGTGATGGTGAGATAACAAAGCTTTGAGGGGCAGATCAAGTGTTTCATGATCTCCGTTTAAAGCTTGTGGTTTGTCTTTCTTTTCTAAAAGTGCCTCTGTAGAAAGATTTGAAACTTTGTACCTGCTCTTGAAGGCTTAGGTTATTCTCCACACTGGCCACTAGAGAGAGCAAGTGGCCAAGGTAATGCTTTGCTTAAGTCCTGTAAAATGTTTCCGAGTTGGAAAGAATACAACCACCCCCCGGCCCAGTCTATCAAATGCCGTTTGGTGCCCTGTCCTTTTTTACATCTTTTCTCTTTCTTAATACAGAGGTGTGGCTCGGAGGCTTCATCCCAAATAATTAAATCTTCCTATTTCACAGATCAAAGCTGAGCAATTGATACCAATGCATACTTTTCCCTCTGACGAGGCAGTAAATTTCAGTTGTTGCAATGCTCTTAGCACAGCTCCTGTGGGCAGAGCTCACATTAGATCTTAGCAGTCTTGCTGGAGAGAGGTGAGGATTTTGCTAGTAGTCTGCAATATTTCCCAAAATGTGGTAGAAGGAATGTTTACATTTCTGCCAGTGCTGAGGTAACACACATAGGTTTTTAAAAATTTCTGTAGTAGTTGCACTTGCTCATGTTATTACATATGTGATAAGCTTCTGTTGTTCATACTCAATACTGGACAAGACTTAAAGGGGACTCCTTTCAGTAGAACTAATACACTTCGGAGGTGGACATTCTTGTTCTTACTGACAGGCCCCTAATCAAGAAGCTGAAGAAATGGGGTGAGAAGTTTAAGGGAAACCCTCACTCATTGAAATCTTAAACCACACTTTAATATCCAGCTGGGATGTCTTCTTATCACAGAAACCACATTTTACAAATTATTTACCCTAGCAAATAAACAGGCAGGCATGTTAGGAATGGCTGTAGCACCACACAAGAGTGGGCTGTGAAACAAAGGAATTTGCCACTGTCTGAGATCCTGTCTCAAAATTGTAATTGCTTAGGGAAAGTGATTCTCTACTTCATAAAATGTTATGTACTGCAAAGTGAGTGACTCATCAATATGGGGATATTACCACTAACTCTTAATGCAACTCTCCCCTCTAAGGGCAGAAAAGCTGGGGCCTGATTCTCTTCCCATTAGAAATTATGGGAGTTTTGTAGATGATTTCAGTGGAGACTGATTCAGACCTTGGTTATTTTTATGGGCTAAATGTCCTATGCATTCAGGGCTTATGCCATTACAAAGACTTATGTTTGTAATAAGAGACATATTGCTTTGGATATAAATACAGCCATGAGTATCAAAGACAAAAAAATATTTAAGCACATTGAGCCAAATTTGTCCCTGTTGCAATTCCAAAAACTTAATAGAATTACACCAGGGATAGCATAGGGGTAGCATAGCAATATAAGTAATTGGTAACGGAGTAAGCTTTTAATTGTCCTAATCTACCCCCTTGTCCCTCACTCCCAAATTTACTGATAGCAAACATGAGTATTCAGAAAACCAGCCACCCCAGTTGCTGTAAAGGGAATACATTGGTATGACTATGACTAATACAATGTGACATGACAGAAGATTCCTTACAGGTCCTCATACATGGGGAACCCGAAAATCAGTTGTTATTAAATATGTGCATCTGTTTTAGAAGATTTTCCTGTCACATGTTTTGCAGTGTCCCACTTTATGTCTTCCATTACTGCAGTCTCTGAGCAGCCTTGTTTGCCCTCACAAACACCCTTTGAAGTCCTGTGGTTCTTATTGTGCAAGTCAGGAATTTAAGAAGCATGAGGATGAGATTCACAGAGGACCTCACCCTAAAGACATCCCTAAGTCCAGGGAGGGAAAGTCCCAAAGCTCACATGAGCTGCTGCATGGAAAGTCTCTTAGAGCCCATGTGCAGGAAAAGCAAGGCGTGGAGATACAGTAGAATCCAGGTCAGCTGAATATGGTCTGTGTGAGTCCAGGCAGAGAGCTGAAGGAACAGGCGGACTGATCCTGCCCGATGTTTTGCAGGCTCTAGAGCACAGCTCTCCGCAGTCCCACAGTGAAACGGTCTCAAATCTTTTGTCCTTAAACCTGAGCAGCCCATGGATTTGAGAATACAGCTGAGTCTCTGTTCATATACTTTAATTTTGAACAGACCTTAGCATTGTCTGTGTGGAGGAATTCTTTTTAAAGCCAATTGCCTATGGTTCTTGCTGACCTATACAGACAATGTGTGCCAGGAATTTAAAGCTATGTATACAGGAATGGTAAATCCTCACATGGGTCATGAAAGTTAAGGTGCAGAGGGCAGTTCTGAAATTTTAAAAAAGGCAGTCTGTCTTATTTTGAGGGCTCAGTGGAGTTTGGGTATGACATCAATTTTGTTAAGCTGCTGTCTGCTCTCCTTGGAGGAGAATGTTATGTCTCCATCTAGATACTGGCACATCCCTATTTTTATGCCAGCTATGCCAGAGTTACAAAGTTTTAGTCAAGCATGATGAGACATGACAGGGCACACTTTATTGAATAATAATGCCTGCCTAAGTGCATTTTCTATCTGCATTTAAATGCAATGCATTTGAAATAAAGCAGCAATTCCAAAACATGTTTTTGTGTGTATACAGCAATGGGTACCTCATTACTGTTTACATGTTATGGAAATTAAGGAACAAGAACCAAAAGAATTACTATTAAAAAAATACCCAACTGCCACAGAAATCAGTCCTCAGCAGAAACTATGATAACTTTATATTTGGAGGGAATTTTTTTCTTAGCCTTTTCCCTCCCTTCTGTATTTTTAAAACATTTATATTATTTAAAATGGATCTTTATACACTAGAGGTCTTTAGGAACCTGCAGGAGACAAAAGCCTGTAGCAGCCCTTCCGATGCTGACAGTTTAAACCTAAGAAGCTCTGACATTACTGGGAATCCTTTTGAAGTGGCTGCAGCTTGAGGAAAATCCAGCTGTTCCAGAAAAGGAGACTTTTCAATTAAACAACATCTTCCTTTCGATCAAAGATAGATTTTTAAAGACTTTTAAATTGGCTTTACACTGTTGGTATTAAGCGAGGACTGGATTTCACCTCTTGCCTTTCAGGGCTGGAGAGCCGAGCCCCACTTGGGCTTTATGCCAGATGGTTAGCAGACTGGAACCAGAGGGATGGGTTATTTCTTTTAAAGGAGGAGAAGGAATTGGCAGCAGGAGTGAGCTTATTAAATTGTCTCGGTCTGCTTTTATTAATGCATTTGCAGAGTCGGCAGGTAGACTCACAACTGAGAGAATTTCACCAGCAAAAGAGCCTGTTTCTAGCATGGGCTCTCTCGCGGTGTTTCCAAGCTCCTGGCTGATCTTAATGCTCCCTTCTTCCTGCCAGGTACAGAGGCCCTTTTATTTTCTGACCCAAAATTTGGTTTCTGTCTTCCAACTTACTTTCAGCTCCATGTGTGTTTTACTGTGTTGCAAAACCATTAACGTTTCTACTGTAGGCAGCTGAGCCAACTCCTCTCTTACACATCCACTGTCTATTAAGGAACCATTTAAAAAGAGGTAGCGCACCTCTGAGACACCTTTTTGTTGATATTTCCATATCTGCCTTGAAGGTATCTACCTACGTAAATGTAGCCATAAAGGAGCATTTAAATTGCGCTGCTTCTTCCTTGTAACTGAAGGATAGAAAGATTTTTCCTTGCATTTTTCTCCCCACTCCTTACCCCCTATGTTGCTTATGCCCATTTGTTTCCATCCTTCTCTGCTGTGATACTTCGGATTGTATTTCCCACCAAGCCTCTGAAGGACACAATACCAGGAGTCCTTTTCTATAGCCTCTGTTCCAAAAGACAGAGTTCACATGCGATATACAGCCAGAAAGGGAGGGCATAGGAGAAAGGTGGGTTCCTCCTACAGCTTAGGAAACTGGAATTAATAAAGATCTTTTTTCTTTGCTGTTGACCCTCTCTGAGGTAGCTTGAGGGTATTTGACTTTGGAAATGCTGTGTAATGTTTTAGCGGTTAGTTGTTGAATTGGATGTAGTGAGATTTAATAGTGACTGAGTGAGTAGTAGTAGTGACTAAATGATTCATTGAGCCTGAGTACTGACATAGGCTACCCAAAAGGTCAGCCCTTTGTCTGAAGCCTCTTCTAACAGCAATGCTGTTAGGATTTTCTGTTCAAAAACAAACAGTTTCTGTTTCTCTGGTGCTTGGTGCTTGGCTTGTTATCTCTGTGTCTCCTCAGGGACAGCTCATCCCAGAAATGCTCTACAGTTAAAAAATTGCTCCTGAACTGAATATGGAAGGCTGTCTCCTGCCATGCAATAGACAAACAGGGTCCTGCTTCCCTTCTGCCTTGCAGACCCTTAAACCCAACAAAGGAGAAGCTATCACTTTACAGGCAGATATAGCATCTCCCTTTTCAGACAGTGGCACAACCCATTGGGTCCATTTTATAGCTGAATCTGGGCTACTGGCCCTTTTAATTTGCAATTAAGTTAGTTTACTGAACAGTTTGCTTAGGTACTGAGTTCCATCTCTTATACTGAGACTTCAGCCTTGTTTGTCTTGGCAAGAAAGCTTGTCAAAAGACCGGGCATCTCAGAGAATTTAGTTATGTGCCATGCACTTTACATTTTTTTGTAGCTCCAGTTTACTACAGAGTCTGGAGTGGGGAAAGCCGATCTGCATTTGCCTGGATCCACAGGGGTGCTGAGGGAGATGCTTCTCTACTGTAGTCCAAGATGGTACAAGCAATTCCTTCAGCGTTAGGGGTAGTTTTGTAGTGTTATGGATAGTTTTGTGATCCTTGTATAAGCCATCAATAAATCATCTCAGCCACAGGGTTCTTGGGGGCCTTTCATTAGCATGTATCCACCATAGTTTCCCAATTGTCCTTTGTGTTTTGCCTTCCTTCCTATTGAATGACCATTTTCCTAGCCCTTGGCTACGAGGACCTCACCTTCTTAAACTTTGGTTTCCACACAGGAGCAGGCACAGAAGAAAAAGATCTTGGGGAAATTCTGGAAAGTTACTTGTCCAGAACTAAGCCAGGATCTTTTAGATTTGAGAAAGACTGTTTTCCTCCTGTTAGAGGGAGATCAGGATCTCGGTTATACACCAGATCTCAGTTTGCACCAATGGAAGGATCTGGTAGCACTGCTGTATGCCCAGGGTACATCAGCAATGGAACAGGACAGTCCACAATGCTCTTGCAGAAATTAAGAATATGCTGAATTAAGAACATACTTTATCCGTGTTTCGTCTTAGCTTCAGACCTTAGCAGGATGGTTTGTCTATATACAGTTGCTGATGATATTTATTGCATCTGACTGCACTTCAGTGAGCAGAGAACTTCCTGCTGTCCCCCTACCCTCGCACACTTCTCCCCATCCTCTGCCTTGATGATCCCCTGGGTTTGAAGCTCATCTGTGGAAGTAATTTTTTTCTAGTGGGATGCTTGTCAGATCCTGTCGGCTACAAATTGCTCTACTGAAGGTGCAGAAATAGAAATCCTTACCTGTTAGTTGTGGTAGTGGGCTTTTTTCCTCTCTGAATCTCAGGACAATCATTTGCAGCAATTCTCCCAACAACTCTCAGTGCAATTTAACATACTGGGTGTTTTTTACGTCTTTTTTTCTGCTTATTCTGGGTCTCAAATGTATCTGGTCTTAGGAAAAAAGGAGAGAAGGAACTGTGATACCTACTCATTTATTTTTCCTTGGGGTGACTTTCAGCAGAGATATAACCTGGTGTAGCATGTGCATGAAAGCCAGTTTGGTCAGCTCACATGGACAAGTGAGTGGCACAAGGCCCCTGTGAGCACGGAGGAATCCAGAAGAAATGTGTTTGCTTATGGAAAATATACACAAATCCAAAGCCTTCACTGGGGATTTGCAGCACTCCATGAAGTGTCTGGCATGCCAAATGCATGTGCTAGTGATCCCCAGACTTTTGTTCTTGCACACAATCCTGGCAGCATAGCTGGCAATGCAGCTGGTATTTGTCTTACACATGTAGAAGTGTGAGGAGGTAGAGAGAGGACTCCACTGAGGGAGTGGAGGGCGAAAAAAAGGCTTTGGACAAAAGTTACTATTATCCTTGTGTTCGCTATTAAAAAAGACAGGGAAAAAATGTCTTCAGTTAGCCTTATTCACAAGGGCATGTTCCTTTTTGTAGGCTCTTACAATAAGTAGGAAATATAAAGATGTAAAAACCATCCTAAAGCCTCATATTGCTTTCAGGTACTCCTGTAGGTGTTCCTCTGAACAGGTCTGCTCTGGATGTGGCTTTGTTTCTTTTCAGTTCTCAGGTAATGGAGGCACATCTGATTCGGACATTAAGGTCTGGAAACCCGTTCAGAGGTACCAATGATTGCTTATTGCAGAGGGACCAACTCCAGCCCTTGTAGTAAGAGTGTTGCTCACTTAAGACTGCTGCTGTTGTGTCCAAGGCTTTGCAAGCAGCTGCAAGAGCTGAAAACAATCCAGATGTTTTTTCCCAGTGTTATAACTCTGCCTGCAAAAGGGATCATACGCATTGTCCCTAATCCGTTAAAGGTAAAGCCAGATGGGTTGGTTTAACCCGGGTTTGTTAACCAATGACCAGTTTATTGATTATTGGGTTAGCAAATGATGGTTGAAAATAAAACAAAATTCTCTGAAAGTGTGTGAGGGGGCCACTTTCAGGCAAGGTGATGTCACCCCATGAGGACACACAGAAAATACCTTGGGGAAGGAGACAGTTTGCAGTTAATATCTTTCCTCCTTTCATGTCCAGGAGAGTTTCATGGCTGTTTCTGCCCAGGAGCCCCTTCGACGGCAAAGGGCTACTGAGGTGAGTTTTTGAATCTTGCCTCACCAAGGTGTTTTCAGGCTTGGAGTGCTGCTGAATTGACATAGCTGGCGAGTAGGGTAGGCTGAATGTGTATGTGTTTGTGTGCTAGTACTGGAGGTAGGGTTTGGAGGCAAGGTGGGTTTGGCTGATGATTTAGGCTGAGGAATTTGACCTTGCTGGACACAGATTCGGGGACAGTTTACATGATGAGTGTTTTTGCCAGGGGGTGTATAGAGGTGGGACTCACTTCCAAGAAGTGAGTAACAGATGCTGGGTGATGAGCGTGTCCCCAGATGGCACAGCCAGCTCTGGAAGAGGGTGCTTGCTGTGAACTGGTAGAGTTTGTGCTGGGTTGTGCTGTCATGAAAAACCTGCTGATCCCTGCCCTCCCCAGCCCCAGCAATCTCAAGTGGAAGAATACAGCGATGCAGACTTGGCTGTAACAGACATAGATCCAGGTCACAGACAGATCAAGTGAATGGCCCAAGACTGCACAGGAAATCTGTGCAGTGTGAGGAAAGGAATGCTGACCTCCAGAACTTCAGTTCCAACCTCTAGCTAGTCCTCATCCCATTGGGATTTCCTGTCCATGGCAGGGTGCATTTAATCGATTAATGTTGGGCCTTTGATAAGTAGAATGGTCAAAGAATGAAAGGCTCCCAGTGGAACCAGAGGTAAGGTTTCAATTTATCTTTTGGAGCAATAGCTTTGGTGCTTTGGTGTAGAGTTTTTGGAGGTACCACTAGGAGTTCTAAAGCCCAAGCTAGCAGCAGAGCCTGTTGTTCTTGTGCAGCAGTTACTGTGGTGCACTTGGGTACAAAGAAGCGTTCTGGTCTGCTAAAAGAAGGCCAGTGTTGCTTCTGTTTTACCTTCAGAAATAAAAAATCAGATTGATAAATAAAAGATGAAAAATCAGGCTTTTGAAGGGCACATTTTCAAAAGTGAGGAGTGCAAATTCCATAATGTTTACAGCAGAGTCAATAAAACTCTGCAGAATCAGGCCCTTTAAAATTCATTGCACTCTAACTAAATTGCACCCTAACAGGCATTTCAGATGGCCTGTAAGACCCACAAATCTGAAAATGCTGCTTCGTGAGTATGAAGAGGAATGTCTAGGCCCTCAAATCCTGTCCTTAGTTGGTACAGGTAGCCACATCACCTGATGCGGTGTATTTCTGCTGTCCCTGCAGTCAGTGTTGCAGCTCCCACTTACTGAAGCAGGGGGCCAGCTCTGGATCTTCTCGAAAAGCTGAGTCTGAAGGTCTCTTTATAAGAGATCTGACAGGTCTCCCCTCAGCCAACCCAGCTGAGGTAAAAAGTGCCAGACCCCCAGCACCTCTGCCCTTCACTCTTTGCATCCATAAAACTGTACCAGGAGAGAGACGCTTTGGAGTGTTCTCACAAACTCAGTGTTTTCGCATTAAATGAGCTAGAGACAGGCTACCTGTAGAGCCGGGGAACCTTTGTGCACACAACCCTGGCACTGTGTCAGTGTGGGAGGTGTGTTCACAGAGGGTAACCCTAGTGTAGGGAACCCAAACTCCAGAGACAGGGATAGATCCTCATTCCAGGCACCTGACTTCAGAAAATAACAGTTTTCACTGGTTCATTGGAGGAATCAGTCTCCCTCTATTGCCTGTAGAAGCTGGCCAGAGAATTTGGTCTTCCTGAGCTTGAAACTGGTCTTTTCAGAGGCTCCAGCACCCCCTCCTTTTCTGGAAACCGAGTAATAGCTAGGTAGATGGACTGCAAGCTAAGCAGTGATTTATAGGGCAAAATTAGCTCCATTACACCTCCCCCTCATGGAAACTCACTGGCAGTCAGTGCAAATTGTAGAAGAGGAATCATTTTCTTGGGAACTTGTGCATAACAATGGCATGTTGCATTCTGCTCCCATTTCCAAGCGAGTTTAAGTGTAGCCTGGGGTTGGTGCATGCTCCATACACATAAAGCAAGCTTATAGTGACATGACGGAGGCAGGCATAATGGCAGTGAGGCTCATAGCTGGTGAAACAGTTAAAATTTTTCAGCCATACATAATGAGGGAAAAAAGGGAATCCTTGTTACCAGTCTTGGAATAGCTGAAGAGCCATCAGAGGCCCAAGCTGCAAAGTGTAAAGTACAGGAAAGACGAAGGTACAGCCCTTGCTGTATTTCTTAGTTTGCTTTGCTTCAGCTAACCATATGGGTTGTGTGCCGGAAGAGTTATTTCTTTTGCATGAAATTCACCCTGAATAAGTGGGAGGGAGGAGTGGGTTTTTTGGAGAACTAAGAGCAAAGAGTGGGGAGAAGAGATTTGCTCTCTATATCCCAGTCAGCCTAAGGGGCTGTCCTAGGGATCTCTCCTAGGGGTAGGTGTTACCTATACAAATGGAAGTGCCCCCAGGGGGTTGGACCACAGATTTCTGGGAAGATGGTCCTTTCCCCTTGACTTCTTACTGTACTCTTCTGCTTGTGGAAGTGCAGAACTATACTGGAGGGCCTCTGAGAAGCTGAAAATGTTTCCATACCCATGAACTTTTTTTTTATCATAGAATCATCTAGGTTGGAAAAGACCTTTAAGATCATCCAGTCCAACCATTAACCTACACTACCAAGCCCACTCTAGACTAATCAAGGGTAGACCAGACTAAACCATATCCCGAAGTGCCACATCTACCCGTTTTTTAAACGCCTCCAGGGATGGGGACTCCACCACCTCTCTGGGCAGCCTGTTCCAATGCCTGACCACCCTTTCCGTAAAGAAATTTTTCCTAATTTCCAGTCTAAACCTCCCCTGGCGCAGCTTAAGCCCATTTCCTCTTGTCCTTGGGAGAAGAGACCAACACCCACCTCACTACAACCTCCTTTCAGGTAGTTGTAGAGAGCGATAAGGTCTCCCCTCAGCCTCCTCTTTTCCAGGCTAAACAACCCCAGTTCCCTCAGCCGCTCCTCATAAGGCCTGTGCTCCAGACCCTTCACCAGCTTCGTTGCCCGCCTCTGGACACGCTCCAGCACCTCAATGTCTTTCTTGTAGTGAGGGGCCCAAAACTGGACACAGTATTCCAGGTGCGGCCTCACCAGCGCCGAGTACAGGGGCACAATCACCTCCCTGCTCCTGCTGGCCACAGCATTCCTGATACAAGCCAGGATGCTGTTGGCCTTCTTGGCCACCTGGGCACACTGCTGGCTCATGTTCAGCCGGCTATCTACTAACACCCCCAGGTCCTTTTCGGCCAGGCAGCTTTCCAGCCACTCCTCCCCAAGCCTGTAGCGTTGCATGGGGTTGTTGTGACCGAAGTGCAGGACCCGGCACTTGGCCTTGTTGAACCTCATACAGTTGGCCACGGCCCATCGATCCAGTCTGTCCAGGTCCCTCTGCAGGGCCATCCTACCCTCGAGCAGATCGACACTCCCACCCAATTTGGTGTTGTCTGCAAACTTACTGAGGGTGCACTCGATCCCCTCATCCAGATCATTGATAAAGATATTGAACAAGACTGGCCCTAAAACAGAGCCCTGGGGAACACCGCTCGTGACCGGCCGCCAACTGGACTTAACACCATTTATCACTACTCTCTGGGCTCGGCCACCCAACCAGTTCTTTACCCAGCGAAGAGTATGCCTGTCTAAGCCGTGAGCTGCCAGCTTCTCGAGGAGGATATTATGCGAGACGGTGTCAAAAGCTTTGCTAAAGTCGAGGTAGATGACATCCACAGCCCTTCCATCATCTACCAGGCGGGTCACCAGGTCATAGAAGGAGATCAGGTTGGTCAAGCAGGACCTGCCTTTTGTGAACCCATGCTGGCTGGGCCTGATCCCCTGGTTGACCTGTACTTGCCTGTGGAGTTCGCTCAAGATGAACCTCTCCATAACTTGATCTACAAACCATCTGTATATCCTTACCAATGGATATCAGGTGGGTCAGGTGTCCAAGGCCCACCACTGAATTGAATTCCTTTAGACTCCATCTGTACTACTTGGGTAAATATGGAAACACTAAGAAGGATGAAGCACAAGACTCTTTTAAGAGGGAAATAATGTGTGTGTATGAAATATTTTTGGAAGGCACAATCGCATGGCTTTTATCCTTTCCCTTGTTGTATAATGGTGTTTGTGGTTGGTTACTTATTCAGCCATCACTGCAGTTTTTGCTTTGGGAATATAATCACCTACTAATGCAATTTATTGCCTCGTATATTTCTCTGCCAAGAACATTATCCCTTAAATAGAGGCTTTGTAATAATAGCTTCTAATTTCCACAACTTCATTGTTAATTTCCACAATTTCTACTTCACAAGTATTAAAACTCTAAGCTCTCCATGAGTCCCTAGATTGTTTTGGCTTAATGATGGTAAATCCAGTATTTTCTTCCTGGAGATTGTAGTCCTTTGAACGGCATGAGTCCTTGTGTCTCTGCCTAGTGCCATTTGAGGCACACTGCTGGGAACGCTGGAGTCCGCCGTGGAGTCTTGCTGATGATTACACAGTATACATGTTAGTGTCCTGGGACCAAATCCTTTCCACGATACCCAGTCCCTGGGATCTCTGTGAGGTCAAGGCTTCCTTCCGTGTCCCATAGCAGAACAGGAGCGAGAAGACTCAGCAAGTGTTTATGCAGAGACCAGAAGGCTGAAGGAACCTGAGCAGTACTGCTGGGGGGGCTGACCCTGTGCAGTGGCAGATCCTCTGCCTTTTTCTAGTTCATTTCCTCAATTTATTTCTTCACCAATCTTTGAGGAGAAAGGTGAATAGGGAGCCTTTGCGGAGCTGATTTTTATGTCCCAGAGGAAATATAACACTTCTTTATGTGGTTTTTTCACATCTTGTCTCTACGATTGTTTTACCCTAGAATCCATTTATTTATTATCACTTTTCATGCCAGAGCCAGAAAGGATGCCAGCCCAATATTGTCATCAGCTGTACAGCTGGCTTTGTTTTCCTGAATCACTCATAGGAGGCTGTTCCATCCCTCTCTAAATATTGCCGAGATGATAGTGTCTGTCTTGTTTGTGCTGAGAAACCCCATCACGTTCCCTTACAAGATAAGGTAGGTGAAATGCTTGCAAGATCTCCAAAACTTCCAGTGTTTTTCTGCAATATTTTGACATTTCGGTTGTTGCAACAGAAATGTTTTGCTCTTTGTCACAGCAGACAGCTTGCATAAACAGGTTGGGATGCAGTCACGCCCTCCATGGTAGAAAAGCCATGTGGCAGGGAGTTAAAGGGACGTATGCCTCTGTCTTTGAGTTGGTGTCTCACGCAGACCTGGTGAAGGCCTATTACCGTGAAGATTAGAAAACGGAGATTCATCTTTTCCACCTTGTTGCAGGTCTTGCTATTTCCAGAAAGGGAAGAAGGGGGGTTTGGTCTCCTGAAGAAATTCCAGCATGGATTGCTGCATTCTGCCTGCCTACTGAAACCACAAAACTTTATGACCAGGGGGAGAAAATTTGCCAGTCCTGAGAGACCCTGGATATGAGTGATATCTTTCATTACTTACATTTTTAACCCCTTCTGGTTTCTGTGACCTGTTTTGGTTGCAGTTTGGCACTCCCAGGGGATTTCTTGTGAGTCCTGGTCAGGCCCCAGGTCCTTGCTCCTGCCTTCTTTTCTCTGCTTTATACACAGGACCCCTGTGAGTGAGACATTAACTCCTTGCTTGCTGAAAGAGAAATTGATCCGCTGGATATCGTCACACCTCCTAATACTACTTGGGCAAAGGGACAGAAACAGCTGGCACTGGCAGAATATGGGACTAACAATCATTCTTTTTTCTGCTTAATTATCTAACTAAATAGTTTTACAGATGCCATTTGGCGGCCTCATTCTGTCCTTAGTTAGCCTTGTTTCAGTGGGTGGGCTTCTGACCTGTCTATAGCATGTGCAACTTGTAAACCATTTGGAGATCCTTCTCTGTGAAAGGCACTTTATGATACAAGCCAGGGGTTTCCAAGCTGTGGCGTGCATATCACAAGCCACTTCAAAGTCATTTGTGCAGAGCAGCGGCTGCCATTACCGAATTTGTTACTTGCCACCACTGATGATCATGGTATGTAGCAATCCCTGTACCGCTCCCCAGAAAAGAGCTCCCAAAAAAGAACAAAAATCCCACATCCGAATCTTTTTGTAAGCCACTGATGTTCTCCCTAGATTACAGTTCAGTTAAATATAGTATGAAATGAAAAACACAGTGTAATCACTTGTTTCTTCAGTGTATCTCTCCAGGATCTGTGTTCTTTGCAACTGCTCAAAAAAATTTATTTTTTCCCAGTTTTATATATTGGTTATAATGGTCAAAGTAGCACAGTCTACTGATTCAGGGCAACTGCATGGATGGAGATGAGGTTAGTTTGGCTCATTTTTTCCCAGCGAGATTATAATTTGTTTCTCTAAGTCATGAGTTATTAATCTTCCTAAAAATTATTCCTTCTACTGTGCAAAAGGACAAATAAAATGGAGCTGAAATATGCTGGATCACAGCAAAATTCATTGGTAATAATTTTCTTTTAAATAAGTTGCATATGTGTTTCCCTGTTTAGTATTCACAATGTACGGCAGAGACGCTTTCAGAAATGAACTCATTTTAAAAAGAGATAGATTTACACAGAGTACAATGAAAGCAGTCACTAGCAGTATTGTATACCGTATCAAATCAGTGACTGTTGTTACATATTTGAAGTTAATTTGACACTGAAGTAAACAAATCAAAGTGTGTTTATAGAATAATTAAACCATATTCTCAGTATTGTGGCTATGAAATTTTGTCACTGTTATTGAAGCACTCTGTGGTTTTATTTGGTTTGTTTACAGAATTCCCTAGCAACACAAAGAAAACTGTCAGAATTACATAAGTATAATTGTGATGGTAAAACCTGTCTTTGCATAATAGTCACAGACCAGCTATATAAATCATAACCAGTGGTGTTGCTTGTTTTCATATTTATGATTCTGGAAGCATAAGCAGATATATTTGTGAGTTAAAAAGAGTTTTAAAAAAATTGCAAAGATTTATTTTATCCAGCTGAAAATAAAAAAAACCCCAGCAATAGGCTCAAACTTTTTGTCAATATTCTGTCTTTTTCTACGACATAGAAACACAGTACTTTTATATAAATAACCATTTATATAAATAACCATGGACATATTACCACATATATTTTCTTGTCTGGTGTTTCCCAGTCATATCATTGTGTGGTTTTGCATCCTTCAAGAACAAGTGACTGTAAAGACAGACTAAACTGATAGCAATGTAAAGTTCTTTTCACATCCAACCTCTTCCTTAAAATGTGCATATAACTGAGCTTGAAGAAATGATAAAGAGTCTAGACTATCCCAAAGCTGAGAATGTACCTTTTTTAGGTTTCTAAATCAGGTGAAGAGACCACATGTTATTTTCATTTTTTCTCTTTCAGGGTTCATGATACCATTTGTCACTTTTGCTGCCTCTCTTGAATGCACGACAGCTGCTTTTGGTTAATTTGGGTCTAATCCTGCAAAATGTATGGGTTAGTTCAGTTCAGCTTGGGAGTGCTTTGCTCTTCTCAGAAGCAGTCCTCAGAATTATAAAGCTTTCTTCTTCTTCTTATGTATGCACAATAAAATAACAGTGCGTGCAAATCTGGATCTGCAAGTAGGTGTTCCTTACCTGTATGGAAAGAGCAGCCGTTAAGAGAAACAGAAATAACAAAAAGAGGCAGAAGTGTAAAGAATTAGTGGTGAAGTCCTAGCCTTTTTGAAACCAATGAGAAGTTTGCCACTGGCTTCAGTGAATTCCCTCCCCCACCCCGAGTCTGCTCTGTGAATGGCTGCTTACCTTTACTGTATCCTTTGATCTCTTCAGGATACATTTTCCCCCTTTATTTTAGTGAGAGGATGCACATGGTAAATATTTACTGATGGGAGTTATTCCCCTAAAATGACATAATTCTCCAGTAAATTACTTCAGAATCACATTCTTCAGTGCCTCAAGTGAAAAAAATGTTCGGATGTTGTTTTGTGTGCATAAGTGGGGAATACAAATTTACTGCATGTGAGTTTTCCCTCTCCCTGTGCCTGCCTTCTGCAGATCTGGGATCCCTATGCCCCAAGAGTCTATGTTTTTCAACACTGGACTTTCTACTCCAGAAATGGTGTGCCCAGCTGTTTGCTCAGGTTGCAGGGCTTCATATGTTGACAGTCCGTGGTGCAACCCGGCGTCAGCCTGCGACTGGACTTTCTGCAAGTAGCCAGAAACTTTCCCATTCCTTCATACAGTATTCTTCTCACGATGGATTTGAACTCCAGGAGGTATCCCAGCACACAGCAGCGGACACTGTGCCACTGTTTAAACATTACAGGTCTGATTCTTGTTTACCCCAAAGCCCTTTCCTAATTGTAGCCAGATGAGGATCCAGGTATCCAGGTGGCTAGTTTTGTTTTAGAGTTTCTCCCATCTGGATTCCTAGTAATGTAGCACCTGGAGCATAGCTTTGCTTCAGTTCCTCCCTTGCTAGGTGTTTTGGAAAGCACAAGTCATGTAGTCTTCTAGAGGTGGCAAGTTTCTAGGGTGACAGAGTGATAGATGAAGACAGTAATTAACAAGTGACTTAACTGTCTCTTAACCCTTTCCCTTTTTGGAGAAGAGATGCTATAAAAACAGAACTGGAATCTCCTGTGTTGTTTACTTTGTTTATCAAGATTATATAAAAAAATCAATATCTAATTTTTCTATTACACTTTAGCACTGCATCTTCCTAGCCCTTCAGAATCATATCCTATTGATTCTACCTTTAATGACTTTGAAATTTTCAGTGATTTGTTTGTGGAGAATACTGTGCCTGATATAGATTTCCCCGTGTTAGTTTAAACGCTGATAGTATACTTGGTGAATTAATGTAATAAAAATAGCTTTGTCAATAAGCAAAAGTGAAGCCACTTCCAACGTTTGTTCTGTAACCACTGTTTTCTGCAACTGCTGCCTACACAAAATTAGTTGGTGGGATTAAAGAATATATTCCTCTTTTATCCCATGTTTGAGTACTTGATCACAGAAGCATAGTTTAATCCAAACATCAATAGCACCTCATCAATTCAGTCAGATGCAGCTGTCAAAGTGGACTTTTGGTTTGTGTAGAGCTTTGCGATTTATCCTTTTATAAGGTCATAGAATATTTTCTTTGATTTTTGATGCTGAAATCTTTCTTAATCTTCTAAACTTGAGAAACATCTGTTAAGATTTAATGGGGTGACTTTTGTCTTAAAATTGGAGTTCGTCTTGCAAATCTTTGGTTTTGAAAAATGGGAGAAAAATACAAACATATATTCCTTAACAGTTATAAGCCCTGCTTGGTCAGCAAGTCATTACACCAGTTAAAATGGAGCAGCAGGCGGTGCAGTTGTATTTAAGCAGTGTTTCTGTGGACTGTGATTTCAAATTTGTTTTGTTTCACATTGGCATTAGCCATTTCCCTTTACCATAGCACTTAGATGAGGATCTGAGTGGCAGATTTGTGAGAGCTTTCAAATAATGAGACAGAGTGATGTAACTGAGTGATGCAGAAGCAGAAAGAAAGTCAACAAGAAATTCAATTAAGCATTCTTAAGCTTTGGAGGTTTGGAGTACTTTGGAAGAATGTAGTAGTTAATATGTTTGGAGGTAAATGGCATCTAAAAATACATGCCCCTAAAAACATACAGACAGCTGTCACGTCTACTGCCTGAATATATTAGTCATTATCCTCATTAACAGATGCAAAATCATCGCTGTTCTCATAATGTAAGCATTTCATATCAGGTAATTTGTAGTAATTTTTAATGGGGCTGGATTCTTCAGCTCCTGTGTGAGGTGGTGTTTTGAAGCAGGATTCAACAGAGAACTGCAGGATTGGGTCCAGACATCTTCCCTGTGCCCTCTTTCACTTTCTTACCTACTACAGCCTAAGATCATCTTTGCCAGGAATCTAGCACACAGATGTTTTTTCAGAGAATAACAATGCCTCATCAGCTTTTTCTCTAGCTGATAGCCATGCATGTCTAATATGTTTGATGTGAGGTCTTGTCTTCTGTCTTCTTCACTTCCATTTCAGTGGCAGTATTACGTGGACGAAAAACACAGGATGTAGCTTTCTGGATATAAACCTTTTTTTTTTCTTTTTTAGCTTATAGAGAAGAACATGCTGTTCTATAATTGCAGAGACAGCACTGGCACAACTTGTAAAACTCTGCAACGCACTGCAGAGCTGCCATTCATAAGTACCAAGAGCTAAGTACAGCATGAAAAGCATGAGGGCCTGCCAAGTTTCTTGCCACTTCCTCCTACTTCTGACAAGGTTTTCAATTAGCAGCTTGTAGAGGCCCAGTCTGTGGTCCTATTTTCATGCAGTATGCATAACTTACAGCCTCAGAAGAGGCTGGAACTGCAGAGGAAAGGAAAACACCCATGGGTTTGTGATGTTGTATATTGGAAGAAAACAGTTTACCAACAGCGTGATTCTGGGAAGAAGCAAGAAAGGGGGGCACCCGGAAAAGGAAGAAACAGCTAGAGTGGGTCTTGAAAGCAACAAAATCTCGCTGAATCTTATTTTGTTAAAAAGCATAGGAGCCCAGCAGTTTTTCTCCCTGCAGTCCTTGTGTAGTCCTTGTGTAAGTTTAACCTTAAAGAGCAGTACCTTGAGGAAGATAGATGCTCGTTCCAAATTAAGCCCTGTGTCTGCCTAAGTGCTCCACACAGCAGATATGCTAAATTAACACTGCTTTATTACATTTGGCAATGTTTCCCAGTGTCTCCCTTTAATGCAGTCACTGCAAACAGAAGAATCCTGACCTACTGGGCCAAATAATTGACTGCTTAAGTCCTTGTTGTACAGTCCTGTCTCCAGGTAGTAACCAGTGTCTCATGTGAAAGAAATTGCATAATATGAGTACCAAATACACACCTTGAAAAGTGGTGCAAAAAAATGGGGCTGCTGCACTCTTCTTTGGATTTTGGTTTTAGTAATCCATGATGTGTCTGTGCATGGAGTACACCGTGGCAACACATCAGTGATCTGATAAAAGCACAGGTAATGTTAGGGAGGTCCCCAATGGACAGCAGAAGTCTTACAGCCAGGTTAGGAGGAAAAAAAACCTTCCTGAGTCTCTGCGGTCATAAGAATGTCTTAAAACAGATGTCCATCTGTGAGCTCTTGTGAAAACTGAGTGAGGGAGCGTGGTCATGACATGCTGTCCTTTGGGAGCTGCTACTCAGCATGACTAGAGTGGGTTGTTTCCTCAAAGCCCAGGGTGGAACCACAAGTGGGTTTCTCTGTGTTACGCCAGGGTGATCCTGGTCCTTTACTAGCCAGTGTACATAGAAGTACAAAGGCTTGTGGAAGATGCATTTACCTTTCGCTCCCTGTCTCTTTTCCTCTGCTAAGAGCTCCAGTGGGAACAGATAAGCTGATTTATGGCAAATGTATACACAGCTGCAGTGGAAGCCTTCAAGCAAAACTGGAATAACACAGCTACAGCACTGAAAGTGCCAAGAAAGATATGAGCTGTGTGGACAAGAAGTTACATCTGTGATGTGTAGGTGCGGCTGCCGCTGTGAAAATTGGCCTAATCCTCAGTGATGGAGCAACCAAAGCTAAGCCTTTACCCGTTGCACTGGCATGAGACCCACTAGACAGCTTCACTCGTGCTGAACCATCTGTATCACTGCATATACTCTGTTAAAAGAAACGCAGCCCTGAGGGGAACGAGTAAGATTCCCATTGACTGATTTTAAGGAGCCAACCATAGCCGGTTTCCTTGCACCCTGTATAAACGTTGGAGCGGGAGAATGGGTCCTCCATAGGGCAATTCAGAGCATCTCCCCTCATCTCCTGCCTGAAGCTGGACTCTGGAGGAAACTGCTTCACACAGGTAGTTCAGTGAGGTGCTGAGCATGGTTCCTGGGGTATGGAAACTCGGCTCAGCATACTGGGCTCTCTTTGTGTACTGGGGAAACAGCCCACTCTGCTTACGGAGGGAGAGTTTTGGAGAGGTGCTGCTACAGGGAACAGTACGGCTTAGCGGTAAGTTTGTCAGCGCTTTCCCTGTAGTCCTCTAGTAAAAGGACGAGATGTTGTGAATTTCATACATAAAAGGAAAAGTATCACATTTTCCCCAAATTCTTCAGGAAATTACTCTCATATACAACCCCAGAATTTGGCTGCATTACAGAGACAGAGTGTCATTTGCATGCCATTACCAGGCTGTAAAAGTCTCATGGTGACTGCCTACTATACATTTGCAATCTTTAGGGATCCTATGAGGGTCACCCCTGAGGTCAGATTTGTTTAGTCTGTTCCATAACGGTGTAAAGTGGACTTGAATGTGTACTCTGCTCAAATAATACACAATCTGATTGATACTTAAACATCAGTAAGTGTTGTATATATGTTGCAGTTTCTAATGTTCTGGGCAGAGGAGAACCATGTATTTGCTAACAAATTGTTTCTGCAAACACCCTGATGTAGCTTGGAAAAGTGAGTCAAAATAGGGAATGAAATGCACCCTCAAAATTATTATAAGAAAAATAATTTTTTCTTTCCTTGAGAAAACTTTTTTTTTAAAAAAAATCCCCTATGAGCCCTCCCTGTATTTGGAATTCTTCCTCCTGTTTACTTTTAATTCACTCACCATCCATTCACTGATTGCCTTGCAGTTCAAAAGCCAGGTTCCTTACACTGCATTGTTCAAAGATGTCTTAATTAAAAATAGATCATGTCTTCTGTGTTGTGCTTAATAAGCATTGTGCTGATTGGCTTCATAGAGGCCTGGATGATATTTCAGCCTTTTGCAGATCTTTCAAAAGGAATAATAAAAAGAAAGGGAGGCAAAAAAAGAGAGTGAAGTCTTTTTCATCCTTAATATGTTACTATTTAGAAGGGAAGAATTATTACTCAACACGGGCTTAGGAGAATAAAGAGAGAGCAGAGAAAAGCTGATACGTGAGTGACTTTGCTCGATCTCTTTGGTTTTAAAATACTGTAAGAGTATAATGTATTGTGAAGTCTAGCCTCACCATATTTTTCTAGTGCTTCTCTTTCAACAAAACTTTCATGATTAAAATATAAATAAAAAGTGACAAAATTATACAGCTCAGCACAAAACTGGTTCAGGCAAAATGTTCTTATTGCCATTTCTATGGCTTCACTGTAAAGTTATAACCAATTAGTTATTAAGTTTTCTCCTTTTTTAATCCTGTGTCATGCACATGGGCTTAGAGAGGTGTTCCCTCTTTTTCATCCTTTGCTCATCTCTGGATCAATAATATGTCTGTGATACAATTTTTCATTTGATTCCTTCTTGCATTAAGAAGTTTAATTGTTTTGCTTTACTTAGTGAAGAAATTGTTACTAGAGAACAAATACAAGAGCATTTTTCTTTAGAAATAAATTGCTGTTCTGTATTGAACCGGGCTGCTGATGAGGTGGGAATACAAGGGAAAAGAGAAGAAAGTACGGAATATTTTCCCTTCCATTCCAGTAGCTTACAAGGACTCTGAACCTCTCTGCTAACTCACTGTGAAAGAGAAGCTCACAGATACCTGGGGATGGTGTTTGTCAACTCAGAGGCAGGGTCAGCGTCCACCAACACCTCTGGCTTTCCCCCCCCCAAGCAGCTGTAGCACAAAATTAGCTGTGTCTTAGTCTAGCAAAGCTGCCTGCTGGGCTTTTGGAAGTGCTATTTGCAGGTGCACCAGAAGTGATGCTTCCTCTACTGTGAGCAGTATGACCTAGTGCTGCCTGATAGGAGCCAGCTGAGTACCTTCCTTTATGGTGCAAAAAGGAGCCCAGTGCTGTTATCGGCTGCTCCTGGCCAGTCCCAGCTGACCAGGGTCCACCCTGCAGGGCATAAAAGCCCTCAGGAGGAGCAGTAGCAGCTGCAGCCCTTTTTCTGAAAGAAAGTTTCAGGTACTGCCTTGTTGTGGAGGTGTGTGCCTCTGACCTAGGCTGGCTTTGGTGTTGACAGACTAAGCAAATGCTTCCTGAGATTGCTGCTCTGTGGTGTGACTGTTCTCAGTAGTGATAGGTGCTTTCTGTAAAGGTTACCCAGGTGTCTCTGGGCTGTGTGTTGTCCTGCAGTGTAGGCATGTTCCCTGGGAGAAGCTCTAATGGATCAGGAGGTGAGCAGATTTATGGTCTAGGTGTGCTTTGAGAAAATCTAAGATAGTGTGGTAGTTTTCTTATCCCCCTGCAATCCCTTGTTTTCCTATCCATCCCCTAAAAATCTTGTCGTCCAAACAAGCATCAGACCCTTTCATCAGCCCTAGCTAGCTTTAGCTCTGGTTAGCACAGCCTCTGCTTGGAACTCTTAGTGTCTTTTTTGCCTTTCTGTATGTTTCTGGACACAGCCCTTTGTACCCTTTATTCCTTCTAGGATCTGGTTCAGGGGGAGAAGGTTGAATTTGACTTTAAGCTGGCAAATTCTGACTTTTCAGTAACTTTCAAAGCATTCCTGCAGAGAGAGATGACATAGGGAGTCCCCTTGCCAAAATGTAATCATGCAGAAAATGCAAAATTGAGATCACCATATAGATTATTTTATGATGTGGTCACATGAGAGCAGAGGGCATAGAAGCCAGAAACTGAACAGTCAGTGCAACAAACTTGAGATTGTTGCAATTTGATTCACGTAAGGGAATTGTGTTAGCTTTTTGGCTGTGGTCTTGATGTTCTATTTGGAAATGTATGATGTCATTGTACCAAGCAAATCACAGCAAAAGGCCGCTTGTATTTATGTTGGCTAAAGGTTTAACCAAGTGTACATGGCAGGCTTAATTTATTGCTACTTTAACTTTGTTTAGTCACTGAAGGGCTTTATTTATGCTGGTAAATTCAAATAGTGGCTAACAGTGACCACACAGCTGAAGAAATGGCAAGAGTCATTATCACTAAATCATGCTGTTGCTGAGTTCCCTTAATTAAGCAGGGGGGAAAAAAAATTGAATCCCTGGATATTCAATAGAGAATAGGGTGGTAAGAGAGAGTGATTAATTGAGATATCGGTTGCTTTCCTTAGAAAACTAGATTTCTGTAACCTACTATGGTAAAGCAAGAATAAAAATAAAACTCAGGCGTCGTCTAAACTGCTGAATTAATTGAAGGCATATTAAAAAGTTTTATAGATTCTCTATAAAGTAAAATAAATAGCAAGAAAGTTATATTCTTTATGCAAACATTTTTCATTACAGTATGTGTTGGCCCCTTAGTGAGAGCTCATTAACTTTTTAAAAATTACCTTTAATGGGCTACTCATTATCATCACCATCAAATGCTTCACTTGTCCGACATTCTAGCATTTAGAGCAGATTAAAGCCAAAATTACCCTCTAGATACAAGGCATATTCAACTACACAGGAAAAAAAAAATCATTCAGTAAAGTCATGGCTTATAAACAGTGAAAATTAGGAATGTTGAAAGCAGCCTTTTTTTAAAGCTCAGAAATGTGTCTCAGTGTGGTAGCTGTGGTTTTAAGCAATAAAAAAAAATGAAAAGGTTCCTCATTTTAAAGTCCCTCATTGAAAAGATATTTGGTTAAACATAATTGTGAAACAGGCACTCTGAAATCTGTTCTCCAGGGTTTGGGCATATCCTTGTTTGGCTGTTTAGCTCAGAGACTTGGACAAATCACTTCTTCCTTTGTCTGAACTAAAACTTGTGGGTGATGAGATCTCCTCTGTCAAGGACTGCAAACCTTTGCCTGAAAGCTGCTTTAGGAGATAACTGTTTCATTGTTACTCATCCCGCAAGAACTCTGTGGGTTCTAAAAACCACTCTAAGCAGGAGCAGAAGCAGCACCAGATCCAAATTTTTTAGCTTGTTTAAATTGGCTGAAGCTTCTCAATTTCAGTGGAAGTATACTCATTTGCACCAGCAGGGAAATTGGCATCCACTCTATTTTTTTTTTTTTTTTTCCTAAGGGTGGTGTTTAAGATGAGGAAACTCAAAAATGTTCATTAAGAATTACAGACATCCTGGCATGTTTTGATTTATTGGGGACTGTAGTGCTCAGATGTGCTGTTCTGATAAATAGCAAGGTTCATCAAGGTTGCTTTAACAAGGCAACCCCAAAAGCACTTCTATGATGGCAGCTTTACTTACTGCTCTGAGGAGAAAAAACAATGTATAAACAGGGCTCAGTCTTCAGCTGGGTGAACTCCACTGAGGGAGCTGGCTGATTCGTGTCAGCTGTGGTTTTGGACCTCACTTCACCTTTCCTTTTCTTGGGTTATCTGAACAAAACAGCAGTTTGCCTGCATCACCAATATTCAAAGATGCCCTTGGACTGTGGTACCAAGGAGGCTGAGAAAATGACACCACCCTTATGCAGATGAGACAAGGTTCCTTGGTTTAAGCATGCTATGGTGCCTTGCTCTATTCTTCCTGGCTGTGGGGAGATGTCCCGAGAGTGCTTCCTCTGTCAGTAAAAAGATCCTGGAACTCTGCTCCTTTTTTTCATGTATTTCCTCCAAGAATCTTAATTTGCAGTTCAATAGCTTTGAAAAATAAACTATGGCGCTGTGATACACATCCAGGCTCTTGAGTTTAACTGGAATAAATTCTCCGTGGTGTATGGGTTTGGTTAGAGTCCTATATCAACTGTCCTTTTTTAAAATAAAGGTGTTCTGAAATTGTCTCATGTACTCATAATGCTCTTCTTATTCCTCTAGCTGAGAAGATTCTCCAGATATTTCTCTTCTGGCACTGAATGTCTCATGCACGAAGTATCTGAAGATGGGTGAAAAGCTGCAGACATCCTGGCACAAAATAAAAGAAGCTTCAGAACGTCTCAAATGATGGAGCTGGAGTGTGTCCCTGAGATGGTGTGGTAACGTTCATAAGCTGAGACTATTTAAAGCTTGCCCCAAAGAATATGATATATATGCCCCTGTTATTTCTCATATATTTAAGCCTGTAAGTTGTAGCATTGTATATACATCGGTAGGTCCTCATGGCATCTAGATTCAGACACTCTCTAAAAAATCAAGTGAAAGCTTTTCAATCATGCATACCGATGTGGTGCCTTCATCTCTAGAAAGAGTTGGCTTGCATGAAAGCTGAAGGATGACTTAGACGTACTCTACGTGTACTTCTGTGGTGGCTACCAAGGCTGAGGCAAATACATTTCTTCTAATTAAAAAAAAAAACAAACCAAACCCAAACAAAATAACCCATCATCCCTGTTTACTAGTCTGCCAAATGAATATCCTGCCATGAGAGTCAGAATGCCTTTTTGTGGTGTTGGTGGAGAACCTAAGGCTTCAAACTTGAGTAAAAAAAATTAGGTGCTGAAGGTTAGGCAGGACAGAGATCCTCCATTTTATTATAGCCTGTAGCAGTGTTATCACTGGGAATTTTGACTTCTACTTGGTTAGACTGGGTTGGACAAAGCACAAGTCAGCCCAGCCTCCTACAGAAGAAAGGAGTTGATTTTTTTTTTTTTAATAGCAGAAAAACAGTAGAGAATTTGGTGCATGGGCTGACTGATTTGTCTCAGGTTGCACAAACTTTCTGGGATTATCTGGTTTTCAGGCTGGTTCCTGTGCGAGAAGCATCTCCTTTTTTCCTTCCCCAGTCAATACAGTAACTTTCTGTAACTGATAGCTTTTCATAGCTTCTGATACATACTATTTTAATGCTGAGATTAGTCTCAGTAAATAATTCCTATAGTTCCCTAGACTGTTTGAACAGCTAGTAGGACGGTTCAGGTCCTAGCTGTGACTGTATAGTCATTAAGGGTTTCCCACTGAACTGGCAGTTGTACAAGCCAGCATGTCTCAGTGGGAAAGCTCCTGAAGGAATACAGCCAGGATTCATGTGGAAGAGCCTGATTTCCTGTACAGGGAAAGTGCAGGAAACTAGGGGAACCACCGAGACGTGTTCCATCAGCTCAGACTGTCTTAGGGCTTCTAGACTTCTTACTGGGGAAACAGTACTATTACTCTGTTCAAATCAAGAAGCACGTACTGAAAAGCATATCTCCTTTTAGAAAGACTACAGAATTAATTTCTCTGACTATTTACAGGGCTTTTGTTGTTTTCTTGTATGCTTCTGACCTTATTTAGGTCCCCCACATACTGACTTGGGGGAAAAAAAAAATGTTGTAGATTGCACATGTAGTTTCTTGGGTAGTTACATCTACTTGAAACATTTATTTACCATTTCCTGCAACCTACTTCCTGAGTGAGTTGACTCAAGTCACTTTGCTTAGGAAATTTCTCTGTATCGCAGTCTGTTAAGCTTCAGTGATGGCACAGGAAACCAAGGCTCCAATTTTTAAGCCTGAGTTTTAGGCCTGACATTGTATATTGGGATTTGTCTTGCCTCACTTTGTCAAGAATAGTACTGCCATATCTCTCAGGAATGCTGAGATGATAAATACACTGATGATTTTGAGATGTTTAGGCTGAGATTCATCTTGCTTTGGTGTGGACATTTCCAGTGTCTACAGCTGCACTTGTCACCCATGGCCCTGCATATTCACTGAGAGGAAATAGATGCCTTTGGAGAGTGATTTAAATGACCTATTTTGAATGTCTACTTGAACTGAATCTAGGTCATTATTCCAATGACTCTGCTGAGTAGATTTCCTAACAGGCCTAGCTCAGGTAGAAACAGCCCTTCAGTGAGAAGGAATACAGTGCTTGCAATTGCAGCCAGTGGCTTGAAATTCTTCCTCCCTACCAGCCCATTCCCATCTATACTCTTCCATTCTTCTCCCCTTCCCAGTAGCACACCACTCCTCAGGTCTCCCTGTCAGTAGTATCCAAATCCATCCCTGCTACTCACAGACAAATGTGAGAGTTGTGAGGGAAAAAAAGTTTGCATTGGGTCGCTTTAGAGCATTTTAGGATACGATCCCCGTTAATTAAGGACTTGCTCCTTCAATGTGCTGGGTAGAGGTGGACAGGAAATGTAAAACTATTTCCTGTTTCAGATTTAGGCAAGTCCCTCATGAAAGCTGAGGGATGGGGAAGGGAAGGGGGGGGGAGGGGAGGCACACAGGTTAACGAAAACAGATTCAGGCTTTCTAAGACCAAAGACCCTTGTACGCCAGCACTTCTCTCAAATAAGGAAAACTTAGGCTCACTGCTCTGAACACCTCCTTCCACTTTGAACTAAAAATTTGCCTTGGGGAGTAAAAATGTTCCTGGCTAAGAGTTCATTGAAAGTGGCACTTTTTGAAAAATGTAGATGTCAGTAAGCAAAAGTAAGCTTTCTGATAAAAAGCAAAAGAAGCCCCCAAATCATGTGTTGCAGACAATTCGGGACCTGCTGCACTGCTGTGCAATACCAAGTCCCCGTGGCATCAGCAGCCATGGATGCCTTCATGGCTCTGACATCAAGCTCTGAAATAGAACAACAAGACATAACTGTGCTTAGCGCTTGGTAGTACCATTAAATCAGATGCTGGTGGCTCAGATGTTGCAGTTCTGGGCTTTGGGGTGCTTTATAGCTTGGGAGGAAACTCTCATGACCAAATAAGGTACACAGCAATTAAAACATATAGGCAGCAAAATCACTTTATTATTATATGATAGTGTGGGATTTCATGGGGAATACAGATAGACCGAGGAGACTCAGGTCTTTCTCTGCCTTCTTCTGTGACTATTCATTTTTTCACTCAATGGTTGCAAAACAGAAAATAATTACAGAAGGTGGTTGGAAGTGCTGGGGATTTGTCCATTGACATGTTGCTCTCTTATGAGGTCTTTGGGAGGGGAAAACGAAATTTTCACATAGGGTTTTTTCAGGCTTTTATTTGAAGATCAAAAATGAAATTTTTGATACAAATGGAAACATTTTTGATGTCTTTGAACAGAATCAAAATTATGTTTCTAGTCAGTCTGATTTTTATGCTGTGTGTGCCTGAGCAGCTGTACTGCCTGGATGCAGCTAAAAACTGTGCTCTTTCATGGGCTAGGCTTCATGATGAGTTGGTGTCTCCTGCTGAATTGGCACAGGGGGGATGCCTGGGAACAATAAAACTGTGGCTTATGGTAAACAGCAAGGGAAGGCAGTCCTTAACTGATTGCTGAAACCTTGACCAGGAAAGGAACTTACTGATCCACCTTGCAGTTTGTCCTCAGAGCAGCTACAGGGATGAAATATCTACTCTGTGGTACTGTCATGGTATCAGTGATCCTGAAAACACCTCAGTGCAAGAACAGCCGTTCTCCTAGAGCTCATGTGGACACACCACAACTAGTGTCAAACTGGCTTAATTGAATGCTGGCAGAGGAGAGCCGCAACAGCTTGGCCAGCCTTTCTCAGCAGGATTTTTGCAGGCCACATCATTCCTTCTAGGTTGAGCTGCTTTTAAAGTTGTTTCAAGTAGACCTACTGGGTCTGCAGTAACTAGTGTAGAAACACACCAGAAACAGCTGCCTGTTTAAGCTGAAGTTAACCTTATTGCTCCTGGAGGTTTGGCTGATGAATGTCTGGTGATACCTCCTGAGTTCTCTCACCCCTCTTTTGCACCCGCTGTGCTTCCCATGTGCGAGTGGTGGCAGCAGGTGTTACACCTGGGGTGCCCCAACATTGGTATGTGAGGGAAGCAGTGGTGCAGAGAGCACTACCATTTATTGTTACCCTCTATTATTCTAGCTGCTAGTGCTAATAACATCAACAAGAGCAGCAAACAGAGCTCTGAGGCATTCTCCAGCCATCGTTTCCTTCCAGCCCACTACTTATTTGGTAATATACAGGCCAGCTGGATAATTTTTGAAAAGCAGACGAACATGTAATTTTTATTATGCTAGTACATTCCCTTGCTGCTGCATCTTTGCTGCACTTGGAAATGAAGACAGTGTAATTACCTAACAATTATCTTGTCAGCTTGTAGCAGAATGTGAAATTCGGATTGAGGTAGGGAATGAGAGTGCATTTAAACACTGGGCTCTTGTGATATGGCGTTTATTTATGTTCCATGCTAATTTTGGGGCGGGGTAATGAGGTAGACATGTGTCGTTAAGCTAAATGGCCCAGAGTGGCTGTCCAGAACACAGGAGAGTATTTGGCCAAGTAAAACCTCCATGTACCTAGGCATGCTGCTGGAGTGGGGACAGACTTGCTGTACTGCATTACTGGATTTCTCTGGTGCCCAGGAATGGAGTTGCTACTGCAAGCATTTTCAGGTAGTTTGACAGCCATGGGAGGCAGGATGGGAGCGTGTTTTTGCCTGGTGGAGGAAGAGGCAGTCTCTTTTCCATGGGGCCACTGATATAGCATGCCTCTAAGTACATGCTCAAGACTGTCCAGCCATCTTCTCTGTCAATCCTTGTTATGTTTTAACATGAACAGTAGACAGTAATACATGAAGAATGGTTTCCATTCTCCAGCCCTTCATTTTCAGTTCTTTTACTTGCCTGTGTAAATGTCTGCTGGAGGCTTCCTTAAACAGGGGGAAGCCAGCTGAGATAAATTATGATTATCTGCCATTGTAGACAGCCATGTTAAACTGATCTGTACATATTTGGAGAGGAAACAGTGCTCATAGGGTTTAAATCTCAGCAACGTGATGCATCATTCCTCTCTGATTCAGCATACGCTTTTGGGGAAATCTTTGGCTGGTGCTGTTGTGTGGGGTAGACGTTCTCCTCCTGTCTGTGAGGAAATACTCAGCCCTTTCCTGATAGAGGGGGCTCTGGAAGTGTGACAGTTCTAAGCACACAGTGAAACAGTACTTTAACAGCCAGTATTGCCATAAATTCCAGCTGTTCTGCACTAGCAGGACATAGCCACAGAGTAGGCTTATTTTTCACTCTGATCAGTTTACAACTTTTTCCCGCCTGACTTGCATAGCTTGAGAGACATCTGAGCAAGTATACCAGTCAACGCAGAGAGGAACATGAGAAGTGACTTTCAGCTGACAGACTCTGATGGATGCTGATCTGGTATCAATACACTTGAAGAGTTTTCAAAACAAATGCTATTTCTGTCAGTGCAACTCTGTTAACACTTTGGCATTTCTAGGCCTAAGCTGCCTGCCTTTAGGTAGGTAGTGTGGGATTTTAGAGATTAGAAAGCATCATATTATGGGTTGCTAAGTGGTTTGCATTTGAAAGTCAGCTGCAAGTTAAGATACATCTTGGCAGAAACATGCAGTAAATGGGCCAGGCTCTCAAATACAGTCCAGGCTGCCTGTTGCAAAGGAGTTATCATTCTGGTATAGGCAGTTGCATTGCACTGCTGAATGCTTTGCATGGCTAGAATAGTATAAGAGTAGTCCAGGAGGTACTGAGATATGCCTGACAATCTAAGTCCTTTGTTTTTTTTTTTTTTTTTAATGCAGTGTGGTGAATATTGCACTGAACCAATGTTTTTTTTTTCACTGTTGCTTAAGGATAAAACATTATTCTTCAGCATTGAACATGTTCTTGGGGCCTTATGGCTTGACCTTTTATATTGCTGTGAATACTGTGAACATTTGCAAGGCTTTCTGAATAATTTCTAAGAAAAGAGACAGTGAAGGATGTTAAGTGCAGTTTTCACTGACTGAAAAATATTGCTTAGTTGTGTCTTGAGAACAGGAATTATATGTTGCCCTTCATCCAATCCGTGCCAGGGCAGGAAGACTGGGGTTCAAAGGAGTGGAAGAAACCCAATGAAAAGCTGATAGCCACAGCAAACTGTTACGCACACAACCCCACCCTCCTGCACTGCCCATTGCCTCACCAGCTCATAGCGGAAAGGGAATTAGTAACTATGAATAGCTGTGGGAACTTTCAGGCAGTGGGTTGCTTGCAGGCCACAGTCCCTCAGAAGTGACCCTGCTCTGGTGTGGGTCATCCATGGGCCACAGTCCCTCAGGGACACCCCTCAGGCATGGAGTGCCTCCTTCCATGAGCAGGTCTTCCCTGTACACCATTGCTGCCATCTCTCCCTCCATGCGTCTCCTCTATCATCTCCCCATGTGCCTCTTCCCCTTGTGCCTGCTGTCCTTTCTTAAATATCTGTGATGGGGCACTGTGGGCTGCTTTGAGGGCCTGGCATTTTGGGATGCCATGGGTGGTTATATCAGCTTCAGAGCCAGCTGCCATCTGCACAGGGCAGTTCATGGCTGCCTCCCACACTGGCCCTGCTGCAGCCTCTGGATGCTGAAGCCTACCATGTATGTCCAGTGTGGCACTCGTGAGATCGTCAGATGCTCATGCATGTACTAACTGAGTGTTCATGCATGAGTAAATTGGGTGCTCATCTCAAGTGAACTGTGTGATCATGCATGAAATGGTCAAGTTCTCATGCATGAATTCAGTGATCATGCGTGACCTGATTGTGCAGTCATGTGTGCGCTAATGGGCCATCTTGAACCAACTGGATGCCCATGTGTGAGCTAATTGGGTGCTCAAGCATGAATTAATTGTGCCTCCATGCAGGGATTAATTGGATAATCAAGTGTAAGTTTGCAGGACACTCCTGCATGAACTAGCTGGGCACTCATGCATGAGTTACTTGGGCGGTCTGGCATAAATTAATTTGGTACTTGGATGTGAATTAATTGTGTGCCCACATTTGAATTCATTGGGCACTCAGGGATGAACTGATTGGACCCTCATGCATGATAGGCCGCTCAGGTGTGAATTATTTGTATGCCCATGCATGAGCTAATTGGGCACTCATGCACATATTTATTGGGTGCTCATGCACGAACTTATTGAACCTTTGAGCGTGAACTAGTTGGGCATCCCTGTGTGACTTTATTGGACACTCATGCATGAATGCAGTAAGCCCTGCAATTTATGCCCTGAGGGGCATAATAATATGTATGCATTCAGGTTGTTATAATATTAACCCCTACAGTCTGATCAAAGGGGATGAGGGCTGAAGTTTTTGAAGAGTACATGTAGTCAGACTGTGATAAGTTTGACCCCAGTAACCTAGTCCACAAGCACAAGGGGTGGAGCTTGTAACAGATAAAAGTTCAGACTGTGATGATGATGGTAACTGCTGTAATCTGGTTCCCAGGGGGCAGGGGTAGAATTTTAGTAAGTGCATGTGCACTTTGTTATGATATTAACCCCATACAGTCTGGTCTATCAGGACAAAGGGTAGAGTTTGTGATGGGTAAGATGTTCTGATTGCACAGATGTGGCACTTAGGGACATGGTTTAGCAGTGGACTTGGTAGTGTTAGGTTAACAGTTGGACTTGATGATCTTAAGGGTCTTTTCCAACCTGAATGATTCAATGAAGTTAGCCACTGTAATGTGGTTTGTGGGGTAAGGAAGAAAACTTTAGAGTGCATGTGTACATATTGCTACAAAGTTAATCCCTACTGTCCGTTCTGCAGGGACGAAGCATGAAGTTTATAATTGCTGTATATTAGGATTGTGAGGATGTTGAAAGTAGAGTTTGTAATGTATGTATGTTGAACAAGCTCTTAAATATGTGTTTTGCAGAGGTAAGTGGTGGAAGGTATTGAGATTAAATTGCAGGGTTTACTACATTTGTGCATGAGCACCTAATTAGCTCATGCATGAGTGCCAGTTTAGTCCATGCATGGGATGGGTGCCTAATTACTTCATGCATGATCACCCAATTACTTCATGCGTGATCACCCAATTACTTCACGCATGGGTGCCCAATTAGTGCACGCTTTATTACTCAAATAGTTCACGCATGAGCGCTCAATTAGTTCATGCTTGACAGCCCAATCAGTTCACGCTCGAGAGCCCAATTAGTTCTGGATGAGCACCCAATTTACTCATGCATGAATGCTTAATTAGTACATGCATGAGCACCCCATGAGTTCACCCCCCAAGTGTGTCATGAGTTCACACGAGTGTCACACTGGACACATGTGGCAGGGTTTGGCATCCAGAGGCTGCAGTGTTGCCAGCGTGGGAGGTGGCCATGAACTACCCTGTGCAGGTGGTAGCTGGCTCTGAAATTGATATGGTTTCTCAAAACATGAGTCCCTCAGAGGAGCCTGCAGTGCCCCAGTGCAGACAGTGTGGGGAGATGCTGGAGGAGACATGCAGAGAGGAAGATGTCAGAGAAGAGGATGCATGGAAGAGGATGCTCCGTGCTCAAGGGATGCATGCCTGGATCACTGCAGCTTATGGACAATCCACACCAGGGCAGCGTCACTTTGAATGACTGTGGCCATGGGTGGCCTGTGCCAGCACAGTGACACTGGGAAGCCAGGGGGAGCGGAAGAGACCTAGTGAGACACATGAAGCAGCGGCAGACACAAGAGACTGTTGGGTACACAACCCCAGCCTCCTGCACTGCCTGTTGGTTCACTGAAATGATTAGGATGGATCGAGTGTAGCCTGTGGTGCAAACAAGAGAAGCTGAGATTAGAACGGTGTATTTGGCTTAAGTGGAGCCTAGGAAAGGGGGAGAAGAGGTGCTTAAGTGCTTAATTATTTATGCTTTCTTCTTTTTCAATATCTGAACCAGTGATTAGAAGTTTGTGTTAATTGGCAATAACTTAAGTAAAAGTTCCCCTAGTGGAGGTTGTTTTCCACACTGCAATAATTGGTGGAGAATGCAGGCAGCACCCAGGTCTGGCATGGCCTGGGACTGCAATAATTTAAGTGACTTTGAGGCTCAGGAAGGAGTGTTGATTCTGATATTGGGAATTTGGGGTGTTGTGGTGCATCCATCATGTCTGGAGGGGGTAGGTGCAGACAGCGTGTAAGCAGGTGGGAAATGGAGAGTTCAAGGCTACCGGAGTAAGGTCCTGAGGGGTGGGAAGGTGACTGGGAAGAGATGGCATGGTTTCTGCTTCAAGCCCCTGCCCCAGTGGCCTGCAGCCAGGGCTGTCTCCACACAAGGGGTCCCAGAGCACCTTCCCTGTAGGCTCAGTGGGACTGGGAAAGTCCAGGAGAGCTGCATGCTTCTGTGCTGTGGGGTGCAGAGGGACTAATTGTGTGCTCCAAGCGGGTGTCTGCACTTGGCAGAGCTGGGGAGTCAAGCTGAAGGTGTCCATTTTAGAGTAAGGGCCTGCTAAAAGAGATGTTAATAAGTGCTTAGCGCAGGAGGGGAGGCCCTTGGTCAGAATGAGCAGCTTGCAGTGCTGCGCTGGTCAAAGTGTGCACAGTATAATGCTTATCCCTGCTGCCTGGTCCACAGGAGTAGGAGTGGCATTTATAATTGGTGTATATTAAGATTGTGATGATGTTGAAAGTAGAGTTTATAATGGATTGATGTTGAAACAGTTCCTGTGTGTTTTTCACAGAGGCGGAGGGTAGAATGTATTTGGTGTAAATCGCAGGGTTTACTGCATTCACATGTGAGTACCCAACTTGTTCATGCATGAGTGCCCGATGACTTCATGCTTGAGTGCCTAATCAGTTCACGCTTGAGCGCATAATTAGCTGATGCTTGCACGCCCAGTTAATTCATGCATGGGTGCCCAATCGATTCATGCATGAGAACCCAATTGCTTCACGCTTGCACGGCCCATGAATTTACGCATGAGCGCTCAATTAATTTGATAAGAGTTCAGAGAAGTGCCACTGCTAGGAACCCTGAAACTGAAGCCAGATGCAAATTAAAGCCACACCCCTTACAGGCCCTCTGGACAAATTAATCTAGGCTGAAAAACAGTCCTTTGGTTCAGATTGAAAAGAAATGAAAGCCAGCTCTCATTCTACACCTGGGTATAATTAGTACAACTTTAACTTGGATCCTTTTTTAGACCCAGAAAGCAGCTTAGTGGGACATTGAGTTTCTCCACCGAGTTCTAGCCTAATTCAGCCTTTCTGTTGCCATATGGGGGTTTTGTTTTGTTTTGTGCGCTAATCGTTAAAATGTAATTTTCCATCAGATAGCTTCCTCAGCCAGCATGAAATGTCTCTACCTAATGCCCACAGAAACAAAGATATTTTAAAAGAAAGAGCAAAGTTAAACCAGCAGAAAAATTCAAGAATACAGGGCAGTTCCCAGCCTGTTTCAGTAGGAAGCACCGGTGCTGTATTCTTACCTCCCATGTATGCTGTAAAAGACTGTGCATTAGCAATGCCTGGGCATGGCCTTCAGAAAACAGAATTATTTTTGTTAGTGAAGACCTGGAGGAAAATAATACAAAAGTCTTTTGTATTATTACTTAGGCTGCGTTTTCCTTTTGCTTCTCATCTGTTATGACTTTCATGATGATGGCAGGTCTGTCATCTAACTTCCATTTCTTGGAGGCGGTCTCTAGTCTCCCAGCGTTGGCTCTTCTCTGCTAGCCAGTATAGTTCCTCAGCTAATGTCAGAGTAGTGAAATTGCCTTTGGAGGTCAAAGTAGCAGCTGATAACAGTGCTGTCCCCTTGGCCAGAAGATGTTTACTTGGAGAGTCAGGAGGCACTCAAGAAGGTGTTTTTTCTGTTTTTAGACTCAACTTGTTGATGCTTCTAAATTGACCTTTCTTATCTCTGTAGTGTCCTGGAAGTTTTAACTAATGTCTGCAGGCTCCTTGTAGCAGGAATATGAACAGCAGCTCACACCACCTTTAGAATCTGTCCTTCCTTAGAAATGGGCAAAACCTTGTTGTGTCATATATGGCTGCACTGTATCTTGTCACTCCAAGAGCTGCCAGTCTGGGAGGGAAACCAAGCAGATACCTTTATAGTTTGTCTAGAAAATGAACAGGAAACTGTAAGCTTGTCCATCTGCCACCTTTTTACTTGCTCTCAACCATATAATACCTGATGCATGCAGAGAATTGTATGTTTGGGCTGCATAATTCAGTGGCTTTGTTACTGATTTTGAGCCATTCTTATTTAAAGTGGAAACCACTCTCTGTTCCATCTGTAGTACCTGCTTCAGTAAGACAAAATCCAGCATGTGGCTCATTTGTCACTGGTTTCAACACTTGGATTGTGTCAGGTTTTTGGTTTTTTTGCAACCACAGAGAAATTGTGATTTTTATGGTAGGCTAAGGGAAAAAGAAAAAAAAGCAGATATCGGACATGCTTGGGCATCTCCTGATGGGATTTAATACACTGGTTTCTCCACCTCAAAATGAATGAATGACAAGTTAGAGTTGTTTGGGCTTGAAGATGCGGAGAGTAAATCTCCCTTGGGGCCTAAGTTGTGCTGTTGCTATTTAGCTTGAACAGTACTTTACTCTCTGGGTGGTGTCCCTGATTTAGAGCATACTTAGCAGGTGCAACCCGACTGGAGTGAGGCAATGTAACAAGCAGCTATGCAGGAGTAGAGAGGAGTCAGTGTTTTAACAAGCAGGCACAAAATGGGTTACTGCACACAGAACAAAGCAGAGGCATTTGCAGACTCTGCAGCTTTTTTGGAAAGTGTTTCTGGTATCACTCCTATTTCATTTTAAGCTGGAAGCAAAGGGATGTATTTGTGCACTCATGCTCCTTCCTGAGTGGAAGGTCCTCACTTAAGTTGTCTTAGGTCTCTTTTGAAATGTTTACTCACAACATGACCTAATGGTACCTCTGGTGGTGCAAGCTTAGGGACAGTGTTGGATTTCATGCTCTGCAGCATTGTGCATGCTAGCAGCTCAGAGAACAGGGAAGAAAAGCTTCTTCAGGGACATGAGGACTCTGTGCACTGTTCGTGCTGCACCTGGCAGCTGGCCAAGCAGCTGCATTAGCACCATCTTCCCATCAGACAGCCAGAGCTGCACTGCCCTCTTGGGCATTGAGTTAGTACGAATGTAACTACATGGAAGGAAAAGATGCTAACTGAGGATGAAGGACTCAAAAAACCTTCTTTTCATCTTGGGCTGATAATCCTTTGCTGCCTGGTATTAATGTTGCAATGTAGCAACTGGATGGGAAAAGGCTGTGCTGCCCACACACTGAACTGTGAGGTCTTAGGAGAGAGTGTGGGAAGAAAGACCAAAGGGGAAAAGTCTATTATAATTTCAGCTAGTAAAATTTTTATTGCACCTTTTACACATTCCAGGAGATGCAAGACATTTTAAATTGGACTATATAAACTGTTGCAGCCTGAAGACAAAGACTGCAGCTTTGGTGTGGTGTTTGGATATACCTTTTCCATGCAGGATGAAAGAACAAAGTGATGTTCAATTTGAGTCCATAGTTAGTTCTTTCCCTGCCCCCCAAGTTAAACAAGGATGGAGGTTGTGTAGGTCTTAGTAGTCCTCTCTCTCTGCCTTTTGCTCTAGCTCCTCTCCCTGCAAGGACTTAGGATGTACTGGTTTCTAAACACTGAAGAAAATAAAAATATTTGCAACCCATGGTCACAGAGAAGAGATTGAATTTCAGAAGGTTGAGAACTTACTTTCCTCAGCTGACAGGTGGCCTTTGAACCTTGCTGTGACAGGCACTTGGTTTTGCCTTCAGCAATTTTTCTTTTCTTCTACCTCAGTCTTGCTAGAGTTTACAATGAGTAGTAATGGACCGGACAACCTGGTCCATCAAACCCTCTTTTCTCTCTCATGCTCTTTCCTGTGAGTAGCAGTGAGAGATGACTGTGGGGCCTGAGGAATCGGAGCTGTCAGGCCTGGGGCACAGCCCTCTTCTAGGAGTTTAGCTGGTTAGGTTACAGAGTTTAGCTGGCAGAATCCAAGGTCAGCTCCTTCACTGATAAGAGCTGTTGCAAAGAAATCTAGAAGTGGTGGCCTGCCCCTCCTTTCCTTTGGGAACTGCTTTTAAGCTGGAGCTTTACTGCTGGCCCCGACCTGTGCTCCATGGCAGCCTTGCAGCAGCTGTATCTGTGATGGTCTTGTACTGCCACAACTGTGACCCTGACCTGGACCTCCTGACTGGGCTTCCTGGCTTGACATCAGACCTGCCCCATCACTGCAGACTTGCTAGGTGATCACTGGACTGTCTCTGACCCTGATCCTGACCTGGACATGCAGATTTCCATCCTGACTCCATGTTGATGAGGTCGGTGCTTGTGCCTGCTTTATTATCCTGCTCCGATCCTGGCTTCCTGCCCCTTGCAGAGCAGCCAGCCTCACTGCTCCCTGACAGTTACCAAAGGTGGGGGGCCAGTGGTAAAGCCTCAGCTCAAAAGCAGTTCCCAAGGGAAATGAGGGGCAGGTCCTTGCTTCTGACTTTCTTCACAACAGCTCTTATCAGTGAAGGAGCTGACCTTGGACTCAACCAGCTTAACTCTTTAGCTTAGCCAACTGAATCCTAGAAGGAGGATGTACTCTAGGCCCTGAGAAGAGTATCATACCTGGCAGAGCACCAGTGTTCCCTCCCTGTCTTCTCCAGCACATTCTGGCTGGATGGCTCTGATCTGCTTGCAAGTCTGCATGCTCAGTAGTCCTCCTCCTGCTCCCTTGGTTTTTCACAGCTGCATGCCCCTTGTTCCACGTCAGCATTGCATACAGCTCTTCCTGTTACTAGGATTTTTGTGGTCCCAGAGTCCCTCTTGCTCTTGTTTCAGTCCTTATTGAAAAGTTTAACAACCAATATAACACACTTTTAACTTTAATAACCCAGAGTCCATCGTGTGCTGCCATAGAGATCCTACTGGAGTCCAACCCCTCGAGCCTGTAAAATGTCCCCCTAGCCTGTGCCCCACTTGTGTGTGAGGACTGGAGAAATTTGGTGAGCATTTTTCCCTGCTGAAGTGGAAGGTGCTGCTCTTGCAGGAGGCTTGTGGCCAAAATGTTAGGGTTCTGCTTCATTACTGGAGCTGTACTGAAGACAGTGTTTTCATCACTGGTTTTGGGGGGTGGAGGGGAGACAGAACTACTACCTTTTTGATGTAATCGGTGACTGGACCAGGTGCGGCAGTGTCTGGGGATGGGAAGTTCCTGTGACAAGTAAGGAGATCATCTCAGCCTGTTTTTTATTTGGTGTTGCAAACCTGACACTATTCTTTTGAGACCTCCCATCAGCCCAGCAAAATAGTAACTGTCCTTATTTTTTAGTGGATACTCCATCAAATGTGGGTTATGCATGTTGATAGAATTACTTGGTCCCAGTATCAATGGTATCTCATTTCTCCTTTCTTCCTTTGTTGATGTATTTACTTGACAGATAGCTCAAACTTTTGATCTTTTGTGGGGAAGAGTGCAAATCCAAATGGGGGGGGACTAAGTCCAAACAGTATATGGGAGGAAAGTAGATTTATTCTCACTCTTGCTGATGGGACATCTACAGCACATATGAAGAGGATGCTTTCATCTCCCTTCTTTCTCCCTTTCTACCTCATCTCCCTAATGATGCTCCTACTCTATGTTATGTTCCTAAGTGCCTCATTTTTCTTCATCGTAACAGTTGTTTTATCATATCCTAATGTACCCACTGATGCTCTGCAAGACAAGGAGATGACATTTTTCTTCTGGGACTTTGCTATTTGCATTTTTAGGAATTCAGGACTGGGGGAAATGGAATCTGTGAGCCCTGTAGTTAAGGCAGAGTTTGAGATAAGTCTCAATGCAAAAGGATTGTTGAATTAGTACCAATAGTTTGGGGGGGAGGAAAAGGGACTAATTTAGAAGGGGATCAGCCCACTGAAAAGATTGGTGATGAAGCATGGAGTATTTGGAGGTGAAGGGGTGAGGACAGCAACATGGTGGTAAGGATGAATGTGGGGAGTGAGTCTGTTGGGTAGATGTAAACTAGCTTTAAATGAATTAGTGACAGCAGGGGTAAATTAGTCTACACTGAGCTCCACACAACCTCATCTACAGTAGCACCTGAACTGGCGAGTTTTATAGCTAACTCAGGTACCTCTGCACTACAGACATACCCTGAGGTAAAGAGAATATAAAGAGGTTTGGAAGGCGAGGGACGGAGCAGGCAGCCAATCTGCAGAGGGCAGAGGAGCTAGGATCAAAACTGCTGTCGGTTCTTTGAAAGTCATGAAAAGCCAGAGCCTTAGTTTGCTCACACAGGCACAACTCCTCTGGGCTTCGGGGAGAAATGTGTCTGAGAGGCTCTCAAAGTACATGTGCAGAGCCAGCCTTGTTGTGCTAAAAACCAAGTTCTGATTAACTGTGCACGTGGCAGGAATTTTGCATTGCTGCTAAAGCAATAAAAAGTCCTGAAAGGTTTCCATGACATTAATTTTAGTTCATTTGAGATAATCCATGTAGGGCTTAAATAATACATGAGATTTATGCCGTCAAAGATATGCAGCGTATCTCAGCCTTAGTGAAAAGAAATCTGCCTTGTTGACACCAACCAGCCAAACCAGGAGACAGGACAGAACTAGTTTTTCATTGGAGTATTGCTGCCTGCTTCTTCTCCTGGCTTTCATCTCTCTCTCCCTCTCTTTCCCACCTCCCCTTTTTTTTTGTTGATTGGTGTCACCTCACATGCTTAGGATGTCTGCCTGTCTGCTCAGAGTGTGAACACATTCCTCAGAATGCTGATTTGCTCGTTTCACACCAGTGTCAAAATGACTTATTAAATTCGGCACCTCCTGATACTCAGTGCCTGATGTGTTGCTATCCAAACATTAAATGACAATAAGCATATGCAGCCGCTGGGCCTAGCAAACTCATTTAGTTTGATAAAAATGTCATGGCAATATGCTTTAAATCACTGTCCTTTTCATCATTGTTAATTGCTAGCTGTAGATCTCTTTCCTGTGCTTAGTGCAAGTGTTAGGATGCTGCTCCTTCTAGCCTGATTAAGCATTTTTTCTAACTGTAGAAATCTTTTTCAGTGGCAGTGTTATTTCATCAAGAGATGGATTTTGCTCTTAATTAGCCAACATGCCACCAGGGATACTTCAGAGTCATGGATGTGAAAAAGCCTCCAGCAGAAGATCATTCTCTGGGATTAAAAAAAATAATGTATCAGTGACTTGGGAATAATTGGCAGCTTCGGTGATGGTAAGTTGGCTCTAGCAGTGACAATATGTTCTGGTGTAATATCAGTACCTGCTTCTGTCTGCTTTCCAGTTAGCTCACTTCAGACTCAGCAAGAGCAGTTCAGTATATAACAAAGTACAACATAGGATGCTGGGCGTGGGGAACCATTCCCCACCTTTTCTGCTGTCACTGGTGAGCTGCATAGCTTTCACAAGGCATTGTAACCACAGGTTTTCTTCAGCAGAAATGCACCTTCTTAGGCCGTGTTTACTCATCAATAGAAAGTTTACAAAAAGAAAGACATCCTCATGCATTTAAAATCAATAACAAAAATCTCTGGCAGGTGGGATCCTGCTCCCACTTAAGCAGTTGGGAAGAATCCAGATGTCATATATACTGCTCTCTCCTGAGGCAGGATCAGCTCTGCTGGTGCCGCTCTGGAGAAAGCAGTGTCCTCGAAGGCCACCACTAGTGGAACCTCCTGCCGTTCCAGGCTGCAGCAATCTGTTCCCAGGCTTCAGTTTCCTAACCATCAGAAGGCTTCAGGTTCTCCCTTACTGTCTTTCCCTGAATCTTCTCTGCGGCAAGCTAAGCATCTAGCTTCTTCACCTATTTGCCACAGAGGAGGAAGACAGATTAGCCCCTTCCTGTTGGCAACAGCCTTGTTTGCATTAGAAGACTATTACCCCATCCTCTTCAGTATGCTCTTCAGATTTGCCTGTCCACAGGTTCTTCTGCCTTTTCTTAAAGCTTCTATTTTGTAGATGCTGAGCCCGAACCTGGATGTATCTGTTAATTTCCGGTTACTAGTCATATACATAATTTGGACTTTGGCCTTACTTTTGTCTTTAAGAGATAGATGCATCTGTCATCAGAAAGGATTGACCTACTGAATCCCTGTTGGTATTCTGCATGCATAAAGTGCCTTAAGCTGGCCTAATTTTCAGTGCACGAAAGGGATTTCTGCCCCAAATAAGAGAAAAAGGTCTTTAAAAAAAAAAAAAAAAAAAGAGTTAATTGACTCCTCTTATTCCTAGGGAATATAAGGTTATTTGTTGGGATGCATACACTGTGAGAAAATAGAATTTCAGAAAACTCTGTGAAGATACCTGTTTCACTTTCCTGGGATGACTTTAAAATAAACTATTTTAGAGCTCAACCAGAAGTAGCATCTGAGAGAATGACTCAGCCTAGTGGAACTACAGAAACCTGTCTTGTGTAGAAATAACAATTTTATTAATTAAATATTTTTGTGCGATGTAATCAGCCTTAAAAAGGAGGCAATTATAGATGTGTGAGGAAAACTCATCCTGCTTATGATGTGAAAGTATGTGAGTCTGTAGGTCACATTGTGCTTCTATCCGAGACTATTGTAGTGTTTACGGACTCAACCTGAATTCCTTGAAGAAATGAAACCCAAACAGTCTCATTTGGTAAATGTGTGCTTGATCTAAAGCTCACTGAAATCAATGGCAAGTCTTGGGATGTGATGCTAATTGTCAAGAAGAACTTGCAATTACTTAGCACATCTTTGAGAGAGAGAGAGAGAGATATGATTTCAGCAGTTAAAGATGTTCTTTTCCAAATGGAATGAACTCTAACACATCCTTCACACTGCGAGCCTGTCAAGTTGTACTAGAGAGATATGTGATCAGGCATTCAGAGGTGCTTGTCTTGTAACAGCAGAGCAGGGGCTGTTGTACTGGTGTCAAACGAAACGAAAAGATGGTTGGACTTCACAGGGTCTATCTTCTCCAGATAAAAGGCCAGTGACCTTTTCACATCAAGCCAGGAGAGGAGGGTCTGGTTAAGGGTGGTATGCAAAAGTGTTGGCAAGAGGCCTGGTAATTAAGGCTGAGGTCCTTTCTCTCACCTTAGGGAAGTAATTTAAGATGTGTCTATCACATTGCTGTATCCTCACAGGGATGGTGGATTATTCTTTAAAAGCAGAAACACCAGGAAAAGCATTCTGAAATGTTGAAGTGATACCTTTCATTTAGGGAAAGTGAGAGTATTTTTCCTTTGAGCTTTTGAATCTTTTGAAAAAGTGTTTTAACTTCATAATTAGCTGCTCATAAGAAGGGGTTAATCAAAAAATGAGATGAAATAGTTTGTGGACTATAAAATCTTGTACTGAGCAGAAATACTGGAAGCTATATTTTGATCTTTGTTTTCCTTTGGTTAGCTGAAATCCAAAGAATTAAAAAAATACTGTAATTTTCCTCCTCATCCTCAGTTCAGTCACAAGAGAAAAGGCCTTGTTTACATCATTGCTAGTAGGAACCCAGTTCCTGATAAACTTTTTTTTTTGTGTGATACCCCACCTGGCAGTGCTGGTTATAGGCCAATCTTGTACACCCTTCCTGATGAAGAGCTTGAATTACTTGCTTATAAAGAGAGTGCTTCTCTTCAACCATTTCAAACATCTTTCCTTTAACTATCTTTCTATAGGCAGTTTGTCCATGATGTAATACGTATAGATTGACAAGTCTTTCCACTTGTGTGTGTTAAATTTGGATTGCAGTATGAATAAAGCAGTGGGTGTTATAATGCAAAATAACTTTGTTCAATTTTTTTCCCAGTCAGTGTCAGCCTTGATTACCTCACTAGATTTGCATTGTGTGTGGGCAGGCAATTAGAATTTGCTAAGAGGTTGCATCTGTGTACCTGATATAGTAGTATTACACCTGAAGTGCCAGAAAAGAATCACACAATGTAAGTTTCTCTCAAGCTCTGGAATGGGATTACTATTGAGATCAGCTGGGGAAGGTAATACTATCTTAACATTCCAGCAAATGGTTGGAAAGAAAGGGAAAGGAGAAAGGAAGAGGCTTCAGGCAACTGTTGACATCTATCTTGTGGTATGTATTTTCCAGGCTCATGAAAAATCTTGTAAAAGGAAAGAACAAGCATGACAAAGGTCAGAAAGACAATAATAAAATAGGACTTCATAGAAGATACGTCAGTGTTTCTGATGACAATGGAGAAGATTTTCAGTGCTGTTTTTTTCTGGAGTCATTCAAGTAGCATATTAATGTAAGCAATGCATTATTTTCAGTATTTTACAGACCAGACAGGGAAGTAACTGGATACACTCGCTTGGAGAAATAATAGAATGCTCAGAGAAGACATCAGTCTGGTAAGATACTGGGATGTGGGTGCTTTTGGAAAGACTACAGCAATAAGAGTGCTTGAGTTAAACCAGTGCTGACTGTTGACTAAAGTCCCTGCCTTGTTTATAGGGAAAAGTTAAGATCGTTTTGTGTTTGTTTCTTCCCTGGTGTGCAATGTCAAGAAAGTGTTGAGAGTCTTTTGTGATGATACAGAAACATGCAAGAGACTGATTGCTTTTGAATTCCCCTACTACTTCCATAGTTTTTAGTTTTGATTTAATTCTTCTCATTCATCAAACTGTTTGGATGTGGTATTTGAGTTGATGGAGGCAAGTAGTAGAGCAGAGTGAAAATAGTTGTATCAAAGACGACACTGAAAAGATGTGGAAATTGGGCCGAGTCAGGTTTCCATAGTTAGAATAAGAATCCCTCAAATAAACAAGCACAAAATTGTTCTCATCTCCGGTGCCTGTGAGTCTGTTAAAGTAAAGTAGAACTGACAGAGCTACTCAGAGTCTCTGTGTTTGAGTTAACAGTGGTGCCATTCGGACAACAGACTGAAACTTTTCTGCATACACACACATATATATTTTTTGAAAGAATTCCTCACTTTTGAAGACCATCATTAGAAAAATACCACTAAAAAACAGTTTGTTAATGATGCTGAAAATAACATGACTACGCATTTGCACTGAATATTGATTTAGCTCAAAACACTTAAGAATGGAAAGGGATCTCAGGAAAGCTCTCCCATCCAAAGACAGCGTGGTGAGGGTTGGTGGGCACCAATAAGGACAATTTGCTGTTTTGTGACGAGTGGTAAAGAGTTAAGTGAAACTTGAAAACTGTTAGTTTGTGGCACTGCTGCTGTGCACTGTATTCCAGTTAAAATCTGTTGTCACAGCTTTATCATCCGTGTAATCAGGTGTGATATTGGCTCTGTGTAGCCCCTCCTGCCTGCTTTCTCCCAGTTTACGCTGGGAGGAAGCAGAGTAGTAGGAGAAAGAAAGGGAACAGAAGCATTTACTTGGTCTGAAGTGCTGTTAAAAGGACATTTATGGGCCTCTTACTTCATACGGTTTCATTCTGTAAATGCCACTTGAACTAAAATATTCCCTTTCATCTTTGTGACAGAAATATGACACAGTAATTCTTTGTGAAAATGTAGATGATACGCTGCAATAGTTACAGTGAGTTAGGATTAAGTGGCAAATGCCTACTGTTAAAGACTTAATTAAAGACACAATAGCTCTGGGAGGTCATTATTGTAATTACAGTGCTGCCTATATTGTTGTAGCCAAGTACACAGTTGTAGTATCATGTTATCTCTACACAGCATCCCAGTTTGATGAGGCAGCTATTGCATACATTCCATATACTATCATTTGCACAAGCCTTTTGGTAGTTCATTTAAGCTTGAAAATCTGAGTCAGGGCTCAGTTTAGCTTTACCAGTTTTATATGGGCACAACTCCACTAACTTAAGTGTGACTGCTTTAGATTTTTTTACCCCCATGTGCTGGAGGAAAATTAGGCCTTGTTTGGTTAAAATCTGTAGAAATTAAGAAAGGGCTGAAACATGACATTTCTCTTAATGCTGTGTGTGTATGTAAAGAGATTAAGAAGAAATAATAGTTCTCATCCTGGCTTAATCAACAGACAATTTGAAGAGTAGATCCACAACTGAGGAAACCAGAGGATGTGTATAAAATTCATTCTTGAAATGAAAGAATGTTAAGGTCTCACAACAACCGTCTTCAGCAGTGTATTTGAGGGATGTTCAACATACTTATCTTCCCTAGAGGCAAGATATCTCCATACAGTAGCTTTTCAGCATTTTGTCCAGTCTTATATTAAAAGCTTCAAGCAGTATGGCTGTTGCTGCTTACTGTGATAGGGAGCTACACAGCTGACTAATCTCATGCCTGGAGGTATTTTAATGTATTTGGAAAGGGGATTACAGTACTAGTAAACAAAGCAAGGTTAAATATAGTGTGGGTACCAGTCTGAGGATAGTTAGGGCAAGATAGATCTCGGGGAGCTCTATCTGCCAACAGTAGGCCTGTGTGGACTGCTGAAATGATAGCTTTTGTTACCCATGTTTGCTGGATGAAATCCAAGTGAGCTTGGGCCATGGTGGAGAGGAGTTGGAATTCTTTCACGGAGGTGTCCTCTCTGAGAGGACTGAAAAAAAAAGATGAAACCAGGTATCCAGCCTTTCAGTAATCTTCTATAAAAGCTGGTGTTTAAAGTAATTTTTTTATCTTTGAGTATTCAAGCAAGGCCTGCAAAATGGAACATGGTCAAGAGGGGAGGTAGAGGTACCCCAGAAGACTCTGTGATGGCTTTGTTTTAGGAGGTGGGAGGCTGAACTTCAGATCACCTCATGTAAAGGAAGCTATATGAACACTTCCAGCATGTGGCAGTGTCCTGTCTTTGAGGTTATGGTTTAAGAATTGGTCACAACTCTTTCCTTGGCTTATATTGCAAGTGCCCAACAACAAAAACAAAACCTTTTTTATGCTTTTTAAGCTTGGGGTAGAATTTGCCTTATTACAGCTATCTTAATGTGGTTTGTTGTTGAGACTTAATCAGACATGGATTTATTTTTATCAATTTTATCCATTTGTAGCCTGTGCAGGTTGGAGTCTTATTATTTTAACTTCATGTGGTTTTCATTTTTGTTAATTCTCCCTGAGAGCATCCTAAATGCTATAGTGCAGCACACTGAGTCTAGCCTCCACGTGCTCCATCGACACAATCCTCTTCGACCAGTTTAGAGGAGAGTGGTGAAAGCTCCAGTCTGCTTTATGCTTGTTAACACTGTTCCTCTCAGCTGTCCATGGTCGTGTACCTCCTCTTGCTCAGTGACTGTAATAACAGTAATAACTCTGTCTCTGGGATTTCTAGCCTTTAAAGATAAGTGTCTTGTTAGGAGTTTCCCAGTTGTTGCCTATCCAAGCTGAAGGCATGCCATTTTCCATCTTTCTTGAAGACAGCCTCCTTGGTTCCCTGACCACTTCTCTGTTCCTCCTTTTAATTAATAACTATCCTTATAATATCATATCCACAAATTAATGGAATGATGCTGGATCTGAGCTATGCAGTGTGTGGATTATCAACTTTGTGCTCTCTGCTGGGATATTGTCTGCTACAGAATATTGGCTTGGCTTATGTGCATGCAATAATATTGCCTTTCAAACTCTGTACTATCTATTGCTTTTCCTCAGATGGTCGTCTTAATATTAGTACTTCTTGCGTTTCTTCTCTCCACAGTGCAGGTCATTTTTAGATTATGTTCCCTCCAAAGTCTTCACCCTTACCTTGTCAAGGGCTAACAAGGTTTCTGACAAAGATTCGCAGTGAGGAAGACATGAAATAAACATTTGCTTTTTCAGGAGACTTTGAAGGCGCTGGACTGTGTTCCTATACAGGAAATAACTCTTTCTATAACGTATTTTTTTGTGTTTCTTTATTTCAAGGGTAAATCTGTTCCTCAGTGAAAGTGGGGAGGTACTAAATTCCTGTGGAAGACAGGTTTGTTAGGGCTTGAAATAATAGTGTCCATCGAATGAGGAGGGGCAGTTGAGAGAATTATACTTTCATCTAATCAGCCCAGCTGAATCTGGTGCTGAGCGCTATACCGGAATTCGTGAGTAATTTCTAGCTGTGGTGTCCATTCAGGGCATATCTGTTTTAATGAGGCTGCCCTGTAATGAATTAAAGTTATGTGCCAGTGCTGGTAGGAAAGCTGTCCCTGCATGCTGTGGTAGGAAGTTGGCAGAGAAAATCTGGATGTTGCTTTCTCAGTTTTTTTTTCCTCCTCCCTCCATATTTTTTTTTCCTGTCTTCTGTGTGATGAGAAGGTGAAAAGACAGGAACTCTGAGCTTCAATGAAAACTGATAAGGTTTTTCTCGTACCTTTAGTTTATTATTACCCCTGACAATTAGACTGTTAATATTATTGGGCTATAATAAAATTAAGTGATGTGCTTAAGAGTACAATTTATTCACTCAGAGAATAGCCAAAGCAACGGGAGCAGCAGTTGCACCCCTCTACTAAGTTTCTACTTTTATGTGGAGTGATTGTTTTTAAAGAAATACTCAAGCTACATGGGCTTTTAGATCACAATATCTCTTGCCAGTGCTGTCAGGATCTCTAAGGCTGATCTGGCTGCAAGCTGGCAAGGAGATCAGTGTGAGAGAAGGTGACCATTGGCAATGATGTTTAACTTGAGTCTGGGAAATACTGCTTGCTCTGGCAACACTTGGAGCTTGGAAACTTGGGAAAAAGTTCTGATCTGTTCCGCAAGTTATTTTTATTTTAAATCTCTCTGTCTCTCCCCTGTCTCTCTTTCTTCTTTTTTTTTTTTTTCTTTAATGAAACTCTTCCAAGGCTTTTCAATTTCTAAAAATTGGGGAGGATGGCACTCCTTTACTTTTCCAATTAGTTGTTGGAGGCAAAAGAGATGGAGGAGGAGAAAAAAAGAGGAAAACAGGCTAGAAGATGAAAATAATAGCTTTTTTTAATGAGGGAAACGCTGTCCCAAATCCCCATTAAACATGTGTTTTTCATGGATAGGTATTTCTTTAAGAAAACAAAAGATTATTCATTGAAAAAAGATTAAGTTGGGAGAGCATTGAACAGCTCTAATTGAGTGCTCCACTTGATCGCTGCCATATGTTTGGGAGAATGAAGTACACTCTTCTTGTTGGCCAGGACAGCCTCTCTGATGCTAGCCAAAATCTAATGGGGCTACTGTTGTCTCTTGCTATTTTCATAACCAGCGAATGGGAATAGGCCAAAAGGGCACATGTGAGTTCCAAATAACTGTGTTTACTAAATATATACAAACATATGAACCCTGATGACATAGATATGGCTATCGTTATTGGCTTCTGGCAGTTTTTTGACGTGTAGGGTGAGCACTAGTAGATGATCTAAAAGCTGTGGCAGAGGATACTCCATTTCTGTTATTTATAGTGACTCCAGTTGTAGGCATACAGTAGGTATTTCTGATTTCTGCCAGGAGTTATTCTGTTGGACACAGTGCTTTTACACTCTACAAAACTTAAAGCGCTCTCTGTTCTTATGCTAGCACTGCATAAAAGTCAGGACAGACCTTATCATTTTCTATGCTCTGTGGTGCTTTGTAGATTGCATTGCATTATTCCACTTGGCAGAAAAGGCAAGTTCATTAGGGAGCAAGAATGAATATTTAGCTGGTGGTATGCCCATGCTAGATTTTTTTGTTATTCAAGTATTGCCCTGAAATGTAGTCTTCACAGACTATCTAGGTCTAAATTCTGCTTGTGGCTATTCAACTTGTTTGAATTCAGAGTTTGCCATATTCTGGGTTGGTTTATGGGTTGCATAACACATAAACCACAGGTTGCATTAAGGAAACATATTTGTGTCTTTGATATTTGTAAGGCAGAAAATGTGTCTGGGAACATTTAGCTTTGGAAATATTTTTTGTTGTTTGTTTGTTTTGGTTTTTTTTTTTTAGAAATATGCCCACATTACAGAATCCTCTCCAAGTAAACAGACTGGAAATTCACAATGGCTTGAACGCATCTAGGATCCACCTTTCTTTGAAGCAACAGTGAGACTGATTAAAAGATTTTTTTCAGTGCTAAAAATATAGGCATTATTGCCTGAATTCAATGAACAAAGCTAACTGAGAAGTCAGCTGTTGCTTCAACCTCATATGTGTGTCAGATGCTAGAGGGGAACAAAGTTGACATTCCCACAGAAGAGAGCTCCAGGGAGATCTCAAGGAAGGATTACCAAATGCCAGGTTCCTTTGCTGAAAGCTTCCACTCTGCCTCGTGAATCCAGAGTATAAAATGTGGATACAGAAACACTTGTCTCATTTTATGACAAGAATCCCAAGTTTCTTGTATTTACTCAAGTCAGCAGCCTTTGAATTCAAAGTGGTGTTGTGTGTTTGTATTCATGCTGTATACTGTGGCTCTCTAGTTGCATGTAAAGTCTTCCACGGAGAGCGAGAATCTGAATTTCTGGAGAAATTAATTTGAGGGGAAGTTAGTCCTCTTCTCCAAATCCCTCCTCACCAGTATCTGCTCCCCTTTAATGCAACTCAGTTGCTCAAATCTAAGTACAATTTTAAAAATAAGAAAAATTTATTAAAAAATGCCATTAGTGCACATTATAATGCTATGAAATTCCAGATATGCAAAATGAGGAGCTTTCCATGCAAATAAAGGAAGGCAATTGGAGCTGGACCATATGTTAGCAAAGCCAGAGATGCAAAATAGATATCATTAGGTAGTTCTTCACTTGCTTCCTTTATTGGGTGATTTTTTTTTTCCTCATCTTCCTCATCTGAGAACTCATAAGCCTGTTCCTCATATAAGCATGTTTGTCTTGCCAAACCATTCCACAGTGGCCCAGATGGGGCTGTCAGCTCCTTCACCCTCACTCAAACTCTCCTCCTTCTATACTGCTGTTGCCACTGCCTTTTCTGTGGCCAGGTCTTACAGATCCTCAGCGCTCTGGCTACAAGATGAGTTGTTCTGTCTCTAGAAGCACAAGCAGGTTCGGTTATCCGTTCCTACCTCTGGCTCCACAGCGTTTCAGGACTTAGTACAAATAGTACTACTGCACTCACCTACCTAGGGACGCAGGCTCTCTTGATCTCTCTTGCACTCTTTCTATAGCTCATTGTAGATCTAGGCTTTCTCTGGTAAAGGGTGAAAGTGTTCTAGTGTTGAGGAATCTTTTGTTGGGGTGTGCAGTTGTGGGTAAATATCTGTTATGTGACTATGCAGGACTCTATGACCCAGTTATATATATATTTTTATTACTATCTTTCTATGGAAATGTAGCATTTCTAAACACAGAATCTTTGGAGAAAAGCTACTTTGTGGTTGATACATCTTCCCTCCTCTTTGTTATTTGCTGTCAAAATAAGTACAAAGACTATTGGGCAGTCAATTTTCAGAGGATGCCATATAAAATAAAATTGTATTATGTGGTAAAATAAAAGATAACCCCCAGATTTTGCTGATCCTAACATTCTTCCCAAATGCTTGTTATCAGACTTTTTCCAACTATGCCAAAAATCACCCTGTGTATGAAGAGTCATTTCTAAAAACTCAGGATATCACAATTTACCTGTCAGTGCCAAATGAGGGGTTTTAATGAATTCCAACACCAAAATTCCTAGGGTGGTTGTACTAACAGCAAGTTGCATTAAAAGGACTATTTTCCTCTACAGGGATTTCAGTAAAGAGACAATGTTTATTTTTTCAGTGGAAAATTGATTGTAACTAAGAGGATACTTGGCTTGAAAGTGGGGAATTATCATATCATATGATTAAATGAAAGCTTACCTTGTTATAAGGTAACTAGACATATCCCAATAGAATTGAGACAATGTTTGATTAAGCCAGATTTTCCTACTTTATATTCAAGGAACAAATTAAAGAATAATTGAGATCCTTTTCAGATCTTTTATAAGCTGAATATATAAAGCTGCAGCTCCAGGTGGCAAAGCAATTAGCTGATGAATAAAATCAACCACACTGTCATTCGTCAGATGTTTAAATTCTATAAGCCAGATAAATTAATGTGTTCCTTAAGCCAAATAAACGGTCATGCTCTTCATGTTACCACTGAATTCCCCTGGGAATGGGCCTGGGAACATGTTGATAGAAAACCTAGGAACTGTCTCATCAGAAGGGTCATAATTAAGTTGCCTGGTTTTGCATGTCTAAAATAAATGTTCCCTTTCATTGAAAAGACGGCTGTAATGATCTGCTATGCTTTATCAAATGGGAGGATAAGAATTTGAATCTGAAGTGGTTACATGCCTCTCTTGCTGGAGATGGGATTTTGGCCTCTGGTTAAGGGCCAGGAATGGTGTGATCTGTAGCACAGTTTCATTTGCTTCTTCTAGTGCTCAGTTTGGCTTTATAATATTGGGGCAATTGAGTGAGACTTATTAACCTGAAAGGACCTATTTATCTATCAGCAGCTGAGCTGGAACTGTGTTTTTTAAATTTAGCCTTTTTGTGTTTGGGTTTAGAAGGTGGGATTATACTGTAAAACATATTTCTCCTTATGCTGATGAGTCTATCTGAAATGGTAATGTGGGTGCTCAGGCTGTTTGATAGTCAAAGTCCAGCCAACTGAGGCAAGCCCAAGCCCCATCTAAAGTTCTTAATACTTTTAAAGAGTTGGTTGGCATAAATTGTCTCTTTCCATACAGACCTGCTGTCATAAGTGATTTTGCAAGTGTTTAGCTCTTTACAGCTTTGGTAACTGGAAGGGGATGGACTGTGCTATTTGTGATAAGCCCACAGATAGAGCAACTGTAAACTCTGGATTATTCTGGTATTTTTTTGCTGAGGGAAGAAGGATATGATCAAACAGCAGCATCTTCTTACAACTCGGTGGCCTAATATTTGGCTGGGTCTTTGGGATGGAGTTTGCCAGCTGGACCCATGTGTATTAATCCTCTTCAAAGATATCTTTACCCTTTTCTTTGCTACTAATGTTGTGTTAATCTCATCTTGGGTGCTTAATGCACTTCATTAAAAACCTTGGGGTAAGTTCTTCAGGTGATTAGTAACACAAGTACCATTAAATGTATGATAGTTGGGCAAAAGTAGTCTTGCACTGCAGACTTACTCACCTCTAGTGAAATACTACTCTTTGTAGTGATAAGTCAGTATTGGTGTATCTGTAACTTAATGCCAGAATGCTTGATACCTGGTTTGAGACTTGAACTGATGTTTGGGGGTGTATGTTTGCTTTCCCCCCTTATTTTACAACCTGCTAGCTGGTTTATAACTAACAGTGGATAGTGCTGTTCCTTAGAACTCTTGTTTGCTTTATTTTTTTCAAAAAATAAAAAACTGTAAAGAAAGAATGCTCTGAAATGGGATATATATTCTGTTCTAGATGCTAGATTTTTGCTCAGTGATTATTACAACTGAATGTGTTCCTCCTTTGATGTATGATTACCTGAGTTGTTGAATGCTTCTGATTTTCAGACATTTAGAAACAAGAAATAATGAAATAATGGAAGAGTTATCTTCTGCCCAGGATTTAAGAAAACCTGGAAATGCACTACTGACTACTGTGTGCAAAACTGCATGATGAAGCAGCTGTCATAAATCACTTGAGGCAGAACAGGTGGCCACTTGAAGTCCAATGAAGTCCAGCAGTTCTGTGTACAGATAGCAACTGACTTTGATTTGATCTTTCAGATCTGTTTGATGGACTTCAGCTCTTTAATGGTGAGTAAAGATCGTTTATCCACATTGGAAATTGTGTTTTTTAAACTTATATTTAAACATCTAGTACTCCAGGCAACTAAAAGTAGCTGTAGGAGGTATTTATTTTGAGAATAGTGAGATGTCGGCAAGCAGTACAGAAAGCAAGTGTTGACAGACTTTATTTATGGGTGTGTTTCACAGAAATTGGGTAGAAATTTTAGTGAGCTTGTCAGATCAGCATCTGCTTTGTGCAGCTCAGTGCAGCTCAGAGCGAGACTCAAGTCTCAGAACTTGCGGTGGAAACCTTTGTCCTGTGATAGGGAGAAAAAGGAGATTAAAACCACATGGGCTGGTCTGTAAAAGGGGTGAGAAGAAGCTGTTGTGCTCCATGATCTTCATGCAGAAAATCTCTTGATGCAGAGGTTACTTGAGTGGCCTGCTTTCTTCTTTGTGGCCTTTTATACAGAAACATTTATTCTAAGGCCTTCCTCTCACAATGCTTTGGATGCAGTGGTTTTCTGTGCAGACTTTTGCATGTAGCAGAAGTCTTTCTATGGAATTACTTTCTAGAGAGACAGTTCAATTTCTGCTTTCTTGGCAAATTGTTCTTTTTTTGCTGGGACTCCTTGAAGACTAAAAGGGAGGGTGAAGTAGGCTATGAGAGCAGCATGCGTTGTTTCAAATTTCTGATCAGCTGAGAAAACAGCAAAGGCTCTCAAATCAAGCTATTTGATGCTCACCCCAGACAAGTGAGTGCCCTGGGGGAACAGTTCCACCAGCCTGCCCATAACATCTAAGAAAACTAAAGAGACTTCTTGTGCTATAGAAGCACTGAAGAGGGGAGTCTTGCAACTTCTGTATCACTGTGGCAGCAGTTTAGTGTGTCCTATAGTGAATAAGAATGAGACGGACAGGATTGAGGATATATAATGCTGATGACGAGGTTAGATGTTAGTTTCTGAAAAGGAAACTTACTGCCCAGCATTTTTTTAATCAATAAACACCCAATAGCTGATTTCAGTGACCAACAGCATTAAACTAGCTATATCATAACAAAGGTTCATGACAGGGAAACAGTTACATAGATGAGAGCAGTGAGAAACTCTTTCTAGTAATGAAAAGTGACTGAAAGATGTCTGAGGGATCCTTTACACTAGTAAAGTAATTTTTGTGTATGTGTGTCCATTTTACCTGTATCTGGAAGACAGCTATGGCCCTCATAGCCCTGTTCCATCAGACCACTTCCCTTTGGGGGGCTAAAGGGGGTTACTCACATGCTTTAAGTTCTGCATTTGCTGAACTACCTGCTGTTCTTCTGCCTTTATAACTGCTGGGATACTTCAGCTGCTGTAGGTGGTATTAACAGTGATGCTAAGATGAGATCTGGGCATCAGTGTGAATCAGCCCATGTGCCAGAACCTGAAATAGTTAGAAAGTGGAGGGAAGGGAAAAATGGGGTGACAGTTCAAGGTTACCCAAGAGGAAATACAGAATGGGAGGCATACAGCAGCCCTTTCTGCTTGCTCTGTCCCTATTGTAATTCCTCCAACTAAAAATGAATCTGAAGTTCTGGTCCAAATCTTTCCCTTCTATTGTTTTTATAAAGTATACCTCTTTTGTACTGGTGTAAGTGGCAACAAATTATGTCCATAGTCCTGATCTTTATTGAACATTTCCAACAGCATGTACCTGATATTCATAATAAATTATGAATAGTAACATGAGATTCTGATTCACTTTTCAATATGATATGATTTTTTTATTTTTATTTTTGACACATAGGGTAAACTGTGAAAACACTTATTGTGAATAATGGTAGCCACAAAATAAGGCCTATAGCAAGTACCTTTGTTTATGTTCAGTTTGGGTTGTATGTGAAAGGTGTTGTCTTCCTTGCAGGTTTAAAAGGAAATTTTTTGGTAGAAAGCTTAGCTATACTTGTAAGTAGATGAGAACAATGCAGAACATGGTCATCATCTCAGCATCGATAATCACTGTGAAGAACAAATCTGTGGTTCTAAAATTGCCACAAATGTGAAAACATTTGGCCAAGTGTAAACAATCAGGTCTCACAGGACTTGCTGAATTCAAGATAAAAGCATAACAAGAGTTTTCTCCCCATCACAGGAGAGCAGTTATAAGAAAAAGATTACTTTGAATTTCTTGTTCATAAAAACAAGTGAGTGGAAAATCTTTGTTTGCCCAACATGGTTGAGTACAGTTGTGGGTCTGAGGAAAGAGGGAAAACAGATGATAGCCCCCATATTGGCATTTAGTCATTTTTCACATCTGCTCTCAGTCAGATGGGTGATACCAATTCAAAAAATATTTTCAAGGCATGCCTAGATTGAATCTTCTGACTTCTTGCATACATGTTAGTTGAGATAACACTCTTGCTTAACATTTAAGAACCTGTTCAAGTACTTTGTTGAATCTGGACTTCATTGCCTTTCAAAAAGAACTGAAAACAGAATCCAGTTTCTCCACGTACACTATTTAGGAGCTGTGAAATGCCTTGGTGCCACTATAAAATTTGACTTTGCAGGTCAGATATCCTACTTACAAGCTTGCAGTGCTCACTTGCTGAAGTTTTGCATATCTCTAAAGGAAGAGCAAATGTAAAATTTTGTCTGGTGTGTGCTAAAATAATTGTCTTTTTGTATTTCTCTCTTCATTTGCCTACCATCTCCCTCCCAGTCTCCGTAATGTTCAGATATCTATAAGGGAAGTTATAAATGTTCGGCTTGCGTGCAATTTGAGGTGTGCACATAGCCAAAATAGGCTTTATTCCCCCCAAGTGAATAACCCAAACATCACTGAAGAGTTTTCCCACACCTTGCAAAAATGCACCTTTTAAGCAATGTTTTGATGACATTTTGGAGGCCAATTTAAGCCCCAAATGAAGATACTTTCTTTCTGCTGCCCCCTGGAAGTTTTCTGCTACTGAAAAACAGTTTAACAGAAGCTGCAGTGCAGCTGTTACCAATTCAGTATTAAAAAAATAGCAAGAAAATGAGGCCCTGTGTTATCATATTAATGATATATTAGTATATATGCAGATATCCTGCAGGACAGAGTAATGTACAGTGTGAGTGGAGGCAACAAAATAGCATTGTCATGGGACGAGCAATTATATAGCTTACAAGTAGCAGAGCAAAGCAGGAACCACAGGGTAGTCTTCTGCAGTGAGAGATGATAGAGTAAATGGTTTATATTCATCCTTGTGATGTGTGCTATTTTTATATATATCCTCTCTGCTTATTCCATGATTGAAAGTGTTATCTGTGTTCCACAGGAATTATGCAGGAGACTGCAGTCATGATAGAGTGAGCGATGTGGTGTTTTGGAGTGCTTTTGGGCAAACTGTTACCGCGTTAAAGGATCCTTTCTTTTACTGCCTCAAATATTTTGCATATTGTATCTAACAGCAGAGTCGTTCCACAGCTGGTGGACTGTGGGGTTAGGCACAGTTCCCATTTACACCCACTGAAGGGATGACCTGCTTTGGGGTTCACTTTGTGCTGTTGTTTTCAGGAGGAACATCATGGCAAATTCAGTCAAAAATCACCAGCCCAACGTAGCCTGAAGTTGTTTAGTTTCAGCTTATCTTTTCAGCAGATTATTTATCATGGGTGAACTTGAGAGACCTAAAGAATAGTTTTAAGTTATTTTAGGCATTCCAAGCAATCCCTACCTTAGCAATCCTTGCTCTTTTTCTTTTTTAGGGAAGGCAAAGAATTCCAGTGTTGAGATTAAGTAAGTTTGAATTGACTAGCTGTATCAATTTTAGTGTAGGGTAGAAAGGAGTAACTTCAGAAATGCTGATTTTTGTTGATCTGTGTCACAGCTGTTACAAATCAGCAGTTTTTCATCAGAGAAAGGCTGATGAAGGCTTGATTTCTTCACTGTGGGTTTTGCTCTTTGAGTTGGTGCAAGCCACTTTCTTAAGGTGCTGCCCACAAAAGAGGGTGCAAGTATCTCTCTCTTGAGGAAAAATGTACACAATGCTGTTTGGAGTAGGCAGCTGAGAGATTTGTGTGTTCATCCAAGAGGTCTGAAAGGCATGTGGAAACATCTTGCAGTTATGTGCTAGCTCTTGTGGATTTGGGTGCTTGGTAGTGCTGTAATAAGGGTTGCAGAGTATGCTGGGGGAGTTGTCTTCCCTTAGCTGGTACAGCTGGCAGGTAGTTGGCTTATCTCCACTTAAACCTCTGCTTGCCACTGGCTTTTGCAGGTGTAGAAGGATACAAAAATACTTCTCTGAATTCAGGTGGAAAGTTTGGTGTTGGCAATTCCCTGTACCAGAAGGAATAAAGGAGTGCAGCTGTTCTCATGTGCTTCATGAGCATGTTGCACTTAGAAGGAAAATGACTCTTCTCCAGCTCTGTGCCAGTTAGCGCACAGCTGAGCCGGGGGAGGAGGGCAGCTGTGTTGTCCCAATGGGACACGTTGCCTGCTGGTGGCTGCATACCTCTCCCTGCTGCTCTGACTCCCTGCTCCACCCCTCACTCTGTCTTATCACTAGTGTAAGGCCCTGGGTATCAAGAACAGGGAAGAGAGGTAGTCTCCATATGACGAGTGTGTGCAGTTCCCATATAACATCCTCCTTATCCTACTCACTAAACTGTATAACAAATAATCTGTGGTGGCAATGGGATTAACACATTTGACCCTTAATGGCTCTGAAGGAATAATTGTGATGTCTCGGGTCAATAATTGTGTGAACTAAGGAGGATTTGCTTGATGCACCATAACGTCTCCTTCAGAGCCATTCATCCCTTTTGAGGGTCTATGAACCATTTGAACTTTTAAGTCTGTGTTCATTATGCTCTGTCCTCTGTGTGCGTGTGGTTAAGACCTGGTATGCGTTAAAAGTAAACTCTCCAGTATGTTGACAGATCCTCTGATTCGGTTCTAAGATACCACGTTTCTGTCTGATTCACAAATATCTTTTTTAATTGAAATGAGGCCTGCAAGCAATCTGAGATGATACAGTAACAGGCTCTGGGATAGCTATTGCTTCCACAATCCAATAGGAATTTCTCTTCCCTCTCGCCTTATCCATGCTGAACTCGTCTGCTCTATTTATATGAGCTGTCAGTCTGCTGGTTTTCCATAGAAAGGGGAAGGGGGGGAGTTGGGCAGAGTTAGCTTTTTGGGTTTTGTTTAAGGTTTCTTCTGTAAAGCTTGTTTCTATATGGAATTATTTCTCATTTAGGTCTTTCTCACTCCCCCTGTCTCACCCCTCCTGTCTGCATGTTCACCAGATAAGGGCAAATAGCTTTTGAGTTTGACTTTAGGGTAGGCAGGCAGGCCTTTCTGACGGAATAGATTAAAAAATGCCTGAAAAATAACAGCTATTTTCACCATCTGTTTGCAGATATAGTTTGAGAATGAGAGAGAACAATTTAGATCATTCTGAAAAGAATCCACTGAATTAATATAAGATTAGCTGTGTAAAACTCAAAGAATTAAATGTCATATGTATACAGGAAGTGCTATTGGTCTTAACACATACTCAAAGAACAAGTCTATCCAGCATGCAATTATTTTTCCAGTCATTTTTCTACTGCAATTGGTATTAATGGTTCTGATTCCATAATACCTTATATTGTATCTGTCACCTCAGTTGATGTAAATGTGTTTTATGGATTAAATACTTTGCAAATTAAGGACCTGATCCTGGAAGTGCTTTCTGCTGGGGTGTGGTATTTGGTCATCAATAGCCTTTGACTTCTCAGACTTATCTCTCAGGAGGGAAATATTTGCACTCTTACTAAAAATGTTTGCAGCATTTGGGATTGAATCCTTGCAGGAATCGTGCCCACTGTCTGTGATGTGTGAGAACAGCAGCCAAAAGGCAAACGCTGCCTGACACAGACTATGTCTCTGGGTGCCGATGTGAGGCAATTTCTCGTGGAAACCAGTGCTGTCTCACTGCAGCAGGTGTAATGCAGATCTCTATCCTGTGTGTGTAGCAGACCAGCCCTCTGATTTTAGTGTCTGAGGAGATCATCTCAGCAGGTGCAGAATTCTTTCTTTAATTCTGGTGTGAAATGCTTAGCTATGTGCTAATTGCCAAGTGTTGAGTGGTTGAATGCCTCACTAGTCAAGGGAACTTTGTCCTGGTACTGATATCATAGTGGATTAAAAAAAATCTCCACTTGAAATTTGCCAATGTCATTTTTATTTTGTCAAGTGTCAAGAGAATGTATAGTGCCATCTAAGAAACATATGAAGTTCCTGATTTATACAAGCAGGAGACCAAAAGTTTCTCTGTAGAACAGCGTTGTTTCAACCCATTCTATTTTCCACAGAAACCACACGGGAGCAGTGTGGTCTAGCCTTTGAGAAAGGCAGTGCTAGTCTTTCCTCTGATGACTGAACTTATCTGTCAGAGGATGTCTCAGTCTGAGATATAAGAACACAAAACTGATGACAAGTAAAATATTTCACAGAATATCCATCTTTCACCTTGCAAATACTCCTTTGTGAGAAATCAGATTGTCAGTAAGGGCTACTCAGAATACTTACTATATTGAATGAAATAAAGAATAAAGACTGTATTTTGTGCTACTACATTCCATGATTGGATAATATGAAGTAAAAAAAGAAAAAAATCCTATGATTGTGATGAGTCCATTAGCTATAATCAACTTGCAAATGGAAGACACCGATATTTCATTTCCTATCTCTGACAAGATGTAGGTACCAAGAAAAAGAAGGGTGGTGGTGGGGGGGGGGAACCAACCCTACCTTGGGAAAAGGCTTCAAGAGCCTTCTGGGTGAAGACATGGGTGTAAATGTTTAAATCTTACAGGCATGGTACATACTTACAATTTTGAAATTATTTCAGATTGAGAATCTCTGCGCAGGCTTTGCATTATAATTAATAACTTTGCTTGTCAAAGGTATGCACTGGATCCTTTCTGAAAGGTCATGTAGAAGTACAGCACAGAGGAAAAGGTCTTTGTTGTATATGGTACTCCTAGGAAAAGATAAGCAAAAGGTTGCTGTTGCATTTGGCCCCATCATACGGGCCCATATGATGGGAGCACTATAGTGTGCTGTAGGGGAAGACTCCATTGCTAGATCCAGAAGCACAGATTGTTTGCCTGGGGCTTGTTACAGAGAATGAAAGGGCTCTCCTGTCCAGCCAGCCCTGAGGCTAATCCTTTTCTGTCTCTGTAGGCGTTGGCCTAGACAGACCCAATGCTCGAACTCCTGGCAACACCTACACAGGCCTTCCAGAAGAAACCGGCCTACAAGACAAAAATGAAGTGCAGAAAATAGACTTGGGGGTGGTTGCTGCTGTTTTCTCCCTGGCTGGGGGAAGGTAGACTAGAGCATTGGTTAAGAAGGCTTTGACTGGGAGAACTCAGGATCAAGTGGTCTGAGGAGGTGCAGGCATTTGCTGGTTTAGAACCTTAGGGAATATTATGGAAAGACTAGTGTAGGCATCATAAATTTTACTTCCACCTGGACTGAAATTTCAGCGTCATAGAGTACACTTTTGGTTTTAGACTCAAACCCTTTTGTCTTGTTACTTGCTGTTCCTCAAAGCCTGAAACAATGGCAGAGTGAAATTCATGTTTAGCTACTCTAATCTGTGCCTCATCTGGACCAACTGATACTGAGTGCTTGGCAAGTATCAGAATTGACATAACTGGACACTTTGTTCTTGTTGTATTACCCTCCTAAAAACAGTGAACAAGGTCAATGATTCTTTACTGAGATGAAGGATTTTATTTCAATGGTCTGTAGTCCCTCTTTGTTTATGTGTAGAAAGGAAGACCTCCTATTGTTTTGATATGACTGCTAAGGTCACTTTTTAGGCTGCTTGTATTTGGCTAATGATAAAAAGGGCTGCAAAATCTGCTGTTCGATATTTTCCATAAAGCCCTAGCTCCTGGAGTCAAGTGTGATGTTGTTTTGTTTTGGATGCCTCCTTTATTCAAAAAAAGGGGAAAGATTTTGGTTTCCATAGATTTAGGGATGAAGTGTAGGAAAATTGAAGGAAAATGACTATTTAGTAAGCATAAAAAAAAAAAAAAAAAAGGAAAGCAAATAAAGATCTCCAAACAAATACAGTGATGATTTTAAGTTAGTCTTGCAGTTCTCAGGGCAGATTGAAGGCTGGAGTGAGCAGCACGGACTGAAGGTTCTCCCTCTTTTGTACGCTGAGAAACAAATCAGGGCCTTCATTTCTTTGGCCAGATGATAGTGCTGAGTTGGGTACTAAAAGAGGCAGCCAGCCAGGTGTCCAAGATCTTTACCTATAAAAACATAATGACATATAAATGTTTGCTGTAATGTTGACTTTAACAGAAATCTTTGTGCTTTTAGGCTGCTGTCAAACGTAGGTAGGGTGGAACCACAAATCTGGGGCATTTCTGTCCACACAGCCATGACTAAGGCATAGCTTCCTCCTGGAGGCTGAGCAGTATAAAGGAGGGAAGAAGGAAGGAGCAACTCAGACCTGTACAGGGGGGACCAGTGAAAATTCAAAAAGGACAAAAGAATTGAGAAAGTTCCAAAAAGGCTCTAGATGATACCTGGTATTTTTCTGAGCTGAGACAGACTGATTCCTTAGGAAATGAAATTAATGATACCACCAAACCTGTTCACTCAACAGATGCAAAATGGTAACATCCACTGGATACTGTGGGGTTGCTCTAAAAAATGAAGTGCAGTCTGTCAGTCCTCTTAGAGCCTGACCCCATCTCAGGATAACGTTGCAAACATCATCTCCTCTGACCACAGCATTAAATAATACTTGTCAAAACACTAGATCCCAATTCAGCAGTTTCACTGGGGCTGGTTAAGTTCTGACATGCAAAGTACATTAGGGAATTTGCAGCATCTGTTCCTGTTTCAAAACTTTGAAGAGATATCAATATATTTCTTAAACAAGCAACCAAATACAATTACTGTATTTGCAAGAGGAGCAGTGGTGGCATACATAAGAGTTATTATGTCAACAATTCTAATTCAGGAGATTCTGAATGAGAAGATTTAGAATTCGGGATTCTCCAGATTCAGGAGAATCTTGCTACTAAAGAAGGCGGCTTCAGGACATCCTAGTTCTGTCCCTGTTCAGAAAAGGACTTGGGCAAAAGCCTGGCTTGAATAGGGATCCTGTGATCAGTATTTGGAATACCTGCTTGCAATAAATATACTTGGCTTACTTGTGAGTGCTACCTGGGGTGGTTCAGCTTGCCTGCAATTCTGGCCAGTTTGTCAGGTTCTCACAAAGCTTATTCTTTCAGTAATCACCCCTGCCTTTTTTTTTTTTTTTTTTTAAAGAAATCATTCACTTTATTAATTTTTTCCTTACTGTTCTCAAAGTGAATCTCCAGCAGAACACCTATCCCAGCAGTCTGACACTTACAAAGAAAGCAGTGCAAGGTGCATTGTGTTGACTAAATTTTGCTGCTGGACAGCTATTCTGTGGTTCAAAAAGTCCCCGACAGTTTGACTCTAATTACAAATGGAGCACACTCTTAAAGCATATAACAAGATCACTGGCAGACAGCAAGAGTTTCTTCAAGGAAAGGAGCCTCTGTCATTTCAAACCACAATATTCTCTTAAAAATGATAAGAAAAGATACGATCAATGAGAATACACAGGAGATATGATGTTTCATTAAATGTAGATCATGGTGATCTTTGTCACCTTATGTTTAAAAAGCAAGGCAGGGAGTCAGAACATAGTAATTTAATAAACATAGTATGAAATCCTTAGTGTGTGACCTCATCTACCCATTTTTTTGGGTAAAGCTCAGGTTGGGGGGGGGGGGGGGGGGGTGGATACTTGAATGGGACCATACTATTTTTCCACTCTGATTTCCAAGTATTGCACCAGTGTCAAATGCAAAGAAACTTGTCCAGGATTAGTAGGATCTCCATTAATTTCCTTCCATACAAAAATATCTTGTTGCTCAAGTTTTAACAAAATGAAAATCATGTTAAATAACTTATTAGGAATATGGATGATGTGCAAAACATATGACTTGATATTTTAAGGGTTGAATCTTCATTTTGTTGAAATTGGCATAAATCCACCAAAATCAATGGAGGTATCTAGATTTACACCAGCTGAAAGGATCTGTTCTCAATTTTCTTCACAGTTTTTTTGGCATTTTTCCAGCCTGAAAACAAATACTGAAAAATAATATACTGCAGTGTTATTAGACTGCGTATATCTCGGTCAGCATCAAGAAAATAGCTGCATAAACACACATAATATAGGTGTGATAATCAAAGGTGAGAAGGGAGAAGGTGTCCCTATGTACCTTATTAATTCTGACTGTGACTCTGAAGTCTCAGTGCATGGCTGAATATCACACTTCGAGCAAAATGCACAGGCCTAACAGCATATGGCTGATGCAGCTCCCCGAGCAGGGGTTCTGGCTTTCACTCAAGTGGGATCCCTTGTGGACAGTGGGAGAGTTGAAGGCAAGGGAAATCAATCCAGCTGAGTCTGCTGGCGGAGAAGGTGTTTGGAGCCGTGAAACTTCCCCAGAAGCAGAGCAAAGACATTGAGCGCTAATGATGCATTTTAAGCTTCAAAGGTTGTGCGAGAAGTGGAAGGGATCTCAGAGGCACTTGCAGAGATGAAGAGATTGTGGGCAGGAAGGAGGAATGGAGGAATAACGGGTTTGGTGTAACTGTAAGACTGGCTAAGCAAGAAGGGAACTGGCTGGAGAGAGGGAGACGGAGAGAGACTGTAGAAGTCAGAGAGGACAACATACATAAGGGAAGATGGTTCTCGAACTACTGAGATGATTTTGACCTACACCTGGAAAGTGGTAGGGGCACAGGAATATATATGAGTGTGAATTTTTTGCCTGAGTCTGTAGATAAGGTGAAGAGGCACGTGGCTTTTGCAGCCATTACAAATGAGCATGTTGAACTCGCTTTGACTGCACATTCCTGGGGAGGACAGCTGTTCAGCCAGAGCATCCCTGAGGTTGGGAAAGAGCGTTTCTCCACTAATGGGACATCAGGGGTGTCGGCATTGGTGTGGGGAGCAGAAAGTAGCTGGACTTTAGGGCCCTATTTATTTGACAGGATAACAGATGCTTGTCCACAGAGGGCTTCAGAGAGGCCATGGAAAGAGCATTTGTTACAGCCACCTCAGATGAAGGGAAGTGAAAAGCACACAGGGCCATGTGGGATGAGGCCAAAGTGCAGCAACCTCAAAGGAACTTAGCAGTGAAAGTCTTCCAAGGCTGTGTGGGAAACGATCAGCGATGGTTCAGGGAATGGACTAAGATGTGAGAAATCTGTGTTCGGTTCCTGGTTTAGTTCCTCTTCAACAAGTCACTTCATTCTGGCTGTGGTATGCTTCTCCATCTGCAGTGTGAAGGTAAATCCTTTTCTCCTGCTCTGTTACTTAGATTGCAAGCTCTTTTCTTCCTTTCCAATGGGTGTCAGGCCCCATGGCTCTCCAGCTGATCCCTCAGTCTTACTGTCATACAAATCATTAATGTTAATTATTGAGTGTCAGTTATAATATGAACTGCAGGAAATAAGCCTTTGGAACTTTGTGTTGGACCTGCCTTGCAACTTTTCTAATCCTGAACTGGTTTGTGGCACCCTCAATGCTGGTCCAATGCAGTGGAAAAGGCAAAGGGGCCATTGTGTTTGTGGGTCATCTGTTTTTCTTGCATGGGTGGACTCTTGACAGGAAAGGGTATGATAATGAATGGACAGAGTAATTAAGAGTTTTGAAATGCTTTACTTTTTGTGTTTGTTTCACCTCAGCAGTCTTAGTAGGTGTCTTCCTAAATAGAAATTCTGGCTGAAACCTGGTCTCCCTCCCTCTTTTCAAATCTGTCCTTTCAGATCACACTGTTTCATGTAACAGCAGATGAGGTTTTGTTGAGTTAGATACTGGAGAAATGTATTCAAAGCGCAATGACCAGACAGACTGGAATATGTCTTGTCAAAGGGAAAATTCTTCACATCATTTCATTTTAGAGGTAAAATAGGACTCATGACAGGATCGTGAGGATCTGTGGGAGGTAACACCACTGACTTCCCAAACTTTAATTAAAGCTGATTTCCAAAACAAGGTAGGAAGCCTGGTTGGAAATGACCAATTTGCACACAGGTGTGTTGCTGGCTTTACTGAAGTCTGCTGAGATGGGAGACAAATAGCATTTCTCAGTAGCGTGTCATTTACTTATTCAGTCTTTTTCCTCCTCGTATTCCCTTATGGCTGGAGTTAATTTTATTCTTGTATCTCATGCTGGTCTCTCTTGCCCACTGGGAGATAATTACACAACAAATCCTTACCTGTCCACTCCTGACCTGACCCTGTGGAGTATCCGTGCTTTTAGAGCACCCACCCACCCAGGTCCTTGGACAGTGGGCTTACTACTGGTGTGCTCCTGCGTGCCCTTAGGCGGGGAGTGAACTGGAATTATCAAGTGTTAGTTTTGTGCTAGCCTGTGGCTTGTTGGAGGGTTGACAGTGACTTGGAAGTTTTGCATTGTGACCCTGGGGATCTCTGACCCCTCTTTCATGTTTTTTTTCCAAAAAGTGAACTGAAGCACAGACTATAGGTTTAACTTGTTTTTCCTTAAGGAGCTCTGAATGGGAGAGAAGATAGCTGGTGGGTGTTTTTATTGCTTTCTTCACTCCAGAGCACATCTGTGTTTTTTTTTTTTTTTCCCTCTGTAGCATACCACAGTCTGTTTCAGCATGTATTTTCTTCTGTTATATACATATATTAAGCTGCTCCAAAAGTAATCCTCTTGGTGTAGAAATTAGTTTAATTCCTTGGTATGAGTAAGTGAAATCTGGTAGTACAAGATTTTAGTGACTTTAAATGGATCTTTTTACATAGATATGTCTGTGTGCATGCAAGTGCATACATGTAAAATCACACTTTCACATGGTTGACATCTTCAATGTATTTGATTCAAATTCAAAGTATTAAATAGGGAAAAATATTTAATGCTTTATTTTCATCAGTGGCTTCATCTGAAACAGATCATCGTAAGTTTTAGGATTTTAATTGTATTGAGACTCCTATTATAACCTATTGTTTCATTGTATTAGTCCATTAACCTATGGGTCATGGAGCAGGAGCAGAAAGCCTGTTCTTCCTTCTATCCCAAGTAATTTAAATATGGTGTTCACTGTAGATTTAGGGTTTTTCAAGTCATTGCAGTCTAAGGTGAATCTTTTGTCTCTTAAACTTCAGGGGCTATGAAAACATGCCTCCCAAACTTCCTGTTAGCCTGAAATCTTTTTGGTTTGAAACACTCAGGGTGACAAAAGAGCTTCAGAAACTACATTTGGTGCTGTGGCCACATGGCTTTGATCTGGTAGAACAGTTGTGAGGGGCCGTGTTTTTTGCTTAGGATTTCCAGCACGTCACCGTTAATCAAATGTTCTGACAGGGCTCTATGAGGAGTCTGATACGTGCTCTGCTTTCTAAAATGTACATCTGGTACACTCCTGTCACGGCCCAAGATGCAGATATGTTCACCAGTGGCTTTTCTGCTGGTATTATATGGAAGGCCCTTGGACATCACCAGCAACAACAGCAATATAACCTCAAAGACAAGTGTCAGGCCAGCTGAACAGAGGTGTTTGTCAGCTTCTTAGAAATACTGCAACATTTGCAAAAGGAACTAGGGATTCCTGATTCTTATTTTTCACACTGGATAAACTGGAGTTTAGAGACTCCAAATTCCTATTGGGATTGTAAGGAGTCAGGATCTTAAAATGGAGGGGAGCAGACAGGGACAGACTTTCACACTTGACTTCCTTCTGCATGTTGAGAGTCTTTTCATTTTCTTAAGCTCCAGGAAGCATATTATAAGAGACTGTACCACCCTGAGCAGATGCAAGCGGGTAGGTCAGGGTGGAAGTGGACAAGCGGTCCCGCTCTGCCCTTACTGATGATCAGGAGTAGGACCTGTTGTGCATGCTGATTCTGAGGGAGATGGTTCCTGTGTCAGTGGGGGGAAGGACCTCAGTGTCAAATGCCATGCAGCAAACCAGTGGAGAAGGGGTGAGAGCATGTGAGTCAACAAAACGAATACAGCTGAGCAGAGAAGTGGAAGTCTCACCTCCCTTTTTGCTTAACCAGCTGCAGATGGTAGCAACTTGTAGTTATAACTAATGTAGTAGGGTACAGCACAGCATGGACAACTTGGCAGGACTCTAGCATTTCAAATTATTTGATTACTCTCTCCCCTCCTCTGTCATGTACCTCTTAAATGTTGAGTTAATAAATAGAAATGCCTGCCCTGCTGTGAATACCTGGAGGCTACAAGGGCTGGCCATCGGTCTGCAGTGGTTTTGCGGTGGGTGTTTGAAGGGGGAAATACAGCCTGGGGCATTGTCGCATCTGGTCATACAAGAGTGTCTCCTGTCTTTGTGATATGGCTATGAAAATGTTGAGTGGGCTTTGTGACTATGGTAAGCAAATTATAATGCAGCTACTGCAAACTATGCTGTGTAGTTGGAGGGAAAGAGCATTCTCCAGCTGGGAAGCTGTTGGAATCTTACAAGCATGGGGTGGATGGCTGGAAGTTAGTGGTGGTGCTGTGGAGGAGGCTTGGGGTTAGGCATGCGGTGTTAATGGTCTGAGGAAGGAAGGTGGCAAATGTAGCTGTGATCTGTCTTTGCACTGTTTCATTCCTGACAGCTGCCTGCGGATCGTGTCAGCCCCCTACAACAAGGTGGAGCAGCCTGAACAATTCCAGCTTGTTCTTCGCCTTCACAATTGTCCTTTTCCATTAAGGAGCACTTCTGACCCTTTTAGATCCCAGAGCTGTACAAAGGGGCTGTCCCCAGTACTAGGTTTTGCCCTGCTGGTTTAGTAATTCAAAAATGTTTCATTTCCTTTGCTTGAACTAGAATATTTGATTGCAGCAAAGTTGTCTTTTTAAAAAGTTTTTAGAGGTTTCATCTTAACTAGGAGGGTCATCTGAATCTTGCACCCTGACCCAAACCTACCTCCTTTCTTGGTGTCCCTATAAATCTATTTTTTTGTTTTCTTGGGTATCCAGCAAAACTATAACTGAATAAGCTTAAAGCAAACTAAGGCTGTTCCTAAGTAGAGGTACTATAATGAGGCTGTATTTATACTGAGGTTTGTTTGGACCTGATGAGTTAACCCCATCAAACTTGACTGCCATTCTAATGAGGAAGAGCCAGAAATGGCTATCATTGTAGTGTCTGGCCATCCTCCTCAAAATTATCGTTTGCTAAAGCCCTGCTTGAAAGTTATAGGAAAGGGAATATCGAGAGGCTGCGTAAGAGGATTTATAAACCCTTCTGAGCCTATTCTTTCTTTTTGCTCTTTTATTTCAAAGCCATGGCATTTGCCTTTCTTTTTTTCCAGGTCAGAATAAGTATTTCTTTCTCTTTAGCAGATGCCTTAGCACAGCTTCAGCATTTAGAGGCCAGTCCTGTATCTGCTGAAGCCACTGATTTCTAGGTGTGTAGAAGGGAGCCCTTTATGCCCTTCTTTGCTTTTTCTGCTCTGAACTTAACTCTTTAAACACAGTACTCAGACTTCAGTCTGAGTTATCCAGCCACTATTTGCTCAAGGCACTTACCTCATCATCAAGAGATTTTTACACCTCTCAGTCTAGGAATTTTTATGCCTCCAGCACTTTGTTTGAAGGGAGGAAGCACCGTTATCTCCGTATTACAGAGGGGTAGCCAGTGTTCAGAGAGAGTAAGTGACTTGCCCAAGGTTCCTCACATGCTCAGTGACTGGGAGGAGAGGAGCCTCTGGTATCTCACTGTGACTGTCCCCATCCTTGTCTGCTGTTCCACTCTGTGCCCTGTACTTGTGGAAATAAATACTGTGGGGGGGGTGGGATTTGTATCTTGATAGAAGTGAGCTGTTGTTTCAAACAATATGAGGAACACGTCTTCCAATGTACCCTTGTAAAATACTATCATTCTAGCATATTGAATAATTTGGATAATTTGCATTGAATGCTACTATTGAGGAAAGAAAGTTAATCCATTGTCATTGAGGATATTACAGTATTGCACACATGATGAGGAAAAAAAGGCTAGTGGTAAATAATGAAGCCACCTGGTAGGAAACGTATGAAACAGAATATTCATTTTTCTTCGATGGGAATAACAGATGACAAAAGTGAGGCTTTCTTCAGATTGTTTGTTTACAGAAAATTCATATCCACTGAGACTGTATGTTAAATTCGCTCTCTGATGTTAGTGTTTGCACGATGCATGTGGCCACTAGAGTATGTTCTTATGATCTTACCATTTATTTACCTTGATACAAAACTCCAATTACTGTCAGAGATGCTTCTTGTTAAATATGGTAAGATGTCTAGCTTCTAAGAGTCTGAATATGTATTCTTTACTCTGGGGCCACACTGAGCAGGATGCTAAGGAATGAAAATACTGGGGACTTTGGTGCAAATTAATTAAATATCTAAAGATAACAATGTAATGAAAATAGTTTGAAGAAGTTTGGGCTTTAGAGACAGATGAAATTTGGAGGAGAAAATAGTACAGTTCAGTGTTTGTCCTTCTGTTTGGGAAGTTTTTCCAAAGCTTTGGCTTTTCTTTTACATAGCTGTAAAGTCTTGTGCTTCCAAAAGCTGAGGACCCATCACTTTTATTACAGTGAATTCTCGGTAATTTAACAAGTGCTCAGGGCGGTTGTTGCTATGGTCCCTGTAGGCACGCGGAGTGCTCGGAAGCTTTATGTTGTAAAAGTCCCCAGCTTTCAGTTGTCATTGTGATCTGAGGGCAGACTGCGACAGATGAGGAAAAAATAAGGGAAACTGAAACATGAGCGGTGAAGAAACATGAATAGAAAGGTTTTGGTGCAAAAGTCGTATAAGCCCAGTTGTGGGATGGACCTGAACACTTTGCATCATTGACCTGATATGAGCTACTAAATCACATCCCTCAATTGTAGTTTGAGCTGTAAATCTTGCTGGCAACCCAGAATGCCTTCCTTCAAATCCTGACTGCTCAGTAATGGCAAATTATTTCTGAGAGGACCTTGTACTTCAGGAGCATGTTCTAGACTCCAGGAATTTCATAGTGTCATGCTGTCTCAGAAAACTGTCGGTTGGCTCAAAAGAGTGGCTGAAGATGAGCAACTCATGATTAAACATTGAGATGAGCAGGAGTTGGGAACATACAAATTTCTACATAGTGGCTTTTTTTGTTTGATAAGAGATGGTACTGAGTATCCCAAATTCCAAACTCAGTAATAAGAAAAGAAAGGGTATTTAGATAAGAAAGAAGATCAGAAAAAGAGAAATATAACTTTACCAAAAGTATTTCATGTAAGTGTCTTTGGATCAGTTTCTCTTTATAAGATAACTATTTTTTCAAATAAAAGAAATTAATTAGATCTGCTATATTGCATCTTCAGAGGTCTCTGTGGTGTTACATAGACAATTCTGAATTTAAATTGTTAAGGAGGGAGTTACTAGAACCATAATGTGGGTCAGAACTGGTAAAAGAGAAAGCAGTTATACTAAAAGAGGTACTACCATGCTGAAAGCAAGTTACTAAAGAAAGGTCTCATGAATGAGTTTTGGCACTGGATTTGGTTGAAGATTTTTCTTTAATGATGCTGGCATGAAAATTAGAGCATGCTTGTATTGATAGGGAAAAATGAGATGCACTGGCAATACAGAGGAGGCCTTAAATCTCCCGTGGGAAAATTAAGATAACCGTGAGAAAGTAAGTGAAAGAAAAGGAATTAAATGTACTGGTGAAAAATGTAAAGTTACACTCATAAATATCCTATATCCATTGTAAACTCATAATTTAGAAGTTGATAAGTAGAAGGGAGACTGGAATGTAGTATTTGCTATGGGATGATTGAAAAATGTGAAGTATCTCTGTAAACAGTGTTCTCGGATGAGACAAAGGAGATCTACCCTCTGTAGACTACCCCCATGTGCTAATTCTAGCCAACCATGTTCAAGAAGATGAATTTGGAGAAGGGTTCCTGGGATACCCAGGGTTTATCTCCTGTGGGAGTATAGTTTGTTTAGCATAGTGAAAGCAAAGCTGAAAGGGAATAAAATTGTCCTAAAATCATGAGTAAAAGGTAGGGAAATGCTATGTATGAAGGGAAATGCTGTGTATGAAGTGAGAGCTAAAAAAAGACCACCATGAAACAAACCTGGAAGAACTTCAAAATGTGGGTTTAAATGCCCAAAGGAAGGTGAACAGGCATATAAAACATTTAGTCTGGAAGCTAGAAGGTAGTTACTGGTCATGAAAAAGGTTAGTTCCCTGAAACAGCTTTAATAAGAGCAGGATATGCTTTCTGGGCCCAATGCCTGCTTCAAGGCCTCCAATACTGTTTGGATACTTTAAGGATGAAATTCCTATGTCCATGTAGCCCACTCTTTGAAAACAGTGTAGTGCTTTTATCTTTTTTACATGAAAAGCTAATAAATAGCTAACTCTGACTTCATCTGGTTATTGCAGGTGTCTTGAATCTTGCATCTGGAATGACATAATCAAAAATGATGACATTTATGGTCATGAGTGGTCTAGTCTTTTCTTGGATATTGGCTAACATTTATGGTCCTGTGGCTGGGTCAACTCCTGTTATTATTACCACTGCTGGTTTTGAAGCTGCCTTTTTACTGTGGAGTTGTAAAAAGGTTTTGAGATGGTGCTTTTCATTCTTTTCAGAAAAAAACAACAACTCTGGAACAGTTGTAATGGGTAATGTTGTTCATTTTCCCAACAGTGCTCTCTTTTTTTTTTGTTTGGTTCTTTTTTTTGTCGTCTCATGTCATCTTGCTCAGCATCTTTCATAAACAGCTGGTGGAGTTTGTGTGACAACTGGGACTCTAGCAACATGCTGTTGCACATTGTCTTTATACCAGAGGCAATTGCCTCTGTCTCCAGCCTTCTGGCTTGCCTGGGAAAGATCAGTACCTGGATGAAGGCCAGTTGGCTGTAACTGAACCCCTTCCACAAGAGATAAAAATGCCCCGGAATTTGTCCATCCACAGAGCAAAAAAGCAAGATTTGCTGGCTTTCCCACAATCAGCCAAACTGCTGTTAGTGGGTGGACAGAGAGAAACTCTTACACTTAGTGCAAGAGTGATAGTTTCCTGGATAATGTGGTGATAAACATAGCATTGATACCTAGAGCTGGAATTTTTACAAAGCACGTCATTCTGGCTTTTACCTATCCAGGCAATGGGAGAAGCTGTGTAGATTTCAGTGAAAGAAGAGACTGAGTAACTTCTGAGTTATTTTGAAAAATTCCAGCCCAGGTTGAAAGCAAAACTGAGCTTTTTTTCCAAAAAATGTTTCTTAGATATATAAAGAGTAGGAAAAGCTTTGCTCTCCATGGTAAGTAAAATATTTCTGTAAGGTGACAGGTAAGAAAAATGCCAAAGTGCTTCTAATAATAATTAAAGCAGTTGCTAAGCTTTGCTGATTTATTTTGTTAGCCTGAGCTGTATTTGTGCGTTTGTTTTATTTATCGCAGAATATTGTAATAACAATATCAAAAGAATTTACAGTGGGGTATGCTACTTTACTTTCATCAAAAAAAGTTACAGCAGATGCTTTGAATTTACTGCAGATGGTGGCAAATATTTGCCATATTATAAGGTTATACTACTAGAGTGTCATGACTGTTATTTCGTAAATCAGTGCGTGATTCAGGTGGTAATATCTATTAGCTGTGGCTGGCAAAGCTCTAGTGAAATAGCAAATAAGCCAAATACTCAGCCAGTTCTTGCTCTTGAAGCAAATTAATTGTTTTTTCTTTGGAGAAACAAGATTTTTTTGTTAACTCTCTCATGTCCACCTTCCCTGCTTGATTGTGAAAACTACTTTAGCCCTGCAGGACTCCCACTTCCCCAGAAGTAGTGCCTCAGGACGAGCAGGACCACTGACGTGCGCTCATCGGGATCCCTCATCAGAGGATCTAAGGCGTGCCATTTAACAAGAGCCTTACTGAATCAAATGCTGCCTTCTGCGCCTGACCGGCTGCCTGTATGGGTTTGCCCAGCGCAGGAGCACTCAGCATGCTTGTGAGGCTGAGCAACACAAGAGACCTTTTTTCTCAGGAGCTCAACAGAGCTGAGCTTTCTTCTTGAATGGCAGTGTGAGGCAGGGTGTGCAGAAACCTGTGCATGAGAGCTCTGTATAAATGAATTTGAGATAGAGGGGGAGGGGAGTAGCTTTGTCCCATGGGACTGAGTAAATGATTGTTTTGTGGGAGACTCATCATTATAGTCTCAGAAGAAATCGTGTTTTGGTTGCCAGGGCCCTGAGTGTACTAGTAGTCCTTAATGGCCCTGGTCAGCTTCACCTGGGACCGCTACCACTAGTCCTAGTCCAGGTGCATTTATTTAAGCGCAGTCCCTGCCTGAGCTTTGTTGGAGAAGGGCTGGTCTCCAGCTCAGCTGCAGCCGTGCCCCTCTCTGGCTGTGGATACACTTGATCCAGATCCTGACCTATGGGCTGATTTGCCTGCTTGGACTTTGATGTGCCTTGGCACCGTGGACCTCCCTGGTGATCACTGGGCTGTGTCTGACCTGGTTACCCTCAGTGGGTCTGATCCTCACTCTGGCTTGTGCTCCCAGCCTGACCTGGACCTGCCTCATCACCACAAGCTCCTGGATGACCCTGGCTGCCATCCTGCGTCTGCCCTGCTCACCTTGCTCCCTTTGCTTAGGTGTGGTGGGGCTGGGCCTTTGCTGGTGAGGCCCCAGCCATGGGATCCCCCTCAGATCCTGGCTCCCTGCCATTCAGGGAGAAACTGGCCCATGTGGTGCTCTGATGTTGGTTTAACTAGTCCTGCTTATTAAAAATGCCGTGTATATCTGAGCCCTTCCACGTCCGTAGGGTGAATATAAAATAGGCAAATATGAATGGGGTAGGTTCACACATTTTCCTCCCCACCCCCCGCCAAGAAATGTGGGAGGAAGCCAAATGTGAAGAAAGTTGCCTTTATTCCCTGTTATCAGCAGTGCTGTTGCACCTGGTGTTGAGCTTAACATGTGAAAGGACATTGCTGCATCCTGTCTGAAGCTAGCGAGAGCCTGTTCATGAGGTAATTCTGGGCGCATTGGGAGCAGGAAGCACAGGCCCTCTCGTCAGATATCTAACTCCCTGGGCAAGCTCAAGAGGTTTGAACGACGCAGATAAGTAGCTAAACTTTTTCATGCTTTTATCCCAGCTGACTGGAACATATAAATCTCTCTGGAGTACAGAAGGCATAAAAGATCTACTTGAGGTCACCAAGCTTGTCCCCTGAAAGGTGTGATGGTTTCCCCAGGTGGGAGGTGCATCCACACAGCCCAAGGATGACCAAAATATTTGCTTGTTGCAGATCTTGATGTCATAACTGTTGAAAATCACAAAATCTTTTCATTCCGACATTGCAGTAGAGGAAGAATTGTCCTATTTTGCCAGTTTGATCTTTTGTGTGAGATAGTCTGATGATTTTGTGGTGTGCCAGAATAGGTGTTAGAAAACGGAGAGAATAAGAGGGGACTAGAATACGTTTGGGATAAGATCAGAGAAAATACTCCTACTTTAAATTAATAACTGCATAATTTGAGATATTGGTGCACTCGCAGCCATTTAGTGAGCTCCTTTTGGGGGTAAGGGAATGTGTAAAAGTTAATCCAGTTCCACAAAAAGTAATCTTGTTATGACTTAATGCTAGCAATTTCTAGGTTAGTGGATATCCACGAGGAATTGTCCGATGTTTATGCTATCTAATGCACGTCTACATTATGAGGGGAGTGGGATTTTTGATTCACTCCTCTTGCATATTTTTTAACAGAACAATTGCCATTAAAAAAAGTATACTTTAGAGAGTTTTAATTAAGTTAATTATCACATATTTTGTTAATAACATTTTCTTTTGAAGATGCCCATTAGAGGTTTTAAAGTGTTAATTTACTAGAAAATCAAATGGGAACGCTGTTTGAAATTTCCTTTTAAATTAACTTTACTTACTTTTATGTCCTAATTAAGTGGAGATAATAGTATTGGTGCAAATATTACAGAACTAGAAATTAGTGCTTAGATATTTTACTTAATACCAAGACTTTAATCTTAATGTAAAGTATCTTTTGTTCTAATCAACATATAGCCTTTGCATTTAATTTACTGATGTGTTTTGATCAAAACATTTAAATAGGAACATTGATACAAAGTCAAACTATCTTCACAGATAGCCCTCTGATACTGTTGAGCTCCTTCTGGGTAATTGGTTCCCCCCTATAGCATCTGTAATCTCTACCGGAAAAGTGTTGAGAATTTTTTAGTATTTTAGCATTACCTCATCATGTATTAGGTAATACACAGTTATCCCACTTGAAACAAACTTTCCGTAGTGTTTGCAAATCAGTCTAGGATGTGTAACTCCCTTCAAGTTTGACTGCTATAATGCCTGGTACCACAAAAGCCACATAATTTGCCTACTGCATAGGATCTTTATATTGGTGCACAGATACATTGTATTGATATGGCTATTTCTCTGCAGTAGAAGGGGTGACAATTCTATGTATCATATTTTTTTGTATCAATAGAACTGCATTAATAGTAGGGCATATACTGGAAAAGCAAGTAAAAAACTTACTAGCTAAGCAGTTATATTCCTGCAGTGTCCGTGTGTGGATTCGACCTCGGGGAAAGCTGTAATCCAGCTGAATGAAATGGGAGTTCTGCCCCGATACAATGGAGCCAGGCGTTACTGCATGTCCTAACCTGCCCTGACAAGGGACTTTCCAGGGTTTTTCACATGGTTCAGTGCAAAAAGACAACTCCTGCTTAGCACAGGGACACTCACGTTTGCGGGATGCCCAGCAGGAGAACTTGACAGGCTTTCGTGAAGTTCATGCTGTCCCCTAGCACGAATGCCGATGGCGTCTGTTCATTGACTTCTACCTCCATGCTCACTTATGGGAGGAAAGAGGCATTTTGCAATACTTGGTCTTCATGTAACTTTATTCCTCTAAAGTCTGTGCCTGGCAGCCTTATACAGGAGAATTAATCCGAACCTCTGAAAAACCTGTTCCATATTTCCTGTTCTGCATGTATCACTTCATTTTTGCCATTGCAGGAAAAGTTGTGTACTGGTAATTGGGCCTGTGGCGTGTGAGGCTGTTGTACCATGTGACGTCTGTGGCAGGCTGAAGAAGACCCAAGTGGAGCAATATGATGGGTTGGTGACCAAAGGGGGGCACTTGTCATAAAAGCAGTGCAAGCTGTGTAAACCAAATATCCAATTTGCTAAGAAGGGGTAATTTGAGTTACTTTTAAATAGTTAGCTTTTATGGTCAATTGGGTACTGCCACATTACTAGTAATAAGCCATAAATCTATTTGGTATAATATGAGATCATTTTTTAAGACTCTCGGACTAAATTTTCAGGTAAAGAGGAGAAATTGAAATTTATAATCCATACCATTTTTTGTGTAATTGTTATTAATAAATTAGCAAGAAAGAGGCAGCAGATGGAATGAATTGTTGTAGTTCATTAATTTTATGATGGCTTTCTTTGCATGAGCCAATTAGGTCTGTCACTGTATCTCTAAGCTGCAGTGGTGCCCAAAGGAAAGGGCACACAGACAGGGACAAATCATCTTGGGGACTTCCTGCTTTCTGAGGTGGCCGGAGAAAATTCAGTCTCAGTTTTCATTAATAGCTTTGGTGAAGGTATTAGGCCCCAAAAGTTGTCACAAATGCAGTTCTTAATCCTAGCTCCAAAGACTGGGCTGGAGAGATGATTAGTCCTGTTGAGCGTGCACAAAACTGGGATCTTCTGTCTAAAATAATTACCAGCTCTTGGTGATGATGACAATTTCTGAGTTTGACCTTGGTGTGTCTTCAGGTTCTCAGGATGTGTTCAGGAATGCTTTCCAAAGACGCCATGCTGCAAGTTGCAGAAAAAAGTCCCTATGTGGCTAAGGACAATAGGAGAGAAAATTATACTTGTGGTGCCTGTGGCTTAGGAAAGCTCCCTTTATATATGGCACTGTGACTTCTTTAATTAGAAGACACTCTGGCATCTCCTGAGCCCTTCTGTGGTAACATGCTGATAAAGTTTCATGTGGAATATGGGTTGATTTGCTTTACCTTCAGACCTTGTATTCTCAACTTGGAGATAGTGGTTGTTTTTCTGTCAGATGTATGCTTCGCTTAATGACCGTAGTTTATTACCCGGTAGGTCATATCCTGTATATTTTAAGAACAAACACCTCTGAGATTGTGACTTGGTGGAAGGAGGTGACATGTGTCATTGCTGTTGTTTTCACTACAGCCTTGTGGAAAAACTAATTACCTTTTCATCTTGGTAAATTCAGAGGTCAGTTTACCACTACTATATCACAACATGACAGGGAACATGGGTAATTAGGTAGGCTGTGTAACCTGGATATTCCATGGATCTCATTACATCTTATTTAGAAAGGCTATAATTTGATTGGTGGAAAATTAAGGCATCTCCTCATGGGTCATTTTATCTTTCTGCAATAATAATTCTTGGCTTGATTAAAAATTGATCCAGTGTCTTAAAGTGAATTTATTATTGCTGCAATCTATCACCCACAGACAGATAATCTGGTTCCCATCTTTATCTGATTTGAAAAATCTGTCACTTATTATGTGTTGTTTTTTTCCCAATCATTTAAATTGATGGTTTGCTGAGGCAAGGCGTGCTACCATAGGCTTCTTGGAGAAAGCATGTACAAGATGTTAAGCCGGTACTTTTTACTGCAAGGAATCCAATACTATGTCAAGTATCGATTGGAACTGTGTTGTGGCATCATTTTCTCTGGGGTGGGGGGGAAAAATCAAGCAGAAATTTTGGATGCAGAGCAATAAGAAGGACAGACAAGTCATATCGTTGGAGAAAATGGTCTGTGTGTGCCTAGTGCCTGGATGAATTCCTGCCTTGTGTGTCGCAGCTTGTGCTGAGTGCAGATCTTACATTGGTCAACTTGTGTAGAGGTGTGTCCCAACCCACAGGCTTTAGGGAGTACTGAAACTACCTTAGCCACGCAGCTGTGCACCAAAAACCTGGCCTGTTGAGGTCAAATAAGCAGAAAGAAGCAAAAGTTAGGTGGATGAACAGCTTCCCCAGAATCACAGTTTTGGGAAATATTTTTCCATCTATTGTCTGCTTGAGCTTTGGTGAATCTTCTTCAGGCTTCACTTTTCATCTGATTTGCCCATGTAAAAGCAGAGTGTAAAATTCTGATCAGGAAGAGGGATCTGCAAATCATTTTAAAAAACATCTTTCTTCAAGAAACGTTGCAGTAACCATTGCATTAAGAATATTAAAAGGATTTGACACATGCCCGTCTTTAACAGCAACATTCATAGAAAAGATGTATCTATTGAAAAAACACTGTATTCATGGTATAAGCATTAGAGAATCACAAGGATTCCTTGGCATTTTAACACACTTTCTTTCCAGTTGTTGAAAATATTTTAAAAAACAAGGTCATATTAATTTCTGTCTAGGAACCTAGCAGATCAAGTTGTATCTATACCTATGCTTATAAATGAACTGGCAAGTATTACATATGGTCTGATTCCTGCAGCTGCCCTGGAGAAAAAGAGGATGAAAGAAGATTGTGCAGCCAGCCTGTCATGGGTGTGGGGGGTATGTGTGTGAGAGAGAAGGAATGGTTATTAACAGTCCCATTGTATGGCTTTAGACTGAGGCAAAAAGGGGAAAAAATAGAGGCACATGATTTTTGGTTGAGTTTTTTGAAGCAGAGTAAAGCCCAAGGCAGCTGTTTCTCTCAGCAAATTTCCTATCGCTTAAATATGGTGGCTCTTATCAGATAAACAGGTGTAGTTCAGCTCTGGAAGTTTGCATAGTTTGGTATAGAAGGTCATCTATAAATTCAGACTGAAAAAAGCCAGTAGAAAATAATTGATGCAATAAACCTTTGGTTATGGAACAGAAGCTGGCTGACATTCTAGCCTCAGTGTAGTCGATGGGAATTTTGCTGCTGACTTTTGTAAGGCTGGAATTTCATTGTGTCTGTGCACGTTGTAAAATGTGTCCTTTCCAACCTAGCATAGGCTGACTCCTGCCAGCCCTATCCAAATCAGTGCCCTGCTAATTCAGGATTGAAATTCCAAAATGTCTTCTGGTTTGTTTTTTTTTTTTTTTTTTTTTTGTCCAAACAAAGGACTAAATGATTGCCAAATTAGCATCATCAAAAAGATCACTCTGTTCCTTCAAACCAGGCTGCAGAGCACTCCTGCCTTTCTTGAAGGGAACAAGCTGCTTTTTTTTGTTAAGGATTTTAAATGTGGGCTGGAACATTGAATTGGTTCTGTTTATGTTCAACAAGCACAGTCAGCTCCCTTTCCAGGCCTGTGAAGGATGCATGTAACCTGTGGTACCAGATACTAATCCGAACAAGAGGTGGGACTCTTGGAAATGGGGGAAATAGCCTTGGTAAATGAAATTTTTCTCCTTTTCCTGTCTGGGACACTCACTGCATTTGTTCAGTCTTCAGACCTTGATGTCTCGTTTCAGTTTGGGAAAGGGACTGCTCAGAAACATTCTTATAACTTGTACAGATGAGGTCCCGCAGTCCAGAGGTGTGTAGCCTTTGGAAGGGCATTGTGACAGGTTGCGTTTTTCTCTGTTTTGAGATGAAGCCTGCAGCTGGGGCCTCAGGGCAGGCCAGGAGATGGTTCTTCACCGAGACCGTGTTGCTGCGAGCGGTGCCCTGGGCCTCACCGCAGTATCTTGCTTTTGGGGAAAGCGGCAGCTCCCTGGAGTTCAGAAGCAGGAGCCTCGGGGTGGCAGGAGCTGCCTCTCCACAGTGCCCGTCTCGCTCTAATCCTGCTCCCCGCTCTGGGCCTTTTCATGAGGTGTTTGAAGTCTGCCTCAAACAAGCGACAAGCTGCTGACCTTTGGCTTGGGTAATGACTGATGGCAAGGGAGAAGGCTGCCTGAAGAAGAGGCTTCCAGATGCATGATCCCTCATTGATTTGCTCTCCTCATGCCTCCCAAGTTACTATTGATACCATCTTGCTGCTGTTAATACTTTCCCCAGAGACCAGGTGTTCATTGCTTATTGCTTGTCCATATTCCCTATAATTAGACCTGGCTACAGGACTGGAATGCAGATAAAAGCATAAGGTGTTAATTTCTCAGTAATGTGTTCCTAGCAATATGTGAAAAAACATCCAGATAGGTAAAGCTGTGTGTCGTCTTAAAACAGAAGAGCTCAAGCTAATAGACAGAGTAGGTTTCCCCTATTGTGTTTCACTGAGGGTAGCAATAATTGATGCTGCTTTTTTGTTTGGTCTCCTTAAAAACCAAATTTCAATCTAAGCTAGGCTTAGATTTGATAATTAAAAAAATGTTTATGAAAGTAGAGGATGTTGATAAATACTAATAGATTTGTATTTGGATTAAATGTCCCTAGTGCCTGAAAGGGCCTGAACATATATAGTAGATGGAAGTTACCCTGCTATTTTAATACAGACTTGGTGTCTCCACCCAGGAAGTAACACCAGCAGAAAATAGGGCCAACAGCATGGTAAGAGTAAGGATAAATAATTAAAACAAAACTATATTAAAAAGTAGCCTGCACTGGGTTATGGTGTCCAAATCAGCATTACAGTCTGTGATACGTGTTGCAAGATCAGGTCATAGTTTGCATCTCCTTTTTAATTATTAATGCGTTTTTCTGCTGCCACTTTATTACAGAAGGATTTTTTGTACTTCATACCATTTGGGCTGAATCTGGACCTGAGATTCCCAAGGCAGAGCTGATGTGCTTAAACAATCTTGTCGGTCAGCTATTGCCCTGCAGGCTGCTCATGCCCTTATTCCCATGGACCAGCAGCCTGGGTTTAGGGTGCTGCAGTAGAGTTCTGCTTGTGGTGTTTGAAAACATGTTTACATTAGAAATCATAAAATCATATTTTGTAAATGCAAGTTTTATGTGAGGTTGTGAGGTTTTTTTCTTGGCAAATGTAACGCTGGCTTTAATCTTCTTGTGCTGTAAGCATGCTTGTGCTCATTCCTAGTAAATCTACAGCACTTTGTGCAGTGGGTAAGTTTTCCAACGTGTGCAGACCTGCCTTGTGGGTGTGGGCACTCAGAAGAAGTCAAAGCGCTTCAGTGGGAGGCTGCTGTGCCCACACTCTCCTGAACACTGCATCAGTTACTTAGCTTCCTAAGCTCTCCTTCAGCCTGTTAGGCAATTGCTTTGGGAGATGTTGGTCTGCATTTTCACTTTCCTTCTCCATATCTATGATTTCCTTACTAAAGAAATACCCAAGAACATCCATCTCCTGTCTTGTCTAATTAGACAAGCCTTCTCAATCATTATTGGGTCATTTGTCCTGTCCATTTCTTCTCACAAGCAACAAATGAGGCAAGGTTTTGGCTATATTCACGGCCAGCAGTGATACCAATGAAGAAGGGAGAGGGGAAAGTGGTTCACAGGGTATTGACGCAGATGCTAGCACTGAATGCTGTGCTGTATCTGAAATCAAACCATTCTTTTTCTCTACTCTTCCCTTCATTTATAAATTTCCCTTCTCCTTCACTTTATTTAGAACTCTGTTTTCAAAGTGTGAGAACTAATTACCATGTTGTGTAGTTTCATTTACTCATCCCTCACATGTAAAGTATTTTCTGCACTCAGAAAGTACCCAACTGCAGTAAAATCCAGTAATCTATGTACAAACAAACAAATATCCAAGCACAGATACAGAACGTATTAGAGGTTGTGTATGCTATGAACACTCTTGCCTGAGCAGAGGCAGTTGTATTGGGGCATCAGTAAAGTTAAGTGTTTTTCCATGCAATATTGAATACTGGGAGAGGTACCAACTGATTCAAGGTAAAGTGAAGTTTTGTAACTACAATATTAGATACTGCTGGTGATCTCAGGTTATTTAATATATCATGTGTAAGGTTTGGGGGAGGCAGGGAGGAGAGAAAAGAAAGGGAAGACTAATCAGAACATTAAGCATGGGAATTTGAAACCTGAAGTTTCACATGAGCATATAGTGCTTCTTTTGAGGAACAGCTATTATAACACCCATATAACCAATCTGAAATACCAAAATAAGTGTTCTGCTGTATCAGCAGATGTTCTGAGGGGTCTGATGCGCACAAGAAAAAACTCTGCATCTCCAGCTCCCTCAGAAGCATCTCTTTGGCACAGTACACTACCTGATGTGTCTTGCCATGATCCTTTGAAGCCTTTGCAGGTGTTCTCTGGGATCCTTCTGGGATGCATATAAACTAGTAAACAGTGATTTCCTGTAAATGCAACATTTTTCTAAGTGTTAGATGGGACAGAGAAGATATTCTTGTTGGAGAGACATCCAACTTGTGCATATTTGTTGTGGGTTTTTTCCTTTCCCAGATGGCTCTTCAAAAATAATTTTGTTATGAAAATATACAAAGACCAGTGTAGAGTGTTATGAAGTAGCAGGCAGCTGGGCTGTACAGGAGGCATGAAAGGTGGCAGTTGGATGCTGCCATTAGTAGAAGTCTTTCTCCTTGTCAGTTCAAACCCTGCCTCTTCTATGGTATTAGAGCCAAATATCTTAATGCCATTTTGTGTGTACATCAGAAAGCGTGCTGCAGCTCCATAGCAGAAGTGGAATACTGTGTGACAAAGATGTTGGAAGGGAATGCCATTGATCATCAGGCCCAGCCTCCTGTTGAAAGCCTTAGATTAGCTTTTCCAGGGCCCTGCCCAACTGAGTCTTGCCTGTTTCCAGCGAGGGAGATTCCACCACCTCTCTAGTCAACCTATTTCAATGTGTAAGGTTCTCATTGTGAAGAATATGTATAACTTTTTGTGAAGAATATATATACATATTTATTTGTACAGAATTTGCCCTGAAGCAACTTAGTTCTCTGCATAATATTTGGTGTGCTCTTTGCCACTGTGATTGAAGGGCCATTTTACAAACTACTTAGATCTGTTTGAAGAAAAGTATGTATATTATAAATGAACACATGAATTGGAAATGCATATTTTAAATGAACATTCAGGAAGTACTTGAGAGTGAGAATAGACTTGACCATGATTTGAAATTGTATCCAGGCCAGCAAAAATGCTCATTCCTAAAGCATCCAAGTTCAGTTTCATTTACTAACCATGGCAATGATGGAATGATATTGCACTGTATGTTACAAAGCTTTAATTCAACTGTTGATACCAACAGAAATATTAACACTACTTTGTGGATCTTCCTTCCGTAGCACAATGCAGGCTCGTTTTGTGTACACGCTCTCCTATCAAAGGCATCCTGACAGTTGTTAAATCTCAAATCTGTTCTTCTTTATTGCTTTGAGTTAAGAGACATAGGCAAAGATGAAAAGAATAGAAGCAAAAGTTGAGCATTCAAGGAGAGAAATGAAAGCCATTCTGGGGAATGCAGGCTGCAGAATGGAAGACTCACAGCAGCGGGGAAGAGATTTGTCTGAGGGGACAGGTAATAAAACCACGTCAGAAAAGTGTGGGGAGTGGGGCAGAAGAAGAAATGGACAAAGGCGACCGTAAATTGATTCCTTGGCTTCCTGGAGATGTGCAATCCAAATGATTAACTGCAAAATCTCTGATTTGATAGATCTGGTGTGATAGAAGAAAGATCACGTCCTACTAATGAAGCAATGCATGATTTGATTAATAATTTTTTTTTCCCCCCTTGTAACTTTTGATTTTTGTCTAAATACATCACTGCCAAACCCAGTGTTTGCAGGACTAGGTCATTTTAGATGTGAAATCCTTGCCGTTGTATGGTGCTGGAAGGCACAGTGTCTTTCTATTAATAATGTTCCCTTTTGTCAGTACATTTCTGAATGGCTAATGTGATTGCATCAACTGCGCAAGAAATGTTGAACTTGATTTTTAAATATATCAAGAAGGAGTATGTGTTTAGAATTAGATGACATTTGATCAAAATACTGCAGGAATAGCAAGGATGAACTGTTTATGTTCTAGGCCTCTGTAATGAGCATATGCTCCATCATGTTGTAGAAATGGAGCACACTAGGGTATTTTCAAACCTTGCAACAGCAGCCAGGATTTCTGCCTTCCCTGGGAAGTGAAGAAGAAAATGTATTTCTGTTGTTCTTTATTTCTCCTTGGGGAGAAACGGGTAGCTATTCAGTTGGAGAAGTGCTATTACCTTCCTCCTGTTTTTCCCAAGGAAACTGGGTATTTAATAATTGTCTTCATACAAGCACTGACTCTGGTAGGTAGGAAACAAATGGTTACTTCACATGAGCCCTGCCTCAGCATGCTGCTTAACCCCATGACTGAATTCCTGGGTTGGGTTTCACATGAGTACCCATTTGATGCTCATCAGCAGCACAACTGAGCACCTCCCAGCAGTGTATTAAGCAACATGTTCAGCATTTCTCCCTCAGGGAGAGAACAGATGATACGAAAAATAGTCACAGAGTCACAGGAGTGTGGTTCACTACTTTTTTTGTTGTTGTTTGTTTGTGGAAAGCAGTGAAATTTGCTCTCACTTTTTGAGGGCACTTATTCCCTGGGGAGCACCAGGCAATGAGAGCCTTGTATTTATTGTAGAAAGTCTTGCTTGCACCAGAGAAGTTCTTAACTAAAGAAGTCATCCTGGATATTTTGTCCTGTCCTATGCCTTCGGTGCCCTGCACTCATGGCAGTAGGGAGTACTTGGTGATAAACACCATGACCTGTAAAATCCAGTGGTCCATGAGAGTAGCAAGAAGGAAGGCTGCTTGGATGGACTCACCAAATCAGGATTTCTGAGTCGGCATTGCAGTTTGTTGCACTGACTGGCCTTTCCAGAGTGTTTAAGGCATCATGTCTTTGCATTGCTATGAAATCAGTGTCTCCACTATTTATAAATTTGCCCTAATTCCTCCCATGTCTGTCCTGCCCAAAGGATATAAGGAAGCTTTACATTTTCTGTTTTGCAGAAGAGAATTTCATGGGGATAAACTTCTTTGAATTGCTGGAGTCACACAGCAGCTTGTATCCATAATGGAAATGCTAAACAATTTTCGGCAGTCTGATGCTTAACTTCCTGACCTTTGGCTTCAAATTCATTTGTACTCAGCTTGTCATACAGTTGTGGTTTCCAGTTCAAACTATGATTTGAGCGTCTCCTCTCCCCCAGCCTTTAATGAAGATGTTTACCTGAGTCGCATCTGTGTGGTATGACTTGCTGTCTTGGCTTAGTGGAGGAAGGCCCAAGGCTGGCCTGCCAGAGGTGAGATAAATTGGGACTGAAATCCCCTGGGAGAGCCTGAGGTGTGAAAGCTGTTTTGCTGTGACTAGCTCTCATCAGTAATGATAACCCCTCAATTTTGTGCCACCTAAATTCACCCAAAATTATATGCTAAATATAAATATTCATTTTATAAATATGCATGTTAATTAAATATACATTTATTTTAAATGCATGTGTTAATTATACATGTTACATCAGATCACAATTAAGTCAATAGAAATTGGAGATTTGCATATAATCATGCTTGTATACTAATCAGTTGTCAGTCTAGAAAGCCATTTTCTGCATCTAGACAGAATATAGACCTTGGTCCAGTGATCAGTTCAAAGATTGAGTAGCAGCATCAGTTCTTTTGGTTTTATGGATTTTTTTCCTAGAAAAGAACAGGAAGAAATGTGACTCCTACTTTTCAGTGCATAAAGGATGCCCAATAGTTCCTTTATGCTTTATTCTACTACTTCCAGGAGCCCTGTAGAGTCCAGATTTTGGCCGAATAAGGTTACTGCTCCGATACATCAAAACTGTGGTAAACCTGACTCAACAATTTAATTTGATGTGGGACGCAAATTCTCTTTGAGCAACGCACATTGCTCTTCTGGTGTGCTGCTTAAATGTAACTTTGCCTGACCCCATATCTAGGAAAAATATGAGCAATTCCACATGATGTACTGGATAGTTATGGTCACATTGCCCTGTCTGCCTGTTGATTTCTGCAGGTTTTGAGAGTTTGGAGTGCTTATTGTAGTTTTGTTCTGGGTTCAATTTAAATACAAGGTTGGAGCTACTATTTATGTATTAAAAGCCATTTGAAATGACCATGACTTTGGTTCTTGATCAGTGTAGGTGAAATTGTAGGTTTGCCCTGTTCCAATACTAATACACAAGTGTCCCTGAGAAAATACTTGAGGGCTGAACTGTTCAGAAAGCAGTGTTACTTTGAGAGGTTTGTTTATCTGAAATGTTTCTCTAATGGAAGCAGGTGACCTTTAGGGCTTGGTTTTGCACAGATGTATTTACTGCTGCCAGGGCTTACCATGGCAGTTAGCATGTAACTGAGGCCATCCTTCTTCTGCAGTGCACTTAAGCATACTATAAAGTGCCATCCAAGCCAATGGAATCAAGTGCATGTGCAAGTGCTCTAGTGAAGGAGATTCCTTCCTGAACTGGGATCCAGGGATCAAAGAGGAGATGAACATTCAGCTCCTGTTGGCTTTGGCAGTGGAATGCTATGTTATTTGTGAACAAGAATCCCATCCAGAGAAGCAGTTGAAGACTTGATATGAGCACTGCCAAGGAATTTGTTTCATGGAAAGGAGTGTACCCTTAAGTCAGGGCTGCTTTTGTGTCAGAAAGTCTTGTAACCCCTTTTGGGGGGGAATATGAGAAAGTGTTGGGGTGCTTGTTCCCCCAACATTCTCCCCACATGCTCAAAACCTTGGTTCGGTGTCACAAACAGGACTGTAGTCAGTGCAGTGCCTCTCAGTGCGCTTTCACTATTTCTTGTTGACTTTTCCTCTGCAGCTTTAAATTCTCCTTTCCTCAGAAGCATTATCATTATAGGACACTATTCATCCTGGACAGTTTGCAGGTTAAAACCCATCAAGGTATTAAAACAAACTGTGAAAAGTACCTATTTCATCAGTCATTTTAATCTTTAAATATTTGCTTCAGGTATCCAAGACACCCTTGATTGCTTGCTGTATTATGTAAATCTACAGAAGAAAATAGGTCACTCTTCAAATTGTCATCTTGTAAGGATGTAATTAAGCTGCATTAAGACAATTACTGTATTTTAAGTATCTACTGATTTTTAAAAAACAATGTAGTTTTAGGTTTTGACAGCGATATAATTTCCTATTTATTATGTTTTAATTAAAAACACCAGTAAATAGGATTAAAGCCAATTGTATGGTAATTTGGCAGAACTATTGCAATTCTGAAGTAATATAGTTAGTCTACAGTACATTAGTAATAGAGGGGGGATGGGGAAAGAAAACCCCTGCTGATTATTCAAATCAAGAGTTGTGGTAAATAGGAATCCTGAACTAGACACCTCTGGATTCTGCTCATGTTTGGGTCTGCACATCTTATCCATTAAAGCGATGGTGTCTTTGGTCTTAGCTTTAGGCATCCCAGAGGTTTTGTAGGTGCTGGGAAGGTTGACTGTAGTTTTGTTGCCAGTGTTGTGATTTTGGCTCAGTGTGTCCTGCAAGTCTGTATTTTGGCTTTTTGCAAATATAAGAAGTTAGATGAACTGAAAAGCTGATGGAACAGATTTCAAGAAGACTCCAGAAGGTTCAAAAATCATCTGGAACTTATACCTACCTCTCAAAAAAGGAGAGAACTTGTAGAAGTGGCTACCATGCCATGTGCAAAAGATTAGCAAGAATAAGAGGAGAATCAAGAAAGCATGCATGTGTGTGGGAAGTATTGTTCAGCATAGACATCAGCACTGTGGCAATAGAAAGTTTAGGAACGAACAGAAAATTTGCAAGAAGTCAAGTTAATTTTAGTCTTTCAAGAGTCTGTCAAAGCGATGGTCTTCAGCTGAATGATGACATGAAAATGAGGTTCCCAGTCAGTCTGTTCCACTCTCAAATTCCCAATACTCAATTATAAGGGTTTCTTATGTCTAATTTGAGACCACTGTTTCTCTGTCTTAAGATCAGCAGCTGTGGACAATAGACGATTCCTTCAGAATCAGCTCTTCAATCATAGGCATTGCTTGTGAGACCTCAGATTATCCTCCCTTTGGACAATTAGATTATAACCATGAAGATGCTTACGTTTGCACAAGACTAACCTCATATCTCAGGTTGGTAACCTTTATTTCCTCTAAGAAAATGCAGTAGGCATATTTCCAAGTTCCATCAAAGCTCATGGTATTACGGCTGCAAGGGAATTTATTCAAGTGAAGTGAAAGGGGATTAGAACAGCTGTAACCTGGCCAAAGGCGGCTGAAAAGGCCAGGTTGAAAGGGAGCCCTTTGGCTGGAGGGAGCCTGTGAGAGGTAGTCCTCAGGGATGGAATTTTGGACTTGGCTATGTTTATTGTTTTCTTCAGAAATTATGGGGCGCAAACTGTTGAAACTCACTCTTGAAATTTGCAAATGATGCAAAGATAGAAGATGTACGTCTCATCCTAAAGATCTGGACAGCCTTGCCATTGAGGAGGGAGAGAAATGGGATGATATTGTTGCACTAAATTTTAAGTCATGAGTGTAAGAAGTAAACATAATTTCTGCCACAAGCAGGAAATGCTGCTTTTAGACATAATGGTGGAATCAGACCTACGTGTGTTAAGTGTTCTCTTGATCACAAGTTTATGGCCATTATTAATGACCGGGGTTAACACAAGCCTGGGATGTGTCATGTGAAATTTTGCAGTGCAAAAAACATGGGTGAAAATATGTGTGAATACTGTTCACTATTTTGGTCATCCATGTTCAAGAAGGAAGAATTCAGATGGGAACTCATGCAGAGAGGTGAAGGGGGAGAAGCAGAAACTTCCTTTTACAAGGGAAGGCTACAACAACCTACGTATTTAGTCCAGGTAAAATCAAGGACATCTGGCTTTTCATAACAAATAAGGAAAAGATTCAGGATAGGGAAAGAACTATTTATGATAAAGGGTAATAAATATTAAAAATAAATAGCTGCTAATAGACCTGCTGCTAATAGTATGGGTTTTGCCTCCATAATTCTCCATGAAGTCTTCATGACATGCTTGCTTTCCATGGGGGTCTGATAGGTGAAATGTCATCTGAAATTTCCTGGCTCCTCAGGGCTGCTGTGAGGAGCCAGCACAGTCCTCTGCATCCACTTCTAGGGACTACAGTTGTGGCTGGAGGGTCCACTCAGAGTCTATTATCCTCTGTAGAAACACCTGCAAAGGGACTAATTCACACATATAACTGAAAGCAGCACCTGGAATTGAATCTGATTTTACAACAGGGAAGTCCCCCCACACCTGATCTCCCACCTAGCATGAGGACAGGCATGGTCTAACCTGGTCACTGTGATGATCACTAGAACAGCACCCTGAAATTCTCTTCTGAGAGCGCCACTACCTAAAGCATTTGCAGGATGAGCAGTCAAGATGGAATTTAAGGGAAGCAAAAGGAGTGTTTCAAATTACAGGTTTGTAGCTGACTACTGCTAGTCAGTCAATTTTACCCAATTTGCACTCATGAATACAGAATTTTTTTTTTTCTCCTTTTCTTCTTGATGCACAGGTGCACCCCTGCTGCACCAGGCATATTATTTCAGGCTGCTGTGAAGATGTGGCTGCCAGGATAAATTGTTACAGTTAAATTGTATGTCTATATTATACAAGATATATAATACTTACTCATATCTGCAAATATTCACTTACAATAATTGTATGCAGAATTACCCATATGTATATACATTAAAAAAAAAAAATTGTGCTAACCAACTGCCCGCGACATGTTTTGCCATTTCTGTCCTCTCCTTTCCTTCATTCCAAACATCCTCAGGAGTCCAAGATAACATTTTTAAATAAACACTTGGGCATTTAAGTAAAATTTTTCTCTGTGCAAGGAAGAATATTGTGACACTTACAGCCTTAACAGTAATCACTCATTGGTCCTTCCTGGAATAGAAACTAAATCTGTTTATTAATCTGAAACAAACAGCAGTAACATCTCTGGCACCACTGAAAAAAATGAACACTGCACACTTTATTTTAAATGTAGCTAGTGGAAATATTACTGTTGGTGCTTACCTAAACCCAAATCAGGTGAAAGGCATGAAGATGTGTTAATTGGTGGGGTTTTTTCCCCATCTTGATTTTACGTAATGGTATGGCTCATAAATTTGTATCCAGATATGGAGTGAGATGTATTTTGTTTAAACTTGTATTCTGGGCATGTCCCTGGAGGTACCAAGGACACCTCGAAATCATCTGCCATCTGTGGGATCTGCAAGAGTTCAGTGCTGAGCAGAAAATCAGGCCCTTTGTGTTTTGAGAATGCTAATCCATTGTTATGGTTTCCTTTTAAACTGAAAATAAACACAATGTGTGTGCTGTTAACTTAGACAGGTGCTAGAGCCGACAGCTCGAGGTTTAAGGGCAGGGGTCAAGCAATCAAAAGTGGTCCTCTCTTGCATAGATCATCAAACAGGGAGTGCATCAATGGGCTCAGTGGCGAAGGCTGGAAATTAATCAGCTCAGCCCTCGGTGTTTAGCCATGCTGATTATATACTGGCAAAGTGAGCATGAGATGACAGGCCAGAGGAGCTAACGTAATAGGAGTTCGCTCCCAACAAAGGCAGGGAAGAAAGATCAATTTGCAATATTCTTTTCTGTACCCATGCAACAAAGCAGAAACATGAAAGCAGGACATTAAGGGATGCTCCCTATGAACTGGACAAATCAATAAACATCAGTGGTAAGGGGAAAAAAAAAAGTTTCTCGTTCTGTTGTGTACCCTGAGGCCTTTTCTGTCTTTGTGAAGTGCTGAGTAGCAGTGGCCTCTGTCATGTTTCCTTTCACCTACATGGTGTCATCTGCTTCAGTCTCAAGGTGAATGCTAGTTTGCACCATCTGAGCGAGTGTTTAAGGAAATTATTCCTTCTCTTTGGGAAGAGAAGGTAGGAAATGACAGGCTCTATAGAAGCTGCAGTGGCAGCTCGATGCACAGCTCCATTTCTGCATCAGAGCTGGGGCTAGAAACAGATTTGGCATTTGCACTGGGTGAAAGGTTTCAATGATTTCAAAGATTTCAATTCAGAACTCTTGAATAAGTGCCAGTTGCTTTCACAGGGAGCACCAGATAAAAACCTGATTTGATGTATAGGAGTTTAACTTCTCTTGGAAAATGAATTCCCACAAGCAGTAGTTGGGATAATGTTAGAAATCTGGTGAAGAGAGAGGGGTGGATCTGCTTTGGGAAAACTAATACTGACTTTTAGTAGCATTTGGGAAGGAGAACTATGACTGAAAAGAGAAATGTTTAGTGCGGCTACTGCCAAATCTACTCTGTGTCGGGCCAGTTATTTTATCGTCGTACATACTTGGCTGTGAGAGTCAGACCTGTAAATGAAAGCATTTCCAGCAGTGTAACAGCTTTGCGCTGCCTGTTTTCACCTGTATGTGAAACGTCTTTTAGATGCACATTCAGTGCGTGCTGTTGGTGAAAGAATAGCTTTCTTTTGACTTCCTGATGGCTTTGGCAGAGGACTCCTCGCTGTCTTGGCACTTCTTTTTTTTTAAGTCAAATTGTGTAGAATGCTAAAGCACGCGTTCAAGCATGTGATTACTCCCTTTGCGACACAGCATCTGCTTTACAAGGCACATTGTATGAATAGGCTGTTACCTGCCGGCAGGGAACTGGTGATGACTGTGGGGCAGGTGGGGACCTTGTCAACCTGGGCACAGTCTCCCTGCACCCAAGCAGGGCAGCAGAGCTGGTCTGAGGATAGCACCCATGGTGGGATGCAGTCTGGGCCCCAGTGCTGGTGATAGCAGTGGTAGCTGCAAAGTACTTTACTGGTGAATGAAAATCAACTATGAAACATTTTGGACTTGAAAAGATATTTGTGTTTGTCAGCAATTTTATTAAGTTATTCTGTTATTTAGGAACACTTTTCCCCAGTCCCCAAATAGAGTAAAAGTCAGCCTGGCAGGTCCAGCCAGGAGGAATGCAGAGCGTGCTAAAAAGAAACAAAATTCAGCAGATGCTGAGCAACAAAACTGAGCATTGACACCTCCTGCAAACAGGCTGTTTACGTGCAGAGCCAAAACAGGTCATCACCAAGTTATATGTGATATATGATATGTCATGACTAAGGCATGGGTGGGGAGGAGATGGTTTTTGGCTGACTATTTTCTGGCAGATTCACAGGGTGAATAAATTCAGAAAAGGTTATGAGAAACCAGTAGTTTCTTTCTCTTATTCATGATCAAGAAGCCCAGCAAAGGGGATGCAGGAGGAGGGAGGAGTGGGAACAGTTGCAGAAGCCAAACTTGTGCCTTGGATTAGTGTCTGGTGAAGTACTAGAGAGTCAAGGAGAGATGCCTGGTACTTGCAGCCTGGTACTTGGGAAGATTAAATTGATACAAGTTTTGTAGAATAGATCATCATCATGTAAGCAATGCAGACACCTACCAAACTCAAATCTCTGGTATCTGGGTAAACAAGACAAAAGTTGTCTGGTTGCTGTGTTAGCAGAGCGCTAAACTGCTCCCTCGAGGGAGCCCTAGGCATGTGAGCTTCCTGGATGTTACTGGGGGAGATTGAGAAGAAACCACAACCTAGGAGAGGTAGTGAGTCTTGAAAATGATAAGTAAATTAATAAATGTTGGGGAAGGGGTTATTGAGAGAGGTGCAGGGGTTGGTGTTGTCCCTTTGTCATGCTGCTTATCTGTTGATCATCTACAGTGCTTAATCACAATGCTCCAGGCTTGTTAAAAGATTGAGCTAAACAAGTTACTTTTGTACTATTCACAGACTACGCTGGGGTTCATGTGGACATCATACACAGAAAAATCCTTGTTTTGTAACCTTTTTTGTTTTTCTGCAATGAGATTGCATGAACCTGAGGGTTCTGAAATAATCAGAGGACTGAGAACTTTATGTTTTTCTAACTGCAAAATTTGTTTTAAAAATATTATATTAGGATGTAAGAAATCACATAAAACATGCATTTCCCAGGAAACAAATCTGCCTTGGGAATGAATTCTGGTTGGAGAATTGAAAAGTAGATTTTGTTATTTGTTTCACTTTAGCATTCCATTTTGTGCCACCTTGCTTAGTGCGTGGCTGGTTGTTTTTCTCTGGCTCGCACGCAGCTATAGTTTTTTGGCAACTGTTCAGGGAGAATGTGAAGTGTTCAAAGGTTAGATGGGACAGCTGATGTCCCACCTACGTGAGCAGGAAGCATGCATGAGGCTTATGGTAGCAGGGTATTTCTGCTAAAATAATCAGCAGTAGAATAGTTAAAATTGAGTTTTTTAAATATATTGTCATCTTCAAGGTTTTAAGTTTCTGGAATAGAAAGCTAGGGCCATATGTGTTCTTCTCTAGGGACCTCTTCACAATGACAATGGTAGACATTTTCTGTGTGTAGATAAAATAAGCTTTCTCTTTACAGTGGATTCAGGAGTTCTGCTCATCTGTCCAACCCAATGAAAGCTGGACAGAAGAAAAAATATTACATAAAATTCTCAGTTATAGTTTGGATAAGCTAAAAAGTTCTAAGTCACTTCTGAATACAGGTGTTCAAATCTTAATGTTACCTGGGCTTGAAAATGTTACCTTGTCTTTTCAAAGCATATCAACAATAAAATCTTGTCAACTGACAAGAACCTTTTGGACATGTATGTAGTTAAAAATGGAACAGGAGTAATAGATGGTCTCTTCGACCCAACAAAAGTTAAACATATAAATGTTATTATCAACTGTTTCCATTGTGCAAAAAACACAGCCTAGTGAAAAATCTATTTTTGACCATCAGGTATACCATCATTTAATTATTTAGTTTCAATTAAATATTGCTGGTTTACCCTGTGGAAGTACTATTCCACTTTTTGGAAATGTCTACAGGCTTGTAGGTATTTTGGCAATTGTAATGGTGATGAAACTGAGATTAAATTGAAGGAAAGGATGCTAGTGACTGCAGAGGAGGGAAAGGGTGTGGAAAGAAGCAAGGGGAAAGGGCCCAAGAAGCAGTGGTCTCTTCTACCTGAGGTCATCATGCCCAGTCCTTCCTTCCTTTCCCAGATTAGCATCCTTCCTGCTTAATTTCTCCTAAATTAAGATATGGAAAATAAATAATTGCAGGAGGAATGGCCTCAAAGGGTATGGATGGACATCTGCCTCCTCCAAAGGTCAGAGCTGGTGCTGGGGATTCTGCCCCCTCTGTACATGGATGCTGCTCCTCACTCATTTGGGGTGGTCACACTGACAAGCCATAGAAGGTCTGGTTTGAAATTGCTGCTGGGTCTTTTCTCCTTTTTGTTCTCTAGTGTAGACTTAAAATGTGCCATGTGTTTTGAAAATCCTATGGAACATCAGAAACTTCCTGCTGAACCCACCTGATTTTCTTTTTGGAGGGGTGAGGCTCGGGGGGGGTTGTTGAGTTTTTTTGGTCATCAAGAAATGCTTTGTGCATATTTTTATTAAGTCTTTGTTTTGGGTCTTCTGAATTAAACCAATGTTAAATGCTGAAATATGAAAAAAAGTTAGAAAGCAAACCTGATCTTGCTGATGTTAAATGGCAGGCTCTTTGTTTTCTACATTGTCTTAATTGCTTGTAGTTGATCTTCTAGGTATCCTAACTGTCTTTCTTGACTGTTAGTGTTGAGAATCATTGCAACTGCCCCCCAGCATTACATCCCACTGTTAGGACTGTCTAAGTTTGACACTGTTCCAGCCAGCGCTCTATCTCTGAAATGCTCAGAACAGACATTATCTTCACTTGAGCATTCCCCAGAAGTTGTTCTAGTTTTCACAATCCCTTATTTTCTAATGTGTCAGGTTGTACTTTGGGATGCATCTGAGATCTGCCTGTATTCTGTTCCTCTCTGCTATTATATCTGCTTGGCTTCTTGAAGGAAAGTCGCGGCTAGTTTGTGGTATGATAGGCGCAGTTTACATGTGATAATACTGGCTCTTCTGACTTCAGGAATGTGAGGACTCTGGACAGTTCGTGTCGGCTGTTTTTTTTTTCTGTTTGGTTTGTGGTAAGCGAAGCTGGGACTTAAAGCTCAAAAAAAAAATCATTCTTAGAAATTATAATTTTCATTGTGTGTCTGAATGAAAACACAGTTGCAAAGAGAAAGGAGATTTATTGGAAAACTGTGAGCTAATTTGTTTTGAATGATTTCTCTAAAATGAAAAGTAAGTTGAATCAAACCCATTTTAGATGAGTAAAACTCAGCATTTTGACATCACAGAAAACTTTTAAAAGAATTACAGATTTTTTTTTCCCTGCTGAATACATAATCAAAGTCAACAGCTTTGCACAGTAGTGTTTAGAAGTTGACAAAATTGCATTTTGTCAGTGGGCACTGGACTTTGGGGTTTGGTTTTCTTGGGGCTGCTCTGTGGTGTGGCTCCTTCTGCCCTAGTTATTCTGATCTCTGCCCTTGGAAATTGGTCAGAGATAGTAGTTACTTGTCACTATTGCCAGACCTTATCAGTCATGTTAGCTATCTGCTTATCACTGAAATAAGCAGAAGTTTGCTCTGTCATCTACTAGCTGCCAAGTATCATTCACAAGCATTCTTTTTCTATTGCAGGATGGACATGAAACACCTGCTAATGTCAGACTGGTTAGTGAATCCCTTTGGACCCTTTACAGGAGGCTACATGCAGGCTGTTTCTTCAGTCCCCAGTAAAAATGTGTGAGTGTTTTCAAAAGCTGGTGTTGATTTCTCTGTGAGGTGCATCCACACTTAGTTGCCCAACTTATGGGACTGCAAAGGGAACCTCGTTTTCAGGGATCTCTCTGGATCCCTCTCCAAAACTCATCTCTGTTACCATGTCATGTCCTACACTGCGTTTAAAAATCATTATGTATTAAGCAATGAAGACCCCCAGTTGGCACACTTTTAAAAAATAAGAGCAGACTGTTTTTTAAGTAGTATGGCAATTACTATGCCAGTTGTAGCTGACGTTTCAAAATCTCTCCCTCCAAGTTTGAGGGAGCCTTGTCTGTTGTTAACGCTCCTGATAAGGCTAGAATGCCTATCTGCTCTGATTCACTGGTACAACCAATATCTGTGAACTCTCTGAGGACATTCTTGGCAGCTGCAGGACATAATTACCGCATTTGAGAATATCTTTTAGGCATTTGGATCTATGGCTGGCTTTTTAGATTGCTCCCCTGCTAACTAATATGTTACTGGTTTGACACAATTGACAGCTGGCTGTGCTGGTGGCTAAAGGACTGCCTCTGGGGCTGTCTCAGGATGAGGTTAATGATGGGCTAGATGAGTTCCCTGCGTTTCCTATACATCATTTACCTGGAATTGTGCTCTCCGCTAGACTCTTCCGTGATGACAAGGGATCTGACCAAATGGCCATATGTACTAAATGGTGCAACTATTCCACTGGGCCAAATTTGGGCTTATTTACTGTTTTTTGAAGTAGCCACAACAGAAGCAAAAAATGCTGTGTCTGAAAATGCACTGTTTTAATAAAAAGAAGGACTGTTGAACATCCATTTTGGGCCGGACTCATACTTGTTAACTGTCTGAGCGTCCCTTATCTCTCTCACGTTGTTATGATCCACAAAGGAGTGTTTGTACTTTGCTGTGCTGTTGGTTTTCTTGCTTCCTCCCTATAAGACTTCTGGAGACCGTGACTAATGATGAATTTGTGAAGCTTCTATGTAGATCCCATGTCTATAAGTGCCTTGCACATGGAAGTTTAATAGCTATTTTTTTTGTGAAACTTCATTTGTGGTCAGCTGTGCAAGGTGAAGAGCAATCATAATGTTGATATGCAGTGCTGATGTTTCAAACAGAGCCACAGGAAAATAATTATTATATTTGGGGAGAGCAGTACTAAAGGGATTTTTTTTTTCCCCCTTAAAGCTTTTCCATCTTTCTGAGATGGATGAAATAGTTAAGTCATTTTAAAAACAAATTCCCATCCTCCCTGATTTAAGATCTATTCCTGCAGTATGTATGGCGCGGGGGAGATACTGTAGCATTTTTATGAGGAGATAAAATATTGGCTTAATGATAATTTGGCAAAGTTTCAAGATATCTGAGAAGACTTCCTGGAAATTAAAAACAACTCAAATGTAAGAGAAAATTAAGCTAGTGACCCCAAGTACAAAAGGGGAAGAGCTCAGACATCCATTTTTCCCTGCTCCTTGCTTTATTCTCTCTCTCTCTTTTTCTTTTCTATCTTTTTTTTTTTTTTTAAATCCCCTTTTGCTAATCATCTCCCCTTGGCCCTGGCTGCTCTCATTACAAGGTGGAAGAATAGTTTGGTGTAAATTTGCTATTGCTATAGCTGCATATGTAAAATTTTCCAGGGTTTTTATTTTTTGAGAATGGCAAAACTTTAACATGAAACTTTCTAAATCACATACATGTATCTGGTTGGGCTTGCTGAGGCCAAACTCCCTTTCTGCTTGCAGCCTGAGGGCTGGGGAGAGACGCTTGGTTCTTTGGGGAAATTAATTTCTTTGCTATGCTTGAGCCATTTGCACCATTTTTCTACAGGAAAATATGTAAATATCTGGAGACATGTGCAGGATGTCCTAGAGACTATTTTGGTCTTCCTATTGCTGCTGCCTGTATAACTGCATCTAAGCAGACTTCCCCATGCTACTCCCTCTTAGAGACCTGGGCTGATCCTCCTGGCTATCCTCAGATGAAGACCTTATTTTTGTGATCTGTATGAGTTTTTGTTCAGGTGGAAAATACAGAATCAGGCCCACTAGACCTCTTGTAGCATGAGGAGTAATTCCTCCTTCCTATCTATTGGGCTTTTGACCTGATTTCTGGGAAGAGTGGAAGGTGTGTTAATTAGAGACAAGTTTCTTGCTTTCTTTTTGCAGGAGGGCGGAAAGAGGTTTTGACATCTGAACATGCAGAGCCAGACACACCATCGACATGTTTCATTTAATCACTGCACATCAGTCAGATGGTGATAACATTTGATCCCTGCACAGCAGACATGCCATGTGAACTGGTTATGCGGGGGCTGCACATCTCATTTTAATCCTTTGTGTGATTTAGCCTTTCAGAAAATTACCACTTTTTAAACTTCTGTTAATACCTCCTTTCTGTTCTATTCCCCATATTTCTGGGAAAGGCTGGATTGGGATGGAGCATATGAAACAGAAGTTTATGAAAGCTGAGAAAGCGAGGAAAGGGATATCAAGAAAGGGAATCAGAGTACCCTTTGGTGGTGTTGGTGTTGAAATGAATGTGTGGGAAAAGCTTCCAGCCTTTATAGCTACAGGACACTGTGGATGTCACCTAAACATTATGGATGCCTGAGTCTGCAGGCAACCTGAAACAGTAGCTGTTAGGGGTCTGCCCCACTGCGTTTGTTTTAACTCTGAAATCCACTGTTGCTCATTCAAGTGATTTGCTGAAGTATGGAGCATGGAGAGGGCTCGTGGACCATGCTTGGAGCCTAGAGTAGTTTTAATTTTGTCTTGGGAAAGGCAACTGGTCCTAAGAAAAGCTCTGGAAATGCTAGTCCCTGCAGGTCAGAGCTGTGTTGCTGTAATACATCAGCCTGGGGTATACTGCCATCATCTGTAAGTCCCGCAGATGTCAGCAGTTCAAGTGCTGATGGAGTCCAGCCTTTTAGAGCTGTCATTCTCAGCCTTGACCCTGGTCCCTGATAAAAGTCAGCACTGGCTTTCAGGTTCCTTTCATTTATTTATTTATTTTATTTACACGCTAACCCCTTAAAATCAGAGGTCCAAGCCTTGCACTCTGACCTGTTGTTACTTGCCGTTCCCATTCCTAGCTTCTTAGCTCATGTTCTGGCCGTCGTCTGGCATGCTCCAGAACCTCTCTTGGAAACTGCTGTAATTACCTCACTGAGCCTGTGGAGTTGGTTTCTTGTCAAAGCTCAAGCAGTGAAAATCTTTTCTTTTTTTAGATGCAAATTACAGAAACGTATGTTTGAAACTGCTCTTAGTCCTCCCCCCCTTCTTCATTCCTCTTTCTTTGTCTTGGACACTTCCTCTTATGGCATGCCTTTTGAAACAATTACCTGTTCAGCTGTCTGCTCAGGGTATGTCTACTACTCTGGCTTGAAGAACCAGAGTCACTGAGAAGAAGCTTAGACAAGCTGTTGCCCACTGCTTTGACCCTATGGCAAAATTCTTCTGAGTAGGATGCTCTGAATAGGCCAGATCTTGATCTAGGCTTTCCATAATTATGGAAGCGTGTATGCTCCAAGACTCCTGGGTTGTTTCTGGAGGACAGTGGTAGGACAATTTTAGCGGAAGTCTTTGGTAATAAATAGGCTTTGGTCCAAGACAGTCAAAATGTAAAGGAAGGTCAAGAAAATCTAGACTAGAGTTGGGCAAGAAAGATAAGATTTCATGGTGCATCTCCACAGATATCTGGGCATTAGCTTTGTGCTTGCTAGCCACTAGGAAGAGAGATCAAGAACTGGATGTGTCCGGACTCTCCCACTCAGTTGTTGGCATCAGCAAGATCCATGCAGAGGCTGTTGGGGAACTGCCCCCAGTAACTGCCCCTTGCTGTACTTGTTTTAGGGAGAAACTGAACTGATGGTTCAGGTGTTGAGATAAGACACCTGACTTGGATTTTGTGCCTGATTTCTTACCACACATCCATCTCTAGGACCTTAAGATCTCTGTAAAGCTTTGGGAACTTTTGCTCCTTTTACAATAAGGATACCGGCATGCCCAGCCTCAAAAAGAGACATCAGTCTACATTCTGTCTTTGCATTCTCATGTTTACAATTAATTAAAAAAAGGGGTGAACTGAGGAAGAGGAGGAAACTATAAAGACATTAGTGCAATTTCAAAGTCTGGTTGACTACTTGCTTTTTTTTTTTTTTTTTCGCTCGAGGAAATTGTTCAGGGAACCAAATGTATGTCTGTGAATTGGCAAGGTCTGTGAAATTTTGGATAATCTCTAAAACTGTGTGTCAGCTACATAAGAAGATCTTGCTTGTGGGATTCGAGTAATTAGGATATAAGTAATTAGTAATTAAGGTATTAAATAATATTGTGAGATTTCAACAACTCTTTTGGGAGGCTGAATGAATGTTTCTCCATGTGTTTTGTTTGCCACTCTCCTGTTTCACAGCACGTAGGTCAAATATGTTTAGGCATGAACTTGGGGTGGGGGGCTTGTCCTAGGTATACTGAACATGCTCCCCATCAGCACTGTCTGGTGGATCTGTGTGCTCGTTTCACACGTTGTGGTTCCCCTTGCAACACCCAATCCTTTTAAGACTGTTTGCTCCTTTAGTGGCAAAGGTAAGGCATGCATACATCCCTTTCCCACCCTTCACCTTGTATTGCAAAAGGACAATTTCTTTCAAAATCAAAAAGACTCAACTTCCTTGACCTAAGGAATCCAGTTGAGGTGTTGAGGAACCTCAAATGCCCAGCAGCTTGTGAAAATTTGACTTTGTGTTTGCATTGTTCCCTCTGAGTTGTGGGTCTTCAGGGAGCTGCTGTGCTGGTCCTGCTATGGATGTGAGCAGGCTGCCCCGAAAGGCAAACAGAACTTCCTCTCATCTTTAAAAGGAGTGAGGAGGTGTGGGCATATACAGCCTTACAGACCTGAGCATCACCTGCTGATACTATTTAATTAAAAGGGAAAGACGTATGACTGGGTTGTTTGAGTTTTGGGGTTGGGTTTTTTGGTGGTGGTGTTTTGTTTGTTTGTTTTTAATTGCAGCACTGTATGTAGAAATTCAAGATTAACTGTCAGGGATTTCATCAGAGGGCCAATGACTGGGGGGAAAAAAAAAGCTAGAAGGAGGAGGTAGTCTTTTTCTCACTAGACTCCTATGAATTACATTCTTGAGAGGAATGTGTATTACAGATACATGCAGTATGGTTTTGCATCCAGAAAATGACAGCAGGGACTTAAGATTTCAAAGACTTGGGACGTTTATCTGTTGTAAATGTAATTGTATCTAGAAGTAAATAAGACTCTGCAATTTACAGACACTTTAATCTTGCACTATTTATGGACACAGAATTGCTTAGAATAATACTGCCTTATTTTATACTGATGGCATTGTATTTTTACCACTGTAGTAAGGGTTATTTCAGCTGTGAACCTTTATCAGAGTCTGCATGTTTCTAGAGGGTTATAAACTGGCTCGCGTTGTCTCTGAAGCAACATGAACTCTCAAGCTTGGAGGAACGTAGTTAAAAATTTAAGATCCATCAGTGTACCAAATATTTATGCTTACGGATAAAAATAGAGGACTCTTCCCAAATGCGGATGGGTGTGCTTGTGTGAATGTTCTGAAGAGAGAGTTAAAATTAACAGCAGTTTATCTGATTATGCTATTTGTTATGTAAGGAGAGAGAGTGTGCACACAGAACTAAACAGAAATACTTCTACATTCAGAGAAAGTTACCATAAACAGACAAAACCCCCTTCCTCCTTCTGGGAACTGGTCCATACGTAGCACTATTCTCTCTCACCAGGGTAAGGTGGATGCGTTATTGCCCTGCTGGACAAATTTCTGGCAGGCTGTGGGACTGCAGAAGAGCACCTGCAGGTGTAATATTTTAGTAAAAAGGAAGATTTAAATTTCTAGCACAGAAGTGGGCTGGTAGAAGCTATGTTAACACAAGACAGAGTGGACCTCCTTTCTAATTCTAATATGCTCACTTTTAATCAGCAGTAGTTTGACGTCTCCTGCTGAATAACACCGACAGAAGAGAGTTGCAGAATCAGGGCCCGAGTTTCTTGGCTATTGTATCCTGGGACAAAAGAGACACGTCAGGTCACTTTGGAGTAAACAGCAGGATTGGAAAGTGAGGTGAAATGGAGAAAACATTTTGGATCTTCATCAACCCACAGAAATATCTCAGCTGTTGAGTCAGCAACAGAGATGTTTGTACCTAACTTTAGCCCTTTTATCCTTCCTGCTGTGCTGGCACAGCTGCATTTGGACGTACTACGGAGGCTTTGCTCAAATGCTTGGTTTGTGCAAGGCTCTCAGATTTTTCTACTTACTTTCTTCCATCGCTGCCTCTGATTCCCTTAAACAATAACCTTCCCAAACCAACCATATATATGAACTAGCCCCCTATTTGCAAAGATAACGTTCACGCTCTGGTGTGCTGGTGTCTAGGCAGGTCAATTTATAATTGTCTCTAAGTGCTTACTCCTGCAAACAGGAACGTTGTTTATCTGCTGCTCAGTGACAGTTGGAGATTCTTTCGAAACATTGTAGAAAATCAAATAAATTACTTCAAATTTTATCCTTACTGGAAGAAAGTACATTGATCAGTGTAAGTGAGGAGCCAACACATCGCTATCGGTAAGTAATAGCCTCTGGGAAGTAATTTTTTGAACGAAATAGGTGAACAAACCCTGTAAAAGGTGATCAGTAAACAACCAAATTCCACTGTACTTCAATGTCAACAAGGATACCATCAATTCTCCTGCTGTTCATTTTTACCATCTCTATTATTCTGTGTTGTGCTGTCCTTGCCTGAGATGGTGGTAGTTCATTGTGTCAGATATTCTTGCTTTTCAGTAAAAGTAAATAGATTTTTGATTTAGGATGATTTTTGTTTAGCGATAGAAGGGACTGTTTTATTTTCTCCTTCCCATTAGTTACAGTTTGTTAAGATATTTGCATTTGAACAAGAACTTTTTCCTCTCTCTTCACCTCCTCCTGCCTGTTCAGGCAATGAAGTTGCATCCTTCTCATTTGAAATAGCTTTAAAAAAAAAAAAAAAAGGCTTAAAGGCTAATAATCCCCCAAATTACAATTATCAGTATTTCTCAAAGTAAAACACGGTGTCATGCTGCATTTGATACAAAAGCATCCAGCTGAATATTCTATTAGACAGGTCCTGTGAAGTTAAAAAGAGGACTGGGTTGAGTTATCTCACCATGGGAGGAAAAAGGCATGCACAATCAGATATTTAACACTCCTTTGCAATTATGGGAATTTTTATTCTCTCCCTAGTAGGGAACATAGCATTTTACTGCAGTGTTTCAAGTTTGCCTCCAATGGTATCTGATAGAAGTGCTTTTATCCCCTGAAGATACAGTACAAAATACAAATCATCATTGGTTTTATCTCAGCTGGAGCTGCCTATTTTCTAAATGAGTTTACTCTGTGCTACTGCCCATCAGGCACATTTTTCATCCTTCATCCCCACTCTTTTACTATAGCTGGGTTTAAGTCCTTTCTTCTGTCCTTTGTTCCTTCAGCTCAGCGAAGTAAACAGCAGGATTGATCTTACACTGCATTTTGGTATTGTTCCAACTGCTCATCAATAGACATGGGCTGGGAATGCACTGACTGGAAAAGAAGGGCAAGATTGAAATTCACTTTTTGTTCTTTGTGCCTTTTAGTGTGCAGCGGAATGTCCCTAATCTGAAAGCTGCTACACTGACTGCCTATCAACATGCAAATTAATCATGAAGTGATGAGTCCCATATTCGCTCTAAGTAAAAAGTCTTTAAAGGTATCTGTGCAAACAAGGAAAAGAAAAAAAAAAAGAAAAAAGGCCTTTTTTAAAAATGCAGTTGCTGGTAACTGGTATGGGGAACTAATATCACTCATTTTGCATCTGTTCCCTCATTTAGCGATGAGCCTAATGCTTTGGAAGCACCTAGCTCGAGCGGGGGAATCTTTTGGTATCCTTGTAAGCAAGACAACTTAAACTAAGGATTAACTGCAGTTAGCAGCGAAGCGGAGGTGGCATTGCAAACAAAAGCAACATCGTGACTGCAAATTATTTGTACCTACTTTCCTGAGGAAAGGCATTAGAAATAAACTTACAGATGCCGAATGCAATCATTTCTCATATTTTGAGCACACAGGGTTTCCACTTGTAACTTTTCCCTGGGGTCTTGAAGGATTATAATTGAATTTGGGGCTGTAGCAAGAATATACAGTACTACTCTGTTTTAATATCCATTGACTTTTATATGGCAGTTTGATAAAATGTTTGAATGCAGGAAAAATGTATGTATTCTTTATGGAAGACTAAACAACTGGCAGAGAGTAACTGAGGGCTGGAGAAGAGCTGGCTTACACATATGAGAGCTTTTCTGGTGTGCTTATCTGGCTGTTGAAGAGCAGTATTTCAGATCAGGTTCCGCTTTCCATCACTGTTGAACTGATATTCCTGTAAATACATTGCACAAGAAATGGCACCAACCTGTGTACCTAACTGAAGCAGTTTAATTTGTTATCATAGCACTGAGTTAATTTAGTCTTCCTGTTCTTGCTATTTCTGCAGGACTTACTCTTCATCGTTGCCTGTGTGATGAGAGTCCCTACCACAGAGCTGTATGTATTCTGAAATTTTGAAAACTTTATTTATTTATCTACCTTACCCACTATATGAGCTGAATATCTATCTGCATCTTAGAAATAGAAAGGAGGAAGAAATAAGAAAGGATTGCATCTTGGTCTCACACTAGAGACCTAACCACATCCAAAGTTGCTCATAATTTTTGTGTTAGCTTACATTTCTTTCAGCCTTCTTGTTCTGCACCCAGGGGTAAAGTATCCTTTGCTATGTAGATAGGGTTGTAATTTTCATTCTTTCTTGGAGGCAAAAATGCTTCCTCCTTGTCTATCTCTGGAGGAATCTTTCAGAAAAGCGGGGGAAAAAAAAAAAAAGAGAGAGAGAGGAAAACAGAATGTTTTGTGCTAAGCTGGGCCTGAGCTGTGAAGTACATGTACAGACCCAAACCTCCCCCAGTTTGGGGGGTGAATGCTCTGCTCTGCGCTGGGGTGCTTGGTGTCTGGGCTCATGGGGAGCCCCAAGAGAGGGAGGAAGGAGCAGTGTGGTGTGTGAGATGGAGGTATGAGCAGGGAGGTCTCACCCAGGGACGGGAATCGAGGTCCCAGCCTGGATGTGGCTGTGAATGAAGGGGGTGTCGGGGGGTGTCCTATGGAGCTGGGGCTCTGCCTGCAGGCTCTGGACTCACCTGTGGCTTCCCACTGTTGCCTGGGCTTGCCATAACCTTGCTTGCTGGCAGCAATTGGGCTGGGCAGTGGTCGGTGCAGAAGTGCATTTATACCTGGGCACCACAAAGACAGTGATACAGCCAGCGTTCCCATAACGAACCTACTCTTGGCACCTAATGAGAGTGACTTCAAAGCCAGCTGAGGGGCTGGCTGCAGGTGCTGGTGGTCTGCTTCTTAGCTCACTGCAGAGGCACCTGGGCTTGGGGAGAGGATATCTGAGCATACCGAGGAGAGTCTGTCTGCAGCGTTTGGGCCAAAATAATTAGTGCCTTTTAAAAATAAAAAAGAGGTTTCTTCTCACTCAGGACAAGAATAAAGGCTCCTGAAGTTTTCCCATGGGAGCAAATTCTAGTGTTTTTGATTTGGAAAGCAATGATATGTTATGCTGTTGTTCAATTTTAGGGATTTTTTTGGTTTTTTGTTTTTTTTTTTTCTTAAGTGAAGGGGAGTGGCCAGCCGTCTCTGACCTACCACTGGCTAAAACCAGCAGAGTTTGCACAGTGTCTGTTTTAAGCTGGAAGTGGCTATCTTCAACCTCCATATCCCAGTGTTGACCTTCAGCTGAGCTGCAGCTAAGCTGGGATCCTAGCTTCCTTACCAGCTGTGAGCAGGCGCTACAGGGGGCCATGATCCAATTACGAGAGCTCCTGTCCATACGTTGGCTGCACGTGCGACTCTGCGGCAGCGGAGTTGCAGTCTCAGTCCACCGTGATTCACAGCCAGTGCGCCGCTGCAAAAGGGCAGCCAGCCGCTGCGCAGGGAAGCTGAAGCCACACTAAGCTTTTATCACCTGGAAGTCACCACGTATGCAAGACACCAGGCTCTTGACTGTCAGCATGAAAGGGCACAGGGTTTGTTTGCAAGCAGCCACCCCAGTTAATATCGGTACAGACACAAACACAGGCATGTGCTGATTTTCATCTCAGGGGGGTTTCAGGGGAGGCTCTGATTGTAGTAGGATGCCTGTAAACTGCTGACACGCTGGTGAGGAATGTGTAAGCAGTAGCATAACCAAGATCTGAATCTAGCCTTGTTGGAGTCAAACACTGCCTCTTGCAAGACTTAAGGTTTGAAATGGACCTTAGTCAAGGCTCTGACTAGTGCTTCCCAATGAGGACAGTTGTCACAGGGTAATTGTCTCCTTCTGTTGAGAGAAAGCTTGTTAAACCACGTTGGCGGGATAACAGAGGGGTGACATTTCCATTAAAATTAGTGAGATGTCCTTCCCTCTGCTTTTGCTGCTGACCTGATCCTTGTGCACCATCTTCATCACGACCGCCATAGCGGTAGGCATATTAGTGCTGTGTATCGAGAAGGATGTGGCATAATAAAGCCAGAAACTTCATTGGGTCATTGCCTCTGTGCTGTTTCGCTTTCCTTTAAGCATTTGTTAGACTGAGAGGGAGAGAGGCATTACTAACGCATCCCCAGATAGAAGAGTGCTGGGAGAAATTAGCAGTAGCTTTACTGTCTACCACTCTTCCCTTGATGTTTAAGTGCAATGATGAGGCTAGGTGGCTTGTGGTACCTGGCCTCAGTGGACTGCCTCTAAGCCTGCCTGAATATGTAATTTCTTAAACAACTACAGGCATTTTTGACTCACTTGTGCATAGTCCCTGTTTCTGTAACCTCTGCATTTGGTGCATGCAGGTGACATGGAGCTTCTTGGCTTCTCTCTGAGATATATTAACCCAGGAGTGCTCTCAGTTGTTACAGCTCAGCATGTGGGTATTGATGGCTGCTGCCTGTCCCTGAGCTAGTGTGGGTGAAAGCTGGTTCAAGAGGCCACTGTTGTTCTGTGAACAAGTGTGGGTGAAGTCCTGGCTGTGTGACAGTAGGCGATATCCAGGACATCAAGTTTGTCTTGTGAGAAGTCGTCTTCTCTCTAGTATGACTTCATGAGTGTTGCCACACTACTTTTATACAGAAAATAGTGACTACAGGTATCTCTGCTCATGTTCCCTTCTCCCTGTTGTTGATTATGTGCTGACGTACCGTCACTTGCAGATATGTCTATATATGCATGTGTGTGCACATACACATATAGGGGAAAGTGTGTTTCCTGGCCTGCGTAAGAGCTGAACTCGTGCATGCTTGTGTATTGGTCCTGTGATTTTTCTTTTGCGGTTCCACAGGTGGACAGGACCTTTTTTCCCCCTCTTATCTGCATGTGCTGCCCATCCCTTTTCCAGGGGAGTTCAGTGGTGATAGTGAGGGTTCAGCACCTCTGGATAGAAGGTCAAAAAGTGAATCTTCCTCGGATGCTGGCTGGCTCAAGCTGGTCACATGCTGAGTCAATAAGTTTTGCTGTTCACCTTCATTGAGTTCAGAGGTCAGTAACTTGGGGCTGTGCAATTGCCTGGGGTGTCACATGCTGTTCCTCTAGCTCAGGGAAAACTTAACTTGACAGTTGAAACATTTCACTATGTTTCACGATAATAGTACAATGTTTTTCAGTTAAACAGGGTGCTTTTACAAGAGAAGGGCTTTTTTAAAGCAATGTAACAGTTTTTCTTTGATTTTTAGGAAGTGCCCGCTGTGCAGACTCAGTGTTTGCAGAGTAGGTTTTCCTGTACGTGAATGCAGTGTTTCAGTAGGTCGGGTGCTAATGGGGCCAGCTCGAGCTGCATGTGGGCCCGTGGTCCAGCCGGTCTTTGAGAGATGTGTTGGAAGACCTTGTAGCAAGTGAGAATGACAACCGTGCTCGGACAGTGCAGGCAGGCAAGACCAGTGTCTCCAGTTTAGGAGCAGCTGGGGGTTTTCCAGCAGACGAGTGGGTCAGGTCACCCAGCCTGCTGATATCAAACTGTTTCTGAAAAGATGCAGCTTTTTTTGATGACCTTCCAAAGCTACAAGGGGTGTGAGACCTCCTCAGTTGTCCTGCCCGGTTCCCGGCTTGGTCTCATGCTTGGTCCCAGCTGCCCTGGGAGCTTGGATGTCAGGCATGCAGGCTCTGTTTTTAACTGATGTTTTAAAAATGTGACTTTTTTTTTTTTTTAAATAAACTTTTTTCAGATCATGAGAAGCATTGGAAGGAACCTATATTTTGCCCAGAAGTGACAGTAAAATTACTCCAACTGTTGGTATTTCCCTAAGGAGCAGGAAACACTTAAGCGGGAAGGAAAATGATATTGCTTTGTTCCTAAAGAAGCTTCATCCTCTCACCTGAGGACTGCTGTCCCAACCAGTTTGTGTGGCAGATAGACGGTCTGATGCTTGTTAGTGCTGCCGTCCCTGGTCCCTGTAAAGAAGATGCCACCGTCATTCGTGGGACCGTGGAGAGAGTTTTTCCTGAGTTGTTCATTGCTTGCCTGATTTTGTTTCAGATGAAATTAGGGATAAAGCTCTCACTAGCGTCCGTGTGAGCAGAGGTAGACTGAGATTATTCGGCATGAACTCTACCAAACTCTGGTGTCTTCTGCTGTATTATTAGGGGTGAGGTGTGGGAATTCATAGAATCATAGAATGCTTTGGGTTGGAAGGGACCTTTAGAGATCATCTAGCCCAAACCCCCTGCAGTGAGCAGGGACATCTTTAACTAGATCAGGTTGCTCATCTAGTTCTACAGCTCAGTGCAATTTAAAGCTGAAGGAATCTTGATAGAGACTCTCCCACTCCCTTCTTCCATATTCGTATGAAAACTTTGGTTATATTTGACTTCTGCTCATGGAAGTTATCCCTGGAGAAGGCAGGTATAGCTCTGACCCTTATGGAGATCAGCCATTTGAAGGTCACTATCTTCTGTAGCCCGTCACCTTTTCCGGTCCCCTCAGGCTGCTGGTTGTGTTGGAGCTTTGCAACACGTCTGGTATGAGATGGTCACCAGCCCACCTTACAACTTTAAAGGTGAGGACCAAGCATTCAGCTACGGTGGTCTGCAGTTGCAATGTTCCTTTAGCTGCTGAATTTAAAAGGCAGAAAAAAAATCTTTTGGCAAAACTAATTTTCTTCTAAAAGTGTCCATTAAACTTACCCCCCCTCATTTTTATAATGGATGCACACAACAGTATGCATATTGACTTATGTTTTCAGTCAATATCAAGATTTATTGTCCCTTGAGTTAAATGAATCACAATATTGACCTCATTGTAAGCCAATACCTGCTTAATGTATTTTTTTAAAGTATTTTGTATTCATTTTTAGTAATAGGGCCCATACAGTAGTCTATAATATTCATTTGTATTCCCCTTCTTGCTCTTTCCCCCTTTTTTATTTCCTCGTCTGTCTTTGTTGATGGCTATCATAGCAGTAGACACTGGATTCATTTAATGAATGAGAAATAAAGATGTCCAATAGCTGGTATATCTCCATTATAGAGACTGAATGAGTCATTTCCACAATCAAGTTGCCTTCTCTAGCTTGGGCTGGGGAAAACAAGGTGCGTTGCTTCTAGCAGGCACTGCGATAGAAACAATAGCCAAGTGTTGCTGTTGCTCATGTGTTTTCATGCCACTTCTTCCTTTCTCTTTTTTTTTTTTCTTTCTTTTTCTTTCCTTTTCTTTCTGCATTTAAATTTTCCACAGGAGGGGAAGAAACCCACTATTTCTTTAATATTGAATTCCATTTATCTCCATAAATTGGTTATGGTATACGATCTAAAGGACTCAGCTGTTTTTAAAATAGGTTTATTCCTTTTCCTTTAAGATTATTTCAGATTATTTCCACACAGTATAGGCGAGTTATAAGAAGACTCATTTTGCAGACTTCAGTGAGAGCTGCACATTTGCAGTGCATCGTTTCAGATGTGGAATGTTGAACAAAGAAATTAAATTTATATGTATCACCTAAATTATTTCAGATTCATGGTTCAGCAAAGAGTTCAGATCCTAATCAAATATGTAGTTTGCATGGGCACTACACCTTTTCTCAATAATAATATGGCAGTTCTATTTACAATGCTTGACTAGATTTTGTAATAATGCTTTTACTGAAATTTACGTTTTGGTTTTTCTGCTGCAGTCTTGGCTACCCATTAGACGTGTGCATCCTTAGAGCAAAGATAACGATTGCAAGTAACTTTTCTAGAGAGAAAGGGTGAGAAACAGAAAAATCAGGGCTCCTGTGCAATACTCCTACCCTTCAGAACCTTCCAGTGACTACCAAAATACCTGCTGGTATATGGGCATCTAGATCTGTATTCTGTGTTGAGAGGAACGGTTTAGATATTGTGGTCAGGAGAAATTATGTGAAAAGCTGCCATGCTAGAATCACACCAACTATGGCCTCAACAACATTCACTGCCTCTGCTGTAGCATGAGGGGGAAAAACACCAACAGGAGATGTAGAGGAGAAGAAAGGAAAGAAGTGAGGAAGTGAGAGGAATAACACGTTATTGGAGCTGAGCCTGGGGGAGGAAAAGGTGGACGAGTATCCTTCTTTCATCTGCTGCTCCTGGCTGAGGAGGGAGGAAGTCCTGAATTGCTTTTTGCTCTGCCCTGTGCATCAGTCCATCAACTAATTTCAGGATATCCTACAAGGCGAGCCCCTACAAATTAAGAATGTAGAGGGCAATTAATGAGCAGCCTTTTCCTGCTTTGTTTTGCAGTGGACCCCAGCTTCCCTACTTGCCCCTGAGCAGAGTACTGAGCAGAGCCTGAATCTCTGAGAATTTGGGTGACTGTGTCATGACCAGTGGAATATAAGCAGCCCTGCTGGAGTAGTACTGCACTGGAGCTGCGCCACAGAAGACTGCGCTTCAGTCTTGCCTGAGCATTACAGGTCACACTTAACTAACACACAGTACATTTTCTAGAACTGAGATTTTTGGACAACAAGGGAAAAAACAGTTCCCATGTTCTTGAGGTGTTGCTACTGATGGATGCAGGCTTGGGCTTTTTCCTGTGTCCCAACACAAAATACATTTAAAGCTGGCCATGTAAATGCTTCAGCCCGTATGAGCAAATCGGCCAAACTTGCTCAGGAAGATCACTGATGGGTGATACATATTCACAAATGTGCCATCTGATGCAAGCCCAGCTGGAGTCCCTCCATGGGCTTTGAAAGAGACCCAGATCTTCACTCAGTCCATATTCAAAATGTGAGCCAAGCTACCAGGATGGTGTCTGCAGCATCCTTAGGACGGGGATTATGAAAGTGCATTGCTGGAGTAGCCAAAGCAAGAGTGTGCATGTGTGACTGTGTATGCTTGTGAGCAAAGATATCAGGAATAGTGTGGCCAGCAGGAGCAGGGAGGTGATTGTTCCCCTGTACTCGGCGCTGGTGAGACCGCACCTGGAATACTGTGTCCAGTTTTGGGCCCCTCAATACAAGAAAGACATTGAGGTGCTGGAGCATGTCCAGAGAAGGGCAACAAAGCTGGTGAAGGGTCTGGAGCACAGGCCTTATGAGGAGCGGCTGAGGGAACTTGGATTGTTTAGCCTGGAGAAGAGGAGGCTGAGGGGAGACCTTATTGCTCTCTACAACTACCTGAAAGGAGGTTGTAGTGAGGTGGGTGTTGGTCTCTTCTCCCATGTAGTTAGTGATAGGACAAGAGGAAATGGGCTTAAGCTGCGCCAGGGGAGGTTTAGGTTGGAAATTAGGAAAAATTTCTTTACGGAAAGGGTGGTCAAGAATTGGAACAGGCTGCCCAGAGAGGTGGTGGAGTCCCCATCCCTGGAAGTGTTCAAAAAACGGGTAGATGTGGCACTTCGGGACATGGTTTAGTCTGGTCTACCCTTGATTGGCTTAGAGTAGACTTGGTAGTGTGGGTTAATGGTTGGACTGGATGATCTTAAAGGTCTTTTCCAACCTAAACGATTCTATGATTCTATGAAAGAGGAGTTCTGGGATTTTGGAGGAACTCTAGGAAACATGAGAATTACTTCTGGGTTTGTTTTTCTGCACTGGTGGTCACTGTCTTGTGCTGAATGGTTCTGTGATGAACCCTGAAGTCAAATCCTGTAACTAATGTTTTGTTGGGGGTTTTTTTGTTTGTTTGTTTGTTTGCGTTTGGTTTTTTTAAAGACAAAAGAAAAAAGAAAAATTGCTGCTTAAATACCAACGCCACTTTGAAAGCAGCATTGTCCTTTACTCAGAGTAGGTTCTATGTTGTCCTGTTCAGTGATTTCCATCTGGTATTGCACACCTCCAAGCCTGCTTCATGCCCCATTGACTTTTTTTTTTTTAAGTGCTCTAATTTTGCTTGTTATTTGGAACATGCTCTCTATGTGTGCCTGTAGATCTGAAAAAAATACAAAGTTGTTTCCTAATATAGGAGTTTCTTCCTTCTGCAGTCCTCGTTGGGAGGAAATGGCAAACCCAGAGGGGAAAACATTCTCCCCCAAAGCAGTTTTTGTGTTTCTCTCAGCCTTCTGTCCTTTTAACTTTTCCTTTTTTTCTGTAGAGTTGCTTGTCTAAAATTTTTATTCCAACACTGTGGGTACTGTAACACCACTGCTTCTGGGGAAATTTGATGCTGAAAATAGGAGGCTAGGGAACACGTGAAAAATTGCTCTTTGGAGAGCTAACTTCTTCCTGGCTGAAAAAGTCTTGCCATCTTTCTGTTTCAGTATCTGTTCCATTTGGAGAACTCCGACTCCCTAGGCAGCTACTTCCTTTGGCACGCATTCTTATCGGGAACCAAATAATCCAGAAAACAGTGAAAGGATGATGGTTTTCCCTCTAAATCCTTCCTCTCGTGAAATACAGCTTCTTCATAGCTTCCTTCCTCCTTGGCTGAGTGAATGAAGATTGAGAGAGGAAGTTGGTACAAATGAGACATGAAGTTCTTCTGTTTATTTCTTTTGTGTTCTTTTTTCAGGAAAGAAAACCCAAACTTGGTGTCCCCAGAAAGGAGAAAATGGAATATGGAAAGTTACATAGGAAGCTAAGAAAAGGAATTGCTTAGAGATGGCTGCCCCACCTTACATATTGGGGATGAGATGCCAGCCATGTAATTTTTTTAGCTGAACCTCCTCATTTCAGAGATAGCAAGGAATTCTTCCTCTCCCTCACAGTTAGCTTAAAAACTGCAAGGTGAAAATATACATAAAAGTTTAGATTTTTTTTTTTTTAAAATTTCCCTCTGGATCCTGAAATTCCTCAGATTGTATTTTCAGGTAGCAGTTGAGCAGTGAAGGGTTTCCTTAAAGCAAAGAAAAAAACACCCCAAACCAGTGAGAAACTCAAGTACTTCAAGATGCAGAGGCTCATGGTATGAAGAAATCTATCCTATTTCCTAAAACTTCCAGTGCCATCTCGGTAAGGTCTCAATAACTAGATATATTTTTGCGTCATCTTATAGGACATTCATCCTGGTGGAGTTTCAGTGTCAGCACTACAAAGGGAAAGGCTCAGTACTTTGCAGGTCTGTGCACAGTTTTGCCTGTTTGGGTCTTGGGCTACGTTTCTCTAGTTATATTTGCCTCTTCTGTCTTGTCTCTGCCGTGTGTCCTGCGCCAGAAGATGGTGCGAATGCTTAGTGCCAAGGGCTGTTATGATGGGGACGAAAAGGAGACCAAAAGGAGAGGAAACTCATCACTGACAGCAAGATTGATGGCTCAGCTGGATGAGCTGTTCTGTGCTGTCTGAGCCCCTTTCTGGTAGCGTTTCCTCTTGATTTCTCACAGCTCTTGCATCCTTTGCAAATTTTGCTGAAATCGGTAATAACCACAGGGCTTGAATAACCTTTGTAGAGGAACTTCCTCAATTCACATGCACATGTATATCTGGCGTTGGTATGGATATGTATATATTTCTACTGAGAAGTTCAGATATGCTTTAAGCCATAGGTGTCTTGGGCCTGATTCAACAGGCCAGTCTGGTTAAGCACTTTATTAACACTTGCTTTAGTTGTATGCCTGCATCCCACCTTGCCTGGGGAACCAAAATGTTTGGCTGTTGGAAGATCTGAGATCCCAAGTGTCAGAGAGCAAGCTGTGATAATGCTAACAGAGAGGCCGTGAAGAAGCACACCAGGGAGGGCATAGAGAATTTGGATCGCATATCCTATAGCAAAGAAAGTAGAGATCTCTGTTAGCTATACGTCGATTGGTACAGGAATGCAATTAGGCACCAAAAAAGGCAAAATGCTGGGCTTGTAAATGGAGAGTTTTCTGTCCAGAGGTGCATCTTTGAAAAATCCCTGGCTTGTTCAAACTTTGATCTCATTGATCAGATGTTAGCATCAGGTAATTAAATGATGAAATAGAAAGGGAAAGTCCAATAAAAGCTCCTTTTTTGTTAATGATGATGAACTTAACTTTCTCAGGGGCTGTTTTCAGGAAGAAGAATTACATTTGGTATCTGGTCAATAGTGCATTTGCTTATTAATAGAATGAATGATTTAAAATTAAACAAATGACCCTTCAGATGTTTATTAGTAGGCATGGAAATACCTGTAGTTCTAATATGGTGCTTAATTTCTTTTAAAAAGTAACTTTCTCCTACTTTGTAATGGTTCCAGTAATGGTTCCTGGCAGTTGTTGCTTTACTGAGAGAAGGAATGGCAAAGGAAGTAAAGGGGTTACAGCCCCATCCCCCTTATGCATTGCCTGCTTGGTTTGGCACAAAATGCCCTTTTCTTCTTGTACCATACCACCATCCCTGTATTGGGGGGAAAAAAACCATTTTGAATCTTGGGAAGGGGGTTGTAGAGGAAGTGAATAGGAGCCAAAACCATTAGTTTTTCTAGGTGTGGGCTTCAGAAGAAGAAAAATTCACGTGGCTTCTGGGAATGTTGAACCGAAGCGAGTTCAAAAAGATAAATACCAGTCAGCCACAAACTAAGGTATGCTTTGGGGGGTTAATGGTGCAGCTGATGGCAAGCTAAGAGGGGAGGGGGCCCAAGGTGCTGGGCAGTGGCGCAAGGGCATACAAAACTCTTTACAATTTTGAGAACCTTAAAACTCTTTTGCTCTTGTGCAGCTGCTCAGGGCAACGCTGTATCATTGTTTCACCGGTGTTGGGAGGCTTGCTAGAAAGATGCTCAGAAAGCACTTATGAGTGTCCTGTGCCTGCAGAGGTAGGAGTGCAAAGCAGTAGAAGTAATTCAGGGAAGTTGAGTTAAGTGAAATGCTTTTTAGGTGGAGATGCTAGGCTGAATGGACCTCTGACACAAGGTGGTGTGATTCTGTTAAAGGAGATAGTGCCACGGGAGCTGGGTCATACCAGAAAGCACGATTCCCTCTTTTGCCTGCCCTGGTTCCCCTTGGTGTCTCTGCTCTGACCCTTGGAAGCCCCAGGATGGGTTTTCTGCTCCCGCAGAATGCGAGCGACCCTTTCAGCGAGTGCCATGGAAGGAGTTAAGGACGCAAGTTCAGCCTGAAGCTCAGTTTCCTGGCTTAGGTTGGCTGTTGCCAAAATCTTAATGTCGTTTTAATGCATTTTTGTGTGCGTGAATCCATTTTCCAGAGCTGCCGATTGCACACACTAACCCTTTTTATGTGACTAAAAGCCAGCTGTAGTATCCTTGAAGAATCAAATGCTCTCATAGTTCTGGAAATTGCTCTGGGTGTGCATGCATGTTTATTTGTGTGTCAGCTCTTTTAATCTTTCTACTGAAAACCTAATATACTGTAACTGGGACATTTTCAAAAAAGAGAACACTTCAAAACAATTCTAAATATAAATGAAATCCATTTCCAAATGGCTTGTTAAAAAAATGCAGATGGTTTATATTTATTATATCATTTTTTTGTTTTATCACCTTACAAAATTTTACAGCATAGAATCTTATTTAATGCGAGGGCATTTTAAGCAGCAATATTAGACAGCTGTATGTGCGTCATACTAAGATTTTTACAGGATATTAAAATTGGTTCTGATGTAACCTGGTGTTTTGAGAAGTATAGATTAGGCATTTTCCATGTTTGTAATTTTTTTGTTAAAAGTAGGTGCTTTTTTTCCCCTCTCTTTCCCCCCTCCCCCGGGCCCCCCGCCCCGCCCCAAATAGCCTTTTAGTGTTTGACTCCAATTGTTCTTAAGGTGTAAGGAAGTTCAGGCCAGGTGATTGAGAAACTCCTTGCTGAGAATATACAAATGACAAAGCATGGCCCAGATATTATCTCAGCTGAAATCAGGTATAATTAGACTCGATAGCAAATTATATACATAGTTAAATAACAAAGCACAATGTTCGTATTCTGGTGATTAATTTTTTTCCCCCTAGTTCTGTTTGCCTTTACAGTTTTTCCATTGCAATCAACATGAGAATACGCTGGGTAGCAGCAGCTGAGTAAGTGCCAGCCCAATTTTTTTCTCAGCCTCCAACAGGCACAGGCAGGTTTAATGTTAACCTAACTCAACTACAGCTCCTCTGCTGGTTCTCACACCCTCCAGGTCAGAGCTAAATCCCCTATTAATTAAACAGAAATTATATCCGAAATAAATCACTTGGTGCAAGAAACCCACTGTGGAATTTTTTGAAAGATGTTTGCAATAATTAAACATTCTGTGACTGGTGACATTTTAAATAACTCTTAAAATGCCAGCCTGTGTTGATATTTAAAATAGACTCTTCAGTGGGAAGGCAGTGATCCCATTGAGCAAACAATATAAACCACGTCATTGTACAAAAAGGGGGGGTGGGGGGGAATCGTGCTCCTGGCTGTTTTCATATGGCCAGAGTCTTGAAAGTGCTGTGAAGATACAGGTTGGGGGGTAATTCTGCAGATGCTTGTGAAAGAAGAGCTGATAAACTTGCAATATCTGCTAACTCCATCCCGGGCTGTTTGGGAGGGTGTGAGGCAGCCTCACTGGATCATGGGCACCAGTGTAGGAGCAGAAGGGGTCATGACTTTTGGCTGGTCTTTTAGGGTTTTGCTGTCTGTTTGTCGTTTGCCGCCTCCTGCACCGCACCTTTCCTCACAACCCGGCAATTTCAAGGGCGTTTTGCAGTCAGGCGGAAGCCTGAGTATTTCGTCTGTGTCCCCAGGCAACGCGCCACTTGGGCTGATGGGAGCTCGCAGCAGCATTGCTGCATGCTTGCACAGGCTTGCCTCATCCCGTGCCCACTGGCTTTGTAAAAAGTACAAACAAAAAACCTACCCCGCTGCCACAAAAAAAACCCCAAACCCAAAAAAACCATGGTTCCCTTCTCCCAGCATATGCGGGGGAAATAACTATTTAGTCTTGTCTGCATGCAGGAGGAGAAGAGGCAAGGGAATGGTGGTGGAGGAGGAAAAGAAACCATATCTTTTGGGTGATGGATGGCCTTTTTGGCCAGGTGGGAACACCTCAGTGCAATGCCTCTTGCAGGCTGGAGAGCAGGAGAGATTTGGGTGTCTTGCGACAGCCAAGCTGGGGATCGGTGCAGGGAATTGGCTTTTGCACTTCTCTCTTGTGTCCCTCTTAACACCGATGGCCTAAGTGACCACAGCCACAACTGGGAGGAGGCAGAGGAGGGCAGCTGTGCCCTCTGCTCTGAGAAGGCATTTCTGCTGAGAGTTTGCCCAGAGCTGGGCAGGCCTCAGGACCCCTCCGGGCCTGTCCTTCCCCTGCCCTGGTCTCATGGGAGCTCCTGCAGCGTTAGAGCGGGCAGGGGTGCCTTGAGGTTGAGGGGCAAAACCAGGATGGGGATGAGAACCCTCTTCATGCTGGAAGTGCTGTTGTCTCACGTGGGTGTCCTTTTATACTTTCGCTGAAGATGTGATGGGTTGTGGAAGGGGGTTGGTTCTATAACAGTGCCTGAGGACTATCGTGTAGCATAGCTGTGCTGCAATTCCTGCATGACGTCTCGTGTCCGGCCCCTTTGCCAAGCAAAATGGCACCATTGCATGGTCTCTTAGCTCAGCTGCCCATTGCTCCCCATGTAGGTGGACCATGTCCCTCACCTGCAATCTCTGCTTAACAAGGACCCTGTGTGCAGCCTAACTCAATATTGACCTGGTTACTCAAGGAAAAGTCAGGAAATCCTGTTTGTCTTGGTTTAGTCTTTTTTTTAAACTGCATTTTACATTCCACCTGGATTTTATAGCAGGCAATTTCAGCAAGAGGCACAGGGAACCAGGAGACTTGGCGTGTCTTTACTTGAGGAAAAATTGTCTTTTGTACTGCTGCAGTGGTCTGCTGGCTCCATGTCTGGAACTTCCTTGCTTTTCGCTGGAGCTTCTCTCCTGGCTGCTCACACGGAGTGTAGCGAGAAGGGTGCCCAGCCAAGTAACATGGGCAGCATGGTGCTCGTTTGGAACAGTTGGATCGCAGCTCAGACGAGCGGCTCATACCTACAGGTAGGATTTATATTATGTTTGGGAAACCACAGCTATTCTACTTCTACCAAACCCAGGGCTTTGCCAGGCTAAGCCCATTTTCTAATGAAGGCTTAGTTTCTAAGATTGGCACAAAGCCTTCTGGGGGAAGAAGGGGAGGAGTAAGCAAATATTTGGAATATTGGAACAAGAACTAAAATGATAAAATGCAAAGAAGTGCTGACCTAGACTGATCTAATCACAAAACTGTGGTTCAGGGATGTGGGCAATGAAGCTGAGACTGGACTGCAGAAGCACGTGGACAGGTAAAATATAATGCTCTCTGTGCCAGTGAATTTGTGTCCTCCTGGTTTAAGGCCCGAAGGTCTGGCTCTCGATGGCTAATTAGTGAGGTTACAACGAACGTAATGCCCGCCGGCTGCGGCACCGTCGCCCTGAGCCACCAGGACTCTGGCGTCCCGGTCCCCGGCACAGTGGGCGAGGGACGGGCTGGGGGGTGTCCGGGCTCCAGCTCTGCGGCCCAGGCTGGATCCCAGCCGTCACGGCCCTCCTGTCAGGGGACGTAGGCTGGGGACACTCAGCCTCCTGCACCCATCAAGGTGATTTCTTGTTGTTTGTTTAATTACTGGTGTTGGCAGATGGCAATTATGGCTCGTCCTGGTCTCTCGATGCTTTTTGGTTGGGGTTTAGCTGTAACCTGAGTGACAGCGTGGTGTTCTATTACTTTCTGTTATTAATTATTCTGGAAGGATTGATTGGGCTTGCACGGTGAGCACGACCGAAGAAGGGTGGTGACGGCAGGGCCCCGCGGGGCAGGGGGACGGCGGGGCCTCCCCCCACCGCGCTTCCTCCGCGGGCGGCGGGGCCGGGGCTCGAACCCGCGGCCTCGCTGCCGCCGGCGGCGGCGGGCGGCCAGCAGAGGGCGCCGAGCGCCCAGGCAGGGCGGGGCGGGGCGGGGCGGGCGCGCCCCCCGCCTCCCTCCGGGGCAGCACCGGCCCCCGGGATCCCCCGGGGCTCCCCCCCGGGGCTCCCCCCACCCCCGGGCCCACAGCAAAGCCCGCGGGCTGGCCCCTGCCCCACAGCGGACACCATCCCTCCTCCTCGCCCTGCGCTCTCTTCCTTATCCGCATGCCGCAAAAAAGCGGAGGGGGGGCGGGGGGCAAGAAAATAAATCCATGTTTTAGCCGGACTAAACCATCTTTCCCCCGTGGAAGCTTCACCCCCTGTGAAGAGCAGCGTGGCGAGGGCTCCAGCGCCGGCTCTGTGACTGCGGGGCTGGCTGCATGGGCCGGGGGTGCGTAAAAACCATCCTCGCTGCCGTTAAAGACAAGAACGCGCAGTAAGCACTCACGATTATATATATTTGTTGGACCAGGTTTTTGGCACGTCGGGGCGCTTTAAACTCGAGCGGATTCATGTACAAATCAATTCGGAATTGGGAAACCATCACTTCCCTTATGTATACATCTCTCCTGCGTTACCAGTTTTCCAGCTGGGAAGGCTGGCAGGCAGACGGCCTCGGAGGCAGCTGCCAATGCTGATTCATGACCCAACCCACAAAGGATATTAATATGGTACCATAAGAACATTTTCCCCTCAAAGACAATGAATGTGTAATTTCTGTGATGCAAGTGGAGGTCAGTCTGATGCTGCTCTCTTGCCAGTAAGTTATACAATAAGTTTATAAGCGTACTTGTTGGACAGAGCCAAAACCTCAGAATCCCTTTCAAAGCCAGGTTTTTACCCCGTTTGGTTTACTGCGAGCCCATGGTTTTTGGCCAGCTATAGTCGTACTATAAATTAATTTTATTCTGCAACTTTAGAAGGCACTGTAAAGTTTAAGAATATTTTTTCCAGTTGTCACGTTTCTAAATATGCTCTTTTTTCGCCATATCCAATGCCAAAAGCACAGCTTAGGAATGTAGTAGGAACATAGGAATTGCCACACCAGTCCATCTTGTCAGTCTCCTGTCTCCGTCGGCTGCTGGTGCCAGATGAAAATTCTTGAAGCAGCTACGTAAAAAAAGTTCTCCTAAAAAAAATACTGAGGCGTGGCAGGAGGGAAGGAAAATAAGAGTGGCTGGAAAGGAGAGACTGGGCAGAAAGCCTTTTTATTTAATTTATTTATTCCAGCTACTTACAGATTTGTTTTATAGAACTTAAAGCTGATTTTCTTTTTTCCTTCTCTTGCCGAGTAGCCCTCAACTGTGCCGCGTATGGGAAGCAGCAAAAACAGGGAAGGGAACTTCTTACCTTCTGTTTCAGGAGAGGACGTAAAGGGCTTTAAAAGGTGAAAATGATTTGCTAGAGATCATGGTAAGATGCAGCAGATCATTTAGCAGAGGCAACAGTGAGGATGCCTTGTGGAGCGCAGTGTTGGAGAGCAGTATATGCTGAATATCCTCACAGCAAGTTCATCTAGCCTGCCTAATGGCTAGTTATTGTTTGAAATGCTTGCATGACAGCACAGCACCGTGTGAGTGCTAGAAAATTCAGTGGTACAAGGGAGTTATTTAGCTTATGCCCTTGAGATTAATCACAGGCTCGGTAACTTAACTCCAGAGCGATATCTTTCTGCTGTAATGTGACTTACTCAGATAGCAGCTGAGCAGCCAGGGAGTGGGCAGTTTGCAAAAGTCACGATGTCAAATATTTTGATGTCAAACTATTTTCATGTCGAGTGGAATCCACAGTTTACGGTGTGCAGCTTTGCAGCCGGCGGAGCAGCAGTACCCCCTCACTGCATTGGTTAATCCGCCGGAAAGCTGTATTCGTTATCGCCCTTGGGAGCCCGTCTTGGTTCAGTGACGACGAGGCACAACAGGGAGAAAGCTGGAGCAGGTAGAGATCTCAGGGGCACCACTGCGAGTTGTGAACGTTCCCACTGGTGTCTGTGGAATCATTTTCCATGCTGCAAATTAAGAGTGAAACATACTCCAGGTGTTCGGTGTTCAGGATTGCGATCTGATCTTTTAGCGGGTTCATTAGCTGGCCGAAGGGGACTCTCACTAACTGCATTTCCTGATGCTTTCGTGTGCAGGGAGCTTACTGGAGAATTAAGAGGAGCATATTCAGTGTGAAAGCGTACAGAAAATGCAGTGGATTAGAAGAAGCTTGTGTATAGACGTTACTAACCCTATGATGGATCATATTCATAAAGGATTTTAGGGATCAACATATTCCTCGCTCAAGAATCCTTCTATCCTTACCGATAAGCGTATTGGATGAAGGCCATCATTAATTTAAATTAATGTCTTGCGCTTGTGTCTGAAGCTTATCCAACATGGGCCTCGTTCACTGACAATGAAAATAAATGCTTTTTTCTATCGTTCATTGCTGCTCTGTGTGGCATGGGCCACCTACATACATGAAGATATTTTTCCCATACGTATGTCCTCCCAAAATGTCGCCCTAAATGATCAAGAAGAGAGAAAAAAAAAAAAAAAGGACATTTCACATACATAAAATATGTAATTAAAATGATGAATTATTGTAAGATAGAATATTAGCCTTTTGACATTTTAATCTGAGCAGGAGAGAGTGAGAGAGTGCATTCGGAGCCGCTCAATTAAATTTAGAATTTTTTCCCCTCCATTGTTATGAATAAATAGAAAGATTCTGTAGCAGTCTGCGGAATTATTAATTGCAAGTACTGTAGAAGGTGCATGCACCGTATCATGAAATGGAGTATCATTGTTAGTGACTATATTTCTTGGTAATTAAGGCCCAGACTAATGATGCAAGTTTTCTTCAGCATGATTTTCATCTGATTATGAGGCTGCTTCATTAAGAGCACTCAGACTAACGAGCTGTAGCTGTAATAAAGTAATTTTCTGTCTTGTGCTCTGATTGATAAAGAGTTTCTATAGCTAAAAGGAATTGAAAATATAATTATAATTAGAAATGGTTGAATAAAGTTATTACAGGATTGCTGAAGGGTAGTGCAATTGACACCATAATGTTTTTTGGAAGTGTGCATCTTAAAATTAGACTTTATAAAAGGAAGGGGGGGAAAAAAAAAAAAGCAACCCGCAACCCCTAACCCTCCATGCTAATAAATGGGCAGAATGTTGCTGCTTCCATAAAATGAACTGTTAGATTAAAGTAAAATGAGGTTTTCCCACATTGTTCAGAACAAGAAAAACATATGCAGGAAGAATGCTGTTGCCTTTCTTCCCAGCATTCCTCTTAAGTGAAGTAAAGCTTATGAAAATGCTTTTTACTCCATTTATAAAAATTTTCATGCTGCCATATGTTGCAAAAAAGATCTTTTTGATTAAGCTGATGTGTTTTGAAGCATACAGTATAATTTTGGAGTTTCCCTTTAAAAATGTGCAAAGAGTTATGTGAGTCTTTTCTATATATTTGCATGCATTACCTAGTGGTCTTTAAATACATTTTTAGAACAGAGAGGTTTTCCTTTTTCTCTCTTTCTGTCTTTTTTTAATCTCCTTGTGTTGGCCAATATCAAAATATAACTGGGTCAAATGCAAGGTCTCTCTTTTTTCTCAAGGGGAAGCAAATCAACTTTTTATCCCAGAAACCTTATTCTTTTTTATGATGTTCATATTATAAACAGCGCAAACTCTGTTAGAGCAATCCTTTGTGCGTATGTCATAGGATATATATGCTGTATTGATATAAAAATCTATAATAAGGGTTTTATTTAGAATTAGCTGATGCACTTTAGTACTCAGAAGTTGTTTGACTTACTCAATTTAGAGGCTTTTTGTATTGCTGTATCTCCCTCTTTGGAAGTCATGCATATATTTTAAAGCTACAGTTATGCACATTTGGTTATGTAAATCTGTCCTATGCAGACTCAGAGGAACTTTATTGTATTGGATTGAACCAAACAGTAGATCATCTAGATGTATATTTATGCTAATTAACTTAAAGCCATCATTTTGCATTGATTGCTCAGTCATAATGCTTTTTGGAAGATTTTTAGAATTTTTGAAAATCATTCTTAACACATTATACGGTGATAAAAGTGTGTTATTGGAATACCATTAGCAGGAATAAAAAAAGAGCAGAATTTTATTGGTTGTTCATTGAAAATGTTAGCTGTGATTAGTTACATAATCCTACATTAACCTGTAAATTAAAATTCCTTGGTGCAATTTGATGGCTGATTTAATTTTGTCTTTCTTTGTTTGCCGCAGGCTAATTCCATTATGAATTCTTTATACAGCCTTTTCCCTCAATGATTAGCAGCTTCTACTCAAGTTCTGATTACTATTGTACACTTAGCACTACATAAAGCTGGGGATTAATATTCCCCTGAAGAATTGTTGCTATGGATCTGCTCTATTCCTTCTAAGAGATGTTTCTGCAGCTTCAATTGTCCATAAATTATGATCTCTAGTGAATTATCAGTGGGAGTGAACTAAGCTTAACAAGCTGAAGAGAGCACTCTAGTTCTGAAAGAAAAAGGGAGAGAGAGATAAAAAGATTCTCAATTATTAATTGCAAGGTTTCCATAATACAGAAGTGGTGATATTTTCCCTATCTTCATTCCTGTGAGCATGTAAGAAATCAGGGTGAGTCAGAAACACTGAAGTCCTAACCCCCTCCAGCACTTAGAGATAAAACCTACCGGAGGATCTTAATTATTTGTAGACGGAGGTGGAAAAACCAGCCCCATTGCCTTGGGTTTTAAGTTTGTATTTTGGCATCTTCTCATTTCTCTTTCACCATATTTGTCTTCTGGTATAGTTTTCAGTCTGTTGATAGCACAATTAGTAGCCTGACTCAACTGCCTTTAAAATATAGTTGGGATTAATAGGGGATTTAATTGCAGATGTCTGAGGATCTTTCATATTTGGAGAGGTTTTATTAAGAGACAGCTATTCCAGTTCAAGTTTGTGAGCGTTTTGCTCTGCTCCCATCTGTTCCCCTTTGTTAGGGCTTTAAAGTCATATTTCTCCTACTGATTCATGGCTGTTTTCCTTCTCCTCCCTTGAAAAATTTGTTTTGAAGGCTGGACTGCAGCGTTATTCTTTCTTGCCGGGTATGTTAGATTTTCCTAACTGAGATGATTGTGTCCTGCCTTCCCGCCTGAAGCCAAGCGAGCTCTTGCTCAAACTTTCGGCTGCAGAGTGTCTGGGATAAAAGACTGCCGCAGACATGACTTTGCATGTACCTCCTTTTCAGGGAAGTCCTCGGGTGGCACAAGGCTGGCTCTGCAACAACTGCGCCTGGCTTCTGCGATGCGGGAGGGAAGGAGCCAGCGAGGAGGTATTGGCCTTGCATCACTGACCAGCAGATACAAGGCTACCCTGAATTTACTCAAGGTTCTGGATCAGAATGTCTTTGGCTATTCCATGCCAAATGGAATATAAATCAGGTGGTGGTTTTTTGTTTTGTTTTTTTTTTTTTAATCAGACTTTGCTGCCTTACTTTCAGACATTGCAATGGCTGTAGTTCAGCTAGACCTGAGGTGTGTTTGAGGATGTCCTGAGACCCTTAGGTATTTTTTTGGATGTTCTATAGGCTAAACCACTGTCGGACTGCATCTGCTAAGCTACCTCATGCATTGGGGTACACTGTCTGTAGTGGTAGATCATATTTAGTAACATACAAAGTTAGAAGGATTTGGTAACTCTAGGAGTTACTGTACTGTCTTGAGGGTTGGCAAGTAACCTGCCCTAGCCCACAAGAGTTCTTTAGGCACTGGAGCTGACCGTGTTCCAGTCCTATTCCAAGAGAAACAAATAACTTTTAAAGTGTGACTAATAGAAGGTGTTTTTTTGGTCTTTCTCTCAAAGCCCCACTTGATAGTAATTCAGCAAAATCTGTATATGCTTTAAAGTAAAACCAGCGTCTCAGTCCAACTAGTGTTTTGTGCTTAGAGCCAGTGACAGAAAGAACAAAGGTGGGTTAGTTAAATTACTGGATCTGAATTATTTGGTCTGCTCAGTCCACTTCGTGCTGCTTACTGAAACTGCTGGAGATTCCCATCAAACAATTCCCTGTGGAGCCACAGTGTTGCCTATTGTCTCAGCCCATAGTGCAACCAAGAGAAGATGACGTATATAGAGCAGTCAGGACTTTGATTATCCCCAAATGCTAGATGTTGTGGCTGGGAAAATTGAGGAGATGTTAGAGTAGTCCCTGCAGAAGGGCAAACAAACTGGGTATTCATGATTTTTTTCTTTTTTTTTTTCCCCCTTTACCACCTATGTGTTCTCTGCAGTACAGAAACTCAGTGTAATGGGCAATGTGACCTTATAGTTTACATTCGGACTGTCATGTTGAATAACCACTAACACATTATTCTTGAAGAATCTGATCTTTTTTCTCCCAACCCACTCCGTTGTCTTCATAGCATCCTTTTTCAGTGCCTGCCTCAATTTAGTTGAGAGCTGTTGAATTTTTACTCCTTTTTTTTAGGATTTTAATCTGCCTAGTGTCTTTGGGTGTTCTGGAGCTCAGTTGTAAGAAATAGTGTCTTGCATATTTACCTCCTGTGTCGCCTTAATGGTTTTTAAAGGTCTTATTGCTATGTCTCCTTTAGATAGCTATTTTCCACCCTGAAGATTACTGCCCCCCTGCCCTAAGTGTCTCCTCCTGTGATCAGAAGCTGATCTTCCTTCTTTGTACCTTCCCAGTTCTGTTGTATTCTTTTCCAGGTGGGGCGGTCAGAACTACCTGCAGTAGTCCAGACATGGATGTGTTATGAGTGTGTTATAATCCCATTATCTTGCATTTATTGACATTTTATTGCCCAGTCACCTAGCGCTGAACAAGTCCTCTTGGGCTTTGGATGGGGCAGTCCTAATATTTGCTCTCACATGCAGACAGTGATCCTTCTGTTACCTCTGCTAAGTTGACAGTGAAGGCAATAGGTTGAATGCAAAAGTTCCTTCTTGTGAGTGTTTGTTACTCCTGTTAATTGATGCTAAGGTTGCTACAGTAAGGGTCTTAACTTATGCTCCGGGCACAGTCATGTCAGTTGAATTATTTACCAACAACAGTGGCATACGAGGCTGTGATGGCCACTACTTTTTTTATTTTTCTTCTTTAAATTGGGTGATGTTAATCAGAATTTCCCTGACTTCTCTGTTTTCCAGCTGAGATCCTAGTTCTAGGATCAGCTCTAGCATGCACCTTGCACATCACTGATCAAATCATCAGGGAAGTGAAACAGTAATTGCTCTTAGTCCTTTTTTGGGTTTGGGTCTAGCTGTGACTGAAGCTGGCTCTGCTCCAATTTGAATTCAGTAGGACTTTTACCAAGATTCAGACCAGCAGAATAGAGGAAATCCTGGTCTGACCTTGTTTTCAGTTCAAGTTTGGTTCTCTGTCAGGGATAAACCCCGTAAGCCCTGGGTCTCTGGTCCGTCCTCTCCAGCCATCTCCATTTGAGTGCCCGATGTCTCTCCAGTGTTATTACTGCCTCATTCCTCTCCTCAAAGTGCTGTCTTCTCTCTCTCTGTGCTCTGTCGCATTCAGTGGACTAATTGGTGAAAGAGGGCAGCAGAGATCCTTTTTAATAGCGTTTCTGCCTCAGCTATGAAGAAGAAAGCTCATAACCAGAGAGGTGTGTGTGAGCAGCCTGGCGCAGGGCTGTGGGGGGATGCCCATGCTAACTCCAAGGGAGGAGGTGTGGGGATGAAGAATGGTGCAGCGCAAGGCAGAGATGCTTGTGTGTGTCTGTGGAGCCATGTTAGCACAAAGGTAGATCAGTCCTTAATTACTCTGCCGTTTCTCAAATGTTTAAGGAAAGGCCTCAGAATCATATTGATGATATAGATAATAGCAAATGGGATGCAGCAACAGGACGCATGAAACATTCAGGTCTAAAATGTGTGTACGTATTCTATATATGTGCCAAGCCAGGCTCGATACTTACGAAAACAATCTTCAGTGACTGATAGTAATCTTTTCAAACCCAAAAGGTTCCCTGAATGTGAAGCTCAGGATAACCTAAAAGAGGGGGAAGTACAAATTCTGTTGGAGAGAAAGCAGTGAATCCCCTCCCCTCGCTCCCAAGGGATTCTCCTCTAATTCCATTAAATACAGAATCCATTAAAAATTGGGCTGGAAGGTGTCACTCCCGTGTGTGTGTGTAGTTATGGCAATCCAGTAGGATGGATGGTTTCTGTGGCACATTTGCCCAACCCGTTCTGAGGGGCAGTCAGTGATGGAGGTTACGTAGCTCCTCGTGGCAGTTCTTTCTGGTGCTTCGTGGTATTTGCTGTAGTCCTTACCCTTTATACAGGAGTCTTGAGCCTCCCAGAAACTTCATCCCATTGCTGCTCAGTTGCATCCACTCTGGACTAGAAGAAATGCTTCTCCTACCGTGCCATAGATGTGTACTATAAGAATGTGGTTTTTTTTTTTTTCTCTCCCCGCCCCCCCCCCCCTTTTTTTTTTTTTTGTTTTGGTCTGTCTTTTCTTCCTTACTCTAAACAAATCTCATTATTTTAGCCTTTCCTTGTAGGTTGTGTCTTCTTTCTTGCAATGGATACAGTGCTCATTTGAAGCCTTATTGACACTGCGGAGAGCAGGGGAATTATTCTGTGTGTTTTGCAGGCTGTATACCCTGTTTATCTATTCCAGCATTATGTTTTCTTTTTAATCGACAGCAGAGCCATGTTGACTCTGATCCAGTAACCCCTAAATGTGTTTCTGGAGAACTGCTGTTTAGACACATGCTTCCTGTGTTTGAGCAGTTAAATGCTCCAACATCACTTTATACTTGTCCCTGTTTAATTTTACCCCATCCTTTTCTGTCTGTTTCTCTGATTTGTCAAGAGCATTTGAACCATCTTCCTTCAGGTCTCTGCTACTGTGAAATATGCTAAACTTTGTACAAACCAGTGTGTTATGGTTTTGCTCTTCCTTGATTTTAAATTGGGCTGTCAAATCATAATTCCTCTTCTTCCACCTCAAGCAGCTGACATACATTGCTCTATAGATCCCATTGTCCATGTAGCCTTAAAGGAAAATTTTTCCTCCTTTGTTGGTGGCTTTACTTCTTCCTGCTGGAAATAAACCTGGAATTTCAGGGCCAGAGGGCAATTTTTCACATTTAAGGTGTCTTGCTTAATTTGCTGTTTTATTTGTTTCTAAGTCAGATCATTATGACAGTGTGGCATTTTTCATTAAGGGTATATCTTCTTGTCAGGAAATTCAGGTGACAGTGAAAAGTTGGTCCCTAGAAAAGTTCATCTGCACCCCTGAGTGACTTCCTCAGACATTTTTTAGTTTAGAGATTTACTTTGCCTCCACTCCCCTCCTGTCCTCCTTTCTAGCAATGTCAATACTTTATGAGGTATCTAGACGTCAGAGGTACTCCTTGAAAGTTCCTAACTGGGCACCTAAAAATATTTAAGCAATATGATACAACAGGCAGTACATTTCTGAGCAATCATTGCACCTCTCACGTAGCAGTAAAGGGCATCAGCCGAAGGTCTGTAAGCAGCCACCAAGTGTCTGAGTATCTGAGAAGGGCACAGACTTGCTATGAAGAACAGTAATAGAGACAAGAAAATGAGAGGATAGAGGCAGCCTAGACAAGAAGATTTACGGAGTGTTGTAGAAATAAATACACTGCCAACAGCTCATCACATGTTCCATTCACGCATTTACTGAACTCTGCAGAAATAGATGTGTTTAATCAAAGAAATGGAACTTTTTAAGATCAGTTGGCAAGTGAACCTCTGCCAGATTTGTTTTCTGGCCATAAAGTTCTGTCTGTAGGAGCATGGAAAATAATCCTTGATTCAAAGATTTACAGCAGGGATGAATTTACCGGTCAGGTAGATATTACACCACATTTTCAAATGCATAATCCAAAGATTATCTGTCTGAAAACAAAAGTTCTAAACTTTGATTCTGAGGTTTTGTGGGCCATAGGAATGATCTGTTTGGCATAGAGATGTTTATCCCAGAGCATCTTTCTCAGAATAGTCCTATTGCATCTGTTTCCCCACAGCTGGTTTAACCCAAAGGTGAGTACTCCTTTTTCGGAACAGTACTTCTAAAGGAGAGTGGCTGATTTGGAGTGCATGAAAATACGATAATTCTCACATTAATGCCTCTCCTAGATTTGTAGATTCAGTAGCTCCCACGCTTCTCTGCAGCAGCCCTGATGACCAAAGACCTAAATTCTGATTGCTGTGGACTCAGTGCTAACTCTCAGTGATTAAAGTAGGCTCGGGGCCAACAGTCCTATGTGAATATTTGCAATTCCTGTTAACCTTAGCAGTGCATAGCACACATTAAAGTTACTTCTGGGACCGTCACCATCTTTTCAATTAAATTACTTATCTGTAATGGCTCCATATTAAATGTTAATGTCCTCTGCTCCTTTTTATTGGGTGTTGTTCACCATCTATTGTCTTTCTCCAGATTTCAGCTTTCTGTCTCTGTATTTTTGTATTTAAAGATAAACTAAATAATGATCAGAATCTCAACAGAAATACCAACAGAATAAAAGCCACTGTACTTCTTCAGACCAAAGGTTCAGCAAATCCAGCATCCTGTTCCCAGTGATAGCTGTAAATGGATACTTGGAGAAGGTTAAGCGTGTATGATACTTCCTTTCCAATACTGTCCCAGTCCTCTAGTACTTTCCAACCAAAGGATTTCCTGCACCTTGTGTAGTATGTCTAGTCGTTAATCCCCAGCAGGTCTCTCTTCTAGGTACTTGTGTAGTTTGCACCTTGAACCCTTGTAAATATTTTGTAGTCCTAGCATCCTTTGCTAAGGAGTTCTCCAGGTGGCTCCTCATACAAAGGAGGTGTTAGACCTCCTTTGGTTTGGTTTGAATTTTGCTCCCACAAGCTTCATCTGATGACCCTTTGCTCTAGTATTGGAAGATGTGGTTAACAGTCCCTCCATTCTGTCCTCTTGAGGCTGCGTGCAGTTGTTTAGGCTTTTATCACATCCAAAGTCATTTCTCTTGCCAGATTGAAGAGTCACAGCCTGTTCTATTTTGTACAGAAATATTGTTCCATCTGCAAGTGCGTGGGGGTGAAATTTGGCTTTCTGGCTGTGGTGGATGGCAGATGACTGAGCCTTGTATGAATACATGTGACCCTGCTGTCGCAAAGTAGGTGGCTTAATCCAAGTTTCATTCATCCTCATGTGTGTGTCCACCCCCAGCGACTAATTTCTGGAATTAGTCAAATATTTGCTGTTCTTTCCCTTGACTGTTCTTCACAGGGGTTGTTGTTGACCAGTTCTCCAGCACAGAAGCGGAATATTTTGTTTCTGCTGTGTTCCTGCTTTGTGCTGGTGTAGAGGAATGCATCATGGACAGTTAGCTCTTGGGTTGATATAAATCAGCATAGCCCTGTTGATTTCAGAAAAGCAGTACAGCTGGGTTAGCCAAGTCTTTTGATGTATATGGGAACTGCTTAGCCTTCCTATCGTAAAAGTGGTTAAGTGTGTGCCTGACTTTAAGCATCTTCCAAAGAATTGTGCTGAATGGGAGTTGATGCAATAAACCTTCTTCACAACACAGTACTCCTTCTCCAGTGTTTCAGTATATGCAGTAGTCAAAATGTTTACATATGCGTTATTATTATTATAACCCCCAGTGAACTCATCTCCCCAGCTGGATCTCAGATATACAAGATAAAGTTAATTGGGCTCCCTTTCAACTGGAGAATTTAGACCTCCTTCCGGCTTCTCAGGTAAAGGAACGTGTTTTGGACTGTTCTCTCTCTCCTCCCTTGAGCTATGCTAAGTCAAATACTGTAAACTGATAAACATTATTCTAACATTGGTAACACTTGTATAAACTCTAGTGCCGTTCTCTTCTTAACACCTCCCACTTCCTTGCATCCGTGTAAATTCTTCGTCCCAGCATGGTGCACAAAGGTCCGATATGGATCATGTAACAGTCCCAATACAATGAACGCTTTCTTTCCGTCTTTGCTGGATTCTGGAACTCTTTTTCTTTACTTCTGTTCAGCACTGAAACCCAGGCCTGCTTGCCAGTGATTTATTGGGTATTCAGGGTTTCCAGTGATTTACATTTTCCATCTTCCCTCGAAGGCATTCATGTTGCTTCAGAAGGATGTGGTGGTTGGCTTTAATGTAAAAGATTCTTTGCAGTGATTCTGACTTCTGAATTCAATGAATAGTCTCACCTTCTTCATAAGAGTTAAAAGCAGTACAAGCTGCATTTGGGTCTGACAAACAATAAAAAGAAAGTTTCTATTTAGAAGCTTATTAAAAACTTACTGGTTTTGTTTTGGTTTTTCTTTGCTCTGGTTACTCATTTAATTGGATGATGCTCTTTCCCTTCTACTCAAGGTCTAGGCAACAAGGGAGAACCCACTCTTCCTTCCCATACATAAGCATTAATGAAGGTTCAGCCTTTCTTTTTAGGAGCATTTCTGGGAATATTTACGAAGAGATTAATGCAAGTGAAAAAGCAAGACCTACCTATTCCTTTTTTCCCCTTCCCCCGCTGTTCATTTCCAGTTTAATGAAAATTGTCATTTAGCCTTTGATTCACTGAACCCCAATATATTTGTTTTAAGGGATTCCCCAGCAACCTGTAAGTCTTGTCTTTCTAAATCTGCCCATAATAAGGTGAGGGGGTCTCTGCCTGCTTCAGGCAGTCAACTGCCAGAAGTAAAATACCCACCCTAAGAAGTATTAGCTTCTTAGGAACATAAATTAGAGTTTCCTGCTGTCGCAATTAAAGTAATTTCAGTTCTCCAGCTAGCTGGGTGTCTGCAGGGCACACCCACCCTTTGTCTGGAAGGTCCAGCTGGCCATGTATTTGTATATGCTGGGGGAGTAGTGCGTGCTGCAGGATATGTGCCTAAGGCTATGCTTCCCTTTCGCCTCTTCTGAGGTGTGTCTTGCCTACAGGCACTGCATGCACAGTGGGAGAATGATTTATACATTTGCTGAGAGAATGAGAGCAAAATGGCAGCCACAGCATAAGATTTCAACCCTCCTGAGATGCTGGCAGCCTCGTAGGACTGGCTGTCCTCCCAGGCTTTCTCCCTTTGTGCCTGAAATCTCCCAAACACAGATTGGTTGGGCTCTGCTCCAGATACAAATTACAAAGAACTATCTTTCAGGGGTGACAGCTACTGCCCTAGCTAAGACTGTAAGGTCAAGTCACCTGCTGGTGGATTTGATCTTGCAGTTCAGAGTGGTTCAGCCTCCTGGTTCCTAGTATCCTGTTAGTAGACTTCTGAGCATGGAGGAGAGGGGAAGAAGGAGAAGGAAGAAAGGGAGAAGGTGGGAGTTAGTACCGTGAAGTAGTGCTGTTCCACAGTGGTATTTGTTTTCACTGTGAATCCAACAGGACTGAAATGAAACTACATGAAAACATGATTCTTCCTCTGTGATGGTCCGGCAACTGTAGTTACGGTAGCTTCCTGCAGCCTTGAATCATAGAATCATAGATTCTATTGAGTCTCAAGCAAATGAAAAGATCTCATAGGGTGTAATGTCAGTTTGTTTTATTTTGCTCTAACATCCCCTGGTCCAAAGTGAATATCTAAAATCCATCAGACAGCATCACTTGTAATACTTTTGAATAAAGCTGTTGAACTTAAGCTCCTGGAAAACCTGTATAGCAGTTTGTCTTTCTTTTAATATCATTTTTGCATGCTATCGTTTTAATTGTAATATTCTTTCTTGCAAGGCTTTTAAGGATTACTACTTGCAAGGTGTTGGAAAGGTGAGAATGATAATTAAATCTTATCTCAAGTGTAATTTTATGGTTATATCGTACTATTCCCCAGAAGTATGGTTTTGAAATTGTTGTGGGCTGTGAGTGAATCTCTGGGGCATAACTGAGAAGAAAGTGCTAAAACATGACTCTTTAGCCCAATTATTTTTATGTCTGCATTGGAATGAATTTCCAGCTTCTGGAACTTCTTTGATCATTTTGCTAGTGTCATTAAGTAATTACATTAAAAGAAATATTCCTATCCTTAAATATTGCTATGTTTGTAACAAATTGTTGGAAGCTAGAGAGCTGAAAGGATTCTGTCTGAATTCCCAGAACCAAAACATACATCTGTGCACAAATACATACTCAAAAAGGCAACTGAAATGTCCTGTACAGTGACTTCAGTGCTGAGCATCTTGACTTACTCTTTCTTGGTGTACCAGTTAGAATTATTTTATTTTTCAGACAGGGTTATTCTCAACTATCCCAAAAGAGAAACAGTAATCCAGTTTTGTGGTCATTGAAATTATTTGCAAGTCTGGATGAAATTCAGATGGTAGTTTGGGCTAAGCAGAAGGACAGAATCTTGGAGAAGTTTAAAGGAAAAGCTTTAATATTTATCTAAATGAAACTTTCTTTCTTTACTTTTAATAACAGTTTTAATTCTTAAATAATATATTGCTTTTAAAATACTTTTGGGGCAATATGACACTTTCATTCTACCCCAAAAAAGATTTTCTTAAATTCATTTGTGCTAAGAAAAGGAAATTTGACTTCTGATCATCCTGAACCTATGTATTTTAAAAATTTATTTCGTATTCATGTAGCTGTTGTTAAATCTGCAAGGTTAGATCATGGAGATAATTGAATGAAGGGAAGAATCGGAGGACGTTGCCTCTGCAGAAGCTTCCCATGGCATGAAGCTTGCTTCAGATAAGTCAGTTCATGCCTGCACCCAGTCGGAACTTGAGCCAAGTCTACCTTGAAGCCCATCTACCCTGTAATCCTGGCAGTGTCACTGCCCTGTCCGTGTCCTCTTCAAGCTGGAGTCAACATTCATGACCACACTCGAGCACCTTCCCATGTGCAATCTGCAGGGCAACTTAAAAGCTGAGGTTAAGAGAATAACCTGGCCTAGCAAATGCAACAACATCTCTTCAGGAGAGTGGTACTTTTTTAGCGGGACTACCAATGGGAGAACCTCTGTCTTGCTGCAAAGCAACTGTCCAGGAACTGTCAAAGATGCATGGTAAATCTCAGATCCTGATCCTAGAAATAACAGCCTGTCAGAGGCTTACTGGTTTCACATGAACACCTACACAGGCTCAGCCCCGGGTGTCATCCCTCTGAGAGCAGGGGGAAACATTGCATTTTGGAAGGATTCTGGTTGCACACTTTTAAAGGGTGTCATGTATGTACCTGTCTGTGAGCTCGGCCTAATCTGGTCCCAGGTAGAAGTATATTTGAAGAGGCAAAAAACCAGGAATGATTCCTACACTGCTCCCATGTATGTGTTGCACAGAGAAGAGGAAACAAACTGAATGTTTCTGCTAATCATATTTAAACCTGCATAATACTACATATTCATCAAAAGCTCATGTAGAATGTAATTTATTTTATTATAACTTTTTCCTTTTCTTCTTTGTATTTTAGACACTTATATGATTATACTTATTGTCAAAGTGCTTTAGAAATCTGGGGTTTTTTTATTTTTTTCCTAAAGAGATTTTTTTAAATTTTGTGTGGCCAACTCATATCCTTTAAAACTTCCTAATGAAATATAGGTCTAGACAGAGGTTGGGTTTGTAGATATTGGGCCATATTTCTTTTTCTCTTTCAACCCTTGCAACCTCATAATTGCATGACTTCTCCCTGACATTAACGGGAGTTACACATTCATATGGAGAAAAGAGCACATTCCCACCCTCTTGCTTTAAAATGTATCCAGTAGATAATATGAAAGGCTTTCTAGTCCTAATGATTTTTTTTTCCCCTAATGTTTGTTTTAAAAAGTGTTCCTCTGCAGGGAGTTGATCCAAAGCCCATTGAAGTCAGTGGGAATTTTTCCATAGAATTCAATGAAGTTTGGATCTGGTCCTTAGATAGCTCCGGGAGGTAGCCTTCTCATTTTTTGCAGCTGTCCTTGGGGGCGTTGGAGGAGAGCTGCCGCACTGTCAAGTCCATACAGTGCGGAGCATGCTATTGATTATAAAGCAGAACTCCTGCAAAATTTCAGCTGGAAGGGGGTGGGAGGTTCTGCCTAATAATCAATAGCACAATATGGCACTATATCAAGGAATTGGCTTTTTAACAAACACTTTCAAAGCAACAAAGGAGACAAGATGGTTTTCATTTAAAGGGCGAACTCCCCTTTATTCTTGAGATTCCAGGCAGATTAGCCCTGGTATGTCCTCGAATGCTGTACTGAACACATTAACAATACTTTCTGTTCTCTTTGCAACAGCAGTCTGCGGAGTACCTGCCTTTTTAAACATAGCAGTAGAGTCGCATGTTTTTGTAAGTTTGCTTTGTAAAGCGCAATGGTGTACTGCTCTGCTGCTTGCAAGTGAGAAATCTTGACAAAGTTAGAAACAAAATAATTTGAGGGAAGCAGATTGAAGAAGGTGATGATCCTGTATAGTAACTGCTTCTTCCAGTTCTACATTTTCACAGTGTCCAGTGGCATAAAAGTCCTCTGTCACTTGGATTTCATGTCTACACCACTGCTTATATTTTCAATATTTACTTAAGTGTCTTACAAAAGTAGGTTCCTACGGACAGGCAGTCCACGTGTACACTTAGAGGATATCAAGCTGATGATCCTGACTCAGCACTGACTTTAATCTTGACAAAGATGCTTGGGTCCATTCTGTTCTTGGCAGCTCCCATACAAGTTCCTGTCAGGCAAATCTCTGTAAAAGTTTGCACGGAGTGGCTGACTGCAGAGGTTTACCAGCTGTGTGTAGCCAGATCTCTGTGCTTGCAAGGAGTCCTGTTGATTTTTGCCTCGTAAGAGTTTCTCAGGTTCAGCAACAGTTGTGAGGTGAGGGTAGAGCATGTCTTTGAACAGACGTGTACTTGCATCTTATCCCAAACGTTAAATGCATATTTTGGTTGTGATGCTGTTGGTAGTAACACTACAATTAGTTAGGCACAGTGATGGTTTCATCCAACACAGGGTTAAAACCCCTTGTTTCTCACTGTGCTAGCTGATTGGTTGAAATTGTAGAATTGAAGAAATTGAATTGTAGAAACACAATTGCATAGGGCCATGGATTTTTCCCTTTTTCACTACTCATGAAAATAGGTAACGAAGGCCCCCAAACCTCTGGATCCTGATGTTAATGTGATACAGGAATCTAAGGGTAAACAGTAGTTAGAAGGCAAATGCTCAATAGTGATAATTTTCTAGAAATCAATTATACAAAACATAGTAGTCGGGCAAGGCCATAATTCAGTTCCACCTAGTGCAGTCTCTTGTCTCAGGCAGCGGCGATAGTGTATGGCAGGGCACAGGATAAGCACTGGGTGAGCAGGTATTTCCTGTAAACCGAAGTTCGTTGCAATGAGGCTTCCTGAAGTGCTAGCTTTTACTTAAAATTTGCCACCGGGGAGTTTTTGTTCCCCTGCCTCCCCCCCGCCCCAACTTTTCCATTCCTTTTTTTGGCTGTTAGTGTTGATGCTGTCCTGGGCCAGGACTTCCACCACTTCTAAATATCTCCCTTTTGTCTTAGGCCGCTCCCTTAGAAGTTCATTTGGCATCCCCCAATTTCAGACTGACCTTCCTGGTCACCATCTTCATGACAGAATTTCATCTCTCTTTCCAAATCTCTACATGTCAGGAAAATGGGAATTGGAAGAATGAAGCTGAACACTTTTACATTTATATGTAGGCTTGTTCTGAAACAAAGCCATTATTTTGAAATATTAGTTATTCTATTTACAGAAATCAGTAATACCTGTGTATTATTAACTTGTACTTTTGTACTAAAGAAGATTCCTGTAACATAAAGCACATTTCTTTTTGAAATTTAGCCCTTGGAGTTTATTTAGTTGTTACTGAGAAACTGTAGGTGCCTTATTACTGTCATTTTGTTCTCATCTGATAGAAAGATTGTCCTATTTTATTAATGTTCTTACTTGTCACAGTGACATTATATACAATAGATTCATTTGTATCTGTTTTGTATTTCTGCTTCTTAGGTCACCCAGCCTTCCATAACAAATGTCAAATTCCTCTAAATGTTCAAAACCTTTCTTCTCCTCGTCTCCCTCTTTATCTGGCTTGGGTAGAAATTAAATAGAGCTGATTAATGGTTGGGGGGTACAGGAGAAGGGACTGTGTGAAGCTTCTAATTACTTTAATCCCTTTTCACATAAAATTGGAAAAAAATGAAACTAATTCCCAAATGTAAAATGAAGAAAGCCGCTGGCTCAGAAACAGAAAAGCTGCCTGTAGGGCTCTGGGTGGATGGATGCAGGAGGCTGGCTCGTCCTGGTGCCCCACCAGTGGTGTGGTGGGGTGGTCCCAGGTAGAAAAATGCACGAGTAAGCTCTTTTGGTGGGTTCGTGGTGTTCCTGCTGATTGCTTACTGATTGACATTTATTTATTTACTAGAGATGGATTTGATACTTGGGGCAGGGGAATACAGATGGATAAACGCAGGTTCTGTGCTGCATCCCAGGTTGAAGGTTTACACGAGAAGCTGCAGCGATGGCCGAAATAACGCTTCTCACTGCTGCATGTGTGCTGTAAGTCCCATGATGATACACCTGTGCAGATGTTGAGGAATAGATGTTTGTCAGTGCACCCCAGAGAGCCCATGGTGCTGGGGGTAAGCCATTCCCCCAGTGAAGAGAGCATGGGGTGCTACAGTACTTCTGCAGGCCTTGTGCACCTTCTGTACCTCTGCACTGCAGCTGAGAGCATGTTTGCTATGCTTCCATAATGTTGCTTGGTTTCAGCATCCATATTGTCAGTATGACCTATGTGTGTGTGACATACGATATTTAATGCGTGTGTGCATGTGTATATACATATATAGTGTGTGTATATAATAGCTAGCCATACAGTATGTTTCTGATTTAGCCTTTCCCTTAATTTGTCTCTTTATCATACGTAACTCTCTGTTCTTGTATGTGCTTGGCACAGTTGACCATGTTTTTATTTCCAATAGATTAGTCTCTTTCACCATCGCTGTGAGGTATGAAGCATCAGTGTCTCTGGGTTTTGTTTAAATGGATTTAGGGAGCTGGGTGGCATTGCCAGTTCTTGAAGTTTGATACATATTTACTTGCACCTATAGATACATTTAGATCTCACTCCTAAGACCTTCTTCCCCCTGTGTTGAAGACATAAATGCTTTCTCTTTTTTCATCAATAGCTCTACAAAAGAAGGAAATTTATATTTAATGAGGGCCTGTCTCCTGGTGTTTACAAATTCCTCCGTGACGAGCCTACAGCACTAGCACATGGAGACGTTTATACTCTAATAGGATTTACCTTTACAAATATCTGAAAACCTTTTAAAGCAGAGATTAAATTGTTTAGCTCAATATTTAATCTGTTACTTCCTCTTTAAAGATGCCCAGTGGAATTTGTCATACACTGAGCTGATAACACATAATATTGATCAGTCATAAACATAAACCAGAGAAATCTCAGGAAGTCTTCTGCAATCCTTTTCTTTTTAATTAAATTTTGATCTGAACTGCTTTTGATTAATTTTCTTATTTGTAAGTATGTGAATTCTGGGGGCCAGCAAGTTTCTTAAGTTGCCTGGCATTGGTCTCTGGTGAGTGGCTCAGCTCAGGAACAGTATGATTGCATTTTTATGGTTTTCAGATATTTAATAGCTTCTTCCTGTCATTTTCTGAATGAGTGAATAAGGTTTAGCCCTCTGGGAGCTAGCGCAGCATCGGAGAGTGGAGAAAATGACTCGGATCTGTGTACTTGACTGATTGCCTTAGTCTTAATTGTTCTCTTAATTAGCTGCAGTAGCAACTGCATCTGGGGAGAGATCATGGTATTGGTAAACAGCTCCACCTTGGAGCCCTGTGTAATGCCTTTTGGAAACATGACAATGAGCTCTGTATCTCCGCTGAGACACAAACCTGCCAAATCTTCAGCCCCTGAAGTCTTCGGTCTCCTCGTGTGATCTGTCACTCTCGTCTGTGAGATGCAGGCCCCCAACTGTTTGTTCTTAAACAAATTAAGCTTTAATATGCCAAAAGCCAGCTTTATTGAGCAGAATGAGGGAAGGGGAAAACAAAAGAGTGTTGGTGGAGGGTTGTTCAGACAACTTGAGGGTGTTTCCCAGATTAGAAGTGGGAGAGGGAGAGAGGTGCTTTGGGGAGTCAAGGCAGGCTTGAAATGTTTTGTGGGGGGAAACCCAGGCAAACTGAGGTCAGAAAAGATGCCGCCTCTGAGAGCAACCTTCTTGCTGTGGGTGTCAGTTCAAATCATCAACGCAAGCTGCCGGTGAAACCCAGCCATGACCTCCAAAGGGAGCTATTTGGCATGTCTGTTGAATGCGAAAATACTGTGTGGCGGCTGAACTGACCACCAGTCCGGCTTCGTTTCCCATCCACTAAGTGACTCCTCTGAACTAAACTCTGGGACTTGCAATGAGGGGCGTGAGGTTTAAGGTTGTGTTAAGATTTGTGTCGTTTAATCTCTACTTCAGTTTTGTAATCTAGTCTTGCTACAGTACAGATAGAGCAAAATTAGGCATGGTGGATCACTCAAGCTGGTGGGTTTTAACAGTGTCTGCTAATTTTTAGGAGCTTTCATTGATTAATATGTGTCCCAAGATAAAGCTATCCATTTAGACAGTGAGATTAAACTGAGGTTTTATACATCACAGCATCCACACTGTGAGTGCCTAATTCAGTGCCTATGGCATTCTGTGCAACATGGCACTGGCAGTAGAAAGTGTGAATTAATGTGACTTCCAAGTGTGACTGAGGCAGATTTGGTTCTGGAGACAGACAATGACCAAAAATGTTTGGTTCCTTTTAATTAAATTATTCTTTCTTTTCTTTAATCCTGCAAGCAGGCAAACGTTCTGTAATACTACAATATTTCCTTTTCAATAAATAACATATTCCTTTTTATGTGCTTATCCAAAAGAACAGAATACTGATGGATTGGTTTTGGTTTTGTTTCTCGCCAGAAAGAAATTTATGGGAAGGAATGAAAAGATTTGTTGCTGTGTCTTACCTGGCTTTCAAAGGACATATTTGTAGACTAGTGGGTATTGCTTTCTTAAGTGCCATCAGTGCCAGAAGTTATGCGTTTTCTACCTCTCACAGAGGTTTAGTTTATAGCATTGACTGTTGTGTTAATATATTATAACTGAAAACTGATTATTAACAAGATTATACTTAGTCTACATAGTTAATCTTATTCCTATTTCGCAAGAATTTGTGGTTATTTTGCATTGCAGCACTGTTGGATTTGCAGCACTCCTCCTGCAGGAATCTTTTAGATATCCTTCCTCCTGGAGCTTTTCTGTGCTGAAGTTCCCTTCATAGCCAGTACTGAATTCCATTTGTTCTAAAACTTCTATTGAACCCCTTGCTGAACTTTCAGCTGCAGAAAGAAGGCAGGTTCAGATGAATAACTATCAGATAATGTGTATGGGATAAAAAAGGCCATTTAGTCAGGTTTGTAGTAGTTAATTCTGAAATTAGTAGTGATGGTTAAACTAAATTTTATGATATGAAGGGCAATAAAATTCTGTAGGGAACTATGTATGCTGGAATCCTGTATCAGCAGTGGTTAAAGTTTTATGGCAAATTAACCCATCCTATGATACAAGCAGAAATTAAATCTGGATAGTAAATTCAAGCTATTTATTCCAAGCCTGGCTTTACTAGTTTTAAGTTCCTGTGGAAAACTGAAAGGACAAATCAGATTTAAAAAAAATATTATTGAGGTGAAAAAAACTTAAGGCATTCACCGTAACTGTAGCAAGTATCCTTTCTGCTGTTCTGCGAGCAACATAAGCATGAAAATCATTTGCAGCTGCAACAAAGAGATGTAAGAGGTAAGAGGACATTCAACAGGGCAATTGAGTTTGAAGGAAGGTGGCTCTAAACGGGTTGTCCTTTCCTTGTTTCTGCTTAGCCCACCTGATAAAACGTAGGACAGATGTAGAGGTGATGTGGTAGGCACTGAAAGAATAAATGGAGCGTATTCTGTATGCAGGATTCTGAGATTAAGATTGGTTAGATAGGATGTGCAGAACAGAGGCGAATAAAACATTGAATTCAGTTTTTCATTTAAAAAAAAGTTTAAGCACTCTGAGTTACCCCTCCTCCCAATACAGCAATGAGGGGCACCCGGTGCCACAAAAGCTGTAAACACGGCGACAGCAAATACGTATTTGTGTGCAGCGCTGCTCCCAGGTAATGCTGAAATCCGGGAGGTTGGCTGCTGGCTGCAGAAGGGCCGATGCTGGTGCAGCTACTGCGAGCACCCACCGGCAGTGAGTTGTTGGGGCAGGACCCTGCCTTGCTGAGGGCAGCAAGCAGCACCTGCTGCGGGTTGTGGGAGGGGGCTGCCTTCATGGGGGGTTTGCCTCAGCCAACTGAGAAGTCTTCTGAGTGGTGTACCAGCTTCTTTGGGGAACTGTATGAGAAATATGGCCAAATGGGTTTCATGGGACATCTCTATTCCTTGCATCCGCAGCGTGAGTGATTGAGTGGATTATCCTGAGGTGCTGGCAATTACAAGGAACCTTAAACTGCTGGACGCCTTGTGCCTTCCCAGCGCTATAGATACATAGCATCATATGGTTTTTATCTAATGCTGTCAGATGAAGATAGTGAAATATAGGTATACAATAAGGAACTCGCGAGTGTTTGCAAATCAAGGCAGGAAGATTTTTTTGTATATATCCTCAAATATGTTGTACTGCATTTCCCAGATTTATAGCATAGTTATTTCTATGTGTACTCGCTCTTGGAAGACACTTCTGTCAGCTCATTCTCTCATGATGACTAATGAAAATATTCATACTCTGCTGTTTAAACCAAACCAAAACCCTAAGAGCCAGTGAGCAGACTGTTACTGCTACTGTAGTAGTATAAATCCAGAGTTACCTCCACTGACTTGAGTAAAATTAATAATTCTTGGGGAAACCTGTAGCAAGATCATAATATGATCTAATATAAATACTCCTTTTAAAAGCTTTAGTTAAAAGTCGTGGGTTTACTGAATAATATGTCCTAAGGGCCAAACGGAATTAGCAGCAGTACAGCTAAAACACTGCTTTCTAGTTTTTTGTTAACAAACTGAGTTTACAGTTTGCTTTACATTTGCCCTATAATATATTTAAGTTAATTTGGGCAACTAGTGCTTTAAACATCATTTGTCTAGGTGGGTCAAGAAAGCTTTTGTTGGAAAGAGGCACTTGTGCTTATTAGAATAGACATCGCTCGTTAATGAAATGGAGAACAGCAATCATTCATATATTCTGGGATGGGAGGGTGCTTTGCACAGGAACAGCATTGCTAGCCCCAAGAATTTGTAAATGCAGAGGTGGAATCTAAGAAAAGTAATCAGATTTGGATTGTACGGTGGGTTTGGTTGTCTTTTTTTTTTTTTTTTTTTCTGATGAAGTGAAATTAAGAAAGAGTGTGCTGGAGACTTCTTGTTGGTTGCCACCTGCCTGTGAAGTTTTAGCATTTCTGTAATTCATAACTTCAAGCGTCCCTCTGCTGTTGATTTGTATCAGCTGACGAGGGATGTGTGTCGAGAGCTTTAAGGAAGATGCTCAGCCGCAAGACCTGGGGCTAAATGCAGGTGCCATGGTGGGCAGCTGCCTGCCTCTGGCGGTGTGTCGCGGCTTGCCGCTCCACGTGTGTGCAGTTGGAGGTAGGGATGGCAGAGCCACAGCACCCATGGGTGCCCCTACCTCCTGCTTTCCCCTGGCTGGGCTGTGACAACCCTGCAGGTGCTACTCCAGTGCTGGCATAGCCTTAGCTTCATCAGCTGAGCGCCTTTCTCACATCTCTACCTCAAGATGTCCCTTCGTGTAAAAGAGGACTATTCTGAGAAGTTTTTTTGTCTCACTATATGAAGCAGAAAGGAGCAATCCCATGGCGCTGTGTGGGCCTGCCTAGTTTCCTGGTTTCCCTGAACCCTTTTTGGATGTGCTTGTCTGTGCTGCTGACAGGGAATTATGTTGTTAAACCCCACAGCGCTCGGAGACCTCAAGGGCCAAAATTGACCTCCAGCCTCAAGGGAAATGGGAGTCACTGCCTGATGCTGTATTTATAGATAACCCAACAGAAGAAAGGGTACTGTGCTCAACCAATGGGCCAGCATTGCCCATGTTGCGTCCAGAAAAGATGATATAACAGCATCAGGGTAATAACATAAGGTATTGACCAGCCGGGTTAGCTCAGTTGGTTAGAACATGGTGCTAATAACGCCAAGTTCACAGGTTCAGTCCCTGCTTACTGCAGGGGGGTTGGGCTTGATGATCTCTCAAGGTCCCTTCCAACCCAAAGCATTCTATGATTCTATGATTCTATTTTTTCCCTTTTGCAAGCTTACTGTATGGGGAGGGAAACTGAGGCTTCGAAATAAAAATCTGCACTGTCACCTGGTGCAGGAGTTCAGGAGAGGGGGACATGAATGTGTTTGTTCTTAAATGGGAGGGGTTTGCCCAGCTGAATTTCACATTCACGTGCTGTTTGTTTAAATGTTACTGTATTAAATGTTAATGGAATTTGGCGTTACGTGTCTAAACTGCATGACCCATCTAGTTGACATTGTAAGCACATGCTCTGTTTTGTACATGGCTGAGCATGTTGTTGTTCAATAAATAATAAATTATTATCAACATCATTAAACTCCTGCCTCTGATTACTAAAATAATCTGAAAGTATAAAGGAAATGACTTTGTGCACCGGTTTCTATGTCTTGCTGGTGTCAGAAATGTCATTCATTAGTAGCTGACTGCCTTCAGCACTTCTGAAAATGCTAGTCTTGGTTAGGTGGTTTGCACTATATACCTGTGGGAAAAATGTAACTCCTGACTGCAGCCTTACCTCTGGCTGCTCTGGGCAGGGTAGATGCAGATCGCTCTCTCCTGGAGCAGCAAGAAATGGACAAATGCTTTTTGGGCAAATGCTGTATATTGGAAAGTGTGATTTCCATATAAATGGTATTGACTTCACATTTGGCTTTGGACATTAAGGAGAAGGTAGGGGGGGAAAAAGCAGAGAGGATGCAGTGATGCCAAAAACAAAGGAAGAATAAAAGGGGAGGCTAAAAAAGCATGAAGGAAGAAGGGGGAGAGAAGGAGAGCAGAAAAATTGGAGGGGGGTGGGAAAAACCCAGTGGGGCAAAAATACACACCCAATTCTCTGTATTAGTTTAGTTTTTGAAAGCTCCCTTTTCAGTAATGTTTATTGCATGAACTTCACTATAACTGGAAAAAACTGTTAAATTTTATCAACTTAGTATAAGATGGGGGGGGATGCCACTGGTTTTGAATTGAAAAAAAAAATACTGTCTTCGAATATATAGTCTGTAAATTTTAACTGGAGTCAAGGAGCATAGTGACTCGACATGTACTACTGACATTTTACTGAATGGCTGCAATATCTGCCACCTTCTGTTCAGAATATCTGAATATCATATCCTTCTCCTATATCAGTTTAATTTAAACAGCCATCCCCAGTCTGATGTATTTTACTGGCTTTTTGTGGCATTCAGAATAGTATCGAGTTTCTGGGAGGAAGCTCATCAGAAAGTATTCTTTAGGTTATAAAAAGGAAAAATGTTCCTTTATAGAGGAATTCTTGCAGAGCTTTGCTACCCTTTTTATGTTTGTAAAACGTTTTCTTGCCGAGTGAGAAATAGCTGTATTGGGAAACAGCCACACTAAATACACCAGTTTGTTATTAAAAAAAGAATACATAAAAAAAAAAAAATGTCAGTCAACCCTTGATTATTGGGAATGCCAGTTATGTTATGAGCATAGACATAGATTCTTTCCTTGCCTGTGGTCTGGAAGCAGCAGAGCCCTGTTTTGCGGGTTGCTGTGCTCCCTGGTGTGGGTTTGGTGTGTGTTCAGGGATCCCCGTGCTCTATAGTCAGCAACACTGCAGATGCTCTTTCTCTGTTGCGTACTCGTTGTATGTCCCAAATAATGGATCATGCAGTTAACCCTATTCTCCTTTTTCTGGATTATTCCACTGTGTTGTTACCCAACAGACTGAGAGTTCACTGTAGCTTAAAGTGGTATTTCTAAACCAGTCTAGTAATCATAAATGTTAGCTGCAAAGACAGAAGGTGTCTATCAAAAAGGAAAGGGAAAAGCCCTTTTGCTGCTATTTGTGATCTGGTTTTATAGACCTGCTGCTCATTCCTAGAAGTCAGAGTCCCTTACCCTGGCTTTCCATTTTACTAATTGCTGTCCATCTTAAGCCCAGAACAGCCTACTGTGTTTATTCTCCAGCCCAGAGAAGTTATCTTCCTTACAGACCTGGGCAACTGAGGCAAAATGAGAACAAATGAGCTCTAAGTTACCAAGTTCACACAGAAAGTCTTGGAGGGGAGGGTGTGCCTTGTAGGGCATGCTAAACAAAACAATACAAAACACCTCTTTTTTATCCCAGCTTTTAAAGAGAATAAAGTGCTGATTTTGTTCCCAAATCCCTTCTGCATTTGTTTCCACGAGTAAGTGTTGTAAATCTGCACAGTTATAGTTAGATTTTCTGAGGCAGTCCATTAATTGTAGGTTTTCTGAAATCCCTCTCGCATAGATAGCACTGTGCTTCTAAAGTACCCCAAATTTCACTTTATGGTAAAACAAATTTGGATTAGATTATGGCTTAAATGACCTCAATCTCTTTCTGTCCTGTGCTTGACTACTTCTAATAAAACTATGGTTAACTGATACATTTTAATTTGCACTGTGGCAATAAAATTAGACAGAGTGTAATCTTCATAGTGATTAACCAAAAGAGAAACCTAAAATGGAAGATCCAGATCTGAGTGAATAGTTGATTCACAATTAATAATTTATTCAATAAATTGTTTGTGCAAATTGCAGAATTCTCTGATTTATTTGCTATAGGAAGTTACTCACAAAGTTCTTCAATTAATAATTCATTGTTTGAAGATTGTTCATAAATACTTGGTTTTGCGCACTCGTGATTTGCAATTCATATTTTGTTAGTCTTTTTTAGCCTGCTGCCTGGTTGGACAGTCAGTTCTCCTAACTAAGAAATGGAACTTGTGAATTTTGCAATTCTATTTTCAGGTGGAAATAGACATGAGATTTTTTTTTCTTTTTTTTTTTTCTTTACTCAAAATATAATACTATCAATATTTGATAACTTGATATCCATGGTATCCAATATTTGATAACTTTGATATCCATGTCCAAGGATCAAAGTTTGAGTGTATGAGTAGGCATTCAAATCCAGTTTCCATTTGTATATTACATTGAGGATGGATGATATAAAAGGTCGGTCAAATCAAACCCCAAAATGACAGCAAAGGCAGCCAAAAAAAAAAAGATCTGTATTGCTGCATTTAAATGCATAGTCATGGACAGGTTCCCCCCACCTGCCACTGTCCAGTCAGCTCTACAAGAATCATCCTCAGGTCAGCATAAACAGCTTTATTTGTCATTAATTCACAGGATGATAGCAAAGGTGACCGAGGTTTTTCTCAGTGCTTAGGACTGAAGACGTACTTAGTAACAGTGAGAAATGTTGGATTTGTAGTGACCCTTACGTGTCTGGGCATGAAAATCTGGCATTGTTGAAGATAACAGCAATCATCACGCTTTTCTGTTTTCTTTTGGGTTTAAGTTTAAGAATAGTGACTGATTATTAAGGTAGTGTAATAATTACATTTATGTGACCTGAGTAACCTGAATTCTGAAAATCCAAAGCGTTTTACTCAAATACTGATTAATAAATTTTTTTTAATGCATGCTTGCTGCCAGTATCTGGCAAAATTTTGTCATTCTGAGTTTTTCAAGAAGAATTTCTTCTGTCTATGACAGAACAAATTCTCTGGGTCTTTGAGGGTCTTCAAAACAAATCTCAGTTCTAGTGTTTTTGATCAGAAGCCAGCATGTTTTCCTGAGATCTGGTAGGAAGAGGAAGTGTATTAAAAATTGTCCCAGATATTTCGAGAAGAGCTCAGTGGACATGTGCGTAGAAGACTTCTCACAGTGATTCTGATTAGCTTCCTGCTAAACCAGAAGAAAAGGTGTAGCATAATTTTTTTTTACATCCACATTTGAATCCCTGGATGAATACTATTAATTTTAGATAAGACTGACTTAACCTACTGATGTCCCTCTATTTTTGTTTTGTCAAGGACAGATTTAATCAGACTTAATAATTATATAAACAAATGTCCACACTGGGCCAAATTCCATCTCTTACTGAAGGGGCGTTTGGGATATAATGGCCTAGAGCTGTTCAATGTAAATGTTCCTGCAGTTCTGATCGTTACTTTTTTTTTTCCCACTGACTCTCCATTTTATTGTCTTTGGAAGAGAATTAATAATGTTGAAAGGCTTTTAAAAATATATATGTTATTTTAGTGATTATGTTATCAAAACCCCTCTGGATTATCCTTGCCTCTTTCTCCTTAACACGCTACCTCCCCGCTCCCCCCTCCCCGGCTGTCTCTGGTGTTTTCTCTGAGAGAGCAAAGTAAAAATTAAATAATAGTTGACATCATTTGGTTGGACTTGTGCTCAGATTCTCTCTATTATTCATGCAATCTTTCTTATTATTTTTCTTTTTCATTCACCGTTATATTTTATTTGCTTTAATGAACTAGATGCTGGGCTTTAGCCTGAGACTGTAGAGAGAGACCTGGCGTGCTCTCAAACTATTGTTTTACTGTGGTTGAGATTAACGTCATCAGGATTTTCCTCTCTGTTATTTATTAAATCTTTTCTTTCCTCTCTCCTCCCTCCCTCTCTCATGTGAGAGAAGTACCTTAGTGATGGTAATGAAATAGAAGCTGCATACAAATGGCAAAAACAGGTTTGGGGTTTTCTTGTTCCCCTCTTTGCTTAAGGAGACAATACCAAGTGTAGCAGACCTGCAATTTTACTTGTTTCTCTTTTTCAAGTCTGGGTTGGCTTTTAGCAGAGGATATGTACATATAAACTGGGCTTATGTGTAAATTCCCTAATTCTCGTTTTCTGCAGAAATTTCTGGTCAGCAACACCACTGTGCAGAAGTAGCCCTGGCTAATGAAGCCAACATATATATATGCAGTGTTAGTAAAATGGTGACAGAGGACAATTAAAGGCCTCTCTATCTCAGCTGCAAAGGCTAGAATGGAAATGAAATTGCCTTTGCAGATCCCAACTGCAGAGCAAGTATGTCTTTTTGTCAATTTGTTGAGCTAAATGTGCAGTTAGGGCTGTAGTCAGCCAGCTTAAAGCCTACCACCTGCCTTTCGCTGGCTCTAGGCCTTCAGAGGTGCCTGTCCAGTAGGAAACACTACTCAGAGTTTTAGACAGCATTTAGGCAGTTTTGTTTTGTCCCAGCGTGCATAATTTTGGAGAAGGGAGTATTTGGGCATAAAATTTGGTATTCATGGGATAATTTTTGTCTGAAAGCAGTGTTTTCCGTGTGTCTAGAAATGCAGAGTATCTCATTTTTGGTTGATGGCCATGAAAATGAAGAGGATTTACACCTGGGACTTCAAAAAATATTTCAGTTTTGCTTGGTCTGGAGATACGCTAGATATTAACAGTAAAATGAGGCAGATGGGTTGACTGCAATAGCTGGAACAAGGGTTCTTTCCTCAAAGGGTCCTCAACCTGTACATCCCTCTTTTGAAAGGTACCTGTATTGGTCCCAACATGTGGATCTCAGACTGTGAAACTTAGGAGCACAGAGCTGACCTTTGAACATCTGGTGAATCCATCCTCATTCGTTTTAGCACAAATAGGGCCTTGGATGTCTGTTCTGATTTATCCTTTGGAATTACGCTTTTTCCCCAGCCACTGCATCTGGGATAGATAATCTTAAAACTCTTCCCTTTGGTGGAAGAACTCTTCATCTTTAGGTTTGCCAGCCCTGTGGAATAGCATGAATGCAGATCTTCCAGTTGGATGTGGACTGAGTTGGGGATGCATTGTGAAGGTATCAACCCCAAAAGAACTTTAAGGCTTTAAGAAAATTTGGTCTAATCCACAGACTTCTGGAAAGCATCTCAGAAGGACTCTTTTGAGGGATTGTTTTGAGAGGGATGACTCAGTGGAAGATCTGTCAGTTGAGGCTTTCCTTTGTGATAGCTTCTTTGCAATGTGATTCCACATATTTTGATTCTGCTTGCAGTGTTAGGTGGTATAGTGTACCTCTCTCCTCTTCTTCTGTGTGCCACTACCGTGGAAGGCACTGTTCAGAGAAGTATTTGATTTTTACAGCGGCTCTCCATTGAGTTTTGCCACCTACAACCTTTCTTTGGTGCTTGCAATTGGAATTACAGATCACTTGGTCATAATTGACCTGTACTGAAGCTAGATAACACTCGTTACTCAGGAAGAAACTCAAGATGTAGCCCCACGTTTCTGCCTTCAAAAGGTACAGTTAAAGATAAAAACATGGTAATGATGTTTGTGTTTTATTAAGTATACATTACCTTGGGACTGGCACAATCTAGTTTTCAGCTCTTAATGGCTTGGTTTGATTCTGAATACATTTGCAGGGGTATTATGGGCATCTTCAGTAATGCCTTGAGCAAATCAGGACGTGCACCAGAGCAGTCCATACCACTAAGTGTCTCAAGTTGTCAGGAGGCAGTTCTCCCAAATGCTTCCCTTGGGGTGAAGTACGTTACTGCCATGGCTCAATGGATCCTGTAAGAGCTCATATGGCACTTTTGGCCTGGGCACGCAGTTGCAGCTGACATCCATCAGATGGCATAAGGCAATGGAACAGCATGCAATTACAAAAAAGTGCAATTTTTAGTCAGTAATGAATTTAATGTAAGTGGTGCGGGGGATTGACTGCAGCAGTTGTGGTAGTATTATTTCTAGTAAATCAAAAAATGCCATTTGCACATTGACTCTGTTTGCGGATAACAACCTTCCATCCATATGTTTCTGGCTTATCCTTGCAGCTCATTTTCTAAATAAAGTTGAAACCTAACTAATATGGTATTGGGCCTCTTGCTGTTTCGGTTTGTCAGACTTTCCAATAAAAAGGCCTGTGTACGATGGCTTCATGCTTTTGGTATGTGTCAGAAATAGTTCTATGCATATACATTACGAAATTAGGATTTAATTTTTGTTGTGTAGCCATAAAAAATTAGATTATATAATTATTATGTTTTCCTTTCTTATCTTTTATATTTTTAATATAATTTTTGAGGATGCCACAGGGCACTCCTGCTGTGAATTAGCTGCAATAAACTCTCTTAAACAGATAAACATCAAAGAGCAGTAATGTTTTAAAATGAAGCAACCTGCATTCAAAAGCCAATTGCTTTATGTTGTAGATCTTGAATGCTTCAGCTGCTAAAAGTGAATGGGGTTTCTCAAGGGCACAGAGGAGTCGCATCACTGGGATTTTAATGCAACAGGGATTATTCTAGTGAAGTTGCTAGCAAAATCCATTGATTTTCATAGGAGCAGGCTTCCTTCTATTTTTTTGTTCCTCATGGAGATTATCAAGATGTGAAGAGATCTTCTATTACCATGAATCCTACAGTTGTGTTTAGGCTGTTAATATTGAAGGGGTTCATGAGACTTCTACATGTCTTCTGGGCTTCGTGGTAACTTCTGGTAAAGCAATTGATTAACTGCAAACTTTGTTGGGAATGCTAAGTAAGTTAGGAGTCAGAGATTTTTCTCCTTTTTAATTAGTTTAGAGGATTTACAGTAGTCTGGCATTCACTTTGAACCTAGAGCTGCCGCCAAGAACTGAAGTGCCCAGTCTAGCTTCTATTCAAATGCTGTCAATGTTGCAAAAGGTCCCAAATTTGGATTGTCTGCATTTCTGAACATCTGCTTTATATAGCTAAGACATTTTACCTCCTGGGGCTAAGGCTGCTTGGAAGAACCACCTCCTGATGGTACTGTGAATGCAGTTTCAGAAAAGCAGGCACCCATGTTGCACAAAAAATACTCTGTGGAGGTTAATAAGACCTTGTGCCGTAGATTGGAGGATGTTCAGGGTCTTACCATCAAGGGTTATATTTGCACTGAGTTCCTCAAGAATTCTCCTCCAGTTTTCAACATGTCCTTGATAACAGTTGTGCTTTGCAGGTGCAAAGGTAAAAATATTTATATTTGGGTGTGTAGCTGCATTTGGTTGCTCTATATTTTTGATGTGTTGCCTCTTTCATACAGTTTTCTGATGATCTGGGCTCCTGAAACAATGGTTGCTAAATTGGTACTGGCTGTTACTGTTTAGTTTTAACTTGAAACTAGATATGAGGCTGAGGCAGAAGCAGAGCTGAATGAAGTTCCCTATTTCTTTTTTCTTAAAGCAAAACCTGTGCTGAAAGGTTCAACCTCTGTGATACAGTAATTATAGGGTGCTATCCTTAGTGATGTTAAATAGGTCCCTTTAGTGTATCTGTTTGATCTTGAGCTGTGAATTCCCTTTCTTTCGTGGGTGTAACTGTAAACAAGAGGATTAAAGTTGCTTCAGTGATGTTTTGCTTAAGTGAATAAAAGTTGAAAGGGTGTCTTGAATATCTGTAGAAAGCTTTGTGTGTTGCAGGGTTTCTGTTCTATATGTATGCACAGTGCACCTTTCATGGAAAACTCCAATGAAGCTTTAAAGTTTGAGAAGTTCACTTTAAGCTTTTTATATTTTGGATGCTTTTGTGGAGCATTGTGAGCAGGATGCTGTGTGTCTCTGTTGAAGTGGGGGACCACAAAGAGGCTGTGAAGTTGCACTCTCTTATAGCCATCTTTTTAGCTATGTAATGTTTTTCAAGACCTACCATGGAGGACAGGATTCTCACCATAAAATGCGTGCCAGACTTTAGGCTTTTTGATAGTGCAGTGATGGCAAGTCGTTACCCACACCAGGGACATGGATGTCCACAAGAGAGTGGAAGTCATAAGCCACTGTCTTTTGTTGGTGCTTGGCATGCAAGCAGAGAAAGGACTATTTGTTGAGGGGAAGGCCCACGTGTACGATGACACTCTGCCATGGCTTGGTGCCTCTGTGTGATGTGCATCTTGTCCATAAGGCTCCTCAGATCTTGCTTGCTGGCCCACTGCAGGACTCTGAAAAGGAAAAAGAAAACGGGAGAGAAGAGCATGAATATTTTCAGTGCAGTCCCTACCTGACATGGAGAGGCTCCTGTGTCACGCCATCAGCTGGGAGAAAAGAGGGGAATGACCAGCATCCCTAGAAACTTGTCCTTCCTCTGCAGGGCTCCCACCTGCTACTCATCCACCCTTCGGCAGACCAAATCTAATGTTAGAGCACCCTCTGTTTGTGCATGCAGTTTTCTATCAGGACTTTGTTTAATTAGAAAATACTGACCCTCTCCATCCCCCCAGTTGTCAAGGAAAAACCAAATGCCATGATTCCTTTTTTTTAACCTTTAACTCAGCCTAGATTCTTATTGTGCATGGTGCCTTCTTTCTATGACATGAGTGATGTACAGAGGGTTTCCCTGTTATCTCTTACCTTCCTCTGGTATTATACTCAGGACTTGTCAGTGTCAGAAGTTATATCTGCCTCTTTAGTTGTGGCAGGAGCCCAAACAGTGTCTCTTGGATGGGACTCCTCCATGATTCCTTTCCAGGTTGTCAATTAAGCCTGTTGTTTTCATTTCAGCACGCCTTCCTCTGATCTGAAGAAGATACTCCACTCTGGAGCAATACTTTCAGGACAACAGCAGTTAAGATGCGGGCCCTATTTTCCTGTCTCAATTCTGCAGGGGAAGAAGCGTTCACATGCTATTCGTTGTTTCGAGATTATTTAAGAAACTGCCGCTATTGAACTAGCAGGGGATCTTTCCTTCTGTGACCTTTGCCAGAGCAGCTGATTGGTGTGCCCCAGCTTCAGGCCATCATTTCCTTGGGAAAGTTTTAAGAGCATCTGAAAAGTGACCATCTTCTTTCCTAGCCCTTACTAATGTGTATGGGCTTTTCCTGGCCTTTCCAACTCCAATGTGGAAGGGGTTGTTTGTTTTCTTTTTAAATGTTATCCCGCCTTCCTCCTTTTTTAATGAAGCTGTATGTACAGGAAGACTTGCTGCGTATTCAGCATGGTACATGGATGGAGTGGCCACTTTGAACTGCTTTTGCAACAATGGATTCTGCTTGACTGATAATGAAACCATAGGATAGACCTCAGGGAGGTGAGTCATATGTTAATTTGTCTTGAAAGTTTCCTTGGTATGTTAAAAGCTGTGATCTTTCAGAAAAATCTCTTATTTTATTTTAATTTTTTTTTTAAAGCTAATTCCTGGGGCCATGGCAGATGCTGTTTTGGAATGGCATCCAGTGGGTTGTTCTAATGTAGCCCAGTGCTTGGTTGGCATTCTGCTATTGTGCAAATATTTTTGGTACTTCTTTTACCGCAAAGATATTTTATTAAGTGTGGCACATTGTTATACACATGTGGTGCTATGGAGCTCCAGAATATGCATGGGACATAATGTTGAGCTGCAGAAACACAATAGCAATGAGTCACTGGAATCCCTTGTTGGTCACAAGAGTTTGAACAACTGCAGTGATAATCTTTTGAGACAATGTACAACTCCAGTGGTATTTGCTATCTGCTCCATGGTCTCCCTCAGTTAGCTGCTTGATTGGCTTGGCTTTGTGGGTATTCTAATCATGTTGGCACAGTCACTTTGATTAACAGCGACATGCAACTTGCAAGTCTCTGGGCTTGCGCCGACCTCAATAAAGTTGTGTGCTTTTTCTTTTTTCAAATTTCATCAGCTTCCTGAGGGCACAAGAAATGCTTTGCGCAGTTTTCTGTGGTGGTTGGTGAATGTTGAAATATGGGGTTCAGAGGAGTGCATCTGCTTCTCTGTATCTTGGAGGCTGAGAAAAGGAAAGAGCAAATAAAAAATAAAAAAAGTGAGAGAAGGGAGGAATGCAGGATTCTCAAATCTGTGTTATTTTTTTCATGGCCTTTCCAATATGTCCCAGCCAGCTTTAAGCATCATCTTCAGTCCCTTCTTTGGCAAGACAAGAGAGTAGTCCCATCAATGTGACTTCATTTGTGGCTAATCTGGCTAATCACCTGTTACTTCTACAGGATGTTTTTAAGAGGCATGCTGAAAATACTCTTGATCTTATTTCATTTCTGTAATGCTCTGTCTTATGAGGGAGAGGGGGGTTGCTTTTACAGTCAGATGAATAGCGTTGCAGGTCTTTGGCAAAATGGGTGAAAGCTTAATTCCCATTATTCCCCAAACCAGAAGAAACAGAAGTTCAGTATCTCATTTTAGACTTAAGGAAATTGATGGGACATGAAATCCATGTGGTGGTTTTACTAGTGGTTATTCCTCTGCATGTTGGCTCTTGATCATACTCCCCAGTCGTCTGCTGATGTTTTCTAAGGATATACAATATTTTCAATGGCCACAGCCTACTACCATGTGGTCCTTGAATACCATCTTCACCACTGAAAGTAAAGGTGTCTTCTAAAAGACAGCTCAGTCAAGCCAGTGGGATATTTAATTTAGATACTGTGAAACACAAAATGTCCGGTGCTAAACTTTGGAATAAGATGGGATTTTGGAGGGACAGATGCACATCTATCCAAAGATTTTTTTTTTTTTTTTTTTATTCCTTAATATGCTTTGGATAGGGTAGTGTTCCCAGCTGTTGAAAGTGTTGTTTTAACAACAGAGATTTTGTAGATCCATGCAGTTAAATTTAAGGCAGTTTCCAGGACATATTTGACTAGTGTCTTTGTTTCTGAAAACCTGAAGTTTGTTTCTGGGGACCCTCTTTCCACTTTAATTCAGCCCTGCCTTGCCTTACAGGGGTTACTAGGTCAGATGCGCATTTCAGGGTAGTCATACTTCAAACTCTAAAACTTTCCCATCCCCTCTCTGTGATGATGTTATTGGGGGTCAACCTCACACTTCCATTTTTCATTGAAGAAAATGTTACTTAAAATACACTGCAACACCTGCTTCCTTGACCCACTTTGCTATAAGCTCTTTTTATAAGATTTTTGAGTAAAGAAATGAAGGATGCTGAGGTCACCGTGCCATATGGGACATCAGGTGAATGTGCCAAAGAATGTGAACCCATCAAGGAATCTGCTCACAAGTGAGTAGCTTCCTATTGTTAAGAATTTGCCTATTTACAGTTGTCCTCCAATTACTCAAATGTTTTTTTAAGTCTTTAAAAAAATTATTGTTCTTTAGTCAGGACTTACAGTAATAATCCATTCTTGTCCAAAATAATTTTATTAGTGATTACTTTGAATATTCTAGCAATAGGATCTACATTTTCAATCTTTACAGGCAAAGGAAGAGAATCACCTTTTTAACTTGTTTTGCCTCTTGGTAAAGAAACCAATAGTTCATTTTTCCTCTCTTTCATTCTGTCTTTCTGTTACCTCCTCCTTTTCTCTCTTCATTCACAAGAACATTTGGATTTATGTCTTAATTTTAGTTTTTATTGTCAAGTTATAGAAGCTGCTGCCTTGTCATACATATTAATTTAACATTGTTAATCCTATACAAACACATTTCTGGTATTGACTACTTAGGAATACAAGTCTTTAAGTATATTAATGCAAACAGAGTTTGTTAGCCTGTTAGTGAATAAGTCATTATTTCACTTGACTCTCCTTAGTCACTACTATTGCATATGGTACCCACTTTTGTCCTCTAAATTATTGGAGTCAGGGAAAGTTAAACACACAGTAGCTGTGAAAATGGTCTTATTTTCAGCAGTGCCACTGTATCTTTAAGAGGCAGATTCTTTGCCTCTCTTTGTCTGAGTACTCTAGCTGTAAAATGAGGTGTTTGCTTAAGTTGAAGGGAACTCGCATGTATAGGTCTACAGAGGAATGTAAGACACTTGGGTAATATGGTAAGGGAAGCCACATGAGTAGCTGTATCAGAAAATAATTGTTTCTTTAAAGAAAGATCAAAAAAAGGGGGAGAGGTGGAGTTTTCCTTTGTTTGGTCTCTGCATGTTTTCAGAATGAACCCTAAAACCATATGAACCCTAGAAACAGTATTAGAGATTGCAGTGCTGGTACTTAATGCCCTCTGCCTGCCCTTGCTGCTTGGCAATACTTCCCCGCTTAAGTTAACAGACCATTCACCTTCCCAAGAGTGCTGGAGGACTCCTCCTGGGGATGCTTCAGAGCAGAAACCCAATAGGAGCGCTCCCTTCCACTCTGTGCAGGAGTCTGTCTCATCCCACAGGGTACAGAAAGAGTCAAGGGGAATCTACGTCATAAATTCAGAGGATGCGGATATCCCCTAAAGTTTTGTTTCATTATGTGGTTGTAACAGATTTGCATGAGGAGGAGTGTGGCAGAGTTGAAGGCACTATCAGGTTTGCCACCTGTCTGTGTGGGTGATGTATGAAGATATGTCAGAGAGGGTGCAGAAGCGTGAGCCAATGCAGAGAAGCCCTCAGAGAATCCTGTTGCGACTTAACAGAGAAGTGCCTGAAAGAGCAATTGGCTTTGATTTATTCTGACCCTTTTTGAAGTTGTTGGGGAAGAATGGTTTTCCAGTGAGGAGAGGGAAAAGTGACAAAAACTTGGTTTGGTTCAAACTGACAAAAGCAGGGAAATGGAGAGTAAAGGCTGTCATTACATCACTAACTTCTGTTCTGGCCTGGAACATCCTAAGCTCATCTGTCACCCTTCTAAAATGAATGATCCTTTACCAGCCTTAATACAGGCCAATGCCTCGTGAGTGAAGGCTGTGGGCAGCCTGACAGCGATCAAAGATAGAGGTTGCTTTTGTCAACTGAAACTGGAATCATACCTTATTTTAACAGAGGATATTTTCATATTACTTTACTTTGGCTGGGGGTTCAGTGTGCAGTTGCATCTCAGCACAATGCTGGGTGGGAAGAGAGGGATTGATGAGAAAGGGTGTTGAAAATACTGCAACCAAAGCACTGGACAGCTTGGGCTGCTGAAAACTTTATGCATTAAACTCTGGTTCCCTTAAAGTGGCTGGCAGTGCTCCTGTTGAGTTCAGTAGAGCCAGGATTTTGCCCTATATTTTTATTCTGATTTATGAAAAGATCAGTCACTGTGGTATCTAAGCACTGAGATACGGTATTTAGTTACAAACAATCATTTTAAGAGTGATGCCAAAATCTACGCATGCATTATACTTGGAGATTAAAGAACGCAGACATTTGGTTGCCTGTGCTTCTCCAGTTGTAGTTATTCTTCATCCCAAACACTGCAGACCTCCGTGCTATTGGGCTTCTGTGCTATTTGGCACAGAGGGGCTCCAGACTGAGACAAATCAGAAAGATTATGCAATGTAGTAAATAGCTATAAATTAATGGATTTTGCTGGGATGCCACTAACTGCCTCAGTTTCCCTGTCAGCCCCAGAGGAATTAATTAATTAATTCCTCAGGGTTTAGCCAGCCATTGCAGGAAAGAGTTTTAATCTTCTGTGTGTTTTTAACCATAATTGGTTACCTTGCAATAACTCATACAGCACTGTGTGCTCTCCACGCTGATGCTGCATGACAATAATGTGCTGCAGAAGAAAGCTGATTGAGTTCAACTGAAATCTATCCCAGGGAAAGAGTATCTAGAGCAGCTGGTTTCATTTATATATTTTATTTCTGAAGCTTATGAGCGTTCCAGTGAGAGATGGTATAATTGATTTAAATCAAATTATGAAACACTATACTTTTTATTCTAAAGTGCACTTTTCTGGCATTCAATCCTGTAACGTATCACTCGCAGGTAATGCAGGGCGAGGCTGAAGAGGCTGAAAAATACTCCTTTCCGTCATGTAGTCCGTTGCTACATGTTCTTGCTTTGGAGCTGAAGCCAAAGTTGCTGTTTGTAAGGGAATGATCTTAGTGTTAAGGAATCAAGGCTCCATTGCTTCAGGTGAGACACAAAAATTTATTCTTTCAGTTTCTTGGTGGTAGGAGTGCTGCTGATTTTTGGAGGAACATCTCAGTTCCCTGTTCTTTCCAGCTGAAATGAGAGGCATACAGAGCAAATAGATGGCAAGGAGAACAGAGGTGTTTTTAGAAAGGGATAATGCTGGGCATTCATTGCAGCACAGGTTAATCTGCATTTTAAGAGGTTCAAAATTTTCAGTGTGTTTAATTGTTCACTCAATTGGCTAAGTGTTTGCTGAAGTAGAAGACCTCACAAGTGTGTTAAAAGCTTGTTAGAGTGTTTGCTTTCCCTAATAACTTCTGAACTGGCCAATTTAAACCAGATTTTATGGAGGTAATGAAGTTCCTATAAGTCTTCTGAAAACTTTTGGCTGAGCAGAAAGAACAACTGGTGCCACCAGTAAGGGAAAAGGCTACAGCTGGAGCTCAGCTGTTCCCTGCTTAGGTTTGGCCACCCAGCTTGGCTAGCTGGGAAAAACACATCTAGGTGATGTGCACATGTGCAGCTCTGATCTAGCGCCAGCGTATACCTGCCTGTGCGGGGAGCATGGAGGAGGGATCATCTGTGAGGGTGTAGGACACGTGCATAGAGGAAACGTGTCTTTCATAAGCAGCACAACTAAGGACCAACTTTGTGTTTTAACACACTGGATGTGAATCTTACATAAATGGCAACGGGATGATACACTGAGGAGATGTCTCTAACATCACTGTTTCCACTGCCTTGTTTAAAGTTGTTGCTGGAAGATGTCTAGATGCCGTGTGCCATGACCTCACTGGCACCATGCTGCTGTACCTGAGGGCGCCGGAGCCGCCTGTGACTCATGCCCTCTGTTAAGATGTGGTACGGTAGATTGGGAGGTGATACTGCAGCCCAAGAAGCAATTGTACCTAGAGGGATGGGGGACAAGTATTACCAACTTTAAGGAGCTAGTTATTACGAAACACCCTGACAACGGATTTGTATTTATTTACTGGCAGCCACTCAACTTGAATGTGGATCTCTGAGTCGTGTCAAGTTTCAGAACTGCTGGTGCTTTTCCACGTAATCCAAGTGCCGGCTGGTGTACGTGTACACGGCAAGTCACGGTCCTACATTTTCTGCTTGTGTCCCTCGCTCTTTGTGGCAGCTACTGTGGGCCTGTGGGTTTGGGGCATTAGCTCACTCAGAACTGTGTTGCTCAGATAGGCTGGTGGGTGAGTGGGAGATCCCAAAAGGGGGAGCTTGGCTTTGAAAAACATCTTCCTAAAAGGTCTTAAAGCATATGCTTTGTGCACTGGATGACCCAAAGCTTGATGTGGGATGAAGGACTTTTCAGTATTTCTCCTCTGTTTTTATTTTCCATTCCAGTAACAACTTTTCTGCCAGGCTATGTCCACTGTGAGCCAAACTTATGTTACGTTTCACAGGTGCTCAGTTTAAATGTATTTGGGAACCAGCCTGGGAACTTTTGTTTAGACTCTAAAGAGGAGTCCTGAGCAGTGCTGATGTACCCAGATGCCCTTCACAGCCCCTCTCGGTGATGTTGGAGAAAGCATTTCTCTTGGGTGAGAGAGTTCTCGGCTCCTATCACTCTTCAATCTGTGCTTAGTTTGGGGGACCTTCCAAATAGGTTTCTTAGTGGTCACCATTGGTATTAGGTATACCTGTCTGCTTAGGAATAGATTGAGAGACTTGATTTTAAAAAGGGCTCTGGAAGGATATGAATAATCCTTTCTGATCACTACTTACACCATCACTAGCTGGATTTGAACCCGCTTCCAGTTCAGTATCTGATTACCAATACTTAGAGCTATCTCACAAGGTCAGCAAAGTGGCATCATAAATGAAGTACGAAATGTATCATACCAGTGGTTTAAAATACAAGCCTACAGTACAGTTCAGTTAGCTGATGGGCCATCTCCATTTATTTCTGCTATTAAAAGCTCATTCACACAGCCACTCTTAAGTACTGATGCCATCAAATGTGGTCAGCACAGTTCAGCCTGCAAAAGTGAGCCAGAAAAGGCATTAAAATGCTTAGTCTATGACATACTTCCTTATTTTTGTCATTTTGACATTTATGTGTTGTATCACTGAGGCTTTTGAGAAAGAAGACCCAATTTCTGAAGCAAACTTAACTGAGATCTTCAGTTTATAATGCCGCAGCCGTCTGTTTTGTATTTAATTCAAATTGACCACCTGCATGCTGTTAACCTCTGGAAGGTTACTGTGATCACAGTTGTTGTTGTTGTTTGTTTAAAAGTTTTGTAGCTTAAGGAAAGTATTAGTAACCAGTTACTTAACCTACACTGTTTACTGATCTCATTGAACTTGCAGATGCGGCTTTGCTAGCCAGTGAAAACTGGGAGTCATCTGGTGCCAGTAATAACTTGCACTTATTTTTCAGACAGCAATAGGTTGAGCAATTAAAAGAAATTTTTTTTCATAAAAATGCTCTTTGTCTGTTGGCTATTTGTCTTAAATTTTGAAATCCAAAATGTAACTTAGTGGATGTGGAAGGTAGCTCTAAATGAGCCAAACTTTCACAGAGGCATGCTTTGGTTCTGAATGCTGCTGATTACGCACGCAAAACCCCAGAGGTGCATGTGAAAACGCACAAGAATTGCGGAGGCAATTTAAGTGAATAAGACAGATGCGTTCTTATTAACATTCTCTGACCATGGGTATTTAAATTGCTGTAATGAAGCATTTTACTAACTGAAAGCATTAAAAAATTAGGAACTACTTCTTCAAAAGCACTAGACTTTTTTTAAAATACTCTTTTTTTTTTTTAACCTTTGGAGTTCATTCAGTTGAGAATTTTCTGCTTTCCTTTACAGCAAAGAATAGAAATTCACTTGCTTTAAAAGTCTCACTTATTCCTTTGATTCTAAGAAGGGGAGCTTTACAGTGAACACACTCAAAATTGCAAGGGTTGGAAACACATCTATGGTTAATCCATGACATTCCTGTGTGGTGGGCTGTCTACTTGCTTCTCAAGTCTTAAAAACTAACAGCTATAGAAAATCGATTCCTTTTGCAAAACCCAGCACTCTTCCAGAAGCAGGAATATGACCAGCCTTCAGTCCTATGTATCAGCTATAGAGCTCTGCTTGTTGTCAACACCCGCCTAGGCCTGCGAGCAGAGACCCTGTTGATCTTTCAAGCCTACCCTTTCCTCTAACAAGAGCAAAATATCAGGAGTTGGTGACTCTTAAACTGTGAGTTCAGATGCATCCTTATTCTTAGAAGAGGTTAGCACACAGATGATTACAGTGGATGTTCTCCAAATAAATGACAAGTTTTTGGTTTGATTGCAAGTACCACCTAACCTTTCAATTTGGGGATGGTCTCTTGGTATGGGCTATTGGAAAAGCCTTTTCAGGTAGGACTGATAGGGGTAAGGGACAATGGGGGAGTGTTATTCCCCTGCTCAAAATCTTGAATTTTCAATAACAAATCAAAAGCCAAAAGTGGTTTGGTCTGAAATAGTAAAATTGATTTGGAGCCAGAATACATGTTGTCGGATGTACCTGGGTTTATCTGGCACCCTGGTTGTCGCTGACCACAGTGTGTTGGGCCAACTGCTTGGACTGCAGACTATGGGGATATGTGATGTTCAACCAAGGAGCACTGCAGCGGCATTTCAGGACACCTTTTAGAAAGGGAATTTAGTTTCCAGCTGAAATTTAGGAGCACACGATGTCAACACCTTCTTCAAAGAGACTATGTAGTTGAAAACCAAATTTTCCATCAAAAAGCCATGAAGCAAAACTTTCTGCCAATATACTCTTAACCTCTCTACTGCTTTACTGGGTTTTTGTTTGTCTGTGTGGGTGTCTGTGGGGACACTCAGGCATGTGGATTCAAATGAGCTGTTCAAATAGATTAAACAACTTTAAACCCCTCTGTGGTCTTTGGAAGTGAATTAGATTAAAGTGAATTAGAGCTATTTTAATTCTGAATGAGTGAGCCCACATGGGCTTAATATAGTTGTATATAGAAACCCACATTAAAATCACATCCTTAGTTAACTCAGATCGTTTCCCATGTAGACAAACCTATCCTGTCTCTTTATTTAGCAGCGCATATGGAGCTTGCTTCACCTGTAACTCGCACTATCAACAAGCAAAGGAGCTAAATCAACAACGCTATCGTTTTTGTGCTAGTATAAATGGTTACACAAACAATAGGTCGGTAATGCGTCTGGCCTGTGATGTGTCCAGAGAAAGAAGCTGGGTCTGAATAGCTTTTAGCTATCATCATCAAAATCAACAACACTTGCCAGGAGAAAACCTTCAGCATTAATTCCATAAGCTATAAATTATTACAAGGGTCTGATTCCTTGGAATGAAATGCAATAGATAGATGGCAGAGAAATATTATTAATGGATAGTTTACCACATTCCTAACTGCACTGACTTCATGAGAATACTTTATATTACTATCTGGAATAGCAATACTAGGGATTTATTAAAATGACTGAGTACTCATTGTTAGCTAGAATACCGTACTATATTGGAAACATAAAGTATTCTGCATCAAAGCATGTAATCTACATTTTTCCTTTTCATCCTTAATTTGATTATGAACTATTACTATGCTTTGCCATAAAATAGGAAAGTTGTACGTTTTGATGGTTTCTCAAACGCTGATTTTACTTTCTGCACAAATACTTCGTATCTTTTCAGCATAATTATTTAGCAGCCATTTCGGGTTAATTATTGTCATTAACAATATGAGTCCTATGAGGGAATATCAATTAAAATATGCACAGCTGAACTTTCAAATGAGTAAATAATTTAGTTTTTGAAAATGACTGGAAACAGCAGGGTAACAGTCAAAAGGGGAACAATTATTTTAATGCTTATTTGACAAATGAGTAATTTTTACAGCAAATTAGTTTCTTATCATAGCACCCCTACTGGTAACAAGAGAGAAAGTGTTAACATGAGTTTTAAAAATAAAAGCTGCTAAGTTATGCATGCAAAGTTAAGGAAATCATTTGTATGAAGAAAAGGTGATTATGATACACATTGTTAGCTGAAGAATGTTGCCATGGGAATCTAATTAGGGATATAAATCACACAAAATTATGTTTATATATAGGGCTGGATATATTAAAGTGATATGCACATTTATATATCAATTTTGTTCTTCACTGTCGAAGTATTGAAGATAGAACTTCATTGCTCTTTCTTCTTGACCCCACTAAATACAGTGATTGAAAGTTAATAATTTGGTGGAATTGCTTATAAATAACAACAGCAAGAAAAGTTAACAAATGAAGTGTGAAATTTCAGGTTTGAATATATGGTGTTCACTTATTGGCATAACAAAAACAGAATGTAGAAAAACTTTGCAAGGTGAGTGAGTGTTATCCCTGGTTTTGGGGAAATTTTAACGTATGCCTTGCCTTTCTAGTTACGCCGTTCTGGGTTGTTTATGCAATTATTCAACAGAATAGGAAAAAATGGGAGGGGCAGGGGGAAGAAGTAAGAGACAGTGTTTAGAAACCAGAGCTATTGAAGATGTTTGTGGTGTTCTTGGAGCACTGAGAAGATTTTTCAAGGCCCTTCTATAGGAGTTAAAACAGAAGAGGAATTTCAGCAAAGATGTCTTTTGTCTTTCTCTCATTTGCATGTTCTTTTTCATTTCTGATTTTCATGTTCAGCCTTGATTATTGCCTGAAGTCAGCACCAGTCCTGCTGATGGTTTCCCACAGCTATGATCTGGAGTAGCTAGGTAGTTTATAGTGAAACAGTGACCATGAAGGACAACTCAGAATTTCGCTTTGATTTCAGTGAGGTTTGGGGTATTTTTGCATTTTTTTTGTGGTCAGTCTGTGGAGTGCCACATTACACTACTGAGTTGCACTGAGTAGTACTGAGAATTGTGCTCAAGAAACTTTTAGTGAAGGTGACCAAACCTTTAATGATACTGGGGCCTGCCGGTCCAGGGAGTGAAAATCAGGTAGCTCTGGCTACCTTACTGTGCATGAAGCCCTGGCATGGTAAAGAACTGAAAAGCAAATCAGGAAAAAAAAGTGTAATTTTTTTTTGCTTTGCACAATGTTGACCAAAGCTGAGTGTAGGAATTAGCCGAAGCTTACAGCTCTAAATACTATGACAACGAAAAACTGAACTTGCGAGTTCTTGATAGAAGTTGGCAGTTGTGTCTCTTCTCACCAAATGGCCAAATTCAGTTTTTGACTCTGTTACCACTAGACGTTTTGCAGTCTGTCTTTTTTGGTCCAGAGTCACGTTTTGGGACTTGACTCTAACTTGCTAGGACCAAACCTTTCTTTTCCACATGACCTTTGTGTAATAGATTGCAGTATACACAGTGTGGTCACACGCCTTTTGATGACATCCACAACTGAGCATGTAATTAAGGGTGTAGATTTAGTGCTGTCTTTGAAAAGCTGCTAGAATTGCAATGTTACTTTGACAGAGGTATTTCCTCACTGTGGTATATCTTCCATATCTTTTTTCAGTGATGTAGTAAGACAGAGGGGAAGAACAATACAAGATGTTGAGAAACATAATATTGTATGTTAGAGCTAGGACAGGACTGTTGAAGGCTGGAGCTGAGGAATGGCTATAAGCCAAAGAACAGCCTGTCTGATATGTTTTTAAAGAATCTTTCCAGTTTTTGTGTAAATATTTATTTTGCAGTAAGGCCTATTTAAGACAGTTTCACCTTTTTTTGGTTGCCCACTTCACCACAATGCTGTCTCCCACCTCACCTCAAGCCACCATGCAGTTTCTCCCTGAAATCTCACAGCACAGAAATTCCATAGGAAAACAGAATGATGTCATTTCAGTCAGACCATAATTTTCCAGCTGTTGGAAGAAGGCACATTGTGGTGTTTATTTCTCTACTTATAAAGATTTGTGGCAAGGAAGGAAATATTTTACTTCCAAGATCATTGTTCAAGTAATTGAAACTGCTCATCTGGAACCTTGTGCCATAGCTGGGGGAAGCAGAAGGGATGGTGGGGGAGAGATTGTCTGCATGGTGTGTAGGTAACTACATGTATGGAGCCTCAGAGGAATTAAGGGATTTTTTTTTCAGCATTGTTTTTATGGTGAGAAGGAAAGAGGCATGGAATGGGCAGCCTTTCAGTATAGCTGTGCCAGTGTGAACCTTTGGTGTCTCCATTACTGGCTTTGCATTCAATGAGGCATTGTGTGGATCAAGCAAGCTCTCGCTTTGGCTGTGTCTCAGGTTGCCTCTTGTATCTAGCATGGACAAGGCTTTGTTCTGAGCTGCTGGCTATGCTATAAGCCAGAGCTCTATAGGTGGTGGAAATTGCTTATTTTAATGTTGGTTGACATGGATTTGGAAGCCTCTTGGCAGAGATTTCCCGAGTCAGAAGCTTAGATCCCACTGAAAATTAAGATCCTTGTAGGGGGCTTCAAAAAAACCACAGTCCTGAGCCCTGGATTATCTCCTCTGTTAGAGTGGCAAAGCTGCATTGCGCTGTACCACTGGCCCAAATTTTCCTCAGGCTTTATAAAAACCCTTGTGTGTGTGGTAGTCTAGAGATGTGTCTTCTCAACTTTGGAGGTGACCAGGTGCCTGAGGTGTCCTCAGGAAAAGGAAGGGAGAGGAAGGGGGCAGACATCTGAGAGACCTCGCGTACTTTGATATGCTCAATTCACATTAGGTTTTAAGTATCGTAGTGGAAAGTGAGGTAGCTCTGACGTGAAATCTTTGAGTCAGGCGGTCTCAATACTTCACTCAGGCCATGTTAGCCAAGCTTGCCCTCCAGTTTGTCTGAGCACTCCAGAAAGGCTGGATGCAATAATGAACAAAAGCCTTTTGGATGCTGCTGTTGCTCATTTTTTCACTGTGTGGGTCCATTAAAGCATTGCTGCCTTTTGGGAACTCAGCTGGAAGAAGAAAACAGTCCTGGAAAAAATAACTGCATTATGTGAGACCACTGGCTACTGCTGGAATTATGTCAGTTTGTAACACGTTAGGTAGGTTCCCTGTGCATCCGCTGCAAAGCTTCTGCTGACAGGACTTGAGCCCTAGCAGTGAAAGCAGCCAACAACAGCAAAAAAAAAAAAAAAAAAAAAGAGCTGTGGGCTCTCGTAGCCTGTGTGATCCTAGAGGCTGTGGGTAGCGTAACTCGGTAGGAGAGAAAATGAAGCTGATAAAATGTTCCCCTGATGCACCCTGCAGCTTGTAAAGGCAATCATCAGATCAAATGAGTGATTTCTCAGATGAAGGGAAGATGCATAGGTGAGTGATAGGCAAAATAGCTGCAGGTTTGATTCAGCCCCCCAGTTTTTCATTATGGTCAATTCCACACAATTTAACTTCACTCTTTTCCCTTCTCCGATTGCCTTTTCTGTCGTGCTTGGCACCACGCTTTCCGCTCAAAATGCCAGTTCAAGAGAATAAAAGTGGTCCAGCACAGAAATGTATGCTAGCTGGACACACAGTAGTTACCCCTCCCGGGCTATCGAAGCATATACAGAAGCAGAGCTGAAGTTTGTCATCATTGATCGGGTCTATAAATTAAAACAACCCCTTGAACTTGACGCATAAATATAGTCTCTTCAGCTTTTAACCCTGCTCCCCATTACCTCATCATATTTTACCATGAAGGAAACATATACTATAATGTATTCTTTGTCACATATGGTCCACGCCCTTATGTAAACTGCATTTTCAGTCCTCTTCCCATGCAGACACATTACCCAATAGGCATTCCTCAGACATGCCAGTTAACGCTTTACTGCTTAGCAAATCTATTGGATTAACACAATTACAGTAAAAACGCAGGACAAAATAAATATTCCCCAAAGAACCTTTAGAAGGATTTTGCCATTTCTTGGTTAATAAGAGATGATCCCTCAACAGACACCAGACTGGCCCTGTTTTCGTTTCTCTTATTTCGTCTGTCCCAAAGGAGCAAGAAAAATATATCAGTGTATGGGTAACAGAAGAATGAGCAGCCTAGTATTATCTGTACTTTTTTGATTCAGTCTGCAGGGAAAGCTGAGAGTCAGGGGAAGAATGAGGGAACTTTGTGTTCAGCCAACTTCCAAAGCCTTTGGTGTCTGGCCAGATTTGCAAAACTTAATTGTATGTTTGCATTGTGTGTTGCAATACCTTGGAGATTTGCAAAGTGGTTCTCATGTGTCGCTTTTGGGTGCTCGGCTACTCCAAATGTTCCCATTAAATGAAGGTACAGCTTTCATGCTTACTGTACAATGTCCAGTATCCCACACTCACCGGCATGGTGGACCCTTACCTGTCTAGTAATCCAAAGGGAGACACGGAGGGAGGCTGAATTGCTCCGTTAGTCAGCCCAGAGCTGCCCTGAGGCATGTTTTTCCCTGGGGTGCTGGTATCAACTGCTGCTTACCCAGCAAGGAGGTAGCAGAAGTGGGCAAGAGCTGGTCATACGTGCCCCAGTGTTCCCTTCCAAAGTGCCCTGAGGCAGCTTTAGCCATTTATCTTGAGTTGTTCGTTGTTAGTATTTTCCTTTGAATCTCGTTGCAGTGGAATGGTAATGTTGCTTTTTCCTTACAGATACACCACTGGTGGTTTTTTCCACCACTCTTTAACTTTTTGGTCCAGTTTGAGTCATTCAAGCTTGGAAATCTCCAATGAGTTTGGATCTGAATGTGACCGGATTGATCTGTGCTACTGCCAATACTTCTTTTGGGGAGAGGGGGAGAGACAAAAATTAAAAAAACAAGGCAAGCATTGAATTTATAGCACTCCAGATGTCAGGGAAATGAACATAAAAGTGCAGATGCCTTATAGTCAGGCAGACTGTTCAAATGTATGCAAATGGGTGACAAGTTTATGTGAATATGGTTGGAAAAAAGAAAAAGCAAGGAAAAAAAATGCTTAAATAATCGTGTTCTTATTGCTGTGAGTCCTGGGCATTAAGTTTGGTGGAAGTCATGACCGTGATGATCCAAAGGCAGCCAAAGCCCTGGTAAACATGGCGAGCTGGGTAGACTTTGGTCTAAATGTTCTTGGACAAACCATTAAAGTAACATAAATTCATACTTTCTAAGTTGTGGGACCTATTGATCAAGCTTTTTCTTGCACAGCAGTATTTAGATTATTCTGCAAATCATCTTCATGGCTAGCTATGAGAGTTGACTACAGTGTCTTCAGTTAGGGTAGCGTAAATGTATGGGATTTAAGTGAGAGCAGATGTACTTGCACGTACATTTCACATATGAGCTTCTCGATTCTTTGGGGGTAACAAAACAATTCTCTCTGTCAAATGTGCTTCCAACTTGTGAATTAATTATATCTGCCTCCCTGCAAACTGTTTAGGAGCAGCTGGTCTTCCTGGCATCTTTATTAGCATGCAAAGAAGCTTCTCCAAAGCATGAAATGCCAAAAGGAAAAGCCTCTGGCTAAGTTCATGGATACTTGGAATTGAGTGGTGCCTGTCTGCAGCCAGGTGAAGGAAAGAGCCAACAGTGGTCAGTCTCAGGCATCCCTCTGCACCTGATCTTGATTTGCTTTCTATCCCTTTCTGCTGTTGGATAAAAATAACTTAAAATTATAGTCATAGGCAGCCATAAGGTTAGGGAAAACTGGTACGGTCTGGATAATCTGCTGCTAAACAGGTTGTGTGGGTCTGTGTCCAAACCCCATGTCTTTAAATAATGTTTCAAGTGGACTAGCTTTTCTGGATCCCTTTGCTTAAAATGCACAAGGGATTTTTGGATGGCAACTGCCATTAATGTTACTAAGTATTGCTTGGATATGTTCTTTGTTCATCTGTGAAGAAAAAGACCTGCCATATATGTAGTCCCATGATGCAATACTAGAACCTTTTAAAAAGTTATTAAACAGGTAGTAAAATTCCTTTACAAAATACACTTTGATTTGTACAATTTTTAGAAATGGCAGAGGACAAAACCACATCTTTACCCCCATTAAACCCCCAAACAAATCCACAGCAAAAAAAAAAATAAAGACTTAATTTACAATAGCTGGGTTTTACTATGCAGGAAAGGTGAGAAAAATAATACAAGTTATACAGCACACTTCTTACAAATACCAGCTTATATGAGCTAACACTGGCAGTTAACATCTTAGATTTTTCTCAGCAATAAGCTACATCTGCAGAACTTATGGGTTGGGTTTTATAAAGTTCACAATTCAAAAATGTCTCTGTGCTAAAGGGCTTTGGCTCTCTAGCTCAGGGCAAATTTTATATGCTACAGTCTGTAACCATCTTTGTTTCTAGAGAAGTATATGCATGGATCATGGATTAAAACGTTTTACTATGTGCCATGTGGGTTTTATTATCTGAATAGATTATATCCTAAACAGGTCAACTACCTCTGATTTAAATGCATGGAGAATGGGAAACAGCATTTATTCATGCAGTGGGTGTATCATGTGATACTGCAGCTATACTTCACTCCCAGCCACTATCTGAAAGGGAGAGCAGGATACAGGGTATCCAAAGTCAGCATCAAAACTAATCCCACTTTATTTCAATAGATGCAAGGGTTGGTATAAAGAAATAAATCTCAGCAGACGTTGTGATGATGATAACTTGGTGCATTCTCAGCTGGTCATGAACCTCTGAGTCTCTGAATGTGTTACAAATAGAAATGGGCTGAGCATATCTGAAATAGCTGGAATAGTGGTAGACATAGAGCATTTGCTGGCGTGTAAGCAGCTTGGGAGCCTATTCTCCTCCAGACGTGTCAGTTTAGTAGAGTTATTTGAATGGAACTGGATCAGATTAAATTAGTAAATCAGGAGAAAAGTAGAGAAGTGACAGATTGGAATCAACGAGGGCTCAACCTCTCCTGGCAGGCTGTGGTCTGTATTTTAGGCATTTCAATATAGATACACTGAAGTATATAGGCAGTATCTAGATAATGTTCAGATTTGCCTTTGCTGGACTCAGCTGCTTGTATGCATGCATGTATTGATTTTGTGTGTGTATCATACACATCAATGATGGTAAAGGGAAGACATTACATTCCTTCATATGTAAGTGAAGGCATTATATATGGCATTATAATGGAGGTAGGTGTAGTGTTATTCTCATTTCTTCTCCTTGCAAGATCATGTCCTTGATGAAGACCTGTCCCCTCACCAGAAACCATGGTAGAGACCAGTGAAAGTATGGGAGGCACTTGGTGTAACTGCACTCAAAAAATAGAAGGTCAGGCATTCCTAACCTCTCCACATACCTCTGCAGGTGTTAACGTGTGTTTGTGATTGTGTACAACGGGAAACACAAAAAGTATGAGCTATTCAGAAATCAGAGGAGAAACAGAAGAATAAGTAGGTATAATACCTGTGGATGGAAACAATTGTCCAAATGGGACAAAGAAAGGAGGGGTAGTGTTACTACTACATATTTGTTGTCACAATTAGCTGCTATTAAATATGTTTCAGTATTGCATTATTGTTTTCAGTGAGCCCAAACTGACTATTATATAGCCGTGCAACAGTTTCCCAAGGGAAGTGGGGGGAAGCTATTTACTGATTTGCTTAAATCTCTGTTGAACAAAGCAGTGGAAAATGCACTGTAGGAAATAATCATCCACTGGCAGGAGGCTGGAAGAGGTTACATAATAGTGATCGTATTTCTGTGACAATGAATGATTCTGTTTATATAATATTAATTTCTGGTCATGTACCCTAGACTTTGCTTATTTTTGTCTCATCCCAAGATAATGTAACAGATAAATTCAACATACCGATTTTGCCTGCAGTTTCTAGAAAATAGTTAAACGTTTCTTGTCTAAATTTGTGCACATGACTATCACAATGCACACAAAGTCTTGTTTCTCTTGAGGGCTTACGTCTCCTTCTGCGCTGAATTTTTAACAGACTGTAGTATCTGTCTTTAAAAAGGGGAAAGGGGAAGGTCTTGGGAATTATGCACCAGTCAGTCTAACCTTGATATCTGAAAAGATACTAGAACAAATTATTAAGCAGTCAGTGTGTAAGCACCATCCAGATAATAAGGTGATAAAAAAGAGTCGACACATATTTGTCAAGAGCAAATCATGTTAAACCAATCTAATTTCCTTCCTTCACAGGGAAACTGGCTTAGTGGATAAGGCGAAAATGGTAAATGTGATACATCTTGACTTAAGCCAGGCTTTTAACACTATGGCACATTATATGCTCATATGTAAACTGGAGAAATTTGGCCTGAATAACACGGGAGGGCCTGATTCTTTGAAACCCCGCACTGAGAAAGTATTTAGCAGTGGTGCTCTGCTAAAATAAGAACTCCCTTTTGCTCTCAGAAGAGGCTTAATTGTGGGCCTGGTTTCAGTTGATATTTTCATTGCTGACTTGAATGATGGAATAGAAAGTGAACGTGTAAAATTTAAGGAGGACACTAGGGTGAGAGGGTGCAGAAGACAGGATTAGAAGAACGAATGTACATGATACATTGGGAAAAAAGCTATCAGCATGAACAGCACTATTATAAAACTGCAAAGTAGTATGCACCAGATAATCTGTAACCACACAGTGACTTGGCAGCAGGAGAGAAGATGGAGTTCTAGTGCCTGGCAAGTGGAACAGGAATAAAAGATGTGGCAACTCCATTAAAAGAAAGACTCTTAGCGTGCGGCGTGTAAGCAAAGCTGTTGTGTGCAAGACATCTCTGTTGAGCGCTGAGAAGTCAGAAGCTGGATTTTTGCGTCTGGCTTTTGACTTCTTTTGAAAGTGATGCAGAAAAATGGGATGTAATCCAGAGAAATGACCCAAATGATTCAAGACTTAGAAAATATAATCTGTGCTGAAGGATTGAAAGATTTGTGTGTGTTTGTGTAGAAAAGATATGTCTGAGGGAGGCTATAAGTCTTCTAGGCAAGTGTTGTTAGAAAGAGGATGCAGATCTATCAGTCACTGTGTCTACTGAGCACAGGATCAGAAGTACTATATTTTCACACAAGTTTAATAGAAGGCACTCTGTAAAAACCAAGCTGAACTCCCATTTAGCAGATCAGTGCCTTACTTGCTCAGGCATGTGAAAAGTGTATCACACACCTACCTCTCAACAGCGCTACTGACCCTGATCTGTGCTAGTTTCTCTCTCTCCCCGGATCACCATCACGTCCCTGTATTTAATTTAATATCTACAGGTGCAGCGTGCCCCTCGACTTACATTCAGATGTCAGTGTTTTCAAAGGGGTGGAGTTACCAAAGGTATGGATTAAAGATGTGAAAATAAATTCAGAGATTGGCTTTGCTGGTAGCAAAACAAGGCTTTTGGTTGTTTAAAACACACCTATCTGTGTAGGATTGTTAATCACTGGAACAGGTTACCCAGCGATGTTGTAGGCTCTCTTCTGAAGGTTTTAAGAAGCTTGACAGACATCTGTCATGGCTGGAAGTAAACTTGATACTGCTCCTGGGTAAGAAGACAGATTAGATGCCTTCTTAAGATTCCTTTTAGTCTGACATCTGTATGATTTCTGTGACATAATGTTTTGCCACAATGTAATATATTTTTATATTGCTGCAAAAAAGCACAGAACTGACATAATCCAGGCAGTTTTGCTTTATGATGAGAGATGAAAATATAGGTATGAATTCATAAAAGTCTCAGGAAAATAAATGCCTGATCTGACTTTAAATATAAATGAACATGGAAAGAATGATATGCTGAATAATGATCCCGCAAAACAAAACTAGCTCAGTTCCTCAGTACTAGCTATCACAGGGCATTGATTATCTATCATGTCTTGTTTATGTGATAACATAAGAATTTAAATTGTAGCCTCACCCAAAACAAACACAGATGCGTTTTCTCTAGGTGTTAATCTCCCAAAGGCCCACAGTCTTGTAATGTAAACAGACCTCTGAGCCCCAGCCTGGTTAGCTCTATATCAAATAAGCTGTATTAATATCCTGGGTCAAAACTTCCTTCAGGCAGCCTGAGGGCAGCAGCCGTCCAAATGTATGAGCACTGACACCTTTCCAGGGACGAGCCTCTCAGAGCTGGGCCCTTGATTTATGACTTGTGTGTTTTCTATTTGTAAGAAATGTAGTGTAGTGACACACAAGGCTTCTGATAACTCTGCTGTTGCTAAATCTCATCCCGCTTCTGCACGGAATGCTTACCCTGCCCCAAAGAGAAAGCCAAGGGGGAAATGAAGTGGAAGGTTGCAAAGAAACCAAACTGCGCTCCTTAAAACACTGCTCTGAAAAAGGGCTCTTGAGCCTTGGGGAGTCAGGAAGATCTCTGCCCTTTCAAAGGAGGGAGAGCTGGAGTTAGTCCTGCTGTTGCTTCTGTGGGCTTTTATGGTAAAGCAAGGGGAGCAAACTTTGCTGCACCTCCGTTCTCAGCTGGTGGCTTTCCCCAGCCGCTCGAGGCACCTTCTCATTTCAGCTCCCACTCTTTGCATTCTCTCTGTAATGGAGAGGCTCAACTTGGCAGTGAGGAACTTAAAGAGCAGTGGGTGTGAAACTGTCCTTTTTTTCTCCTGATTCGCTACTGTATAGCTTCTGGGTCTTAAACTGGGGTATGCAGTTCCTAAATCAGCGATATAGGGTGATCTGCTCCAGGTGCCCTCCAACTCTGTTGGAGCCTATTTTGGGACAGTAATACTCTAGCTGTATTCTTGCGCCCTTGCCATCTGCTTTTTGCCTTGTTTGTGCTACGAGTGGCCTCTGAAGACAGAAAGGCAGAGGGCAGTCTTCGTCTTCTCTGCGCAAGGCCTGGGAGCTCCCTCTGCTCCACCCCGGCTGTTAATACATGGCACGCATCCACAGAAAACAATAGCTACACAAGAGATGGCTGCGTCCCATGGGTGGCCTTTCAGGAGCAGGGAGATTTTGAAAGAAAAATGCTGCTGTGCCCAACTTCCCTTGTGTACATGCTGCTACCAGAAGCTTCCCCTGTGAATCCATTTTCTTCAGAGCCGAAGCCAAATCCTGCTGCAGTCCATAACCAGAGGAGCATCCTGCTGACTTCTACAAGAGACTTGTCTGAGGGTGGCATGAAATGGCTCCCAAACAGCAAATCATTTTAGCTCCCCTCTTGTGAATACTGTGTGCTCCTCTGCTACTCTGGAATATGCCTGTCTTCCCCCCCCCCCCCCCCCCGCCTGAACTGGCTGGGGCTGGTTAACCCTTTGCGGTCTGCTAATCCTGGCGGTGGGTTCTCTGTCTATGGCCATGGTGGAAGGTCGGCGTGGGTGGATTGCCCAAGGGGTTCAGTACCAGCGTTCGTGGGCCTGGCCTCTGCTACAAAGCGCTTACCGCGGCTGGACGTAGCCACCAGCTGCAGCTGCCAGAGCCAGTGCTGAGCACGTCTTCACATTGTCCATGTACTCTCAGGCAAACCCCAGGAGAGCGTTACTTAAAAGTAATCTCGATGAAGACCCAGACCGGTCTTCTGGGGGGGAAGCGGCTCCCATGTCCTTGTGCGGAGGAGGAGTGGGCTGCCCTCTGCCTGCCCTTCCCCCAGGACAAGGTGCAGCATCACTTGCAGGGGGATCATGGGCTGATTTATACTCTGCACCTGGACTAAACTGTTGCATCTACCTTTTTGCTGTAGAACAGAATTATATCCTTGAATTGCAAAAGCGGTGTGTTGGGGACTTTATTTACCATATCAGTTCTGTGTTATTTTATTAAGTCTTTGTTCTTAATACAGGGTGCTTGCAAGCCCTGAAGAAAACCTCCAAGTCCTACATAAAGATAATTTATAAGAATTTTAAGGAAAATCCTAGAAAGATTTGACCCAGAGAAGAGCTTGCGCTTGGTTTTACAGGTATCTTTGGAACTGCTTGTCTGACTTCGAAGTATAAGGAATGTCAGCTCTGGTCTCTGACAGCTTCGGTGAGGGATGCTGGGCCCTTGGACAGCCCATTACTGTCTGTTAGGTTGCAGCTTTCTGGAGAAATGTATTAAATTTTCAAAATAGGCTTTCTTCCCTCGCAGTGTTGATTAGCACTTGGAGTTAGATGGATATTTACCAAAGACAGACATCTTAAACAATTTAACAAAATGGAAACAAGCAAAAACCTCAAAACAAAATACTTTCACTTTTCCAAACAGATCGGTAGTTACCGTCCTGGCGTGAGCAACTTTGCCCATTTGGCCGAAGTCATTGGTGCTTTTTCCCTGGGCCCTTTGCTAAACACCCCCCAAAACTTTCAGCCTTCTAATTACACAAAGGCACAAAAAGTAAAAATAAGAACAATGAAAGGCAAGAGCCCGATGTATTTTCAGTTGTACATCGTTCCTAATGAAAGTCATGTGTGCAGAAACCTCAGTGATTTTTGTCCTGGCTTACTGAAATTAAACAGAGACTGATACCTATTTATAATCCTGAGACTTCTGCTCGTAATATATTTTATCACTATGGTTGCAAAAACAAATAGCCACTAAGGAAGTATTTTTCACAAAAATGAATGAGCTTGGAGGATTCCAGGGAAAGACTTGCCACTTGTACTAGGGTAGCGGGGAAATGTGAAGCAAGTGCGGCAAAGTATTTAAAAGCAATGATGGACTTTACTTTTATTATGGTACTGATATTTACTGTTCCCTTTCATTTCATCGGCTTGGTTTGCAATAATCTTCTGTCACTTATATAGGCTAGTTTTTCTACTGTATTTTCAGCAGGGAGGAAAAATGGGATATTTTAAATAATTCTGTTTATTTTTAATTAGAAAGCAAGTAACTTAATTGCTTGTTCTTTTCTTGACTTGATTACATTCAATAAATACGACAGAGCGCTTACCAAAGTGTTCTTGAAGTAACGTAAACCACATGTACTATCCCACACAGAAAGGACATCAAAATTGAATTTCTGAATGGTTTTATGTAGATGAGTTTATTCTGGCTAAATGCAACCAGCCTCCTTTTCTGCTGCCCCGTCGTGTTTCAGAGCTTACCAGTAGGCGTGAACTGCGCAATAGGTCCCTAGGAGGGAATGGCCAGAATGATGTAATGGTGACACAATAAGCCTACAGGTGAGAGCAAACCAGGAATCCATCCTCAAACTCTGCCTGATAAAAAAAAGCCGATTGCAGGCAATATGCTCTGTGTGGACAGGACTGCTAAATATAATAGCAAGATTCAGACCCAGTGCTCACGTGTCGCAGTGTCGTTCATGTACCCTCACACACTATTGAGCTCTTCCAGATTCTGTTTTTCCCTATTTGGTCTCTCAGTTGAATGTGCCATAGAGGGCATTTTGGGCAAATCTGTCCCTCTTCTAGTACGCATGCTTCCTATCTCAAGGTCAGGGAGCATGCATAGGGTTCCTTGGTGGTGGCAGCTATTCTGGGAAAGCTACTGCAAGCCGTTTGAAAAGTGGGACTTGAATCTTTACCAGGGTGTGAGAACTACTCTCCTCATCTCCAGTGGCAAAAAGCCTGAAGGTGTGGTGTTCAAAATCCTGTTTGTCACACCTGCAAGGACTCTTCTAGATGAAATCTTCTTTGCACTTGTCATCTTCTAAAAAAGATGTGATTTATTCCTATGGAGGGAAAGTTTTAAAAGACAAATTGCATCATGAAAACCTTTCTTTTTGGTGATGCGGCTCTTTGTCACTTGCAGACGTGAATAGCTTGTTTAGGTCTGGCATCTTCCATAACCCCACATTAGTACATGCCTGTCATACCAGGTGTATAAAACCAGTCTGCCTATTATACAGTGAGCTGTGATTGAATCCTTTATTTATGACTTCTGCCCCACATTGCATTAATTAGAATGCAAATTAAGGGTTTTCTGGAAAGCTGCTGTTTACTTCTGCCATACTTTACATGTTTCATTAGTCTTAGGACCCTGACACAGTCAAGTTATGCCAATTTAACAAGTTATCAGTCAGTGGAGCCGTTGTAGTTGTACATATGCATGCACGTAGGCTTCCTGGGCTGCAACGTGATGCAGCCTTTGTTTCACCTCCAGTGAAAGGCATTTAGGATATGTTATCTTGTCCTGCATTAGCTACTGGGGCTCAGCTAATTAGAGGTAACTTTTTTCAAACAGCATAGCTTGATCCTGTGCCTGAGCCACTAATTTACAACAAAGCTTCTGAATCTGACTTTGTAAGATGTTTTTAACTGAGAAGCGCAGTTTTCACTAGAGAGTAGTTTTTTGGCTAGTGCTCTGATAGGAACTGTGAATAGTCCATATCCCTGACTGGTGGGATGTTAAGGCAGATTGTGACTGATTAGACCACAAATTACAGGGTTTTTTTTATTTTTAACCACACAGTTTAGCACAGGCTGCATTTTCACGTATGTCCCTGGTTACCAGCCTTTTGTAGCTGACCTTCATTTGAGGAAACTGGCCATGTTCAGTGCCTCTCTTGGTCCCTATGGCATCTGCTGAGGTTTGGCAGCATGGCCAGACCTCTCGCGCAAGGCTCCTTCGCCTTCCTGGCGCGGCCCACATTGCTCCGCGAGGGCTGGTGTCCTGTGCAGAGCATCTCTTGTCTCTGCTTCCTATAGCTGTGCAAGATACAGAATTGAAAAGTTACGTTTTCTGTTTTCTAAAATATTGGCAATAATGTCACTTTGGAGGGAAATCCATTTCAAAAATAACCGCTACTTACTTAACCTTTCAAGGTGCTGTGATGAAAGACTTATTTCTGAATGTGTTTAAGCCCCAGAGGAAAAATTTTCAGACAAGTTGCTCTGAAGGAGCTTACACCAAAGTAACTAAGAATTTGGCCCCTGGCACAGTTATTTTCCTCAGCTCCCACAGTGACAGAAGGGGGTGGAGGGAAGTAACCTATCCCATTTCTGTTTGAAAATATTTAGCTTGAGTGATGTGAAGATTTCAGTAGATCTGTGACAAGATCAAAGACTATAAATTATTTAACAGTGGTTCTACTTTTGTGGAATTATTTAAAGTATCATAATTGCAGCTCAGCTTCCCAGCCTTCATTTTCAAGTCTGGAATTCTGTTGGGAACTATCATAATCACTGAAGAGTATAATATTACAGGCCGGGTATAAAAATATCTTTTTAATGACTAGCAAATTAGTGAAATGTCTTGACCTGAATCTAGACCAAACAGAAGACAGTGTTTTTATGGAGGGGGAAGAAAGACTAAATTGTCACCACATTGTTATTCTTGTTAAATTCTCCACTACTTAAAATGTCAGTTGATTAGATAAAATTTGTAACACTGTGCATCAATGCAAGTGATGAAGGGCTGTGTGTTACATGGTATCTTGGCATTTCTGCACTTTTGTTTTCCTTTTAATGCTAGCATGCGCATTCTGTGACTGAAACTTGGAAAAATAAAGGCTATTCATTACTTTAGTACTCTGTGAACAATAGAGATCATGAAAGGCATCGCAGGGAACTCCTCTGTGTGTTGGCTCTTCAAGAAGCAAGATGAGCCCTTGGAGGGTTTTCTCATAGGCTTCAAGTAATTGTTGTGTGCATGATCTGCCTGGCTAAACTCTTTGTGTCTGACTTAACTGAAATAGGGTCTAGAAGAGACAGGAGTTTCCCACTCCGTACCATGTGATTCAAAGCATTAACCCAGTCTCTGTTTACCTAGGAACAGGAATTTATGGTTTACATAATTCTGGTTTACAAATGAGCCGAAGGAAACTGAGCCCTCGTGTTCCTGTGTGCAATCAGGTGTCAGTGGTGAAATTCTCAGTTTGAGTGATTTTGACCATATCATGAAGATGCCATGCAGGTCTCTGCAAATGAGGATTCTATTCCCAGTTACGTTCTTAATTTCCACTGTGATTTGGGACAAGTCACTGACCTTTCTGTTCTTCTTTGCTGCCAAATTAAACCAGAAGTGGTAATACCAACTGGTTCACGTGGTGAGCATTATGTCAGTGCGGCTGCATTTAGCAGTGCAGAGTCTCCATATTGAAGGAGTGAAATAATGGTGGTAGTGCAGACAGGGTGACTGTATTTTGCCTTCATGTCAGAGTATAATAGATATTTTGAGGATGGAGACCACTTTAGTGTTCCATGTTCACAGGACTTCTTATGCAGTGAGGCTGTAGTCTGTAACTCTGAGCACCAGAGCCGTACTTCAAAATGAGCAATAGGAGCCCAGAAATAACATGATGCAGGAACAGAGGTGGTCTCCATTCCTGCCTTTCTCTCCACATGGCCAGGGCCCATGGTGCTCTGCATTGCAAAGACAAATGAGAAATTTGTTCAGCACCTGGCTCCAATGAAAGTGATTAGTCTTTAATTAATATGAGCATGAAGGAGATTCATAAATTAAATGAAAGAGACTGTTATCCCGAGACTTTGTATCCTGGAAGGACCTGCATAGCAGGTTGGAGGCCATCGACAGCGAGATTACACTCAATACCTGCATGTATTGTGGATGCACGTCAGATTAGTAACGCCTCCCAGAAGACAAACACAATGTGAACAATCGTTTTTACTGGCAAATGTCATCTGTTAGATATCAGCCTAATTTTCTCTAGTGACACAAAGCAGACTTCATCCTCGCTATGTGGAGCATTTTGTTAGCCTGTATGCAACCTAATGCTCTGGCCCAGCTACTCTTTCAGGCTGCGTGTTGACATGCACTGGGGATCTGGAGTCTCCAAAGCATTTATGCAAGATTCTATGTGGTGCAGCCATTTCTTTCACTTCTCCACACTGAATTACATTCTCCTACTCCTTGGAAATACAGTAGAAATATGTTGCATGAAGAGCTTACTCATTTTGTTACAGTACCTTGCTGTCTAGTTTTGCTGAAGTTGTGCTGACAGATCAAGAAGGGCTTAGAAAAGGTCATTAGGAGAATGATCAGAGATCTGGAAAACCTACCCACAGAAGCTCAGGCTCATTAGTTTATCCAACACCATGACCTAATGATATTCTAGATGTACTTTGAATGAAGAGCTTTCTGATTAGTGGATGGCTTTTTCCTCTCCCAGAAAAAGGGTTGGGAAATGAGGGGTTTTTTTTTTGTTTGTTTGTTTTAAAGTTGCAAGAGTGATTAACCACTGTTTTCCTAGATATATGATGAGGTCTTCATCACTGTCAGTCTTTAAGATTGAAGCTTTTTATTTTTGGAGTCAGGAGAGTGTTTTATGGCCTGTGGTGGTAGGAGCTGATGTTCAAGTAGACTTGATGCTTGCAATTGTATACAACTGGCTGAATGACCTTTCTGGTCCCTTCCAGCACGCCATCCCTAAGCCTTTGTCTTCAAAAAAAACCCTGTCCTTTGATTTTCAAGAAGAATGAAAGTTTGAATGAAGCAACCACTGACCTAAGATTTTCCATTGTAAGAGGTCAGATGGTCCACAATCCTTCTACATGGATCTGTGACTCTACAAACTTGGCTCAATAAGTGGTGAAAGCTGCTCTTCCATTGAAAAAGCTCCAAAACCCTTGCTTTACCAAGAAGATTTTGCTAGGAACTCCCTTAGTGAGACTCTGCTGTATATAAGCAGGTTTTGGAAAGCTCCCAGATACATTCTGCGCTGTACAGAGACTAGATAGAGGTGAAATCTCATTTAGTGTGTGCCCTGGAATTACCTACCACTCATCCCTCTTTATAATAAATGAGTGCTATTTGGCTACAGTCTTTCTAAAGCTGTAATGCACTGGCATCCTGGAGTGCAAGAGTCCTATCTTAGATGGCTACGTTCAAAACATACCCTAGGGACTGTTAAAGAAATTTGTAATCATCCCTTTAGAATCCCAGGATTAAATTCTAAGTGGCAAGCAAATAAATAAACAATGCTTCTCCCTAATGCCTATTTATTTACTGTAGATCAATGGAACATTCAAGGATGAAATTGGTTTTCTTAGAGGATTAAAAAATATTTAAAATAGGCTTTATTATGAGAATTAATATTGTGGATTCTGGAGGGGTGAAGGGTTAGTGTGAGGCATGTTACCATAAGCTGTTCCATTCTGAAAGAACTATTTAGGGGTAGGAGAAGAGAGATGAAGTTAAAGGACACCTCGTTTCGGTTCATCAGTTTGATGTCCTGCTAAAAGAAGTCTGTGGAATTGCCTACAGTTGCTGGGAACTGGCCAAACAATGTGGAAATGTGCATAGCAGAAATGCATTGACATGCTGTGTTGGGCCAACACGTGTAATTGCAATACCTGCTTGGGGCAGTATTGTTTTGTAACAGGTCTTGCTGCTTCCCCTCTTCTCATACCTGGTCCAGAACAGCAGATGACATCTGTGTGCATAAGAGGCAACCTCAGCAGGGGCAGAGCCCAGCTGCTGGACTGCACTTCCACTCTTACCTCCTCTGACCAAAACACACGTGGGTATGAGGCAGGTTTCTCCCGCTGTTGGACTAGGCTGTGACTATTGATGCTGTTTTCCTTCTCTGGTTTTCCCCGGATGCCTTGTCTGTCTGAGTTGGGAAGGGAACAAACAAATTATTTTAATTCTATTTTATCAAAAGGAAGAAGAATAGCAGGAGAAGAGGGTTTAGGGCTGCTTACTTGCTTAAGTTCAGAATGCTTTGGAGTGCTACGGATTGGGACACTGGTTGCTGCCACCTCATAAAAAAGCAGAGCACTCTTTTAATCTTTGGGAAAAACAAACCAAAAAACATGAAAAAACAATATTGGCAACCACAGAATGAAAGAACAGTCAATGCGGTCTATAAAACCAGAGTTGTCAGACCATAACAACAGTAAATGTCCAGGTGAACCGAAGAATTGTGAAATGAAAATCTAATCTTGAAAATATATTGTGTTTGTATAGAATGTTGTTTTCTTTTCTTGCTTTCTGGTTTTTCCTCTCTGTGGTTTCTGAGTGAGTTTTAATGTTCTCGAAGGCTAACAGTATTGCAGCTCTGTTGACCAAGATCTAGATCTTGAGTGTAGTCTCTACTGATGAGAATGAAGAGTGATCTCTATACTGTATACATTGAATCTATATAGGTATACATAGGTTCTCCAAGAGTTCCTCTGTGTGCTGCATGTGTCTTCTATACCCTTACATTTTTAAAATCTTCTTGTTTTCTCTGCAGTGCCTGCACATGTCCTTTTTTTTTAAGTCCCATTTCTACTGAAAACTTTATCCAAGCTGCTTGTTTTGCTGCTGTGGTGGGGGTATCATCTGGATAGAATCATAGAATCATTTAGGTTGGAAAAGACCTTTAAGATCATCCAGTCCAACCATTAACCTAACATTACCAAGTCCACCACTAAACCTATTAAGGGTATAGTAGCAATTTCATGTTTCCTGGCTTGGTGGCTGGATTATTTATAATGAAAGTAAAAACTAGGAATCAGTTCACTTCCAAGGCTGTAAAATCCTCCTGTTGAAGCTGTGTCTATAGCATTGCTTTCTAGTGCACAGGCAGCGGGGTTTGCACCAGGGTTTCTTGTCCTTTCAAGGTAGGGGAGAGCTTGTTACTAAATTTCACAGAGGCAGTAACGACTTGTGATCACAGCAGGTCAAGAGGGAAGGTTGACTAATTCTTTGAGCACAGGTCTTGTTTTCTGATTTAAAACAGGAGGAGATTATCTTGCCAGGCTGCTGTATGCCACTCCAGCCAGGGTAAGCAAAAGATTTAAATATTGTGGGACATCTGTGAATCACAGGCTCCATGTGGGAGACAGGGATGGCAGTGATGGAAGCAACTATGAAAAAGAATAACAGGAGTGTTCAGTTAATGATGGCTGAAATCTTCTGAAGAGGAAGGAGGGGAAGAAATTTGAGTAGTAGATAGTGAATAGGAGCCTGAAGGAATGTGGAAAATATGTACGGTGGCAAAGAGAGAGACTGCAGAGGTCTATAAATGATGCAGGAAATTGTGAAGGCTAAGATAGAGTTGGGGGACTGATTATATATATACGATGGACTTAAAAATCCTTACAGGTGTCTGGAGAGGTTACGTGAAGAAGAAACTTTGCATGATGGGACTAAAAGGCATTGCTAATTGATAACTATAGACTCTGCTTTTGAAAGTCTATGAGTATTTTAAAAGATGGAGAGAGGTGATTGCAGGCTTTGCAAATGAACTCTGTGTGTCGCGGGGAGGTGAAATATTCTCTACACTTTTTTCGAGGACTGGAGTTTTGGGGTTGTTGTCAGGGAGATGCTTGTGGCTGTAAATTGCATTTTTTTTAAACTCACTCTCTTTAATTTAAAAGTCCTTTGTCCCATTTGCTGCATTAGTCTTACAGTTCTTGCTTTAGGCTTATATTAAAAGTTGGCAGTCTCGGCTGGAGGAAAACTAGGGGATAGGTCAGATGCTAATTAATTTCATGCTAATTGTGCCATAATTTGAAATCCAGTGGATTAGTTTCTGTAGGAGAGCTGAAATATATGGAAAGGCAAAAATGAATAAGGATAATGAACCTCTGTAAAATTGCTTGGGATGCTCTAAGAAAAAGAGGTTTTGTTGTTGCTTCTATTTTTTGTTTGAAATAATTTAAAGGCGCCTGTGCTGTGGATTACGTGAAAGATTCATTTCTGCTGAATGACACCTCTTTGTTCCTAAAACACCTAAAAGAAACACCCCAGCAGCTGGTTGAGCCCTTGGTGAGGATTCCCTCCCTGTAGGGTGAGCAGCTGGTTTTGGACAGATTCACCATGGGAGGATTGAGCTGGGTGCCAGCTGGGGCTCTGTGTCAGGTGAGAATGGCACTGCTCAGCCCCCTGTAACCCACCAAGCTGAAGGACAATCCCAGCAGTTTGAGGTGGATTTGGTGGGCTGTACTTTTGAGCATGCTCTACTACGCCGAGTTCAGCAGAGCCCCCCGTGTGAGAGGAGCGAGCGCTGGTGGGTTTGCAAGCAGTTTCAGCTGTCAGGGTGCTGCATCATCATTGCGTCCTGAGCTCCTTCTGTGCCTGCTCAGGGGAGGGAGATACCTTACCTGAGAAGATGGTCGTTGCGCGCAGTATCCTTTTTGCACTTGTGCTGTGCTCTTGCATTCCCCCACCATGGGAGGGTAGTCCAGACCTGTGAGCTGATTGCTCAGAGAGAAGAAAATGTTACTTGCCTATTTGTTTCCTTTCTAGAAGTAGATGAGGCTGGAACAGAGAAGGGGCAGATGCAAACCACTCTTCCTCACTCTCCATGCTTCCCTCCCACCGAGTCTCCAGTGGCTGGTCCGAGAGCTTGACTTGGAGCCAGGCTGGGGGTAGTAATTTACTGCTGGCCTCTTAATGGCTATAAATTAGTACATGCCCTGGAGAATAGCAGTCATAGAGGTAGAGCTGTGACTCAGAGGTGGGTCCCTTGCACACCACCTCTAAGGTCTTTCCCTTATGCACGGAGCACCAGGCTCTGCCTGATGTCAAAAAACCTACCTGTGTGTTTCCAGGCTGGCTCCATACAAAGTATCTCTGCATGTAGTTGATGATAAAGCTGTGTATTTTCCTTGGAGTTTTCTCCCCACCCATTATCAGCCTACTAGAGTTCAATGACCTAGTTTTGAACCGTCAGAGAGTAGCGACTTCCCGAGTAATCGTCTCTTGCTCTGAAATCCAAGGAGCTCCAACTCAACAAGGAGGCAGGGGGGAGCGGTGTGGTTTTCACAATTGAACTCCTTTTGTTTTGCTTTCTACTTGTGAACACCGAGCAGAAGTTCAAATAACATTACAAAGCAGAAAGCTTTATGATTAATTATGCCTGGTACAGATATAATTTAAACATATTGACTTGTCTGAAGTAAGTGCCAGACGGTGCAATAGGGGAGACAGGAAGTGGCTGGTGGAGATTGCTGAACCAAGGCGGAATCAAAAGTCAGGGAGAGGAAGCGCATCATCATTTAACTTTGCTCGGCAGCTCAGCAGAAAACTGATGCAATTGCTGATGGACACTGATATCAAAGGGAGAAAAATCATGACAAATTCTTTGTGCTTTTAAAATTAATGTAAAGCTAATCAATAGCTTGACTTGGTGCAATATAAAAATGTAGTACTGGGACCTCCATTAAAATGATTTTTCTTTAAACCTATATTCTGGGATTGCTATTAGAGAGGCTTTAGAGATAATAACGGCAGTTAAAAGACAGCTTTCTAATTCCCATCAGGTTGTTGCATTTCACTGCAACTAGTCTGTAGCTGCGCTGGGAACTAGGTAATGTCAGCCCTTGAAAGATTATGTTTTCTTTAGCTTTTTTTCTTTATGGACCAGTGGGTCCCTAGGAATATTTAAGATAGCTTTTAAATGGGGTCAGGGATGGAGAGGAGGAGAAACCATTTGGCTGGACTAGACTTGCTGTGCTAAAAGAGCTCATGGCTTTTTTTCCCCCCTCTCTCTCCAGCAAACTGTGACCATATGGGAATCTGTGAGTCAAAAGTTCAGAAACCAACCAGCTGCCTTAGGTTTCTGATAACAGATCATATTGTGGTGAGGGCTCACTTATCTTTGATAACCCATGCATCTAAAATCAGAATATGTGTATTTTTCTCAACTTCGTGGGTGTATTTTATCACCCTGGGCACACATTCTTCACTCTCTCACTCAAGCCGGTCATAACTGTTTAATGGTTACGACTGTGCCATCTGTATAAGTGTTACATCGTTCACCGCAGTCCTTCTCAGAGACTTCTATTCATCTCAAATTGTGTCTCTGCGGGTGCCGGTCACGGAGACTCCACAACTCAGCACCCCTGGAGCTCACTGGTGATTCATGCCTCCAGAGTTTCATGACGTTATGACATTGGCCGTGCAGAAGCCAGAAGTGAGCCTTCTGCCCCATGCATTTCCCCCTCCTCCTTTCCTGAAATGCGCTCAACATCATGAGATTGCAGCTATGCAAAACTTTTGCACAAAGCGTGAATGTTGTGCAACCAGGTGAAATATGCCTGCGCGTCATTTTAGAAATGGCCTTTTTCTGTCTATGCAGGGCACTATTCCAGGTACAGGTGTTCTGGTTTTACTTTTCCTCTGCTGAGCAGCCTCTGCTATGAGAGAGCTGCAGTGTTTGCTGGACTGTGCTTATCTTTGGGGAATGCAAAATAGGTTGGTCAGGCTTGTTGCCTCTCTATCACCTCAAATGAGATCTTGGCTTCCCTGTCATCTCAGATTAAATCTCAGCTTCCCTGTGCTGGTGTTCTGAGTCCTCTTCAGACTTGGAGCAGGAGATGCCTGAGACTGCAGATGATGTAACTCTGATCCTACAAAGAGATGTCCCTAAGCAAGTAGTTCAGGGTAAAGAAAAAGCATCTAACCACAAATGTTCTGTGGTTTCCCAAACCCTTGTCCAGTCAATGAGTTTTGCCCAAATGCAGAACAAGAAGTATTCCGTGCCACACAGTACTTTGAAGATGTCAGTAGGAGGAGCGGACGCCATAGAGGAAGTTTGTGAAATGAAGGGAACAAAGAAGGACAGGATGAAACCATGAGACTGAGGAGAAAACACATCCGTATGGAGGAAACCTAGAGGTCCTGAGTAGTGCTAAAGGAGAGATGGTCATACTGCTTTTCCTGTGAAAAAGTGCTGATAGTTTTCTCCCTCCAATAGTAAGACTGTTGATGGTTTCTGCAACTGGAAGGAGAGATGGGAGGGTGTTTAGGTGAGAAGTGGTAGATGCTGAGGTAAAAATAAAAACAAAGCAAGAAACATCAAATGAGAAGGTAGAAGAGAAAAAACGCCAGGCCTGGAGTCAGGAATGAGTGAGGGAACCACATCTGAATACTATGTAGGGCAGAGAAGATGATGTCTCCCCTTTTCTCAAAGCATCTCATTCTTGCTCAGAGAGTTGCCGCGTCATTGTCGGCAGCTAGATCTGCTCTGTAATTGTTGCATGTGGTACTTAGCCTCTCCCTTTGCTTTCTACTTCCTACTCTGCCACGAAGATCACAGAGCAGCAGATCTCAAATCTGGGAAGCATTTCCTGCTAGGCCTTCTTTAGTCTGTGCCTGGGCCCAGCTAGTATCAAGACAATGTGGTGACTTCAGCTGGCAGTCTTGTATAAGCAGAGAGGGGCAAGCTGGCAGATTTGAGTCAGTACAGTCAGAAGATCCTTGTTTGTGGCAGATGCTCCTGTAGAACTTGCCAAGGCTGAATCGTGGTTCTATGGCAGCTTCTCATCTTCATTTTTCAGAGGTCCTAGAGAAGATGATTTCAGGATTTGTGGTTCCTCATTCTTGGCAGCTGCCTCCAGTATCTGTATGAATGAGATAAAGTTGCAAAACGTTTTGCAAAATGCTGCCATTCTCCTGGGTTGGTCCTGTGGGTTTTTTGATGGCAAGTAACAACTTCATCAGGAATGCTTATAGTATAGCTTCACTACAGTTCCTTTTTGACAACAGTGGCCACAAATATGATTTCTCCATAAATCTATTTGACCTTTATGTGAATTGTTGCATCTGCTCTGGCCATGACAATGCTAATAACCCATGCCATGCAGCTGAAGCAGGTTATTTAGCAAAGAACTGGAATACTCTCCTTTTACTGCCTGAGTGTGACTCTTAAACATAGCATAGGGTTTGTGTATTGACTCTTATTTAGGACTTCATGTAGATAGATGGGGGCATGGGAATGGAGGGGACCTCCAAAGGTTAACATGAGCATCCGGGTAGGATGGTAATGGAGTGTCGCTGTGGGGGAGATTTTGAAGGCCTGGAGATGGCATTGTGAGTTGTTTTGAAAGCTGCCAATTGTTGTCAGTATGTTGACAATTATTTTCAATTTGTTTTGTTTTGTTTTTTAATTGTGGAAATGTTCCCAGAAGCTTAGTAAACGAGGACATGTTCTTATAAATATTCAGCTAACATGTTAAAGCTCACATGGCCCAGCATTGGTTATGAAACCTACTCCTTTAAGTTGGTGTCATTTGTCCCCTAGAAGGCCTGTGTTCAGAAGAGGTGCCCCTAGTTGTGGGATGAGGCTATTTCTCTCAACCTGCAAAGCACTAGGGCTTAGAGTATGCTTCTTTTAAAACAGACATGCAGCCTTGCAAATGGATTTAATTCTACTCCAACACATGGCTCTGTTTGTGGACATAGGATGCCAGAAAACCACAATGTATTCTATATGATTTTTGTAAGCTCCGTGCAAAACTGCTGAACCAAAAAACCTAGTCTTAAACAATTAAGATTAGGATTGTGCTTGCAGAGGTGTTATGTAGTTAGTTTTCTTTCTTCCCCTAGAGATTTTCTTTTTCAAAGATGATGGAGATTGTTGAAATTTCTGGGGGTCCATTGCATTCAAAAATAGTCGGCAAAATACCATCCCAAGTGGCTCTGCGAGATTTCCTCCTCTTTTTGTGCGTGCTCAGGATCAAAATTAAGTGGCTTCCTCACAGCGAGAAATTAGTTAGTAATTTACAATAGTGTAGTGGTGACATGGGAGCTCTGGAGAACCGTCCCAAAGCCAGTATCTGAAAGCCAAGTGTGAACTGGCAAGGTCTGAAACAGATGGAAGGTTTTTAGCTTCTTGCTCACATAGTTGCATGAGTCCCATGGAAAAAGTGCCACTTGCTTCCGTGTGTTGTTTAGCTGCTAATAACACCTCTATGTGTTCTTGCCTATACAACGAAACTCGTTGGGGGTGTGTGTGTGCATCCTACAGTGCAACATTGCATAAGGTATTTTGGCAATGAGAAAAGAAAGGTAAAAAAAATAGATCTATTTGGTTTTTAACCCTTGTTCTATCCCTCACCAGTGTCAGCATGCAGATTAAAAACAATTTTGGTCCTTCATTGGACCTTCATGCACTTTCTTTTGCTCTAAATGAGTATTCACAGTGATTAACTGCAGCCATCCCTTTGCTGACTTCTCGCAATTGGAGCCTTCCTGCTTTGCTTTGTGCTGAGAGCTGTGTTGCACTTCTCCAGTCCGCTCTGTGTGGTGAAGCAATGAGTGGAATGGAGAGTTGAATTACACATGATTTCTTGATGGCTCCGGCAAGATGAAATGAGTACTACTTAGAGAGTAAGTTATCCCTTGCTGTGAACATGAGTGGCAGAATTTAGGTCTTTTGTTTCTGAAAACTGATGTTTCTAATTCTATGCATTTCAATTCTGAAAACTGTTTTTCATGGAAAGAGAGAGAAATAAAACTTGCAGGGATGGTAAGTTTTGCTTTGCTGCTGGTAAGCCTGGTACTACAAATACTTTTTTGCAAAAATAACCTACGCTGATTTGTGCAAAGTAACACATTGATTTACACCAGACCAGGATTCAAAGCATGCAAACTCATCTGTGGGAAGGAAATACATTAAGGCAAGTTATTCGGAATTCCTCTCCTTATGTTTTCCTTCAATGTCTTCTGTGGTCCGTCTGTGAAACGGACCATAGGAGGGAAGCACAGGGAGTGGGAGGTCAGCATAGTGGGAAGACAAAAACAATGAAACCTCAATGAATTGATGATGAAGGGGAGGGAGACAAAGACTCTGAAGAGAGCTGTGGATGAGCCAGGGGAAAAGAAGGGAGAACATAGTGTCCGAATGCCCAAAGGAAAAGAAGGGGCCACATCACCGTCGTCCAGTTCAGCAAAAACGAGGAGATGAATGAACAAGGAGAACAGCAATGAGCTGATGCAGTTTGCAGCATGCAGAATTGGAAACAGAGTTTCCAGAAAGGAAAGGAATACATTTTGCCACTTGTGTTTGTATTGAGTAGGGCCTTAATCTCTGAATGGTTTGCCTGTCTTCTGAGTGGACCAACCGGAGAAATCAGGTGTGATTCAGAGTGAATGAGAGGCAGCATCTGGCTCTAAATTTGCTGTATTCCTTCTGCTTCGTTTCAATGCCACAGAACAAAGTTTTGTGTTAGGGAAATTGGGACCTTCGCTAAGAACGTGTATCACATTAGATGATATATTACTGTTCCAACCCCCAGTCTTGAGCGTCCAAAAATAGCTTGCATGGACATGTGGGGCAGGTCCTAGGCTCTGGTGAATGATATTTAGTGTTCCATGGGGAAGGGGAGAAGCACTGTAATGAAATCACCGGCCTGAAACTAAGCTGCTTTTCTTAGGTGGCTCCCCCAGATCTCAGCAAAAATGTGCCTGTGCAGGTTCAGCCAAGCTGCCTGTTGAATAGTTTGGCCAAATGCAGGAAGCAAGATCTTTGACCTTCTGCAGTGTCCTCATTGTAGACGCATGCATATAATTTCCAGTAATTTAACAGGAGCTTTAGTTTGAAAAAGATTTGGGTTTTATTACTTTCATTCATCATCATTAACTCATGCCATGTGGCGGAGAGGAGGGAATGACATATTTCCGCAATTAGATTCAGTATTTTGCATGAAAAAATGAGCTGTTACAGCAAATGCTGTTTTTGAAATAGGGACTAACACCAACGGAAACAAAAGTTGTGATGTGTGCTTGGAAGAGAAGAGTTAAAAAAGGGTATTTTTACAATGAAGTCTTCTTTAAGTCGTGGTTAGAAATGATTTAGCCTTCTAACCTATTCCTACTGTGTACTTGGCTTACGTTCAAAAAATGTTTTCATCCAGTACCTTGATGCGCTTCTAATTCGTCTGTTACAAATATGCTCTACTTTCTGCTACTCTTAAAAGGTGCACTGGCTTTGTCTGTTGACAGTATGTTTGCATAGGGCTGCTTCAGTTTGCAGGGGCAGTGTGAAATTTCATTTGATTTTTGTTCGTGTGGGTTTGCTTTGCTTGAGTTCTGATTTAGCTGAGCCCAACGACTTAACACAAAACACAGCTAGGAAAATCCTATTTCCTATGGTGTGGGATGCAAAAGGGATCAGTTCTTTGGGGTGGCTTGGCTCTGGGCTGAGGTGCACTTCAAGGGTTTTGCTGCATTTTATTTTTTAACCCTTTTTCGCACAAGCTAAATTGCAAGGGCCTGATCCTGTTTTCTGTGAAGTGGAAGGGAAGTTTACCATCAATTAAGATGGGAACAACGTGGGGCCCAACATTGGTAATGAAACCCAAAACCAGGCGAGCTTTATGTGGTTGAGTGTTCCTGCCAGCATTCCTCACGACTGTGTGTGTGACACATGCTCCCTTGATAATCTAATGAAGAATATGTGTAGACCCAAACACGTATTTTATTTTACATAGCAGGCTGCATTTTCGGTAATTTGCCTTTTTTCCTTGTATGCGTGTCAGTCTTGCGGATGTTAGCATGAGCCAGTACTCCCGATAGCTTTTCTGTTTCCCTTCTTGGGATGTTGGTTTTCTTTTCTGCATGTTCAATTACATGTGCACGTTCATCTATTCCTGTTCACTGGAGGATATTTTGCAGAGCTCTTTACGGAGCATTCATAATACTCTTATCCATGATTTGGATTTCTTACTGACAGCAAAAGTTCAATCCTTTTTGCTGCTGTTTTATTCATTTTATAGCTCCATCTTGATAAACTACTTACAAGTTCTGTAGTGGAAGTTTAACAATTTGGTTGAATTTTTTCCTTCTAATTCAATTGTGCATTGAATTCTGTTCAAATTTAGATTTATTTGTACTGTTTTTAAGGCATTTAAAAATGTAAGCTCCTCATCTATCAGGATTTCTCTAGTGATTGCTTTCTTACATTGTTGTCATAATTCTCACCGGATTTTTTGTTGTTGACACTCTCACTCTTCTTTGGAAAAATGATCCTCATCTTTTGATTATGCTTGCCAGCTCATCTCTGTTTCAGGAGAAAAAAATGATCATTTGTATTACTGCACTCAATTACCTACATTAGTAGTGAGAGTGTATGTGCCTAGATGTGGGTGATGGGGTGATCTGTATGTGTGTGTGTGTATATATATGTATTATCTTTGCATTTGTGATGCATGCACCCACATTTACTTTGCCTCTTTTTTTAATTCTTCCATTTCCACTGTAACTTCTGTGAACATCCCATTCAGAGATATTGCTGTCTCTAGACAGGAGACAAAAATATAGAACTACTTACAAAAGCTAAGTTGTGAAGGCCAAGCCACCTTTGTTGTGGTACACTCCCTGTGAAAGGAGATAGGAGGAGGTAAATCTGATGAGCTTTCTCTGCACAGTGTGGAACCGGCAGCTCTCCCACTGCACGAGTGTGTCCCCATGCCTGTGCTGTGCCTCTGCCACAAGCCCAGGGCTCCATCTTTGCTCTCTGACAGTCCAGCTGCACAAGAAGCAAACTATTACCGTTTCTCCTTGCTCCAGCTGCCTTCAGGACTCTTTTCAGTGGAATACCTACCATGGAAAAGACAGAAAAAATACCACCTAAACTGAGGCTGTAACATATTTTCTTGTGATCTCACCAAGGATATGCAAGGAATAATTCAGAACTAGTTTTATTTCCCTCCTGCATCTTCGGAAGAGCATGATGCCTTCTTTGGACACTTGTCTGTAAGAAGGGTAAAACTCGCCCTTTGCACAAAGGGTACATCTGGGACCTCAGTTTTTACTCCTCATTTCAAACATACATAGAAGTCAGCACAAGACTGGATAGATTGGATAGATTTTCATGATGATATGCTAAAATGCAGTCTCTAGCGTTTGGCACAGATGACAGGAGAAATTTCACCAATAATTTATTTCTTTTACTAATAATTCATCTGGCTATCGATCTTGTTTGAGTTTGGCTCCAGCTCTGCCCTTCAACAGCTTTTGTAAACAGTTTTTTTCTTATCTACATGAGTCAGGGTTTGACTTTCCCACTTTGTGCTGTAAATTACACCTGTGTCTCCAGTACCATGTTAATGCCTGGGATTTAGTGAGAAAAGGAAAGAATTTGAGATCAACTTTTTATCCTGGAAGGCTTTGCCTTTTCCATTACTCAAGCTCCACACTGAGACATCTTCCTCTCTGCTCCTTCAGTGCCTTTACAGACAGAAGAGCAGCCTGAAACAAATTAATTTCCCACGTTTTGGAATCTATGTTTCACTCTACCTTCTTAAGTTTTTAGAATTATATTTTAATTAGCATTTAAAGATAAAGTGAGGAAGGGTCAAAAGACTACTCATGTGATAAACATACCTGTAGAAGCAAATAAGACTCACTGCACTCAGGGAGATTATTAATATGAGGCGAGTTTACTCAAGAAATTCTAGGATCAGGCCCATGATACTGAATTTGATTTAATTCACTCATACATAATGATTACCCACAGCTCTGAGCAGATGTAGTAATGACTACAATTACTTGCAGATCATTTTTTATTATGATTAAATCTGTACATGATATTATTCTTGAGGCAGCAGTTTTTAATATTCAGCTTGCTCCCCTCCCTCATCAACATGGACTGTGTACAAGGTTAGAGGCACATCCTCAGTTCAGCAGTGAATAGCTTTCTGCCATGAGCAAATGTCGGTTTTTGATGGAGTCCATTGGTGTATGCACTTAAATGTTCAAAGTTCATCTTTGGAGCATCAAAATTGCATGCGTGTGTGTGTGTTTTCAAATGTATTTCAATTGTGAAGCCCCCACCATCTTCAAGAGAGCAGTCTCAGAATAATGTTGAGTGTGCCAATGAAACTGTCACCTATAATGTGTCTCAGTGACCATGGACTAAAGCAATGGAGTGGCCAGCAACCTGACCTAGAAGTTTGGTCGTCCCTTAGGAGCTTTCACCTGAGTCAGGTTGGTTTTGCTAGAACCAGCAGATTTCTGCATTCCACTCCTGGTTCTGCCTGAGTCTCTTTGTGTAAACCTAGAGAAGTCTACAGACTGCCTTTTAATTTATTCTTTTGTGAGATGAGTGTAGGAGTTAATTTGAGAGCAGAAAGACTTGCTGTTTGGCTTGAATTAAGTTGTCTTAGGGAATGCTGAGGATATGCAAAGGGTCTTGTGCTTCTGGGCATACAAGAGAACAGGATTATTTGAATAGGGCATTTGCCATATGTTTGTCATTCATGTGTGATGTTTGTCTCATCTTTTAGATTAAGCACAGCAAATATTGCAAATAGCCCCAATGGAGACAAATACAAATGAACATTAAAAAGTCATTTTATAAGCTTGATTGTTCTATATTTTTGGCAAAAATTCTTATTGATAGTTGGAGGTCAGGTTAGAGAAAATCAGAAGGATATCATTGTCTGTGGACTAGCTGAAGATTTTCTAATTAAGAAAACAAGTTTCATCAGCCGCCTCCTCCCTCAATATTCCCATTTCAGCAAAATGAGATTTGTTAAAAAATACTTACCACTCTTGACTGTGGTTCTTTATCCACATAGGGAGGGTCATTGCATCAAAGAAAGATATCTGTCACAGTCCTTGTCATCTGTGTTTGTTTCTGGATTTGTTTTTCTGATGAAAGCCATGACAAAATCTGTGGTCATGATGAGGCAATTTTTAAAAGCAATGAATTGTGGTTGGGAGGTGAAAAATTGTTTGCCTGTAGAATTTCTACTCAGCTGGGTTGACTAGGAAAGAACCTGTTAAGGAACATTTTGCTTCATGTTGCTTCATGGCTTATAGTCTTGATTTCTAGTTTACAGTAATTTCAGGCATCCTCTTGATTGAAGGAGATGACCTAAAAAAATTCTGGAAAATTGCTACTCACGAACCCTTCCTATTGCTAAAAGCGTCACTTTAAAGCACTGCATTGCACCTAAGGCAATGTGATAACGAAGCAGAAAGAGGAAAAAAAGACTGATTCACAGCAAAATGCCAAATTGTAGGTATAGGAATTAATTCTTCAGACAAAGTGGGTGAAAGGAGTGTCAGTACTCTTAACAATTAAATTTGTCTTAATGATTAGCTGCAGTGATGTTCAGGAGCAGCGGACTGTGCATTGATCACAAGAAGATGATGCATGTTGCTCAATGCAGATGAATGATGTTGCAGAGTGACAAGTTGATGTCTTTAGATTGAACGAAGCACCCTGTGTTTTATAACTTGGCATATGGTCAGAAAGGGTCACCGCGATCTGCAGTGTCTAGTGGTGTGCTAATAGCAAGGCAGGTAAGAGCTGACATGATACTCAGGGTATGGTTTTATAAAAAGTCATTGACCACTTTAAGGGACACTCTCTTAGCATTATGCATAGCAAGCTAGGCATAACTGCAAACCAGGAGGCCGTTTGTCATAAAGATTATTACTAGGTGGTTAAGCACTTGAAAGGCTACCACTTGATGCAAGACCTTCCCTATAAAAGCTTGGCTATAGGTCAGTAATTTGCCAATATTCCTGGGTCAGGAGAAAGCAGCTTAAGATCAGAAATAATAATAGAACATTTTAGAGCTGACGATACAATGCCAGAAGCAGGGGAAGTATTAATAATTTTCATGATAAAAAGACCCTATTGGGTTTGGGGGGTTGGGGGAAGTCACAAAGGAATCTAGTTGAAGATTTGAAGAGATACTTCAAAGGACTTCATTAATACAAAAGGAAAGATTAGCCCAAGAACAAAAGAATAGGAGAGGAGTTGGCAACTATAAAGCCGCTAGAAGAATTATAATAATGTCATACATGGGATATTTGAGTGAAAAGCTAAAGAAAAATTAAAACAAAGGTACCTTTAAACTTTGCAGACCAATAAGGATATTCTCCAAAAGTTAAGACGAGGGGTTTTACTGGATGTAGCTGTAAAACTTAATTTTCACTTTTGAACACCAGTGCAGTGCTGGCATGAGGAGTGATAAGAAAAGCAGCAGAGGACATAGGAAGAGGTCATGCAGGGAGCTTACAGCCATTTTCATAAGCAATCTAGGGCTGAGTTCTTTAGTTCTTTGGGAATTTCACTGCTTTTGTGAGACAACAGCAATTGTGATTCTTTCTTCTAGGGCTTAGAGTGTAGTCCAAGAGCTTAATAAAACGTGAAGGAAAGCTCATTTGCTTGACTTTGTATGCAAGTTCACATTTGAAACTGAAGAGCAAACAGTGCCATGAGATACCCATTGTGGCTCATGAATGGAAAATGAATTATGTTGTTCAAGTATCATGTTCACTTGCATATTTCCACGTTGCAAAACAATGGCTTACAAAATACTGCACGCAGCATGCCTATAATTTTGGGTTGCAGTTGAAGGGCAATTTAGTAATATTGTGCCCGAAGGCTCCAAGCAGCATTGACACAGTTTTGGCCTCTTGCGATGATCCCTTTTTGAAGACACAATAATGACCTGGTTTATGTCCCAGGGAGCTTACAATCTAATTGAAGAAAAGATCCAAGAATGCTGATGATAAACAGGAAGGGAAAGAATTGATGAAAGGAAAAGGAGAATATCCACTTACCTACTGGTAGTAACAATACCTGTCCTCTTTACTGCTGTGCTTATGTTCAAGCACTGTAGAACACCGGTGAGTCGATACCTGCGAAATCCATGCTGCAGCAACAAGGTGTGTTAATTTGGAGGTTCTGCAGCTCGTATTCGCTGAGCTATTTAATTAGTCTAGATGGCTATAATTTCTTTTGGATGGAGGGAAAAGTGTGTATCTAGCTTTCTGCTGCTCTTCATGATTGTAATTTACTTTTTAGATGCTATATTCAATATCATAGGAGTAGGGCATAGGTAAGCTGTATCCCAATGTGCTGAGGCTTTACTGCTATCAGATACTGTGCCAGTGCCAGCATGGCTGGTAGGAAGGGGCAGCTGGAACTGGTTGAGACAATGCCTGGTCTGGGATGAAGGGGTAGGTTTCTTCTTCCCAAGCTGCTGGTAGTCCAGTGGAAAACCTGGTTCATTTCTCCCAGGAGAAGGCAAACACTGTCCTGTGTGCCAGATTTAGGTTAAAATATCCTTCTGGAGTAAATGAGTGGGAGGCAGCAGTTCTGTTGAGCAGACTCTATTAAATGACTTCTTTTCCCAGTGTGCCCACATTTTTGGAGAGAGACACTCTTATACCCATATGCATCTCATTGGCTGCTCTTGTAAATTTGAACTATTCTTCTCCTCCATCAACATCCTGATTTCTGTGCAGGCTCTTTTCATGTCCTGATTATTTTAGTCTACTCTTCATTGTTTGCAGACGTACTGTATGCACACTATTTTTAATTGACTATCCAAAATGAATTACTGTTGCTGATTTGGTGACACTAAATCCTGTTCTGTTATCAAACAAATTTGCTGTCAAATGAGAGATCAATGTTATAGTACTATGTTCATGGATTAAAAAGAGTATTTATTCGAATTAAACTGTCAAGAAAAGCACACAGAATACTCTAAGAATGGGCAGCACTTACAGTAACAGCTGTTAACAAACATGGTAGATCTGATTTGAGATTAAGATACAAAGGAAGAATGATTAGAGTTCAATGAATTAAATAGGATCTGAGGACCAAGGTTGCAGAAAAAGACAGTGGTTTTAAACATGCCTATAAGAGAAAGCAATTTACTATGTATAACTTAAAAGCATAAAATGTTTCAATGATGCAGTTCTGGATCAACCACATAATATGATGATGATTGCCATTATAAATGGTTCTGAAGATGGACATGTCTTATGTACTTTTTTGCTCTTGTAAGTAAATGCATATGTAAGATTTCTTCCAAAATTAGAATGTGTAGCTATCAATCATTTATACTAAGCACAGATAGTCCTGCTCACCTGTCATGGCCTCAAGTGCATTTATTCCTTTCTGAGCAAGCTGCAGTAAGATGCTTTCTTTTATTGTGGAATATAGGCTTACTGTGTTATTACTGAAGATTCTTTTTTCTGACTTAAATTGTAAGGAGACAGAAAAGAGTTAGTTGGTTTAACTCAGTCTCATAGTACACCATGCATAGCTGTACATTATCTTTAGGCTTTCTTAGGTTTACGTACAGTTGGGTAAGATTTGGCTCCTTCTGTCTAACACTGTTTCCTCTAATGGTTGAAGAAATGGAACATTATACTATGTAACGTGTGGGCGTCACATTAATCACAGAAAATTCTTTTAATGTCTCAGAAGTAACTGTCAAACTGGACATACTGAATCTATTTAAACTAAAGCATGCCATTTTTTATCTACAGTGATCTTTAATTCACATAAAAGGGTCAAGAAAATGTGATTAAGTGACAGTTTTAAAATGTACTATAATATTAAATAGCTTGATTAAGTGACAACTATAAAATGTAATCCAATATTAAGTATCTGGCTATGTCCCAAAAGAACTTTAAAGTATTTTGAATGGTTTGGGAATTCTCTAGCCCATCATGAGTTACGAAAGAGCATTTTTATTAAACATAAACAGGTGAACTCAGGAAAAAAACCCACATAATGTCTTGTCATAGTGCAAATAATGTCAATCCTAGCTTTAAATTAAAACGACTGCCTTTCCAAACAAGATCTGAAGGAAACAAATAGGACTCCTCCGGATGGTGCTGCCCCTGAGGACCACAGAAAAAAAGAACCCTCTGACTGAGGATGTGCACAGAAAAGTACAGTGGGTCAAGTCAAGATTTTTACATTGTCTGGCTAAATAAGTAAGTTCATGTGTTGCTTCCCTAGCTTTTCAAGTGTAAAGTATATACAGTGATGTGTTTGACTCTGGTGAGTAAAACCCTCGGAGATCTCCAGTGAACTGCTATTTGTCTGTTCTGCCTTGTGCTTCATTAGGAGCCTGTGTATGCCATTAAGCTTGAAAGGAAAAATTGGTGGGAGAAAAGCTCTCTGAAGTGTGCAACTTGATCAGAACGTGACCTTTGTGACTGTAAAAAGCATAGGCTTTGCAAAGAAAAGAAAGGTGATCAATGGGAAGAATGTGATTTTCCAGTATGTTTATGGAGAACTGAATTAACAGTTACCGTGTTGGAGAAACCAAGCGAAGACATGATGTTTGGCAGCTCAGTCTTCAAAGTCCAGTGTACTGAAAGCTAGATGTGGTGTGCAGAGCACTGGAGAGATTTGGGGCTGGCCTTCGTGAGGAGAGCAGGCCACCGGTGCACGTGCCTACAGGAGCATGAACAGGTTTGCATGAACTGGGGAATGCTGTCATTGCACTCCCATCTTTGTTACCAGGGTTAGATTTTTATTAGCTCCTGTCAACCAGAACCTGGATGTTTCACACTTGTTCTCTTGTGGTTTGAGCGCTGTTTGGTATTTTAAATTCCCTTAGAATTTTAACTTCCCAGCTTTCCCCTAGGTAAAAGTAGTGAATTTACTGAATTTGGGGGTGGGCATTTTGAAATGCTACTCTGTAACACATCTAGTGGTTTGGTTTCATCTGCTCTTGGTATTTCCTGGCTTTTTCCTTGAAAGCATCCAAACAGATCTGAAGCTCAGCCGTTCTCATGCTAAGATATTTGAAGATAGAGTTTGGGAGGTGTGGAATGGATTGGTAGGAAATGTCCACGAACAGGGTCATGTAGTTTGCTTATTAAATGTCATCCGATTCTGGGTTAGTCGGAACTCTAGCCCATCTGGTGAACTTCTTTGCATGTGTCTCACATGTGGCTCAGGGTGTATAACCAATGTCTCTTCTACATGAATTCATATATAGAACAAATATGAAAGAGGAAAAAACTCACATCCTGTGCTGGTTCTGGCCGTAGAAATCTGGAGTTTTCAAGTCAGGTGCTAAACAAATTATAACATATATTTTCCAGTGTCTTCATGCTGAGCAGTGCTTGCCTTTTGCATTTTCACAGGGCCTGCGTGTGGAGAATGGGTATGGTTTTCCTTTAAATATTGTGAGCCACTCTGGAGTTGCAGCAGTAGCTGTCACAGATGAAAATACTATAACTATGTTTCTTTGTAATCCATTCATTGGTTTATGGACCCCAAATCCTCAGGAGAGGGTCACAAATCCACATAATGTTCTTACATGCTGGCTTTTGCATTTGGATCTCTGATGTAGCTGACAGATGTGCAAAATCCCATCTAGCCAGATATCTCCCTCCTGACTACACAATCCAAGGAGATCGAGAACACACGTTATTCTAGCTAAAGTCTGCCTTGAATCTAGGCTAATAACTTTCACTCCTGATCTGCTGGTTTCAGATGCCATCCTATGAATTAGGTTTTTTTAAACAATATTCTTAGTATGTTCTAGACAGCATATAAACTTTTGCTTTCTCAGAAATGCAATAATTAAATAACTTGTCAGCTCGGTAAGTAATACAGTACAAATGAAACTCAATATGCCAGCCACTCTGCTGCAAAATTTTAAATACAAACTTCTATGTTACTGATGTGAGAAACAAAGGAATTGTCACAGCGGATGAGCTGTGAGATCCATCAAGACTTGTATGGCCTGTTTAGAAATGTCCAAGAGTAGAGGCTCCAGAAAAAGATCTAGGAAGCTAGAGTTTTGGTCTCTGCCACTCAGTGTTGAGTTTCAATACTAGAATTTAACTGTTGTCCTTGTAAGAGGAGAATGCAGGCTTTGTGCTGGAGTCTGAGACACCAGCAAAGTTGCTCCAATCTGCTGACCCTGCAGTGGGCACAGTTACCTCTGGTGGCTGGGCTCCTGGGTAGGGTAACTCCTTAAACGTTTGCAGTTAAACGTGCCAAGACTTGTCTGCGGGAGGCTTAAGGTAGTTGGCTCGTGTGGATAGGAGTCGCCCTGAACATCCACCCACCTGCACTGTAACGTTAGCAAGGATAAGTTTTGGAGTAGAATTGTTTATGGCCTTAAAATACAAATTTCCACAACGGACAAAAAAACCCCTCCCAACAACCAACTAAACCTCCCAAATTCATACAGAGATTTCAGCAACCGCACTGCTCCCAAGTAAAAAAGAAAACCAAATTGTCTCCATCTCTCCTTAAAACAAGAATCCATACATTGGTTGAGATGGCCAAAGATGGTTTATAAATGCTTGAACCAGAGATGCTAATAGGAAATTTATTTTAATTTTGTAGGTAATATGCATGGTTATTAGAAAATGTTGAAGTCATATTGGTGGTGTTCTGTGGGGTCTTTTTCATCATCAGCCAATTTTGTCTGAGGTGCTTTACCCATATAGGGAGAAATGGGATTTCTGACATGGTGGTTCATTTTCACACAACTCCCTCCATCTCACTGTCACTTGTGGGGACAAAGGTAGTCCTGTAGAGGAATAGGTGCTTGCTCCAGGATCCACTGGAGTTAATCTCAGTATTTCAATAGGCAAAAGATCCACCTAGGTGGCTCATTCTGGAGAGGACAACTAACTGGATTTTAAGGCTGGCTAAGCAATCGCAGCTAGTGAAGAAATAGCATCAAGGTGAAGAGAGAAGCCAGCGGAACACAGATTTATCTAGGACTGGGCTGCTTTACGTGGGCAAGGTGGGGTGAGGATAGGATCCATGTGTCGGGATTGTCTCCCATTAGGTCAGATCCCACTATGAATTACCAAGCTGCTCTGCTTGTGGAGTATCATGCACGCTTCCGTATGGGAAAAGCAACCCAGCCTGTTCCTTTTGCAGCCAATGATGTGTTTGTTGGTAGCGTATGCACAGCATGGATGTTTGCTTTCATGACGAATTCAGGCAGCGAGTAAAGATAAATACCTACCAACTAATAGTCACCCCCACCTTCTTCCAATCAAATAGCTGTCAGTTGGGTCTTGCATTTTTCCTAGGCTAACTAGGATGATGCTGAAAAATATGAGCTCCTATCCTTGAGTAATTTTGAAGCAAATTGAAATCCATGCTGGGAACCTGATGTGCTTGCTTTAGCTGACTTGCTAGCAGCATGTAAATTATTTTAATTACAACTTGTATTGATGCTCTACAGGACTTGATCCTGCAATGCTATAACAGTCCAAGTGCCTGAGATTTGCTTGCAGGATGGTGTCCCCAAGTTCACGTGAGCCTTCAAAACTGAACTGAGCTGGAGGGGCCTGATCCAAAATCCTTTGAATGGAAGAGGAAAAGCCTTTTATTGGCTTGGGTTCAGAGTGAGGTATTTGTTTTGACTAACTCCATCTTTTCTTCTCCTTCAGTACTTTTCTGGTTTCTATTTTATATATTCTGAGTTCAAATGGATCTGATAAAATTTTCCCCAAATGTTCTTTCTCTGTGAATTGGCTGTTTCAAATCTGAGTGATATTGCTTCTGACTGGCCACATGAGTCACCTGCTGGTGTTTCTGTTCTGTGATTGGATGTATAGAAATATTCTTCCCAAGTAAATAATGGCATTTGCTTTGACATTTGTTTTCTGCAAACATTTGTGCCAGGAAACCAGATTGTATGGCTGAAGCGAATGAATATTTTTATCTGCATTAGTCACCCAAATCTAATTTTAAATTTCTAAGGAAGAGAGAGGTGGGAGTTTGCCTGATTTGTGCTCATCTTAGTTGAAGATGTATGTTAGGGCTCCAAAGTCAGATCCTTTTAGTGCCCTTTTTAATAATGAATAAATAAGCTAAAACATATTTTGAAAAGATTTTGACATTTATAGTAACAAATTATTTAATTTTTTACTATATTTTCTTAGCTTTGACTTCTTTTGGGTGCTATTGGCCAAGGTTGCTGAAATGACAGTGGTGGCTTTATTAAAATAATAGAGGCTGGGGTGTTCAAAGGGACCGAAGAAAGGAAAGCCTCCCATTGAAATTCTATGGAGTAACCTGTATTGTCAGGATCTTGCATTATAGTCTGTTTTGTGAATGCATTTTTGAGGCCATGTTGTACTGCAGACATAAATATTTATAGCTGGGGCTCTGATCTTGCCTTTGCTTATGCATGTATCTAACTTAAACACATGTGAGTATTCCCCTTGGCTCCAATAGGGCTATTTGCATTCATAAAACTGAGGATGCATCTGGTATTTTTTCATGGAATTGTTAATAATTCTACTGTGTTAAACTGCAGATGCAGTTTTATGGGTGAAAAACTGCACCTTTACCTGGGAAGATTAGGTGCTGTATCAATTGATGCTTCTGTGACCTTCGTTTTTATACATAGCACATACTCCCAGGATAGCAAACCTGAGCTGCCACACCACCCCGGACACACTGACCATCTATTCATTCATTCCCTATGAATTTTTTATAGCCACTGTCTTTGTAAGATACAAAGCAAAGAGACAGATGCAAAGTTGGCCATCAGTTTTCTAATGGAGCGAGAGCATAATTAATCAGAAATAACACCTAAGAATAACTGGTGCAGAAGGGTATTTCCCAGGGAGGTAACGCAGCCTCCTCAAGATGTAAGTCAACTTGTATTAATCACACGATAAAATTAGTGACAGTTTGCCTTTGCAACCTTTTAGATTTGTTAGCCAGCAACTTTCTAGCTTATTATTCAGATTTGTGGTTTTTTGATAAGGACGAATGGAATATTAGGCCAGAGATCAAAAGTCACCGAGTCAAATAGAAATGCCGGAAAACAATTCTGCTGGTGATGAAAGACAAATTATTCGCATAGAGACAGGGACAGAGCGTCATCAGAACAGCAAGTGTTGCGCTCCCTTGACAGCTATGACAGGATTATTAATGTACTGCAAGCAGGCATCAGGGCTGAGCTGTGGTGTGAAAACTGTGTCATGTTTACTGCCATTAGTGAACAGCATTAAATGGGGTCATAACTTTCACTTTAGGCTCTTGCAAAAGATTCTTTCTGAAAGTTCTATGGCTGAGAATGGGCTCAAACCTGGAACCACTTTGATTAGTTTTTTACTGGCTCTGTGGCAATATCATAAATAAACCCAAGAATATGCTGGTGTGCTGTTTATATATTTTTGGCAACTAGGATATTGTGTCTAATGTCTGTGGCTATCTTACTCTGGAAGCAGCCCTCTATTATTCATTGTTTATCCCACAGTATTCCTAGCAGAGAGATAATGCATTGGACAATCACATCTTATCACATTTTGCTTTTTTTTTTAACACCCTTTCTCAGAAGATTTTAGTTATGGTTTTCACTGTTATTCACAGCCGTTAGCAAGTGCTTACAGGTAAATGTGTGTTTTGAGCAGTTTTCTGAAAAAAGAGAGCCTTAAGCACATGCTTGAATGCTTTTCTGAACCCAGACCTAAGACAGGTTTGATTAGAAAAAGATGATACTTTGCCCACATATATAGTAGTGCTTTTGTTTCCTCCTGAACAGTAAGCTGGACATTTGGACTTGGTTCACTTGGCGCTAATGATACATGACCCTGCAGGCTGTGGTCTCAGCTGGCTTCCATTTTGGGTTTGCAATTTCCTCAGCAAATTTTATAATGGCTTTTTGAGTTGGTGATGAAATCTTATTTCTCTATCTGTACCTGTATGAATGTGAGCGCTGCCCATCGAGAGATTAGCGCGGCAGGAGGATTGTGCCTTTTTCTGCAGGATGCTGGTGTAAAAAGGACAACTTAGGCACAGCTACATTTTTGCACTCTTCTGGTCTACTCCTTCTTATGAGAACCCCCTCTTTTCCACTTTACTTTCTTGAAAGATGTCATGCGAAGATCTCCTTTGCTGCCTGCTCTTGGTTGTCTGAGAGTCATCTCCCTCCGGTTCCTTATCATCTGTCAGAGTATTCAATTTCCTTTGCTGTAGTGTTTGCATTGCCTATCTCCTATTACCTTTCTTCTTTCACAGTAGTTCTGCCAGTGACTTTCATAGCTGCTCTGGGGCTCTGGTGTGGTGCAGTTAATCCTGTCGTTTGCTTCTGCTCATACACAACTGGATACTTTGCTGTCTTTTCTGAAGACATTGTTTCCTACCACCCACAGCATGCTGAGGAGCATAGAAGAAATGTTTATATATTTGGCTTGACTTCCATGGCACGATGTGTAGGGCATAAGGTGGTAATAAATCTCTTGTGATCTTGGTTACAGAAAAAATTGACACTGGCCACAAAATAAACTTGTATGTATATTACCTTTTATGATGCCCTCTCCTGCCTCTGGTTTGAGGGCTACTAAATGTTGCTCTGTTTTTTCTCTGGTGTTTTCATCTGAAGTATTTTCTCTTGTTTTCACTTATTTCCTGTGTTCTATCTTAATTCCTTTTATATATCAATAGGTATTTCAGTGGCACAGCTCTTTCTCCTACCACCTACTTAAGAGTAGAGTTTACCCCATGGACAGGGTCTGTGATGCTCAGAGTGTGCACAGCATGGGATGATTCTGGACTGGTGGACCATCTAATGTAGGCATAGTTTTACAGGCAAAACTGGACTCCTACTGGTATCTCTTGTTTTGATAGGATGGCATTCCTACAAGCCATGCCTTTTGCAATATGGGTAGGAACATTTTCTCAAGTGCTAGAGAATGCTAATTTCTCATCAAAAAGAAGTCTCTCCCCAATATTGAGTTGGTTGTGCAGAACAGAATCTATTTAACTGAAGCTTATTTTTCTCACCTGGCTAATGTGATATGGTGTTCTTGCTGCTTCTTCAGTTTAATGGGGGGGCAGGGGGAGGTTATTTGAGCAAGACCTGAATTCCTACTCTAGAACCCAAATCATCAGGCCTTCTTAAAAATCCATAAAGAAACTGAAGTTGCACAAATTCTGTTTCTCTTTGGACAAGTCACTGTTCCTGCCTTAAATAGGGAGTGCGGCTGCTTTTTGAATTACTGTTGTAACCACAGAAGAAAGCTTTGAGTTTACGTAAAGTAGACCAGAAGTAATGAGAGCCATGAGCCTTGTTGGGGCTACACTGATTTACTCCAGTTGGAGGCTAGAGAGACCTTCTGTCTCATTTTGAGAATCTCTGCTTTTCTTGTTTAACTCGGACCACAGATCTACCGTCTGAGTCCTTATATCTGAGCAAATTCTGTTTCATGTTCACACTCTTCCCATTTCTGCTTTGTGTATGGTACTTGCTGAAATAAACAGTTGATGAACTGTGGTACAATAAGCGTACAGATGTTCTCTCAGCATGCCAGCTGCATTTATGATTCTCCTCTCCATAACTGTATATCTTGTACCTTTACTATACTTGAAGTTACTTGTTGCTGTCGAGTCTGATTTTAGGTGGGAGAGCTCTTGTTGCATAGCAGAGGCTCGTGCCAACTCCCTGGGTTTTTTCTCCTTAGGTTATGTGAATAGCAATGCTTCACAGATTTCTCTCTAAACATAAAATCATACAACAGCATGAAATGTTTTGCAGAATGGTGGACATTAGGAAAATGGAAGAGGTGAGGCTTTTATTTGTAATTCTTTATTTGCCCTCTACTTTCTTATATATGCAGGCAGGCTATTTCTTGACGCTAGTTCATTTTGAACTATCCTGAAAGACAAGGGGAAAAAAGTCTCCTGGGTCATTTTAACTTTGTATCTTTTGTTTCCCTTTGTTGTCTTTAAAAATGGAAGGAACACTTTTATGTAACTCATGTATTGTTGTTCTTCAGTTGCATAGGCAAAATTTTCATTTGGGGTCCACACAAAATTGGTAAAAGTCTAAGGGATGTAACTGTGTTGTTTTCTTTCAGAAGAGTTCACAGATATGAGAGATTACCAGCATAAAAATACACTACTTCTTTGCACTCCTTTTGAACTATTCTTGAAAACAGATGCCATCCATGGCACATACTTACAGAAATATTCACCCTGCTTGTACCCTAGCATGCATTTTCACAGCAAGATCTTCTAGGCTTCTTACATATAAAAAACTAAGAACTGGTTTTCTCCTTAGAAGTATTTGACAAGCTCATCAGTTGGGCAGTGATTTTCTTTTATGTTCTTTAAAATGTAATTCCTCTCTTTCGATTTTTATACCACAAGAGGTAGCCAAAGATCAGGTATTAATTTCCACCCAAGAATGTTTGTTTATATCTTCCAGATAAATTAAAATATGATTCAGTGCATCATCAGGCTGTAAATTACAATACTAGGGAATGCTAATGGTTTTATAGGAGCCAGGACCAACATTTATATGAAGACCGTTGATCTGTTTGGGAGTGTTATGTTAGGTTCATCAATTTTTCTTGGGCTGACCTAGTAATTACCTTCATCAGAGAAAGGACTGTGCACCTTAAATTCCTACTTGCTTTGTTGGATTATACCATAACCTGGGTTTGCCAGCCCCTCAAACACAGCCATATTTGGGAAAAAACAAGTGAAAAGGGGACAGCTTTGCTTCTTAGATGAGACTTTTTTAGGCTCAATTTTGATGCGGGGAAAAAAAATTCTAAAAAAAAAACCTCACAGAAGAAATTTTATCTCAAGGTGTTTCCACACTATGACAATATGATAGACTAGTTTTCTTGAGCTGTGTTTAATTTAGCTGCTGGGGTGTTAAAGCATTGGGGATGTGGGTAGTCCAGACTTCAGGATGGGCGAGGTGGCATTCAGAGCACAGGAAGTCACTGAATTTCAGGCCACTGCCTCCTAGACTTCCTGTTACTCACTGAAGTCCTGATGTCCTCGTCCCTTTTGCCTGCCCTCTACTGCAGTCACAGTTCCCACCTCTGTGCCCTGATGTCAAGGGCTGTAAGTTATGACTTTGCTATGGAAGGAGACAGCTTGCTTTGGTCCTAGGCAAGGCATGTAGGGCAGGAGAGGCTAACATAAGTCTGCATTCCTCTTTGCTGATGAGGGGCAGATCTTCATATGTCAGCTGAGGGGTTTTATCCAGGTGGCTGAAATGAGTTTCTTGATCTAAATAAACCGGCATTTGTACTTTGTGTATGTTAACAGTCAGGATTGCTGATACTTACTTACTTATCTGAATTTACAAAGGTTAAAAAGTCAGAATTGCAGAATGGTTGAGGTGGGAAAGAGTCTCTGGAGATTGTCTAATCCAACTTCCCCTACTCAAAGCAAGGTCAGCTAGAGCAGGTTGCTCAGGACCACGTATAGTGGGTTTTTTTAATATCTCCAAGGATGGAGATGACACAAATTTCTGGACAGCCTGTTTCACTGTTTAACCACTATCACAGTAATAATGTTTTTTCTATGTTTAAATGGAGTTTTCTGTATTTCAAATTGTGCCCATTGCCTCTTGTCCTTTCATTGGGCACGTCTGAGAAGAGCCTGGCTCCACCTTCTTTACTGCCCCCACAATCCCCATCAGTTGTTTATACACATGGATAAGATCCCCCTGAGCCTTCTCCAGGCTGAGCAACCCAAGCTGTCAGCCTCTCCCCATGTGACAGATGCTCCAGTCCCTTAATAATTTCAGTGGTTCTTCACTGGACTTTCTCCAGTATGTTCATGTCTGTCTTGTACTGGGGAACCCAAATCCGTTTCCTGAAATGTCTAGGTTAGTGTACATAAATTACAAAACACATGGTGACATGAGCCACCAGGCCCCTCCTTTCCAAGAAAGGTGCCATGTGTTTTCTTGAGGGTGTTCCTGGTGAAGAGATCATGAACATTGCTGCCTTGACTTGGGTCCTGGCTGCAGTGGAGCGCAGGAGGGTTCCTTCCTCCCTGTGCATCAACATTGGCTGCAGATCAAATGACCTTTTGGGGTCTATCCTGAGCATATTAGATACAAAAATCCTAGGCAGAGTGCGATGAAAGTGGAATAATCTTGCTAACATAAAACCTGCTGTATTGAAGCATGGATAGAGATTAATGCAGGAAGCACTGACCTGTTTGATGCAGAGAATAAGACTATAAAAATCTTTTGGAGCATCCTCTGGAGTTAAAAGCCATGAAATATTAGAGTCATTTTACACTCTGAGCATCCCTATATCCTGCTGAAGGCAATATGTTTTTGTGTAGAAAAAGCTGTAAAAGTTTTGCCAAATTTGGTCAGTCTCTCCTCTGTGAAATTCTCTGATCTGAGTTTGCAGTATTCTGCTTTGGGATGTATTAACCGTGTAAGTTTTTTGTGATGGTAGGGCCACCAGCACTGGTGTTCTGTGAATGCTAAGCTGACTCTTGCTAGCTGTGATTTTTTTTTTTTTTTATTCCAATAAGTAGTCAACACCTGATGGCACATAAAACTTTATTTGCAAAGATTCTGCACAAGACCTGGATGGTAGATTAAAATGTTTGATGTTTAGGGGAAAAGCAGTCTTTTTGCTGGAAATCACTTGTCTTTAAGAGCATTTGAACCTGTTTGAATTCCTTAGCTGGTTTTGCATGGAGGCTGTGTCATGCTAGGTAGATACAAGCCAGTGAGGCCTCCTCATGCGGGTGAGCTCTGCTGCATAAATAGTGATTGTGCTGATAGAAAGGATAGTGGAACATTCTGGTTCAAAAGGCTAGAGAGAGAAGACAAAAAGGCTAATTTCTTTGAAGAACGAAGAATACCTAATTGGCAAGGAAGCCCAAGCTGTTGGGAGAACACAGCATTCATGTGGGGGCTGGTAGCATCATTGGCAGCAGCAAACTTCTTATTACCTGTTACTCTTGTCTTTCATTCTTTGAGCTGGAAAGCTGATGAGAGTGGAAGAGGCTGCAAAGTAGATGCGGTGTCAGATCTCCATGAACTTAATGTTGCCTGTTACGTTAATCCTGAAGATAAATGGGCACGCTGTGGCAGGATAATCCCCTGGGTGAGATCCCTTTTAACTCTGGTCAAGGCAGGGAGCAGAGCATTCCCTCTCTCAGTTTTTTTTTTTTGCAGCCCTGCTAGAAAATAGGGGTAGGGGAAAACTGGTGACAGGAAATTTCTGCTCAGCAAAGATGCACAGGGCTTGCCTGGATGTTTATGGGTTGATACATGCCCAACTACATCAAGCAAAAAAAATCAAGTAGAGCCTCCGCACCCATACTTCCAGAAGGAAAGTGTGTTTCTAATGGTTTCTTTCACTCATGTACTGATATGAGCTCCTGCTAGCTAATTCAGTTTAGGTATCTCTCCCCTTTCTCAGATGTTTCAGAGCACAGAATTGGTGGTCTCTGGGTCAGGTATTAAGGACAGGACTTAAAAGGAAAAATAGCATTTTTCATTTGGAAATTTTCTTTGATTCCTGTTCCCGTGAAGTGTGGTGGAGGGGAGAGAAAGAGTCTTGAGCCTGCACTGTTGACTGATTAGTGACCTTCAGCAATTTACATAAGCTATTTCCTCACCTATGGAATAAGGACAGTAATACTTTTAAGTCTACTTATAAAAAATTACATCAGGGATAGATATTGTTGAACTACTTTAGCACAAAGAACAACTCTGTGGTATGGCACAAAACTTTCTGGAGACTTAAAACTTAGGAATCAGTAGAGAAAAGGCAATCTTTAAAAATGTGTTATTTATAAAAACCTTTAAATTGAGGCAACAGGGAAAAAATTAGAATGCTGTTAACTTTTTCTTTTGCTCTTTTCTTCCCCCGCCACTCCCCCGGTGTTTACTTTTCAACATGGTGTTGAAGTGGGTTTTGCTTTCGTCTATAATCAGTTCAACCTCCAAGTTCTCAAGCGTTTCAGCTGAAACCACTGCAGAGATCTTTGTTTGTTCCAAAACAACTGTTTCCTCTGGAATTTTTGCTTTAAAGTAAGAGGAATGTGTTGGCTTTTCTAACATGCTGTGAAAGCTTATTTGACAAAAATCTATCATTTCAGCCAAATTTGAGATGACAGCACTGGCGGTAAGGTTGCGACAAAAAATGACAGAAACCAGACGATTTTAAGTTGAAGTTGATGGTCTCTTCTTATTCAAAGTGGCATGGAAGAGACTTCATAGCCAAGGAATGCTGCCCAAATTCAAGTCTGAGGCATCTGCTAATCACTCAACAGGTGGTGTTTGTACCAAGTTTGAGAGGGGCCAACTATTACAGTCCTATCGTTAGCCTGGCAATAGTTGTGTTTTGTTAAAACTCAAGCTTCTGAAGCCAAGATGTTACGTGACAATCTTATCGTTCATTAAATCATGAGGTCCCAAGGCTTTGGAAAGAACTTGGACGTATGAACCCCAAAGACTCAAAAAAACCACAAGAAAGTAGGAAAAAAAGAATTGCTTTGGTTTCTCATATAAATGCTGTGTTTAGTAAGGTACTCTGTGAACTTTTAAGGAATCCAAAGATTTATTTTTAACACTCAGGGCAGCCTGTTTGGGGATCTGTGTGTGTGTATGTGTCATCTCATTGAAAAGCAATTATTTACTCTCTTCCCTCTTAACATTTTCTGGGTTTGGGATGAAGTCATCCTATCCTCTAAGGATGCTGGGTATGTATTTTCTCACTGAGATGTATGTCTCCACAGGTCAGTAGCAGGAATGGTCATTCCCAGCGTAGCAAACCCTCTCTTCTAATCTCCATTGCAATTAGATCTCATGTGGAGCATCTGTTTCTTCTGGGCAAATTGCAACTCATTCATATGAGTGCTGACTAGTAACTGGCTCTAGTGAGAGCTGCTCTTGTGCTCCTTTTCCACTTCAAAGTAGCCCTTGAGGTGGCATAGTCAGTTCCTGGAAGTTCATCCCAGTGTGACAATATTAGGTGCTGTGGGAAACCGTTGAAATTTTCCTCCAAATACTTAGACTTCTTTAAGTATGTTTTGGCTAGCCAGCAGTAGGTAGTCAGCTTCCCTGGTGACAGCACTGTTGAGTTTATTCTCTCAGACAATCCTCCTGGTAAAAGCGTGAGGAACAGTATAGTTGTCTGTTGGGGGGCTTCTTACTGTCTTGTCTTAGGGAGATGAGATGAGGTGCCCTACCTGGGGATGTTAGGATAAAATCCTGTGTACTGTCAGAATGGTTTGGGGCGCAGTCCCCCTTCAGCTCTCTTCCTTTTTCCTGTTGTTGTAGCATCCCCCTCTGCCAAACTGCTGTGTCCAGTAGATGCAGTTAAATGAGGTGTCCTCACAGCACCTTTGGCAGGACCAAAGCATGCCCGAGATTATGCCTATAGCTAGTGATGCTTCATCATCTGCCTGGGAGGGACTGGAGACACTTCTTCAGTGTCTGAGGAAACAAAAATGTGCATGGCTGGGAAATACAGATAGAGACCACATGCTGAAATTGCTGAGACCATTTGGGAAGCAACACTGTTGTGAGAATTGATCTGTAGGATGGTCACCAGGTTTGTTGAGTTGCATTTCTTAAGCTGCATCTGTAGAGCCTCCAATTATTCAAAAGTAGATGTGATGACATGGCCAGTTTAGGTGGGGCTTGAGTGGCCCTTCCAGCAGCAACTTCCCACATCAGTCTTGCTGTTAAGACCAAACACCTAAGTGCCAAATCTATTTTGCCTACATCCTTGAAATGCCTCTAGCTGTTCCACAGTCTGAAATTGGCCCAGTGCTTTGGTTAAGCAGGAAGTAATATGCCTAGCTGTTCCTGGTGGACACTGTATTTATAACACTCATCTTATTTCCACACCTTGTCTTGATGATAAGATCCTCCTGTGTTTTTCATTGTACAGAAGAACAGAAAAAACATTCAGGTGTTTACCTTGCCATTTCCTTTCTTCAGGCAGTGATGTTGGTTATATATTATGGACTAGCTCAAAGATAAGCTCTTGCTGTTCAGTAACTGACTGAATGGCAGGGTTCTCATGCTCTCTAGTAAGTACATGCAGTGTTCAGTGTTTGACTGAAATCCAGATGTTCGTTGTCAGAAGGACACATTTTCAATCATAAGTTTTGAGTTGTCTCAGCCAACAGGCTTTTTCAGCAGGAAAGTTGTGCTTGTGGCAGGGTTTGACAAGCCTGGATTGTGTCCTCAGGCTTCCAGACAGCCATGAAGATGCTGGGTAAGACCGGTGGACGCTGTCCCTGAAGAAAGGAAAATTTGGCAGTAAGCACCTTTATCTATTCCTATCAAATTTTGGACAGTGTTTTTTGGTTTTTAGTGGATTTTTTTGTTTGTTTGTTTGTTTGTTTTTTTTTAGAATTAAGTGTCTAATTTCATTGCCTGGGCTCCTAAAATGATATTTATCTTGTGTTCAAATCTGGAGAAGCTGTCCCCTTAAAGCTCACTTTCAGAGTTAGGTTTTTGTTAGGGTTCACAGCAAGGGCAAGATTTTCAAAGTGCTCCTTGGCAGCACTTCGGGTTGGGTTTTCAACGGGACTCAGCCAGCCAGTATACTTAGCTTGGTGCCTATCTGGGTGCTGAGCTGTCTTTAAAAAGTGTATCGTGGGTGTCAGTAATACTCTCAGGAAAGCTTGGGAATAGACTTGATGGGTTCACTTTCTGCTCCCTGTGTTGACTGCAGCTGCAGGTCACATTGTATTGAGCCGAGTGTCTTCTACAGAGGCAGGCTATGCAGCAAAGGGGAGGGGCTATGGAGCATGTAGGTAGAGCTCTTCACTCTTAGTGGTTTTGAGTGAGGTCATGTTTGGCACTCAGGCTACTTAGCTGGAAAAAAAAAAAAAAAAATCTGTTTTGGCATTGCCAGTTCTCCAGTATGCATGAGGTTACTTCTTTTGCATGTTTTGCTTATGGGTGTCAAGCAGTGATGTGTCACTCCTTTATAAATGAATGTATATTACATCTTGCTGATCATGGGCAAGTGCCAGAAAAATGTATCGTTGGGGAAACGGGGATATCTCAACGCACCAGGATTCCTACTTTTGGGGAGTTTTGGGGGAGTTTGCTGTGTTCAGCAAAGACCAAGCTTTCTCCTGAAAAACGAAATTCCTGCAACCGCCTCTGTCAGCATATGGCTGATGTATTGAGGCAGATTCCCTCTGACCTGTCTGTAGGCAGCCAAACAGAAATTCTTACAGTAGCACAGAAGTGAACATCCTTTCACATAGAAATACTGCATGCACACCACACATGTGAACATATGCACATATTGTCCTTTTTTCATCGCTTTTTGGGGGGCGTGCATTAAATTTTCATATTGCAATTTGGACGTGCTGACTGGGTGAGTTGCTGGAGAAAAGATGAATCATTAGGAGTGGTTGCAGCAATTCAGCATTACACCCCCTCCTACTGTGTTTTTATTTGACTAGCTTGCTGATCACAAGACACCGCCTTTTGGCTCTCCAAGAAAGCTGTGCAATACTATCTTATTTTATCGTGCGTTAACGTACAGATTGTTTTATGAATCACTACTCTCTTCTTGTTCATTTTCTCAACAAAGTATAGGCTACAATACAACCTGTGAAATACTTTGCTGTTAGCAAAAGATATCTTATTTGTGAACGTGGTCTGGACTCCTTTTATAACATACTGAGTCTTAAACTCATTTCCTTTGAAGTCCCTGGATTTTTATAGCCTGTAAGAATTAAAAAAATTTAAAAACCCATCATGATGTAAGGAAATAACTTGTGGTTTCTTTGCAAATTAATAAGCTCTAAGTAACATGGAATATTTCTTTTAAAAAGTGTGTAATAAAAACCAGAGGAATGTACTTCTGCACTGATGACCGCAGTGGAAGAAAGACTCTTTTTCTCTGTTTTGCTATTGTAAAACTCTTGGGGCTGGTGCGTTCTTAGGCTGATATAGTAGCATTGGTTTGGGTTCCCACTCACCGCCTAGAGCAGTCCCACATGGCTGGGTGCAGAGTAAGTACTGCCTGTGGAGTTGGAACATGAATATGAAGCATGCTAATGCTAGTATCAATTAGACAGTGACCCAGAAATTCTTGGAAGAATGATTTTTCAGCTATATCCTGTCTCCAGGGCTTATAACCCTAATGGTAGCTCCTCGCAGACTCCTATGTGGAAAGCTGGAACAACTGAGGAGTGAGCCAGGGGAAGAACTGAAATGCTGTTCCCAAGAGAAACAAATCATTCAGGCAAAGGAGTAATCAAAGCTCTTGGACAAAAAACAGAACAACGGTTTCAATTATAAGTGTGCCTAGGTTTATATTGGGCCAAGGTGTCATCTAGACAGATGTACTAGCAGTTTGCTTTCCATAATAAGTGTTAGATTTTTGAAAATATTTTAATGACATCTGGGCATTTTACTAGGCCTCAAATTCTTGATGACTTTCCAGGTCATGCAGCCACCATCTGCATCATCTGACCTCCCAACTTCTTCCATTCTTTCGAAGTCTTATGAAGAACATTAAACTTGCAGATGCAATTATTGTATAATAAAGTATTGATTTCCTAAGGAACCCTTTAACATCTTCTCTCATAATTAGCATTTACAAGGCATCAAGAATTAACCACTTACAGCCTTACAAATGAATTACAAGGCCCTTTTATTTCTGAAAAAAATATCAGTGCCCAGTTGCTGAAAACAGCTGAGCATGTCGTCTAACTTCATTGAATGCCAACATATGAAGTGTCTAGATAAGACTACTGCAAAAGCAGAGTTATAAAAGGAAGCTTTTATCTTTTTATACTGCATATGATAATTGACTTTATTTACCTGTTTCTCTCAGCTACTTGGCATTGTCTTCCCATGCGTGCCATAATTTTTTTCCCCAGTAATTTCTGTTTTCTGCAGCAGTGGCTCTTCATGAGAGGAGCTCTGGTCAGCTTCAGGCATGAGAGCAAATAAGGCATTTGTTGCTCAATTAGATGTTTTTTATTTTGGCAGTATAAATCTCAGAGGGATGCTATGGCTTAGTTTTAGTCTCTCACAGGAGTAAACTACCTGGCAGATACTGTCTAATCATAGGCCTTCCCCCTCTGAGTCTGTTGCTGCAGGTGAACTCTTTACAAATAAGAGTTTGGTGCCCCAGTTTGGTGCTGGACCCCCTAGGTCCCCAAAAGCAGAAGACGTATGGAAGGGCTTTTTTTCTCCAAGCAGAATGGTGGCCCTGCTAAAGCTGCTGTTTTAACATGGATAGTCTTCAACTCTCATTACTTTGAGCTTTGAGTTCCCCAGCGACCTGGAAACCCCTTTCTCTCTATGCCTGTAACTGCCCCACTCCGAGCAGCTTGTTCCCTGCTTCCTCTGTAAGTGTTGGTGAGACACGGAAAAAACATGCTTCTGCTTTTCATAGGGTCCTTCTCCAGGCAATGTTCACAGCCTGTGTTTGGGCCCCACACAGGACTTGGGTCTGGGCTTTTTCATTTAAAACAGAGCCAGAGATAGGCAGTAATGACCCCTTCTTGCAAGACAGATTTGAGTCCTCTCTTAGAAAGGGAGAAGCCCTGTTTCAAAGTCCTGCTCCAGAGACTTCACTTGTGTTAAATAGGATTGAGTGCTCTGTCCCAGAGTTACACAAGAAAAGACCACATAAAAGGAGATAAGAGTGGTGAGGAGGGTAACAAAGTCTGAAGGAGGCTTGCATGCACTTCTTGGGCTAATATAATTGTAAGAGTGAGGAAAGAGGACTTGGAATTTTTCATTTATTAGTAATGGGTTGAGTTTGACTTGTAGCAAAGGGAGGATGGTGAAGAATGTCAGGAGAGAAATCAAGGGGATTAAATGAATTAACTCACCAAACCTCACTGTGGGAACGGGAAATATTATTGTTGTCATTTGACAGATGGGGAGCATGTCCACCCCGCAGCACAGTAACTTCCTCAAGGAAGGCCAGGAAGGGCTAGGAATGGATATTCTGCTTTGCTGTCTTGTTTTTTAATTGCTGTCCCACATACATGGATGTGTTTATTTTCTTATGGGTCCTGAATAGGATTTGGTCCCCTGAAACCAGAAGGGGAAATCTCACACATGCTGTGGTGCTGAACTGGTGTAATAAAAGGAAATACCAGTTTATTGCTGTCTTGGGTGTGGGACAACATAGGCTCTTGAATCTGCTCCCTTCCACTGGCTCAGCTGCAAGCAGGTGTTGACATCGTGTATAATCACCGTGCTGATTGGGGGGAAAAAAAATCCACCACCCCCCCCAAACAGTACAAGAAAGAGAAACAGACATTAAACTTCAACTGATAACCCATAAAAATACAAAATTTAAATTGCAAATATTGATTTCCAGGGAACATCAGGCTGATAGCTGCAATAAAACTGAAACCCTGTTGACATTTTAGTCAATAACAAGCTCGTATCATCATCCCAGGGTCTCCAGATCTGGACTATGCTCAGATAGTTTTTAGTGCAGATTTACTCAAATTCTTGTCTTCCAGAATCAATTTTCCCAAAGAGATTTTAGCAAAGCCTCTTCAGGGAAAGTTGGGGAATATCCTTCATTTGGAGGAGATTTTTCAATTTTTAGGAACACGATTATGAGATCATTTCAGTTGAAGAAAACCTTTGTCTCACCCTTCATATCTACTGACCAAACAAGAGAATGAACAAACACCACTGCTTTTTACATTGATTTTAAAACTCCATGTTTAGCTGCAATAGTTGTGGAAGGGGTAGCATAAATGTTTGATGTCCCACTTGGCTAGTCAGAAGTTTGTTTTCAGGACTGGCCTGTACTGTGCCCTTCAACCTGTGGGTCAGCTCAGGTTTCATAAAGACATGTTTCTTATTCACAGGCAGGTGGTATCTGCTGGTAGTCCAAAAAGGGGAAGATGCTCCACCAGAGCCTCCACCTTTTTCTGTTGGTCTGGCCTGTGAATGTTGCCTGTTGGATAGACACAGTGCAAAAGCCTGTGCGCCAGGTTTTGATAAGTATCTGTGACAGAAAATATCCAAGAGTGCCAATCTGCTTGTTCACTTACTGACACTTCTACATAGAGCCTGTTTTTCCTGCGAATTTTCCCAACAGGATTTGGGGCTCTGTTGGGTTCATAATCCATTTGGATACTCAGAGCAGGTATTTTCCTGCCTGTTGTTGTACAGTGGCTCTTCCCAGCTGTGGTTAACTCAAAAAGTGTATCTATGAAGGTATCAGAGTCTGCTGAGACCAGATGCAATTTTAAGTGCCAAGTATTCCAAAACTGAGATGCGTAGCTGAGACTGCTGCATTGTATTACCTGCACTTCTGTTGGCTCAGGGACCTCTGCTTGGAAATGCTCAGTTTCTTGACTGGTTCCCATTTTAGGTAAGTGTTGAAAAGGGAATGTCCCAAGTGGTGTCTTCTGACCCTAGTGTAAGAGCTGATCACACAGGTGTGTAAGTGAGCTACTCGCTGATCTATCCCCCATTACTGCTCCTTCTTGGAGATGCAATATCAGGCTGTGTGCTCCTTGTTTTGCTGCAGCACAAAACTTCTGTGTCTAGTTCAAGTGTCATCCACTTTGCTATGCTTTGCTCGTGACATGGAATAGGCAAATGCTTACCTCAGGTGAGAGCTGGCAATTCCTGGGTGAAAGGCGGTAACTGACTCGCGTGCGGTGAGTGAGAACACCCTTATTTGTGCTGCTGCTTCAAGTTGTTAGCAGGTATCACTGTCAGGATTAACCTCACATTCCTGCAAATTCCTTTTAATATATCACTGAAAAGGTAACTGTGGGCAGGCCGCTCCTCCCTCTGGGTACAGGTAAATCTCTCAGGGTGGTACATTCAAGTTACTGCATTAGGAGCTGACCCTAGGATGGACACATGCACACACATGTATTTGTCTTATTTGGGGTGTGGAAAGAGGGATTACTTAGATCTTCTGCTCAGGATTTTTTTCTTTTGAAAGGCCCTTTGTCTGGAAGTACCAGAAAGGATGAGACAAACTGGTTGCCTTCACGGCCGGATGAGCAAAAAGAAAGCAGTGCTCCTGTTACCTGGAGACATTCAGGAAGGCAAGTGCAATTAGTCAGTAGATAATTAAGCTGTACATAATCGGAGTACTGGAGACAAATCACCTTAGTCTACAGATGTAGCAGAGCAGAAGCAGCCCTTTCTCAGAAACTGCATGACAGGGAAGGGAGAGAAAGCAGAAACTGCTTGATCAACATTATATGTACCACATCCTCAGCAAACAGAAGCTAAATTGGTGCCTTTTCTTGCAGCCTTCCTCCTGGGAACAGTGGCATGGGATGTAATGTGTCAAAGCTTGATCTTGCCACTCTGGTCTTGCTAAGGCAAAAGTTTCACTGATGGGGCTTGGAGTTTCAACTTGGAGGGGCTTACTAATTTGGTCTTGTAAGACTCAGGAATAAGGCTGTTTAGGACTCAAACAATGCCTGAGAGAACTGTTGATTACTCTTGGTTTCCCCACTATTCAGGGCTGCCCTAAAGCACAGTGCAGGTCCCAGAGAGCTGTTCCTCAAGATCCCCTCAGCTGCACATGGTACACCCCTGCCATGCCTACAGGTTGGGGTGCCCAGCCACGGAGAGGCAGTGGAGCTCAGCATTTCTGTCTGCCCAAGGAGCTGTTTGCATCAGGAAGCCCTATGGGTCCATCAGTCTGCTGGCTCTGTAGCAAGGCACACTTAACCTTTGGGAACATTTATAATTAATGCTTAATTGATTTCCATAATGCAAGATCAACACACTGGCATGGGCCTCTTCCTGTACATCTTTGCTCATATGAACAGTCCTTAGTCACGTTATTTTGTCTTTTCTGTGAGGTTTAACCTCTGAGCAAGATTCTTGATGAACTTGCTGCTCATAAAAATATCCAAATGTTTCTTAGCACCGATCAAATGCTGGCCTCAGGCCCCTAAGTATTTCTTTTCCAGGAAGGGTGGCTTGTATTTATCATAATGTTAGGAGCCTGTGTCTTTTCCAAGACTCAATTTTCTTGCTCGTCTCTGCCTCTCTGGGGAAAGGCCACGTTCACTCTAGTTGCCAAATTTTGAAAACTTGTCAGGTCTTAGAAAAGTGATCCTGTCTAGGATGACCTCTGACACTCTGTTCATGTCAATGTTGGGTTTTTCTTCTGTTCTGTACAGCTACAGGAGATTTACCTATTCTGTAACTGAGATTGGAATATTGTCCCATTAAGCATAGTTTGTGCTAGATTATCTTCAGCAAATATATCCCAGATCAAGCTTCCCCAACCTCATGTGAGAGATTCTTGTTGAAACCAACTAGAGTTTCCTCAAAACATGCATGATTAAAGGAGTCTGATGGATGAAGTGTCAGCTACCCTCCTCGAGCCTCAGTCTGGGGGAGAGGGGAGGACTCCCCATCTGAAATGATGTTGTGGCTCTGCTTCGTATCTGTGGGAGCAAGGATGAATACATGGGGTGAAGGAATATCTGGAGAAAGACATTGATAAAGACAAGGGGAAGCAAACAGTCTCACAGGAAACAAAACATAGCTGTTACACAGGGTCAGGGGAGTGGCCAGTATAAGGGAGTATAGTGTGCCTTTGCTATTGGGCACTTTTGAGGTGTCTTTATTCAGGGCACATTTTTAAATGTGTGCCTTCACAGACTAGATGCAAGATCATGTCATAAATATAGAAACAAAAGTTTTAAAAGGATAAGGATAACGATGAGTTCTGAGGTCAGAAAGCAAAGTCAGCAATGACCTGCAATGCTTCGTCATGTCCTCTTGGTCCAACCATTTATTTTAGTTAAGCAAAAATCTGGTTGTTGTTGGAATTTCTGTAGTTATGCCTAAGCAACATTTCTTTCTACACACCTCTAACAGTTCAGCATTGTAGTTATGTGGTACCTCTGTGCCTGATTTCTTTTACTTCTGAGGTGAAGGAATTGATAAAAGGGTCTGTAACAGCTTAAGTTGACCATATGTCTTACATTTCATTAGTTACACTTCTATTTTCTCTTCTCTTTCTCTTTTTACAAACTACATTCAGATGATATCCTTGACCTTCTACCTAACACCTTTGCAGACAGGACAGATTTTGGTTTTCTGAGGAGGGAGCTGGACTTCTAGAAATCATGGCCAGAAGAGGAAATCTGCCATATGGAAAAAACACTGCTTCCTACAGCATGTCAAAGGGAGAGGACTTCCAAATGCACGCGTGCTGGAGAGAAGAGAAACCAACCTCCTGTGAAGCTCAGCAGGAACTCTGCTCTCAGGAGAGGAGGCAGCAGGAATGGGGGAATGGAGCTTGCAGTTTTTAACAGCTACTTGGGGTTTCAGCTGTGACTTTTTTTGGTTTAGCCAAACCAGACCACACCAGTTGCCTTTATCTCACAGTGCTTTGGATCCTCTACAGTCACTGTGTCTTTCCCACTCCTAGAGCATATCTGTGAGGGATTCCTGCCAGGCTGCAAGTGTAAGTTGTTTGACCAGGCTGATCAGTGTATCTTACAGAATAATGAAATATTCCCCCAGATTCTCGTAAATAACTGTGAGTATGGTTGAACACTGGAACAGGTGGCTCAGAGAGGTTGTGAAGTCTCTGTCCTTGGAGACGTTCAAAATGCAACTGGACACAGTCCTGGGCAACCTGCTGTAGTTGGCCTTTCTTTGAGCAGGGGTGTTGGACTAGGTGATCTCCAGAGATGCCTTCCAACCTCAACCATTTTGTGATTCTGTGGCATTTTCCAAGTTAGAGTTCTTGTGTACTATCTGCTGCTGTCAAATATTTGGACACTAATGACAAATAATGGTGGATGCTGCTTCCTTCAGTAGGTCCAAGAGAAGCACCACCGAGGGGAAAGATTGTGCTGTCTTGTTATTTTCAAATATCAGTTAAATGTTAGTTTCAGTGCAAGAGTGTTATTTACTCAAGTCACAAACACAGTTTTGTGTATATCAAATATGGCTTGATAATAAAAAAGGCCAATTTTCATATTGGCCCTTAAAGAGAACAATGATTTTTGTATTAAAAGCTCTTTTATTCTATTTGTGTGAGCATGCAGGAACACATGGGAGCCTCAGGTAGGTACCAGGTACACATACTGTGCAGTGCTGAGCATATACAAAGTGAAAATAAAAGCTTTCCCAAAAGAAATCTGCCGTCCAAATATATCAGTCTTGAAAATTGGCACATCTATAAAGAAATTCCAAAGAAATCTACATAGTAAAGAAAAAAAAAAAAGGGCTGCTGCAGCCAATTAACTACAGATTCTACGTGATAAATCTTTTATCTCAAATTAGCAATGTGTGTATTGAGAGGATCAAGTTGAGCATCCTACTCTTATAGAAAACTTGTACATGTGAAACCTGTCATCTCATATTAGAAGACAAATGACGTTTTGAGGCATTACATAAATAATGGAATCACATGGCCTCCTGATCTTGGTTATTTCTTAGTGAAGGGTAAGACATTTTGAACATCTTTTTATTCTGAATTGTAGAGCTATAATTCTCCTGAACTGGCAGCACAAGTTGTGAGGAAACGTTCAGCTGAAGCTGAATAGCTCTAAAGGTTTGGAGTGAATTCCTTCCTAGTCCATTTGAAATCAATGGGAGTGGTGTCCTTGGCTTAAATGAAGCAAAGATTTTCAACTTCAGTGCCTTGGAAGTGGTGCCTCTGGCTCATGTTTGCTAAAGGAGATATCCAGTCACTGGACATCTGGAAAATAAAATTGGTATCTCTGTTCTCATCCATTCATTAGTAAATTCTGCTAAAGCAAACACAAAGTTTGGTCTGATGTTCTTAGTTTGGATACCTGCCTGACTTGGGCTTAGCCTTCAAGAGGATGCTTTATGCCATGAGTGGCAGAACTAATGAAACCGGATTTTCTGGTTGTCCGCATCTCCCACACCAATGCGCCGCAATGACACCAGCCTATGCAGCTTCACCTCTGCTGCTGCTGGGTGTGTGGTCTATGTGGAGCTCTGTACGCACAAACTAACAAGGAACCATGACTCTACTGTGACTGATTGCTCCCAAGCAGCCTTTGTGATAGCTGAGCCTGCTTTTCTGTCAAGAGGCAGGTGCTGGTTCAGACCTTTCTCATCAATCCAGCTGATTTTCATGAAATCTATAGGAACTTCCTAATCTTTGAAGTTTGTACCCTCTAGCAAATCTGGTTGAAGCTGGAAAACAGATTTAGAAGGTATTTGCAGGGTCAGGTAGACAGCAGGAAGGCATCAGCTCTATTTTGAAATGGAGTGAGGAGATGACAAACTAGAAGTGGCATTAATTGTTTCCTGTCCCTTTATTGAAAACAGCAGTGAATTTAATAGCGATCAATCATTTCATACAGGTGTGGATTAAAAAATTTGATAAAATGAGGTAGCCATTCTAAACAAGTTATTTAATGAGAAAGAATAATTTTTCATAGAAACCTAGGAGGGGCATTGTTTATGGTACAAAAACCCAATTAGGTTTCATGCTCTGCAATGCAGCAAACAAACACTTGCTTGAATTCACTCTGTTTGAATGAATTCTGTAGTACCTATTTGGAATTCAGGTGGAAGTTCAGGCCATTTGGAGAATTGACTGAAGCTAATAGCTGAAGTCAATTGATTGTACCTGGTGACATCACATGTGGTTGTGGTCTTCTGTCTTTCTGGAATAAGATGAAGTGGTGGTTAGGGTCTGGACTTTGGAAGAGATCCAGAAATTCATAGGAGTTACCACACGTATAAAAGAACATGTCTGCAGCTACCCAGCATACCCTCCTGCCAGAGATGGATGGGTCTGTGTCTCCATTTTTCACCTATGCCTCTTTGTGTGAAGGGACAGGTGAAGGTGTTTCATCCCTGTCCTGGTTTTGGCTGGGATAGAGTTAATTTTCTTCCTAGTAGCAGGCACAGTGCTGTGTTTTGGATTTAGTAGGAGAAGAATGTTGATAACACGCTGATGTTTTTAGTTGTTACTGAGTACTGCTTATACTAGTCAAGGACTTTTCAGCTTCCCATGCTCTGCCAGGTACACAAGAAACTGGGAGGGGGCACAGCCAGAATAGTTGACCCAAACTGACCAAAGGGCTATTCCATACCATATGACGTCATGCTCAGTATATAAACTGGGTGGGCGTTGGCCGGGGAGCAGCGATCGCTACTCGGGAACTGGCTGGGTATCGGTCGGCGGGTGGTGAGCAATTGCATTGTGCATCACTTGCTTTGTCTATTGTTATTATTATTATCATTATTGTATTGTTATTATCATTACTATTTTACTTTATTTCAATTATTAAACTGTTCTGCTGAATTTTAACATAAGTGAGGAAAAAGCTGTGAGATCTAGGGCTGGAGTTAAAACAGGATTTATAACAAATAGATTGGATATGATCAAAACAAATGAAACAGTATGCATATCAATTTTATACTCAGTAAGGTTTAAAATAGGCATATTAAGTCTAATTATACAGCAATAGCAAAGATTTCTATTTTGGGACAACGGATTTCCCCCACATCCTCCTCCAGCCATTAGCTCGTTAGACATTTCAAGCTGGCGGGGACACACCTTTGCTTTGTGTGTGTGTGTCCTCCCGTCCCTTGGTCTTTTGTCTGTGACTCCTTTCTAGCCCAGGAATGTATTTTATAGCAAAGGTGCAACATGTCTTTTTTGTACGTGTCATGATTGTCAAGGTTAGCGTGTCAGCAGTGTTATATTTGCCCAGGTGTACCAGCGACAGTCTGAGGAGGGTGGGAAAGAGGAAGGAAGAGGGAATGTGAGCATCTGAGCTCCATACGGAGCTGGCTGTCTGTATGGCAGCTAACGTCCCTCTGGCTAGGGCTATAGGTAATTCCTAATTCCCTTGCTCAAAACCGGGTATTTCAAGTAATCCTTTCTACTTACCTGCTTCTTAGGCAGCCTGTAAGGACCAAGGGGTTTGGATCTCAGTTTTCCTGCCACTTGTCTCTGACTCAACATGATATAAAAAACAAGAGTAGTTTTGTTTTGAAGGGACAGGATCTACATCCCTGGGATTTTTGTCTCTGTGCAGTTCTCATTATCAGTATTTCTGCTGCATATCAGATGCGAATTAGAGAGAGCATAATGCATTTGTCCTATTTGGCTACATATTTGGCTACTTTATATGGGGATGTGAATATTTTCTTTCTGATTATGAGACCAAGTTCTAGCCAGCAATGTCCTATTATGGCTGAAAATTTTTGTATGGAAAAATTTGCTCGCAGTCTTAAACATACTGGGCTATATTCTGATCTTAGCTGTATAGACTTAAATTTGGAGTAACACTGATGCATTTACTGCAGATTTACATTCAAGCAGCAGAGAGAAGATTCTGCCTTATTTCCAGTATTGGCCTTACCTCACACCAGTTGCTATCGTGACACAGAAGGCTTTTTCCTCTGTTATTCCTGCCATCTGAATCAGTTTTCATGTATTTATCTGTCCCCTTCACTCCCTTTCCCAATAGAAATCTGATTTGAAAACATATATTTTCTTCTTTCCCAATGGGTCTTAATTTTATTATCCTGCTGCTCTCATTTATTATTTAGTTTTAGATGTAGTATTTTGGGTAGAATTACAAAATTAACATATATGCTAAAATGGATCCAAGCCCATTTTCCAAATCAAAATGCTCTCTGGTCCTGAGAGCACTTGTACATAGCAATGCAGAACAAGAGGAGTTCAGCTGGGATAAGGAGGATGAGGAACCCCGATGGACAAATCTAAGGAAGGAAAGAGGCAAGTACTCACTTTGGAGAATGGTAGCAGGTCACTCTTAACTTGTCCCTCTAACAAGGGCCTTGTGAGGGTCTGGATAAAGAAGTTACGAGTCTAGAACACCATGGAAACCTTCAACACCTCCACAATAGAGGGGGAAGTTTGGGAGGAAAAAGAAAGAAATGGTGTGAAATATTTTGGTTTTGAGCAATGAAATATCTTTCAGAGCAGTGTTAAAACTACGAGCATTACTGCTGCACTTCAGTCCTTCCCAGTGCTTTCTCTAGGTGATAGGTATTCCAAATGAATTTGTTATATTCCCAACTTACAGGATTCTGCAATTACGGTTCCTGTGTACCACATGCCAAAGGTACATTGATCCTCATGTTGTTCTCTATTAACTACATTGTATTGAAAATATATAGGCATGTCAGGTTGATTTTTTCCAAATGTTTTCTTTGGAATAATGAGTTACTTCTGCATTTGCATAATGGTATGTCTCTATTCACACAGGGTTTCTGAATGTAACACTATAAACTTTTTTTTTTCTTTCTTTCTTACAAGTCAATACTATTGATGCTTCTTCTTTTCATTGTTTTTTCCTCCTATTTTAGAGAGGTGTAAGCTGGCAAGAAAAAGACCTTGTGCATTGCAACACGTTTCTCTCTCCATGTCTTGGTATGTTTGTCATTATTCCATAGTAAAGTATTTATACTCGCTGGCTTCATATATATATATATATAGTAGTGCTTTCTATGGGCTAATTAATTCCATGTTTAAAAAACAATGTTTAGTGCTGATAAGCAGTTCTTTAGAGAAGGTATTTGTATTTTTTACTAAGTTCTTGAAGAGGAATTTCTCTGTTTGAAGAGAGATTAATTTCCCTTTTCTCACCCTTACTCTCCCATATTTTGAGAATTTCCAGAATTATTTATTGAGACGAACTTGTGGGGCCTGAACAGGGAAGAAGTTGAGACCCCATCTCTGAACCAAGCTGTTTGCAGTCCCTCCATCATTGGATAGTTTGTTTGGTTTTTGCTATGTTAGGGCTGGTTTCCAACATTTTATCCCTAATTTAGCACCAAAAGTGCACAGTGGGGCTGGCTTACCCCAGGCTTTTGTGTGTGTTTTTGCAATGTTGGCATTGGTTTCCTCTGTCGTCTGATAGAGCACTCAAGAAACAAATGCAGCTTGTCCAAAATACACGCATGATAACTACCCTGAACATACACATTTTGCTATTATTCTCACATATGTTTTGGCAGGGTAGAGAGCTTATTTGGCCTCCTATATATTTGGGCAAGGAGGGGACCTCTGTCATTTCTCCCTTCTGTTCTATGTTTTTATTTATTCATCATACTGTTCTTTCAACCCACATAAAGAAACCCTAAGCGTTATCGCAAATGTCGAAGATTATAATCAGTGACTAATATCCTTGCTACAATAAACTTTACCAAACCCTAGCACGAGACATAAATAATACAAAAGGCCCTCTCATATTTTGAGGAACTGATATGAGTATTATAATAATTGTTCCACAGTTAATGGTACATAACCTCAGTAACACTTAAGGACCTCCATACTGGATTTGATTCAAAGCCAGCTGGAGCCTTTCCATTAAACCAGTGTGGTTTAGATTATGCCCCAAAATAGGAAGGTAAAATTTTCATATTCAGTTTGGTCTTTTCCTCCCTTTTGAACTCAATCTTAGCAGCTGAGCGAGAAACACTTGAAGGGGTAAATAACCACTTGAGTGGTTATGAGATGACATGGTTGCATTAACTCTGTGTTTAGAAAATCTGTCTGTGTGCAGGTCTGTGTCTGTGCCTGTGCCTGGAGCCCTGGGCATGATGCTCTGATCTTACTGGGGAGAAGGAGCCAGCCTCTCATGATCAGCCAAATAATCTGATAATCCTGGCTCTCTGAACACTGAAGCAGATCCAAAGCCTCAAATTAACCAAAAGGAGGTGCTAGGGGGACAGGTGAAAATAGCCATTTCATTTTTCTCAGGACTGCAGTTAGTTGAATGGACATTTTCTTCTCGTACATGCTATGTGTGTGAATGGTATGGTATGAAGCAACTGATTAAACCTCAGCCTTTGGGTCTAAGCACTCTTTTCAGATTGCATTGTGATCCAATACAAAATCTGATTTAGGCAATGGAAAGATAATGAACTTCATATAATCCAGGCAGGTGAGTTTAGCTGCTTATTTTGCTTGTTTGTTTTTCATACTAAGTTTTATCTACAACAGTAAAATGCAGAAAAGTGGTTCAAGCTCTTAAATAGAAGTGTCACAACAGTCAGGTTTGTTGACTGGCTCTACCAGGTGTGAGGTTGGGTGCACTCTTGGGTGCACATTGCTGTTGGTGTTCAATTCAGCAGTGAATACAAATAAAGGATGAGGTTCTTCAAAGACTTTTTATTAGCAGTAGAGTTAATAGTTACACTTGAATAAAAATTAAGACTCGAGCTGGCACAATTTGTAGCTGACGCCAGCAAGATTTAACAAATGGCCGCATTCCCACGCTGCTTGGGGCATTACGTCTAGTGGCATATGTAGATGAAGGACTGGAAACATTAAAATAGCCGACCAAAACCCGTCGGGCAGTGAGAAAACGGTGCGTGATCCTTACACCCCAGAGGGACTGCAGGTTCACTCTCCCCTTTAAAAAGCTGGAGAGGAGCTATCTCAAGGACAGGAGATTAACTTCAGATGAGGCTTCTTAGGGTTTTCTTTTTTTTTTTTTAACTTTCCTGTTCTTACAGTAAAGACTTGTAATCTTGGTTCAGAGAAAGGTACCTTTTAGCCCTGTGTCTAAAGGAAGATCTTGTTTTGGCAGTGTTGAACGCAAAGCTGAAAGGGATACATACACAGTCAAGATTATATGTAATCGGTATATATTATAAATACAGAAATAGAAGTAGCTTTGCATTAATTTGGATAATTCTGTTTTCTGCTACTGATAGAAAAATTAGAGGGGAGATTCTAACCAGTTCCTGTTTGCGTGGGGTCTCTTTGCTTGTCTGGAAAAGAGTTGCAGTTGGCAAAATCTTGCCCCTATTAAGTTAAGGGTAAACCTCACTGACTTCAGGGAGTTGAGGTTTCATCCTGAGAAACAGTGTTTTGGTTTTAAAAAGATAGTAATTAAAATAACTTTTGAAGCTTTATCTTCAAAAAAAAAATGGAACAGGCAGCAGGCTAGAAATGTGTCACAGCAGGAAGTGACCTTTCTTTTATTTATCCAGATAAAATAATCAGAAATATGATGAACCGCCCATCTTCTGAAATTAGGCACAGCATTTTTTGATATTTTAGTGCTACAAAGAGAGGCAGAGCGCTCATAAAGACAGCACTGCAAAGTATATTAATGCACTTTCCTCTTCGAATTACACACACATGAAATCTTTATACCACTTAAGAAAGAGTTAACTTGTGGTTTGCTTTAAACTTTATTTTGGTTGTTTTATAACTGCAAGGATCTCCTTAAAGCTTTGAAGGGTCCGTTAGCTGTCTCTTCAGCTGCTTTGCTTCAGAGGGAAACATTTCCTAGGGAAAGAAGTTTTAGACTGACAATGTGTTTTACACAAGAAAAGGAGTCTTCAGTGAAGTTCCAGAAATTAGCTTATTTGTGTAGTTTCATAGAATCATAGAATCGTTTACGTTGGAAAAGACCTTTAAGATCATCCCGTGCAACCATTAACCTAACACTACCAAGGTAGTGTTATAGGTAAAAGGCTAACGATTCCAAATAGCCATGACTTTTGAGTCAGGCCCTAGAAATCATAGTGCTAGTTCTTGTTTCTCTGTGTTACCTTTAGATCCTATTTTTCTTCATAACCATATGAGCTAAAAACTGGCTTGCGGTTACCTGCAGTTAATTTCATAATCTGCATGAATCCAGAATCTTGTGCTTGAAGAAGAATAGCAGCTCTCTTGAGACCTGAAACAAACAAAAATCCTTTGCAAATCATCCCACAAACTGTTTATTAAAGTAATACTTGCTTTGAAGTTCATCACATGCAGCCTGAGTGAGAATAAGGCCTAAGCAGGGATTTTAACAGTCAGAGAAAAGAATCACTTGACAAAACAATTTCATATTAACCATTAGGAATTAAATTCCCTGAACAAAGCACATTTGTTTCATGGTGTAATAAATAGCTAGTGCAAAACATAGGGATTTAACTTAATAGGAACTGCACAGTTAAAATTACCTTCAAGGAAAGTCCTGCACATGGACATGCACTCAGGGTCTTTGAGCACTCTTTTCCTCTGCTCGATTTGACCTATTACAGACTGATATTGGATAGTTTGTCACCAATTTTCCCCCCATTATAGAACTTTATATGCTCGTATATAAAACAAACATGACTTGAAAGTGAGATTTCCCTATTCTGCCCAGCTGAGCACTCAGAAAGCTTGCATGGTAGTGAGAAACACTTCTCATGGATATATTAAGTGCTACCATCTGTTTGGATTGTTTTGAAATGCATTTTTGGGCCAAAGCCTGCCCTTGTGAGGATCCAGTTTAACATGAAAGTCTCAGCAGTTCCCTGAATGTGAATAAGGCTGCAAAACTCACTCCTTTCATGCCTCCCAATCATGGCCTTTAATTTAGCTACAGTAACTTTAACTGAATCAGAATAGCAGCTCCAGAAATTGAGTCCTTGATTATCTTGATGACTGCCTTACTCCACACAAGAAGTTGCACTGATTTCAAGGGATTTTCTTCCCACTGAGTCCTATATTGCAACAGGCAACAGAAATGGGTCAAAGTGGGAAAGCAGTGAAATTTATTTTGGATGCTTTTTGGTTTAGCTTCGTATATATTGTTTTTCTCCTGAGGCCAGAAATATGGGGGGAAGGAAATTTGGAAAAAGGTGGGAGAGAAACTTTTACATAAACTGGTTTTGTTCTCTAGGAACAGCAAAATAACTTCAGAATACTATATAAGGTGATATTATTACTGCCACACTTCAGACTTTCTGCCTGCACTAACTAATACATTTCGAATGAAGTTACTTTGTCAAAATTTATGGCATTTGGCAATTACAATTCCTATCTGTTATAAGCCAAACTTTATTTTTAGTCCTTAATATTGTGTTAATGACATTATAATTAGCATATACACAGGAACAGCAAGTTAATTTATTTCAAGCTTTTTCTCCTGAAACACCACTTTCTTTTGTATCTGAAATAGTCCATTTTTTCATATCCTAAATTCTATACTGTGGCTTTAATTTTGGTTTACATGTCAAAACCAATGATGGTTTTTCAGTATTGTCTTTTCTTTTCTCCTCTCTTATTTTGATACGTACCAGGGGAAAAAAAAAACCCAAACCAACCCTAAAAGTTAACGTGTAGCACATCTTTGTCTCTATTTCCAGATATTGTTATTCAGAACTGAAGAATGTACTATAATCACTTTCCTATATACACCAAGTATTGCTTTCTTTGTGTTAAGTAATTACACACCATAGGAACCTCATCCTTAAAGATGTGAGTAGCACTGAGTTTTGATATATCCTTAGCTACTCTATACATTTGTTTTCCCATATTTTTCTGGATTTGTTTGCCTTTTGGGGGGGGGCGGGGGGGAAGAAATGAAAAGGAGGAAAAGGAGACCAAAGAGAGGCAAGGAAACTTCACATTTTTAGCATTCCTGGAAGCGCTATTCATCACTTGCAGGGATGGTGCAGTTGAAGCTGCATTAGCGGTGCGGTATGCATGCTGCACTTTCTTCTCGAGCAGTACATCCAGCACAAGCCAGCTGCTGCCGCCTCTGCTTCTACGGCTTTCATTTATTTGTCTTTAAATACTTCACTTAGAATGCCTGAGGTCTGCAAATTTGAGTCACCCGCAGACTGGCACTCTTACTCTTCAAGCCTTGTCCATTCTTTGGCATCGAATCCATTCTTTGGCATTGAATCCATTCTTGGATATTTTTTGTGAAAAGTAAATATATAGATCTGCATCTTTGTTTACACTAGAAATATTGTGTCCTGACTTGCCACTCTGGCAACCTGGGGAGCTTTTGAAGGCTGAAATCATGGAAGGTTCATCGCCAAAGTTTGAAACCTAAGATGCAGCAGACTGAACTGGCCAGGCTGAGAGGTGACATAAATGCCGGGATAAGTTATGTAGCAGCAAGACAGTATAGCTTCCGTACTGAGAGGATGGAAGGGCAGAGCCAGAGGAGCAAAGTCAAACCAAGAGGTAGCTGGAGTGGAAGAGCAAGTTCAAGCAGCTCTCCAGCTTTATACTGTAAGGCTGCCCCCAGTCCTCTTCTGTGTAGTGAAGTGGAAATGTTGTTGCATCCATGACAAAATAAAGTTTGTAGGTAGCAATAACATCTTTATCAGCTTCTCAGCTTTCAGCTGTACAGACTCATCTCTAGGCCACCACCACCCAGAGGTGTTTTCTGTAACCTGCAGAAGGGCGTGTGTGCGTACCTGACGGTTTCTGGTTTTTCCAAGTGTACTTGTTAGTCTATTAAAACATATTGGCTTTGTCTCAGAGCTTTGTTTTTGCAGCTCACTTTTCTCTCCATGTCATAACTATACCAGACAGCACCATGCTGGCCATTGCTGCACGTGGCTTCGTATTCCCTGATGTGGACTGAGGATGCAGGCAGGTGTTTTGGGTTGCCTGAGGAAAGCCCACATGGGGAGGCCTGTGCAGGCTGTAGCACTGCGGTTGTGGCAGTCAGGTGTAGTGTTTCCTTCACTGTACATGCTTCATTGGGTCATAGGCACTGTTCTCTAGCAAAAAGGGGAAAGAACAGACTGGCATCACCTAGCCAAGCTCTGGGATAGCTGAGGCTTTTGCCCACGCAAGCCTAAGCAACCTCCTTTATGGGCATTAGGCAAACTCCTGGCACCCTGTATCTGCAGTTTGAGGTGAGAGCTCGTGGTGCCAATGGCACCACCTGAGCCAGAGGCAGAGAATAGAAAGGCATTTTTTGTTTGCTTGTTTGTGGCGAACCTTCTTTGACCAAGCAATATAAATATAAGCACGCTTGATCTTTGTAAAAATAAATAAAGGGCTATGTCTTACAATCCATTTGGGAACTGGATCTGGTCCAGAATGTGGCAGCTTGCTTGTTATTAGACATGGTCTCTCCCTCAAGTGCTCACAGCCAAAGCTCCTGTGCTGGCTGATCTCCGGCTTCAGGGCAGAGTTTATTTTATTCTTTTCCCCCCCCCCCCCTCTCCCAGTCATAATCTTAGCCATAAATGGAATGGGATTTGCCTCTTGCTTTGAAGGATGCTGCCTCATTTGTCCTTTGGGGCTTTCCAAGCAAGAGTCGCAGCTCCAGTGTTCACTCACTCCCTGGTCCTGAAATAGTTTGTGGCCCTGAGCCATGTTTTTTAAGGTGATGATAGGGATGGGAGCTAGCAGAGAGAAACTTGCGCATGGCGGGGATGGGAATTTGAGCCTGGGATGTCTGCTTTAGTTGGCAGATTGAGATTTTGGACCTGCCTCCTTGTCTGCTCAAGCCAAATTTGTTGCTGTCCAAACTACATTGTGAGATATGCACATCTTGACCAGCAATGGTACTGAGCTCCCCAGCTTCTGCACAAGTCCACAGGCTGCAGGGAGGATCCGTCAGGAAGAGGCGCTCAGCGTTACTCAGACTGGGCCCTTGGTGACCAAAATGCTCAACTGCTCCCAAATGACGTTTTTTCATAAGTACAAAATCAAACATTTCTGCTGAAACGAAACCTCATGATGAGGTCACTGTGTCATGCTTTGCTTGAAACAGGATTTTTTTTTTTTTTTTTTCTCTGTGTGTGTGCTGCGAGGGAATGAGAGGGAAAATCCTACAGAGAAGTAAAACTTCAGCAGCAGAAGTTTCCCTTTCCTGGATGATCAGGGTCTGATCCCCAGGTGTAAACCTGTCACACCCTGCCTCTGAAGTCAACAGAGTTAGTACAGACCCGTTTCCTTGTAACCGAAACCAAAATACTGTTGCAGATAGTCCCAGGGAAGATTTTGCCTGTCTCTTTTGGCCAAATACAGTGCTCTTTTAGTGCCTCTCACCCCTGGGAGATTTGCTAAGGTCTATACAGGAACCAGAAGAAAAGACTTACTTTTAAAAATGTGTTGACTTCCTTTGAACTGCCTGGGCTTATGGACCTTCAGAAGGTGGAGAATGTGGTTTCTAAAACTTGCTTCCCCTCCTGGGTGGGCTTTAATAAGCTCCTTCAGCTTTAGAGTCTAGCCCCTCAGCTGAATTTTGTTTCAGCCCCAGATTTCTCTCTAGCTTATATACAATATAAAGACCAGTCATGTGCACTGCACTGTCTCTTGGAAGGTGTTGAGCACCTGAAGTTGACTGGTAACCATCCCCAGTCCCTGGCTAATGTTATCCCGCTTGCATGTGTACATACATACAGTATATGTGAAAGGCTCCGTTATGAAAACTGTTATTAGAGAAAACATTACTTATTCTTAAAGCTTAACCAAATTATGTAGCATTTTGAATTTTCAGTAACAATAATTTTCTGGTGTTCCCCATTAGGGGGCAAAGACCACTGTCAGCTACCTTGGATAAATCCAACTTTCTTCAGAAGAGATATTCTGGATTCAGAAGAGGAACTGAATTTTTCTCTTAGTGCTTTTGTTCCTCAACAGTTAAAACTAAAAAACCAGGAGAAATTTGGGGAACTCCAGGGTTTGGGTTTTTTTTGTATGAAGCAGAGAAATTCTTTTCTTTCGATTCTAACATACCCTGTGATGCTTAAATATGTCGTTGGTACTGTGTTTAGTTGTTGAACTGTCACACACTTTTTTGAGGCTCGAGTTATCTGAACTCCCTAATATAAAAAACAAAGCAAGCCTTTGATTTCATTTTAGCAGCACTCAGGACTATGGATATTTAAGCAACTTAGGAATACAGAATTTCGTATTCTTAACTCAGTACTTCATTAGAAAAACTGGCTTTTGTTAATAACTGCTTGCAGGTCACAATCAGATTTACTGTTAGAGTTAAACCCCGTTATAAAGCCTGACCTCGTTACATAAATTACTAATCCACAACAAACCGGACGTGTTATCTATTTGCTCGGTGGAAGCAGTTTGCTGAAAGCCCTCTTTAGTTCATTTTGGTAAGTGCGTGGAGCAATACTTGACACCTTGGCCTGGTTTGGAGCCCAGATGCAATTAATCCCTGGTCAGTGCTGTGCCACCAACAGGAGCTGCATCCGCTCGGACTCGCTGCCAAATCTAGTTCCCACTCGGCTACCAGAGGTCACCATGGAGACATTCTGTACTAGAAACGCTCATTTTAAATATTAGATTTCAGCCTTTGAGCATATACTGGGAGTTTACAGTTGCTGTTGCTTTAGACCATCTGCTTTTTCATAGGAGGGAAAAAACGCTTCAGGAAAGTTAAGAAGCCTAAATGATCGATTTGGCATTGCATGTTTGTTACAGTAGTAACCAGCTTCGTAGCATAGAAGGGTCCATCTATAAATACTTTAATATTATTTAATAAATTATGGTGGATTTTATAGCATTCCTAATAATAACAACATTAAATGTTTCTGCATTTAACAGGCACACACATTGTTTTAACAATATCTCCGCGTTACATGCTTTGCAACAGCTTGTTATGGCTTCATCTGTTAGGCATTTACTGTGCATTCATTTTATTTATTTCTTCAGGAAAAAAGGAATGCTTTCTAATAAGATGCGAAGGAATGTAACTGCATCTAATGACCAGTTAACAAATACGATAAAGCATGTATGAAAGATTTACATACAGGCATAACTCTCCAGGAGCAAGGCTTGTGTTTTGCCCTCTGCCTCAAAGCCATCCTAAAAAATGACCCTCGATAAGGTGGCTTTACTCCTTCAGTCGTCATTGCCTGTGGTGTGAGCGCGAGTGTGGTGCCGTCTGGTGTCCTGAGCTGGGTTCCTGCTGGGACTGGGGTGACAGGATGGCTTTAATGAAGTAATAGCTTTGGCCATTGGTACCAGGAGTGGTTGGGACTGCCAAGTAAGGCATTACTATGAAGTTATTTTGTGTCAGGACACAGCCTGTTTTGGTAAGTAACAGCTTTTCCAAATCTTGCACAACGAAGTAGACCCCTACCTTGCTCACCTCCCATGCTCACTGTGCTCACCAGGCTATGAAGTGAACAGTTTAGTTGCTCTTTGAAAAGCAGCGTCTGCTGAAAGAATTGCAATGATGGGTTGTCTGGTAGGCCCCACCTCATGCGTGTCAGGCTGTTCATTGCATAGCACTGGCTGACTTCAGCATCCATTTATTTCAAAGGAACTTGAGGGCAGAATTGAGTCTTCTGTTACCAATAGGTAAGATGACTTTATTGAATAGCGTTTTAGAAATAAATATTGATTGAAAAGTTCTGTGCGTGTAGCGCTCAGAGAAAGCTCTACGTGGGAGTTTTTTCTTGCTTTTTCTCCCAAGGCAGAGGTTCACAGTTGACATCCGTTGTTAAATCCAGGCAAAATCACTAATTCCATAAGAAAAAAATTCTTTCTGAATATTTAGGACAGGAGCATAATTGCAGGTTATTTTTGGTGGAGTCTTTCCTTTGGGAATCTGGAACTACAAGATGTTTCATTCCAATGATTAAATAGGAGACACCAGCCAGAGATTCCCAGCTCATGGTGGATAGCAATTTCTCCTGTTTGTAATCCCACTGCGATCGGTGGGACTCCCACAGTGTGAGACACTTTTCCACCTGAGTGGAGCTATCACTGCCTGAGTCTGTTACAACACCTGGAACATCTGTATCCTCCTCCAGCTGTCTCTGGCTACGCCATGAAGGTGAATATGTGTTAGAGAACTCTTAACCCAGGTATGTGCTGCACACTGGCAGGTTTCTGCTCCGCCAGAGATGCTAAATAGGGAATCAGCTGTTTCCACGGCCAAGTGTTAACTAGGGAGGAAACCTGTGGCCAGCAGGAGGAAGGCATAGATTTATTTCTGATTTATTTATTTTTGAACACCCAGGACACTATTGGCTAGAGCTTGGCGACTCAGAGACACCAAGACACCAAACAGTTAAGGCAGAGATTTTTGAAGCATAGGTAACTGACATTGGCCTTGCAAGGCTGCTGGATACAAGGCCCCATGTTTAAGTGCCTGAATATGGATGTTGGTGCCTTGCTTCAGGCAGTTGGGTTTGCAAATGCTGGTGTTGAGTATTTGCCAGGAATAGAATTTGGATCTCTTGACTTTGTGGTTTAACTCCTAGGCAGCATTTCTTCTTCTCAGTGTACTGTGCTTATTCATATGGAGAGCAAACATGATGCTGCCAGAGGGAAAATGATTTTTAGTGATTAATCAGAATATGTGGAATTTGGGGTTCTTGTTTTGGGTGTTCTTTGATTGCTGTTGCAGAAGGGGTGTTTTATTTTCTCAGTTCATCCATTTCTTGGTTAATGCCCTTTGGAAGAGAGCTCCCTAGCATGGCTTCTTTCACTGAGTTAATGGATGACCTTAAGGTTTCTGAACCAGAGAGTATAACTGCCCAGCCTGGGTTAGGCCCTCCTTATACAGAAGAGCAGCACGCACATCAGCAGGCATATTCTGCCTCTGAAGTGGCAAGGAAAAGGCGGGAAGAACTATGTGGAAGGCAAGGGAAGGACTCCTCATGTCTTTGTCTCCCTTCTGACCTCCTAGGTTTCAGCACAGTTTGGGGAGATGAAGAAAGCAAGTAAATTGGACTTCTGGAAAATGACTGTTGTGCCTGGGGTAGGCAGATGCCTGGCAGGGATGCTCCTGGAAAGTTCTTCTCTGTCTGCAAGAGCTATGTGAGTCTGGAGCGTATTCAGAGCAGACTTATCTTGAGAGAACTTAGCTGTAATAAGTGCCCAGTGAACGTGCCTGAGGTGAGAGTCCTCTGCAGGGTTAGAAGTTAGCCAAAAGCAGAAATTGGCCAAATGGGTATGTGGGGGAGCAGCAACAGGCTTGATATGGGCAATCCTCCCCCAATGCTTTAAGTTCCTGCTCCAGAGCATGTGGTTGTGAGAACTTCTCCATTAAATGTTATTACTACTTCTTTTTTTTTTTCTTTGCAGACAAATTGTTTTTCCCCCCTCACTTCATTCTGGGAAACAGCCGAACTGTTTTAACTGAAACTTTCCCAAATAATTCAGCCCAAGACAGACAGACATTGGCTAGGAAAATATAAAACCAAGCATAGAGAGTTTGGCAATGTCTTTAGTAAATGAAAGCCGAGTTTCTTAATGGAAAGTGTCAGGCACCCTCAACCATAAGTAGTGTTAAAGCGCAGCCTATAATTATGCAAATGAAGAGAGGGTGTCTTTGCCAACTGGACCCATTTCCCAACCATTGCGTTCACTTTTAAGAATCTGGAGTAGTTGCATGAGATTTAACAAGGTGGTTATAAAATCAGGTTTTGAGTGCAACTGAGCTGCCACTTGCAACTGTGAACAGCTGAAATCTCTGTTGAGAAGTGGTAGGTCAAATTCAGCCCCAGTGAGTCCTGGAGAGCTGGGACCATGCGGGGCTTTAGATGGTTTGGCAAGGATTTTTTTCTACTGGTAGTGAAACCAGTTATCTTCTGACTGTCATACAGTTTTTTGTAAACAAGGTAGGAGTTAAAACTGACAGGTTCTGAAAGGCAGTTTTGATGAATGGGGATTAAAAGGGCTAATCGCTGCTGCTGGGTTTGGGATTTTGCACTGTCAGCCATGAAGTGACCAGGAAATACTTTCTTTTGTCTCTCCTACAAATATAATTTGACTCCTGGGGGATTTCTTCTACTCTAAAGGAGCAGCAATTCGCCAAAGGTGGAAATGAGTAGTTGTAATGCACATACTGAGCTGAGAATGGTGGTTGATATGTCTTATTTATGAGCTCAAGATTAAGGTGTTAAGAAAAGTGGCGACCGTGTTTTTACATTCTCCATGCCCTCTTGTGCCATAAAGTGGGAACTGTCAATGTCCATCTAGACATTTTCCCCTAACAGGGTTTGGTGATTCCCTTGTTCTCTTCTGCTCTGTTCCTTTCGCACACTTGAATCCATTAGATGTGGAAAAACTAATGCTATTTAGTTTGTTCTGTGCTCTTGGGATCGTCTTGCTTAGGGTTTACAAAGGAGCTCAGAATAGATGCTCTGTAAACCCTCTGGGCCGTGTGTCACATGGCAGTCTTCCATACACCGTGACACAGATGGTTCCTGCCAGTCGTCTTTCTGCAGAAGAAAGATGCCAGCATTAACTAATCCATAAAGCCTCCTTACGCCGGGCATCCACCCAGTTATAGTGGTTTAAACCTCCATGGTGTCTTTAATGCTGCTGTTACTGTTGTTGCCTTGGTGCTCCATTTCCTCCCTGTGCTGACTCCAAGCTTTTATTGGAGTGCAGGTAGACAGCGCAGCACCGGGCGATCAGCATAGCAGAAGCAGAGATCATGGTGGCAGTTTTACGTTTGAAATGCAGTTTCTGCTGTCAGAAACATCCCATTGTGGAGGGAGGGATTCTGTCAGATCTGCTGCTCTGGCTGTTTTTCTAGGACGTAATCCTTGCTAGAGAAATGGAGAGTATCCTTGACGGTTTCCTACTGGGATTTGGTGGTCCAGGCTATGCAGTGGTTTTTGAGTGTAAGTGAGACTAGGATATGGCCTGATGGCTTCTGTCTGGAAGAAAAGCCAGCCAAAATCCTTTGGGTATAAGCGTGTTGTGGGTGAGTATCCCTGGCCAGGAGGCATTGGTACTCAGCTTGATGAGGGTGGGGAACAGCCAGAGCGGTAAGCAAGTCAATCACTTGGATTTCTAGAGGGGCAAGATAGAAATTACTGAGCAATTATAAGAGATAGCAGATGACAAATAGAAATGCCTTTCTCTTAATTTTTCAGCAGATGATCTCATTTTACACCAGATCCTCAGCTGCTGTAAATCAGACTACTCCCTTGAAGCCTGTGCTGATTTGCACCTGCTATGGATCTGGCAGTGGCATGCCTGATTTTAAAAAGAAAATAATTGTGGTTGTAGTGTAAAATCAGCTTAGTTTTGGATTAGAGAAGCTTTCAGCATTTCAGTCACTCTAGAGGTTGCATGTACCACATGTTTGCAAAGTTGCAGGCTGGCACACACAATCTTCTTTCTTATCTTTCAGGTGAATTTGTATGATCATCTGCTTCAGTGGCTGTTTTGGAATATTCTCAGACTTCTCCCTAAGTGTTTTTCTGCATTATTTATTCTGAAAGCAGTAGTTTTAAAAAGAATTCTTACCAGACCCATTTGGTCCCATATACTATCCTTGAGTTTAACTCATTCAGTCCCATCCTGCAGTATCAGGCAGGAATAGGAATATTGTAAGACCTTGGATGCTGTTGTCTAATTAAGCTGCAGTTTAAATTCTGCCAAAAGAGAACATTTCTTCAGCCCCCAAACCCTTGGTTTATTAGCTGGTGCTAGGAGGGCAGTACGGGCCCCTGTATTCTGTGATCTCAAGGAAATGTTTTGTCTTCTCTCTCCTCCCTCTTTGCCTCTCATCCCCCATCATTCTTTTTTTTTTCCTACATGCAGCTTAGAAGTCAGGGATGCTGCTGTTAATACCACATCATGTGTTGCCTGAGTGCAGGCATATCCAGAGACAGTATACAGCAAGCGCATCATGCTGAGGGTTACTTACAACATCCCTGTAATGCAGCTGATTTACATTGGCCCAGGGGAAGGGGTGAACTGGAATCATGAGGAGGCTCTTAAACTTAACCACATCTCCTTCAAGGCAGAGCAAAATATCCATACCATCTGATAGGAGAGAGGTGGTTCGACACCCCCTGCTTTTTTAAGAAGGCAAAAACAATGCACTGCATATTTACATAGAATCCCCTTAAGGGCATCTGTCATGCCGGAGATTAAACTGAATGTCTCTCCCCAGTTTAATGTTATGCCTTCAGGCAGTCTAAGCCCAATAGATTTAGTTACTCTGCTCCAGATCCTAGATTACTAACACAGGCAGTTTTTTTATTCTTGCCCTTATTTTCCAGAAGCATAGAACCTTTGCTTGTAAATTACTGTCTTTGTGTGGGTTTTCTAGCCACTTCCACTTACATTTTGGAGCCTGGCCCTACGCTGGATTTGTGGTTAGTGTTTTTTACATTCACTTCTAGCAGCCGCACTTTCCTTGCTTCTATCTCCATATGGTGCATTAGGCAAGTTATTCAACTAATTTCCTTCCCTTCATTGTGAGACACATCACACAAGCTACATTTCCATCCATCACCTTTTATCCAAAAGAAGTTTGTGTTGCCTTTAGGACTTGAACTCCAACTGCCATTGAAAAAACTGCCAAAGAACAGAGAGGAAAACAATTATTTGAATGTTATTATGGTGACTTCTAAAAACAAGTTTACTTTCCTTATTCGGGGAATTACTCGCTTTTGCTGTCCTGCTACGACTGAGTCTAGATGTGTGCTGTCTGCAGGAGGGAATCATTTTGTTCTGCCTGCTCGCTTGCTTGTTTGCTCACTCTGTGTGGCCTGAATCATAGCTTGGGAAGGTTAGCTGCAGCAGTGTTTGAAAATACATATTAATTTGTGGAAGAAGAGGAGATTCATTTGAAGGAGGAAGCTGCGGTGGTTTCCACAGTGGAGGCACCACTTGGCCAGTTGGCTTTACAGCCAGAGACGTGTCTCCATTAACGTAATCGAAGGAAAACAAACAAGAGACCTTTTGGACACCTTCTGCGGGATGACGTTTCTGATTCTCAGTTTTCACCCGTCGGTTACAAGCAACAAGCTAGAATTGAATAGTAACTCTGTCACCGATGTCAAAATTCCCTCTGGCTTGAACAGGAGAGGGTTTTTATCAGGAGCCTGTTGGCAGGTGATACACAAAGGGAGCAAAGGATTAACTCCTTTAAGTGACTGTTTATCAAGCCAGCTTTACTTGTTAGATGTAAAGTTCAGTATTCTGCCAGCAACTTTCATATTTGTGAGCTGAATGTCCCATCTTGTGGCAACTCCTGCATTCTACAGTGTTCAATTTGCCCATATATCCTTAAGGCAATCCCAATAAGAGAGGCAAGCATGAATCCCCCTTTCTCTTGCTGTTTATCCTTGACGGTTTTAAGATTCTGTTTAGTTGCAAATCCGATGTATTATTTTACAGTTTCCATGCACGTTGCCAAGTCCACAAGTCTTAGATCAGGCTCCACAAGTCTTAGATAAGGCTCACCCAGTTAATCCTTTGACTTCAGTCATTAATAACGACAGATGAACAAGCCTCGTAACATATCTTCCAAGATGTTTCCAAATGAGCAGCCCATGGTCAGTGTTACGGCTCTGCCACATATACTGTCATTCTTTCCCCTTGCTGTCTGGTTATACTATGAAACTTGAACCTCATCAGGCAAGTGTAGAATTTGCTAGGGGACTTAAAACACCTCATTAGCTATGTAAGGGCTTTCAAGGCTCTTAACAGATTTCTACATTAAACTCATAAATTTCTCCATAAATTCCATTTTATATTTGAATCCTAGTCAGTACCACCAACTGTGGCATCATCAAGGAATAAATTAAGGCTGTTAGGAGGCTTTCCTTGCCAGTCCTTCCTATTAAAGCTCAGCTGAACTGGCTTGCAGTAGGGTAGATGCCGGCATGCACGTCTCCATGCAGCACCTCCACAGACCCTCTCTTGCATTCTGGCCACATTTCAAGGAGGGCTGTTGCATTCTGTCTCTCCAGCTTTCCCCGCACATCCAAAGGGCCCTCTCCTCCCATCGCTTTCCTATACAGGGCTGCTGTGTGGCTGATAATACTTCTATCCAAAGTGTATATACCTTAGCCTCAAAATGGTTACGCTGTATTGGATTTGCATTAAAATAAAAAAGCAGCAGCAAAGCTATGCATGATGACTGTTCGGGGATGAGCAATGTTCTGGCACTTAGTAGCCACCCAAAACTAGAACGTAAGACTGGCCGTACTCAGTGGGAGTCTGGCCAGCACAGAGACCACGGCAAAGGCTGCAGTGATGCTTTTCCCACGGTTTGTGCCAGTTATCTGGGCTATTACCTCGGTGATGGTTGTAATCCTGCATAAAGGATGAATGGAGCAGAATTGCCCCATGTCTGTGTGCCATTTACCTGGATGTTTGGTCCTTCTCTGTATGAGCTGTGCATTAGGTAGAAGGACAAACAGACAAAGCTGCCTTTCACCCCTCAACTGTTCATAAGTTGCACAGAAACAAAGTTTTAGTTCTTGAAGCAAGAAGTAAGCGGAAATACGGGAGTAAGGAGAGTGGTGACCCCCTCACAGGTATCAGCCCACAAAGCTTGTAGGCTGCTCAGGGGAAGAATGGGATATCTTTTAAGATGTACATTAGAACAGCTGTACTCAGCCCCTGAATCCTTTCCAGTCTGTTTTTTGGGTCCACATAAATTCTTTAAATATTCAAATCATCCTGTGGCGAGGAGTTCCACGGTTCAGCTAAGCCCTATTGTAGCACAGCAGCTCTCAGATGCACCTGCCAGCTCTGAAGCATCTCTTGGGCTTTTGGGGGCTGTGACTCCATGGTGTCATCAAGGGACATAGCCCAACTCAAAAGGACCTAGCTTTGAGAACAAAGTTAAGATCTTTAACTTGTGACTGGAAATGCTGAAGACATTCAGCTAAGAGTTTCAAAACTACAAAAGCTGTAACAAGAAGTCTTGGTAACTAAAGAGGAGTAATCCAGGGGTCCTGAATTGAGACTAATGCAAACCTGGTGCCACATCAGAACTGACCAGTGTAAATACCTTGGGGGGGGGGGCAGTGACCCTCACCGAACCCACTTCTGTAAACTGTAGAATTTTTTCTGTGTGGCATGAAAAGACATGTGGTAGTTCAAGGAGGGAAAGAAAAAACCTTCAAGGGTTAGATCCTGTGTCTAAACTCAGCCTGCAGGAACAGTTTCCATAACCGAAGCTGTGACTGTGCCATTAAGGTGGCCCTTTGTGAGTTAATCCAGTTCAAATTATAAAGCTGTATTATTACGCTCTGTGGAAATAAAATCTAGAGAATATGAACCTAAGAGCAGTCCTAGAGGTTGCAAGCTTCACAGTTAGGTATTTCCTTGCTCTGGAGTTCTTGAGAGAATTAGTCAAATAAACAGAAAGGTCCTGGCTCTGAATTAAATTGTATAACTCTTGAGGTCTCTATGGTGCTTTCATTGCTCTCTTCCCCTTCAATTACTCTAAGGCTTTTTTCTTTGAGAGAAATTTAAATATACCCAAGAAGTGCCATTTTCAAATTTCAATAGAGGCTTTTAAAGCTCATTAACAGTGGCAAGGGTGTGGCAAGCACATGCTTAATGCAAGGGGTCCAGATCACCACTCAGTGCAAATCTGCAGAACTTCTGTGAGTTTGGGAATGCTGCAGATTCGCACCAGCTGGGAGTGCAGACTTGCCTTTCCACCAGAACATATGCTAACCCTGGCAAAGAATTTAAGCCCAGATTGTGAACTGCTTACTCACGAGGATGAACAGCTACTCATGAGCACTTCAATTGACTTCACTGGGCCTCTTAGGTGAAGAACTCCTTACCGGTGAGAGTACAGGGTTCACAATGCAGCCCTTAATTTTTATCCTGTAAATAGCTGCTGGTGGGTTTGCTCAGTGCTGCGAATGATCATCATTTTACAATGGATGACCAGAGTGGATGATGAGATCTGAGACTAAAGGGATCGATACCTGCTAACACAAAAAGAGAAAGAAAAATTCCTTTTACAGCAATTGCATTACCTCCCTCTAAAGAGATGTTCCTTCAACTGCAAAGCAGCAAAAGCAGATACGTGGTTCTGTTTCACCAAGACATCAAACATTATAAAAGTCAGTTATATAAGCATTTGAATCTGGTGACATTTGATTCCAGTGCTGTGTGGGCAGCCTGGCTTACAGCAGAGATTTCTAAACAGGCAATCCAGTTTTCCAGGTAATTAAAAATGTTTGCACAGGCTAGTAGATTTATCTTTTGAAACCATTTTAGCACTAGTGCTCTCCAGAGTGGTATCAGTTGACACAGTGCATAATCTAGAAGAGACTAATTGCTGCATGATTTCTAATTTTTCTGCAGTCATGTAAATGAGCTGAAGTCTGCACAGGTGGAGCCTATTAGAGTGAATGATTTTGCTCTCATGTTGTTATCTTCATTTGCTGTTGTCTTATCAACTCAAAGTAGGAAATCTGCTGTCATGAAAAGCAGGCAAGGGAACAATGTCTGACTGAAAAGTCTTGTTTCATTATTTTTTAATTCATACAGTACTACCTGCCTAATGCAGTTTTCTGATTACCATGCGAGGCAGCCAGTAATGCAGTTTTATTCAAATAAGGGAAGCAGTGCTTTAATTTAAGCTAAGAAATCATCCACATTTCTTACCAGGCAACAAGGATTGTGATTCAATAATACATGAATTTAATAATGCATAATGGTAGACTTTGCAGGTACTAAATAGCAATATCAGAATGAATTAGTATGCTATGTTATTCTACGGGAGTCCATCTCCTTTGTGCATGTGCTCTTTCTCTGTCTCTGCTTTGCTTTTCGTTGAGCTATTTCACTCTCTGAGAGGTGGGATAAACAAATTAAGTTTTAGTTCCAGTAATACACTATTACAGATCTCCTAAAACCTTTTTTCGGCTGCACAGGAAGGCCTTATAATGGACCATGTGCAGCTGTCCCATGGTATGTAGTAGCCCTGCAAGAGTCACGACAGTGCAGCAAGAGAGGGAGACAAGCAATGCTGTTACCCATCGAGGAAGTCGTCAGGAGCACCGGGCACTAAGGGACATGGAGCTCAGCAAGCACGATCCCCTGCTATTGTCCTGGAAATGCTTTAATATATTGCGCAACTCCATCTTCAAGTCTGCTGGCCACAGCTCCTCTTAGAGGGTCATCCCAAGATATAAATGCTCTGCTAGTTACAAGTTTGGTGCTTGTTCCAAGCCTAAATAAAATCATAGCTTTGTACCATCATTATCTGTTAATATGAGAGGGCATTCTCTTTCCCTGGTGTTTTGCCCCAGCACGTTTCAGCTAGCAATCACACTTCTGTTGTGCGGTGTTGTCCTGCAGCTGTACTCAAGGTAACTTAAACTGATCTGCCTTGGGCTTTCATAATACTACATGCAGGTTGCATGAGCCCTTTCAAGTCTCTAGATAATGGGGAGGTGCAAGAAGAGAGGAGAATCTGTATTTACATCATCTAACTAATGTGGCTGAGTTAGGAGACTAAATCCTCAGGGCTTCCCCCTCCATTCTTTAGCATCTGAAGCTGGCAGGGCTTTCTCCTTCTCATGGTTAGTATGGGCTGCTGAGGAAAAGTGTGAGTCCTTGGCCTTCATCTCCATTCATCAGGTATGATCTCCAACATGCTGATATTCAAGTAGTCCTCCTGAGCATCTGCTCTTTTCTGCTCCTTGAAAAAGGAGGCACAAGATCCTGGTCAAAATCATAGAATGAAAGTATAGCTTCTCGCTCCAGTTCTGCTATTTTGTGATTCTTGACTTCACATGCCTTCCTCGGGAGACATTGCCCCCAGTCCCCCACATCTCAGAATGCCTCTGTCTCACCCTGGTCACCTCTTTGAAAGGTTTGTGATCGCGTTATTTTGCGTTTCTTTGGCATTCAGCAAGTCCTGCATTCCAGCGAGTTTGCTGGCTTCGCTGGTAGCTGTGTTTGTTTTAGTTGAAAGGGATGTTGTCACCACAGTCAGACATGAGCACCCAGATGTAAATCTAGAGGTCCCACTGCTGGAGAAGAGAGAGTTTTCTATAAAAGCACATAAGCAACTACAGAGCGAGGAGGAAAAACAGAAAGAAAACCATGGGCCTGATTCTGCTCTCACCAAAAGGGTATGTAGATCTTAGTTAGTTTCCATTCTGCAGCCCTCAAAAATGTTGCCTCAGTGCAATCCTATTATTTTCAATAGAATTATTCCTGATTCACACTGTCCTCATATGTTTATAATAAAAATTCTTACCCATGCCATTAATACCCTGCAGATTATTCAAACTGAAAGAATTTTTCAGAACAAATTCAACTTTCATCATTTATGCTCTTCGTACACTCCTTGCATTTCACTCATCACAAGCAATAAAAACTTACTGATCGGTTTCACTTTTGTTTACAATCCAATTAATTCCCTGGCACAATGACATCCTATTTAGGTTCATGACATTGGAGTGAATTGGTCTGAATTTTTTTTTTAAGCAACCTATTTCCATTGCATTTTTTTTAAGTTGATCGTGTCCTTTTATTGGCAGTTTAGGAAATAAAACATTTGTATTCCTTAATAGTGTTCCTCCTAATTCTAAAATGCCCCTGGGAAAGCTCTGATTAACTGTACTACATTCAAATGTAGAATGATCTAATTACTGTTTCCGTACCAAGAACTTCCAGAAGACAGGATTATGTTGTTTTTAGCTCCTTGGTGTTTGGAGAGTGCTTATACATAATATCTGTGTGTACATGGTACGTATATGTCTGTGTAGGGATAAGGGCACATATACAACAAATGTGTGGGCTTTTTTAAGAACTAGAAAAGATGAAATGTTGTTCCTTTTATATTTAGGCCGTTTTGCTTATATTAGTTTTCTTTTCAGCAACAAATTATGCTCATCCTCTGCGGACAGAGGCTCGCTTAAAGTTGTAAAATAGATTTCCTCTCGTATTGTCCTGTTCAATAAACCTCTTGTTCCATTGTGGAATCTGTGGGAGCCTTCTCCGGGGACAAAACCAGAATGTGGAATTCATTACATATCGCCCAGTGCCCCATGTGGAGCGCTCATCTGGATTCCTTCGACACAAAAACGTGCTTTATGCCACTGCAGGGGCTTTTGAGAATTTTGAAGTAAATCCAGCTCAGAGCTGGTATATCAATGGCAAATCCTCTTAGCTCCGGTTACAGGAGATCAGGATGTTATTTCAGCGTTCATATTTGGGAGCTGTTCCATTAACACCTACAACAGTAGATGTGGATATATATTTGGCTGCTGTTTAGGAGGATCTGTTTGATGACTTATCCTGAAGACAGGGATTCAAATTCTCTTCTTACTTGTACCTATGTATCTCCACGGAGTTTGCTAGTTTAATATTTCTAGCATACTATCATCTCTCTGCCAAGGTAGGAGCACTTAGCTCAAAGGAGACGCTCACTGTCTTAAATCATCAATGTTCTATCCTGTTAACACCCTCATATCCCTAAAAAGTTCTTATTCAAAGGTGCAGTCTTTAGATATGGATTTATTGCAGGGAGTAGTCCTGCTTATTAGCACTGGCACCATCCTTCCCCACGTAGGTCATGACTTGTGCCCTTGTCCCTTAGCTAGTGTCCTGCATATGGAAGAAGGTAGTGTCAGGCCAAGAAGCCCTTTTCCTAGGACACCGTTCACAGGGGAAGATGTGAGGAGGGTTTCAAAGCCACCATTCCTTCCTGTAGGAAGAAATAATGTTTTGTGTAGAGTGTTTGTAGGGTGTCTTGTAAGCAAAGAGCTGCTCACCTGCTGTCGGATTTGGAGAGGTGGGTAGTGTAGGGGGTAACGTGCTTGGAAACCACTAAGAAACTGAATGGTACAAACGACATAAAGAGAGACATGGCTCAGCCGGACGTAGGTGTGCTGAGTAGCAAATAGAGATCAAAGGGACCCAGAGAGGTGGTTTTCTCTGGCAAACCCTATTTAGAGAGTTGTCAAAGCTGGATTATGACAGTGCTGAAAATGGTATTTCCTATTTTCTCTTGGTGTGCTTTGAATGTGGGACAACTTTCTAGGTGTTATAATTGTAACTCAGGAATGAGCTCAGCAGTGAATTTAACAGATCAGCACTTATCAACTTTTAATTCTTTCCCACTGGCCAAGCGTCCTGCATCAGCTCATTTAAAAGCCTTGAAGGGCATGGAAATTTCAGCTGATGAATGCAAAGCTGGCTCACTGGTGGGGTGCAAGTTCTGCTAGCCCATTTCTTGCTTTGGGTTTGCACCAAGTTTTTAAAAGGTCAGTGTTCTAGATGGCTGCAGAGATGAGAGGTACTTCTGTGTGTCCAAGCCTTCTGTAGTATGTAGCAAAGGAAAGGGTTTTTGTCAAGGTGATATTTACCCCAGTGGTAACAATATTAGTCGTAGAGCAGAAGTGGTGGTAGGGAATTAATGCTGCTTGTGTGTGTGAGGAGACCTGTGTGATTAACCATTTATATCCTTCAAGCACTTCTTAAATATGAACATCTCTTTTTAAACACCAAACTAATATGTGATTTAATATAAGCTGTTATTTTCCTGGCTTTCTTGAGAAAAACTTCCTATGTTTTATATCAGAAATTCCCTAATGAACTGACCTTCTGTCCTTGTTGTCAGCTCATCCTTCTTTTTAACCATAAATCTTCTGATACTTGGATGTTTTGCATTTGCTTTTGTATTTCTATTGATCTCTCAATTCCTGGGGGCATGTGTTCCAAGAAAATCCTCAGTTTTCCCCAAAAGAGTTTGTCCTCGTGGCTGTGGAAAAGACCATGAAAATGTGGCCATTAGTGTCACATCCATGAAGGCATATAAAAGGGTTTTAAAGTAGATTATTTTTAGTATATCACTCTTTCTTAGCTTATCTCATGATTTCTGGATGACTGTCCTATGATTCTGGACTGGCAACCTTGGCTTTTTGTGTGTGTGTGTTGGGGGATGGGTTCTTCTTTCTGCAGCTTGGGGTTTTCTTCATCTTTCAGTTTAGGTGTGGTCCTTTCTTTTGGGCTCAGTCAGCACCCTATTCTTTTTCCTTAAGTTTAACCTTAATTTGTTTCATTTACTTGACAGTTCAGGCCACTTACTAGGGGTTGGCTCATAGTACTCTCTTTCTTCAGGTGAAAGACAACCTACCCTGAGAGCCTGCGTATTTAATTTCATAAACAGAGCCTGAAGGTTTTCACTTCATTGCCTGGACATAAGGGTAAAATCCAGCCTCTACAGTTTATCATTCTCTATTTGTCACCATGACTCTGAGCAAGGTGCTAGCAATTTTGTAAAGCCATCGTCCTCTTTTCCTGCCTCTGTGAGGATGCAGTACCTCTGGGTGACTCCACTACTTGCAGAAAAGTCACTTCTTATTTATGTCCTGAGCCTAGGCTGCAGGTTAGGGCAGTATTACAGGGTGTGATCACATAATGCTTTCCTGTCCTTACACTCTTCTGAAGATTTCTGTTTACGGCTATTGTTGGAGACAGAAGCAGTGGCATGGTCCAGAATTACCATTCCTGCAACCCGATTTGATTGCTGTTGGGGAGTGTTAAGCCCTCAGTGTTGACTGGGAGGAACTTTATGTTCCTCCCCTGTTCATGCTGGCTCAAATGATGAGTTTAAAGTGGGGCAGGGGCAGTGCCGGGTATTTGATCCTGAGGGTGTGGATTAAATGGCAGGAGACATGGTTGTTTCCACTCGTAAGGATGCAACTCCCATGGGAAGGTGTGTGCTTTATCTGCAGCCATAGGGTGTAAGTGGGTGCCTTGAGGAGCACTGATAATGGTATCGGAGACTCCCAGCCACCTCCTAATAAGCCTTCCTGTACTTCACTTGCCACCAGCTGAGTCTGTGGAGGCCAGAGGACTGGTCTTCCTCTCTCCTTGGGCAAAGTCCTTCACTAAAATTTGGGTGAGGGCAGCCCTTGAGTGCCTACAGAGTACATGGCAGGACTTTTTGTTAATCATACTTCCTTGCAGTCCAGCAGAGGACAGTGAAGCTTAAAGCACTGATTGTTTTGGATGGGGTTAAGCACAAAGTGGTTTGAAGGTTTCTGGTTTTGTGTTATAAAGGTGCTTAACCAGTGTCATTAAAACACAAAGGGTTAATTCATTGAGCTTTGGAAGTGGGAGTTGTCATCAATTGTGTTTATTACAGTAGGGCCTTTGAGGTCAACATGAATGTCTGCTGCTATATGAACATGGAGCCATAGGTGGCTCTTGTCTCAGAGAGCTTCCAATGGGAACAGAAAAGGGAGCACAGTCAGAGTGGGGAGAGGATGCCCTTGTGGAACAGCATGAGGCTCTCAAACATCATATTAATTCCCCAGTGTGGGGGAATGAGCTAGATTTTGTGAAAAGGAGGTCAGTTCATCTACAAGGGAGGAACAAATAAAGGAGAGGGCAGAAGAAGGGAAGACATAAAGTGGAGGTGAAGAGAGGCTGCAGTCAAACAGCTTTGGGGAGGGGAAGGCTAGTCACAGTTGCAGGATGTTTCTGTGTGTCCAGAAGCCTCTGTTTTGGCAGTGTCTACAGCTGCTCTGTGAGGCTTCTTCTCTGGATTTAGCCTTCGGGAGGAGCAGGGCCCCATCTGGAGCTTGCTGGGTTTGGAGGGCAGCAGCTGTCTCTGGCACTTTTCTGAATCCATGGGGAAGAGTAGGCGAACGGCCTGTCTGGGTCTTGGTATTTCCTTTCCTTCCAATACTCCACTCATTTCCTCTGTTGTATGTTGTGCCGCTCCTGGTAATTCTCTCACTTGCTTCCGTTAGTATCTTGGCAGCATATGATGGGGCTGGAATGACATGATCAGGAGCTACTGCTGTCTTGGTTGTTCCACAGGCACACCAGGAGTGTTCTGGAACAACTTTAATTAAGGATAAAGCACTCCAGAATAAGGATGAAACAAGGCATTATAAAATCAATGTTAGCAATCTTTTTAAAGGACGAAGTTGTACAAAGTTTGAGTGACAAGATTCCTTCTTACTGCACAAGTCTCCATTTTATAATTTGATCTCCAGATGGCTGTGATTATTCTCAATCTGGAAAAAGTATATTAATGAAGATTTTTTTTTTTTTTAAATTGCATGTGATATGAATTCCCTTCATAATTGAAGCTATCAATTTTTCTTCATTTTGTTCAAAGATAAATTCACTAGGGAATTGTAGACCCTTCCTACCAGACAGGACTGATGTCATGTTCTCAGCTTGTCAGCTGCATCATTTTGAAATGCAGGGTAACTTTTTTTCTTTAAATAACTAGGTAGATAAGAGAAAGACTTGCTGAAGTTGGTTAGAGTATCAGCTCTATACTGCGAGAATTATACAGCCCATGAGAAGAGGACTCTTTTGTACCATATAGAAATGGTTGCAGCAAAGGGAAAGCCATGAATACTGGTCCATTGAGGCATATGCTGGGCCGACAGAGACTCTCTTCTAACATGGTATCAGGGGAGAGGAAGCTATGGGAAGGAGGCTAGCTTGTTTCAGTAGGAGGGTACAAAAAAAAGATCAAGAGTAATGATTCCAAATCTATAAATTATTTTCTTTGTGGATAAAGTAGCCCATCTCTTACCTCTTTTTTTCCTTCTGTCTGGGGCTTGCTTGATTTGGTGCCTCCTGGCTCTGTCCTCTTCTTGGAAGGCGAGGAGATGAGATAACAAGAGGAGAGTGCTTCCTCTTTCTTGCACAACTCTCACTTGTGCCTCCTCTCAGTATCTGCTCTAACAAGCCATACAGAGATCCTTCTTTTCTAGTTGGCAGGTCACAAAGCTGCTTTGAGGCAAGGCAGGCCCAGTGCCCGGTTCTCGCTGCTGCAACTCTTTATTTTCTGTTGAATTTGTTGTGGCTTGCACGCACCGCATTCTTCATCCAGCACCCTCAACACAGGACGTTGGCCCAAATAAAACCGTTCTTAGTGAGGAAAGTCTGTGTCACAACACCTCGCCCTTGTATCTAGGAGAAATGAGGGGAGACTTTTTTTCTTGCTATGTTTTGTCTTTTCAGGTGAAAGGAAAGTCAAGTTCTTTTCCTAAGTGATAATGACAGAGAATTGAAACATCCCACTTAAAAACTTCTCCTTGGCAATGGTTTTCTCTTGAGACAACTACTTTCTGATTAGACTGAATGCCAGAGCACCCCATTTGCTGTTTGTCAGGGCAGCACTGCCCCCAGGACAGCTTCAGGAGCAGTGGTTACAGAGATAAGTAGGGGGTGGTGGTGGGGGGTTGTTCATTTGTTTTTTATCATGTCAGAGCTCTTTTGCAAAAACTGGATCTCTCTGAATCTAGAGGGCTGCATTTCTTGCTCTGGCCATCCTATTGAGCCCAAGCTTTAATTTGAGCACAACCTCTGAAGAACGCTGCAGCCATTGCAAATCTGCACATGGATGAGGAGAAGCCGCAAGCTGTAAACTGGATGGACTCTTTTGGAGTTGCTTTGTGCTGGTAAGGGTGGAAGAGCACGCATAAAAATTTGAACTTTACTCAATAACTGTTTATTTGACCTGCTCCCAGGATTAGCTCTCAAGATAGTAAGATTTAACTTCTGTGAGCTGCTCTCAGGTAGCGTTTGTTGTTACTGTGCCTAAGTGACCCAGGGGGAAAAGCGGTTTCTGGGTTTTGCCGGAGGGATTTAGCCTGTCCTGTAGATGAGCAAGTCATCAGGAGCAGAGTTGCTATCCTGGTCCAGGAGCTAAAAGATTTAGTTCCTCAACATGGAAACACATGGCTGCTCTTGCGGTGGCAATGAATCTGCCCAGAAATGTAACAACTCATAAGATGTGTAACTGAAGTTGTATTGTTCAAGAGTGGAACAAATTAATTAGACTAAATGGAGTCTTTGGCTGTCATGACTCCGGTGAGAAAATTCGCAGGAGACAGGCTGCCTTTTTCTAACAGCTTTCTTCCTCCTGCCCATGTGGACTAGGGCTTTTTGTACCTTTTTTGCTCTCTGCCTTGTCATTTTGAGTACCTGTCCCCAGCTGCAAGAACTAAGGGGCTCCTGCTCCTTCCCCAGATAAAGGACTAGCACCCAGTGGTGAGGAGGAGGAGGAGGAGGAGATGCCCTTCCAGCCTCAGTGACTGCGTAGAGTGACGGTCTCTCCTCTCCATTGAACTTAATCCTTCTTTTGAACTCTCTTCAAGCTATTCTTGCTGTGCTGCTTTCTACCCAGCTCCCTACCTGCCTTTCCTCATGGTGCGCTTCCCCGCCTGGTACGGGGCGCTGGGGGCCACAGGGAAGGCTTAAATCTCCTCCTCAATCCTCAGGCACACAAAGTGCATCCTGCTGGTTATAGAGACCCTCTGCCTCATCACATCACTGCAATGAGGTGGATACCACGAACAGTGGGCAACTACTACATTCATGGAGCAGGGAAAGACCCTCTTAGCTGTTTTCAGGAGCAGAGCTGTATTTCATTGCTTTGCTGACTGTGATTCTGATGAGTTCCTCATGTTAAATTGCCAGGTTGTTGAAGGGTTTTTGCTTGTGTCGATTTTAAAATGTTTTTTATTATTATTTTTAAGTTTCTGACTCTTTTGAGAACAGGAATGCATCAAGGGAAGATGAAGGATGTGAGGAAGTAGTGCCATTGAGATTAAAGGGCCCAAGTTTTACCAGCAATCACAGCAAATATCTGACTTGCTTAAGTGAAGCCAATTACTGTATTATTGCCTCCTTTTGCACTATGCACAGTAGGGATGTCACTGGATAATGGTTTGCATGTAGAGTTAATCACTTTGATGCATTTCTGACTGATCCCAGCAAATTATGTTTTGGTTCCACTATATTAAACACAAGAGCAGGGGATTATCATTAATAAATCTAAGGCACAGCATGCATAAATCTTGAATAAATCAAATATCAATTACATAGGCAGTATCTGCTGACATCTGCTTTCATCAAATAATATATTTGAAATAGATTTTATTCCACTTTGTCGGAGTCAAAGGAATGTTAGACTGGTGTGCAGAGACCCTTACTCCAAAGAGTTGGGTTATGTAGGCATGCTATTGCTTGCTGAGCAACATAAAACAGCCTTTTTTTTATTATTGCCTTTCATTTTTATACATAAATAGCACATTGGTTTCATAGAGTAGTTCACGTGGTAAAGAGAGGACTTTTATCTTTTGGGAGAAGCTCCTCTGTGTATGCATTGCTAAATTCTTTTTTCAAGTATTTTATCGAGATTGCTTCTGATGAGGCTGCCGTATATTCGCAACCTTTTCATGAGAGGGCTGGCTGGGTGGGGTGAGTTCAGTCTGGGATTTCCCAGGGATTGTGACAGGTGGAAAGAAAGTCAGTTAATGCCCAATGTCAAGGGAATTACAGAAAGGGAGGATTAGGTGTGGGCAGAGCCCAGGAGCCTGTGAGTGTTTGAAGGCCTGTGGGCAGGGTGAGTATTTATCTCCAAACACATCATCTCCCTGCCAGGGGCAGGTGGGGTGTTTTTCTGGCTTGTGGGAACACGCAAAGCAGGAGTTTAAGGCGATGGTGAGTCCTCTTCCTACCAAGGCGAAGGCCTCGCATGGCTGCAGAAGCGACTCCCTCTATTGTGTACTCTTCCCTGGGTTTGAACGCGCAGAGACCGCGTCTGCACCCATTCCTGTTCATGCACTGCCTCAGGGCGAGGGAGGGCTCCTTCTCGCTCCCTGCAAGGGCTGAGCCACCCCTCTGACAAGGCGAATGATAGAAATAAGGAATATGGTGCTGGCATATCAGTGGAGTGTCTTCAAATACTTTGGCTTCTCCTTTACGCTGCTTTTCTTGTTTATCAACTGTCTCTTCACCTCATTTCCAGATTAATGGAGACTGTGGTGACTCTGAGCACCCCACAAAATGAGAGCACGCTCTCCTGTTGAAGAAAAACCAAGATGAAACTCTAAAGGTGCCCTCTGAGCACTTCCATTTCCAGTTCTGCCCAGCCTGCTGAAGTCCCACATCTGCCTTAGCTTCACGGAGGCACTTCAGAGGTTGGAAATGCTGCTCAGAGAGGCCTGTGGATCTGCAAGTTTCATTTCATGGGCTCTCTGGATAGCAAACAATGCGTCTGAAGACTGTGGGGGCATACCAGACAACTACTCCAGGGTTTTGTGTAATACACTTAAACTTATACACAGATGTTTTCAAATATGTGCATACACCGTAATAAGTTTGAGTACATGTAGGTGGATTTAGTATTCTAATGTTAGTTCACCATTTGTAAAGCATTCTTGTTTGTGAACAGAATTATTTCTCTTCTGTCTGGGCATCTGTTGAGTGTGTTAATTCGGAGGAAACGTGCAGATATCAAAATGATGTTATGTGAACACCAAGCCAAAAGGAAAGTAACAGTTTTTCTCATTGTTTTTGGAAAGATCTGTCAGCCTCTAAATTAGTAATTTCAACAACTATAAAAGTCCTTGAACTTATGCATTCACAGAAGTGAAAGAGTTGGTATCCTATGGATTCGTGTATTTAAATGCAGCTTACTTTCTCTTGTGCATAGTCCTGAAAGGCACTGAGAGCCACTGGTCCAATTTGCAGCAAGTGCACCTCCACACAAATCTTTATACCGATTCCTGCGATAACACCAGCAGGTCTGTGGACAGCACAGCACTCGGCATGTGGGAAGTAAAGCAGTGTATGTGTGAAGAATTTATAGGAGGACTGTCCCTTGGGAAATGTTTTGAAAGTATCTGACACTTGATATAATCTACTGCATTCCAAATGCAAAAAAAAAAAACCCACCCTCTTTAGAAGTGTTTTTCTGAGCCCCAGGGATGTCCTCTGGCAGAGATGGTCCAGCTGTATCCAGAGAGGGAGGGACTCCACCGCAACTAGGAAAAATAAATACAATAAAATAAAAAATGTCACAAGTGCTGCTTTTTGTTTTGGTGGTAGGAATATTTAAGGTGTTCGGCAAGCACATCTCAGGCTCATATTCAAGTCTGATTCCTTTCTTAAAAGGGAATAAATTAAAATATAAAGCTTTAAATCCTCTTCGCAGCTGCCTGGTACAATTCCCATTGCCTTCTGTGGGTGTTATACCTGGGCAATTGGAAGCAGGTTCTTGTTCCCCCTTGCAACTTAACAAGTCCTGTTACTGCTGTCAGGTGTCATGACACGAATCTGGGGGTGACAGTATGGATTTGCAGTGGTGTAGCCATGTATGATACTTACCCTGTTGCAGGAGGAGCTGTAGCTCACCTGAAAGTAGGTACGTGTTCAGCTTTTGTCCATCACTTTTTTTACGCGCATTTTTTTTTTAACAGCTTTAAAAAGAATTCACAGTAAGAACTGGTTTGCAAGGCAGAGATCTTCTGTCTGAGGAAGGGATCCAGAGTGTTGAAATAGATGTTGCACTGACTCTAAGGCCTTTCTATCGGAAAACTGGACCTGGCCCATGCCACTCCACAAGAGGATCTGGAGAGGCCATCAGAAGAGGTAGAGGTCTTTGCTTTTGCTCTCACAGAGGCTTAACTCTTCTTGTTTTGAAATGGCTATTGGTATGTGTGGCACCTTGTATCCACTGCATGTACATGTGTGTACATGTGCCAGTGGAATGGAAAAGGCGAGACCAGGGAGGGATTTCACAACCAACGTTTGCAGCCAAGGCACATTTCATGTACACAAAGTAGGAGAACAGCATTTTTAATTTGATTTTTATAGAGGATTTTTCCTTTTTTTTCCCCAAGGGAGGCATGTGAAGCATTAATTTTATCTCACTGTATCACAAGTACCCTGCCCACAAGTCAGCAAGGTGGCCTTTCATTTATACTTCATACATTTTCATTCTTTGCTGAAGTTTTTTTTTATCTTGGTGGAGTCTCATCGCTTGAGTCCACTGCCACAGGCTACTAGGCTGGAACGGATCTGAATCTCGAGCTCAGTCATAATGTTAGAAGATACAAAAGAGGGGGAGGTGAAGGGAAAGGTGGGGGCAAGTACAAAAGGCTGTTGCCAACTCCATCTAGCTGCTCAGGCCATCCGTGAGATGGATGGGAGCAGCCAAAACTGCCAGCAAGGGATTCATGTCTCTGGGACAGCCCATAACTGTGTCAAAGCATAGGGATACCAATAAGTAGATAATAACATGAAGAGATACTGAATGTGGTGTTTCATACAGCCTGCCTTTCAGGCTAATCCTGGCCTCCCTGTTCCTGCGTCAGCCCACGCAGCTCAAGATCTTTGTGCAGGGCTTGGCCTTCTCTTTGCCACAACCTCTGGGCCCACCACCACAGTTTTCAAGGACGTGATGAAAGTAGCCCCTAGCTTGTCACGTGAGGTAGCTCAGTTTAAGGAGAAACCATTCCCAAAATGAGCTTGTCCATAAGATTGTGTGGGATTTGGGTTGAAAGGAAAAGAAAACAAAATACATAGGGTTTGTGTAAGATGGTGGGAGATTAAACATGCTGCCATTTCCCTGACCTTGTTTCTTTTTCTGCTAGTTTAATTGGTATCTAGCAATTATTTAAAGTGGCTAGCAACGATAATACAAGTATTTACAGTCATTAGCAACTCCTCATGTTGGAAAATAAGCCTATTGAATATTAAATTAAGTCAGACTGCTTAATTAATACCATCTCAGGGCTGTCCTAAAGAAATTTCCCTACTCTGCAGGTCTACATGGATGGCAGAGTACACACTCATAAGCTAAACTGCAGGCTTTGAACCAAGCTGGCATGACATGTTACTGAAAGCAGTAAGATTTGTGTAGTGTAGGAAGTTTGCAAGACCTTACTTCTGCAAGAATGAACATGGCAGACTTCCCAGATCTTTTATATTTATTTATATGTACAGACACATATATAATCTGCCTTTTAGTTAATTAGCTAATGTTTGTAAAGTGCTTTGAGGATTAAGTGCTATACAAGTGCTAATTATTATTACTATTATTATTAGCTCTCAGTATGCCTTAGTAGACAAGGTCAACCAAGAAGACACCGAAGAACGTATCTGCTAATGAAGGCTGTTTGCTCTTCTTTTTTAACCCGCCCTGAGAAAAAAGATGGTGTTAGGCAGTAGGAAGGACTTCCTTAATGATGCAGGTTGATGAAACCCTGGGCCAGGTTGCCTGGGAAGCCCAGTAAGTGTCTGTCACTGGACATCCTTAAGAACAGGGTAGACAAACCTGTGTCAAGGAGGACATAAGTGTGGCTAGCCCTGCCTCAAAGGACCAGGATGTGCAGGGTGGTTTCTGGAAGTCCCTCCCAGGCACAGGATATGGTGGCTGTCTTCTACGGTCTGTCAATTTGATGCTTTCCTGGGTCCACACAAGTCAAAATGCCCGTAAGCCAAGTATGCAAGGCAGGACAGCACAAAATGTGTGGATGTTTCTAGCCCAGCTGGAAAACTCTCTGTAGAGGTGTTGAGGTTTTGCTTGCAATCCTTTTAAAAACTGTCTGACAAGGCTGCACTGCTCTGTTGCCCAACACACCCTGCATATCACCTGCATAGCCAAGTGGCAGCATTTCTACTCACGGACCACCAGATCTTGCAGCCTTATGCAGCAGTGCAAGCTGACTTTGCATTAATGGCTGGGCTGTGAGCTGGGTTGGTGTGCTTATCCCTGCTTTGTTTCACCTGCTTGGGGCCGCAGCGCCCAGCCAAAACACAAGCTGTGGGCAAGCGAGGGGCCAAGTGCCATCCAGGAGGTCCTCAGCTGCCTGGCCCATGGGGTGCCTCAGTCCCTTATCATACAGTAAGTGGGGAGTTTTCCCACTTTTGCATTTCCCTTGCTTGATACCGTGTAAGTGACTGTTAGGAGCAAGGAGAGTGATACAGTGCATATACAGAGTGCCTTTCAGTCTCCTTTATGATTTGCAGACATTAACTAGCTCTCATAAAATCCTTTCAGGGAAAACGGATGTTTGTATTTAACACACACACACATAAATATATTTAGAGAGGTCCGTATGTATGTATCTGTCCCGGAGAAAGAAGGAGCAAACCAAGGCAATGAAAAGTTAAAGAGAAGCCAAGAAGCTTGGCATCACACTCCATAAGTTTTGGTAAGATGCTGTCCGTGAGAACAACAAAGAAAATCACATTTCTTTATTTCAAGGCATCTGACTAAGATTTAATTGCTCTTAAATGTTTATTTCCACACTTGCATGTGGGTACATCCAAGGTAACGTGGGTGTATGGTGTTGTCATTTGATTTGGTATTTGGTTAAGTCTGTGTTATTATCTTCAAACTTTTTAATTGCTGGCAGGTAGTAACTGGTTCTCAAAACTTCTGTTGGCCAATATTGAACTATTACTCCCTGTCTTCTTTACCAAATGAAGTGGCATATGATTTTGGCTTCATGGCATCCTTTTGCTTGTCTCCTTTCGTAAAAACTTTTGCATTTAACATACACACCTTCCTCCAGCAAATCCCACAGCGCTGCCAGGAGCATGCAGGAGAACAGGGTCCAGCACACACAACTCGCCAGCAGCCTCTGCCAGAAACCCCCGTGCTTGTCCGTTGTCATCATTCTGACAGAAAACATGGACCTCGAATCAAAGCAGTTAACTTGGCCCTGTCAGAATATTTGTACTGAACAGTTAAAATGTTTCAGGGGGCTGAATGTAAGTTTCAGTCTGGCTCGTCCCACAGCAGCAGCCATTGCTACAACCCATTTTTGTTAAACTTTTGTTAAAAATATGGATAGGGGAAAGAAGGAAAATTAGTTAAAGCACTAGATGTGGTACATATAAAGTACTACTTTCATTTTATTATGATTTTCTTTCTCTTTCACTGCAGGGAATTTTTATAAATTCCCTTTTAGCTTGAAAGTCTTTTAAAATTACTTTAAATAAAGAGAATGAATGTTCTTTGGGGGAGGAAAGAAACACATTTAGTTGAGATAGGCTGGAGTTGCTATTTCTGTTCTTGCAGCTAAAGTTCAAGCCTTCTTCTTTAACAACAAAGCAAACATGCAGGGGAGGGGAAAGAAAAGACCCGAGAATAGTCAGCACCAGAGACAGAAGCTGTTTTCTTTTGCTTGCTGGCTGCTACAGTCCTGCCAGCTGCCCTGAGACCTGACAAACTCAGCTCTGCTGGATAGTTTAAGATGTTTCCTACTCCGTGTTTTGTTTGTGGTCACAGAAGCCTTGCAAAAGATGGAGTCTTGCTTGGCGTGGTGAAAACTTTATCAAAAGGACGGCAGAAGTCAGACTGAAGAAGAGCAGAAGTAGGGTGAAGAGGGAAAAGGCAAGAGGGAGCAACGTGAGAAGCAGGAGTGCAAGGCCGGTGTTGCCAGTGTCTTAGGATTTCAAGAGAGCTGGTGAAGAGGGGACCGTGGCCAGGGTCCTGCTGTCTTGTTCGCTTGGGTCAGGGTCCAAATGATCGCTGTCAGGCCAGTGAAGATGGTGGTGCTGGGCAAGAGGAGGTAGTGACTGTGGTAACCAAGAGGAAGGCGCATTAACTCACTCCTTTATTAACCCCTTAACCCATTTCTGATCTTCCTCCCCTCTTCCCATGGATTGCCTGCTTTCCCCCCTAACCTGCACACTGTCCCTGGAAAGGACATATATTGGTAAACCTCACCTAACTGGGACATATTCCCTTAAAATTTTTTGGGGGGTTACAACTAAAATGAGGTGCAACTGGCAGTTAGGCTTCGGTTCCCTTAGAGCATCTGGACCTCTGCACGGTGACAGCCTGCACAGGAGTAGGCATTGTGGAATTCCAGGGGGCTCACGTCAGCTGGCATTGAATGGGACCTCCCACACTCCTGCTGCATCCCGTGGGAAGCGAGGGCTTGGACCCTCCTAAACTGACTGCAGAGGAGGTGGGATGAAGAACAAAACTCTTTGACTGATGAGCTCAGGGGAATGTTTAACAGTCCTTTTGCAGATCTTAAAAATATGCATGCACTAGGAGCATCATCATACCAGCGTACGTATTCCTGCAAGCTTTGCTGTGCCTGAATTTGACCAAATTTATGTCCAACACATCTTCCACACTCAGTAACTAAGTCTTTCTGTCCTTGTTCTCTGCACCCATGCTGAGCTGAAACTATGGGTCTTTTATTTGCTGTCTCCAAAAACCAGTATCTCAAATTTACCCAATGTGCTCTGCCCTCAGTTTTTCTAGTGAAAAACTGAGTGATCACTTGATCACTGTTTTGGGTGAAATGGGATAATTAGTCAAAGGAAGTTATGTATAGTTATAACTTGTATTGTTTATGTGTTACATATAACATGCATGTATGTATATGTATAACAAGGTTATATGTATATATATGTGTATGTTATGCTTATATCATCATAGTATTTTAGTATATGATTAGGAATTATTACTTAACTCAATTATAGTAATTATTGAAAAATTAATAATGTATCATTATATAATAATAATATATCATTGTATTATTATATATAGGTATATGTAGGAGCTCAGGAGATAGCTTGGATGGCTGAGTGAAGATCAGACACAAATCTGGTTAAACCTTAGTTGCTCAGCTGAAGTCATTGAAGCCATCAAAGTGCAAAATGAACTTTCTCTTTTCTTTTTCTATAACTATGTCTGGATTTTCAGGGTATATAATTTGGTTTCAAAACTTTTCTGGATAATATGCTCTGTTTAGTTATTAGAACCAAAGAAAAATTGCTTGTATTGAAAGGGTTACAGTGAAAACAGAAAGGCACAGGGAAAGGTGGTGAATGTATGGAATGACTTTGTTATGAGAGATAGTAAATAGACTGTGAGATACTGATTAGCCTATAAAAGTGAAGCTTGGGTGAATATGATAACGCTCTGAATGGTGGGGAGCAAGTTCCCAGGGAATTACTTTTACTGCTGTTCATACCACTAGAACTGGAGGGCGCTCCTTGAAATAATTAGGCAGTGAGTTTAAATGAGCAAGAAGGAAGTTTTCCTCCCCCCTGCTTCCCCAACACCCACAGTGCACGATTGTAGTGTGAAACTCCTTGTCACAGGATGTTGTAGAAGCCAACAGTATAAATGGGTTCAAGAAGGGATTAGACAAATTCATGGAGGAGAAGTCTACTGGGAGCTATTAAACACGATGGTCCAGATGCAACCTCTGGCTCAGGAAGTCCCAAAACTGCTGTTTGCTGGAATCTGAGAGGTTATACCAGAGGAGGGATCACTGTAATTGCCATGCTGGTTATATTTGTTTCTGAAGCACCCACTGCTGACCACTGGGGGAGATGAGATACTGGGTTAGTTGGGCCATCGATGACTCAGAATGGCTCGTCTATTTTTATGTTCTTAATTCGTGTACAATGAATGGAGAAGTTACTTTGTTTTTCTCCCCTCTACAAGCTGAAATTCACTAGTGCCAAGAAATTCAGATTTCTGACTGCTCCAGCCACTCAGGACAGGCTGCTCAGAGCCAGCACGGACGCAGCGCAGCACATTAAGTATAACATATTCCATACTGGCCTCTGTGACTGCCCAGGGCCAAGTGAGCATGCAGCCCAGATCAATGACTGGTTCCACTACTTCCCTCTGGGTACAAATGTCCATTTGCTTGTATTAGTAAAGACACTCAAGCAAAGTTGACTCCAACCTTGTGGCTGGACATTCAGGAAGAAAGAAGCTTATTACTTGCTGTACCTCCTTCCCTGGAGCAGGTAGGAAGGGATTAAGCAACAAGGTTGGTGTGCTTGCAGGAAGGTTTAGCTACCTGCATATGCAGCACCACCAGTTACTGCTCTAAAAGCTGACTGGAGAAGCTTAGAGTTGGTGACTTTCTGCAGTATTGGCCTTGTTTCATTTGTAGTGGTGAAGGTAACCTACTGTAGATCCAGATGCATGACTTACGTCCTCTATCCAGATTTGTACAAAAGCTGACCTCACTCAGCCTGGCCTGTAAAGAGTAATAGTTTGCTCACACTAAGGGGTGAGTTGAATAGGCTGCAAGCCACCTCATTTCCTTGCATAGCATTGATTCAGGAAACGGGCACATGTTGGCCTAAGTAGACTTGAGTAGACCTTTGGCAGAATTCAAATCCATGCTGAAGAAGCAAAGAAGGAGCTGAGAGTCAGCGGGCTGTCCCTTGGGCAGTACCTTCCAGGGTTATGTCTTGGGAGAGTCTGTCTAGGGCTGGGTGCTGTGTGATCAGGCTAAGCTATGATGCAGACTTTAGCGTTGGCCTCAGGGAAGAGCTTGGAGCTGGGGGCCTGGACACAAAACAGCTGAAGTTAGAAGCTATTTGGAGGCTAATCTCTGCTTTTGAACCATCTCCAACACGTGTATGTTTACCCAAACCGTCCTTCCCTCTCCCTTTCCCCTGGCATCCCCTCCTCTAATTTTTCATAAATGTTGCCACTGGGGATTTGTATATGAGAAAAAAACGAGGCAAAAAAAGTGAAGGGAGGAGGAGGAAAGCTGTACCTCTTCTGCAAATGCAATAATTCAGATGGGGGAATGCACTGTTAAAGTTTCTGCCTTGACGTGTGTATGTGAAACGTGGCCAAGTTATGGTTTCTGTGGGAATTGTACATTTGAATTTTCTGCCTTTTGTGTGGTTAAATTCTCAACCACAACATTGCATTAAATAGTCGGGCTTTTTTTATAATAGTTGTTGTACCCATAAAGCTTAATGTTTTGCTTCTTTACGAAGGTGGGAGGGTATTTGTGTGTTTTTGTGCTAGGGCGATGACATGGCGGTTTACTTTAAATCGGAGTGCGGAGGATACGCTCGGATTTCTGCCAAAGTGAAAGGAGGGGGGTTGTTGGGAGCTCTTTCTAGCGAGAAGGGATGGCTCAGCGACAGGGGTGTACTGCCAGACCAAGAGCAATTAGTCTAGGGGACAGGGCCGGGCCTCGGGATTTCCTGTTGTGATACTGAATTTTATCTCTAAGTAAGCAATTCCAAACTTGCTCCAACTGGTAGAGCCCACCAGTTTTGTCTGCTCTTCCCCCCATCTTCCCTCCTCCAAATAGTTGCTCTACAGCCTCTGGGAAGTGATGTGCGTGACCTTTGTAAAAAACTGCACCAGCTGTCCACCCATTAAAAACCAGCATTACAAGCAGCACTAATTGCTGCTGTGGTTGAGCCTCTCCACGCAAGCAGAGCATCGCCCTGATGTGAACGTCTGGTTTCCCATCAGCCCCTATATGACCCTATAGAAGGTCAAGAATGAAACCTGGGAGGCAGCACGGGGAAGCCAGCACCACGTCCATTTGCTCTGTACTTCTTCTGAAACTGCCAGTGCTGGAAATTTTAATGTCAGTATATATAAGGGTTGTGGTCCATTGAAATGTAAATTGGAAGGGTTTCACAAGAAGTGTTTATATTCTACGTCAGCAGTAGGCTGAAAGGTGAAGGCTTAAACTTGACAAATACATTTTCTTTGCATCAGTGACCAGCAAAAGAAAATGAATGTTTACAGGTTCTGTGAAACCCATTTGCTTGGGTTGGGTTCATTATCACAGCCCTGAAGCAGTCTTAGGGCATCGCGGGCAGCAGAAATTATCTCCCATAGCACTGAGGAAAGGTGGCTAGGCCTGGGAAGGAGGGTGCTTCTTTTTGCTTCTTTTTAGTTATGCTTTTTTTGGATCCTGTTCCCAGACTTGTTCTTTGAAAACACAGGTTCCAACTTCATGTAGCTGCTAAAAGCGGTTAAACCTTTCAGACCAGGTCCCTGGTCCTGTGCAGTCAGGCACAGCTTGGAGCCTTGCTGGGCCTGTTGGAGATGGAGATCTGGGGATGAAGGGATAACCAAATCACCAAGGTTTGCTCTCGTGGGAGCTCCAACCTCCCTTTTCTTCTTCGAGCCTGCTGGCTGGAAGTTGTTACCTTACTTTTCATTCTTGCTTCACACACCTAGCAAGTCCTTCCCTGGATTAGTGTCCCTGGTATTTTTTGCCTCGGTGTTCCTGTATGCTCCTTTCCAGCTAAGAAGCAGTGGTCCCGCCTATATCCATACATGTATTTAAAAGCTAAGGTTGTACTTCTGACCTTCCAACTTGCCCATGAACCCACTAACTGTGTCTTCTTGCTGTATTTTGAATGTCCACATTTCCTATGGGCAGAACCTTCCAAAGCAGGTGGAGGGGAATTCATTTGCTCTTCCCTTTCCTCCCACAAAGAGCGTTCAGATGCTTTTGACACCCCGAGACTGAACCGAGGCAGGGAAGTGCAATCCTGTGTGTGTATATCAGTGTTGTCCCCACAGGATGAGCTCAGGGCTCTGTATGCAGACCTAATGGGTAGGTAAAAGGCAACGGTTTTAAAGTTACTTTAAAAGAACGTAAATATATTTCCTGGTTTTACCCACCAGGTCCTTGAACAGCTTGGGATGTTTTTAAAAGGCAAATGTTCACTTTCCTTCACTATCTCCGGAATAAAATCCTGTCCGCTGGAGCGGGTGGGAGGTTTGTCTTATGCTTCAGGAGAGAGGGGCTTCAACCTGCGCGTGTCCTGGCAGAGAAGCCTTGGGTATCTCTATGTGTTTTTCCCACTTGACAGGATTTTCTGGCCTGTTTGAGAAAGTTTTCTTCTCACTCTGCCTCTGACAGCTCTAAGGGCACAGGCAAGGACACTCTCAGCAGGGAAATGGAGTTTATTGGCTATGGATCCTGTGATTTGGATACTTTGTGCCCTTTTTTGAAACATTTCTTTGGTTTTGAAAGCAAATGGTGGCTATAATATAGTGAATTGGACACTAAATTTCTATTAATTCATAAAAACTAAAATAGAATCCATTAGGAGTAGTTTGGTATTGGCGTGAAAGGAGATGTAAATTATCTACTATCATGCTTGAAATGCGAAAGCTAATCATGTTTGGCATCAGGCCAGCTGCCATTAAAGTAATTATTTTTAATCATCAGCACTTGGTGACATGAATACTCATATTTGTTGATTTACTGTGGAAAGCACTTTATATTGTAAATAAAAAGCTGAGAAAATATACATTTTGTTTTAACGATAATAATAATTATTCAGATAAAAAGACATTTGCTTTTATGAAGCCAAAAGAGTTGGTTTCTGTCCCCCCCACCAGTCGATATAATCAGCCTGATCTAATGCCTGTCATATTAAATGGGAAGTCCACCAGCTGCAAAGGGGTTTGGATCCTATTCCTGTGTGAATGCTACAATTTTTATTTTTTAAAAATACTGATAGTGGGTTCTCCTGAACCACTGCTGTTGAACAACTCCTTTTTTTCAGGGGTAGGGGTTAAGTTGCCATAAATTCAAGCTGAAGTGTCTTATGTGCAACCTTTATTTGAAGATAAAAAATGTAAAATATTGGTCTACATGACTTAGGTTAAAATTCCCAATTTTGGCTTATTTTCAGTAGTTTTTCAATGAGGCTGAGACTCCTAATTGCCTATATGAGTTCTGTAAGTGGAGATATAAACACCTTGCTTGTTTGGGAGCACTGGAAATCACCTTCCTTCTACAGGGATAAAACTGTATATGCTGGCATTGTGTGTCAAAACATTACTCTGAAATTTTGAAGTATTTAATAAGAGGACTAGCAATACATTCAGTAGACATCTCCTGAATATGACTGAAGGTCTGTATTTACCCCAGTGGTCCATCTCCCCAAAAGGTTTGAAGAAAGTATGCCTTGATTTCATGGGCATAGACTCTTTCAGTAGGAAATATACAGTATTTAGGTAAAAATTACTTAATTAAGCAATCAGGAAGTCCAAATTCAGCATGCAGTGGCTGGAAAGACAGTGAGTATTTGAAAGCAGTTCAGGGAGGGGAAAGGGTTATTAGCAGGTAAAGCAAAAGCAGCAGCAAAATACTAAGTGTAGGACTGTGTGTGATTTTAGGGAAACAGGGACTGATTCCTGAGTGTTAATTACAGTAGAATAAAAAGCTTATTACAGGGTGTGAGAGGGCGTGGGAATAGTGTATGCTCAGAGTCGCAGAGGCAATTCCATCGCGTGTATTTTGACAGAGTATTTTGTACAAGCCAAATTATAAAAGAACGAAATACCCAAAACAGGCAAGTGAAAAAGCAAAGCAAACAAAAACTCTTCCCTTGATTCTCTCCTTAAGTAAGCAAATCCAACCAAACATACACCGTTTCCAAAGCAGTGAGAGCATTGCCACGCTAGCCGGAGGGCAGCACAGTGGGAGGTGGCCACGTGCTGGGTAGCCAGGAGGCCTGGTGGGAGCTTTGGCTCCCGTTTCTTTTGCACTGCACAGCTCAGCATCTCCACCACAGTGCTCTGTAGGTATTGATTTTGTCAGACTCAGTGCAATTTCCTTTTCCTCTAGTTTTTGGGCACGTTACATGGTGTGATGGCAAATGTAACTTGGCTTAGTGGAGGTTTGCTGTATTCCTCTGGAAGGGTTGTGCTCCTCTGCAGTCTTCTCCTCCTCCTGTCCCCACCCAAGGCCCATCGTCAAAATTAGGACCTTCATTGAGCCTCTCCTTTCTGCAGAGTATGGTCTCTATAGCCAGCCTTTGTAGGGTGATATCTATTTTATCTAGACTGAGGAGCCGCTATCAGCCTGCTCTGTCTGGGGGATGCAAAGGTTTCAGGTGGTTGCTAAGCCTGGAGATATTGCTGCCTCTTTCCATCTCCTAGTTTGGAGCACAGGCATGTGCAGAAGGCTGCACACACAAACTGCTTTTAATATTGGTCCACAAGTGAGCCTAGGGCTTGAAATTGGGTCTTTCTAGTCTAAAAATCAGGGAACAAGTGCTTAAATAAAAATGCATCAATTTGCCCATGGTCCTTCCTTGTGGAAACATGGTATGTGATTGTTTTGGGTCATTTCTTTAAAAAAAAACCAAAACAAAGACAAACACTTCGTGGGAGGATGCTTAAGAATGCCTAGTAAGTGTTTTTAAATAACCTAGGTCAAAAGATGGAGATCAAAATTTACAATATTGTTTTAGTTGGTTGTGAAAATAAAACTCAGTTGGATTTTTCTCAAGGCCCAAATGTAAACAGATAATTGGGCCAATGCTAAATCAAAATGCTTCCTATTCTTGTATATTGTGATTCTTTTTCCTTGACAAAGCCATGAAAGACGAAGACATACTCTTCTGACAATGATTCAGTCCTACGTGAAACAATAATTTGGGTGAATTCATAATTTACTAGTAATTCTTAAGAAAAGGGAGGTTCCCAAGTCAAATAGCTCTTTAGAGGATTGTGTCTTATCCTGCAGGCCGTTCTGATATCACCTTAACTGTTTTCTTACCAGAACTTTAAGGAAAAAAAGAAGTTTTGAAAAAATTTCATTAAGCTTTTAGGGTGAAAAATCCTTTTCTTGAGTTTTTAATATTTGGTTACATTCTGAAATGCAATATCCAACAGTTTCAAATTTTTCCACAAAATAGGTTTATAAAGGGGACTCTGCAATTTTTCAATGTAGATTGCTAACTCAGTTTTCTGGGGTTTTGTTTTTACATTTTATGTAAAAATACAACACTATAAAATCTTAAGAAAGAAATTTATTTCAAAAAGAAAAATTCCAGCTCTTTCATTCCAAAATACTGGACTGTTTTGAACTGTTCACCCTATTGTATTTTTTTTTTTTCTACAGGAACCTTTCAGCAAATATTGCATGAACTTGTGAAGGATTTTGATTGACTGCCTCTGACTATTCTCTCAAAGTTTTTCTGGGCACCTCCCATTAATTTTGTAGCCCTTTTTTCAGTTTTACCAAATCTTCCTACATTGTTTTGCTTCCACAGCATTTTTCTCATTCATCTTCTTTCTGACATTTCAGCAAAAAAGATATCCTTGTCCCTTCCCATGTCCTGCTGTTGTGTTTTCTCAGGTTGTTGAACAAGGTACTGTGTGAATTGTTTTATGAAATTTGCACTTGTACTTCCCATGGCCAATAATCGGTGCCCCATCTGGCTCTATGTGAAATGCACGCTCCGCTCTTGGGTGCTTTGCTAAACCCGCCCTCTCCTTCTCCTCATCAGCATGCAGCACCTATCTCTACGGCTTTTGAAGTCTGCATGCTCAAGTCAGGGAGTGTCGGTGGCAGAGCAGATTTGTAGGAAGTGTCAGTGTGGGTTACCTTCGACGTTAGCTAGATGGTGCTAAAGAATTTTTGCTTGTCATCGCTAAGGAGAGCATTTGGAGTTTAGTCCTCCTTTCAGTTCCTGGGCTTGGAATTAAAAAGCAATGCTTTTGCTTTGTCCTAAATGGAATATAAGCTGCAGACAGTGCATACAAGGAGTTAAAACTGGCAAAAGACCTGTTCCGGAGCAGGTTTATGAGTTAGGCCTATTGGTTTCAATGACTCAGTGCACTGTGGATCAGCCCCAGGAGCCTTACGCATACTTTGACATAAAAGAGGTTTTGCCAGTGGAGGACTCCCTCTCCTGTGCCTGTTTCCGATCTGCTGGAGCAGTGAAGGGCTTCCAGCAACCGGCAAGCGCTTTGCCTTTCACTCTCACAGTGCCTGTCTTGAGAGAGTGAAAATTTCCTCTTACCTTTCAGAGCTGTATCCTACAGCAGTTTGGAAATTTTATAGATGTGAATAATTTAGAAAACAAACCAACCCAAACACCAGCCCTCCAACTTGCAGTAAGTGCTCTTGGAGCCCAGGTTTCCTTGCTTTTTGAGTACTGCTGTTTCAGATTAACAGAGTCCTGGCTCTGATAAATACTAACAAAGTGTAACGAATGATCAAAGCTGCATTTACAACCCAATGAGCTTGAAATGATTGATCTGGATGACATAATAATGATAACCAGTGAGACGAGGCATGCAGGACTCTACCCCTCCAGGTACTGGAAGAAAGGAACAGGTATTAAGAATGACTCCACTTCTTAGGTCATCAGGTTATTCCCATTCTGATATAAGTGGAGGACAAATGCAAGACCCTTGCTTTGCCTCAGAAGAGCCCTGCAGCTGCTATGGACTGTTCCTATCCTTTGATAGTAATTCATTGTTTCATTCAGATTACAAAGTTTGGCTGATGACCCAGTAAGACCGAACCATTCATGACCATTCCCTGTGCTGCTGGGGATCTGTGCATCCTGCCTGTAGTTAAAAGCATGGTGGAAGTTCAAATGTTGTTCTTTGCAAAGCCTGTGCAAGGCCGTAGTCACAGGTGTGAAAGGATATGACTGTGTCTAGGTCATGGATTTTGCCATCTGGAGGTTTCCTGTCACCTCCCAGAAGACTGGCTAGAAGCTTAACAACAAGACAGCTTGAACATACCATAACTGCAGTCTTCTTTAGAGCTTGGCTGCCTCTGGTCCCATGATAACCTCTCCAAAAGCAGCCTCTCCTTATAACCTCCCAGAATCATGCTTGTATCAGACTTCCATTCCTCATACAAAACAGAAGTACCTATCTACTCACCTGAGACCTGGCAGGTGAGAAAGAATGAGGTATCTTTTCTCTTTTTCTTCTTTTCAGTCTTTGACTGCAAAGAGTGTCTGGATGTGTGGGATGCTCACATTCCTCAGCACACCTTAAAGTCAACTCACTCTTCTATAAAATCAACAATATCTGCTGTTTATTTCTAGCAGGCTGCTTTTTTCCAGGTAGCAACAAAAGACCTTGTGCACCCAAAGTCACCAGTTTGGTGCTATGAAAGACAGTCTGTTTGTGCATGTAGGAGATGATCTCACAGCATTAGGAACATCTTTGCTCTACAGGTCTGGTCCTGATGTGGTGTCATTTGCTCTAGGTTTACAGCAGCCAAGGATCACTTTAGGGACAAGTCCTCTGCTGCTCCTGCTCCATTGAAGTCCATCAACTACTTCTTCCTTTCCTTTTTTCTCCCAGAAAAAAAGTATGGCAATCAGAATAAAGTTGTTCACCCACAGGCCAACAAGCATTAACATTTTAAAAATACTAGGCTGAATCCTCAGCAGGATGTGAGTAAACAATAACACCTTTGAAGTCAAGAAAGCTTTTCTCATTTGCCGTCTGAGGCTCTTTCTCATTGCGACACTGAGACGATATTCGCAATGTCTGCAATTAGAGGATAATTTTTTGAGGTTTCCCATAAAGTTGATGAGGAGACAGTCAGTCCCTCCAGGAAGGCAATTACAGCATCTAAGTATGAATCTGAGTTGCTCTATGGAAGAGCCTGTCTTTTTTTGCTCTCCCCCCACCCCATCTCTTTTCTCTCTTACTCCTCTATGGGCCATAAAGACTGTCCCAAGTGAAGCACCTGAAGCAAGGTGCTTAAAATTTGTTCAGCTGAGTAGTGTCTTGTGTCACCACTTTCAGCACTAACTCCAGAGTTAGTTCATCCAGCTGTTCCTTGAGGAGTTCCTCAAAGCAGCTCCATCTGTTTGTCCAACTTAAAAAAAAACATTAACAATGACAAGTAGGACTGACAAGTATGTGGACAGGCATGAGCGCTTTTCTAAAGATTTCTAAACTACCCCAAAGTCCTTTTACCCAAACAGTGTTACCGTATACGACAGTTGACCTCAGACTTAGTTCTCCGAGCAGTGAGTTCAATTAGCTTTAATACTTTCAACGTTTAAATAGTTAACAGTAAGCAAAGTTCTTTAGAAGCAGAGGGGGATGACTACATGTGCGTCTGCTGAAGTTGTCAGGCAACGATGGAAAAAAAAAAAAATCTCTAATTGCTTCCAGACAATGCCTTTTGGATAGGACTGTACAAGAGCAAGGGGAGCTCATGCTCTGACACAGGGACTGCTCTGAGCCAGAGACGAGGCTGCTGCAGCCCTGCCATCTCTCCGGTCCTGCCTGGCGATCTTCTTGCTGCTGGTGGAAAAAGGGCTACTTTGCCCAAAACCGCCCAGTTCTCTGGCTCTCCGCAATACCCCTTGCTAACAGGAAGCTTGTGGAAAGCTAAACACCCAGGGCAGCGAGTCAGCAGATCTAGGTCTACTGCTGACTTTCTTCACGAACGTGGGCTCATCCTGTGGCTTCTCTGACTCTCCGTTCCCCCCGCCAGTAAAATCTGAGATAAATCTGAGCTGTTGAGGGCCATAGTTTGTTAACTAATTTGTCCAGATCCTACAGTAGCAAGTGGCATCATCTCATCAATATACAAATAAGTTCCTGCAACTTTTTTATCCTCAGCTAGAAGTATAACCCTAACACATATCTTCCTGCTTTGCTATCTTTCACGTTGTTTTCTGGAGTTTGTTCATCTCAGTGTTGGCGGAAAATGGAATTCACATATTTTTTGCTGCAATTGGAAAACAAAAGCAGAAGGAGCAGGGAGAGACAGCAGCAGAGAGCACTGAGGAAACTTCATTGGCTGCAAACAGCGTTAACAGTCAGTGCCAGAACCGAGGGAGGAGTAATAAGGTCATATATTCTGTGATGACAAGTGGGAGAGCTTCTACTTGAACTACCAGGACTCAGCTCAAGCAAGTCCTGCCACCAGTCCAGCCATGGCTATGACAGAGCAGCCTCAAAGGTGACTTTTCAGGAAAGCCAAATTTTTGAAGAAGCATAGAAAAAAATGAGGTGGAAAGGCAGTCGAAGTATTTAGCTCTTATTAGACTCCACATAACTCATTAACTGTTCTCCAAAGCCTCCACTGGCTTCAGCTGTGTTACAGGGGCAGATTATAGCCCTGCATTTTACTCTGCTTTGGCTCAGCCTTGGGCAATTCTTTATCAGGATTGTCTGATATTTAAGTGCTAGGCATTAGAAATGCAGCTTAAAAAGAAAGCTTGGTCTTAGTTTACTGTGGCATGAGGTGGTATTACTGAGGTTATTTCTCTCTGGGAAAATCTGTTTTGGCCCTTGTCAGTCCACAGTGAAGATACTTATCCTCATACTAGTCCAGGTGATTGATTGTGTCCAGTCGATACTGTCCTGTGCTGATGTCTTTTTCTATCTTAGATTTTTTTAAAAATCTCACTGTGGAGTTGAAACCACTTAAATATTTTATTACAGAAAACGTAGGGTCAGCATGTAAATTTAGCAGTTGAAATATATGTATATCCGTGCACATACACAAACTTTTACAGACACAAGTTTTTAAATTTTATTTTAGCTAAACTAATTTAATACTAAATGGTTGGATTGTAGTGGAAATGTTAACAGTATATGTGAGCACCATTTTATATCAGGACTTAAACACATCTCCAGTAAAGCAGTATTGTGGTTTCTTGCAGTTGGAAAGATCAGAGACTGTAATAAAAGGAGCCCAGAGAAATGGATGACCCGAACAGGAAAGAGATCCACAGGAACATCTTGAGTGAATTCATTGCTACATGTTGACATCAAGTGGAGAAATGGTCTCAGAAAGCCTCCTTTCATCGTCTATACAGCAATCTTAGGCAGAGGCCCCTGAAAGTGATGTTGCTTAGGTTAACCAGAAACTTTGTCTTTCAGATGGATTTAAGAATTTAGGTCACTGTCAACAGTCACTGCAGGGAAGACAGTGGAGGTTCAACATATTTGTAAAGCACCACACTTCATCTAGAGCCTTCCCCACTCATGGCTGAACTGGTGTAATTGAGTTTATGAGGACCCATCATCTGTTTCAGTCTGAAGTCAGCTGGGTTAATTTAAGGCAGGGCTGACTAGCTGGCAGGGGAGAGCACTTTAAACCTACCCCAGCCATTATTCCTGCAGTCTGGCCTACTGCCAGCACAGAGTCTACAAGGAGTTGGAGTATATTTAGCTTCAGCTTATTCTCTGCCCCCTCAACTTACATGCTGACCCATGCCAGCTGTGACTCAAGTCTTCCTGGCCCCTTTTCTTGACATCCTCCAACCTGCCTGCTTGTTTAGATTCACACTGCTTATTTATCTTCGACCGTGAAAATTTGACTGTGCAGCAGGCTTGCTCTGAGACCTTGGGCAAGTCATTTAATTCCTTATACTTAGTTTGCAGATCTGCAAAATAAGATAACTCCAAGAGTCCCCCTAGGATGCTACAAGGAGTGATGCTGGAGTGTTTGTGCACCACGCTGGTTTCTTTGTAGAGAATCACAGTGTTACAATTAGCATAGTTTGAAATCTTTACATTGGATGTTAAAGTGCCTATATTTGGAATTTTTACCTGTTTTGAAAGGTGGTGAGGGGTATTTTCCATGCACTTGTACGATAATCTCAATTTACCTGCATTTGAAAATACTGCCTTTTTTTTTTTTTAACATTTTAACAGCAATAGTTTTAAAGTGAGTTCACCTACAGCAGAGCTGGGAAAAACTGAAAATATTTAATATAGCATATAACATATATTTGTAATATTAGTGAGACAAGTCAGTCAGGAACCATGTGTTTATTACTCCAAGAACAGATACAGCCCTGTTGTTATTACCAAAAAAACTTAGCCCTTACCGTATTTAGGGAAAAGTGCTCCAGATTATAGTTTCCTCCACCAGCCACACCCTTTTTTAATCTTGGAGGCTTCCTTCTCATCCATTCCAACTTTGACTTCAATTTTTTGTGGACAAAAACTGTCAGGCAGCTTTATAGGATTTCCAGTTACAAATGATACAAGTTTTAGCACATCTCATAGGCAAGGGAATATGATGTACTTTATGATCTGATGAAAGTAAACCTGAGGGAGCTATTCCTAAAAGTGCCACTCGAGGTCAAGGATGAGATCACATCTGAGAAGGCAGCAATGGTGTCAAATACCTTTTGTAAAACAATGACATAAAGGGCTTTAGAAAGCTGGCCTCGATTCAGGGGTCCTGATTGGCTCGTAGTGATGTCAACCATGTGCCTATAATGCCCAGTAAATGTCTCATTCTTCTTCCTTTTTAGGAATAATTGCCCCTTAATAACAGCAACAAGTGACTTTAGGTCACTTGGGGTGCACTGCGAGCTGACTATCATGTGCTTCAAATAGTCACAGTCAATGGGACTGAGGACTAAGGACCGGGAGTTTTTGTCAGGCAGATTTTGCACATCGGACACCCTTCTCACCCCATCACGGCAGCACACACGCACCTTTTGGGTTTAAGTTCTTAACCTGCCTTTCCTGGGGCTACCAGAAGGCTTATTTTCTGGTGTGGTCTCATATATCGCTGGTTAATGAGGAAATAGCATTTCGGTGGTGGACGAAGTCGTTCCCTTGTTCTTAGATCACAACTAATTCTTTCTGGGTAACTCCTGGTGCCATATACAACAGCCTATTTTCTAGAGTCTGCCAGTTCTGAGTCTCCTCTCAAACATGGGTCCATGGGAAATGGCCGTGGTCCACCGTGATGACACCCAGTACAACCAGTTGAGAGAGTGGATATGGTTTGTGAAGCTCATTCTCACTATTGTAGTTCAGTCTGGAGGATGGCGAGGAGAGTGCATGCTTTTGTGGCTGGACGACATTCTGGAGGGAAGGGTTTCCTTCCATCTGAGACATAGAAGTAGAGTTTGAAGAATCTTGACTTTTGCTTAAGCCTGCCACTGATGTTTTGCGTGACTTTAGGACAGGCACATTCTCTCTGTGCCTCAGTACGTGATATCCTTGATATAAATATAACCTGAGATGCTTGATATGTTAGATCAGGTGAGGCATCGTTCTAAAATGACTGTGCTTTTTTCCTTTACTAAAGGTAGCGTTTTCAGAGCATTATATCATTCCACTATGCAACCAACATACATTCAGGTCCCTGTCTGTAAAGTGAAGGGGAACCTAATTCCCTGCTTTACATGAACCTTTTATAAGCCTCTAAAGTCGGTGGGAAATTGTGCTAATGGCAGGTGGGAAACCTATTTCGTTCCTGGGCATGAGGTAATTAGGTATTACAGTGGAATACCAAATAATATGAAGAGCTCCACCAGGGTTATTGCTAAACAAGCGTAACTGCAGTATTGTGCCTCACTCCTGCATAATCAGGAATACGGAGGGCTGAGGTTTTCATAGATATCGTGAACATTCCTAAATAACATGAATAAACTCCCCGTTGCCTTGTACAGTGATGTATGTATGTATCACAGCTTGCGTTTGTAGTAAAAGTCCATCATTTTAATAAAAAGGTTTCATGAAATAGAAGATTTCAACTGTTTGGAATTTGGTTCAGTACCCAAGAAAAGCATGAAATTGTCAAGACAAATTTAGAAAGAGAGGGTTAAAAGGTTCATAGAAAAACTAAGGGATGTTTAACAATGTATGCAAAGAGTAGCCTAGAGACCAGGAGCTGTGTACTTTTGGTGTGTAATCTGCATGTAACATAATTTGACCCTTTTGCAGGTACAAGTATATTAAATAAATTCTCATATAACCTGTACAAGGACAGAGGAAGACCACCTCTCAGAGCAAAGAGAGAAGGATATCAACATTTAAGGAAAAAGGGCAGGGGGGACACCAACAGGTTGATTATAAACTTTTACTTTACTTAAAAATGTATTACCAATACATGCCTGTGGTCTTCCTCTGGCTCCACAGTTGGTATTTTTGCAGGTAATCCATGTGTTCTGCAATATGAAATAGCAGCAATTTACACCAGCTTGGACCCTAATCTAGCAATGTTAATTTAACAAGGCTCTGGCTAGAGGGGCAGTTGCTCCAGGCAAACCCACTCAGAGCTCTGCCCACCTGAAGCTTGCTGCAATTCGAGAGCCTTTAACTTGTACCCAGGTGTCCATACCATCTTGCAGATATCTCAAATCAGAACTGAAATACCCCACCAACTGCTGCCCCACCAATCTGAGCAGCCTCTGAGTTAATGATGTTCACCTGGTAGGGTCAGGAAGGGGAGCACAACCTAACAAAGAGCTATTCCAAAGGGCTTGATGAGAGCCGTGTTGTTCCTGATGGTCCTCTCCTTTTTCTTCTGCTTGGGCTGGAAGTTGTGCCTGACTGGTTGTTGCCTCCCACTGCTGGTAATGCCTCTTGCTGACCCTGGGTTCAGATTTGTTTGCTAAGCTGGGATCTGTAAAGCTGCAGTCTAACAATTCCACCACTTGTTCTAATTTAGTGAGGGGTGAGAATTAACAGATGGTGTCATTATCAAAAGCTGTTCAAGTGTTGAAACAACATAAATCCCACAAATACAGAAAAACAAATACAAACTGCAGTAATTTTTCCAATATCTGTTGAATAATAATCACACTTTGCATTTATACAGTGCTTTTTAATCCATAGCTTTTGAAGTTCTTCCAGATTATAACTGAGGCTCAACCCGGATCCGTGAGAGAGTCAAGCATAATACTACTTGCTCTAATGAAGTTCAAGGTGTGGTACAGAGTGTTAAAGGCTTATGTTGGAGATTTGCGCGGGGACTCTGGCTGCTTCTCCTGGCTCTGCTACTGCTTCAGCTGAATGGTCTTGGGTAAGTGATTTTATTTCTCCATACTTGAATTTCTCAGTTTCTAAACCAGGAATGATAATGTTTTGCCTCCTTTGTGAAGTGTTTTGTTTTTGACAGATGAAAAGTGCTATGTTGTAAGGTGCGGGTGTTGTTATCATCATCATTGTTACTCTTAAAGAGCAGATGCTGAGGGTGCTAAATATGAAATACCTGGTCTAGGTTTTCAGAGGGGCTGAGAATACCAGGGTTCCAGCTGAAGCCCTTCTAAAAGCTTGATGTTCAAGTGTCCCAGGGTGAACACTGTAAAACAAAAGGGTTTTTTCCTCTCATTATTAGCATCCTTGCTAGTCACTAAAACTTCTCAGGGCCTTTGCGTTCCAGCTTTCTGCTTATTACATCTTCATAGTATACCAGGGTGTTTCCTTTGTCTTGCCTGTGCTCCTGCAGGTGTAAATGAGCGGTCTTGCAGTTAAATTCAGCAACTAATTGTAGTGAGGAAGTGAAATGAGAAACAGATTTGAGCTCGCTTTCTCACACACCCTATTTTAGGACTTTGTGATGAGGCCTTTTATCAGGATTAAAAGAAACATATAGTCACAATTATCTCTGTTGGTAAAGTTGGGTGTTAAGACTCTGCATAACAGTAGTAGCGGATCTTCTAAAAAAAGATCAGTCTATGATCGGTGCATTTCAGAGTTGCAGGTTTCAGAAGATACTATTTATGGTATTGATAATATTTACATTTTGGTTGGCCCAAAGGATCCAGTGGTCCTTTGTGATAAATGTTTGAAGATCTGCATTTTCATAATAAATATGAGTGGGGAGAGAGGAGAGAAAAAGGAAAAAAGAGGAAAAAAAGAAGGGAAAACCCCCCACACACACTATCATTTTGGGAGTGGAAGCTCTCAGATTAATCATGACCAATTTTATCCCAAAACACAAAGTTCATGTATTTAACATTTCCTTACTTAAAAACTGCATTCATATGAGTATAGTACTGGAAGGGACCCTTTGCGTCATTTCCTAGATTTGTGTTAGTGAAGTGGTTAGGGATTTGTTCTCCGTTCCTTTGAGCAAAATGTCATGGTACAGCTTGTATCCGTGTGGTCTAAAATCTTTCATTCCTAAAAGAAGTCAGCAATGCTTGAACAGCTTCCTAGGAGCAATCCCTGGCCTGTGGCAACCTCTGAACCCTGCTTGGCTGTTGGTAAGGAGGGAGCTAATTCACCCAAGCCAAAACTGTGCCAGAAAGTGCCACTATATCAACAAAAAGGGGACAGTGCTGGAGCCTACTATAAGCCTAATCATTGGCTTCGCTCCCAGGCTATAGCAGGTGGTCATGTCCTATAACCCATTTGAAATCCCTCTGAAAGGCTGGAGTGTGTCTTAGTTTCCAGTGATGTCCAGGATGGATGTATTGTGAGCATATGTTCTTTTTAAAGAAACATGATTTTACACAGATGTCCTATAAGCTGTTGCATTGTGTGCTGAATGATGTCTTCTTCTGCCAGAAGGTCCTGCTGGTGGCCTGATGATGGGGTAGGAGCGGCAAGGAGACAGCATGAGCCAGGGGTGTTGTGTTGCCCTGTCGGGTACCACGTGGGCATAGTTTGGCCTTCACTCCATCACACCTGGTAGGGACTTAGTCCAAGACTCAAAATTTTGTTGTCTCCTTTTATACACCAGAACGTTACGAATGATGCTTATTTATTTATTCCTTGGGTCTCGGTCGGATGAAAAGAAGAAAGAAAAGACTCCTTGAGACTTTTCTAGCTTTGACACCATTTGAGGCTTTATAAATGTGGGTTTCAGCTGCTCTTGATGCAAGTTACTGCAAACTGGCAAATGAGCCTGTAAGCCAGCACAACACAACCACAAGTTTGGCAACAAATTACCACTGCCAGATGCCTTAGCTGTTCCTTTAGCTTTCTATGGATTCAAGGCACTTCACTTTTTTTTTTTTTTTTTTTTTTTTTGTTGGAAATACTTTCAAAGTAGAACACAGTGTTTTGGGTTGTCTAGCCAAAGTTTAGCTGTCCTTTTGCATCTCTGCCAAACTTCCTGTTTTCAGCAAAAACAATTTATTATCTTGCTGGTCTTTAGACCTGAAAGGATTTGCAAGCACAAATAAACTTCTGGGGTTTTTTTCATGGCCTTTCAAAGAATAAACTCACTTGCTTCCTCTCAATTATGTGGTCTATACTAGCAAAGAAAAGTATTTAACCTTTGAGCCGCTAGCAAGATTCGGAAAATGTTTTAATTGTGCAAAACTTCTGCACTCTGAACTTTTAAAGGACAGATAATTATTTTTTCATATGCTAGAAGTCTTTGTTTTCAGGTGGTTGGACAATAGCATCTGCCAATCCCATGTTAAGGGAGTTTGGAGCGAGTTAAAATTTGGAATCTTTTAAGAGACATTTTTAAAGATTTTTAGTACTTGACTAGAAGTGAGTGATATACTCTGTTCAGGAACATTTTGTTCCTGAAGGCTTATTATTAACAATCCGCGGCCACGTTGTTGCAAAATGAAAAAATCTATGACAGGTAGGCAGAAGCCTTCCTATTCAACAACTCCACCAAATCAGATCTGTAAGAAAGAAATTAGGCAGTGAAGATATCCGTTGTCTTCGTGGAGAGAAAGCAAGATGATGTTGCAAACCAAAGCCCTGCTGCAAAGGAATTGTCCAATTGTACAAGAATCTCCTCTCTAAAAGTGAAACATATGTAAGTTATCAAAAAAGGGAAAAAAAAAAAAAGGGAAAAAAAAAATCCTTGTCACTCATGCCCAATGCCACTGTAGCGTAAGGGAGCTTAACAAAAGCATGTTTGTAAAATTGACTTCAGCAAGAGTACATTTTCAGGGTAGGAGGTGGTAACTTGGCATTAGACAGCTATTTCTCTGTGTGTTTTCAAAAATTGTTACGCATTACCTGCAACTGTTCGGAAGATGTTAAAGTCTATTTTTTGTACTGTACTTCAAAGGATTTGCAAATTCTTTGAAGGTGACTTAACAGCTATTAAATGATTCTGAGGGGGGAAAAAAATCGAAAGCTTTCCAAAAAAAAAGTTTAAAGGATATGTTTAATATTAGTGTTGGAAATGCACTATAAATCCTCAGAGTTTATGTGTATCACTGTCTCTGAGATGGCATTTATCATAGCAAAGGGAGAAGGAACAATTTACGGAGGGAAGGATCTTTTTTAGGAGTTTAATATGTTCCTCCCTGTGTCATAGAAAAAAAAAATTACATTTGAGCAGAAACCCCTAGCTACACAGAAATCCTTTAACAGTTGTAACATCCAGGCTGCATGTTGGCAGGATGCTGCTGTTGTTTTCCTAAGGAAAACTGTACTTTTAGCCATTTTTCAGCAGTTTGGTGTCTTTCGTAAGGTAATAATAAAATAGCAAGAACCCCACAGTGCTAAGTAATAAGATGATGTGAAAAATGTCATTTTAATATGTGGAAAAAACAAAAGTCTGAATAATGAAAGTAAAAATGCTGCTGCTTTGAACGGGATACTGCTATTAATATTGTTTCTATTACAGTCCTATCAATTAATAACTGTAGGAAATTCTAAAAAGTGCCAGGAAGAGAAACGCTCATGTGATTTACCAGTTGGAAAGATGTTTCTTTAGAGTCAGTTTTAGATTCTTGCTCCTTTAAAAACACAAGCCAGGAGTTTTATCAAGAACTCTGCGTTCCTCCTTTCAAAGTGAAAGGGTTTAAAGGGATATTGGAAATAATTTTTGATACCACTAACTTCAAGGAAGTTAACTGCACTTAGTATCCTTAGCTCTCAGCTTAATTTGTTAAATCATGCTGCTTCTGAAATTTATTGCAAAATTATTGTTCTCTGGGGAAATAATTACCATTCCTCTTACTAGTATGGGGGAGGTGTGTGCATATGTTTGTCAGCAGAGGAATTCAAGTCGACGAGTTGAAAGGAAGCCTTCCGTGCAGTAACACTGAGTCAGTATCGTGAAAAGAAAGGGATGCTGATCTATTGATTCTTGAATAAGAGGGTTGTGTCCTATTGACGGGAAACATGGCTTTGATACAGTTTTCCTGCAAGTGAAACTAGACTGACCTGTAAGGGTTTATATATGAAGTAGGGCTGGTGAATCTGGGCTTTCTGTTAATTTTCATCTTGCCACAAGGTAGCGATGGAATTTTGACTTTTGGGGCTATCAGTTTGCAGTGTTTTTCAAGCAAGGAAGAGGCATTTAGCATCTGGCAGGGCTAAGCCTGTAGTAAAAGCCTTGATTCTGGGTGTCCTAACCTAAATCATTCCCCAGAATAAGGGATTTAATTAATGTGTGTACCCTGCAAGGGCTTTGACAGGCGGAAATAAGCGGCAGGGAAGCTCTCCTGGCAGAGTAAGTACCTGGCCTGAGACATTAACTCTCCAGGGAAGGATTTTGGTGGGATGCTGGAACAGATGTGCATCCCAGCACCTCCCCAAGTCTCATCTAAACCGACCACTGTCTCAGTATGGAGGCTGGGGACCAGAGCGTTCCTTGGGCTTTTTAGGAATGCGAGTGTTTTGTTTCAGACTGGTGGGGGTAGGCACTTACTAGGGAATTTGGAGTAGAGCCCAGAACCTCCAAAACTGGAGCCGAGTGTTTCGGTGTAATCCATGTCTCTTGTGTGTGTTGTCCTCCAGCTGGTCATTAGCAGACATAAAGCTTCTAGCCTGGCCATATACAACGTCTGTATGCAGAGCGTTCTGCAATATACCATAAAGGGAACCGTTTGCATAGTTTTCCATCTTCTGAACCGAGTTTCTCTCTTCCTGAACCACACACATCATGGCATTGGCTGAGAAGAAGTGTTGACCACCTGGAATAGTTTGAAGCCTCAGTTCAGGAGTAGAAAGCCAAACTGGGGGGTTTCTTAGATCTCCTCTGGGTATGTTTAGCAGCGCTAATGAGAGCCAGTTGGATTTGAATGATTGTCTACTGCATATGGTGCCTTGCAGTGCATGGAGGAAGGGAAAAGGAAAGGGTGGCTGTGACTCGGCAGCTCCTGGCTTCCCTTGTCAGCTGCAAGAAGCAGAAGAACAAAGTTTTGTCGAATCCACTAGTGGCTACAACTGAGAAAAGCTGGAGCTTCTGACACTTGTAATAAATAGATGAGAAGCGCAGACTGTGATGTGCTGCACTGCCTTTTGGGACATAACACAGCCCTCGGACAGGTGCCGCCTGGCCAGTGTTCCCCTGGAGAAGGTGAGGAACAGGATGATATCTCCAGTAGCTTGGAGGCTGGCTTGGCTCTTGGCTCAAACCAGAAGTTTTAGACATGCATAGACGACTGTGTTTGGCTCTTTCTTCTTTAACGCTTAACCAGTGTTCCTAGCGAATCCGAGGAATTGCCTATAAAAGTTTCTACATCTGTTTCCTTCCTTAGGCTCTGTAGGCAGCTTGTCAGTCATTGCTTATATCCCATTCGGGGCAGCGGAGGGGAATACTGTATTTATTTATATTTATTCAGTGTGTCTGGAACCTATCCTGGACTTAAAGCACCTCAAAAATTTTTAAAACAAGCCATTAACAAATACTAGATGCACCGTTTTCATATTTCAGTTCATCCCTTTTCCTGGAACTGAGTTTTAATTAAAAGTCTCTTTCCCACAAAAAGCCAAGCACCTTGCCACACCAGCAGAAACCTGCACCTTCTCAAAAGTGCTCCATCCCGAGATTCCTCGAAGTGACCTTGCAGTGGGGTGTGGACCTAGCTGTGAGAAAAGATGGAGTACACTGTGTGGCCTAAGCTATGAGAAAGTAGGACTGGAAGAGCACTTCACACTCAAGGGACCTTTAGGAGATCCTGTTTGGAGGTGCGTGTGTCTTTGCTAAGTTTAATCACTTTGCTGATGTGCTTTCCACTCCAGGTATCTACTCTAGATGGCAAAATTTCAGCCGAAGCAATCCCAAAAAATAGAGCTGGGGGGTGGATAAGGGCAGGGGGAAGGCTGGAAAAACAGTGTTTTGCAATAATAGAAAAAAATAATAAAATAAAGGCAAAAAACAATTCTGGTGATCTTGCATGGCACGCCCATGCTTTGGAGCAGAGGCATGAAAGCTGGCAACAAACTGGCTTTTGTTTCAAGGATATGCCTTTTACAGTTTTTGTCAAAATCCACCCAAATTTGGCAAAGCTGTCAGGCTTTTAACAAACTTAGTTCATGCATATTCAGCAGCAAGGAGTTGGATTTTAGCAGTGCATAAGACTCTCTGCCCAAAGAGACGCAGAGTGTGAGTCTGTCTCGGCCTCAGGGCAGGAGCACTGCAGGGTGGAAGGTGTAGATGTGCTCTCCATGAGCTGTCTGTTTCTTCATGGCTTTAAAAGGGGGAACACTTGTGCTAGGATGCCTGCATCTCTGTGTTAACCCCCAAGACTGCTTGGGAAAAAAGAAACTATCCAATCCGGATGCAGATGAGAAGAATAGGAAAGCAGGCAAAGTGAGACCAGAAGCCTAGGGTTTGGTTGGAAAGGTGAAGGACCGTGAAGGTGGGAGAGATGGAGTGGAAGGACATGAGCCCTGGGGAGGACTTGGCAAGGGGCCAGGGCATTGGACTCTGGCCAGAAGGATGGGGAATAAGGGAATGAGGTCAGGAGATGAGGCTGGAGCTTGGACGTGCAAGGACAGGGTCGTGAATTAAAGGACGTGGCTTTGAAGGGGTGAGGGCTGGCTGCGGAGGAGAAAAGAGACAAGAGTTGGGTTGAAGGAGGTGAAGCTGGACAGGGTCTACCTCGCTATAAACTTTATCTGTGCTAATTCCAGGTTAAATGTGTTCAGTTAAAATGGCAAGTGCCAGAATGAAGGTTGCCCTAAAAATTCAAACATCACTGCCTTCGATCATGTTCATCTTCCCATCTCAGGGTGTATTCCACAGGAACCAGGATTTAAGATATTTGGCCATGTTCTCAGCTGGTGAGAACTAGTATAACTTTATCAATAGCTCTGTACCAATTTATACAGATAGTCTGGTCCTATAAGCATCTTCCCACCTCTGTTATTTCCTAACATGCCTCATGCCTTTAAAGGTAATAACGATGTGGTCCGGTACTCTCAGACCTGTTGGGAGGCTGAGGTTACTTATTAGTAGCCAAGAACAGAATCTTTCTCCTCGTCTGTATATTATCTTCATTTTCCTGTGTTTTAAAATGCATCACTTGAAAGTCTAAAATATTTGACAATCTGTAAATGTATTCAAACTACTGCTGCATTTAGCAACGGTCAAATATATAGCTATATATTATATACTGTCACATATATTTAATATATGTGCAAGAATGTCACTAGACAGAATAGTTATGTGGAAAATATTATAATAAATGTAAACATTGTCATCATCTACTGATGAAAATGACCCTAATTTATTTGGACCACCGACATGCATATATATCTTTGCTCTGACTCTTATTCTATAATTTTAATAAATAACTTAGTTTTACTATTTGTTTCCATCATGTGCAACTCCCTGGGATGAGGTGGAACTTGAAATGCAGAAGGTATCAAGTGGAAATTAGTAGGTGCCTTTCATTTTCTAAGTATAGTGAAGTAAAGTTTGAATGAGTTTTAACATTCTTGAATATTTAAATGCCCTGGGACATCTGGTATTTATGGGGGATTTTTTTATATATATATTAGCTTTTTTGTTCATTTTCTGCTTTTTTCCCTGTTTTTGTTCTGTATAAACTTTAAAGGTACTCTTCTACCTGAGACTTTCTATGAAATCCTGGAAAATGTTCATAAGGTCAAACTGGTTGTTTTGATGTGGTGCTTGGATGTTCATTCTCCATGCTGTAACGGAGTTGGTTTTGAAGTCAACAGGGCCACGTTAACATAAAAAAAAATTAATAATTTAAAATTTATCCCCTCTTTCAGTATACCAGCTAGCTAATACAGCCAGCCTGTTATATGGGTTTTTCTTATTGATTTCTCTAGTACACATATGACTCCAGATTGGTGTGATGTTGTCTAGGGACACGACGCAGCAAACATCCAAATGTTCTCACAACTGCTGTGGAGCTCGCATGGGAGATTAGTGGACTGCTCTTTGCAGGCATTGGGTATTAAAATATAAGATACCAGTGAATCTTTCTGAATGGGAGTGAGATTCCTGGTATTAATAGTAAAGTAACAGTTTTATTTTCTTCTGGTAATTTCTGTGTTCTGATCATTTCTCAGCCCACCAGATTTAACCATCTTACTAATGCGCTCTAAGATGTTCTGAACCAGATATTAATATCAGCATTATTACAGTGTCAGCACTTCTCCAGCGTTAGCAGATATATTGTTTTCATTATATAAATCTAGTCCCCACACTCTCTGCTTTCCAGTTTAATTAATCCGCTGTCACACCAACATTGCCAAGAAACCTGTAGCTATTTATAGAATGGCATCATTTTAATACACAAAAGATAAATATGACTTGGAATGTTACAAACTGTGCTACAAGCGGGATTAAAAAGTAAAAAATTAATTTAACTCAATATTAGAAGCTATAGGCTGCCCTTAATGCTTTTTACCCTGTGAAAAATGTTAACTGTTGTTAAGCAGATAGCAGATAAGCTTTAATTTTGAGTTTGTCTTGACCTTCTTTCCTCTTGGACTAGTCCCAGTGTATGTGTGTGTGTAGAGGCACTGCATTCAAACAGGCTGGGTCAGTATGAAGGCTGGCCATCGCTTTGCAGAGTACGCGGAATGCACCAGTGGGCACGTTTGAAATAGCACAACAGTCTGTTGCTGTTTACTGCCCCTCTTATGCCTGCACTTATAAAGTGTAGCACAGGATACACGGGGATTAAGCAGGGCAAAGATAACTTCAAGTACTCTTCTATGCAGCAAGAGTGCGAACCACAGGGATCAGATGCTAAAACTTCTCTGTAAAGAAATTTTTTTAGGGAAAACATCTTGTCTGCTCTCCAGAAACCTGGGTGGATAAGTTTTCACCAGTGAGCAGTCAGTGTTTTCCAAGACCCACCATACAGTAAGAGGGGTAATAATCCCACAGCTCCCCAACAGTGCCCAAAGGTTCCTGATTCTGCCTGTCCTGAGCCAGAGCTGTTTGCGTCAACTCCCTGCCATATAAATGTCTCAATATTGAAAGAGTGGCTTCAAAGAAAACACAGAGGTTAACCTCAAAATATTGGGCAGAAACAGCTTACATGTTACGAGTTTGGAAACTTGTATTCATGCCAGAACAGTAACATTTTCTGGTGGTATTTCTTTGGGCCATGAGTTTGCAGGCTAAAGGCACCTGGAACTGGCCAGGGCTTGTGTCAGAGGTGTCTTTGGTCCTTCTTTGCATCCCCAAATCCCTGGGATGTTCTAGGAAAGTATTTTAGTAAATATATCTTCAGAATTGGTACTTCCCCAAATAGGGTTAGATACCCTGGCAAGTAAAGGGTGCTGACAGGAGAAATGATGCAGGCAAAGATGCCTGCAAGGAGGCAGGGTTGTATCTGCTCTGGCTAAGAAAGCAAGGCAGGGAGCAAGCGGTGGATGGAAAGAAGGAGGGAGTGGATTAGCCAGACACCCTTTGGCATTATTGGGAGGCGGTGGTGAAGTGGGAGAAGACCTGTCCTGCCTGTAAGCTTTCCTCTGTGAACTTCCTAATTCCTTTTAGAAACCGTTTGTGCTTTTGGATTCTGGGGTGCTGTGCTCTGCTGTTTAACTGTGAAGGATGGCACAGGGGCTTCCTCCTTGTTTTTAAAATCCCCTAACCCTTATACTGTAAGCAGTGATGAATGATAGTTCTTTACACCCTTTCTGTTTGCTGTGTATGGTTTTGCAGACCTCTACTGGTAACGTCCCCTTGGTGTTCTCTACCCCAAGCTGAAGGATCCTTACCTATATAGGCTCATCTTGAAAGCCATTCCACATATCCTCCTTGGCCCTCCTTATGAGTTCTTGTATATACTTTTTTGAGATGAGTGAACAAAACTATATCCTACTTAAAAGGCAGGCTACAGGTTTAGGTAATGATCAGGTTTTTCTTTTGGTCCTCATTCTTTTCCTAAGAATGCCTAATCCTTGTTTTCCCTTCTAACCTCCACTGAGCTCTCCTTTCCCCAGACCCCTTCCCTGCATAGTTATAGCTAACTTAAAGCCTATCCTTGTGTATTTATGGCTGCAGTTATTTTTCCCAAGTGCATTACTTTCTGTTTATTGACACAGAATTTCATTTGTCATTTTATCACTGAATGCAGAGTCCTTCTGCAGCTTTTCAGGGTTACCTTTAGTTTGGCTGCTGATATAAAATTATTGAAGTAGTGAAACCATTTACCCCTGTTCCCAGGCCATTAATGAATATATTAAACAGCAATAACTACTGGAAATTTCTTTTGAAATGTTCCTTCCACTGTGAGAAATGACCACTTATTACTGTTTTGTTTCTAGTCTTTTATGCAATTATTAAAACCTCTTGTTGCACTTCTATAAAAGCACTTTGAGAGTCTCTAGAAGATCCAAGTATGCTATATTGCTTGTATCGCTTTTATCCACATTGACTGAATCCTTTGGAGGGCTGTAACAGAATTGAGAGGTGAGACATTCCTCTACAAATGTTACGTTGGCTCTTCCTCAGCTTATCATGTTTAGCCTTATTTGGAATAATCCTATCCATTATTATAGTTTCTACAGCTTTAATCCAGAAATTACTTACTGCCCTATATTTCCACAAACCTTTTTTCTAGGAGTGATGGCATATTTGCCACCTGCAATGTCTTTGGCACCAGCTGGATATAAATGGTGGAGTTACAGTACCAGTAAGTGGTATTTTCATAGTCTGGTATTTGAGTTCCTTTAGAGTTCTTTGGGGAAGAAGAAATGAGAACTGATGGGGTCACTTGGCTACTGTGCCTTTAAGAATCGAGAAATTTGGAGAAAACTCAGTGGCTTTGTGCAGATGATAAAGTGTTGGACTTTGTTCGTCCTATAGTCTTATGCTATAATGGCCAGAGGGACTTTTAAAACAAGATGCATTTTTCCTCAATATACTAGTACCTTGCACAAAAACATTGCAAACTTTCATTTAAAACAAATGATTGTGTACTTACATATGCAAAATAAAAAATCAGTTGCATTCTTAATAACAAATATAGGCTAGTGATCCTATTGAAGAAAGTGCTTGTGGCGCACACTCTCTTCATTTTTCTGTTTAATACCCCAGCTGTTTTACTATTCCACATTTTTCTTCAAAATACTGAAAGTGGGAAAGCCATGTTTCTACATAAAAGGGGTTGAAAGTATTTTGATTTAACTTAAAGGCATTCAGGAGCAAGCAAATGCCGTCAAGTGTCTTCAGCCAGTAGATTTCAATTTGTATTTAATACTTGCATAACTTAAACATTAGCCAGGAGAATTTTTAAGCATTTTTTTCTTTTAATTTGGCTTAAAAAAGTAAAAAAGACTCCTCCTGGACTGAGATCTTGTATCTCAAGTTTCAGACCGAAGTAAACTTTTACAGCCGAGTTGTAAAATAGCAGTTTATGAGACGAACTCTGCCAAAACTTTAACTATAACTGTGCCAATGTGCCATTATAATAATCCAACAATAATCATGGTCCATTATATTAAATCACTCGCACAGACAAAGGCTGCTAACCTTTCCAAGTGGGAAAAAATGTTCCTTTCAAATCGGGGATAAATTCCAACTGAGAAGACCAAATGCTCCAGCCTTTAAGTAGTGAATACATTTACTTCTCCCCAGGGCTCAAATAACCCAACATTTGGTAAATGTTTAACAAGGAGGAATTCTCCCTCCCATTTGCCCTTTTCTCATATACACTAGATTAACAAATTTAGTTTAACAAGAAGATCTGTGTTACCCCCTGGTATCCCTCAATTAGATCCTTCCTCCTGTTATTGGCGTATCATCCCAGTCCATTTGCTTGATAAGAGGACCCAAGGTAATTAGCTGCGTGGCATAAATAGTGTCTTCCACCAGCCCTACCTCTTGCACAGACAAGTCTCCCACACGTGTGAGAAGGTGATTTTGCTGTTTCTCTTTCCCTTTTGCATGTATCTTTTTAAGGGGATCTCCTTTTTGTAGCATTTTACAGAGCAGATTAAGCAAGCATGGCATGTAACTCTTGACTCCGGTTATGCCTCCCTGCAGCACGTCAGGAACTAAATCAAAGCCTCTGCAGGAATTCACAAATCCAGCTTAGAAATCTCATATTTAGTCCTGGATAAATGAACATTGTTGAGGACAGAATAACCACAGGCGCTCTGACACATTCAGATAGTGGTGGGAGGCTGTGCCTGTGTCGGTTCCGTGGAGTCACGGATTCCTCTGTTAGCCTCTTCTATTTTCAGCTGGTTTTTGCTGCATTCGGGTGCCCTGTTGTTGCTTCACATTGTGTCTGGTGGGCTGGATGGATGGCAAAACTGTATGTCTAGGCTCACATTGATGAACAGGTTTCAGATTTGGTGAAATCTACCCTCTTGTGGGTTTTGGTTTGGGTGGGGTTTTTTCCCCTTCAGTTTGTGAAATGAGGGGGCTTATGCTGTATAAGGAATTTGGGGCACTTCTGTTTTTCCTGGGAATGTGTTAGAGACTCCAAAGTTACCAACTTTGTCCCGAGACATTTGCAGCAGCCCACGGAGGTTAATGCCTGCAAAGGCTGTGAGGAGGACAGAGTTAGGATAAGAGGGAACTGAATCTCATATTGGTGATCTGAAGTGCACCAAGCAGCTGCATTTAATTCCACAACTAGAGCTTTTACCTACATTTAACACTCAAAAGGCAGTGGTGACAGCTGGCAAAAGTCTCTAATGCTTTTAACAGCAATCAGTGTCACTGATGAATAAAGCACCTTCCCATGCCTTGATCGGAGGCAAGACCTTACATCTATTATGGAAACCTGGGTGGAGGATTCTCCTGCCGGGTTCAGTGCCTGTGTGTGTGACTGTGTGCGCAGTTATTGCCACTATGTTCTTCTGTGCCACGCGTAGGATTTCCCACCGATCCAAAACATGAAGGCCTGGATGAAAGTCAGGCAGCGTCATTGGTGTGCTGGAGGAGAGCTAAGGCAGGAACGGTGCGATGCTGCTCAACGTGCACTTTGGCACCACGGCATTCCTCTGTGAGCCGCTGAATTTCATCACTTTGCTGGCACTGAGGGCTCCACACCTGATAGTGCTCAGTGACTTAAATATCCATGTCAAAAGAGCCCTCGGATCAGGTCAGGACTGTGGCGATGACAAGGACTGTGGTGGTCTGCTTTACTGTGGGGCCGAGCCTGCTGTTTGGGTTGGTGGGTCCCCAGCTGAGCACCGAGCCATCGTCATTCCAGGTGGCTTCTCCCTGTTTTCTGACTGGCTGACCTTCTGGAAGTGATTCTTTTGGGACTTGCTCTTGTCATTTCTGTCTCTGACACTTCAAATTAGATAATGGCAATGTGAGACTTCAGTCAGACTGGCCATTGAAGCTGATGGTGAACGTGATACCTCGCTTCTTGCGTGATATATGTCACCAAGGGCTTGATGATGAGCTGCTCACTGTAGCAGATGGGGATAGAATCGTTTAGGTAGGAAAAGACCTTTAAGATCATCCAGTCCAACCATTAACCTACACTACCAAGTCCACACTAAACCAATCAAGGGTAGGCTAGACTAAAACTAAATTGTGCTGTTGTCTCTGTCAGAGAGGTCTCATATCCCAGGGAAGCACAGCCATCGTGTTCCTTCAGCTTCACATAGAGAGTGGTTTGGGATTTACCCTCAGGTAAAGCAGAACCTCACCTGTGTCTATGCTTTATCATTTTGGCTGTGATTGCCAAGGTGATGGGTTTGGGGAGACTCCTCAATGGAAAGGAAAGGAATTTGCCTGTGAGCTCTGCAAATACATTCACTTCTACGGAGTTTATGCATGAAAGGGTCTCAAATAAAGGCATGTTTTGTTTGTAACTAGGTCCTTTAATTGTTGGCAAAGGAATAAATTCTCACTTGTTTGTATTTTTATCAATCAAACTAAATGAAATAATGCAGCCTAGGTGCAAGAAAGCACCAGAGGACTCATTTGGATCAATAGCTCTCTTCATTCTCAAGTTATTCACACAGTCATTCTCCTGTACTGAGACATGAGAAAGCAAAACCATTCAAGTGCTTCAGTAACACTAAGAAAACCGATTCAGTGGGGGGACTGTGTAATAGAACTGTGTCACAAGATAATCATTCCTCGCTGTTACACAAATGCTACAGCAGAAATGCATCCTTGTCATAAAGATGCAATTACCAATGTCTCAGTAGTTTGATCAAAAGGTAAATACTCAGATGATGGAGTAAAGAGCCAGTATTTCCATCAGCTCCATAACCATCTCCTTGTATGCACATGTGTAACGCTTCCCATTTTGCTCTACTGTCTTCCCAAGAAGACAAAAAGGAATATTTCTAAATGCCTGGGAAAAATAACTCTTACAAAAGACATGTGCATTCATTTAAGGAATTACAGAAATAAAAAATGATATTTTGTGTGCTTGGCAGATCATTTTCACTTTTGGGGCTAATACAGAAAAATGAAGTCAGATCCCCAAATTCCCCATTGTAAAGGGTCAGGCATTTCAAGATGCTAAAGAGGCTTCTTTTTTTAAATCTGCTTTGCCAGTAGCCTGTCTACTCAGCAGCTTTTGTGTCTGGTATTTGGTTGGGATGCTCTTTTAATTTAGGTTCAAGCAGTACTTGATTCTGCAAAATGCCAGAAATTGTCTGCACATCCTCAAACTCCAGTATAAGGTCTGTGAGCGGTTGGGGTACTCAGGAGCTTGCAAAATGTTTTTCATTTGACTGGTAATATTGTTAGATGGACTCTAATCTCTGCAAGGTCAAGAAGTGACTTCTGGCTCTGTTTGTCAAGCAGGAACACAGTGAGGCTGAAGTTGCTTTGTGGCAGCCCCTACTGTACACTAATGTCTAGTGTCGAGTGGGCTGGGTGGGCACAGTGGAGAGCAAAGATGTCTGCTTGCCTTACTGGGTCAGGTGGAGCAGTTTGGCAGGAGAGGAATGTCAATTGTTCCCAGGCAGCACTGAACATGTTTATCCAAGGGGACTTCCCAGAGCAATTCTCACCATGGGCAGAGGAAAGGATGTGAGGTTCAGAGAGCAGGAATTCAGCAGCATGAGTGCAGGCTGGCCTTGGGGCTTGCAGAAAAGGAGACTTCTGATGCCCCAGAGTTTGTTGCAGCTCAGGAACCTAATGAAGGATGGCTGGGTTGAGAGCAGCCTTGCAGGAAAGGACCTGTTCTATTAGGATGGGATGATTAGTTTACAAAGCCATTCTTCTCTGCTTGTCTCACTGATTTTTAGCTATTTTTAAAAGTCAATTACTCCACTTTCTGTTCTGATAGCATCTAGTCATAGAGCTAATGAGTGCCTTTGGAGTTGCCAATGCATTAGTGGCTGTTTAAGGAGCAGGTTCAGTTCTGGCTGACTTGGGGCTCCTTCAGATGTGCTTGAAGTCACACCGTGTTAAAACAAGGAAGGTGTTAAATCCTTGCAATGCTGTCTGCTCCTCTTGAAATTCACTGAGTAGAGTCCTAACCAGACCAAGTGTTTGTCTGGTTCAGCAGTGTAAGATTGAGGAGATGCTAAAGGCGTCTGTCAATGAGCGTTGGACTGTCCTGTGCTGGGGCTGAAGTCCTTGTGGAGATGGGTCAAAGTGACATGAAGCCTTTACAGTTTCTCCAGAGCACAGCATTTCATTGCCTCACCTAAGAGTGAGCCATGCCGTGGCAATGCATGCTAGTTCTGGGAACAACTGTGTATTTTGTGCCATGAAGCTACGCCACACTACCAGGCTAATAGGAAAACCTCTGCCATGAGGTTTGTCTTACGCTGCCTGAGGAAGGATCTGTGGTCATCCAGAAAGATTGACAGGAAGTCTTCTGGTTCTGCTCGGAGCTGGCCTAAATGCTCTCCAATAAAACTGGGTTTTGTCTGAGAAAATGGCGTGCAAGATATGTAGGGAAATGCAGACTTTCCACTCACTACATGTCCTATGTAAAATGGCAGTTTTCCAGTGTCACTTGTAAATGATCCTTTCCTTGACGTGCAACTAGATGCCAGAGAATTTGGTACAGGCTTTTGCATTGCACTGAAGGCCATAAAAACATCAAAAATTCCTTTTTTGGTTGCAAGAGAGCTAGCTGTCTAGCTTGGTGGGTAAGGCTGTCCCATCTTTGCTGTTTTTATTGAATCTGTTTTTAGGTATAGGTTCAAAAATATCTTCCTCTTAACTACTTCCAAAAGGTCAGCGGAAAGCGCTGCTTCAGCAGTTATACAAAACACTTCAGCGGGTGGGGAAGAATCAGAAATGAGTTGTCCTTTGCATTTCTTATAGCAAACATATTCAAAACCAACCACTCTCCCTCTGCTCTGCTGTGAAAATGCCTTGAAATTAGTTTGTTTTCTTTCTTTCTCTCATTTTTTGATACCTGATATCAATACAAACCCATATTTTAGGCAGGGTTTGCTACTAGCACCATGCTTCCCTGACACCCTGTAGACCTCATCAGCTACTCCCAGCCATCCTAAGCCGTGAGACGTCGAGGCAGCCTGGGAACAGGAGACGGAGCTCCATTCTGTGTGCTGCTCAGAGCACTTTTACACAGCTCTATTTTTGGCTCCTCACTTGCTCAAATGAAACTGTCTGATTAAGTAACACATAGGAAACAGATTTCGGTCCAAGTCTGAATCATCGAGCTATTCATTTTACAAAAGTGTTGGGTGGATTTTTGGTTTGGGTTTTTTTTTTTTTTTAAATCCATGATGCTCACTCCTTTCTGTGTTAGTTTGCCCCCAAAGGGACACTCACGAAGTTCATTTGAATTGGGTGTGAATTCACAGTGTATGAGCTGTGTAGACACCCTTGTGTAGAATGAAAGCCACCTGAAGCTGGCTTGGCTTTGAAAATGGATTTAGTACACCCTAGGTCTCAGTAAGCATTTCCTTGCTGAGATATAATTAGCTAATTAGCTGACTTAACTAATCCTGCTTTAAAATTAATTTGGATTACTTTCCTTGGCTGTCTCCAGAGAGACAGAAGTGCTTAGCTCTCCTGGTAACTAATGCTATCAAGTTCTGGAAGGACACTATGTGTGAAACAGTACTTCTGTAGCGTCCTGTCTTTTGAACCTAGGTATTGGGATGGGGAACAAAGAACTTGTGCATATTATCTAATCTAGACTTTGCCACCCATTCAGTCTGTGCAGTTAACTTCCAAAGTCATTACCGGAGCCAGGGCTTGTATTTCAGGTATGTCTGACCTTTTGCTTGAGCAGTTGGGGCTCTAATTTCAAGTCAAGCCATGAGGTATAGGTAAGGTCTCAAGTTTCTTTTTAAATTGCCAGGTTTAAGTGCTGGATACACAGCTAAATTCTCTGGCATCTTTGAAAATTCACATGCAGTCACAGTAAAAAGGTGTTAATAAATAAATTGGTTATAGCATCAGTGAAGATGTTAGATCTCAGCCTAGAGCAGGGGAGGAAGAAGTACATAGACAGAATGGACGTTCCCTGCTTGTGTAGGGTCTGATGAATTGTAGCTTTAGAAGCCATTCCTGAACCATTAGCTTTTTTTTTTGAGAATCCACTGAGAATGGACTGGAAAAGGGTAGATGGAATGCATGTACTTTAATGGAGAAAGGAAAAGAGATTAAACCAGATGAGACTCCTCTGAGTGCAAAAACTAGTTGGTTAATTGTATCCAGAGTATCGTTATCGGCATTCCCCTATCCAATTGGAAGAATGTGATGTGTAATATTCCACAGCTATCTGTCCTGCTTCCAGCTCTGTTCAGTGTTCTCATTAATGACTTGCACAGTGCAGTAAAGAGTATGTTTATTAAATTTGCAGACAACATGAAGCTGTAAGGGCCTGCAAATATACTGGAGGACAGGATTAGGAATTTAGAAAGGCATATACAAACTGAGGAACTGGTCCAAAAAAAAAAAAAAAAAGGAATAAAATTCAACTGGGGACTAACCTCAGAAGTAATCAACTGCATGAGCATGGGATGCATAACTACTGGGCAGGTGATGACACTTTAGAAAAGTTTTGGAATTATAGCCAGATCACAAGCTGAATGCAAATTTTAAAAAAAAAAAAAAAAAAGATATTGCAAAGAAAGGCAGTCCTTGTACTAGGAACTTACTAAGCATCTACCTCTCAAGACACCATATGTACTACTCGGCACTGATAAGGTCTCAACTAGGTTTGCTACTATTTTTCAAAGAGTATGGGTCTGTTGGAAAGAGTCCAGAGGATAACACTGAGAATAATCAAAGGTGTGGGAAAGATGGCTTAGGAGGAGGAATTGGAAAAACTAAAGTTCTCTTGTCTGCTAAGAGACACTATCTGCAGTTAGACAAAGACATTTTCCAGTACATTAAAGACTTTTGAAAATATTAAATTACCGCTTTACAAGTTTGTGTTGGGGTCAAAATCATAGCAGGAAAGTTCCAGATTTAGATGCTACGAAAACATCTCCAGAAATAATGGTAGCAATGAACTAGAGTAGATTGCCTGGTGAAGCCATGAAGTTTCTGTTACTGGTGCTCTGTAGGAACAGGTTAGAAAAACATTTATCAGCAGCGAAATGAATATAGTTGCTCCTGTCTTGCAGGATGTCTGGGGAAGGATGCATTAGAGGACCTCTTGAGGTCTTTTTCGGTCTTGTGATTTGAGAGCAATCAGTATAGTGCTCAAAATAATATCTGGAGGCAGCAGTTGCCCAAGTAGACGTTTATGCTACTGTTTTAATCTTTGCAGCCAATTACTTCAATTTTATTGCCTCTGGACTTTCTGAGAGTAGGTAGGTCAGGATCAGGACACTCTGAGAGCAGCTCCAGTGTGTACACATGGATACCTGCTTTCCAAATGCAGCACTGTTTTCTGTGAAGCTTTGTTCTCAATCATATTATTAAGTTCCTAAGAGGATCTCGGACTAGAATTTGGCAATATTTGTTCCTGTCAAATTTGTGTTGAATTTGGTAAACTGTTTCAGTCAAAAAGCTTTGTTTTGATATTAATTGAGCAAAGTCTTCTGATTCTCTGTGATGGGTTGACAAATTCCTATTCCATCCCTATCTACAAATGAGTGTTCCTTGTGCTGTGTGGTTTAAGCATTCTCCCACCCTTAGATAACATTGTGCTTTGAGTCAAGAAGTTGGAGATATGAATCTGTGTCCCACAGGCTTTGTATTCTGGCTGATGCTTCATGAATTTGAGGGGTCAATGTTTGTGTGGTGTCTGCAGTAATCTCTTCATTTTTCTGATTTATTAAATAAAACTATATGACAGTTTAAGAACGTGTATTTTTTCTGTATTAAACACATCTAGAGCACTATATCAGACCCTCTTGTTCTCTTATCCCTCTACAGCTGTTACCTTTGCATAAAACTAAAACGCTGTGTAGGATAGGCAGGTGGGATGGAGGACCCCACAATTAGCTTTGTCCCCTCTGACATGAGGCACCGCTGAAGTTAGAATCTGCATCATCAGCGCACACTCAGGAAATGCAATTCAGTGTTTTGAAAGAGAAAGCTGGGGGACAGTTCACAGTTATTGTAAGGTAAATACTAATTTATGTTCCTTAGTTCAACACATTAAAACATCTAAAAACTTGTAAATCACCCAACTGTTCACTGTCCTTTGAAATATTCTGTTTTCTTTTCTTCTTGGCTTATAGGTCTAAAGTGTGGACAAGCGGTCTACTGCTTGGGACAGCTTTTAAGAAGAGGAGACTAATCTTTCCTCTGCTTTCTGGAAGTAGTGAGTGAGTTTGGAGCAGTCAGTTGAATGGTTCGTTGTGCATGCATGTGCCTCTGTCTGTCTAAGTATTTGTAGTGATTTCTTTTATACAAGTCTTTAAAGTCCCGGATAAGATCTGGGCTCCATGGATTTCAATACAGTAAATGCATGTAATTCAAGATGCGAAGAAAGGAAAGAAGCATTTATTTTACAGATGGGGAACTAAATTGTACAGAACTATGAGACTATCCAAAAATAATACAGAAAAACTGTGGCAGAACATGGATTCAAGCCTGAGCTTTGATGTGTCACTTGGATCCCTAATTACAAGGCTGTTGTTAACTTTCCAAGTTGTTGTTCTTATACGTAATCATAGCACTTAGGACTTTAGCTATTTTGCTATTAAATTAAACCTTTCTTCACTCTGCTGGAACATGGAGCTGGAACACTAGTGTGACTAAATAGAAGATGATGATTTCACACCAAAGGTAGGGAGATGTGGCCAAATGGATACGGAGCAGCAGTCTTACATCAGGCTGACCCATTAGGTGTCGCGTCAAGAAGTGCCACATTGCTGCCTTCCTGCGCCTTGGTGATATATCTCACACTTGCCACCGCAGCGCTTGGTGTGACTACTGCCGCAGTTATCGCTCAGGATCCTTGGCTTGAGGCGTGGAGGCCAGCTGTGCTATTAGAGAAGTGCCATCGTGGGAAGCTGGAGCTGCAGCCAACGTGGCTGTGATATCGGCACCGCTTCTGACATTCTTGGACACCTCCTCTTTGCCGCTCTCCTCTTTCCCACTCTTGCTTCCCCCAGCCCATTAAACTGCACAAGTCAGATGAAAATTTCTACTCAGCAATTTTTTTCCCTCCCTCCCCCCATACTTTCAGCCATACGAACTTGTTCATGGAGAAATACGTGCTATCTCAGAGACATACATGGGTGTGAAAGAGTGCGCTAAGTAAGGCCTTTCTTCAGGTTAAGAAAACAGCAAACTTGTTCTGTGACATTCTCTCATCCTCTGGTGACCTGCGCAAGGCACAGGGAGTGTTATACGTATACCTGAAGCAAAAACAAAGCCAAAAAACATCTAAAACTCCGCAGTTGTTGGGTGGGGTTGGAATGGATGAGCAGGTGCATACCAAAGCATAATTATCATGGGTTGTGTTCCTGTCCTGTTTCATAAGTGTTAAGCAGGTTTTTGGATAGGAAACTTCCAAGGAAAAGGGAGGAAGTGTGGGAAATGGTGATTCAGAAGTCAGTGGCTTTCCCTGAAGTAGCTGCCCGATTGCCAATTTTTGGCAGAGATTTAAAAGCTGAGTATCTGTTGACTGTCAGGCCAGCGTTGTCAGTCACCTGCGTTCAGGTTAATGCTTCAGGGAGCTGGCCAAACTCCAGGGGATAACCCACCTAAAGAAAGATATCATTGCTCTTTCATTGGAACTAGATGTTCTTCCCTCCTTCCTCAGTCTCTTGCTCCTTCTTTGTGCCGTGGAAAAGTGGGATGGCTCTGCACAGTTTGGGGACATTCAGATCCAGACCAAAATTTCACATCCCTGCTGAAAAAATAAGAAACCCCAACCAAAAAAACCCAAAACATGGCTGAAATCTAGCAACCTTGAAATTAAGAGTGACCCAAATTAATGCGTGTCTGTGCTTTTTTCAGAACAGGATGAACTGAACAGATAGGCTGAAAAATGTAGTGAGTAATATGTGTAAACTCAAGCCTTTGGTATGCAGCCTAATCTGGCACAGCAGCTAACTTGCCTGACTAATGTGTTTTATGTCAGCATGACGAGGTTTGTTGGAAGTGATGATATCTTTTAGTAGACAAAGTAATTTAGTTGTCCATCTATTAGTAACATCAGACAAGCTTTCAGGCACATAAGCTCTTTCAGGCCACCTGAAAGCTTAAAAGAAGGCGTCACCTTTGGTTTCAGCTGTCCTGGGAAGCAGTTGGGAGCTTAAAGCTTGCCTGCTCTCTCCATCTTTTCTGCTTAGTCTAATGAAGGATTTACTCTACCTTGTCTACCTGATGTCTAGAGGCCATCTTATCCACCCAAGAGTATAACTTCTTTCTTTTGGGATGTTATTCTGTGTTAACAGCAAAAATTTCAGACCAGCTGCGTTTTGGGGTTTTTAGGTTTCAGGGTACCCAGCTTTGCTTTGCTGGTCATTTGTTCTGTGCTGCAGATGTTCTGCATTGTCTTAAAATCAGAGCCACGCGTGATGTCTGCATTTAAGTACCCCAAAGGAGATGTCTAAAGTCAGTAACCACTGTCAAAAAGCAGAGATTTTGAAGTTAATTGTAATAAGAGAAAGCACAATAAATTAGTTAAGCTGCTCTCCTCTGCTGTTTGCCTTCAATAAAGAAGAAGGAATGAAGTTACTTAGTCACTTGCCTGTGTTGTGGGTTAGAAGTGATAATATCAGATAGCTACCAAATGCTTTACAACAATAACAAAATCTAACAACCAAATAAAGGAACCGGAATACTTGAACTGGAGCTGAAAAAAAAAAATAATGAAAACCACCCTCTCTCATGAATAGTTTTGGTCCTCATTATAGATTAGTAGTTTTGTGAGATGATGTAGAAATGTTCCTTATTATCACAGCTTTATTGCCTACCTCTGTACATCTGTTCCAAAATTCATTTCAAAATGGGCAGACATTTCAATAATCCACTGTGGCTTGGAATTTTCATATTGTTTCTGGTGCATTAAAATCTGGATGGAAAGCTGGTACTTTTAAATTTACAATTGCACAGACCGTACAACATCTGGGTAGCTTTGCTCTATTGCTTTCCCTGTTCCTTTAAATTTAGGCTGAAGTTATGATGTGCATGAAAGGCTAAAGACCTTGTGTGTGGCAGGTGTTATTTCAAGCTGACAAAAATTCAGTAATATGTTCATTTTACTTTGATATGGCCTTTTACAAAATGCATAAAGCTCTACTTCAAACCTTGGCAAAATAGTTTTATTTTAAAAACAGGCAAATGGAGGATCTTCTGGACTAGAAGAAATTACCAGTCAACTTATATATATATATATGTGTGTGTGTGTGTGTATTTATATAAAAATATATCCATGAAATTGTTCTCTAAAAAGTTAGTTATTTATTATTCCTTTAAATAATGCTTCATCTCTTCTCTGTTGAGATGCACTGATGTACTTTCTGGAGGATCAGTGAAGTGGTTTTTTTTCTGAGAATGACAGCACTAAGGCAAATTGCAGGCTTTTAAGCTATATGGATTCCTTAGGATTACTTGTGTGAGTAATTACTCATTATTGCCAGTCAAACAGTCATACTTTAACTGATCTGTATAGAGGAATCTTTAGCAGAGTGAAACCTAGTTCCACTGGTCCCCACTGAGCTTTGTTGCTTTACACAAGCTAAGATACAGTTGATATAAGCCTGTTCTGCCCCAACACATCCATGGCATCCTAAATTTAGTCTATATTAGAAGCCCTCTTTAGTCTGGAGGCTTAGAACTTCTATTTAAAAAAAAAAAAAAATCTCAATCCATAAATATGAGGAAGAATGCAAATGTTGTACTCATCCTCCCCGTGTCCGACTGAGGCCGAATCTTTGGGGGAAAACTATGTTTCTCTCTTAAATACAGCATACCTAAATCTGCTTAATGAATTGGTGGGGTTTTCTGTGTTGTTGTTCATGTTTAGCAAGAGAAAAAGGGATTTGGGGGAAAGCCATGCGTCTGCGTCTCTAAGTGCACGTAACTAAATCCCAACTAATGGTTACTCCTTAATCCCTTGGAGTCCCTGTAGCCTCCATTGTAAGATGTATCGGAGGGTGCTTCCGGATGAAACGCTGACTAAAAGTCCGATCCCAGTTGTGTTTGGCGTTACTTTCCGAGGTGTGTATAGTGCTATTTTGTTAGAACAGGTCTGATCAAACTGAATTTTCAACCTGACCTTTTACTCACCCCTAATAACTTCCTGGTTCCTTGGTCAGAGAGAGATTTATGAGTAAGAACAAAGCGTGATGTGTCTGTCCCAGCAGCGAGGAAAACCAGAAAACTTATTAAGAGAGAAGGGAGGGGGAGAGAAGAGAGAGAATGAGAAGGAAGGGAGGCTGAAAGCGAGTCCTGGTTTCAGACAGAAGCACCTCAGCTTCTGGTCTACTGTAATTACCCAGCCACTGAAGAAATAAAACGTTGAAAAAATCAATTTTATAAAAAAATCAATGTTTTAAACAATTTGAAGAGCTCTCATAATTTTAAATCTCTCTACAATGTACACGTTCAGAGCCCTGATCACCTTCAAAGTGAAGTGCTCCAATAATTTTAAATTGTTCTGCACAGAAAAGGCTCCGAACCCCCATTTCACTTCCAAATGGAAGCAATCTTGAAAATGTGAAGCACACCAATAATTTTAAATAGCTTTCTCTGTCCAACCCTGCCTGTACTTCCGTGAAGTTCCTACAACTGAAAATTTCAGTGTTTCTTTACGTTGAAGGAATTTCTGCTTATAATCTGTAAAGGTGATTCTTGTCTACTATGTTAGAAGATTTTTCTTTTTTAAAGTTAAAAACAATGAGAATTTTCTCAGGGTTTTGGTTACTGAAATTATGGATCTTTGCCCATTAGAAATGTTTCCATTTGTTCCTGTATTTAGTCCAGCCAAAAAGTACACATTGATGAGTATAGCTGTTATCATTTCCTAACTTACAGCTCTGTGCAGAAAGTGATTTTACATTGAATTGTAATTTCATCCACAAGGGCTTTAGACCTTATATAATTAAAATACCTCAATCCTCTTCAAATTAGAAAAGCAAATTGTTACATATCATAAGTAGGTGCTTTTCACTCTAATGACAGTCACTTAGATGATTTACGACATACATTATTTTATATCAAAGTACAATGAAATAGGCATTACCAAAGGTAATCTCAGTAATGTCTGAAAAGGGATCTCAAACCTCAGTGCAACAATGAATGCAGTATTTAAAATGCAAAACCCAAAGACATTATTATGGTTTTGATTTCTTATGCCACAGCTTCTCCTGATCTGTTATATTAGTACAGCAGTACAAAGGGTGTTTTGGATGTATTTTGCTAAGATAACAGACGGGAAAAATGAAATATAAAGTCAGATTTTATGCAGAAATTGTTATCAAAGGGATGATAAAGTAAAACTGCATAATCGCAAGGAAAAACAATTGATGATGTACAAACTGAAATATATTGAGCTCATGGAATATGCTCATTTCCAGCTTTTAAGCCCTTGCATTATTAAAATGCATAATAAAATAAAATGCTTGGATAATGTATAAACAAATCAGACTAAAGTAGCTTCTTGAATATGATTATTCTCATATTTCTGTATTCTAGATGAAGATTATCCCTTCTCTCCCCCCACCCCTACCGCAGTGACCTATTCCAGAGCCTTGGGAGTCAATGGCGAGAATCCCGATGTCCTCGGCATCCTTTGTGGCAGGCAAATGCTGCCCTGTAACACTGCATTGGAACACGGACAAATGGCTATAAATGAGAACAAATGGCTGTACGTTGGCCGTGAATACATTTAGGCTGGAGATGAGAAAAAGGTGCCTAACCATCTGAAGGGTGAGACTGGAGCAGCCTTCCTGCAGGAATAATTGGAGTTTAAAAAAAAAAAAAAAAAATTAGAGAGAGAAATTGATTTTAAGTGAGAGGTTGAGAATTTGAGGTGGTTGCCTGCAGTGTTACAGGACCTACAAGGTTGCTTGTGGTGGCGATCCTGCAGCATCAGCAGCCTCCTGCTTTTCAGTCTGTGGCTTGCCAGAGCACGGCCACTTCCCATCCCTGTAACAAGTAGTGCTGTGCAATGTCACTGCGAAGACTTTACTGAGAAACATAGTCCTGAGTAAAAACCTCCATGGTAGAGGTTATCAGCCTTGCAGATCTTTTCCTATGCTGCTTGCTGAATGGATCTACTTGTGTGCTAAGGGGGGAGGTTTTGGTGTGTAAAGGTCCAAAAGTCACAAAGGCTGATGGAAATGGTGTCTGAGTAAGCAAATAAATGCCAAAGCTCTTTGACTTGGGAGGAGCAGCTGTTAGGATTTCAACAGTTCTGGTGCATGGGCTTCAAGAGCGTAGAGGAGTGAGCAGCAGAGAACCCACAAGAATAACTAAAGGATTGGAAAACCTGGTTTACTGTGAAAAGCTTAGGAAACCCAGTCTAGTTAGCTTGAAGGTTATGGGAGACTTAATCACCTTCTGGGAGAATATGCGTGGGGAACACAAGGATCATGTTAAATCTGCCAGATCCCAGTGGAGTCCCCAGAAGGGTTTCGAGAGACTCCCCAGCCTGTTCTCCAGCCCTACCACAGGGCAGCTTTGCCCCTGGTCTGTCCCCACCATGCCCAACCCATGTTTGGTGGAGCTAGATCAGTTCAGACTCAAAACATAGCAGGATGAAGATCATGAACTTCCCAAGGGCTGAGCGGGAAAGGTGACATTCTTCATCATGAAAAATATTCAGAAGGAGATGTCAAGTTTTTCTGAGAGAGATCTTTCCCAGGAAACAACTCTCGAAGCACTGTGGCCTGTGCCAGCTGAGCATGTTGGTCCCTCATGGCTGCATAATCGATGGTTTTGTGGTCTGATGCTTGCTTACCAAGGCCCAGCCTGAATGTGCTTAGCAGTTTGCCTCTTATTTGCGTCAGCATCTAAATAAAGATGAATACCATTTTTTTTTTCCTCTTTTCAAGACGAGCTGTTAATTTTATAACAGAGAAGAGCAATTTAAAGACTTATATAATTAAGAGCACATTTTTTTAAATTTCAGAAGACTTTTTTTTTTTTTTTCCCCAATGTTCAGCAGCCATAATTGGGGAGAAAATTGTAAAGTGTCTTAAGTGGCAGCAGTCAGATTTCCAAAGCATCCTCAGCAGCAAGAGTTCCCATCAGTCAGAAAATACTTTTTTTTCAGAAAATAGACTTCTAAATACCAAAATGGAGCCTTGGAGGTTTAAAAACGTAATAAATTTACATTTCATTTTGAATAAAATTCCCTTTCCATGCATATACGCAAAGTGCTATTTGGAATAAACATGATTTCCAGAAGAAACTCTATCTTGAGGCTAATTTCAGATTTAGCTGTGACAAACTGTGGTCAGTCAGTCCTGGCTCCTTGTACCACCACAGTCCCAGCAGAGAGAGCGGAGGCAGTAGTCTGCAGTGGTTCAGTGTGACGTATGTCCCCTGCAGCTTCAGAGCTGGAATATCAAAGTCTCTGCCCGTTCCCCTGCTCATCCTACCTAGACAAAGGGGTCGAGCACACCACACTTGCAAAATCTGTTTTCTGCAGCACTGGGGGTGGGTGAGGGATGCGAGGGCAGAAGAAACAGCAATGCTGCATACAGAAATATGACCGTGCATGTCAGAAGCATCTTACAACTTTCAATGGTTGATATTTTGATCTGCCCAACTTGATCAACATCTAGCTGTTTGGCTGCTGGAGTCTTTTAGGTAGACCTTTAGGTCTAGCAAAGCATTTTCTTACAACAAGCTTCCACAAATGCCTTGTACTGGGCAGCACTGCTATCGGATATTTAGTAAGTACTCAGGATCCTGAGGTGATATTTTTGGGAGACTTTGAAGCCTTCTGGTTAAGGCTGTTCTCTTGTCACTGTCATTGTAGAGCTCAACTTCACCATTTCCCTTAAGTCAGTGTATTTTATTTTATACAAATTCTGGCATCAGAGAAAAATCCAGCTTGATGAGGAAGTGTTTGTGCTTCTGGATAAAGTGTTTTACTCGGGGGACGCTTAGGAGGAAAAAGAAGGGGAGCTTTCCAAGATGACAGCAAACGATCATGATGGGCATGGTTAGGGAAGCGAGTCTGATCAGTATCTATATCTATATGCTTAAGTGGGACTGAAGTGTGGGTCCTCCTTGTAGCTCTTTCTGTCTTACCTGATATGGCAGGTGAGATTAGGCAGCAAAGTCCCCGTGCTGTCTCCTTCACCGCTCAGCAGGCAGTGGCGGTGTCACCACGTGACCAGGGACGCGGTGCAGGCGTTGCAGCAATCCCGCTCAAGCGCCAATGGAATGCTTGACCTGAAATCCCTTGAGAGAAAGAGGCATGTGCAGGCAAAAGCTGAGCATCAGATCAGCCCGAAGGGAGAAGCTGTTTTAGCTACAGGCACACAGAAAAGGGCTACAAGAACGGGCCTGAGGCTGTTGAAGTGTATTATGATGGTTGCCTTTCACCTCGGCGTGCGCTCAGCCTGCCCCAGCCAGGATGACCTCCCAGGGCCAAGTGAGTCTACTGCTGCTGGCTGAGACAGTCTGTGGGATTTTCAATGGTTACATGAGTGAACAAACCAGCAACTATAAACACGGCCTCGTGCTTAAAAAGAGAAATACTTCCCTACCCTGCCATTGCCTGGAAAGGTTCAGTGACCGAAATACATGCAAAGCTCAGAGCTCCTGAGCAGCATTGCTCTGCTGGGATCTCCTGACGATGACAGTGTGGCAAAGAGCCAGGAGGAAGACTCTTGGGAGGGAACTCCGTGCGGTGGCTGTGCAAAGGTGGAAAGCCATTAGTGTGCAGAGCCGATGACTGTGCCTTTGAGGGTGAGCAGGAGGAATTCTCTTAAAGGCAATGGTGAACAACTTTGATATGGATTAACTGGACTTTGGGAGGAGGGGGCTGCTATTGTTTAAAAGTAAGCCAAATTTTTTTAATTCTGTGAATGTGGTTTTCTGTTGCTTACTGTAGAGGCATTACCTGCTGATTGCTGGCTTCCAGGTTGAAAACCATTCTCTCACTTAAGACTGGGAGATTCCAGTCCTGTTGCCTTTAGTTCTGCAAGGAGTTCTGCCAGAGAAACTGCAGAGAGGTGGTAGTGGATTCTAGCGTAAGAGGAAATATATTATGTGATGACTGTAATGGGGGTCTCTTCTCTATTTTATGAAAGAGGAGAAAGCACAGCAATGAGATCTTGGGTTTAGGATAGCATTGTGGGATTAAGGTTGAAGGACAGATAACTGGTGCTTGTCTCAGCTATGTGGTGAAGTTGAAGTCAACACCTACCTAATACAGCAGTTTCTGGGGAGGAGGAGGTTGTTAGTGTGCTAAATAATGGGTTCCGAGATTCAGCATCGACTGTCCTCACGCAGAGGCACTTCATTAGATACACTCTCTGCCTGAGTCACTGGGTGCTTTTGGTGTGTGTTATCTGTTTTCATAGCATGGAGTTCCGTGATTCTTTGGCAACGTGTCTTTGGAGAGAGCTCTTCACTGTTGCGCAAGCCGGGGGCAGAGCTAGTGAGGACATACCCCTATGCTCGGTGGAAGGGAAATGGTTGGGACTTGGAAGTCATCTATTTGGGACTTGGAATTCATCTGTTCTGCTTTTATAGAATCATAGAATCATAGAATGCTTTGGGTTGGAAGGGACCTTTAGAGGTCATCTAGCCCAACCCCCCTGCAGTAAGCAGGGACAGCTTTAACCAGATCAGGTTGCCCAGAGCCCCGTCCAACCTGACCCTGAATGTTGCCATGGATGGGGCCTCTACCACCTCTCTGGGCAACCTGTTCCAGTGCTTCACCACCCTCATTGTAAAAAACTTCTTTCTAATGTCTAGTCTAAATCTATTCTTCTTTAGTTTAAATCCATTATTCCTCATCCTGTCACAACAGGCTTTATTAAAAAGATTCTCCCCATCTTTCCTGTAGGCCCCCTTTAAGTATTGGAAGGTCGCAATAAGGTCTCCTTGCAGCCTTCTCTTCTCTAGGCTGAACAACCCCAACTCTCTCAGCCTGGCCTCATAGGAGAAATGTTCCAGCCCTCGGATCATTTTGGTGGCCCTCTTCTGGACCTGCTCCAGCAGGTCCATGTCCTTCTTGTGCTGAGGGCCCCAGAGCTCGATGCAGTGCTCCAGATGAGGTCTTACCAGAGCAGAGTAGAAGGGCAGAATCACCTCCCTCGACCTGCTGGCCATGCTTCTTTTGATGCAGCTCAGGATACGGTTGGCTTTCTGGGCTGCAAGCGCACATTTTTCTTGGTTTGTTTTTCATTAACTCATCTGCTCTATAGTGTATTCATCTGTAATATCCTCATCCTCCAGAAAGGTAAATAAAATAAGCCAAGAGGGTTATTTTGAGCAGTGAAGTTTTCTACTTGTGATGTGAAACATCACAAAAAGCTTAACTCAAATGGGGAATTGCTGGGCACTGCTCTCTATTGCATCTAGCTGTTGTTGGGTGCAGGAGAGGTCAGGGCTGTCTCAGAGCTGGCTACGAAGCCTGTTCTTTCTGACTCTGTCCCAGCTATGTCTGCAAGCACTGGTCCCTGTCTTCCACCCACCCATTAGCTGAGTACTTTGTGCGCTGTCTTTCCCTAAACCTTCCGTATGTCCTTGTCCTCCAGCTATAGTGTGTAAGGCAGAAGGGGAGGCAAGTGTGTTGGTTCTGCCACTTCATTTTTGCAGCCCTGGTGCCCTGGCTTTTCTGTCCTGAACCTGCTGGAGGAGATGTCCCAAGAGGACCAAAAGCCTCCTGTGTTACTCCAAGCTTGCTGCTTTTGAGCTGTACCACATGCTGTAGAGGAGAGAGGCAGGTTGTAGAGGACCTTCCAGTCCTTCTGGTCCAGGTCCTGTTATCAAACGGGAGAGGACTGCTAGAGAGCCATGGAAACTCAGTGACTATTCAGTGGCCCATGCTACTGCTGAAATTCAGGAGGCAGTAATTCATCTGCCCCCAGGGAACTTCACCACGTTGCTCTGTTGAGCACGGTTTTTGGGGAGCACACGTAACCCTCAGGGCCTGGGAGGCAGCGTGGGTCTCCTGCAGAGCGGGATTCCTCACAGACAGTAAAGGGCTGCACTGATTTCTACCTGCGGTCGACACAGCACCATTCCCCCTGCCTTGCTTGGGTGCTGTGCTGCAAGTGATTTTGAGAAGAAATAATATGTGTTCTTGCTCCAACATGATATAAAAATGTCTTTATATTAGAAAGTCTATATTTTATTGAGGTTTGCTTCATATTAGTGTCATAGAAGACCTTGATTTCAATATAACAATATGAAAGTGCACGTGTAATTTCTCTTCTGATCACATTAATGCTAAACCACTGTACATGGTAGTAATGTTAAACTAATGTGACAGAATAATACAAGTATAAAGTGATGTAAAACCATTAATATTATAGAAAGTTATTCATTTTATACAAAGGATTCTAAGGAGTAATTTGAATAAAATTCCTTGTCTTTCTGATCTAGTTGAGCTACTTTGATCAAAAGATGATAAGTCTGATCAACAAACTTAATATTAGCTAATTTCCATACAATGACTTCTTGTTCTTACTACTGCTCGTGGCATAGCTCAAACTGAGTTCACTGCTGTCAGGAACTCCACTCTGCAGCTTCTGATCTTGAGGTACGGAGAGAAGAGATGTGAGATCAGACATGAAGCAATTAATATATTGAGTATGGGTAACCTGGTCCATTTTGGCAAGCATATTTTCTCTAGTCAAGTTTAAAGGGCATGTAAAACTTTAGCAAATCAGGCCATAAATGTTTAATGGTATGAGTTGCTCCTCAAATACAGTAACGGAGCAAGTTGCAACCACTAGCAAAAATAACTGCGTACGGAGTATAAAAGTAACCTTCTTTCACAGCAGATTTCAGTTTTGCTCAAGAGAGCTGTATAGCATTTATTTTAACTCCCTGCAAACTTTAGGTCTCTGATTAAACAAATTAGGAGCTGGATGATAGCAAGATGTGCATTTCCGCTCTTTAATCAGATCACTGAAGATAGCCAAGAATAATATATAGTATGTGAAAAGCCAGATTTCCAGTGAAATTAAATGAAAAGTTATAAGGCTGTGGGTTAGGTATGGCCTTTCTTTTGTGGCTTTTGGTTTAGTGTGTTATTTGTCAGATTTTTATAAGAACATTATTGCTTTAAGAAAAAAATTTAAACCCTGAGAAATTACTCTCAGTCTAACGAGTTCTTTTCCACTGACTACAGACATCATTAGGGGATGGCTATAGCCCGAGGCTGTGCATGAACTTTTTCTTCTAACTGTACACTTTATGTATAATTTAGCTTTCTTGCCTAAATTATTCAAGCAAATAGTGAGTGAAAATAATGGAGTTCACTGAAACCTTCCACAGTATTAAAATAAAACAGTTTTTTACGTTGATTTGAATTTTTAAGCTTTTTAATCATGGATTTCAAATGGAATACGCATGTCTTCAGCTCTTCTCTGCTTGTCCCCCTGTGCCTTTTTTCAGTAAAACAAAAGAAGAAAGGAAATGAACTTCAGCAAATATCCCATTAATTAATAAATGTTACTTATGACTACTTGAGATAGAAGTAATGGTAGTTAAGCAAAACCTATAGGCATAGAAAATACATTCAGCAAGTATTGAACTACAGGCTGTGTTAAGTCTTTCACCCCACATAAGGCCAGTAGCATAGCATGTTTAAATATTGTTGAGTTGCTTTAAGCTCAAAAATACTGATAGGGAACTCTATGCAATAAAGGTAAACTCTAAAAACTAACACAAAGGCTATAATTTTTTCAGATAATATTTTTCTAGTTTAATATTAGTCTTCAAAAAATTCTTGCTTTGAAACCTAGGGGACTGATTCCATGCTAGGAAATTGGTACAGCTTCAGGAAAACCTGCAGATTTCTTCCAGGTAAAGAATCAGCACTTAAATGTTTGCTATTGTAGCCAGTCCTCTGCAATCACGTGCTGCAAATTCACTTTGTAGGTTATTGCTGATGCTATTACTAATGTGATAAGTACTATATCTCAGTCTGGGTAGATTCAGAAAGTATATGCTGTCAGGAAAAGATGTCCTTTTGAAATTAAGAAATCTTAGTAATATCTGCAAGCAGACCTCTATGGTTCCCTAGCTCAGGTACGCTGTGATTTCACTGAATGTCTGTTAGAAGTTGCATAATGATGATTTTATATATATGATGGGAAAGGAGCCATATCTAGGCACCTGCTACGGTTCAAGATGGGATTCAAATCTGCAATCCCATTGCAGACCAGCCAGCAGTAAGGGATCTCTCCATGGGATTCAGACCAGGCTCTCTTTTTGAGAAGCATGACATGAGGCAGAGATAAGTATAGCTTTACCTGATTTCACCCCCACATATACACTAACTGTACAACTACAGTCTACAACTACTACTAACTATAACTACACTGTCTGTAGTTTGTCAGTGGGCTTTGGATTAATCCAAGGAAGTCAAATATATCTGACATCTCTCAATGCCTGGCATAGCTAGCGTCGCCCAGCTCTGTTCTTACACAGTGTGGCAGCTCCTGGATCCACAGCACTTATTTACTCACACTGCAGAAATACTGGGTGGTACAGTTCAAGAGCTACCCCCCAAGTCTGAGTTTGTACCCAGGGTGTCCTTCCAAACCTGGAAACCAAGCTGGATTTAAAAAAAAAAAAAAAAAAAAAAGGGTATGTTTGGTAAGATTTTATTAGTTATGAGCTTGGAAAAGAAAGAAATACCACAGAGGTGGCCATCTTCCATGCTTAGTCAAAGGCCTTCACAAAAATCACAAAGCAAACTGACACGCAAGAATAAAGAAAAGTTTGATGAACTTTTTCCTGAATGATTGAAATGGCATTATGTGATATGGGTTAAAAAAAAAAAAAAAGTTTGTTCTTTGATTTCATCAGTTCTGATCCACTGCCTCCTGCTCTGAGTTTTCAGACTCAAGAAATTAGATACATGCAACATTAGTTGCCTTTTAAGTTGAACGCCCAGCAGATGTGGATCATTACAAGCCGTCACACTATTGTCACACCTGAGCCGTGCGTGCATGACGACACGCTGCCTGCCTCAGTATGGCGATAGTCCTCTGAACCAAGCTGAGGTTGCCCTTGGAGCTAAATGTTGCAACTCTTCTGCGTTTTTATTGCAAGTTGCTGGCACAGCACGGGTAGCAGCAGGCAAACATATCTAGAAACAAATAATAACAGGGTTTGTTCTTCTTTCAACTTTGAAAAGATATTAACTCTGGATTCTCTATTGCTAATTTTTTTTCTTTAATGATTTAATGTTTCTTTGAAGGGGGCAATTGTTTTCTGATAAGAGCAGACTTCTTTTAACATTTTGGGTTTCTTTAAAAGCTGCTGTCCTGATTGTAGGGATATTTTGTTTCACTGTTGGACTCATTGTACATCTCTCAACTGCTTGCAGTCACTTGTATATGCATATGCATCAGGGGCAGTTGCATAAATTAATTAAGCCAAATACTTAAAATTTAATTCCATACAGTTCATAGTATGCACAATCTGTGATTTTGCTGAAGAACTTTATGAAGTAAAGCATGGTGATTTTTGCAATGACAGCTGCTGACTATAAACTTCGAAAAGTAGCAGTAGAGCTATACCTGGAAGATCCTCTCTTGTTTGCATTTTGGTCTTATAACTGCAGTGTTTGGTGTTGCACAAGAAACTGATATTCACTTATTACCATGCACAGTGCATCAGTCGTTTCCCCTCTAGTTAACACAAGAGATGATACGCAATCTTGATGTAGCGATTCAGTGGAAAATACCTTTTTACTTGTCTACATTTATTTGGTTGCTCTTGAGTCTTCAGTACTGGGGGAAAAAATTTTCAGCTAAAGCAAGGAAGAATTACAGAATTGAGAAGGATAATATTCAAGTGAAAGCACATGAAGTTGAGCTGCTCAGTTAATTACCCAGTAAGGTCTAGACTGTGAAATTCTTTGACAGTATGACATCCTTTTCCCACTAAATTCGTGTTCACCAAAGCCCAGCTCAACATCACATGAGAAAATTCTCCTTCCAGGCATGTTGGACATACCATACATCCGCAAGATCAACACAGAACTACTCAATTCCCTGTTTCTGTCAGGAGATTAAAACACTTGGTGAAGCCAGAATGATTTCTCATTACATCTTGCAGAATAGCTGTTTCCTTTCCTTTTTCTCCTTATGCACAACAATTTTCCTTTCTGTTTTTTAAATTTGTTTGACTAGCAATAGGTTTCAGGTTGTGTTGATATTTTGTGATAATCTATCATCTGACTGCCTTCATGAGGTTATCTGTCAGCTAAAAATACAAGTGCCTTGAACACTCCTGACTCGCGCTTGCTGTCACAAGGCAGAGGAATTGGTATCTCTCATCTGTATGTTTTTGAAACACAGTTTCAACCCTTTTTAGCTGGCTGGTAGGTTTTGTAAAGTCTGTGCCCATAGAAAAGATCTCTTGCCCTTTACAGGCTGCAGTATTGCTTGCTGTTCATCAGTCAGCTTGCCTAAAACTTAGTCTGCCACCTATCACGGCTTTCCCATGGATATTTTGTCTGTGTGTGTGTGTGTGTTTTAAAGGGAATCTCCAGACTTTAGGCAGAACCTTTCATCAGGAGAGGAAAAAGCAGCTCTGCTTAAGCATCCTATGGACATGATGAAGTACACTTACCAGTACATCCAGCAAATGGAATTTTTATGTTGCACTCAGCCCTTGGCGCTTCTGCCCAGGGATGGATTAATGGCCGTGGCCCTGGCCCCCCAAACACTATGGGACCCTGGCTTCACCCGTCATCACAGAAACCTCCATCGTGGCGCACAGCCAAGGGCATCGTGAAGATGCATTACGTGGGGAGAGCTCAAGCAGTTGCCTGTGGGTCACGGAGAGGGCTCATGAAGTGCACTGTCTTCAGAGATGGTGCAACCACTCCCATGCCTGGCCCCTGCCACATCTCCTAGCCTATGTCTTGGGGAAGTCTTGCCCCTTCTTATAAACATTTGGGAGCTTTTGCCGCTTTATGGAGCAAGGTACCTAATAGAAAAAATCTCAGTTTTACTCCTGCTTTTCTGCATTAGATCAAGGTCAATCCATTTGGAAACACTAACAGGGTCAGAGTTTTGTTTTTTCTGCAGGCTGCCTGGCCTTGCAATGGCACCACACAGATTCTTGCCCTGCTCTCCCTGGCTTCTCCATCCAATTCAAGCCGGCTTGCTGCAGAGCTCTGCACTTCATCTTCTTGCCTCTCTAACTTGTATTCACCCAAAACTTACCCCTTCCACCTTTTTTTTTTCTTAGCACTCCATCAGTTTGGCCTGGGCCAGGAAGGATGTCTTGAGTTGCTTGCTTGTCCAGTGAATGGTCCAGTTGAATTTCTCTGTATTACCAATCAGACTTAATTGAATTGCTTTTAAACATTGAAGGCTAATTAGTGACATTTCTGTTGCTCTGAAAATACTTAGAAATTTCATTCCAAACTGCCTGGGAAAAAAAGAAAAATTGGGGCTAAATAAGTTTCATAAAATTTCCAGAAAATGAAGGGTTGGCTGCTGCTTAAAGCATTTGCCTCAGACTTGTTGAAGGGAACTGAATACACATAAATGACCTCACCCATAAACATGTCTCTTCCTTTCTTCATGAATGTTTAATTATAGGTGACAAAGGGACAACCCCAGCAAAAGAAATTTATGGCAGCCCTGCCTAAAGCTTGGTGGGTTAAGATATTTTTGCAAGGATGTGGGAGACATTGGGATGAAAATCCTGCTCTAGCAGAGTAATAGCATGGTTTGAATGTATGGTTTGGTCCTGGGTGAGTGGCTTAAATCCCCAGGCTGTTTCTTTTTGAGAGAGAAGCCACCTTCTGTGGAGGTGCCCCACTTCTTTTTAAAAAAAAAAAAATTAAAAAAAGATTCCCCAACTGTATGTGAATGCTCTGTGCTGCTGTTTAGAGATGTCTTGCAGGAGGTAGGCACAGAAGGTCTCTGAGATACCAGTGAGCTCTTCAAACCAGTGCTCTTCAACTGTGGGTTTGGAGACTGTAGGAAACCTGCTGTGCCCCATGAAGCTGTTGTAGATGTATTTTTAAAGGCCATGCATGGGCATTCATGCACATCCAAATCTGCAAAGAACTGGCAAATGGAAAAAAAACTGAGGGGGAGAAAATTTGTCTTTACTTTTACTTGATTTTATATGAAACGTTACTTGGATCTTGGATCACAGAAAGGTTAAGCATCACCTCTCTACTCATTGAACTACAAAATAAAATGGCAGCAGTGGTGTGAAAAATCCAGCCCTCTAGGTCATTTGCTTTTTCTTACAAGTCTCTATAACAATGTTTTGTTTCAGGTCTAATGGAACATTTTGTTTTCAAGCTAAATAAATTCATGTGGGTTTGGTTTGGTTTTGCAAGAAATAAACACTTAAATCTAGGTCAGGTTGATAGAGAATTCTTTCCCTTCCTTTCTCACCCAAATTTTCATTTTTCAGGAGTATACTGTTGAGTCTCTCATTCTCTTAAAACTTTGCCCTCAAACCTTCTTTGCCCTTAAACTTCTACTTACTTCTCCTTGTAAAGCACTTTGTGATATTACTTTTGAAAGCTGCAATATCAAAATATGTTTTATTGTTTTGCATTTACTTCAGGATAGCGTGTTCCATGTTCTGCCAGTCCTTATGCTCTTCTGCAGGTGCCTGTAAGTACTCATGAAATGTAAAAACTCAAACCAGTCTGTTCAATTTAGCATTGTAAAAAAAAAAAAAAAAGTAAAAGTTTTAGCTTTGTTACATTTCAGTTGTATAATTTATTTTATTGTGCAGACTTCTGAGAGGGAAAAAGTGACAGGTGGATGAAGGAGACAGGGAAAGGAGGGGGAGTGTGGCCTTGTTTGGACCCACTGCTCAAAGATGAATGAAGAAATGAAGGTTCATGGCCCAGAATATTTTCAGGTGCTTTTAAGAAGGAGGCTATCCTACCCTTTCAATTTTTAAAACCTAAATCCGTTTAACAGATGCCATGGTCCTGAGGGAGTAGGAAGCTATATCTTCTCACGCGGACCCTGCATGGTGTAAATAGACACCTAAATTCGAGGGGCGGTTTTAGGACAGTGAGAGCAGCTCCTTTGGGAAGCCCACACAATCATTGCCCCATCGCTATAACGACCCAGAGCTACTGATTAGTGTCAGCCATAAGAGCATTACAGATGTCTGGGACATGTCTCAGGCTTTATCCAAACAGGTCAACGTGTAGCCAACAAGCAATATCAATACGTGCCTAATCAATGAGAAGAGAGGGGGGAAAAAACAAACTCCAAACCAAACAACACAGTGCACACCTTCATGTCTTGAAACCTGTTTAGAAGCTAACAGCACTTAGGATTGGCTGTTGGTGACACTCTTCAAGGTCTGACTTCCCAGAACAGTGTCTTGGGACAGGACGGTGGGAGAAGCAGAGAACTCCTACAGACGCCTCTGCCACACTGGTGGCACCCTCTTGTCTTCAACCTGTTGTTCTTTAAGACCATTTTTCCCCCTTTAAGTGGTATTTCAGAGTAGTGACATTCCTCAGTAGCCGTCATTTTTTCTTCCAAGCGAGATACACAACAGATGGTTACACTGGTAAGATACGTGTGTGTTTTCTCACAAGAGGAAAGAAAATTGGCCAACCTTGCAACTCTGTTTTGCATTAACCAAAGAGGTGTAAAATGCTGCCAAATTTGAGAGCATTTTTATTTATTTCTGTCTTGGCTTTGTACGATTGCAAATGACTAGGCAAGGCGCAGAGAGTGAAAAGTCAGGTCCAGATTCACCAAGGAAAGGGGAACTGGCTGAAACGTCGCTTGGATTGAAGTTCTCTCTAGAGGGGAAAAATGTTCCTCCTCTTTCTTCCGCTTGCTGCCCTCTTTCTCCTTCTGCGAGTTTCTTTCTGTTAGAGAGCTCTTCACAGGTACTTTTACAATCTGACTTGTGAACCACTTCTTCAGCTACCCATTATTTCTCCATCCCATTCAGGGAACTAGCTATCTGCTGCTTTTTTTGCCTGATACAGATTATTTGGGAGGGATACGGCTAGCCCCTTCCTTCTTGCCCTGTCAGCAATCTCGTGTTTTGTGCTGCTTGCTATTGTTATGACTCCTGTTTCTTTTGCCACAAAGGCTCGTACCTTGGGCGTCATGACCCCAACATGTTGGGTACAGTCTGAAACAACAACAAAAGATGATTTCTGCCCCTGCCTGTTTCCCAACCTGTATTAGCAGAGGCGAAGACGGGACAAAAGAAAACTCCGCTGCAGGGGCCTTGAGGTTTTCACATGTTGACATTTTTCGGGCTGGCAGCCTGCCCCGCTTCACCATGTGGCTCTTCAAGAGGTGGCATTTCAATACTGTGCATCCCAGAAGGGTGGGGAGGGCGGGCAGCAGAGCTGATGGCCCACCCTGGGTCGAGCCCTCAGCCAGGAGAGCCTCTGGAGACACAAGCACAGCTATCGCCGATTATTTCTTTTATGCTTTCCCTCCCGCTTTGTCATTATGCTTCAGCTTTGAAACTGAGCTTTGTTTCAGCCTGGTAGCCCGTGGCAGTGGACTAGAGAGAGGAGACTTTTACTGAGCTACCAAAGGCATTGTGTGCACGGGAAGAAAATGTGTGAAGAATTGAAATGATATGGTTGTACTGGGAGTTTGTTGTGGTGGTAACACTGGCGCACATCTTCTGGTAGCTAATGGAGCATGGTGGGATGATCTGAAGGTGAGATGAGTCTGATATGCTGGGACATGACATTTGAAAAGAATGGTGAAATTATATTTCTTATTTTCTTTTTTGCAGAGAGAATGCATGTTGGCTCTCAGTACAAAGTGTGTGATTGTAGGGTACTTCCAGTCTGTGTCTTGCCTTCAAAATAGAAGCCATGCTGTTCGCTCCTCACTCCTTCCCTTCTGTTTTACAGCTGCAGACTGTGCACAAAACACACGGTAAGGTCCGAGAACCAGATCCTGAGCTCATGGGCAGCACTACCAGGTGCCTCCCCATTCGCAAGCCACCACAGGGCTGCTGCCTTGGATGTTTGCAGAGGCGAATGGCGGCAGGGTGTAGAAAGGCAGACGAGGGATGTTTCAGGGGTGTTACTTCCAGCAAGAGGAAAAATTGATTCAACTAAACTCTGGTAATACTGGCATTCAAGAGACATTTTTTTATTGAGGAAGGTGGTGCAGGATAGGTGAAAGTTGGAGTCTGTATGAGTGCAGAAATATCTATGTTTTCAACATATCTGTAATCCTAGCAAGGGCAAAGGGGATTGTTTATTTATCCCATTGAAGTGATTGCAAGCAGGTTGGTATGTGGTTTTGTGCTAGCCAAACTAGTTGGTTAAACGTCATCAGCCAAATAAGCCACACAGTATTGGGGTTTTTTTCTGCTCCCTAATTGGCTGTCAGGTAAGTGCTTCTAATGTGAACACATACGAGCTGGAATGAAACATGAATAATATCACAGGTGACACCTTAAAACTCCCTTTTGATGAAGATGCATGCTGCTGAAACCACATCACAGGTAAATGTGTGCTGGTAGGAAGCACAAAAGGAGTGTTAGCGTTGCTGGGACAAAACCATAAAAAGAAAAATAACGTGAGAGTGGATATTCCTAGAAATGTCTTTTTCAGTAGTCATCCATTCCTAATAATCACTGTGATTTTTATGAGAGTCATTCTGAGCCCTAAGTCCTTCAATTGAACACGGAAGTAATTACATGTGTAGATATCCTTAATTTGCCTTCGTGTAAATTAAAGCTGGATGCCAGCTTAACTTATGTGCTGTCTTTCCCTAAATGCTTTTATAGATTTTTTTTTTTTTTTAAGATCAGAAATGAGAGCATCCACCGAATATGATAAGAAAGAGAATGTCGCTGGTTTTGGCTGATTGCACTTTTTTGTGTATAATGAAGAGCTTGCTACTTCTGAGCAGGGAGAGGATTTAATGAATCACAAAAGTACATAATTTATTGTAGAATGTATTCCACACATATTTCAGAGCAAATTCCATGGAAAATGTATGTGAGTCGTATTTCTATGAATCAGACTCTCAGAATATTTCCTTAGAAACAGCTTGTCCTACATTTTTATAAAGGAGCTGCAGCATTTATAGTACACCATTGAATTAACATTTTGTGGTTAAAAATGCAGCCCGAGAAATTAAAATGAAATTTGAAACATAAATCCTGCGTGCTAACAACTATCGTTATAAAAGCCAGCCAGAATCAACAGACATAGCTTGTTTTCTGCAAGGCTCTTTCTGGAGACCAGTTCTCAAAAAACATCTGTGCAAATGCATGGGGGGGAAAAAAAGCCGCAACAGGAATAGAAGCCATCAGTGGTTAGGTGTGTTATAAATACATTATTACTTCATTGTAATGGCATACGGGCTTTGGCGAGACTGGGGGTGACCTCACTGGCTGTCAGACCTCGAGTTACTCCCAGGGAAGGAGCGCACGAGATGGGATGCCCACCCGGCACTGCTTCGGTAGGGAGCGAGCAAACCCAGATAATGTAGAGGGACTCCATAATGTCTGTACAAGTAGGAGCCATTGGGTTGGATTTATATCAGACCTGGCAATGAGGGGTTTTGAGAGCTTTTGCATCCTGGTTCCAAACTAAATGTGCAGAAATCTTTCAATTACTTACTGAAAGGTTCCCACCGATGTCTCTTCCACCTCAATCTCAACTTGACTAAGTGCTTTTATGAGTCTGTCTTTGCAAAACAAAATCCTGTTCTCACTGCTGAATGTTGGCTAATGATTTTAGGTACTTGGCTTCAGGCAAAGTTTTTCCTAAAATGCCAGGGCATCAGTCCTCTTTAAAATCAACACATATATAGTCTTGGAAGTCCTAAATCATTAGCTGCTGCAGAAAATGCTGGCCAATATTTTTTTTTTTGGTCTTATTAAAACACATTTTTGAGTTATGAGAAAAAGCTCAGCCTCCTCTTCGAAGAATTTTGAGCAGAAGAGAGAATATTTTGCAACTAAGGAAAACAGAACAAACTGCAACAAGACAGTGTCATAGGGATATAGACTAGACTTATCTTCTATTGCTGCTTAGAAGACTACTGTAGGCAAATTTGTGTGATCTGAGCTCTATGCAAGTATAGACTTGTAGACCACCTCCAGTTTTCAATCAAAACTGGTAAGACTAACAGGAGAAAGGGTTCAATATATCAAGACTGTGGCCACAAGCATGAAGTTAATTGTACTAACTGAGGATTTTTTCATGTTTTGGTGACGCTCTTTACGCTCTTCCTCTGGGGTTATGGGAGCTAGACAGGGAGGCAGGTGATGTTGCAAGAAGGGATGGGGGATTTGAGTCAGTAAGGTGCAAGTTAGTTGGAGCTATCAAGCTGCTTGGTAGGGGAGCACCTACAGTGAGGGGACTGCTGAAGTTCCTGTCCTCCATCACTCCTGCAGATATTCCTGATGGCTGCAGTCCCAGGCTGGCTTCTTTCAAAGCCAGGCAAGTAATCTGAAGGGTGAATGTCCCAAAACTAAAGGAAATAGATGACCAAATGTAGCTAGTAGGTACTTTGATTATCTTGCCTTCTTTTGTGGTCATCACAGCTGGGTCCCCATGCCTGCCACATCTTCTGTGTTGCTCAGAAATGCTCCATGTTAGCTGCACACCATTTCCACTGAAACCAATCCAAAAACCCCAAGACATTTCAAAAGCCTCTAGAATATTATACAGTTAAAACCAGTTGCCTTTCTTAAGGCCTTTCCTAGCTTAGCCCCCTAAATATTTAGGGCTACAGGGTCTAAATCCAAACTGCATACAGCATCCTTTGGGATGTGAGGTCAGCCAAATTCAGGCACTTTGTATCTCTGCAGCCACTTGAGGCCAACAAAATGTACCTCACTTGGCTTTGTGCTTTGCCTTACCTGTGTAACTCAGACCTTTGATGGTCAGCCTGTTTCATCCAGGGGTATTTTAAGAATAGACTATTATTAATAGAATCAGAAAATAAGCAACCAGAAATAATCAGAAAACTTTAGAAAATCAGAAATAAAATACCTTCTTTTCTTAGAGGAGGCACAAAGCTGATGTCATGACTGGTGCTGATCTGAGTTTAAATCTACACTCCCAGAGGAGATCAGGAACCTCCACTCAAGTCATCGTCTTGTTCATGTAGGCGATGGTGGTGGTGGGGGAAATGTGCCCTGTGCACCTTTCTTCTTTAACACTGGAGGGAAGGAATCAAAGCTTCTTCTGCTCTTATCCCTCCTTTCTCGGTGTTACACGCACCCTGTGACATGAGATATATCCACAGAGGGTTCTGGTGACTGTGGCAGGACAGTAGGCTGGTGCTTGATGCAGCCTGGTCCATAGGCTATGATGCTGAGCAAACCTTGTAACAGCACAGATCCAGCTCAGGATTGTGGCTCCAGCCCTGCCAACACTTTACATCACGTTAAGCACACTGTATAAGCATTTGTTTGCCAGTTCAGAGGCTGTAACAATATGTCTTTATTCCAGAGATGTTTTTTTCACAGCTCAGTAAAGCTATTACAGTTGAATACGGAGAAAAAAGGAATCGCAGGGCATTTTCAAGATTTTATTGCCTTTTTTTATGTGTGTGTCCCTGTTAAGTAGGTATTGCTATCAGTGCAGTCAATCTAATTTTGCTATCGGATAACTGCATCATGGCCAAATAAAAAAATAGTATTTTATATTAGCTGGTTTTTGGAGAGGATTATGCTGTCATAAACAGGCTCAGCAGGAGTTTCAACCAGGGCTCGATGTGCAATAATATGCTTGAAATGTCTGCTTCTGGTTTCCTTACATGGGACAATGGTCCCATCTCTTGTGGCTCCAATGGATCAGCTGATAGCAACTACATGTTCCCTGCTTTATATTCTGCTTTTTAACTTGCTCATCACTAACTTTACATACAAAACAGCAAGTTCGACAGAATCACTCGGATATGGCAGGTAACATCTGTGAGCAATTGTATGTGGACTGAAAAAAACCCCAAACCCCTGTTGCTGAAACATCTGTTGGTTTACATGGAACTCAATTAATTTTATTATTGAGCATAATACAAATTCAAGAGACATGCTATGCAAAAAACCTGTATTAAAAAAAAAAAAAAAAACACAACAAATTAATACCCTTCCCTGTTTTATTAATACCTAAAGTCATTAACATTGGAAAAGGGAGGATTATTTTGCTTTTATGCTGACCACCTCTCCCTGCTGGTACTACATCCTTTCCCTCCTCCTGCAAAAGGAGAACTAGTTATCCAGCTTTGCCTGCACAACCTTACGGACTTGTGCCACTCACCGCTAAAGGCTTCGGGACCATCTGCAGCCATCTGGTAGACGTACCCAGTCTGTCTGTCTGGTCTAATCTTTCACTAAACATTTCAGATCCATTTTTCAAAGCACCCTGTAAAAGATTTGCATACTCAAAAGGGGAATAGAGTTTCCAAAGGGGTGGATGCTCACTTCTCTTGTCTCTTGCCGAAGTTGATGGTAATAAAGCTGGCAGCAGTATTGACTGGGAAAGGGTTAAACTGAAGTCCCAGAGTCCTTTTAAAACCTCCCACTTGAGTTGACCCTGTTGCTGTTACAGTTTGGGGTGGAATAGTCCTCTGGATGTGTGCAGGAGCTTTGCTTTTAACGTCAGTTAAAGCCTGAGAGCTGGGATTTTTTCCAAGGCGTTTCACACTTTCTTTTGAGGTTGGGGCCAAAGTTTAGATGTTTCAATACCCGGCATACAGGCTCCCAAACCCTTCCCTGGAGCTGGCCTGCAGACCACTAATTCAATAGGAGACATGGCCTAAGTAATCCATGTTAATGATGTGCCTATTTAAACCATGTTACCTGATAGGAGATGTCTGGTATCTATTAACCTATATACCAATTACACTCTGAAGATGGGAAAAAGGCTACTTTTCAAGAACACAGGCTATAAAAGATGCACAGAAAAAAAAAAAAAAAAAAGTGTTAGTGTAATTTTCTTCGTCTCTGTTTCCAGAGGGGAAAAAAACTGGAATGCTACTTGGCAAATCTTAGGCACCAGACATTAAAGAGTGGCTACTGTAAACAAGGTAATAGAAGCTATGTCTTCCCTCCCCATAGCCTCCATATGCAGCCCTTTATTTATGTTTCCTAGGAAAAGAGGTCTCTCGCTCTTGGTGCAGATAAAAGCCTGGGTCTGAAAAACCCAAGGGGCCAGATCCGTAGGAAGGTGGAGAGCGGAGTAGTCCTGTAGACCTCCCTGGACTGAGGTCAACTGCCCCCAGCAGGAGCTGTGCCCGATTATCTACGACAAGGAGCTAACGGGTGGAGAAGGCGAAAAAAGGGGGTGTTACTGCTGAGCTTTTTACATCTGTTTTGTTTACTCAGAAAGCTCATTATTCCTTTCCTAGCTAAACTAATCAGACTTGGAGAGATGGCCTTGAGCACACACGCAAAGCTCCTGCAGCCAGCAGTAAGCCATAATCAGCAGAAGGCTGTGTAGCGTTGTGGTCGGGGATCCGAATATTCCCTTTCCTTGGAATGCAGCTTCCCCAGCTTCCTCTGAGGGAAATGTTTGCTCCCGGCCCCCACCCGCTCTTTTCTGGCACCGCCAAGATGAAGAAGCACTTGACGGCTCTCCTACAAGAAACTGAGGGGCCTGCCCTGCAGAAGAACGTGGGGTCGGGGTCTTTTTTTTTTCTTAAAGGAGGAGAAATTTGGAAGCGACACAATATTATTTTAAGTATGGCTATATTTAAACTCTCGGATTCTTACCAGATTGTTACCTGGTGTATGTTAGCAGGTTGCCAGGGACTTCAGAGTGGTGATGTTGACATACACCTTCTGAGGAGCTGGGTTTAATGTTATTAAAAATTCCCATTTTTGCATGACTTCAGCCATAACCTTCTGTGGTCAGCGTTCATTCACTTGGTACGACGAAACTTCAGATATGCTAAAGTAAGGCTGGATCCTGCAAAAATAAAATATTCATTTGGATCACTGGGAAGGAGAAAGAGACTGGGGGAGGCAGGGGAGATTTTCCAAGTAACAGTTGTCTCACTAGCAATGAAAAGAGCTGAATTGAACTCCCCCTTCCTTTTTTTTCTTCTCCATCAGTAGGGGCATATTTCATGAAGTCCTCATTGAGGTTAGATACGCTGAGCCTATTTGCATACTTGGAAGAGGTCCCCTTATAGAGGAGTACAGTGAATACCTCTGGCATTTCATATTTAAGTTCTAAATATAAATGCAGTCTAGAAGGAGTTTGTCTGTGAAAACATCCTAACTGCCTGCTTTCTCGCTAACTAGACTTCTTAATGACATGATTTTCTGTGCTAGGGAAGTTCTGGTTATAATATAGGAGTAAATGTGCATGTTGTGCACCCTTGTTAATTGAAAGGCTGAATATTTAATGCGCTGAGGGTGCGCATCTACTTACGGAGTACACAAGGAAGGCTGCGAACCCCGAGCACAAATAGCCCTTAGATATGCAGGCCAAGACCTGCATTTACACTGCGTTGGGTAAAGACAAGAACTTCTGGACCACTAGGACAATTTGGCATATCAGCCTGGCGCACAGCGATGTGTGATTAAAAAACAATTCCACAGTGTGGATCCATTTGAATACCAAGTTATTTTATAAAGCCTGCACTGTGTGTTTTGAATGCACATTTGCTGTTATGAATAACAGGAATTGTTTGGCTTGGCCTGCCTTTGTGCCGATGCCAGCTGGCACAGAGCGAAGCTGTGACACATGACACTACAGCTGTGTCCACATGTTTCTGCCTTGCAGTATCCACTTATATAATTTACTTTTTTGATCCACAGTCGAACTATTCAAGTGAGTATAATTTGCTTTTTTGATCCAGAGTCGAACTATTTAAGTGAGCTCATCAAATTACACATGCCAGCCACTTCTATGAGAATACTTATTTTGCCATTGTCAAAAAAAAAAAGAAAAAGGTATATTCATTATTAGTTACTTGTGGCAATGCAGCAACTTTTATTAAACCCATTGCAGTAAAAGATACGTCCCTAATTGAACTTGAGTATTTATTCCACTTGATACACATAATTGCAAGACAATAGCTCAGTATTGAATCAAATGAGCCATTGAAAGAGTAACTAATGATGACCTTACTGTAATTGATAGACCAGACAGTGATGTTGCTTATGTTTTCCTGTACATCGTTGGGATGTTCTTATTTGCCATCATGGTTGGGTTTGCCATTGGGCAACAGTAACCCGCTAACTCCAAATTAGTAAGATTTTTGCAGCCTGTTACAGGAACTCTTCTTGTGCAATGTTGTATTTAAGATTGGTAAACTTGGAAAAATATAGCTGAAATTGAGCTTAACCTAAACTGAACATAGTACTCTGAAACCCTTGTTAAAGAAAACACACCAGCTCAATTCCAGATATCCAAGACCAAGGCAGGAAATACAAAGAAAATATACAACAACTTTTTTCAGCTTGCTGGTAAAGCAGAAATAACATGGCACTAATACAGACAACATTTTCATGTAAGCCTATTTTATTTTATTTACCTCTTCAATCAGAGTGAAATAGGAGAGGGCATGGATTTAGCTTTTTCCTCCGAATTTAGGAAATACTACCCAAGCGTTTTATTCCCAGCGCACATTGAACTCCGCCACGATAGGCACTGTCTTGCGTTAATTCAGTGCAGCTTTTCGAATGTCAGGTCTCGTACAGACCAAAGTAGCTGCGCATTATCTGCCGTATGGTCCTGGTAGAGCAACGCGCTGCGTTACAGAGCCAGGGTCACAAGTTCATGGCAGAAATGATTCATGTAGCCTGAAGGAGGGAGCCTAAATTCAATACGTGAGACTGGAGAGGAGAGTGGGGGCTGATGCTGGTGGGTGCCCCCATCCCAGGGTCTCGCCCTGCCGGCCCTTGCAGAAGGGGCAGAGAAGGTACGGAGAGGGGCAGTGGCCACCTCTGATGTCCCACGTGCACCATGAGATAGATAGATATACGTATTTTTTATATATGTATACACACACACACATATATGTGAAAACCTGACCTGGGTTTGAACACAGTTCACAGAGTGCTGTGGTGAGAGCTGAGACGTGCATGACAACCGAATATTAAATTCTGTTAGCACTTGGAGTTATTGGGCAGCAAAGAGCTTTAAAGAAACCAAAGCAATTGAGGTTTAACAACAAAAAAAGAGAGAAAGTAGAACTTTAAAAACCCGCGTGTTTTCTCAAGGCACTCAGTAAGTATTATGTTCTTGGTCAATAACATCGCCTTTATGATCATATTGACAACGTGTGCAGAAATGTATGTGGCACGGAAAATTGCAATTTAATGTCAGATGACGATAAAACAGTCAGAGATTATTCAACTGAAACAAAATATCACTTTAATTAAGCTTAAATAAGTATTCCACAGGATAGCTGTAACAAATACATTATTAACACATGAAGTACTGCATTTCAGGTAAGGCTCGTGCTATAAGAAAGCAAATTCAGACCCAGGGCCGACAGTCCGTGTTTCACTCATCCCATTGTGCCGAGGTACGGCAGCATGTGTAATCAGATCCAGTTGCCCTTGAAGCCAAAAAGGAGCCTTTCCATTTTAATGACCCATGAGTTACCGCACGTGTTGAATTTGAGGCAAGACTTGGAAGAATGTACTCTTAGGCTTAATGACAAAGTTGCGTGTTGGGTTTGGTCTTTTTTTACAGAGATGTGAACCTCAAAAAATTTGGTAGTTTAATTTCCAGGGCTTCTCTCAGCTCTCTGAATTTCTAGTGCCTGCAGCACGAGCCTGGAAATCTCATGGACAGGCTTTCCCATGTGGGTTTTGGTGCTTCCTGTGCCCAGCCAAACTGGAGAGCAGAACCCAAGAATTAGACACCATTGGGGTACATGTTGTATGGATGCCCAAGTGAGAGAAAATAGTGAAAGCCAGGAAGTGTGGATCTGTGCAAATACAGGTGTTAACTGAATTTTTTCCAAGTCGCTAAAAGGTTTATTTGAGCTTTAAGATGGCTCTTGCTTCATTTTCTTGTTTTCTTCTTGTTTTCCTAAATAGGTCATTTTAATCAAGCTGAAATATGGTAAAATAAATGCTTGCTATTGTTAATGTTATCGAGACTTTTGGTAGCCAGTTTCATCAGACAAACTTCAGTCAGTGTTTGGTTTCTCTTAGGATGTGTATTATATTTAAAAAACCATGTTTTACTGGGGTGTGGGAGAAATGACTGGTATCAAGGCTCAGTAAGAGCCTGAGGAATAATCCACACTCTGTATCTTGTTCTGCAAGTTTTAAGTTAGGGAGGAACAAGTAGGCTGTAGGTATAGGCTGTGAGAAACAACCCCAAAGTAATTAAGTTTGCATTTTTAAGTGTTGGGCAACTGCCATATATTCATTTATATGCAAAGAAAAATTTCAAGGTGGCTTGATATCTCCATGAAGACCATGAAACTCCTTAAGTGTCCATCTCAGCAGGATGTCTTTTTCTTTCCTGACTTTGGGTTTAGCATTTCAAAAAATGAAGATGAGAGTTACATTACATGAAATATATACAAACACATGTACACATGTGCTGTTTTCGAAGGGCTTGATCCCAACCCAGTTAAATAAATGCAACTGCTTGTGTTTTGAATCAAACTCTCAATATGTTAGGTCATTCCTGCCTCAAGCTGTGCTGTTTATACCTGAAAGCTGTCTCTCTAAATAGCTGTGAGTGTCAGATTTGCCTATGGAAACAGAGTTAATGCATCTAAAAAATAATGGTGTGCCATGTGGAACTATTGCATCTTCTCTGATAAAGTGCATCAAAGAAAGTGAGAATTATTGTTTTCAATACCCATTGCATGACCATACAGAAATTTTCAAGTGACAAAAGCACTGAATGGTTTTGGCTGCAGTGCTTTTAGTTTCAGAGGAAAAAATGTCATTTGGCTGGATGTGTATGGAATATTGATGAAAGGTTTTGTAATCTCTTGTTCATGATGTGGAAGAGTTCTTCATCACCCTGTCTCTCTGGGTCTTGGTCCCTGCAGGCCATGGGTAGTCTGTCATAGGAAGAATCATTTAATGTCATCTTTGAGAGTTGTAAGAGAGTTGGTATGCACGTACTCCGTAGTGAGAAAAGCAGGGACAAACTGTGGGAGAGGAATAGTTGAGCAGAGGGATATTGCCTCTTTTTTGTCCTGGGGAATAGAATATTCCATTAGTTTAATGTAAGCGGGGGTGGGGGTGGGTTATTTCTTCTTATACTAGAACTTGGTAGAAAAAAGTCTTAGGCGTTTCTACATCTTGTGAAACCACTTTTTTCAATTTTTTCTTAATGTACTAATTGTCTTCACTCTTGGTGGAAACGTCTCCTTTATCCATTGACAGCATCTGATGGGTTTTTTTTGTTTGGTTTTTTCAGTAAGAGATGATGGATACTGATTTTTTTTCCTCCTCTCAACCCTTAACAGGAATTTAAATCTACAGTTTGAGCATCTCTAGCTAATTTGCTGCTGAAAATGTTGACTTTTCCCTTTTTAATCAAAGTCATCTTGTGGTACTGCAGATTTAAACTCTTCTTTCACTGTTCTTACTATGAAGTGACAGGTAAAGGAGTTAGAGGGATTTGGTGAACCTTGCAATATTTAGGGGACATAACTTGTAATTGTCTGACTTCATATATGCCAGATATGACCTATTAATTTAGAAGGTGATTTTTCTTGTTGACAGAGTTTGAATTTTGAATCAAAATATGTCTTGGAAGGAGAAAAAGGTTGAGAGTTTGCTAAGCTGTTGGTCATCCATTAATTATCTATGTCTTTCCGATATTTGGACATTTTGTCTTTGTCCTCTTCTGCCCAAGTGTCGTGTAAAGAGCTTATATAAGTGTGTGTGTGTGTACATGTGTGTATATGCACGCCTAAGTTTCTGGTGTGATGGCAATGAGATCCACAGTGACGGACTTACAGTCATACAATTTTGTGAGTGACCAGAATCTATGTCAAATAGAAGTTACCTCCAATGTAGTTTGAGTTTGGAAGATGCTCCACAATAACTTCAGGAGAGACAAAGTGGTCTGACCATAACAACTGGTGGATATGCTTCTTTTAAAGTCTAGACATAGGGGTGAAAAGAGAATTAGTCACTGATGCTGAGTGTCCAATGCCATGACCAAGGGCTAGACTTAAACTTAAAGCAGGTTTGTGGGTTAGTGTCTTGATCTCTCACACAAGGTAAGCTTAGTCAAATACTGGATAGTGAGGAAATGGGATGTTTTACCTTTGCTGTCTGAGAGTCATGGTAATAAAATTGCAGCCTAAATGCTTTGGGACAAGACATGACAGCTATTTGCAAAATGATTATTCTTTACAAAATAAACGTAAAGAAAAACAGGCCTTCTTCCTGGCTTTTTTTTTTAATAGCTCTGCCTTTGAAACCAGAAGTATTTAATAAAAAGTCTAACATTTAAAAAAAGAAAAAAAGTTCATCTATTCCCTCCCCAAAAGCCATTTACCATCTAAACAGAAGTTTTTGACAGAAGCATTTCAATCAGCTCTACAGAAAGTTTTCAGAAGTATTTGGTTGCTCTTTGAGCAATCTCTCTGGACAAATTTGTTTGAAGACATTGCGGTTGATAGTTTAGGTGAGTGCTAAAAAACTGTGGCTTTCCATTTTTCTAAATAAACAAGATACAATGCGTTTTCCAATTAAATTTCTAGTTGCAGTGGTTACCATTTTAGAAGCAACATCTGCCAACTGTTACCATACTGTGGTATCTGAGGTACCACACTTATTTCCTATTCTGAGGGCAAAGCAAACTGTGCTATCTCCTACAGAACTTTGAGGCAAATGTTGATTAATGTTGACTTTTTAATGGTAACCACTGTGATTTTTTTTTATTCCTATAACTCATGGTATTATACATAATAATAATATGAATATCACTGAATTATTTATACACTTATGTTGGTAAATAATGATGAGGTAATAACAATGAATTATTTCTATATTTACACCAATAAATAATGACAAGGAAGAGAAATCATTTAGAGTAGGCTCAGTCTCTTGCTAGCCTACACCAATTAAAAGACGTTTGCAAATGTATTTTCATGCCAAAAGAACAGAGCTGCCTTGGGGAGTTTTTAGACTCAAAAAACTACGAGGACAGGCTGAGAGAGTTGGGGTTGTTCAGCCTGGAGAAGAGAAGGCGGCGGTGAGACCTTATTGCAGCCTTTTAGTACTTAAAGGGGGCCTACAGGAAAGATGGGGACAATCTTTTTAGCAAGGCCTGTTGTGACAGGACAAGGAATAATGGATTTAAACTGAAGAAGAATAGATTTAGACTGGATATAAGGAAGAAATTTTTTACCAGTGAAGCACTGGTAAAACTGGAACAGGTTGCCCAGAGAGGTGGTAGAGGCCCCATCCATGGCAACATTCAGGGTCAGGTTGGATGGGGCTCTGAGCAACCTGATCTGGTTAAAGTTGTCCCTTCTCACTGCAGGGGGGTTGGGTAGATGGTCTCTAATGGTCCCTTCCAACCCAAAGCATTCTATGATTCTGTGAAAAAACGTTTAGAGGTTATAATGTTCAAGCAAAGCCCCCCAGCATGACAGTGTAGCAGCAATTGCTGCCACCATCCTTGGACATATAAATGGAAGTGAAAGACAGGAAGTGCATTTACTGATACTTTGCATTGCTGAGTCTCATACCAGGACATGCAGTTTGGGTTTCCACTTTTGAGAAGGGTGTTCAGATGTGAGAGTCCAGCAAGTAGCTGTAGGAAACTGCTGAAGGTTGTAGAGATGAAGAACCTCCTCTGCTCGGCTTTGCAGAAAGGAAGAATGAGAGGTGGCTGACTTGAAGAAGCTCTCAGGGGAAGGAAGTACCAAGCAATACAAAATTGTTTTATTTGGTGGATAAATGATGCAAAACAAAACCAGTATCAGGAAGCTGAAATGAGACAAATGTAAATTGGAAATGTAAGTACTCCTGGAATAAATAACTGCTCAAACAAACTGACAAGACGAGAGGTAGTTTTTTGCTTCTTCAAATCAAGACAGAATGCTGTTTTCTGAAAAATAAAGTTTGAACAGTGTGTAAATAAAGAGATGCTAAACTCACCTGCTTGGAATTCTCCGCATAGAAAAGGGTCAGCTACATATGCCTAAATTAGCAGTGGGTAAGCCCTGTTTTTCTGCATTTATCTGTAGCCGTGCACGTGATTTTGGCTGAACACAATTAGCAGAGTTTACTACAAGGGTAACTTCATCCGTGGCACTTCATAGCCTGTGATAAACAGTTCAGCCTGGATAAAGTCCTGTTTCCTCCAAACTTAAATTGCATGGAGCTGTTCATGCAAGCAGTGTGTGTTGCAGGAGGTGTGGACCATGGGATGGAGACAAGGAGGGTCTGGGATCCATTTCCAGCCCTGCCACCAACTGGCTGTCTTCAGGCTATCCTTCAGCTGTCTGATCCCTGCTTTCCCACTTATAAAATTGGCGTAACGATATTTACCTCATTTAGGAAGCATGTCGTGATCTTCAGCTAAATTTTCAAGGGCTATTACTATTTATTGTTGTGTTGTATTTTTGACCAAGTTTGCGCAGAGTTATTTCTTGGCCCTTCTGCAAATGCTCCTGGCTTCTGTTCTGAAGGATTTCACAAGTTTGTGGACAGGAGCAGATTTTCTTATTCTCCAGTTCAAAAGAGGGGAGGGCCTCCTTTTGGATCTGAGAAGAAGGTGAAAAATGTGACTTTTTTTAATGGTCAGGTCCTGCTGTGAAACTCTTGGATGTGGGAGGATATTCAAAGTTGTGCAACGGGCATCTCCTGGAAAGGAGAAACATTGAGGAATTGCTTCTTTTGCTTTTATAACTCCGTTCTCAGGGAAATTTCCTCCTTTAAAACTGTTGTGTTACTTAAAATAAGAATGAGATTGCTTCCTGTAACTGTGGGAGATGCATTAGATAGGAATGTTTGCTGGGGTAGGACAGGAGTGGGTCAGAAGAAAGCGGTGATTGTTTGACTGCCTGCCTGATTCAAGGTGCTCAGCTGAAGCATACCTTCCCTCCATGGGTGGCCTTTTTCCAAAGGCATTTAAATCACTCAGAAGCACAAGACCCACCGACTTCCAGTCTTATGCAAAACACTGCTGCAGAGCTGGGTTCGAATCCTCCTTCTCCGATTACCTAAGGTAGGTTCAGCCAACTGGGGACCCAGGAGAAATAACGTCAGGAGGGACATCTTCTGGGCCACTTGTCCCAGAGAACCAACTTAAAATGCTGCCTATGTGATGAAGAGCAACACAAAAACCTGACTAGTGCACGAACAGCTGCCTTGCCCAAAGAAAGCGGATGAAGCTGCCATCTAAACGTTGCCGGCTGCGTTTTGAACTCCGTTATTGGGGTGAGGCTATTTTTGAAGAAAGAAAAACGAAATAAAAAAGCCAAAATGGAGTAAGTCCTTTTGGAGCAACATTGGAGAAGCCAAGCTCCAGCTTTGAAATTTTTTCCCCACCACGACTGTCGTTAGCCAAGTCGTAATCCGTGCGAAAACCAAGACAAGTTAAATGGTAGCAGAGCTATTGAGCACGGCTAGAACCAGGTCTTTGGAGAAGGAATAGCAAATCCCCGTGGGACTTTGTACCTGCAGAGCTCGCAGCCTTTTATCTTTCATTAGCAAATATTGTGCGTTATTGGACAGTGCCTTGTGCAGTTACTTACAGGAACATTTAATCAAATAATCTACTCCTCTCCCAGGCGGCTTAGACCACTGCAGTTTTATGGTTACCTACTTCAGCTGGAACAGTTCCTTTCAGCTGTAAAAGCAAATGTGCAACATGGAAAAAAGTCTCATTTTATCAAAACAGACAGAACTATTCCAGCTGCTGATATTAAGGTAAAAATAGCAAGGTTAAATGTTAAACAACCTCTGAGTGGACGTTTATAACTACAAAGAAAGCCAGACCAATTGCTCTGAAAGCACTTTCTTTAAAAAAAAAAAAAAAAGAAATCATAATAATAAAAAATAAGTTCTTGTTTTACTTCTCAAAAGAAAATTTATTTTCCCCTATTGCTGATGATTAAATACAGTGGAAACTGGTTCCCTTGATAACAAATACATCAGTAATGTGTGGTGCTTCCTGCCCCAGCATCTTGTAACTCACAAAAGTTTCCATGGCCAGATTTGAATGCTCAAAGTGCTAATAATGTCTGCTAGTCAGCCTTCCTACTGTTCAGAAAATTTCACTCCTGTGGCTTTTTGGCTTGTTTTGAGAAATCACTGTAGAGGTTAGTGAACTTTTCAATGTGTTGGTATTTAAACTGTGGTCAGACAGTTAAAAAAAAAAGAAAAAAAAAATAAAATAAAATAAAAGAAAAGGGGGGAAAAAGAAAAAAAGAAGAAGAAAGAGAAGAAAAAAGTTCGTAAAAAGATATTCCCCGTTAATAATTGTTTATGTGACCGTTTGCATGGGAATTGAACTGATTGTGAAACCTCCACATTAAAATGGAATTCCTCTGACTCTTAACATATCTTGAAAAATATAGTGCATTAAATGAAAAGATGCTTAAAACAATGCTGGGGTTTTGTTCCAGAGAAACATTTGGGCACTTTCACTGGGAAAAGAGGTTAAAAGGTTGTCAATGCTTTCTCCAGGGGCTCTGTCTGACAGTGAACATGTGTTTCCTCCCTTTAATCGGCTCGCCAGTAGCCAGAAAGCTGCTTGTTTTCTGCAGAGGTTGTCAAAAATGATTTCAGTCTGGAGACGATGAATGATAAAAGAGGTTTTCAAACACAGTTTTGCACTGTAGCATTTGCAGTCCCAGAGAGGATGGATTGTATTACAATCTCGGTGCAAAGGGCCATGTTCCTGTAGCAAGAAAACAGTGCCTCGTTCAACCTGTTTGATGCTCCCACTTACCTTTCAAAGTTGAAAAGTAGAAGCTGGACCTCAACTAAAGAGAAAAAAAAAAAAAAATCATCCCCAGAGTGTGTTCCTTCTTTCTGGTAAATTAAGTGGTTTATATATTTAGTAAAATTTCTGTTTTCTTTGTGCCGTTCCTGGGAGTCACATTTCCTTCAGGAGTTTATGGAGTGCTCGTTCTTCTCCTGGATATTTTATACAGGCTGCAGAGCTGTTCCCTCTGAAGTTAGCAATAAAACTTTCTCCACAAAGACAGGGCCTATAGTCAAAAGACCTGACACCATAAAACACTGACCTGCCTTAGCTTCTGCTGAAATCACCCTTTCAGATAGCACTCAGCATCTTCCTGAGGTAAGTACCTGCGTGTATGCAGAAACCCAATTCTTTATTTTTGGGCAAGACTTTGAAAACGAAGTAATGCCAGCAAACCAGATTTTGCCTGCACAGGTTAATGCCAAATCCGGAATCCAACAGGGGATTTATGAAGCTGGCTGGACCCCCATGCCATTTCCGCTGACGGTATTGCTAACTCTCCAGGCTCAGAAATTCCATACATGAGATATTTTTAAAACAACAAAAGTGTAATAACATCAGTGGTAAGCCCTGCCCACGATACCTGTTTTTATTCCTGAACCGCAACGCCTGTGTGATGATTAGTTGCCTAGTGTCCCACGCACATTGATTAACATGATGCTGGATTTTACTCTAGATGTCTTGCTGTTGTATAAGCTGCTTTTTTGCCCAGAAATTCATTCTTTCTTCCCAAATTCCAAATCGGTTCAGTCTTTTGTCCCACACCACTGCCAGTTTGGTCCCTCACAGCTTTCTCTAGTCTCTGTCTCTGTCACCTGTCTCTTCAAGTGAATTCTCCCACCAAATCCTACTTTTGCTCAACTTTTCCATCAACAACATTCATCTCTTGCTTTTACCACTCTTAATTTTATCTGTGTTCCTTCTTGGCTTCTTCACTGCCGTCAGTGAAGAGAAGGCGCAGAGGGGAGCACCTGCAAGCACTCTTCATCCCCTGACTCCCCATCCCCGCGTTTTTAGGAGGGAAGAGCTCAGGAGTCATCCTTGCTGCTCCCACTGACCCATGCCAGCTTCGCCCCATGAGGCTGGCAGGCAGCAGAGGAACGTCCCCTCCCCAGGCCGGTGTTGGCTGATGCTGGATTCGTCTGTCCCAGCTGGAGCTGCCCCCAGCTTTGCCAAAACTTGGGTGGAAAAAGTGCTGACAGTGCAGCAGGAGCGGGATCCACTTGGGGGATAACTGAGCTCAGCAAGTGCCCCTGAGTAAGTAGCGTGCAACGCGGGTCAGATGCATGGAAGGAAAACAAAGTTTAGACATACTGAATATATTTGGTTGCTCAATGACACTTTCCATTTTTTTTTTATTCTTTTCCTTTTCTTTTGCTTTTTAACTGAAAAAAAAAGAGCATGGCAGGGTTTCTATCACAAGTTTCAGCGATTCTCCTTTCAGTTACATTGCGCTGCTGCTAACAGGAACTTCCTGTTTAGTTGCTAAATTAAAAGGACGTATATAAACAAGAGAGTCCCAGAAATGACTAAATACTAAGTACAGAAGGTTTTTATTATCATCTTTTGAGTTTTGTACATGGGGAAGGCTTCATTCCTTCTTTTTCTTTTCCTTTTTTTTTTCTGGGCACAACTAAATTCCAAAACATTTCTCGAGTGGTAACTTGTATTCCGGTCTTTATTATTTCTGACAATATTTTAAATAGTTGGAGTTGAATTTTCTGCCAAGGAAGGCAGGCTGTCAGGCAGCAACTGTATTGTGTAGAACCAAAAATTGAATATACACTCAAAGCATACTTGGGAAACTTGAACACAGAACTGGACAACATCTTTTTTCATCTGAATGTGATTACCATTTAAGCATCCTAATGTCGTCACTGGGAGGTTTTGCTGCACATATGGTCAGCTTGGAAATCTTCTCCATCAGGGCCAAAAAAGCATATAACAGGTGTATGAAGAATTTGCTAATGTGCTTTGAAGAATCTGTGCAAAACAAGTAATAGTGCATGTGTCTGGAAAGTCCCCATCAGTCCCAACAGCATCTATATCACGTTGCTTTTGACTAATTCTTGGGCAACATCTGAATATTTAAAACACTGTCTCAGCGCAAAGTGTCATCATGACCTTGGCTTTCTCAGAACTCTCCCCATCCACACCGAAGTGCTGGAGAAAGACAGGGCGAAGGCAGCACACCCCACCAGGAGAAGGTTCAACTCCTCCTCTTCCTCACGCTGAAATATTTGGCTAATGTCATAGAGATTTGGCTAAGTGGATTCAATCAACTGTTTTCACTCTATTATAGTTCATAATCCCTATTCAAGATGAAGTGCACTGCAGCCTTAATGAATGTGGTAATGGAATCCTTGTGTATGTTTTTCCACAGCGGGGTGCAGATTAGCATAAGTGTCATATTCTGTTGGCATGCCTGCTATTATATCTGAGGCGTTGCACACACTGGGAATTTTTCAACTGGATAATAATAAGATGAATATGGTATGCACATGCACATAGAACACAAGAGTTTTAGAAAGTGATCTATAATAAATCTCACCTGGAGGGGCATTATGATAGATTAACTTTGCATTTTGGCTTAAAAACGCAGTGTTTAAGCCAAGCGTATGGTAACACGAGTACAAAAGAATTAGATTAAATTTCATGCACAGTTTTAAAGAATGTTGTCATTTAGGGCAGCAGAGTGCTAAAGAGTATTCTGTAGGTCTTAGGGTTTCATATATTCATATATTTCATATAATCAAGTTCAAAAGCCCAGCTCAGAAGTCCCCCTGGCTCAAAGCTGATTGTTGCAGCTCTGAGAGATGGCACACAGGTAGAGGAAAGCTTCTGGATTGTAGAAGATCACCATGTACATGGCTTCTTGGGCAGTCGCTGTCAGCCTGTGAAAGAGGAAGAAAGCCCTAAATATCTTTTTTTCAACAGCACGTTGGTTTTACCTGCTGAACATTTCCCCCCCCCCCCCCCGCCCCCTCCCAGGCTGATCCAACTAGGACTGAGCAGAAATTCATGCTCAAACAGAAATCCCTCCCAAAACACATAGTCAAGTGCTCACTGTGAAGCAGTGTATAGCTTTCAGTCGATGTTTATGACCTCCAAAATGAATTTTGCTCTGAGTTGTATGATGCATTTTTAATTACTTAAGGCATTTTAGTTTTCCTCTGGTTAAAGAAACTCCTGATGAATCTCCTTGCACATCACCTAGGAGAGACAGCACTGCTTATGATTAGTCCCAGAATTTATTACTTGATTATGGAAAGTGCAGGCCTGAGAAATTCATACCACTTAAGCAATGGTTTAGTGTGACTAATCAAAGAGGTTTTCCTGGCACACGGGAGGTATCAATATATATAGACTAGTGTAGAAAAGCATATCTTTGTGCTTTTAAGCATGGTGGCACAGTAACAGCTTAAGCATATTAATCAGCCCGAGGTACGTGCTGCTTCTGTATAATATTTTTATCCGATTATTTCTGCAGTGTTAGAGAAATTATATCTGTGGCTGAAATAACATTTAGAAAAGAAATTGTTTGCCAAGTGAATGAGACGATCAGACCAGTCATTCAGACCATGAATTTAGTTTACCTTTATTAATCAGTACATTTCTGCACAATCACCACAAGTCAAACTATTTGAACTTTACCCAGAAGGTAGCAAGCCATCAAAGGGTGTTAATGTTTGTTTGTTTGGTATTTAGTCTGGAGGAGCTTTGCTTTTAAAAAAGATCTATTATCGTGGGTCAGTAATCTGATATATTTTTCCTAAGAACAGAATTTGGACTTCAGAGGGCTAGGCTAATATCTGCGATATAATTGAGTTGCGAGTGTTATTCTCTGTTGCTTTCCAAAGCCTGAATGACCTTTTCAAAACTCAAAGAAACCGGTGACTCGCCCGTGTGCGTATTAGCAAGAATTGGTTTTCTAGCAACTCCACAAAGCTTGTTTTAAAAAAAAGAAAAAAAGAAAATATCCCACTGCTGGTTGAAAGAATGTAAATTGGGGTTTCCAGTGAAGTTCAAGCATCCTTTACAGTCACATCACCCCTTTCCTTGAACGTGGTATTAAGAGGCTGGGTGGCAAATGTATTTAAGACTCTGAGGAAAAGGGCTGTTAAGTCGACCTTGGTAACTTAACTGAAACAGTATACGTGTAAATCCATCGCAAATCCCTGGCCTTTTACAACTCCTGTCCCAATGGAAATCAGATCAGAGAACTGTTTACAAGAGTCTACGAGTCATTTGGATAAAGAGCCATGACAGCAGGCCCCGTATTATTTGAAATTTTAGTAACCCAAGCCTAAATAAATATTCTAAAAGCAAAATAATAAGGATTAGGTAATTATTATGAGGTAATTATACTTATGATATTTTGTATTTAGTAGAGAAGAATGATTTCACTGTAAATGTTGATGCTTTGCTGGTTTGCAATCAGTTGTAATCTTTGGTGTTTAAAGACAACGTGCTTGTTTCAAAAAAAAAAAAAAAACCCTGCATATATATCTTTTACCCTGAGCTTTAGATGTCCTGAATAGTAATCTTTAAAACTGCTAGAAGTAGCGCCATAAAAATATTTTACAACATTATTTAATGTATGAGCTAATCCCCAGCTAATGGTCAATTTTTGCCATTTTTTCTAAGCGGGGAGGAGAGGGGAGGGTGGGGACCCTGTTCCGTTCAGCCAAACACCCCATCGGCACAGGAACAAAAGGGAATCACTTCAATTTTCAGTGGTCTGAGAACCTTCTTGGCATCGCGAACAAATGCTATGTTTTCATCAGCGCTTCAATTAATCTTCCCCAAATAATATTTTATGAGCATATGCTTGGAAATAGTTGTATTAAACTCATGTAAGGTTGGGTGGTGGGTTTTTTACTTCCTCCCCAAAGTCACTTCGAAATATTTACTGCAAACAGATGTGAGTATACTGTTAACTTGAAGAATTAAAGTTCTTTCTCAGGGAAATCATTATTTTACAATTAATAATTGTAGAAAGGGAGGAGGCCTGCCTGTACGCCTAGTGTTATAGGAAGCCCCTGGATTGCTCTGAGTGAAACTTGCCTTTGATGCTTCTCATTATAGTGGAGACTGCCTCGTCCTTGCCTGGCTACACAGCCGCCCCCATGGTCCCCATCCCATGTGCCACCTACCAGCCACGGCAGTGCCACCGGCAGCTCTTCCCAAGTCCTTTCCACGGGGGAAGCGTCAAGGAAGGAAATAAGTGAAATGCACACCCCATATTTCTCTTCAAGGTGAAATTATTTCTCAGCATGGTCAGTTATGGAAGCAGGCTGCTCACGTGTAATGGTTTGGTGGCTCCGCTGATGGTGTGAGCAGCCTATGGACAGGTCGGCCGTCTGGTGGCTGGTTGAGCTCATGACGTGAAGGCCTTGTTTTGCATCAGCCTGCATATGGGGACGATAGCTGTGACCGATTTGGGCATGGAAGTTCTTTTCTCAGCCCTTCTGTAGGTTTCTGGCATCTGTCCTGGGCACATGAGATTACTGAGGTGTTTTCTCCTTGAAAAAGTAGAAATAACGCTCTTGCCTGCGGGTGCCCAGAGCCTTGAGTTGTTAATATTGGTAATGTCCTCAGAAATTCTTGCAGGGAGGATGCTGTGTAACTGGGTTTGTGATTCAGGAAAGAGAAAATAAGGGTACTGATGAGAATGTACCTCTCAGGCAGGAGCGTGGAGATGAAGGGCATTTACTGCCATCTATGGTGGTGAAGTGATAGTGTGGACACCTGCACCCCAAACAGATACCTCCGACATGCACCACAAAGACCACAAAGCTGTAATTTTTTTCTTTTTTTTAATGCATTTGTTTTGTTATGTATTTTCCATGCAGTGAGGAAGCCCAAAACACAATGGACACACAGGGAACGTTTGTTTTCCTTGTGTAGAAAAGGACTAAACTGCTGGGGTTTTTGTAAGTGGCTGTCGTTTAGTGTGTTGCACTTGAAGGACAGACGCAAACGGAGGGTGTGTGGAAATCGGTGTCCTGTGGTGCGGTCTCATGAAGCCGATACCCGCTGTGATTTTTTGGAGGGAGAACAGAGCTCTCTGTCCCACAGCGTCTTCATAAGCTGAGCACATGTACATACATACACCGGGGAAAATGTGTCTATATAAATATATAGCTCTTTAATGGCTGAGCCAGCAGTATGTGAGCTGACATCAGTGATGCAAAGATGTGTACATGCTGGGGAGAAACTGTCTGTTTTCTGAAGAAAAGTGCTCCAAACATTGTTCTCCTCCCACTGTTGCTAACTCCAGTCTGCAGAACTGTAATTTTTGGTGAAAGTCCTCCGAGGCTCATCCCTCTGTGGAGAGCAGCTGCTGCTTCTCAACTTGCTTAGGCCTGTCCACTCAGCTTGATCCAGAGGAAAAATAGCCCGAGTGCGAAAGCACTTGCTACTTATAGGAAGACCAGGATCTCACAGGTAGGAGCAGGATAAGAACTGCATTGCGTTATGTATCAGCTCCCCTTTTTACACCCAGTGAACACAATTTGCAGCCTGCAGCTCTGTGTGGTGAACGAACCTCAGCTGTATTGATGGCTGAGTGTAAAAGAGGGTCATAAATGCTACCAAAATCTTGTCAAAGTATTGTGTCGGGGAAGTCACCCAGTTGCTGCTCCGTGTGCTCTCCTTCCACTAACCTCCTGGCCTGGACCACTGAAATTATTACAGCTTCAATTATCAGGCAATAGATGGCCCCTTGCTGAAAGCAGGGAAGCGGGTGGCAATCCTAATTAGATCCTGATCCTGGGCACCTAATGCTCCTCTCATTTCCAGTCCCTTTACAGTCAAAACTCCCTGGATTAAGTGGAATTGGCTCAGATTTGCATTCTGAGGAGACTTGGGATCGAGTGTGTGGCATCTTTGCAAGAGAAGCATTTGCTCTCCTGGTTGACAGTAGCAAGACCGGCGTATTCACTACCCTGCGGGAGCAAGCTGTAAAAAAAATGGATTTTTTACTTCTTGTTTGTTGGGCACATCACTGCAGTAAAGCTGCCCTGGGAACAATCTGTACCTGTGTCCTCACCCAGCTTCCCATCCCCGGCCTAATGGGGGACTACATGCTGTTCTTTGAGGGGAACAAAGGAAAGAACTGATGCCTGCAGGTATGAGACGCTGCACAGAAATAGCCTAAGAAATATATGCAGCCAACTTCCCAAATGGCTAAGCTTTGCTATGGTTTACTTTAGCACACCAGGCAGCAATGTCGGAGTGGATGTGTGGAGCAAAATAGTCAATGCTGAGGATCTGCCACCTTCCCTATGCATGCACCGTGGAAGGGTTTCCCCTGGATTAGCTTTCATCTGGCTCCCATGGACTGAGCGCCTGGTGTAGTACCTGGAGTGCATTAAATGTGTATCTTCCAGCTTTCATTTCATCTGAACGGGTCTCTGCTTTGCACACGACAAAAACAGCTCACAGTTTGAACCAAAGTGCTACAGTTGTATGCATTCCTATGCAAGTCGTATGCAAGCTAAAATGATGGGACAGCTGCATGCTTTCACCCTTGCGGTCCTGGGTGAATGGTGTCAGGTGGATCATTGTTACCTGCAAGAACCCCCCCCAGCCCTGTCCCCCGTCAGCTCAGGACGCTGTCTGTTCCTGAGCTGCAAAGCCAAAGAGTCCATTATTCCTCTTTTCCCACAATAATTTGTGCATAAATCGCTAGCAGTTACAACTTACATTTTCTCCTAGCATCAGCTAAATAATAGGGACGCTCTCCCTGCTGTCATTGGGCTTTGCTAATTTTAGCTCCGATGTACTTCTTATTTCTTCAGGAGAGCCATAAAACCTTCTTCCAGCTTCACATTTTATTCCTCTTTGAAGCCCAAACAAATTAGCAAAGTTGAGAACTTTATTTTCAGAGTTCATTAAGCCCTTAACAGTAAATCCTTTTCTCACGTTCCAGATGTTGTGGTTTTCTTGACCTCAGTTTATATTTCCCTGTGATGTGAACAAGCCGACGTCTTATTCCGGCCTTACCAATTTCTTTGGAGAGCTATGCAAAGAGGGATGCAAGTAGCATCCTGAAAGGTTTTTGGAGAGAGAGAATGAAAAAATCTTTGTGCTGTCATACCAGCCCAGTGCTTTGTCTGTAGTCATTAGGCACTGCCTCCGCTGCTTAGCGCCCTGACCTCTGCAGAGCTATTTTTACATGTTGAATGCATTTTTACTGATATATTTTTCATCCCCTTCCTTTTCACTTGAGTACATTACATTTTGGAGGTAGCACTCACCTGCATTTGGGTATGTCTAAAGCGCAGCCCTTGAATAAATTGTGTTGTTTTGGCAACACATTGAAATCTGCACAAATCCTTCTTTTCCACTTTGATTCTGCAGAGCGTTTTGAACATGCTGAAATTTAGCAGTTTGGGCAGTCCCTTGGATTTAAGCAGTTTCAATTATGCATTACACGCATTAATTAAACACCCAAACATATCTATTCTCTTTCAGCCACTGGTGAATCATTTTAAATGTAGTCTGTGTCTTTTTATCCTCTTCAAATGTTGGATTTTTGAAGACAAGCACCTGCAAGCCTTTTAGGAGGTGTTACTCCTGCTGTTACTGACATTTTAATAAATGCAGAAATAAATGCTCCCCACCAAATTGTCTAATGTCAACACTTACCTCATCGAAAGAAGTGAGTCACTTTGAACAGAATTTATAACATGTGCCGTACCTATAGCTGCCTCACGTGAAGCGCATCCAGTTTTGTATCCATTTTTCCTGTTTTCTTTGAAACCATAGTAACTATCAGGCTGTGTTCATAAATATTACAATGAATATTTGTCTTTGTGCACTTGCACAGGGAAACATATGAAAAATGGATCAAAGATAGCAATTCATAAAGGCGGGGGAAAAAAAAGAAAACAACCCGTCCACATGGCGTATCGGTCTGCCTTCCACACAGGCATAGGTGCTCATTCTTGCCAGCAAATATTTTATGGTGGGGCAAGACAAACACAGTAATAGAGGATAATTCCCTGAACCAAGAGAGCACTGGTATTTGGTGACTTCCTGCTTAAGAGAGCACCTCAAGGCATCACGAAATGTGACTGACAAGATGCTGCTTTGCTCTCTGCAGATAAGCGTTTCTGGGAAAAGAGAGGCTTGCACTGGCATTTCAGCCAGCTGCTGGGGGTTTGGGCATCTGGCAGCTGAAATAATTGGGGGAAACATGGAAGGAGGGAGAAGGAGATGTTTAAACACAGCTGAATCCAACTTTTGACATTGCAAAGCTTCCTAGGGGCTGCACAAGGCACAGCCAGTGCTTAACTCTTGTTGGGAGGCTTTGGCATCATTTATTTGGCCTTGGAGCTGGCTGTCTGCCCCAGCAGGCAATATTCCTCCTGTGGGGACTGCAGGAAAGCTGGAGGTATTTACACGTCTAAACTGCTGCGTTTGCAGGGCTGGCGAGAGAGCTGGTCCATAGTATTGTATCACTCCAGCTTTTCTTTTACAGAATTCTGTATTTTTATGGTTCTTACAGAAAAAAAAAAAACCAAAACAAACCAAAAACAAAAACAAAAAAAACCCCTGTATTTTAAAGGTATCTATTTATTTTATCAGTCTAATGTGTTGGCTAGTCTGGTACTATGTATTTGCTGAAAGCAGTCTCATGTAAAGAAAATATCCAACCAGCATGGTCATGGAGACAGGTTATGAACTCTGTTTCAGTTTGGTGAAATCAGGTAAATCTTTGGCTAGAGACAAGTGAAGAACAGAAGAAACTGTGTTATCTAGCAATAAGTGAAATTTCAGAGGTTTGAGTTTTGTCTGGATGATAGCAAAGAGTTGAGCCCTGTAGCTGGGATATCCAGGTTTAAGAAGATACCAAAAATTGGCTAGAAATATCTTGAAAGCAGGTCACCTTTCTACTATTTCTTGTTGATGGGCAAACTACAAAGGATTGGTTTAGTGGTGGACTTGGTAATGTTAGGTTAATGGTTGGACTGGATGATCTTAAAGGTCTTTTTCCAACCTAAAAGATTCTATGATTTTTTCCAATTTTTTTTTTTTTTTTTTTCAGAAGAGCACAAATGTGGGGTCATGTCACCTCCTCTGCTTTCTATGTCTGAGGATGAAAATGATAGAGAAAAGTTAACCAAGCGTTTGGGATTTTTGCCAGGTTTAAATCGGGTCTGCATCACCTCAGTTTCACCACTGGAAAGGCAGAATAATTCTGTATTTTCTTTACTGAACAGATATGAGTCTAGTCTCCTCTATACAAAGTCAGGCAGAAACCTGTCGCTGCTGACACAGTCTCAGGGTGAAGTGTATGTAAGGTGTATTATGAGTCAGGGTCTAATATCAGGAGCCACAATCCCCAACATCAGTGTGATAAAAATGTTGGGTTTGTTTTATTTGCCTTCCCATTTCTGACTCTGAGTTATGTTTTGAGGCTTGCATCCAAAACCAAAAGGGATTGAACCTTATTGAGGATGAGGGCTGGGATGAAGTTAAGGCTGAAATTCTAATGAAAATATTGAATATCTCAAGGTTTATGACAAAGCATCAGGAGCGGGCAGCGCACCCAGGGTACAGGTTTCTGAGCTCCCTTACCTCTTCAGAGCAGCCTCACAGGTCTGCTGGTGAAAGCCAAATTGAACTCAAGGTCATCGTTATGTGCCTGGGAGTACAGCCTGGCCATAGCATTCATTTTCAGCATGGACCAGGCTAAGTGGCTTTGGATTGAGAGAGGAATTGCCCTCTAATGGCTTGAAAGCAGTTACTGAAGAGCTCTGAATAGTCCTATTCATTGCAAAGATGCTGTCAGTGTATCAACTAGTAAAAACATGGAGAACAAATGAAGAAAGTAAGCTAATGGTGCTGGGTCTGGAAAACCCAGATCACTCTGTGGTGCATTTCCACTTACCCTTCTGCATGCACACACACCTGTTTTGTGAGAAATATAGGTTTTTCCCAAAAAGCCCTGAGGTGCACCTGTGTGTCTGGGTGAGGTAATGGTAGAGGGGAACAGGTTTCAGCTGAGACAAGGAGTGGCAAAGAAATATGTGTGTGTTTTCAGGACCCACCCAGAAATTCTGAGGGGGCAAGGTTAAGAGTGGGATGGCAATTTGGAGGGGGGGGATGGCAGTGGGAGGCAGTAGAACTGGTGTGAGAGCCTGAGGGTACCTCAGTCCTCCCAGGAATTCCTTAGTGCTTCAGCCTGGAGCTGAGAAAAACATAGCTCTGACCGGTGCATGTGGATTTCCCTTTCATTAGAAATTGTGGCGGATGATCAGGCTATTCACATATTAGAGAGAATAGTGTGGTGGAGCAGGAGATAAAACTGCCAATTAATTTTTGGTGAAGTTTTTTTTTCCCAATAGATGTGTTCCATGTTTGAAGTTTTTGTTATTAAATAAGTTTGGGGGAGCTTTTTTTTTTTTCCTTCTTGGGGAGGAAAGAAAAAGACAAATGTTTGCCTTAGAATATGTTGGTTGTTCTTTCTGCATTTTTTTTTTTAATTAACACATTTCATTGAAAAATGCAAACAAGCTGTGTTTCCAGAGTCTTGACAGCTAGTGCCTCTGAGCCTCTGGTACTGCTAATGACCAGTGGCCAGTGCTGATCCAGCCTGTTAGGAGTCCAGCTACCAAAACTGGACTCCTTGGTGGTTGACAAAATGTAGTTTAAGGGAAGAAAATGTAAGAGTTTATCCCTCCATCCTGAGAAATAGACATGCAGGGTCAGGACATGGCTTCCTCTCTGCCGCACAGTAATGTAGGGTTGGCCAAGGGGTTGGCTCTGAGGCTCTTGTGAAACCTGTGTCTCAGCTGGGGCTGGGCTTGCCCAGAGCTGCTGGGAGAGCCAAACCTGCTGTGGTGAGTGCAAGTGGTGACTGGAGGGGTGCCCATCCTGGTGTCTCTGGGTCACCCTGGTCTGCAGTTCAGCAGAGGAGCCAAAAGAACAACCGGCCTTTTTTGACTGTGAGCCATTCAAGGAGCAGCCATTCCCTTTGGCTCTTCTTGGCAGCAGTGTAAGTGGTCCTTGGCCATGTGGTGTGGGTAATTCACAGGGCTAGGAGGTTTGGCTTCTGTTGCAGTAGTGCTTTTGATGCTCTCCATTGTCCACAGCCATCTTTCTAAGAGCTTTTCATGAGCTGCTGGGTGAAGGGCTGCAATGCTGTTGTGGTGCATTGTGTTTGTGAGCATGCAGTTGGGAGGGGATGTAAGCAAGGGTAGCTGGTGGCATTTAGGGGCAGACTTAACCTTGCAGTCTCCCAGTGCGGGGAAAAAAGATGGGAAGAAAGGAAGGAGACTTAAAACTGTTGAATCTAGGCTGCCCAATGCATTGACAGGGAGCGCAATGTGTGTGCAGGAGCTGCAGATGGGCATCAGAGAAGCAAGGCATACTCTGGAAGAGCGTATGGGATATATGAGTTTCCCATGCCTCCAGAGCTCCAGCATGGGGAAAGGACTGAGCCTTAGGTGGCTTAACGAGTGGGCAGAGTGAAGGGCAGGAAAGAACAAAGAGGAGGAGTAGTATAAGAGGCAGGTGGCTGTGTGGCAGAGGAGTTTTCCTCCTTTTGTCTCTTTGACATGATTCCCACTTGTCCTAGGAAAGCACATAAGGCACAGTTGAAAGGAAAGAAGGTAGAGACCAAAGGAGTATCTTTTAAAGGACTAATCTTGGCATCAGGAGGGGAGAGTAAAAATAAAAAGGACTTTTTGTGAATTAAAATATTTCTGGGTGGCTGAAATATTTTACAAAGGAGGGTCCTGGACTCCCCTTTCTTGTCCCCATTTATCCAGACAACACAAGCCTGCGAATAAATTCAATTCTTCCTTTGATTTCCCTGCATCCTTTTTCTTGTGCCCTTCCCCCATTCTATTCGGAGTCAGCTGCAGCGTTGGCCTGTAGCTTCACTGACCCCATTTGAGCCTAAAGAGTTTCCCACCCACTCACCCCAGGCAATAAAGCCTTTCTTTAGGTGTGGGGCTTACAGCTCTCGACTCACACCACTAGATAAACAGCATCTGGAGCCCTGGAATATTTTAAAGAGTTATCTGAATGTTCATCACTAAAGAAAACTCATCAAAGTTACTTTTGGCTCTTTCTGTTCAGAGGGGGGAGCCATTATCAGGATATAAGGCATAGTTTTGCTCATAGGCTGGGGAGATACAATACCCTTACTGTGAAGGCAGGGTCCACTTCATGGTGCTTGTAGCATCCAGTGACATGCCTGAGAACAAGTTTTGTAGCCGCAACTGGAGGAAGCAGTCAATGTTCATGGAGTGTCAGATAATCCGCTGTGACATATGATCCAAAAACATAAGGCTGACGAATATTCCTGGCACTGTGTGCCAGTGCTGAGAGCAGAATATGCATTTTTAAATGTCTGATGTTCTTTCAACAGTTAAAAGCCATTTTGGGCAATAGATAGCACTGAAGATATTTTAAATAATAATTTTTTTACCTCTGAGGCTTATCAGTGCTTCATTTTAAGAAGCAACATCACAGAAGGCAGAGGGGTCTCTAAGGACCCAGTTCTGATCTCGCTTACGCCTATTTATATCCGGAGTAACTCAGCTGAAGCAAATGGAATTTACTCCTGCATTAAGCAATTGTAACTGAGAGCAGAATTTAACAGGTTCGGCTTGGTGCTTTCCGTACGTCTCTTTTTACGAACTATTTTTGCAGCTCAGGCTGTTTCCGTGGTGAAGGGAAGCCAGAGCATTTGGGTTTTAGACCATGGACAGGAACAACCCCCATGCAAGACCTGGTAGCTGGTTCAAGGAAGAGCACTTGGCTAGCGTAAAGGCATGAGCCTGCAGACTGTGATATGGGAATACTGCCTGCTCAGGCAAGAAGTTTCTTCAAACTCCGTGGGACATAAAGATTGCATGTATAACAGTTTTCAGGACCAGAATTTGTATGGATGAATTTAAAAAAAAAAAAAAAATCCAAACCCAAACTGTTATTATTATTGTTATAATATGTATAGGTTTATAAGTGAAACCCACATGCACCGTGGTAGGAAATGCTGATTCTAATAACCCATAGCCAGCCAGCCCTGGGTTTGTATTTACCGTCTTTCCAGTCCCGCTTATGTATTACAAGCAATTGTGCCTCTGCAGAGCTCTCTTGATGCGAGCATTTTCCCTCTCAGGCAATTGCATTTCCCACTAAAGGCTGCACTCTGCTTTTTCTGCCCTGCTGGCAGTGCAAATGTGCCAATCTCATTCTCAAGGCATGGTTCCTGTTGTGGGATCAAATGTTAGGATTTTAAAAGCTAAAGTTTGATGTGGATGAACAACTGCCTATAAAACGCATTAAGCTCTTACCCTGTAATGTATTTAATTTCACACTGACTGATGGTATTGCCCCTGAATGGATTACAGCAGGGGGCTGCCATTGTCCTACTAAACCACACTGGTTAAATAATACTTTGGAGTCTAAAGCTGCTCTGGGAGCATTTCATACTGGCTAACATGTGAAATGAATACCTAGCTTTTCTGCGAGTTCTTTGGGTTGGTTTGAAAAAATAAAATAAAAAAATAACTACATGTTGAGTTGGTTTACAGTGCAGGAAAATTTTGCACAGCATCTCTACCTCTGTGAAACGTGGACCAGCAGCCATAAAAGGCCCCGACTCAGGGACATGCAGGTGCTTCCCTTGGCTCAGTAGGATGCGAAGGCTCCTGGAGCAGAGTAGGTGCACAGCACTTCTCAGGAGAGGTCCCCCTAAGCTCATTCCTCACAGGTGTTTGGTGCTTGCAGCATATTTATTTAAGCAGTGTCTCCTTGTCGTTAGTGCCCAAAGGGTCAGAGACTGGAGTGCTGCTTATTGCTCAACTATGTTAATGTCTCTGTATCATAGTTGAGGGGATCTGCTTCCTTACTGGGGTTTTTTATTTATTTAATTAATTACTCTTCATTTCAAGGGGTTTTCTCTGCCAAATAATTACTGCTTAGTCTTTCTTCTCTTTATCCCTTATGCTGAAGTAAATCATGAGTTACTACAATGGTGTTACACCTGTATGCAAAATCAGGCTCATGGGCTCTACCAACCGTTAATACACGTTCTGCCCTGAATTGTGTCACTCTGGGAAAGTCTGTGATTAACTGCTTGAGTAAATGAATTATGTGCTCCTCCTGCTTGTTTCACCCTGCTCCATATTATGTAAGACAACCCCAAATCAAAGAGGATTTCTCAAGTCCATGCAATTGTAAGCAAATTCTACTCCCTGTTAAGTCATTTTAAAAGTATGTGCTTTATCTGTGTAAATATATATACAGATATATATAGATATCTAAATATATCTATAAATGTATATGCATGAATATATATGTATAAATAGAGAGAGGTTTGTAGCATCAGCAAGTATCACTCATGAATGTTTGGCTAGGAACGCGATCATCTGCTGTTTGCTGAAGCACGAGCCCTTAGCAACTTTGCTTATTGCATTGATTACGAAAAATTAAAAGATCTTTCCTTTCCTGAAAAAGAGGAAGACCTGTGATAAGAAAAGGCTAAGGAGGTATTAAAGCCCTGCTAGTCTTTTTTTGTTTTGCCTCCCCCCACCCCCGACCCCAGCCCCAGCCCTCCCCAAACTTCAGCAGAGGCAGGAAAGAATGCTGGAAGTCATCAGAGGCATGGTTGGGATAGAGAGTGTTAATTCTTCCATATCTAAGCCTCTTTGTCGAAATTCCCTTTGTCTCTTGCCCCAAGTCATTAAACACTAATCCCATCACTCTTCCTAATCCGCTGCAGTGGAGCCAGAGTTCAGTTTCCGAAACTGTCTTTGTTGCTTTCCTAATAGACAGCTCGCTCTGGATTTCGGTTGGTTCGGTCACATTTAGGGCTTTCCAGCACAGTTCTTTAATGAAGTGCCATTAATGAAACTTTTCCTCCTTCATGCAGTGTGCACGGGCATCAATTGGTTTAGTGTTAAGTAGGGTAAGGTGCCTAGTCATCTTAGCAGCCTTTGCAAAATATGACTGTCAAAGGCAAAACCTAGGAAACAAGACCATTGAATAATATAGCCAGTGAAGTACTCATTTAATTACTAAGGATTTACAAAAGCAAATCTGTTCTTTGTGGCTTACAAAAGACAACAAGCTCAGCAGAGATAGTAAAGGGTTTGGGACCTACTCCCTTTTCTCCCTCCCCCTCTTCCCAACAAATCCTGGAAGAGGAAATGTGGCTGAGCAAAGGCATCAAAGCCTATTGTAAACTCTTTCCAACCTGCTGCAGGAATGCTAGCTTTCTAAGTGGGAGGTGTTCTACTTGCTGCTGAAATAGACTTTGAGTCCTCTCCTGCCAGGACACAAGGCCATATTATCCAAATCAGTTCTTCGGTGGCAGAAAGTCAAGCATTGGTCCATTCCTCCACACTGAAAATGAAAGCTTCTTCATAACGAAAGTGTTTCTGATAACAGGAGATGATTTGTAGAGTTGTGTTTGGCTGCATAGGTTTCATCTAATGTGGCTAATGGTTTGAAGAGAGTACTTTCTAGTCAGAGTATAAATGGCAAAAGTTTGTATTCTTTCTTATGATGGATGCTGAAAACCATCTGCATTTTGTTCATTTGCTACATGTGTAAGAAGGGAAGCAAAAAACTCTTTAGGTAGAAACTCCTGAGAAAAGTTGCTTATGTCTGGAGCAGACCCACCTCTAGTTTAAAACTGTTGCCAGAGTGATAGATTCTGTACGTAGGTTTAAGTATAACCATTTCATTTTGGGGGAAGCTTTATTCTGTGGCCAGGTACAAGAGTCCCTCAGTTAATTGGAACATCTTTCCACTAAGTTTTGAGATTTGGATTGAATCTTCAACTTCCATGTTCTCGGTGGGACGCAAAATAAAAAAAAGTAAAGACCGTGAGTGTAGGAAAACTATTGAAGCTGGCAAATCTGCTGGCTGTGTATATTATATTTGCTAGGCGTTAACATTTTTTCCTGTGATATGAGCTATCTAATTACCAGCAAACTTGTGATATGAAATAAACCACATCTTATTGTGCAGCACACTTGCCATACGCTCTATTTTACTATGTTCATATGCCATATAAATGAGATCCAGGTTTGATTATTAAACAATTTAATTGCTCTGGAAAGTTGATATTATAGTGCCCTGGAACAGAGTGCTCCAAAGGAGGATATTCCTTTAAAGGCTCTTGTAACAACTGGCGGGGCTGTGTTTGGTTTGTCTAGATCCTAGTTCTCTCTCTCTCTCTCTCTCTCTTTTAAATAGCGGTTTGTTTGGGGTTTGTTTGCTTTTTTGTTTACGTTCTTATATTCTTGGATTTTGTTCTGTTTTGTTGCCAAAATGTTCTGGCAGGTGACACCCTAACTTGATCTTCTTCAAACATTTTGGTGCAATTATCTTGCCTCTCTCTGTAAGCCAGCTTGATAACTTGCTTTACCAAAAAAATCTCTCAAATCCCCTGGGAAAATAAATCAGATCCATTTACAAACTGAATAAATCACAACAAAGTGATTCATCTGCAAATGAAACCGCAGCATTCTCTGTAGATAAAGAAAAACAACTGTATTTTGCCACTTCATCAGGGTTTCTTCCCCCCCCCCAAATTCCAATGTGCATCTACTGTTGGCAATAAAAGTTATGCTTGCATGTTGTTAAATTTTGTTCATATGCTTCAGCACTTCTACTTTCCTTGTAATTGACTTGCCAAGTCTCTTACTTCGGGGAATTGGAACAGCTTTTACATGTGATGAGGAAAAATTTCCTGTACAAGTCACTTTAAAAAAAAAAAAATTAAAAAAGAATCCAGAACGCATCCTGGTGTCGGTTATAGGCTACACTGGAGCAGCATACACCAGCAGCATCACCAGCTGAGTACCAGCTGTCTGCTAGACTCCAACCCTTTAAACTCAGTCCTCCCTCAAGTTGATCTGCCCATGGTGAATTAGCTCCCCATGGCTACATCCTGGCAGAGCTTTTCATTTAATCCTTCCCTTCCTTTCCATTTCCCAACTACTGACTTTTTTTTCCACTCATCTTGTCTCTCTGCTTTCACCAACTGCAGCTCAGATGTAAGAGGAGTGTCGGATGGGTCCACGCGACTTCTGCAGAATGTCTTCTGCAGGGCATGGCCCATAAGGATTTGATAATCATTAAAAAGCATGTTGGGGACTGACATCAAAACAAGGAGTACTAGCTAATGGTGACATAGCTTTCTCTAAACTGGGTATGATGCTAAGCGTAATAAACAGGTCTTTAACTAGTTACAGGCGTCTAGCACAAGGCTGGATGCCAGTCCTCAGCACAGGCTGGTAGGGAGCATGACTGGCTTGCGTAGCTGCCATTTTGGGATGAGCTTTCATGCCCATTTGCACAAGTGGCAGAATCCCCTTGGATTTCAGCCCAACCGAGCCTTGGAAAATGCAGTCAGGCGATCAGCTCTAGGGGGTAATGAATGGATCTCATTATTGATTAATATTGATTTGTTGATATGGCCATGAATGGAACATCTATTTGTTTCCTTGGCTGGGGTTGATTTTCCCTCCTTCCTGTCTATAGGAGCCCATGCGGGGCTCCATGCATGTGGAATTTTCTCATGAAGCCCTTGCCGTAGCTTCAACAAAAGGACATGAAGAATTTCCTTTCCTTTGCTAGCAGTGGCATTCAGACAGAAAGAGAACCCCTGGAAAATGTGAAAGCTTTTGTAAAAACACGAGAAAAGCATTTAAAGCCTTTTCAAAGAAAGAAAACATCAATGTAAAGCCTCCCATAGTTGTCTGCCGGTGCGAGGTCTCTTGATTTGAAGAGGTTTTGTTAACCTTGGCGGGGAGGGAGGCAGAATTAAGTTTTTTTCCTGAGTTTTATTGTTCTTCTGGTTTTGAGTTCCATGATATCTTCTTTTTCATCAACACATGCATGAACTGTGATTATACTTGAACATTTACTTACCCCCCCAGAAGCATCACTTTTCAGGCATGAAAACTTGGGTGTGTTGCTTTGGCCAATAAGTTTCTTTGATACGTGATGAGAGTTTTCACTTTGATACTAAGCAGTGATATTCAGTGAAAGATTTCAGTGATTATTTTGCATGATAACATCAACCTGTCATAGCAGGAACCAACCCAGTACCCTCTGAATGGACTGCAAAGCTATGTAGATCAGCTCCTCTTTCCTACTCCCCCTTAGCTTTCTAGACAGTTCTATCAATGGTCGAAATCAATGCATCTCATGCAGGTGCTGCAAAACTGATGGCCTCCAAAGAGAGCTTCAGACAAGTGGTAGAGTTGAGTGGGGAGAGGGAGACAGAGAACAGAGTGGTGAAGGAGGAGGGCTGGGAGAGACTTCTCTCACCAGAAACAGGGAAACTCTCAAGAGAAGTGGGAGGGTACAGGACTGCATAGGAAGCATATGCAGCTTTCCACCCTTCAAGTGCTCATGCTTTGATACCCCGCCTCTTTGATGGCAGCATCCCCTGCCTCGATAGTGCTTCCAACAGCCCTGGGAGGCTTGGAAAACAAATGCCCTCAGAAAACAAATTTAATAAAAGAAAACCACCTCTTCAACCCGCATCTCCTTCCTAAGCAACAGCACTACAGCTGTGGGCATCCCTAGGATGTTTGCTCGGGAGGCTGAACAGAAAAGGCAAGAGAAAGATAGTGTTGCTGTAAAGAAGAGAGAAAACTAATCAAATCCAAAGATGCTGGAGCACTCAAAATGTATTCAGGGTCTCCTGTTTCCTTCTCTCAATCTGTCTTCTCACAGAGTAAACATTTTGGTGTGAATTCTCAGGGGAAACAAAACCAAGCTTTTGTTAGTCCTTGTTCAGGAGAGGGGGAAAGTAGAGGTCCTTAATAAATTTATCAAAAAGATGTGTCACCATTTCCACAGCTTTCATCCTCCTCTGTTCTTGTTGTCTTTTGTCTGTAGCAAAATCTTCCTCGCCTCCAACCAAAACCAGAAAATATGCCCCAGTGCCCACCCAGCAACAATAGGCACTAGGTCTGAGGAGTTTCTGATTGTTGGAAGGTCGCGGATGCATCTGTCCAGGTCTAGCTTGGAGAATTGAGGACTGATGGCTTTGTCCAGGAGGACGGTACAAGTGAGGTGGGGAGGGAAGGATGCATAGTTTCCAGACCATCCTTCTATCAGTGCCAGAGTCCAGCAGTTCAAGGAGTTGGGTTTCCTGGTGGACGTTCTGCCTGTCCTCCCAAGCATATAGTTTTCCCTATAGAAACTCCCACTTGTGAACAAACTTCTCCCTGCAAAAATGTTTATAAAGGTAGGTAGGTGAAATTCATTGGCCTCCGTTTCAGAAGAAGTCATTTTTCATGACCTAATGGCCTTGGATGTCTGTGAATGATTCCAGATTTAAAATTGTCTCTGTGAAAAGAAGTGCTGAAGTCTGAAATTATCCTACGAGAAAGGCTCATGCAAAGATTTCTCTTTCAACGGGGTTTACACATCAAGTTTCTGCTGCTCAAAGGACTCACAGTGCAGTATGTCAGCTTTGGTGATGGAAATATTACCCTCTTGCCTGGATTTTATTTTATGTTTGTTTTCCCTTCTCCCTCTAGCAGCCTCCAGCACCACTCTTGAAAAATGCTAATTACCCATATATACCCCCACTGCCCGATGAAGAAGCAGCAGCGATACCGCAGCCCTGCTGCCGGCAGGGCAGGGATGAGGGCTGGCTGCACTCGCGTGAGTGGGGCTTTCCAAGAGAAACACTCAGACAGCACAGCTCTTGAGTGCCTTGGCCATAAATCTTCTTTGGGAACCCTGCCTGCTTTATGGACTCTGCCGTTTTCTCTCAGACAATTCAGAGCCTGCCCTGTTGCCTCTTGCAGAGGCAGAAAGAGCATGGCTTGCTCTGGAGAGAAGAGGATTTAAGTTTTCTACAATAATGGGATGAAATGATTGGAAAATTTGGCAGGATAGGATTCTTCTAAGCTAGAAAGTGGTGACAGTCTTCCACTATCTGCAAGGTTAGTAGAAAGTAGAGGGCAATGAGATTTTAATCCAAGTCTGTTGAGGGAAGGAATAGAAATAATCAGCTTAATATGCAGCAAAGGAGATATGAGATATTAGAGAACTTCCTCATACCAAAAATGGTTAAGCACCAGAGCAGACTACTCGGTAACTATGTGGAATCACCACTGCGGGAGACACATCTGTAAAGGTTGGGTCTAAGGAAATGCAATCCTGTCTCCAACAGATGGTGTGGGTAACTCCTCAGGGCCAACACTCATTTCCATTTCATATGGTTGACTAAGGAGAGCATTCCCACTATAGAGAGGCTGATATCTGGCACCTAGGTTCAAAAAGAGTATAAGAGTATAAGAAAAGCCATACCAGTTCAATATTAAAGATCTAACCCAGTGTCTCATCTGGCTCAGGGGACCCACAGCACCTGGAAGGAGTGTAAGAGTGAGCTCATACAGGAATACTTCCCTCAAATCATCTCCCACCCTGCAAATTTTGAAATTCAGGGACATGATTTCTCTAGCCAGAGATATTGCCTTTGTAAGGTCAGTCTAAGCAGCTCAGCTGGTTGGCTTGTTTCTGGTAAATTTTCATGTTAGTTTTTGACTCAGAAAAAGGAAGTGGTCATGGGAAGGTGGAAGAGGCAAGATGATAATGGGAGAAAAAAACAGAAATTGGGCAAAGGGAGAAAGAGTGGAGCAGAAGGGAAGAGAAAGGAGCAAAGTGGGATGAGAAAGCAAGGAATGAACGAGAAGAGGAAAGGACACAGATGCCTTGCCACAGAGGAAAGCATATGGTAGCATTAGCCATGACATCAATGACTAAGTCCAAACCAAGTCCTCTGGTAAATGTGGCTTTACATGAAATCTGCTGACTGCGATACTGTTTGCAGCTCTCTGCAGCTTAGATGCCATGTTTGGGAGCTGAATCAAATGATGACCACACAGCATTAACATATTTGCCAGCCACAGAGTGAAACACCTGGATAGCACAGCCCCTCCTTTCATTGCCAGTCCTCTGCTTGCCCCCGGGGACCCAATCCTTCCCCGGGGGCTGGAGGGTTGAGGGTGGGCTGCTCTACTGGAGGTGCTGGGAGGTGACGGATCTTAACACTGATGCCAAAAGGGCTCTGGTGCTGATGGAAATGGCATCTGGAGAACCCAAAACAGTGGGGAAGTGATGGAGGTCCGCCGTGGACAGGCTAATGTTGAAACACTAATGTACTGGTGTCTTGTGAACTTCTGTGTTCATGGCTGGTTTAGCTGGAGACAAACTGATGCCTTGGGAGAGGGGGCATCCAAACCAAATTGCCGTCAGGGATTTCTTTGGTTTGTAGTAGTTTTGGTCTGAAAAGGTTAATTTGTTAAGTTTGGTTGCAGGGGGGAGTGCTGGGAGACAGATTTAATGGGCCTGGGTTGTTACTTCATTTGTTTATCACAAAAGATGTCTGGCATTCCTGGTTTTATCCTGTCCTGACAGGAACATATTTGAAAACAGAAGTTTTCTGTTGGATGAAAAACTCTTTTTCATGATCAGTGATTTGCTATGAGGGAAGAAGCAGCAGAAGGACGCAGGTCCCAAACCATCCCTTTTCTCTTTACCCTCCTGTTCTCCCTCAGTTGTGGCAGGCTCCAGTACTCCTAAACCCTACCGTTGACTTTGCACTCGTTCTTGTTGGGAGGTTTATGGATGTTTAATTATCTAAATGAAGTTACTGCCTGCGACTATAATCCTGGACACTTCTGTTCCATGGTCAAGCGTAGCCAGTGTTACACTGAAGAAGCTTGCAGCTTTACAGTTTTAGTTGAACTTTGTTGTTGTTGTTGTCTTTGCTGCATGTCCAGATTTGTCCGCCTAAGCTTGAGAGTGGGAGAGGCTTTCAGATTTTCTTCAGTCATCATGAGGCAGTGTTCCTCATTTTCAAGGTGGTAGGCATCACCAGTGACAATCTTCATCAAGAGGAAATCTGTAACTTAGCTGTCACTTTAGTTAAAATATCTTTCTTAAAAAAAAGAAAGAGGGATCCCTCTGCATCAGGAGAGGATGGGGAAGCTGAGAGAGTCACACAGTGGTTGTATATGACATCCAGAAATTACATTAATAGAGTACTTCCACTGTCCCATATTTTTCGCATTTTGTGAATGTCACATGTTGAACAGCATCATGTGGTTACTAATTATGACTACCAAAGTGCAATTTGTAATAAGGCTAGCAGATGTTTGCAGCACTAAATATAAAACAAAGTCAGATCAAAACCAGCTCTTTTTGCCCAGGATATATCCACTCCAGATCACGTAGAACGTGTGTTTTGTTTTTAAAACAAGTTATTCTCTATAGATTGCCTCTCTCTCACCTTTTAAGGTGTATATTTGTGACGTGATCTGTGAGATCAGGTGGCAGAAAATTATAATATTCCATTTGCTCATACTTGAGCTCTCATTTTGCTTTCAATCAGACAAAGAGGAGTTTTGCCGCTGATTGCAGTAGGACAGGATCAGCCCCTCTGTCTTGCTTTCGTAAGGATTTTAAAGGCCATGTGAAAATAAGAAAAGTTTGTGTTGACCAAAATGCCTGTGATGAACTAAAAGACAGTCATTTGCACTCATGTGAGAAGAGCTCTGTTAAGAGCCATCAATCCCGCTTGTGACAGTGTATTGACACTTGCTGGTCTTTAGGATTCATTTCTTAAAATGCTAATGCAGACAAGTTCCTGTCTGTTGTGGGAAAATATGGTGGAACTTTGTTAGATGAGACACTCGAGTGCAAATAAATGTTTCCTGTAAGAAAGCATTTGGCTCAAATCTTTCCTCTTTTTTTTTATCTCCTAAATTGTTTCCCCATGTCCTTAGTGACACCCTTAGAAAAAAAAAAAAAAAAAATCATCATCAAAAATAAAAGTCAACTGCGCACATGCCAGAGATAATTGGAGATTTATAATATGCCCTATCTAACTTGTGAGCATTGAAATAATATACGTGAGTGATGGGCTGAAACTTCATGGCATGAAGGATGCCTTTCTGGATAATTTACATCTTGGGGGGTAGTATCTTAAAATCAGAGGTCCTGTCTTCACTCTGTGCACATTAAAAACCACATGGTGCTTTTCATAAGAGCCTGGGTTTGCCCCAGCAGTCTCAGCTAAAATTTTTCCCTGCTCTTTTAGTCTTGCAGCGTGCACTGTGCTCGGACCATCTGGTCACCATTCTGCACCCTGGCCATGGCTGCTTTTAATGGCGAAATGATTTCTGTCTGTATACAGTTGGTAGAGTGTTTTGCATACTGCATATGCTCGAGGTATTACATATGAAAGGCATTATGTAAGATTACAGGGAAAGAAAAATACTCTCTTAAAAATTGTCAGTAATTGCCCAGAATGCTCTTGTGACACCATTTGATGATGCAGGATCTTTAACCACTGCTCTGAAACAGTCTAGTTTTTAATTTGCATTTTAAATTTTACCCACTGTGAAATTCTTTGATTTTTGGTATCCTTATTATTGGCATCTCAGATGGCCCTTCTAGAGGCTAGAGCTGTGTGTCCGGTCATCTCAAGACAGCTGTAAATAAACAAAGTGTACAAAAAAGAGGAGGCTGGGGATGTGCCCAGGCTTTCACACCCCACATGAGCACCACTCAGCATGCAGCCCACATTTCCCCACTCCCAGCCCCATGCCCCTGGCCTGGCACAGGTGACAGCAGTTTGAGCACTCACAGGTACAGCAAAGTCGTATGTGGCTGATGAGCTGGGTTTTAACAAAACAAATTTGGCTCCTGGGCTTTAGGCTGTGCTGTTAGCGTATCCATTCCAATTCTGGTCTTCTCAGGTTGTAGTCAAGGTCCTAAGGCTCAGTTCAGCTGCTTAGCATAAGCGTTAAGTGAGGCTTGGAGGTGCCCCAAGGTTTTGGGGACATCCATACCATGCTAGCGGTTCTACAGCACTGGACACATGGGGACCTGTGTCCTGCAGGAGTGGGCACTGGAGGTCCAACCAGGCCATTGCCAACGGCTCTGGCTGGACTGACTCTAGATGACTTTGGCCATGTCTTTTTGTGCCTGCCAACAACTCCCCGTGCAACATAAATGCCACTCCAAACAGCATATAGCTGCAGTCATCCTTTAAAAGCTTTCCTATATCAAGGCTCATGTTAGAAAACGAGGTCTTTCTGGAACCAGAGCTTCAGTTAGCACTGTAAGATCACCAGGATCGTTTCTTGGGAAAGCCAGCCAGCCGTGTTGTTGAAGGCGTTTGTTTCTTCATATGGTGTAAACATGCTGTAAAAGCGTTGCGCAATCACCCATGCGTCCACACAACCCCATTCAAAGCACAACCATACCAATGCAGCATGAGTCCAGGGCCGGGAAATTCAGCCAAAACGCGGACAAAACATTTAGCTGTTTTGGTGACAATTCAGCTTGAAAAAGCCAGGCTGCAGGAGTGGGACGCAGAGCTCTGGGAAGCCGGGGAGGCTGGCTGGGCTCTTCCAGGCTCTGCTAAAGTGAAGCATGTTAGCACATCCCTGAAGGCGAGCATGTGCTCAAGTGTTTTGCTGAACTGGGGGCCCATTTAGTTAAATCCTGATTTAACATTATTCCCTCGCAGGTTTTTGAGGCAAGGTTGTTTCAGCGGGGCCTGCCTTCCCTCGCACACGCGCCTTTGGGCTGAAACAAGGAATGTTCCACCCGCTTTGCAGGGTTTCAGAGTCACGCATCATTTCAATCTAAAAATAAATCCCAAACGTGGTATTCTATTATTGAAGACAAGTTGAACTGTACTTTCCACGCAGCGCCTAGAAAAGAAATGATGCTGCATTATATTTTCAGCTCGGGCATGAAGCCAGCACTAACTGCTCGCTAATGTAATTACGACCGAAAATACTGTGGGCTGGTCTGTGGGAGGCTCTGGGTTCTTTGGCGGAGCTGGGCCAGCTCCACCACCCAAAATCCTCTTTCTGTGCACATGAAGAGCTTAGGGGATATGCACATTTAAGCATGCTGACTCAGAATCAGGTTTTTAACATAACTACAGTAACTTTTAAATCTTTTTGACTACTGAAAGGGGAAAAAAGTGCTTTAGAATTAATAAAACCACAAGGTGACTATGGGTTGTAAAGGAGGTCTTTCAACAGCTCCTACTGAAACACAGAGGAGCCACGCTGCACCATCTCTTCTTAAGTCCCTGCAGACATCAATGAGTACAGTGAGTAGCCCTGCCTTAAAAAAAAAAAAAAAAAAAAAATCAATGGCACAATTTCACCCTGAATAATTTGCTCTGTTGGTGAAAGTCACAGAGAAAAGTCCTAAAATTATACAATTATAATAATAAATCAATTCAGCATGTCATTTCTGCTTTTCTACATTAATAAATTAACCATGTAACATTGTTCAAAATTATGTCAGTTACGCATATAATAATCTTTTAAATTAATGAAGTGATGAAGCAGTTTGATGACACCCATGATTTACAGGGCTGCTTTTAGCTAACGTTAAAAGCCTTTCATTTAATAAATTGCCCCCTTGAGAAATTACCAAAAATGAATATTTTCTATGCTAAATGTTCCAAGGTTTACACTTTTTCAATATATTAACAAATGGCAAGGGAGAAGCATTTTTCAAAATATATCTTCTTTTACATATATTTAATTGAAATTAATTAGTATATTACTTTAGAAGGAAATTATCACAGAGAAAGGTGCAGGATCATTTATGAGAGTTTCTTATGGCAATAAAACAGAATTTAAACAATGGAATTAATCATGTCCTTAAAAATTTTTATGATAGATTAGGAATCACTCCAAGCTTTTTGATTAAATAGAAGGACATTCCACACAGACTGGAACAAAAAAAAAAAAAAAAAAAAAAAATCTAGCTATTCCACTGCAATTAATATTTCCCTGGCTTCATTATGTCAGGATATGTGCATGCTGAATATTTACCGAGCTAAAGCAAGAGTCCAAGTGAGGTTCACAAGATATATTTTGCTTTGCTCTTCCTTGCGCTCGGCACCCTGATGTAATGTATGCATGATGTTATGAATGCTTAATATTTCCCATTTTATGCACGTCTTATAAGAAGCAAGCTTTAAAGACACTTTCTCTTAGGGTTGGTTGGGATTCAAGGAACATAACATGAAATGGTATAGTATGTCCTATAAAAGAGGTTAAAATGGAGGTTATAATTATGAAAGCTCAATAGATTTGAAAGCCAACACAGTGCCCCCTTGCATGTGATACTATCTCTAGAAAGGGGAAGAGATATATAGGACTATAAAGGGAAGCCTGTAATTGATGCTCTCTGTACTTATTAGGATTTGTTTTAGTAACATCAGGGACTCGTTTTTGTACTACTTCTGAATAAATAATGTGCACAGTAGGTTGGGTCAATTCCTTTTCACTTTGAAATATTTTCAGCGGTTGCACTAAAACCAGAAATAATTCATTGGCTTTTTGTAAGGTAGCTGGATGTATTATGAAAAATAGGTGCGTTAGCTGAGTTATTGTGGGGGGCGGGGGGGTCTGTAACAGGGACCAGCGTGAAAAAGAAGGGACTCTTGGCCTTTGGGGTGATGGGAGAGCGTTTTCCAACTCCATCAGGAGCATTTCTCCAGAAACAAACAGGATTGCAGAAAAAGACCTTGTTCCAGCGTTTGTATTTTAACGCTCCACGGGTGAAGTCTGCCACATAGCAGAGACTCCTACGGGAGACCCACATATAATTACCCACGGACAGAGCTTTGCCTCCTGTAAGTAAACCACCATAATGAGCACAGCTCCTCAAATACGTATTTATTTTAAAAAATAAGTGAAACAGAACCATCCCAAAAAAGCCTGAAAATTGATTCCAGCACAGGCTTTGTTTGGCTCCTGCTCCTGGCACTGATTGCAGAGTTTAATATCTTCAGCAAGTCACTGCTTTATCCCAGGTGCCAAGTTCCAGATCTCTCAGACTGCTTCAGCCCTGCCAGTTACCTACAGTAGGAGAGACGTGGTGACGCTTAGCTAACGTTTGGGAAGTCCTTTGATATATCTTTGGGTGAAAAGGGCTGCAGAAGGACAAATTAATTATTAATAGCAATGATTAATGGATTAGTTGTGACTCCTTCTAAAATATTTCTCTGGGTACCCTTTGCAGCAATATCTGAAACTTGTAAGGTTTTTTGCTGGGAGGGTTGGTTGGGTTAGGGGTTTTTTGGTGAAAATGTTCATTGGGGAGGTTGGGCTTTGGAGAGCTGCCTCTAGGGCATCTCCTAGTGCTCCCAACCTTGGAAAAAGATCATCAAGAAAATCCTGCCTGTCTGTCCATCCTCTCACACTGTGTAATGAGGGACAGGTTTTTTTCTCAAGTCTGTATTCAATGTGAAAGTCCTCCCTTGAAATTCAGTCTTCAGACAGGGGCCGGTTTGGTTTGGAGAAACAATGTCCATTTTAGCAAAGCGAGGAGAATTTCTGGGATGGAGGAAAATGATATTGCACATGCTCCTGCATACAAAGTTTGTCCATCCAGAGACGGAGGGCCTGATCCTGCACTCTGTAAAAGCAGCAGGAGTTTGTCATGAGATCTGAGAAAGCCCAGGGTAAATATGACTAGTGATTTGTACTGAGTAGGGGTCAAGACAGTGTTTTCTGCAAAATGTGAACTGTGAGTATGAAGACTTCGAGGATCGAATTACTGCCTTCTACTGCGCAGTTAGTTTTGGAGACCATCTTGAAAGTGCTACCGACTTTAACTTTTGGGTATTTGCAGAAGCATCTGCTTATGTGAAGCATGGCTTCCAAATAATTTAGCAAAGCAGAAATGACTGTGTGTAGAAGTGTTACTCGCTGGCCCTGGGCCACCAAGCTGTCTGTAAATTCAGTCCATGTACGAAAAGCATGGGTCCAGACTTGAGACTTTGCAGGAGAAGGGTTTGCTCCAAAAGCTGCAGAATGACCAAGGGGTTCAATGTGAGTTCGCAATTTGGCAAACCTCTAAATGTAGTGGAAAAATTAATGTGGGTCTAGTTTTTGCTGTGAAACTTCCAGATGACTCTAGAGATCGTTAGTTTAGGGGTTTTGTTGAAGGAGTATCTCACTGTGATTTCTGCAAGACAGTGGACTTCAGCAGCTTCCAAGCTGGAAAACTAGGAGAACTGATAAGAATAGGAATCAATGACATTTAAGAGCAGAAATAATGATATTTATTTCTCCTTGTTAATAGATTATTTGGGTTTTGTTCTAAGAGAGCATATGTAGTAATAACAACAAACAGGTAGAGTAAGTTGCAGTGTTATAGAAGAGCATGTCTGGCCATCAGAAAAAACAAGGAATATCTTAATACGTGCTTCTGTTGAGATATACAGGGATTGCATCACCCAGTGTAACGGAATGTATCCAAATGAAGAGATAGGGCCAGAAAACCCATACATTCCTGCCAAGAGAGTTTCTGCCTGAATATCTTTTTGGCAAGGAAGAAATGCATCTCACTCCTCAAGTCCTGGAACAAATTGAGGGGTTGGTCTCTAACAGTAATTTTTCAGATGGGGAAATGACCTCAAACCGCCTCAAGAGACTTGGCAGAGAAGGGTCGAGAGGATGTAGACAAAAAGGAGGAGTCCTTGAGCAGGACCAGGGGCTCCCTCCTCCACTGTTGTTTTGGGATGAAAGCTGTGGGGGTGAAGGGGGCAGTTTCAGCCCAAAAAACCCCCAGTGCTTTCCATTTTCAGCCTATGCCTTTGCTGATTTTGTAGAACCTGCAGCTGCAGGGTCTGTTGTACCTGCCCTGTCTCTGTGTCCCCACCACACCCCAGCAGAGCTGTGTGTATCTTTGAGCTTTAAGCAGAAGGTACTGGTTCATGTAAGGCTCTTTTGCATCTACTGTTTGGCTGCGGCTCTATTTATGATCTGTAAAGAGCATGATCTGAGCCTTGCTCCAGACAAGTGGCAGCTGTGGGGCCATTCTGTTGGGTCTCAGAGTTGGTAAGGCAGAGGCTCCTACACAAAGATGAGTGTTACATGGGGACAGATTTCAAGTATATTAAGCAGCAGATGAGCCTGCATCGGTCCTTACCATATCCTTACTGGCCATAGTGAGGTAGCATTAGGAGGAAGATCTATTGTTTCTCTTGCTTAGTTTTCAGTAATATCATCTACATGCCTGTGTCCTTCCAAAGTTGAAGTCACCCTTGATTTTGTGAACCAACTGGAGTAATTTTATTAATGCTTCTTTGTACAAAGAGAGCATCTTTCATTTAAAGTTGTCAGACGTGAGGGTCAGAGAGGGTGGTGGACAAGGCACGGGGTCTTACAGCTCCTTCTTGCAGAGGGGTGAGCTGAGGCATGCAAACAGCTGAGGACTAGGTTTTCACAGGCTGCACAGCCCTGCTGCTCACTTGGGGCACTGGGTTTGTCCCCATACACTGTTATTGGCAGTCCACCGGCCCTGTCAGGTCATGGTGCCCCCTGTCCTGGGGCTAAGAAGCCTTATGGAGCATCTGCCCTCTGCACAGGATAAGGATTGTCTGCTGAAAAAGATTGCCTGCCAGTATAATTGACTAAATCAACTACATTTGTTAAAAGAGCAGCCAGTATCACCACTGGTATACCCAGCAGAGGCTATTTGAATTAGCTAAGAAATTAAGTGATGACGAATGAAACTAAACAACCCATTTATTAAAGAAGAACAGGCCAGGAAATATTTGAGTGAAAGCAAAGCAATATTTGAGTGAAAGCATCCCTTTCCATGTGCTGGGAGAAGGTAGAGACGGTGTATGCCACAGTGGTCAGTGGATGAAGACAAGTCAGGAGGAAGAAGAGGAGGGCAGGAAGGCTCCAGTGGACACAGTGCTACCCCTTCTTCCAGCTCCTTGGTGTGCATCATGTCAAAGTCCTGGATGAGAGAGGGGCAGGCACTGGAGGCCACCTGAAGACCTGCAGGAACACGGATCGGGCAACACATGAACATGCAACAGAGGAAGGCACGGAGGTACCAGAGGAAAAAAGGCACCAGCTGCAAAAAGTCAAAAAAAACCCCAACCAACCAAACAAACAAAAAAACCCACCAAAAACAGAGGAAGATTTGAAACCTGGCAATTTGTTGGCTGAGCGTAAAGCACAAGGTGATACCAGGCCTGGTTCTCGCCTGCCGATAGGTATACAGCAAAGGCTGGGGTATGGTCAGGATCAGACTGGGCTTGTATGGAGGACAAAAATTCATGGAGCCTGACTCACCCCTGCTTCACACTTTGCGCTGTCGGTTCAGCCTTTGCAAAGGAGGCGCGAGAGGCACCAGCCCATGTGGTTTTGCAATACACTAGAGGAGGCTGAGTTCATCCCAGCAGCTGTCTGTAGTGGCAGTGAGGATTTGCCTGGTATAAAGGAAGGACATGACAGAAAAAGTATTCCCCGGGGAAGGGAAAAAAGGAGAAGTCAAAATGGTGGTGGATGCACTATGTGATGAGTGCAGGGGTGAGAGGAGAGGGCTGTATTTGGGAGCAGTCATTGTGCCCCACAGAAGCAGAAGCATCTCCCATCCTTTAAAAATAATGATAGGAGCAAGTAAGCACACTTTCATTAGAAACAACAATAATTATTACTTGTCAGCATCTTTTTGCCCACAAAGCATAAAATTCTTTGCATTTTGGATAGAAGCTCCTTACCAGGAAATCCATGTTTTTCATAGCCACAGCTAATGCTGCTGATTCAGAAGTTGGCAGAAAAAAATGTTATCTTTCATTGTATATGCTGTTTGAGGGTAGGCAGTCATACATGCAGCTTTAGGTAGCTGCAGAGGGTGAAAAATGTTGTGTCTAGACTGCCAGCTCAGATGCCAAGCTGCTGTCCAATGCAGTGAAAAGTATGAAGATATATCATGTCTTCTTCAGCTTTTAATGCCTGGAAATGCCAGCAGACCCTGGCAGACCAAGCCGCCATGAAGGGGTCAGTGAGACATAATGAAACATCCGTGAAGGAAGAAGCATCCTAGCATAATACAGATATTTGGGCGGGTTTGCAGGGCAGCCAAGTGCTCCGTATCTGACATTAAGTTAGTTGTTTATAAATTATTCCCTAAGTTTTATCATACGTGCATATTCATTTTTAATGCTTAAATACACATTAAGAATAATTTGCACTAAAGGATGATCCCTAATTCCATCAGGAGCAAAGCTAAGGAAATGATACATGCAAATTTGGGTAGAGGTTGGTACCGTTAATCCCTGGCTTGTCTTCCTGGAGGGAACTCGCCAGCCCCAGGTCTGTCAGAGCTTGCAGCCTGGCTAGGAGCCAAAAAGCCTTGGATGAAGCCCTACCTGTGTGCCAAAGGTCCTTAACTCTCTGAACTTGCCTCTCCCACACCCAAAGGAAAGCGCTCGCGCTCTTTCGCTTTCCCACAAAGACTAAATCTTTCAGTTGCCTCCCACACAAGCCGAGGGAGAGGATGGAGCAAAATGCATTTTAATGAGCATTTGAATAATCATCGGGAAGAGTACTTTTCACTGACATAGCACCTTTTGTTCGAGCAATTTATAAACATACATTAAACCTGACAACATCCCTGAAGGGTAATTCTTTTTTTTATTCTCAGGAAGCGGAGAGCTGGGATTTGCTCGAGGATAGGGCAGGAAACCTGTGGCAGGGCTGGAAATGGGAACCCCGCATGCGGGATTTCCTCTCCCCCCTCCATAGGGTTTCCTCTCGGCTCGCTAATCGCTAAGTAAGATCTTGATGACCAGATGCTCATAGATAACATAGCTCAAATATTGCTTCCGTTCTGCAAATTACATGCTGGCTTGGTTCAAAGGCCAAATCCTATTCCGCCATCAGCCGGTGGCAGGGATCCCATCGAACATCGGTGGAAGACAGACCAAGCCGCAGGAGTATGAAAAACAAAGCTAAATGCTTGAAAACTTTTGCAGCCGGACACATTTGCAGAGAGCCGTGCAGTTTAAAGCATTTTCTCTCACTTCAGAAAACCTGTAAGGCTTTAAATGAGACTGTTTCTAAAGGGCACATGCAGGTGCTTTATCCAAAACCACTGGCAAGGCATTTCCCTACCAGACAGCGCGCACGTTCCAGGGGGCAGTGGCAATATTTCTTCTCTGACATCGCCAGTTAAAAGGATTTATTTTCAGTAAAATAGAGTACTTCAGTTGGGTGATGGGCAAAAAAAGGTACTATATAATTAAAAGTGGGATTAGACAGAAAAATGAGATGTTAGGCAGATAATTAGGGAACTATTATAATTAGAATGTGCTTTTAAATCCCCTAGTAGCTTCTATTATGAAAGGGATGTCCTCTGATTAACTAATATTTCCTTTAAGTAGATATTTTTCCTCTTCCTTTTGGAAAGGAAAGCTTGAGTTGGATGACTTCACCTTAAAAAATCACAGTTTACTGGGGCCTGAGTTCTGCTCATAGCAAGCCAGTTTTGCTCAGGAAAAAAGACCTATATTTGGGGTTGAAAGTGTCAGGGAAGATTTTACCAGTAAGCTTATTAAATCACTTCCCTCCTCTATTAAATACAGTCTTATTTATAGGCAGTATTTAGTATTCTTTGTATTCAGCCTTTAAGAGAAATTATTGCTGTTAGAGCAGTGATAGCCTTAGATTAAATTTTTATTCATGCAGGTTTTATACAAACGAAACTGCTGCATATTTCTATGTGAAGTAGAAAGCCATGATGGTTTTGAAAGGACGTGGAGCTTCAGTGAGAGCTGTCTGACAGCTGCTGTTAATGAACACAGACCAACAAGCCTCTCGGAAGCCGCTTGTCTCTCCCTGGCTCTCCGGCAGGGAGTAGGAAAGGACGGTCCCACCGCTTACAGCCCCATAAATCAGAGCAGCTCTGCTGAAGTTGGTACAACTATGAGTTAAAACTGGGGGAAGTGAGAGAATAAGCTGTCCTGTTCCCCTCACCTTTGCAGGTGCTGGTTTGCGGGGAGCCGCTGCGAGAAAGTGCCACAGGTGGATAAGGGAAAAGTGGAAAAGGGAAATCACTTATAAAAATGCAGCCTCCCTCCCTTATTATGTTTTTTTAATTAAGCCTAAAATTTTAGGAATTGAGAGAGAAGTGAGTGCAAAAGTTAAATTTGAATGCAATGGCCAAACGTTGCCTCTTATTTGTAAAAGTAGGAGGGGAGGGCAGCAGAGGAGGCAGCCAAACGGCCAGGCCACTGAAAGCACTGATGCATGCTTGCGTACTACTGTCATCAGGCAAACAAGGCTCCTGTTCTTTCACCTAAAAAAATGAAAAGCAGATGGATAATTGCTTTATGCAGAGTCGAGAACCTTGGCATCCATCTGCAGATATAAAAGATGACTTAGTTAAAAAACCATTTGTGGTACATCTGATTCCAGCTTACTGGACATATTGTTGAGAGAAACGCTCAGCAAAATGCTTCCAAATAGCCGAATGGTCAGGGAAAGGATGAAAACAAACCCAAATATAGTACACAGGCCCTGAAGAAAGGAGCCCAGGGAAGAGGCAGCCTGCCTGAGGTTGGAGACCGCCGAGCCCGACATGGGCATTGCTGCAAGAGCAGCGGGAAAGGCTGGAATAAGTGTTTCCAGTGTGGGGAGTGATGCCAGGGAAAGGTGTCCCAACCTGCTATTTCTGGAGGGGAAACGGGGAAGCATGTCTTTGGGATGTCTTTAGGAACTGTGGACATGGAGGTCATCTCTGGGGTGGCTTCCGAAGCCCCAGAGATCACCTGTGCACCAACACTTGCAGGAGCAGGCTCTCAGCACTGCGCTGCCACGTCTACCCGGACCATCCGCTCAGTAACCGGTGAAAAGCCAGCAGCAAGGAAATGCCAGTGATGGGAGAAGCACACAAAACATCACCGACTGCTGGTGAGACTGGAGGAGGGACTCGTAGGCAAAGGTCCCATCCAAAGATGGGAAATCTTTGGAGGCAGACAGCCTGGCGCGGTGCGTACACCAGTTACACAGCGGAGCGGCAGCTCGTGCAGCCTGGCAGGGTACCAAGTCAGTCTTTCACTGGCAGATTTCGAAACATCGTTCGTCTGTCAGCTCTAGCACACCCCTGACACTGGCACACCGTGACCTGGCACTAAGAAAAACTTCCGAGAGCTGGGAATCCTCACGGATCCACTTAACCATTTAATGATGAATGAGCCACATCCTCTGCTATATTTTTTTGGCCCTTCTCTATGGATCTCACGGACTGGTGGGCACCAGCCTCTTGCCAGGGTTCAAAGGGACCAGACATTAGTGGGTCTAATAGCAAAGCTACCCAACTTACAGCGTTCTTGCTGAAGGAGACAGCAACATGAACGAAACCATCCGGGACCATGTAGCTGAGCCCTAATGACAACTGTGCAGACTCTGGAAGCAGAAATACTGAGCTGAACTTCAGAGATGCTGATGCCAGCGTGGACCAGGGTCATCCAACATCTCCTGACTTCCCAGGCTGGACCCTGACATCCAAGTCAGGAAAGAAACGCCCGGACCAAAGGGAGTGAAGGGAATTTGGTGATTCAAAGCCATGGTCTTCTGCGTTATATTTGCAGGATGGGGGGCACAGAGGAACGTGAACCATTTTTCCTTAATCCATGGAAAAATCGGGGCTTCTCACTCCCACAGAAAAGAGCCATTTGGCCTAATGATACCTTCCAGCTCTGCAGTGCCACTCAGCCAAGATGCTGAAGCACTTTAGATGTCTTAATTCATCCTCTCAGCAAATAGCCGAGCCTCCGCACAGCAAAGTGCTCATGGTAACAGTACAACACAATGGGGAAAATACAGTATAGAAAAATATGATGGTTTTATGTCTTTTATGTCTTATACTGCAAACCCATAAAAACAATTAGGGTTTGGAGAATATTTTTTAAAAGCAAAGAGAATGATTGGCAAGGCAGAGAAAATAAATATTATACCCCTGAGAGGGTTAGGGACATATTATTTTTCCAATTTTACAGAAGAGAAATGCCAGATCAAAATTACTTTCCCAAGATCACGCAGGGTGATCCTGCCACCCTTTCTATTGAGTAGTTCTTACTCAAGGGTTTGTCTGTCTTCGTGCCCAGAGACCTCCGTGTTTTAGAGACTTTAAAGCCCGCTATCCAGTGGCTTAAATTTACGGTATATTAGCTACTCTATATTTATTGCCCACATATATATCTTTTCAAAGTAAGCTACCTCACCCAAAGGCACTTTCAGAAGCGTAAGGCCAGTGGTAACGCTGCTAAAAGAATTAACACTGTCCCACATAATTAGTGGTAATTAGTACTGGTCAGGACAGGAGTTAATGCACACTGGCAGATGTAAATTCTGCCTTTGTGTTCCCATGCAGACATAAAACCAGCCTGAGAATAAGATCCCACTGGGTGCAAAAGTGAGGGGACCAGGTTGGTTGGGACTGGGGTGTGTGGGGGAAACCCTGGGCATCAAAAGCAGGAGGCTGCAGTGATACAACCAAATACCTTCAGGCAGTGTTTCATAGCATCCCACTATGGGCTTAACTGTTTGTGGCAGCAAAACTGAATTACAGGCTTACCAGCAAAGAAGAAAACCAATCAAAAGAAGAAAATATCGAAACAAATTCAAGCTATCCCCTTCCTGTGGGTGAGAAGCTGGTGGGGTGATGGGCGGCTTTGCGTAGGAGGAGGGTGTGTGCTGGGGCACAGCTGGCACGTGTGTGCGAGCACCAGCGCACATCTGGCACATGCATGGATGCGGGACACTGGAGCAAACTGTTTGGGAAATGGGTGGGAAGCGAAGAAGTGAGCGCATAGAGAAGGTATTTCCCTAATGCTTCAAACATACTTTGTTTCAAACTGTGTTTTCTACAACTTGTCCAAGGTCAGACCTGTCCTCCTTGTGGTCAGGCTTGAGGTTTAAAGAAAAGATGGATTCTAGAAAGTCACCTGGCTGCAAACACCCTCCTTCCTTCCTTCCTTTGAAGAGGATCTGCTGAAGCGTAGCCCTCAATACTTATAAATACTTGAAAGGGGAAAACTTAGTAAAGAGGATGGTAATCTTTTGGGCTGGAACTCCTCATTTTTACTCCTATACAACTGCTGTGCCTATTGAGGAAAACAACTTAGCAAACACAAGCAGAGCCTCACAATATAATGACAAAGAAAAATGAACTTTTCTAACACAGAGACCGCCCACTTCAGCTCATTGGAACAGCAATTGAAAGCCAGGTTTTATTGGGGTTTGAAGGATGTGCAGGCTGAATCGCCGTAGGTGCTGGGATTGAGTCTGATTTCCAGCATCACTGAGATCCATCTGCTTCTACCGTCTTCACCCAGACCTGCTGGAGCTGAACACCATTTGTAATCAGGGCCCAGCTGGTCTCTAGAAACAGGCCTCTTCCAAGCAGCAAAGCAATTGGAAGTGTACTTTTAAGTTAACTTTTTAAAATACAGAGGTAAAACCCTGTATGGACACTTACTCTGATTTAAACCGATCTTACGCTGATTTTGCTTAATTGATGATGAGGGATTCATTTGAGCTAAACAAACAGAAACTGCTCATAAATTGAAATGAAACATTTTTTTCTTCTGGGCTTTGCTTCATCTTAGCTAGTTTAAGGACCCGACCGAAGTTAAAGGCGGGATATTTTTATGTTGGCTAGTTTTGGCTAGAAAGCTGTGGGCCTGTTTGTGCCGGCTCGTCAGGCGCTTGTAAATGGATTTCATTTTGATCAAAGCAAGCGGAGGCGATGTGACTCTCAGCCCGCTGGAGAGGGACCCCCGAGGTGACGTCAGCCGAGGGAAGAGTCACTGAGTGCAGCCAATGTGTCACAGAAGAACTTCAAAGCAGGATCCGTAGGCAACCTTGGCTAGGAGCAGGGAACAAATCCAAGGGAAAACATGAGGCGGGCAGGCTTGGCTTCCTAAACAAAATCTATGTTAAGAGACAGGCAGGTAAGAAGAGGTTTAGAAAAAACACTGGAAAGAGGGAATGGAATAAACTACATGCCCAGAGCAACAAGTGGTCCCACAGTGGAGTTTTCTTAGGAGGTCTCTTACTCGAAACTCTATTTTTTTAATATGCTCATGAGGTAAAGTTCATCTGAGAATTAGTGGCTGTTTGTGATGGTCTCATCATGTGTTTGGAGGACCACACAAGCCCGCCAGGCAGTGAAGAAGCAATCAAAGGAGGCGAAGACCCAGGAGTCACACTCTGTGGAGACAAAGCACAGCAGCAGGACAGCACAGGAAGACTAGGCAAGGAATGTGTGTCAAGCCACATTTTATGTCTTTGATGGCCACACTGTTGTTTTTTGAGAATGGCTTTGGGAGGAGCCACCCGAGTCAAGAAGGCGAGAGATCCTTTCAGGTGGTCCCTGTGGAGGACCCTGGCCAAACATCCCAACGGCCAGGAGAAGAAATGAGGCAGTGACCTGCCTCCCGACCCAACAAGGCCAAGGAAGGTGCCGTAACGACATCTAGTGAGGAATGCTGCCGATGGATCTCGGCCTACATGAGGCTAAGTGGCATCTCGGTAAGGAAATATTCAGGATAACTGCAGCTCTTCTGGAAAACCGTGAAGAGAACTGCAAACACATGCAACTGTCACAAAACCTTCCAGTCCGGAGACACACAGAAAGAGAAAGCATATTGCTCACAAGAGTTTGTCATCCCAGTAGGGAGGGAGGGAGGGAGGGAGGGAGGATGAGGTGGCATTCCCAGGCACGGAAACCCAGGGCAGAAAGCCACCAGCCACTCGAGTTCAGCAAGGCAAAGATTTTTAAAGCAAAAGTTGAACTGTGTAAGGAAGTCAGACCGTGGAGCTTTCCCCTAAGTTATAGACCCAACATGTGCTTCTAATACAGAAACTACAGCAGAAGCTAGAGTTACTGCAAGACTGAGTGTACTAATGAATCAAATTGTCTCTACACGACTTCAAAGGCTTTGGGAAGAAGCAAGAATAACTAGAAATGTAACACTAATGGCAAGGACAACGTGGCTGGTACTGGTAAAACCCGGTGAGGGTCTCTTCATCAAGAGAGAGGTGTAGTGTATATGGAAAAGGCTGGAAAAAATTTAATCTGTTCATGCTGTACAGCAAAGGAGAAGGAGCAGCAGCAGCCTCAAGTTCACTGAGAATAAAAGCGAGGCAGAAAGGGCTTGGTGGAAAAATGGGGTGAGCAGTATAGTAATAAAATTTGAAAAGAGGACCAAAGTAAGAAGCATTTCAAACACTAGCAAGGACAGGAAAATAATAGAAAGGGTTACAAATGATCAGCAATGCAGACGACCATAATAAACTATAATAAACGTCAACTTGGAAACATAAAAGGAGAAATATGATCTAGGATGATATGGAAAAAATAATTTAAAGCAAGATATTCCGGTGGGGGGAGAGATCTGAGCAAGGTCCAGAGTTGCTATTTATGAGTTAATGAAGAGAGGGGTGGGAACAGCTTCTCTTCAAGCAGAGGCCCGAGAGGCAAAGTACCTCGCCTCTGTTCCTCACACCACCACATCATTTCTTGGTCGAGTGTCTTGAAAACCTTCTGTGCTTCAAGTGCTCTGGCTGTGGAATGAGGATTTCCCGTCTCGCACACATGCTCGTAAGATGTTCGGCTGCTATGGTGGCACCCCCAATGCCGCAAGCCGTCACACACCATTGTGCTGAGTGGTCCCATTTCAGGGGGTGCGCTCAAGCAAGATCAAATTAAAAGGGATGGTAGAAATGGAGAGGGGGACCGAAGCGATGGCCAGGCTAGTGCATCTCCATGGTTCACCTTTATCTGACGGGGGTGGTAAATGCATCTTGAAAAACTTGACTCCGTTCTGCTCCTGTTTGCATCCAGAGAGGCATAAAATCAGTGTTTTGGGGGAAGAAGAGGGGTGAGGCAAGGAATTCAGTGTCCCCAGAATCCCCTGGGAACCGCTTGGGTGGGTAGAGCCTGCTGACATGCTTTTTTTGGCTCCACAACGGAGAGGTTCAAAGCTACTTCGGTCGTGTCTATGTGCGTGACAATGCATATCTACCTTCAGAAGGGGCAGCCCTTTTCAACAGGTGATTTAAGCACTTAAAGCCCAGTGACTTTCAAAGAGACTTGGGCTGGTAGGGAACTCCTAAAGCGTGGCTTACTGCCCACATTTGGTAAAGATGATTTATATCTCTGGCAGGAATTAGGTGCCAAATTTTGTGTGGACTGTGGTCACTGTAGTGTTGAGAGAAGCAGCAAAATATCTTTGGAAATTTGAACTGAAAGGTTGAATGGTGGGATAGTCCCCCTCAAAGCATGCCGAAAAACAAGCCCTCTTAGCTAAAATACGGAGTGTTCAATTGATCTGAAGTCTACTAAATGCAAGGAAATAATATTGCAGTTGAGGAGAGCTGAGCTGATCGCTCTATGAGATGTTTCTCTGGTTCCACGTAAAAAACGCTCCCTTTCCAGAGTTTGGGTGCCTGTCTGATTTCTCATCTTGTTCCCACGACTAAGTTGAGGATAAGAGCAGGAGAGCATTTCCTTTAAAGTGCAATTACAGCTTCTCAAGCAAAGCTAACATCCTCCAGGTAAAAAACAGTGCTCGGTGGGGTAAGTCAGAAGAAAACGCTCTCTTGATGCACCTTGGTGGGTTCTTCTGGCTGGTGTTTCCCTTTGACAACTGCAGATCCCTGCAGATCTTTCTCTGAACCCTTTAAACAAGCCACAGAAAATGACCATTAGCATCACATCGTCGTGCAGGATGCCCCGAATCCCTGGGCCACTGGAGTTTCCCATCTGAAACCAGCACATGGGCCTGGCTCGGTCCCTGCACGTCTTGCCGGCCCCTCGTCGCAGACCCGCGAGGCCGGCGGGGAGCAGCCGGGGGCCGAGCCACGATGCGGGGCTGCCCTCACCGTGGCTGCGGGGCTGCGGAGGAGGCGATGCCGCTGCTGCCGTGTGGGAGGCCCAGGGCGCGGGAGGCAGCTCCTGGGGTTGGGGCCCCTCCGAGGGGACGCTCGCTCTGCTCGGAGGAAAGCGCAGCTTTCACCGCCCCCCTCCCTGACCCCCCCGCCCCCCCTTCTCTCCTTTGCTTTTTTTCCCTCCCTGCCTGCTTCTCACAGCTGCTGCCTCGGGGAGCCGGCCTTGGTGTGGGAGGAGGCCGCCTTCCCCTGCGAGGCTCAAGGGCGAGGGCAGCTGCCTCTGCTCCAGCCCGCAAGCGGGGAGGATGGAGAGGGGACGGCAAAGGGGAGGGGGCCAGCGCCGGCAGAGGATGAGCGCTCCTGTCCTTGGAGGCGAAGCCTGGCCCTGTGGTTTGGGGCTGACGCGGCTTGCGTGGCAGTGCCGTGGCTGGGGAGGGAAAGGGGGACGCCGCGATGGAGTGCCTCTCCTCCAAGGGAAGTTTTAAAAAGAGTTAACAAGGAGGATTTTTTCCTAAGTTGTCCTTAGAGCAATCCTTCGCGTGCGCGCACACACACATATACCCGCATACGCTTTTCTCACGGCCATCACAGCTGGCCAAAAATTATCCAAGGGAGCTCAGACATAGAGACCCCGTACATCCACGTACTCACCTGTAAGTCCTCAAAGTGAATGACAGCCACCCATCCCGGCCGTCACACGCGCTACTGCAGATCTCCTCTGCCTGCCTGCGCTCACATCCACCAAGTCGGATCCAAACCGCGTAGAGATGAGCCACTTGTGCCCTAACAAACCCTTCAAAAAGAAGGAGCAAGAGCAACTTGAAGCTCTTTTGCAGCTTCCCCCCCCCCCCCTTTTTTTTTTTATTTCCTTGCCGAGAGAATTGTTTGCGGGTGAAAGAGAGAGATGTTTAAATAGCTCTGTGGATCCATTTAGCAAAGTCAATATGCAATTATGCAAAAGTCTATGATGATGCACCCACGATGCAGATAGCGGCGGATTGTGCTGTCCTGGGGGGAGCTGGGGGCAGCTGGCACCTCTTGGAGCAGGGGGGTTGCGGGGACCCCGACAGAGGTCGGTGCCCGGTGCCGGGGCTGCGGGTCCCGGGAGCTCCCGGCGCCGGCCGCCCTCCCCTGGGGCCCCCCTGAGCCCCTGCCCGCCCCGACCCGCACCGGCGGGCACAGAGCTTTGCTCCTTACTTTCCTTTTTTTTTTTTTTTTAAATTTATAAAGCGTGCGTGATTTCTACCCCGTTCGCAGAAACCCATCTCTGCGGTTCGAAGGGCAAGCCTGAGGCTTTCAGCGAGCCCCCAGGTTTCCTCCCATCCCACCGTGCTTAACAACCCCAGAGCCCTGCTCCGATTAATGCCCATCCTCTGCAAGCGGCATCAGAGGCAAGCCGAAACAGTTCTGCTACGGGCTCGTTAGCCAAGCTGAACACGGGGTTAGGTAATAGGAATGGAGCGATGTTGAAAATTGGTTTGGAGGAAAACACCAAATGGAAAGGCTCTGACAAAACTCCTCTTTGCTCTAGTTCAGCCGAGGTACTGTCAGATACCGCTATTCAATTCCCTGTGGTTTGAAATGGGGGTATTATTTTGTTACTCGCTAATTTGCTTCTCGTACTCTGCCGCAAGTACTTTCAGACTCATTTAAAAGGGTAAGATACTTCGTTCAACTTTTTAGAAGAGGGGCGTTCAACTTTTTATACCAGGGGCACGGGATCATTTCATTTCTGCTTTATGTGCTCTGAGGAAAGCATCCGTAGTCCCTTGCTGATAAAAAAAAAAAAATCAGGCAGGTTTTGTTGTTTTCCTTCAAAGACAGCAATTTTACCCGCAGAGACAAACTCGGAGCTGAACTTAGCCCAGCAGAAGTGGGGAAAGTCTCCAGAAGAAAAGGTATCGAATATTTTAGGCTAATGTCACCCTCTGTTGAACTCTGGCAAGTGGCTCTGAAGGCAGAGAGCTGTCGGAGTTGGTCGGCTACAAGTGGCAGAGGGGTTTGCTTATACCTTCATTTAACATATTTAAAAACCCCTGTTGTTCAGCTACGTGGGTGTCTCCGGCTTTTTAGGCTACGTGCGTGCATATGTGTGGCTTCAGAAGAGACGCTTAGAGATCTCTTCTCGAAAAAAGGGGGAAAAAAAAAAAAATCCTTTGAGCTCACGTAAACTACTAGATTTTTATCGACATGTACAGTCGGCTGCTGACACTCTCTGTAAATACGACAAAGGCTTTGCATTTCACAGCCCCTCTGCGCCTCTCGTCCCGCAAAAGTCAAGGGGTTTTCTTAAAGGTGGGTTGGATTTTTTTTTAAAAAAAAAAAACCACACACAAAACAAAAAAACTTTTTTTTTTTTTTTTTTTTTTTTTGCGTCTTTTCTTGAACTTTGTTTTTTTGCAGCCCAGGCGCCACGGAGCGGAGAGCCAAGTGGGCAGGGAGAGGGGCGAGGGGAATCACCCGGCTTGGCTGCATCTGCCGGCGAGCATCCGCGGCTCGGCCACGGGCAAAGGCTCGGCAACTTAAAATGGCAACGTGCGTGATTCCTCCAAGCCGAGACTAACGCCGTGCCGGCCAAACCCCCTCCTGCTGCCCCAGCAAAGAGTGGCTGCGATCGGGGCACGGAGCCGGCCGCCCCTGCTCCCTCCGGGCGCGTCCCCGGGCCGGGAGCGCTCCCCGGCCCCGCGCCTGCAGCCGGCCGCTGGCGGAGGAGAAGTTCTTAAACCGTTCGCAAATATTTACCCCCCTCCTTTTTTTTTTTTTTAATTGGGTGTTTCGGGTTCCCCCCCCCCCCCCCTTCTCCTACATATTTAGCTAATGTCCAACTGCCTCCCACGGGTAAACTCAAACCATCTTTACCATATCCCCCCTTAATGCAGCTGATGGCTTCGCGCTCTGCAGTCAATAAAATCCCCAGCACTTAAAAGTGGAGGTTTTATACAATTATACAGGTGTAGCCGAAGGAAATAATAACTGCCTCTACGGCTTTTCTATCCGGGGTCGCTTTATCTTCTTCTTCTTCTACCGCGAAATTCGGCGCCTCCGGCCCCTCCAAATTGCCGAAAACTCGACTTTTCTCCCGCAGAAAGTTTGGAGGCATTGCTGGCTGTAGTTTCCCCGTCGCCCAGTAGACGGCACAACAGCTCAATCCTTCAGATGCAAAACAGTCGAGCAGCTTTTTCTTCTTTAATTAAGCAGCCGGAGTTTTACCCAGCAATTTTTTTATTATTATTATTATTATTATTATTTCATTCAACGAGAAGTATAGTAATATCGATAGCGAAGGGAGAGGGCTTGGCATAGACAGGGAGTAAAGAAATGCGGCGGGCAGCGGGGCTAAGGACAGGTATCGCTGCAAACACGGGAGTCCGGTGCAGCGCTTCCAAATTAATACAAATGAACTGGCGGCGCCTAGATCGGGTGGGCAAAAAAAAAAAAAAAAAAAAAAAAAAAAAAAAAACCAAAAAAACAAAACCCCAAACCCGACCCCAGCACTATGGTGCTGCCGGGCTCGGGGGTTGTTCCGGGGATATTGGAGGCTGAAACCCTCTCATTGCCGGGCGGAATAGGCAGGCGTCGCCGGGCAGGGGCTCAGGTCGGCTCGGCGCTGCCTCGCCCGGGCTACCCCGAGGTGCCAGCGCGGGGTGAACCTGGCAGCCGCCGCAACTTTTGTCCCTGAAAGGCTCCTTTTGTGCGTGCGAGCCTGCCCTCCCCTCCGCCGGAGAAGTTGAAGTGACAAAAATCCCGGCCAGTAACTCATTTCCCAGTTAATTTTATTAAAAAAAATTTATAGCCGTGTTTAGAAAGTTTTAAGACAACCGTAAATTTTATTGGGGGTATTTTATGAAGCCCTCCATTTAATTAATAAAAGGCCCCCATCGCTTCTGCAAAGGTCGGGGCGGGAGCGGGGCAGCCCCCCCCCCACCTCCCCCCCGCCGCCGGGGCACCGGTCCCGCACCGCCCGCCCCGGGCTGCCGCCGCCGGGGCACCGGGCCCCGCGGCTTTGCCCGAAGCTTCTGGGGAAGCAGAAGGCGACCCGGGGCCGGCTCCCCCAGCCCGACCGGCCGCTCTTTGTGCTCGGCGTCGGGAGCCGGCCAACAAACCCCGAAACTCCGGGCGCTGCGCTTCATCTGCTCGCTTAAACCCCTCGCAGTTAACCTCCTTTTATTATCGCTTCCCCCCCTAGGCTCTGCCCTTTAATAGGTCTTTAAACAGGTTTGGGTATTTTTTTTTTTTTTTCCACCCCCCATCCCTCTTTCAGCCGTTTCATCAGGCTCTGACTTTTCGGATATCTCCGCACGTATCGCTCCCCCCCGCCCCCCCCCGCCCTTATCTGAAGCATTCCTGGATTATCTCTCGGCCGCCTTTCAAACGCTTTCTTCTGCGGTTTTTGGTTGTTTGCCTCTTCTGGTTGTTCCTATTTCAGTTTTCAAATTTCAATATTAATGGTGAAAGAGCACACTTGGATGCTAATTTCCCCACCACCACCACCAAGTCCCGGCTAGGGAGGCGGCAGGGAAGCCAGCTAGAAAACATTGGATTGTTCCTAGGTATGACTAATTCTTTCCTTAAGCTGGGAAGTTCAGCCTGATTAAAAGCCTCATTTATTATCCGATAAGCAAATGGACCCAGATTCCACCTCGTGGAGGAGGCTCCTTCGCTCCCCAGACGCCTTTTTTTTTTTTTTTTTTTTTTTTTTTTTTTTTCCTCAACTCGGTGGACCCCTCCGCAAAAGGCCCGGCTTAAGCTGGGGGGAACCGGGGGGAACCGGGGGGGCCGCGCAGCGAGGCCGCCGCCCGGCCCGGCACCCACCGAACCCCTTCGCTCTTTGCTTTTTATTCCCCCCCCCCCTCCCCATCCCTAATTTCCTCCCTCCGCCTCTCTTTCCACCGTGCGATGGGCAAGCGTCAAGAGATCCCTGCAAAACAGCCAGTTTTGGCCAAATTAAAAAAAAAAAAAAAAAAATTAAAAAAAAAAAAAAAAAAAGAGCCGCTTTGCCTAAAAAGGCAGCGGGGCGAGAAGCTGCTGCGCGGGTCGCTGCCGCCGCGCAGCCCATCAGCCCCGGTAGGAGTTTACCGGGAGAGCGCGGAACTATCCGTTTACTTTTTCCCTTTTTAATAGATGATTAATTGCTGCCCGAATTAGGTTTTTTTCCTCTTTTTTTTTTTTTTTTTTTTTTTTATGGCCGGGGGTATTGCGAGCGGAGAGGCGCGCAGCGCAATTTCTCGCAGCGAGCCCTAAGAGTAATAACTGTTTGCTAATTGTAAAATCCTTATCCAGAATGAGGTTTGGGCAAACAATTTGTACGACTTGTAATTACATTGTAAAAGTGTTTTAGGCTGGGTCGCGCTGAATTAATCTTATAAAGGCCTGGTAGAGACACTTAGAGGTTTGGGGTTTTGTTTTTTTTTTTTTTTAAAGGGTTTTTTTGCTTAATTTTTTTAGGGAAAAAGGGATGGGGAGAGGAGGAGGTTGCATCTCTGGGATTTAAGCTGCAGCCTCCCCTTGCAAGGGACCTGTGAGCCGGGGGATCGTTACCGAGCGCCCTTCCCCGGGGAAATAAAATACAGGGAGCAACCCCACGCCCGTGGCTCGGCTCCCAGCACGCGTGGGGTGGGTGAGGGTATTAAAATGGCTCTTACCTGAGAGGTCTTTATTTCCCTCGCCGGGATAAAAGGCCGGTCCTAGCGGAAAGGGGCGGGGGGGGGGGGGGGGTGATGGGAAAGGGTTTCCCTGAAGTTTGGGACGTGGCGGCGGGGGCCGAGCCGCTGCGCGGCGGAGCAGCTTCCCCCCCTCCCGCACCCCGGCCGCTGCTTTTGGGGGTTTTACCGGAGTAACACCCCCCACCCCCCCCCACCCCCAAAATACACACATACAGCTCACTCGGGGACCGCTGCACCGGGCTACCGGGGGGTTCTCCCTCTTCCCCTCCCCGGGTAGGGGATGCGGTGGGGTCGGGACTGCGGGGAGGGACGGGTGTATTTTTGGACGGGAGCGGAATAGCCGGGGGAGGGGGGGGAGCGCGCCGGGGCGCCCCGGCGCGCTCCCCCCCCCCCCCCCCGCGTCGCGCCGGTCCGAGCCCCGCTTCCCGCCCGGACCAATGAGGGCGCGGCGCGGGGCGGCGCGGCGCTGATTGGACGTCGGCGGCGCGGCGGCGGCGGCCGGGGGCCGGGTGAGCTCACTCGGCCGGCGGCCGCGGGGGGAGCCGGCGGGGAGGGAGGGGCGGGAGGGAGGGCGGCGGCGCCGGCCCCGGGGCGCTGCGCGGGCGCGGAGCGGGGCGGCGGCAGACAAAGGGGACGCCAGCGTCCCCGCACCCACCCGTGGGGAGCGTGGCGTGGACACACCGGCCGGGGCGGGGGAGCGGAGGGCAGGGGCGGGAGGGGGCGGCGTACCCACGCACTCCCCCCCCCCCCTCCCCGCGGGGGCGCGGCGCTGCGCGGGCGCGGGGCGGGCGGCGCGCCCCCCTGCGCCGGTGGCGGAGTTGCTGCCGCCCAGCGCATTGTGTAAGACGCGACCTGTTATGGCCACCACTACTTCCGGGTTCCCGCAGTCTGCTCCAGCCCGGCGCTGCGCTGCGCTCGCCGCGGCGGCGGTGGCGGCGGCGGACGCCCGGCATCCCGCGGCCCGCGGCGGCGGCAGCGCCGCGCCTCCCCCCCCCCCCCTCCTCCCTTCCCCTCCCGCCCCCCTCCCCGCTGCCCTTCCTTCCTCCCCGCGCCCGCCCCGCTCGGCGCGGCGCTCCGCCCGGCACCCGCGCCCGCGCCCGGCCCGCCTCCGCCTCCGCCAGCCTCGCCCGGCGGCCGCGCAGGGGCAGAGCGAGCCGGCGCCGGCGAGGAATTAGGAGCGATCCGAGGAGGAGCGAAAAAACCCCCCCCATCATCATCATCATCATCATAATAACCATAATAAAAGGAGAGCCGGCGCGTTAGCGAGCCTTTTTAATTTTTAATTTTTCCCCCTCCTCTTCCTCCTTCTCCTCCTCCCTCGATTTTTAATTTTTTTTTTTTATAAATTTTTTTTTTTTTTTTTTTTTTTTGGCTGAGCGCGCTCGAAAATTAACATTTGAGGTGTCCTGCGCGGTGGGAGCACACGCAGCGGATCATCATCAGTCATTCACCACCTTGACAACCTCGCCTGTGATTGACAGCCGGAGTGGCAAAAAGCCATGAGACTTGGTAGTTGGGTTTGAGGGGCACTTTAAAAAAAAAAAAAAAAAAAAAAAAAAAAAGCCACCCTGATTTGGGGAAAGGATATTTGCTTTCGCCCCGCTGCTGTCTTGGAAACGAGAGGGGAGAGAGAGACAGAGAGAGACAGGGAGAGAGGAAAGAAAGAAAGAAAAAGGAAGGAAGGAGGGAGAGTTGATTTTTTTTTCTTCTAATTTTTTTTTTTGCCTCCTTTTTTAATGCTGAGTTACCGTATCGCTTCGCTGAGATCCAGCAAGCCGAAGATTTTACTCGATTGCTTTCATTGCTGGCGACGCTAAGGGATTTTTGCATTTTTTTGGGGGGGTGAGGGGGGGGAACTTCGCGTTTCTTTCTTTTCACACTGGCCTTAAAGAGGATATATTAGAAGTTGAAGTAGGAAGGGAGCAAGCAGGCCGATGGCGCAAAGGGTACGTATTAAAAAAAAAAAAATGGATTTCAAATGTGAAATAATATTGAAACGTGGCTGACAGAGACGCTGCGAAAAAAGTTTCTTTTCTTCTTTTTTTCCCCCCCCCTCCTCTTTGGAGCAGGGGCACAAAGCGGTGTCCTGGAGCGGGAGGATTTCTCAGTTGTACTTGTAGGCTTAAAAGCTGTATATATTGATATTTTCTTGATTCTTTAACTCCCCATCCCGGATCTCTCATGGAAAAGGCAAGCTTTCTATACATTAATGACATGCGGGCATGTAAGTGAATATGTCCGAGCCTCTGTATTTGTTGGTTTTGTAGCTCTAGTCCTACCAATGTCTTTTTTAAAGTCACCAGTGCTTGAAATATTTGAATGTGTGCATGTCTCTGAGCGTTTTGCTGTGTTAGTGATGATATACCGCTTCACTTTCGGAAGATAACTTCTAGCTGGGAGTAAACACAACTTTTTTTTTTTTTTCTTTTTTTTCCTCCTCCCCCCCCCCCCCTCCCTTTTTTATATTCAGTTACAAAAGGTGCAGTGCAATGGGCAAAAAAATAAAAAAAAAAAGAAAAAAGCTCTTTTTAAAAGAAAGTCACTTTAATTTGAATTAGAGGTTACCAGCATGCACTGCCATGTGTATTGTTGTTTCTGTTTTGGATGCGATCCCCCTTTTTTTTTTTTCTTCCAACTACCTCCTAAATTGAAGTTTTGTGGGGGAAAAGAAAAAAAAAAAAAAAAAATCAGCCGGAGTCGGGTGAGCAGGGATTTGGGGAAGGGGAAAAGCCCTGGAAAGAAGTTTTCTTGCCTAATTTGCCTGCCGCCCCTCCGAGTGCTGGTTGGGAAAGAAAGTTCCTCTGCTGACAACTTGCCTTTTACTCTTTCGGTCCAAGCAAGTGTCAGGGATCTTTAAAAGTGTTTATTCACACCTTCGCTTTTAATAGATGAAAAGTGGCCGTTTCCCCCGCTGCCTGGGAACCGCGTTAGCTTTCGCTCCTTAATCTTTAACAAAGAAAACCCTTAAAAAAAAGAAGGCATTCCCAAAATCCCGAGAGCCCGGGCAAACGTTTCCAGCCTTTCGGCTTTAAAAGTGCGTTCGCGTGGAATTGCTGGAAACCCCCAAATATCGCTGCTGCTTTTTTTTTTTTTTTTTTTTTTTTTTTCTTCTTCCCTCTCCCCCTCCTCCTTCTTCTTGCCGCCGCTGAACTTTTTGCATCCTCGCTGGGTTAGGTACCTGACTTCTGCACAGCGGGAAAAGTTTAGCGGAGGGAGGCTTCGTGACCCGCTTCCATTCACGAGGGGGGTTTGGGGAATGGGTTGGTTTTTTTTTTTTTTTTTTTTCCCCCTCCCCTTTTTGATGGTGGGGGTCTTTTTTTTTTTAAATTATTATTAATTATTGCTCCTACGCCCCGGAGTGAGGGGATTTCGGGTGGTGCGGGCAGCCGGGCCGGAGCAGCCCAGCCCAGCCCTTGCTGCTCCCCGGCCCGGGGCTGCGTTTCCCTCCCCGGGGCCGGCAGCGCGGCGGCGGGGAGCAGCGGGGGGAGAACCGGCGGCGCGGAGCCCGGGGAGGGGGGGGACAGCGGCTTCGCCCGGGGGGGGGGGGAGCGGCTTGTGCCGGGTGGGGGGGTGGGGGACACACGGGAGCGGGGCTGCTGCCGGGGGCGCTGCCCCCCCCCCCCCCCCCCCCCGGGTCCCTGACGCCTCTCTGTGCTCTCTGTGCCCCGCAGTACGACGAGCTGCCCCACTACGGCGGCATGGAGGGGGTGGGCATCCCCACCACCATGTACGGGGACCCCCACGGCGCCCGCCCCATGCAGCCCGTCCACCACCTCAACCACGGGCCGCCGCTCCACTCGCACCAGTACCCGCACGCCGCCCACGCCAACGCCATGCCCCCCGCCATGGGCGCCTCCGTCAACGACGCCCTCAAGAGAGATAAAGATGCCATCTACGGGTAGGGGCTGCGCGGCCGCGCAACCTGCGCGGGGAGGGCGGGGAGAGGAGGGGGCTGCGCCGGGCTGCCCCTGCGCGGGGTGGGGAAGGGCGGCCCGGGGCGCGCTGCGCGGAGAACGGGCCGCGTCCTCAACGCTCTGCTGCTGCGCTTCGAATTCTTTTAAAAAAGGGGGGAGAGAGGGCTGGGGTCCCCCCTGGCGCGGGGAGCCGCGGGGGCTCCGGAAAATAGGAGCCGGAGCTTGCTGGAGGGGCTGCAAGCATCACCGCGGGGAGGAGGAGGAGGAGGAGGAGGAGGAAAAGAATATTCCCAGGGTACAACCTGCGCCGGGCGGTAAATCTCCGCACGGAGTTTGGGAGCTGGGAGAGTTTGGAGCGCTTTGCCCAACTTTCTGCCTCCTTCCTCTCTCCTTGCGCTATGAAAGAGAAAACGCAAGAGCCGCTTCTTCCAACTCTCTCACTTCTTTTTTTTTTTTTTTTCCCCTTTGAATTTTTAATTTTTTTTTTTTTTTAAAAAAACTTTTTATCCGACAGCATTGAATGCTTCCCAGTGTGGCAACTTGCAAAGCGGTTTCTAGGCCGTCGCGATGGAGAGCGGATGGGTTGCGTTGGGCGGCAGATGCTGTTAGAATGCATCTGCCCGGCTTGAGTTCGAAGGGAAGTTGAAGAGCCTTTTAAAATCGCTCTCCAAACAGTGGGGAGAAGTAGGGGGGGAAAGAAAAAAAAAAAACCAATCACGCCGTTCGGTTTCTTCATCGGTTCATCAGAAATCCGTAGGGTTGGCTAAAACTCGGCGGTGTACGGTATCCCCCCCCCCAAAAAAAAAAACCAAGTATGAAGCCCTGGGGAGGGGAAAAAAAAAAAAAAACCCTCCCTGTTATACATATATATACGTGTGTGTGTGCCCACGCTTCTTTATTTATTTAAATTATTAAACGGCCGAGGGAGCCAGATGCACACGCAGCCTTTCTCCCGGGGAGGCTTTTAAAGCTGGGAGAGCCCAAAAAGCACCTGGTTCCCCCGCGGGCCGGGCTGCGGAGCCCGGGGGGCGGCGGGCGGGAGCCCGGCTGGGCAGCGCCTGCCGCTGAGCTCCGCTTTGCTTTGGCGCTGGCTGTCGGGGGGTGGCTTTGGGGGGCTTTTTTTATTTTTTGATTTGCATGGGGGTTGCTTCTTTTTGGTGGTTTTTTTTTTTTTTTTTCTGGGTGGGTTGTGGGGTTTTTTTTTCCTCCCCTTCGCTCCCAGCAAGTCCTCCAGCCGAAAATGGGAATTAAAAGCATGAAAGGCAGAAGTGTACGTCCAGAAATCTTAATTTCTTATTACTTTTTTTTCCTAAAGACAAGGAAAGTTAATTCAAAATGGCTGCTGGAACCGGCTTGGGTTTTATTCTTAGCTTGTCCTAAGGTTGTATTAACAATATCTGCGGCCAGATAACGCCGAAAGGCCGGGGAGATGCGGGGCTCCCGGCCGGCCGGCTGCGGGAAGGGGCCGGGGCGCTGCGGGAGGCGGCGGGGGGTGCCGGAGCCCCCCTCGGTGGGTGCCCCCCTCCCCACGCACGCTGCTGCGGGACTAACTATTGTTGTGTTTGGGGATTTTTTGGTTTTTTGTTGTTGCGTTATGATATTTTTTTTTTTTCCCCTCTGTGTGTGTGACTATTGTATTTTCTTTCAGACACCCCCTGTTCCCTCTTTTAGCACTGATTTTTGAGAAATGTGAATTAGCTACATGCACGCCCAGGGAGCCCGGGGTAGCGGGAGGCGATGTTTGCTCCTCTGAGTCTTTCAATGAAGACATAGCAGTGTTCGCCAAACAGGTCAGCAAAACCGGGTTGAAACAGTAAAAGGGAAAAAGAGGAAAAAAAAAAAAAATTCGTAACGAGAAAAACAAGTCTCTGTTGAGATAAAGATGCGCGTTTCCCCCTCCCCCCTCTCTTAATGCAAGAGGCAAAAAAAAAAAAAACCCAACCAACCACCCCCACCCCAACCAACCAAAAAAAAAAAATAAAATCGGGCAATCTCGGCATTTACCACCCCCCTAAAGAAATGAATTCATGGGAGCGGTCGGTGCCCAGGCGCGGAGTTTCGCTGCGCGGCTCCCAGGAGCCGGGCCGGGGCTCTGCCCGGGAAGCTCCATAGGTATTTTTCGGTGTATTTGATTCACTTGTTCAAGTGTTTGGCTGATGTACTAAATCCAGCAGTCAGGGCTTTGCACGAAAGGTTGCATAATGGACCCGACAGTGTAATGAAGCAAGAAATAATAACGTCTGCTTTTTCTGCTTCCATATTTCAAGTCTTTTTTATTATTTTTTTTTCCCCCCTTTCCTCCCCTTTCTTATATTTAGATCCGAGCAGAGAAACCCCTCTTTTCCTCTAATCCTGAACTGGATAACTTGGTAAGAGTTAACAACACTTCTTCCTCTCCCCACCCCCACCCCACCACCCTCCCTTCCCTTCCCATTTATTTTTTTTTTTTTTTTACTTCTGTGTCTTCTGGAGAGGTGGTTTGGTGGTGGTAAATTGAAAATTTCTCACGTGGATTATTATTTTTTTAATTATTACGCTGATTTTTATACTTGCAAATAAATACGGTGCGGTAATTGCGTGGAAGTGAAAAAAATCCCATTAGGAGGCACATAAAGCAAGCCCCATCCAAAGGGGAGCTTGCGGGCTTGATGGCGAGCTCGCCTGCCCAAGAGGAGCGTGGATTTATCCACGCTGTAGCCAGCCCCTCCACGCACCTTTTAAGCAGCTCGATGGGAAACGTAGAGGATTGCTGTGGCTGGAGATGCACCGTCCGCTAACTCACGGAAAATGAGGTCTTTTCTCTCTTTCTTTCTTTCCCCCCCCCCCCCCCCCCCTTAAGGATAAACAAATATTTTGCCTCCTCTGTAGGAGTCTTGCTCCTGCTTTCGTAAAGCGAGGAGCCAGCGATGGTGTTTAGAGGGGTTTTTTTTTTTTTTTTAAAGAAATGTTTATGATCCGTATAATTTAGTTGTTTCGTTGCAATAGGGATTTTTTTTTTTCTTGGTTAACTCTAGATCGCTTCTCGTTAAACAGCGCACAAAGCCACCGCTATTAAGTTTTAGTGTTATTGCCATAAATCAAAACAACTTTTTATTTACTACTAGAGAAAAGTCAAGCTACAAAGTGCGGCAGGGGTGGCTGTGGGAAATATCCCCAAATCCAGGAATGAGATAAATACTCGTGTTGTTTGTATCTTTGCAGATGATTCAAGCCATACAAGTATTAAGGTTTCATCTGTTGGAATTAGAGAAGGTAATTTTTGTCTCTCGCTCTCTTTCTTCCTCCTCTGTTTCAGTACTGCTGAAGTTCAGGCTTCTGGTAAATTTGCATAAATGTCTTTCTTTCTGGTAATTAGTGTCAAGACCAATCTTGGCGTCCATTTCTCTTCGCAGTTTAATTACAATTTCAGCCTCTAAAACCGGGCTCTCAAACGCCCAGGCCTTGTGTTCATTGTAATACTTTGCTGGCTTTGTATAAATAGTTGCAGTTCTGTGGTGCCGCAGATGAGACTCGAAATGGTTGGTTCAGCCAAGCCCCTGAAATTGTGATTTTTTTTTTTTTTTTTCCTTTTTAAAAATTATTTTATTCTTTCTTGGTGGTGGTGAGGGACTTGGGTTGCAGTTAGTTGGAATGGGGAAATTTTTTTTTTTTTTTTTTTTTTTTTTTTAAGAGCCATCTGCAGGTCAGGCTCAGGGCACGGATTGTCCTGTAACATTTTGCAGAGACAAAGCAGAGTTGATAGTTGTGTCTGTCTCTTGTTCCTGGGAATATTGTACACCTCCGAGCAGAAGAAAGAGATTGCAGCCTAAATGCAGGGGGTTTTTTACTGGCTATTTTAGAAATCTTAGGAGGGAGAATGCTAATTTCTAAGAAGGCGGTGTCATCCGAGCTCACATTAAATTGGAAGTGCGCTCTGGTTTCCTGAGGATTTTTTACGTGTCATTGATAGCTGGCCTAGAAGAGAATTCCCTTTCTCCTAAAAATAAACATTTTGAGAGGTTTTTAAATAGTTGAAAAGTTTCTCGGGAGCCTCAGCCACTTTATCTAACCGTAACTGGCAGGTTGTTCTCGCTCTACCCAAAATGTGTTAAAATCTGCCCATTAATAGAGGCGGCCCAGGTACGAGTCTATCGGAGCAACTGGGGATTTCAGGGCACGGAGGCCTATAATGTATTTCAGCCCAGTGCATCGGGATTTTTTTTTTTTTTTAATCCTTTTTTCTGTCCTCATACCCCTTTGGAAAGGGTTTATGATGAAATAACTGGATGAAATTAAATAGTTTACCTTAAATGTCACCCATGCAGGTCACCTCTCTAATGGCCACAGCTCCGGGAGCAGATGAATTTAACACGGGTGTTGAATATGTTGTAGCCTGTGAATCATCTTGTCACTGTCAATTTTCTGGGATATCTCTATTTTGCGAGAAAAGAAAGTTATTCCTAATTCTGGATGCGTCTAGAGGTCTCGGGGGGATAATTGCAGTGTGTTTCCCCTATTTAGGACTTTTGATGTCACAGGGGTGAAGGGGGGAGACTGGTTGCACTTGTCAATTGTACTTACGTATTCCTGATTATATTTTCTTCCCCCCCCCTCCCTTTTTTTTTCTTTTTCCTCTTTTTTTTTTTTTCCCCCTTTTTTTTTTTTTTAACCTCTGTCATAATGTAGGTACACGAATTATGTGACAATTTCTGCCACCGGTATATTAGCTGTTTGAAAGGAAAAATGCCTATCGATTTGGTCATAGACGATAGAGAGGGCGGATCAAAATCGGACAGTGAAGACATAACAAGATCAGCAAATCTAACAGATCAGGTATGATCTCGCCAACGCCGCACACGCTGAAATTTGTATGCAGATCGCTCGCTGGGTCACTACGCCTCCTTTTATTATTTGCATATGATTAAGTCCCTTTTAGATAAATTTCCATCGAAATGAAAATTTTTGAATAATGTGGCTATTATTGCTTCATTAAGGCTTGCTCCCAGATTCGACCTGGCGAGATGAGCTTGTAAAAGCATCGCCTGCAAACTCGACCTGTTTCTTGTCGCTTTTAATTTTTGTCTTTATTTTATTTACCCTTTACAATAATAGAAGTGGTATCCGTGAATCGCTGGCTTCTTGGTGGCTTAGGAAAGGAATGGCTGGAGCCGTTTACCAAAATAATAATAAAATCCGAGATAGGTGGTCCGGGGAAGACAGAGAGGGTTTGAAATCTAGCAAATACTGGCTATTTTCTTCCCGTCTCTACGGTTCATTAGTCCGTCTTGTCAGTTTTCCTTGGCCGAATGCTTTTAGACTTCAGTGAACATTGCTTTGTGCACGCCTGCCTGCTGCAAACGCGCCCATTTTATTTTACTTAATAGAAAAAAAAAAAAAGGAGAAAATAAAACGGGACCCAGGTTTTAAATTATTTTCCTTGATCTTTCAAGTTTTCAACCCCTTTCTTAAAAAAATCAACCAAACAAAAAAACCCAACCCAAACCCCAAAACCAAGCCAGCAAAGCCTTGCGTGGCTTTGACGGTGTCCAGGTTTTGTCTGGGATGGTTCAAGCCTTAATGCCGGCTGCAGCCGATGTGGGAAACAGGGATGACTTGGGAAAGCTGGCTTTCCCCTCTCCCCTCCCCTCCTCCCGTGTCTCTCCCCTCCGCTGGGCTCAGGCTGGGATTCTTGCCTTTTAATGGGAGCTTTTGGGGCTAATTCAGGAGGTGCCCAGAGCTAAACTAAGCTCCTAGGTGATGGAAGTGGCTGAGATTTGGCTTTTTTTTCGAGTTGGGTAAAACTGCGGGGTTTTCCCGGTCGGCTTGCTTTCTCTCAACAGAGGGGTAGCAGCGCTTTGGCTGCGAGAGAGGGGACCCTGGACAAAAAAAAAAAAAAAAAAAAATCCCCGACTAAAACCCCCAAGTTTTCTTCTTTATGATCAGCTTCGTAAATACAGTCTTAGGAGCAATCAGCTCCCGACTCTGGAGGTTTCCTTTTGTTCAAGCAAGGCGCAGTCAAGCAGACAAGAGTTTCCTCAGCCGCTGTGCCATTATCACCAGCACTGTCAGCCAGGAGTTATTTTATAGATTACCGACATAAAGGTGCGTTGCATTGCAGCGTGGGCAGTATCTGAAATATTTTCTCCTATCTGCCAAAGGCTATCGGGCTGCTGGTAGTGCCGTGACAGGGGGAGGCAGGCTTGAAGGAAGGCATGAACTTTTGTAAAAGGGGTTTATGTGCACATATGTGGTGGGTTGGGTGGGGTTGGTTGGTTTTGGTGGGTTTTTGGTTTTTTTTTTTTTCTTTTTTCCCCTCCCCAATTTTGCTGCGAAGGGGAAAAGCTTTGCGGGGCGGGCGGAGGGCGGTGCGGCAGGGAGGTGCCCGGCGGGCCGGGCCCGGGGAGGATGCTCCGGGGGGCCGGGGAGGATGCTCCGGGGGCCCGGGGAGGATGCTCCGGGGGAGCGGCGGCCCCGCACAACGCCTTTAGGCGAGGGGAGCCCTACAGCGAGGGTCGAGCTGAGGGAAGCTCGGCTCGCTGCTGTTGAATAAAAATTGTAATCCAACAAGTCTAACTAGAAAATGGGTTTCTAAAAGCTCTGGAGTGCTGGGTACATAAAGCTATTTGAGCAAATTACAAGAATCGCTCAGGGGCACGAATGAAATCAACACTTTAATTGCCTCCAAAATGAAGATTTATACCCCATTTTCCCAACGAATCATTATTTTATTAAAGTGAAAGCTAAAGAAATGAAGCTATAGTTTGGGGGTTGGTGGGGGGCGGGGGGGGTGTCGTGTGTGCCCCCCCTCCCCCCCCTTTTCGCCAGGAGCGCGGACATTGCGCGCCCGGCGCCGGCCCCTCTCCCGCTGCGCGGGGCTCGGCCCCGGCACCTCGGCGGGGCCCGGTGGCCTCCCCGGGGTGCCCCGCCGGCCTGCCCGGGGTGCCCCGGCTCCTCGCCGGGCAGGGGGGGCGGCCAGCAGCCCCGCCGCCCCTACCCCTCCGCGGAGCTGCGCGGGGAGCGGGGCTTTGCTTTTTCCCCATCGGAGGGAAAAGGCGCAAAAAGGCGCTGCTTTGGGGTTTTATTTTTGGTTTCCCCACCGCTCTCCCGGCCGACGAGGCGGCGGATAAAACCCGCGGAGGTTGCGCGGAGGCGGGGGGGGACGCGGGACGGGGTTACCGGGGGATGCGCGCCCGCCCGCCGCCCCGGTAGACTCCGGTGCCCAGCGCGGCCCCGGCGAGGCCGGCGGTGTCTGGGCCCTGATGAGTAAATCATAAGGTGCTGAGTGCTTGTCGCTGGGGCGGCTAATTAGGATGTCCCTCCGCGGTGCGCGTTTATGGCTGCGCGGCCCTGGGCAGCGCGGGTGCGCAGGGCCGGGCGGCGGGGAGCGGGGCCGGGCTGTCCGTCCGTCCGTCCGTCCCTCGGCCGGGCTGTCTGTCCGTCCGTCCCTCGGCCGGGCTGTCCGTCCGTCCGTCCCTCGGCCGGGCTGTCTGTCTGTCTGTCCCTCGGCTGGGCTGTCCGTCCGTCCGTCCCTCGGCCGGGCTGTGCGTGCGTCCATCCATCCCTCGGCCGGCTCGCGGTTGTGCTGTTGAGAGTAGCAAAAGAGTAAGTATGTAAAAAGCTTTTATTACGGATTTAATCACATTTTCTTATATTGTGGTAGTAAAGGTTACAGTTAACAGTTGTGTAGTTTTTTGGTTTTGGGGTTTTTTTTTAAATTTATTGGTTTCCCCTTATTTATTCTTTCCTTCTAGGCCCCTCAGTGCCAGTGCCTTCAAGTCCCCCCGGTTAATGGAAAGCAACGACACTAATGCTACATTTTGCAAAGTAAAGCCCCATAACGCTAACCATTGTTCAGTGATTTAACTAGCTCAGTGGCAATAGGTCACTAAAATAGCATCCTTCTCCCACGGGCACGACCCCGCTGCCTGCCAGGGTGGGACCTGCAGAGTTCTTGTTTACCATTGCAGCTCCAGAAGTACAAGGCAGGAGTTTGGGATTTTTTGCTGGGGATAATTGAACTCGAGAGCGACCAGGCCCCGGGACTTTAAAAAGCCTAGCTGAAGGATTGCGCCCATCCTCAAAGTTTCAAAATAAACCTTTTTTAATCATTAGCTTTTCAAACATTTGCATGTTTAAATTTTCAAATGTTTGTCAGGGCCCGGAAAGATTTAAAACACAGCTGTTGCGTGATGCGGTTGGGAAAACTCCCTCCAATTAAAAAAAAAAAACAAAACCAAACCCCAAAGACTGTCTGTAGTCAGATAGCAGAAATTCAGTTTCTTAGGTAATCCTAAACTATTACCGTGGGGCTGTTTTCTTGAAGCCACGTCACCTGGGCACCCAGGTGCTCTCGTGCGAACTGTGAAATTCCCGTGCAAGAGCGTGACTATGGAAAGCCTTTAGAAAGCCCTTTAAGGAAAACATGGTATAAAGTAGCCACCACGTTTAAATGAAGTGCGTTAGCAGGCTAAGATAGGTTTTTATTAGAGACAAACCAGTATTTTGTTACGTAAAATAAACTTGTTGAGCAAATCCACAGTAGTATTACTTGACAAAAATTATAATTTAATAATGCACAAGCCAGTTACGTGCGCGGAAACTTTTAAAGACAAATCGGCAAAGAGCCAAATTCCTATAGGGACTAGGAGGGAAATGATCAAAAAATGAACATGAAATAAGACTTCCTGTAAGAAGGTCCATAATTCAACATTATTTGACTCCACTGTCAGGGAAATTGTTGAAGGATAGTAAACTGATACTAGAGTCTCAGTCATTTTTGTTACAGTCTTAAATGTTTGCAACTGTGGCGTTTTAGATGGCCCTTCTTGGCTGATAGTATATCATATATATATATGTATATAATAAAGCAACACTTCTATTTATGTTGCAATAGATTTTTTTTAATGCGCGCAGTTGCAGAGTTTCTCTAAACACAATGCGGATAGACAGCAGCTTTTTTTAAAATGGAAAAATTGCTTAAAATGTAGTCTTTACGAAGAAAGAATCGTAAACTGGAATGCGATATATGGCATATGTGAAGGTGGATGGGTTGTTTAGAGCATCGACCAGTTATGCCTAGACTAACTTTCCCAAATACTTCAAATATATTAGCTATACCTTGCGGCCAATACAAAAATAATGCCTCAGCGGGGATAAAAATTACTGAGAAATACTTCATATTTTACTTGGGGACTTCTTCGCAGATATTTGCGAACCGTGGATGGTTTTAAGTGTATTAAGAGTATTGCTGCCTTCAGTATTTGTACCCCCGTATTGGAGGAACAGGCATCAACATAATAGATGCAGTGCAGAGAGTGCAAGGTAGAACTCATTTCTGCATAATAAAAAAGTTACAGCCAAGTAGGGCTCTGAGGAGGACCAATAAAATAACGTTTAAAAGACTTGAAATCTAATTTGCTTCTTCTGACTTTATGCCAGCTTGAGCCAGTGACTCCTTTTTGGTTTTTTTTGGGGTAATTTTGTTTTGCTGTGATATTTAGGAGCTGTTACCGTGCCCGAGTTTGGCAGAATATTTAATAGAAAGATAGAACACGTTAATTTGTATTCTGGACCTGTTATCATCTGAAACACCATGGCTGAAATTGTATTAGCAAAATAAGGTTTGCTTTGCTCTCCGTTTCTTTAAGCAAGTAAATGTATTGTTAAGTAGAAGTGCGATTGAGTATATTTTCTTTAATTTATGATTTGATTTCAATTCAAGAATCTCTGTTGGTTTTTGGAGTTTTTAGAAAATCGTTCAAGAGCCCAAACGTAGCTGTTCTTACAGCTGGGTGTAATATTCGCCGCCTTCCTTAAGTTGCATGCTCAGGCCTGACCGCCACGTAAAGTTTTTCAAACTGAAGTTACCTTTTGTTGCAAAGGATAATTTAATTTCCTAATTTTTTGCATCCTTTTCAATATCAAGCCAGACAGAGCTGAGTTTAAACCCCAGGTAACCCTGGAAGTCGTCCTCAACATTTGCGAGCGTATCCCGAGGCATTCCGGCAAGCGGGAGCTCACGGCGTCTTTGCGTTAGGGACCACGGCTTGTTATTTCGCGGCAGCTTGGAGGTTTGCGAGGAAGTTGTGAAAAAATGAGTTTTACCTTAAATTTAACCTTTGCGGCTGAGGGTTTGAGTCTTCCCTGGCTTTTCGTCCGCAGGTAGCAATAAAGGTAAGGGGCTCTGCATGTGGAAGGGTTACTGCAGCCCGGAGTGGGCAATGTTAGCACTTCAAAAAAAAAAAACAACCCAGATTATATCGCACTCAATCAAGATTAATAAGCGTAGGTCGTGCTGATAAATACTGCTTGAAAAAGCAGCGAATATCCAACACAGCTTCTTTAAATTAGGGAATCTGTTGTTGTTGTTGTTTTGCATTTCGGCGTTTGGGGATTTTTTTGGTCACATGAGCGTGCAGTTAGGAGATGACTTGTGTAATCTAAACAAATTTAAGAAAAGGAGGAGGAGGGTTGTTTCTGGTCGTGAAAATTTTTGAAGGTTTCTGGAATTGTTTCCTGGTGGGGGTTGTGTGGGAGAAGGAGAGACCGGGGTGCACTGCGGTGTCACCTCGTGTCCTCGCCGTGTTACCTCCCTCTCTTGATGCTCGGTTGCTCGGAGCAGGCTTTGACTCGCGCAGCGATTTTTGCAATTAGTGTTTATATTTGGGTTTTTTTCCTGCAGTCGCAGCAATATTTGCAGAGGGGAACTCTAACAGAGCGCACATTTTGCGTTTTGCCTTGTTTGAGTGTACTTCTGTCCCTGATTAACGGCCCTGCGTCTCACCCACTGCTGATATTCTGTAACGTGACTTACAGGCAACTGGCTGGCTGTTGGTTCAGCTCTTCTTTGGTGTGCTTAGCGTGATTGCCTTTTCCCTTTTACTACCTTCAAAAGGAAAAAAAAAAAAAAAGAGATGTAACCCAGCCTCAGAGCGCAGGTGAGAGCAGAATCCCTGCAGTCCGGTGTCCTCGGGACTCCTCTTCTTAATTTAGGTGAGATCCCTGGAAAGCTTCAGCCCCTCTGCGGCGGTGGCAGGGGTCTGGCCTCTGTTAGCAAGGGGGTTGCTGGCGCAGGGGATCCCCATCGCCTCCGCAGGCTCAACACGTCGAGCTGCTTCGCTGGTTGTTGCCGTCGCGGCTTCATTTATTTTTTTTGGACGTATATATTCAAGAGGTGAAGAGCAGTGCGGAGATTTCAGGCTTACGTGGGTCGTTGTGCATACCAAAGGTGATAGCGCAGGTGGTGAGTGGTTTCTGGGGTTTATTGGCTTTTGGAAAAGGGGGTTTGAGATTCATCGGTAGATGTCTGGGCAAATGTTGAAAATTTAAATGTTGGCAAGGTGAATTTAAAAAAAATCTTGAGTTTGTCCTGAAAGCAAAGGGCCTGTTTGCAATTTAAAAAAAAAAAAAAAAAAGAGATTTAAAAGTTGTAATACAGGGGCTGCCATTTCCTTGCTAACTTGCGGGGCATGGGGAATGTAGGATGGAAAAAAATGGATTTGTGCTCAAATTTGGCTGTTCTTACTTTTGCCTGTGGTGGGACAGGCTGCCGAAAGTCATGATGGCTTCTTGTTTTGCAAGTGTCTTCAAATCCAGGCCAGGCGCCCCATTGAAGAAATGTTTTTTTGGTTTTTTTTTTCCCCGTCAGAGGTTATATGTTAGTCATCCATGAGTTTTGGGGATCAATAAAGGGATAACTGTGAAAGCCAATGGCCCATAACGCGCGGGGAGCGAGATGGGTTGATCTAATGGTTCCTGCCTGGCCTCAAAACTCGATGAATCTCTGGGTTTGTCCACACAAGGACACTCAGGAGAGGTAAGACAAATTGATTGGGTGTAAAATTAAAGTGCATTAGTTAAAGTGCATTGCACTATTGTGTGGATGCTCTCATTCAGAAGTAAAGTGGCCTTAGTTCACTTTAGCCTAATCCCCTTTGGAGTAGGCCACTTTTCTTTTGAATGAGAACATCCACATTAACTTTTCGTTAATTCGTCTTTCCCGAGCGTCCTGGCGGCCTCGTGCCCGCCGCTCTGGAGAGGTTCGGCCAGCCAGGCGCGGGCTCCCCGTGAGCTTTCGGTAAGCTTTTCATTAGGCATATTCATCTCCGCAGCGGCACTTAAACGCTGGCGTTCGTCGTCGCCCCGTCCGGGGCTGCAGGGAGCAGGCGGGCTCCGCACCCTCCTCTCGTTCTGCTCCTGCAGCTCAAGAGCGATACTGCTTTGAACGCTGCCTAGGAAAAAAAATCGGAAAGCTTTACGGTGCTAGGGATTTGGGACTGGATTCAGCCGAGGTGGCACGGACAAGGGCTCAGCCGGGCTATGAGGCAGGGGCAGAGCTGCCTGCACGCCGTCCGGGGAGGGCTGTGGTTTGGGGGTCGCATTTCCCACGTGAATATGGCATTAGGCTCCCCCTGGTATCAGTCCTCCTCCCAGTAACCTGAGCGTTTTATTTTGCAATGGTGGTTTGCTGTCCTGACGCGCTCCCTGGGTAGGTAGTTTCTTCCACATCCACTGATAAAACCAAGGACTGAAAATTTAACTTGTAGGAGAACTAATTTACCCGGCAAAAAAAATAGCGGTAAGATAGTTTTGGAAGCTGTTTTATATTCTTGCTTGGAGTTCACTGAGCTTGAGTTTTTGTTAGAGGTATTTTCGGGTGTCTTCTAGAGCTTATAAGTAACCTATTTATTTACTTTTTACTGGCTAAGCCGTGTGTGCAAATGCTGTGCCGTGTCACACTCCTGCCGTTGCCCGTTCCATTCATAATAAAATTTACAAGGCTTCCTGCATTAGTAAGCAATTTGCTATTGGAGCCTTTCCTAGAAATACAGAATTCTATTTCACCAAAGTATTGTCTTTCCTCTTCAATCAGGGCCGAGGTGAGCTATTTTCTCAAGGACTCTCCAGGCATCTATATGATATTCCCACTTGTGCAGATGATCTCCAAAACTGCATTACTTACTCCTCCGTCCTGAAGGGCCATTGCAGTAAATTAAAATTCTCTTATTAGCGTCACCAGGCTTTGAATTTGGCCAGCTAATTTTATTTGCAGTTTGGCTTTTGCTTTTTCTTTTTCTTTTTTTTTTTTTTTTTAGTGTAAAGCAAATATGCATCCAGACCCTCTTTGCTGAAATAAACAGGCCAACAATAAGAGGGGTAATTCTTCATTTGCGTAAAAGAACTGCCTGTTTTAACTTCAGAAATACTGACCAAGAGTAAAGCAACAGCTGATGCCATCACAGGCAGTGTACTGTATTCAAACAGCTGTACAAAATGAAAAGCTGCGGTATTAATCCTGCCATTCACAGTTTATTTAAGTTTTTCAAGCTTCTCTCATATGGGCATGGCATCAATGCCTAATTATGCCTCCATTAGGGTTACTAGGTCCTTAATACAGAAAATTATTGTATTTAAAATTCGGAAAGCTGCATTGATGTAGTCTAAGATTCTTGCAGCTGGCATATGTCCAGGGAATGCAAACTTCACGTTGTAATTTTCATTCATTTGGTCTTTAGGTTTTGGTCCGGTTTTGTTGTTTCGGAGAAGGTCAGATCATGGAATACATCATCACTGGTGTTTTTAACGCTGGCTTTAAATAGCTCCATTTAAGGCTGCGTAGCTCTCGGGAAGAGAGGGGAAGAGCAGATTTAAAATTCCGTGGCTTTGTCTGTCCCGTTTGCGGGGGTGCAGGGCTACGGCCGTCAGTGCGAATAGAAATGGGAGAAACAACGTCTGAAGCCTGGCACACAAGTAGTTTTGTCCCATTGGTGTTTTACCCTGCACTGAACCAGGGCAAGCGCTGTCACCGTAAGCTGTGGTTTATCCGTGGACGTGGAAGTCTTGACCCCTCGCTTGGCTGTCCATGGGCTACCCATCGCGTTGGGCTGGGGTGTGCGGAGATGTCCCTGGTCTCAGGTGGGACATCACCTGCTTGACGATGCCCGGCGGCAATCTGAGGCGCATACTCTCGCACGCACGGTGACTGCTTGCCGAGACTTGGATTAGTCCGTCAAGCTAAGTATGAACCGTGGCCAGCCCCTTGCTAGAAGCCCTCCCGGGAGGACACAAATGCTGTAGCCTCAGTAGGTGGCACTTTGGTTTTAGGCTTGAGCCAGTGCCAAGGACCTCGCTGCTCCTCGGGGTGCAGGCACAGGGATGCGCCGTGTCACGGGGGCCTTGGCCCCCGAGCTCCTCGACTCACCCGTGCACCACGGAGGTACCTTGCTTAGGTAGGGTTGGCCAGATTTTTTGATGAGGGGAGTGTCCTTGTGGCTTGTAATTTATAAAATTTCTCTTGCGTACTGTTGTGCAGTGTTATGGGGGAGTAGTTCTGCTGTGTCCCGGGCACGGCTGTGTTTGATGGGTACAGCCATGTCACTGCGAGGTCGTTTGAAGTCACAACTGTGCGCTCTCCTTGCTTGTGTTCATGCATGCTTTTTGGGCGGCACTTGACACAAAACAGGGGCTCTGCGGCTGAGTGACGCCACTGGGCATCACCGCGGCAGGAGGATGATGGTGGCAGGGAGAAAAGCCTTTGAAGCACATGGGCGAGTCGGCAGCAGGCAGCTTCCCGGCGCTGCCCGCTCTTTGCAGGGATGCTCGGGATGAGGTGCCCAGTGTTTGCGTGGATGCTCAGGAAGAGACACCCGGAGCACGCTGCCCATGCACATCGGAGGCAGCGTGGCCGCCGTGCTTGAGCCGTTCCCTCCTTTGCTCCTCTCTGCCCGGTGGATTTTGCAGCTGTGTTACCCCAGGAGGCTCCTGGCCCTCCTCCCTGCTGCACAAACCAGTTTTACTAGCGTGGCTTCCACCTACTAGGGGAGCATCGTTGTGCTTTTCCCATGTCCGTGAGGCCCGTGGCAGTACTTTGTGGCATGGCTTTGTAGAAAAAGTATGGTTCATACGAACGCATCTTGCTACATTCGTATAACCCCTCTGAGGGATCTCTTTTTTTTATTACTGTTTCTCCTTAAAGCCAGAGCGAGGGTATGCAAGTGACAAGTATGTGCAGGGAGGATTAATTTTGTTCTTAAAGGCACGTGTGTGCGTCGAACCGGGGCTTGGTCCGCAGTGAGAAGCGTTTGAGAGATCCTTTGGGTGAGAAGCGATACAGCGATGCTGGAAGGGCAGGGGTGGGGAATGCTCTTCCCAGGTCTGTTGCTGAGGTTTTGGGGTGAGACGATTAGTTGCTCATGAGCTGAGATTTTCTACTTCTCCCTTGTCATCAGGTAGGGTTGATGCCTTAATTTATATATCGTATAGTGATAGCAAGGTATAGGAGATATATAAGAATAAGAAGTGATACGTTAAAGTAATTAATTATTTCACTCTGTTGATAGTTTAAAGAAAATAGTGTAAAGAAAGCAAAACATTTCTGTTTGGTGTCACGGGAAAGCACTATGCTGACTCGAAAGGCTGACGGTGAAAGTTGCTTTTGGTGGCTTTGTGCTTTGTTTTTGGCCCCTTCTGCTATCTTCCACATAATTACCACTTTTAAAGTGTATTTAAAGGAGGGAGGGGATACACTTAAATACTGGATGGAGTAAGTAGCAGTGCTGCCAGTAACTTCCGCAGAAGCAGCAGAGCCGTGGGGCTGACTGGAAACATTTGCAGGGTGGCAGATGGTGTGCCCGTCCCGAGGTCTGTCTGTCCCAAGGTGCAGGTCCACGTGGGGCCATGCCGTGAGCCCTGCGCTGCTACGAGCCCCGCTGGGTACTCCAAAACCTCCCCGGGAGGCACAGCGAGGCCACAGGGACCTCTCAGCCCAACTTTTTCGGGTGACTCTGGCAGCCAGACGTGCTTCCAAGCCATCCCTCAATGAGCGGGTGGAGGCGTTGGGGAGCCACGGCCGCCTCAGCCTGGCGAACCACCCCTGGAGCTCGCCGTGCTCCGGCTCCCGCGGCCCAGGCTCGCTGTGTTTTGTGGCCACCAGCTCGCTGGCGTGTGGCTCGTAGAGCCAGGCCGCTTGGCCGCTTCTGCCTCGCTGCAGATTCGGCTTGTTGTGAAATGGTAGAAAGTGGAGGAGCTGATCTGTGGAAGGGTTTGGCCATGAGCGTTGGAAAATGTGAATCACGGGGATTCCAGTTTTAAGCCTTCTGGAGATAACGGGCAGCACATACCAGAGTGCGTGACTTGCAGAGAGCCTTAAAAAACAAGGCGGCGCCCTCGAGATTAAGCAAACGCTTTATAATCAGGAACACATTTTATACCCCGCGCAGCCTTTGCAGGTATCGCATCCATTCAGACGGAAAGGTGTAGCTGGAGCGAAGCTAATTATACCGCAATTTAATTTTAGTGTTGAACAACACTGCAAGGCGAGCAGGCTCTTGAATCCTGCTAACAATGCGCCGTAATCAAAATACGCTGACTCCGAATGGCGTCTGTTGTCAGTTAGCTAAAAAGACCATTTGATAGTTGTGACATACGCTCGGCGTTTTTGCTTGCGATGGAGCTGAAATGAAGTATGGCTGTTGCAGAGCGAGGGCTGTGCTTGTGCCTTCCCTCCCCAAGAAGGCCCGGTTGGGCCGCTAGGACGCTGAAAGTCGGAGCCTGCATTTAAGCGCATGTACAAAAATTTGCAGCGGATGCCCCGACAGGTTCATTTTGTCTTCCCAAAAGATACTACCCCCAAAAATCTGAAAGGGGAACGCTTAGAGATGTGTTTTTTCTGTAAGTAAACCCTTGCTGCTTGCCTGAGCCCAGATGTTCAGGGCGAAGTGCAGATGTCTCCAAAACACCGACTTCTGCCGAGGCTGCCTGCTGGGCCCCTGGTAGGGTGGGACGGAGAGGGATGGGAGAGGTTGAGGACTCCCTCTCACCCCAAATCTGCCCAGGCAGGTCGGGTTTGGGACCTCAGCCAGCCATCTGAGGGCCCGCGCCGCCTCAGTCGGACCTGGGCATCTGGCAGATCCCCTTCTAAATTACTTTTAACGTGTAAACGCAATAAAAGGAAAGGACGGTGCTCATTTTCTGGCTAAGTGGCGAGGCATTTTTCCTGTTTACACCTTTGGAGGATTCATTACATGAAATATTGAACAGGAAACTCTTATTTGTCTCTGAAGGCCTTTTTCCTGGTCTAGAAAGACATGGAAAATACTCCAGTCCTATTAAATTCAGTAGGAGCCAAGGAGGACTAACACACCTCAAGGCCTTGCGCACCGGCCTTCAGGAGGTAGCGGTGTCATTTGGGGCCGACTTTGTGTGTGTTTCTGCATGATATTAGACTTTAAAAAACTCTGCGTGGAGCAGTGATTTTATCTACCCTGACTGCGAAGCTGCGTTTCCTTGTGTCGAGGAAGGGACGGGGATTAATGCTATCTAGCGATACGGCTCTTATCAAAGGGAGGAGACGGGTTTACAATGCGGGATTGCTCTAAATAGAAAGTACTAGTCAATGTTTGTTGTGAGGGACACAACAACCCTGCATCACCATCAGCTGGCTTGCTTAACCTGGCTGGGCAGGTGGTGTTTCCTGTTGAGCTGAGATTAAAAAAAAATGAGGAACGGAGGGCACACTGTGATTGAGACCATTGCTGCTCAGGCTTCATGGGTGTCCATCACAGCTACCACGTGCAGCAACCAGCAACGCAAGAAGCAAACTCTGAGGTCTAAACCTGCTGCTGCCCGAAAGAAGGTTGCTTTCCTTGTTGCCAGAGGTGGTTTTGGGTGGCTCCAGAGTCCTCTCTCAGACAGAAAAGTCCATCTCCCCATCCTATCCCTCACAGAGGGACTTTGGAGATGGTTCCCCAAGCACAGCACGTTTGATTTCAGCATGTGCAGAAGGTGGTGGGACTGCACTTCCAGCAGAACACAGCCCAGGCCGGGGGGTCTCTGCCTAGTTGTGAACACACGCCACCGTGTGCACGCAAAGGTGTTTTTTTTTTTTAAAGTCTTGCCCCTGCAGAACTGATGGGGCTGTGGTGCCTCCTGGAAAAGAAGAGCGGTGCTTTTTCCCCTTCCTTTTCGTCTTTATGTCCCACCCAGTCTGATGATCTCCATTTCATTCTCCTTTATTTTTTGTGGTTTATGCTTGCTGCTTCTAATTATTCTTTTTCCTTTGGAAAGCACTATGACCCTGTTCTTTAGCACTCGTGTTTTCTTTTCCATTCAGCCTGTTTAGGACTTTTAGGCCCTTTCCTGCCATACTGCTTCTCCGTACTCTGAGGGTACGGGGTGGATCGGAAAGCTCTGCTGTGTTAGAGATACCTACCTGGGTACACAGCTGGTGTTACGCTGCGTGAAGATGTTAGCTCCTTCTCTGAACCTGGGTAGGTTCAGCAATGAATCGTGGTAGCAGGGCTAATGGAGAGAGCTGGCGTCGTTTGGTGGATGTTGGTTTGATGATCTTTGCGATGTGCAATGTTAGTTGTGACCCTGGTCCCTTCAGGTGAAATCCTGGCCTTGTGTTCCTTGGCAAAAGTCCTGGTTTTTTCCAGTTTTCCATCCTCTATGGTATTTGCATTGAGACCCACTCTCATTTCCTTTTATTTATTTGTCTCAGAAACTGTCCTATGTTGCATGCACAAAGACAGCGTATATCTTATTTTTCCTCTGCAGCTGCGAAGAGTCAAAGAGCCTTACCCTCATTTGAAATAAGGGGAAACTAAAGATAGAAAGCTTACGACTTTTCTGGGGCTAGGAAGGGAATCCAGGTCAGAGCCGAGACTTCCATGCAGAATTTCTTAGTTCGACGGGCCCTGCCATCTCCAACGCTGCAAAGGTTTCCATCTGTGCAAGAGTCGCCCTCGCTGTGCTACTTAATTGCAGGCGGAGTTACTGCCTGTCTGTCGTTTCCACGACCTTATTTCTGTAGACTTGGAGCACCTCTTTTCCCTCTGAACCTGATGTTTGTGCCTTTGTTGTTGCTCTGTTAAAAATAACTCAACCTCTGAATGAAAGTCACACGAAACAGATTACGGAAGAGTTATTGGCAGCAAAAAGCATCGGTTTTGCAGCATTTTGAGGTTTCTGCACTTACCATTTATTCTAACCCCCTTGGTTTTGGTTGTATTGCGCGTGATGTCCCCACGTGGCTTTGGCAGGCTGGGAGGTGGGATTGCTGGCTGCCGGCTGGCAGCCTTGGTTAGCCCCATAGCAAAGCCGTGAGTGGGTCCTCTCAGAAAATCAGGGTAGTCATGACTGTGGATTTCATGGTCCCCAAAAGTCTGCACTTGACAGAGATTGGAATAAACAATGTATGCCTGTGGAATCTAGGAAATAACACGGCATTATATTTTTAACGTTATCAAAGTATATTTTTAGTCCTGCTTACCATTTTGTATTTTTCAAGGTTTTCTTCCCAATTAAGAGAATTAAAAAACTTTCTTTTAAGCTGGATGGGGACCAGGCTACCTGGGGATTATTACTAGCCATGCCCTCCAGAAATGAAGTGGGATAAGGCTTGTGGGCTGCAAAGACCGTGTCCGTCTCTCATGTAGCTCTAGCTTCAGCATTGGTACTATGGATTATACACTTAAGGTATTGAGCAGCTGTATTGAATGTTTTGCCCAAGTGAGGTTGGGGACATCCGTATAGCCAACAACCAGAGGGATAAGCTATGCAAAAAGTGAACCCTTGCTAAAAAGATGGGTTAAGTTCGTATGAGATGGATGTGATGACTTTATGATGACTTTATGAAGCAGCTCCCTTTTCGCTTCAAGTTCGTGCCTGTAGTGAGCACAAGTATTTCCTAACATGGTGGGTCACTATCCTCAAGAGGACTGGGGGAAGGTTTTTAAAAGGGAGGAGTTAAGAAAAACCTGAAGAACATTTCAAACA